>NC_141695.1:906415003-907615003 GCF_964263255.1 Lissotriton vulgaris
AGGGAAGGTAGTGGGTGATCATAGAATTGATGAAAACAGGCGCCGTTCGGGCGCGGGCCATGAAGACTATACATCCCATCTTGAAAAGAGTTCGCTGCAGGATGGGAAGCCAATGGAGGGACTTAAGTAAAGGGGAGGTGTGGTGAAACTTAGGAAGCCGGTGGATAAGGTGAGCGGCCTGATTTTGGATGGTCTGGAGGCGTCGCAGCTCATAGGCAGGAATGCCCACATATAAGCAATTCCCGTAGTCTAAGCGTGAGAGGATCATAGTCAAAACAATAATTTTGAGAGCTTCAAGGGAGAAAAAGCGAGAAATCTTGCGGATAATCCTGAGGGACAAGAAGCAGGATGAGACAACAGGGGTAACCTGAGGGCGCATGGAGAGGTCCTGACTAATTTTGATTCCCAGGGTTCTAACTGAAGCAGAGGGAACCGGGGGGGGGGGGGGGGGCAAAGATGGAAGGCCAGAAGGCGGAGGTCCGAGGGCGGAGGTCCAAGGTCCAAGGTTCTTGCTAATATACCCCTAATTTCCAGAAGACACAAATCAACCTTTGATCTCAAGACGCACACATTCACAGTAGCCCCTGCAACATTCTGCACAATCATGCTCCTTGTGAAAAAACACAGTGCTATTTCCAGAGTCACTGGAATAATGTGGCTGGACAGCACCCAATTAAAGGACAGGGTTGACTAAATCATGCTACAAGGAAGGGGAAATTATGCAGCATTATCTGGCCTATTTTCTGATAGTATTACATCATTATTTTTTTCTTTGAAAACATGATAATGCTGCATGGGCAAAGATTATACCTCATTACCATCAATATAGCAACCAAATACAGAAATAAGCAACAGAAAATTATCAGTCAACCTTTGTGCAAAGCCTTCCATTGTTGGTATGTATTTTTCTAATAAGATCTCCTACCCTCCTGCTCTAAAATGTTTTCACATTTATTTCTTGTTTTTTTATATGTGTGTTTTCCCCGGGGGAGGGGGCCCAATTGCCCTATCAGGGGAAACACACATTTGAAAAAAAGAGCCCTCAAGGGGGTTGATTCATGACTTGAGGGCCAACCCTCACCTACATATCTTTTATATTTTTTTGGGGGGATGTTTGTTTTCCCCGAGTGGGTTAGATTGCCACCCCCCCAAGGGAAAATACACATTCCTTAAAAAACTGAGGGCCGAGGCAGACATGTCAGGAGGGCTGAACCCCTAAAAATATCACTTTAAAAAAAGTTTTACTTCTCCTAGGGACGTAATTGCACCCCCACCCCGGAGGGAAAAACCTCTTTTTTATATATATATTGGTCCCCTGGGGGTGGTCGGCTTGTTCACTGTAAGGGTAACTCCCCCCCCCCCCAACACTAGTCTCTGGTGGCCTAGTGGTGTTTCCTAGCTATGGATCGTGGAGCGATTGCGATCCACAGCTTCAGTAAAGCCTTTCCAATGAGGTCTCCCTGAAACTTGGGGAGGCATTTTTAGCATTTTCCCCCACCGGAGCAGAAGAGAGCACTTACCTGCTCCTTTTGCCGCTCCAGTGGGGAATCTGTGACATCAGTGTGCCTTGTAACAAATTGATGTGGGGGAGGGAGGTAGAGGCTGACTCTGAAGCTAGTACACCTCACTGCAGCCCTTTTAAAACAAAAAAAAGGAACATAGCATTTGAGGTGACCAAACAGCTCCAGTTGCTTCTTAGCCCTAACAAGGTGTCCTTATGTGGTCTGCTGCAAGAATGCCTAGTGCTTCATAATGTGTCACTTAGAGATCGATTTCTGTAACTCGGGCTCATTTAGAATCTCTTCACCTCAACCTCAACCAACGGGTCACTTTTATTTTTTAATGTTTATCATTCTTGCTCATATGTCCGGTGCAAGCCAAGGGCAGATTGCAGGCATTAAGCATAGCATGCTACTATAACAGTATGATTCTGAGCGTAACAAATTGGTGATCTTCTGTTATCTGTCTTTTTACAGTCACCCCTGAGGAAGGGCACATGTTGCCCGAAATGCATTGGGTTTAATGACTAATTTAACATCACGCTTCAAGGAGGGGTGTACCCCCAGCTGTTGTTCAAAAGGCCCGGATAGGCATTTGTTGAATTTGGGGGACATATATTTATCATGTACGAGTATCAAGTGATCAAATTTGGAAATAATAAAATTGGATTACAACGAAGAGTAATGTTTAGAATGAATTTGTTGGAATAATTCTCTTCTGGCAGCGCAATCTGGGTTGGAACCTGACGTGGCTCCACTATCTCTTCCTCCATTGAACTTGTGCGCATGGATGGAATGCACACACAGAGTAGCACACCATAACTATTGGATATTCTGAATCACAGAATGGTGATCAACAAGGAGTGCATACTACCACTTTCTTAAGCACTGTGGGATTTCAGCCCTTTCAACAACGCAATAGAACTGAATTTTAGTTAATTTGACGGGAAATGGTTATGAAAAATTGGTCATTTTTTATCTAAAACTCTGAATGAGGCATATTTGTTTTTTTTTCATGGAACAGTTCTAGTCTACCCGAATATTGAGCTCTAAATATCAACTATGAAAACATTGCCCTATTGGAGTTCCTAATAGAAAATCTACATCCTATGGGGTGATATTTTTGTAAATGATATTTAGGATACAACATGTCAAACGATCTTTATGTCAATGATATGTCAACATACAACACTCGCCCTTTTGCCTCCTTTACTCGGGCTCTCTCGCTCTTCTCCAGTCTTTCTGATATGCCCTTTGAATCTTAAACATTGTTATCCCCAGTGAGCTGTAGTATATAATGTTATATGGATGGGTTTTCTCAGGCACAGCATTCACCCCATGGGCAGTCATGGTGCTGACAAATCCCTTATAATGTCGGATGCAAGTAATCTGTATTTAGCAACAGGTGTGCCTTAAGGCAGGAGCGGCCGGTGCAGGTAAGAGCGGTGAGGTGGAACTTGACAGACGACGACGGAAATTTAAATATATTGTTAATTTTCGCTTGTCATCACCTGTTGAGTTCCCCCCACCCTACCCCACAGCTTTTACCTGCCTGGGCCACTCCTGCCTTCAGCTCCTTCCTCAAACTAAGGTTTGGTAGAGATTTGTCTGACAGGAGGGGTAGCATGTTTCAATGGCAAAAAAAGACATTGTGGCTTCTTGATCCCTGTGTCTGTAAGCAGAAGTTGTGTGAAGAACGCTGTGGTCGCAACAGATTACATTTACGCAGTTTGTGGGTCAGGAAGAATGGACCAGACAGTAAAGTACTCAACTAACAGCAAACACAGGGTCACTAAAACCTGTAAATGCTGAAATGGAAACGAATACCATAAGAACCCCTTTTAGCACTTGCTGCCAAAAGGAGCATTTGGAGCCACTAGTATACTGCACATGCTCAAGTTTTGCACAGACAATTATCTGGTGGTGCAAATCAGTGTGCAAGGTACAAAAACCAAAGGGTGTGTTTGAGGTGTCCCCCACACCCTAATAAATCTTATTTTAGGTAAATAGTTTGGTACTGGTGCTTTCAGTTGGGTATGCTGAAGAGTATTTCGTATTTCACAAGAAATATTTCCATATATACAGACAAAAAATCATGCACACACTCTCCCTCGTTCCTTTAAAAGTCTTCAAAAATGTTGGTTATTTTGCTAAATAATGTTTTCTCTCACTCATTACCCCTATCAATCCTCATTCGTCTTCCTTTCCACGGCCCCTTTATCCTCTCTCATGTTCCCTGCTTGTCAGATTATGTATTTTGACATATAAGGGCACACTTGTCGTAAAATCTGAAGGTCACCGCCCACCCGCCAATTTTTTTTAACAAGCAATGTCGTTGTCTGTTGTGTCACATTGTACTGAGGAAAAGTCGAAAAGATGAGTTGGGGAGGTGAAAACTAGCAAAAACAAAGAGCTGGTAATAGTGTCAGCAGAGTGAAGCGTAATGCAACTTGCATGTTTTCAGCTTTCAGTTTTTTTTCTGCTGAACTACTCTAAATTAAGGGTTCCTAAATTATGCTGTGACTACCTACTAAATTGTAAAATACTATGGTATTTTTAATATCTCCCTCTGACTACCCTCCCTCTCAAGTGCTCCCACCCTTTTCCTTCCTCAACCTGTTTCTTCACCAGTGTAGTCTAGCCAATGTGCTTGCTCATTGGCAGGGACGGACTGGTCTATAGGGCAATCACACAGTGCCTGATGGGCTCGTCTGACAGGCTACATGAAAATATGCCAATTAGTTTCCAAAATGGGTGTTCTTTATTACTATTCATCGTGTTAAATTGGGAGTGGTGATCCTCAGTCCAGAAATGCAAGTAATAACTGAAGTCCAGCGCTAGGAGGCAGAAGCGGTGCATTATTTTGTCTGGTGGTTGCAGGTGGGGTGCACTCATTTTGGGGGATTTGCACTTATTTCTCCTCCTCTGTCTTTCACCCAAAGCAACAGAGAGAAAAACACACAAAGGGGAAAGAAGGAGGAAGAGAATGACTGGAAAAGTGTAAAAAAAAAGAACAATCAAGAACCTGTATGAGTGAAGGAGCATTTGGAGGCAGATTAAGGAGGCATGAGGTGGAATCAAGTCTACGCAGCCTTGGTACTCGGCAGACCGACATCCAAAAGAGCCTGCTGCAGGCTTCTGAGCAAAACTTTGGGCAGCATCGCTTATTCCTTCCCAAATGAAGCACTGCTAGTAACCTAGAGTATATTTAGCCCCAGACACAAGGGGAAAGAAGGGGAAAGAGAAAGACAAAGAAAACATGTTAAAGGGAGAAAGCAGGAACTGCAAGAGTGAAATGAAGAGGTGGGAAGTGTCTGGTGGTGGAATCAAGAGGGGTGAGGTTGAATCAAGGCTGCGCACATTGGACACACTGGCATTCAACAGCGCCAACCGCAGGATTGTGAGAAAATCTTTGAGACCTGCCATCCATTTTTTTGCAAATTAAGCACTGGTCGGAAGACCAAAGAGAATGGTGGATTAAATGTGACAGATCTGTGGCTTGACAGTAGGAGAGGTAGATCCGAGGTACAGAAGTGGAAGGAGGGAACTTGTCTTTTTGAAAGAGGGTGTTGAGAGATCTGCATGGCTAAAGTGGGAGAGAGCCACAGACAAGAAAACGGGGTTTGACAGGGGGACTTAGGTCTGCCTTTACGTTCCTTGGCGCCTGGATACTACTTCAATTGGAGACACCTTTCACAAAATGAAATATACCATTACTTGGATGTTTTAATGAAACGCTGAACTTTTCACCCACCTGCTGCCTGGAGGAGACAGGCAGGGGATTTTGTTGAATATAAGATTATCCACTCAGAAAATTGTGTTTCACTGTCACATATGAAGATTTATGAAATTAGATTAAATATAAGCCTTTGTTGTTTCTGATGCTTTCTAGCTGTCCAACTTATTTATAGAACGCATTTCTGGCGTTCCTGGAATGCCTTTCTTGTTTGTAGAACATACAGTCCTGACTGCGCAGAAGAAAGATCGCCAGGCCATTTCCCTGTTGGCTGCTGCAGCATAGTCTGACTTGAATCTTTCGTTTCTCTGCCTTGGAACTAGAAGTTGAAGACGACTGATCGAGACAAATTTGTTATCCCTTTTTACAGTGACCTGGATCTCTGGAGCATTTGATCCTGTTGGTTTAGGGATCCACGCGCTGGCTTGTCTGTTCGCCACGTAGGCTCTTTACCATTGCACCGTTGCCACCAAAGGGAAACCCAAAGCTGAGCACAGGCTTGCTCGGATACTGTGCTGGACTGGGTCTCACCTGCCTGGCTCCACTCCCCATAAAGACCAGCGCAGGAGCCATGGAGTGCAGCGCATGCGTAACTTGAGGTTTGCTGTTTTTGGGTGGCTAATTAGGCTCCGCTGATGGAGTTCGAGGTCACCTCACTCCTACCCCTCTCTGTCGTCTCTCTTCAGCCTCGCTTACCGCTCTCCATCTCCGCCCTGACAGCTTTTCCCCGGGGGCACCCAGCTCACCGTCTCTCTAATCCTCTCCATTCCCGGCCACCCTCATCACCAATTTGCCAAGATGAAATATTCATGGGTGACATTGTTGGTGATTGGCTGTAACAAGCGCGCGCTCGCTCGCTCCGGTGAGCGGCAGACCTGAGCGTCTCTGACAGCCCAGAAAAACTTCGATGTGATAGTTGTTCATAGAGCAGGGAGCCCGTGGGAGTCACAGCGCGGGCCAGCGCTGGCCTGATGCAAACAGCCATCTTGGCACAACAAGGCTTGCCTGGGCAGGGGCGTGTGAGAACCCAGGAGTGAATGTGCGCCAATATTGGCAGGTGTTTAGGGTGCAGTCCTAACCTTTCAGTTAAAACTGCACATTGAATGATCTCCTAAAACGATAAATACCCCATCGCGCCATTCCTGGAGAGGAGAAGTACATAGTCAACATTAAGCACACATGAACACACCCTTTTTGACAATCACTGTGGCGTTCAAAGGGCTAAGAGTCGGAATGCATGCTAACGTGGCTTCCCGGGACCCACAATTTGGGCCTAAATGTGATGAAAGGTTTCCTCGGCTCGTCTTATTTCAAGCAAGCAATCACTTATTTTGCAATTATATTAATATCTTAAGACCTATTGCGTAACAACATCAAACCATACATCATTTGAAAAACGAGGAATGGGGAACCACTATTTTTTATCACTTTGGTACACTTCAAAATTAGTTTGTGTATGCCCTAATTTTATTTTAAACCTCATTTACAAAATGGGCAATAACTAAAAAGGAATGTCCTCCTCTGGCAACATTGCCTTTGAATAACGTTTAAGGGACAAAAAGGAAGCCAAGAATGGGCCCTATCCCAGCTCTCCGCTCTGACTACAACATGTTTTCCTTCTCAGATAAGCATGGTGGATTTGTCACCTGTGTCGTTTTCTGAGTAGTCTCAGCAGTCAGTGCCTTCAGGACTACAGGCCCAGCTTGTGATGATACATCAACTGCCTGATGGACTCCAGTGGGTGCAGAACAGCTGATTGGCTTCTGTTAAAAACGAGTAAACTGATCTCGTATCTTTCGTTTTGCACCAACTACACTGTCGACCTCTTCGCAAAAGAGTTAATTTCAAAACTCTTTCAGTAAGTTGCAAAACTTTCTATGATACTGGTCTCATCATCCGTAAGAATAAATTCAGGAATTACCAACCTCTCAGAAAGCTGAAGCTCTGTTCTAACTCAAATCAATATATCCATCTTGCCCCTTTTTGAATTGGAGCTGTCTGTCCCCCATTCGATTCTGTCACCAATAAGATTGTTCTCATTCTGTTACAGCGCTTGAATACGTGACAGTACCGCAATTAACTTCACCCAGACCTCGCTTACATATTCATATGGCGCCACGTCGTCATAATTAAAGGTATGACTGTTGGGCTAATTATTGCGGCTTTCCATTCCGGTTGACCATACGGGCCCATTGCTAATTAGAATATTTTTCCCAATTCCAATCCGTAAAGATATTCGATTTTTGGCATCATAGTTTATTCAACTTCTGGTGTCTCTATGTTTGTGTAGCCAATATAAGTTAACAATTGAATTTTATACCACTATACACTACTCTCAGTAATAGACATCATTGTTACTGTTATTCTATTTATAGTTGGTAGTTTCTTGGAGCAGCTAGTCCTACCAGGAGCAGTATATTAATTGGATTCTCTACCGCAGTGATCCTTCTCTACCCCAAAGTGAGTGTCCACCATATAGAGTGTCTTTTACTATGGTTTTTAAACTCCCTGTTGGTTAGTGTTTCCCTCTGTAACTATGACCCATACCATTGAGCTAGAGCATGATTAATTGCGTACTCTGCTCTTATTGCCCATGTCCTGAGGCCCGCAGTGGCCCGGACTCCATGGTTTATTTTGCCTTTATTACCCACCCACTATGGTTAACAGGAAGATGACTGTTGTGTCCAGCTAATTCATTTTTGTGACACTGGTTTTTCATTTTACAGATAGGACGGCCCCACTCCGTCCCTTCCCCCACTGTACTTGTCCTGATGAAGACCCCGGTAAAGGACTTAATTTAGCCTACATGTAGGGGTCGAAACGTCAACGACTTCCTCCTTTTGGGACTTCCGGCACATCCCCTGGATTGTATTAAACTATATATGTGACCGTAGAATGTCCCCAGCCGAATTGTATTTTCAATACTTGCCATAATCTGTGTTGGCTTTTTGTTTGTGGAATATTTCCAATTACGTTTCGAAGATTGTAAATATTTACTTCTTTTGAGTCTGTGTACTTTCCCTAACTTTTTCACCGCTTTTGAGCACCACTTCCTCTCCTCCCCCTTTTCCCTCTCCCAACATGGGGCTTTTCACTTTTCTAATGTGATTGTAATTGCTTCACTGATTCATACGTAGTGTTGTTAAATAAATGACAACATTTATTTAAGAGTAACAGTATGATTAATTTTTTTATTGTTTGGCAATTGTGTTAGTGTGTTCTCACTCAACACGTTCTCCTTGCGGGGACCCCTTCTTTACATTTACCTAATTTTATTTTAAACCTCATTTACAAAATGGGCAATAACTAAAAAGGAATGTCCTCCTCTGGCAACATTGCCTTTGAATAACGTTTAAGGGACAAAAAGGAAGCCAAGAATGGGCCCTATCCCAGCTCTCCGCTCTGACTACAACATGTTTTCCTTCTCAGATAAGCATGGTGGATTTGTCACCTGTGTCGTTTTCTGAGTAGTCTCAGCAGTCAGTGCCTTCAGGACTACAGGCCCAGCTTGTGATGATACATCAACTGCCTGATGGACTCCAGTGGGTGCAGAACAGCTGATTGGCTTCTGTTAAAAACGAGTAAACTGATCTCGTATCTTTCGTTTTTCACCAACTACACTGTCGACCTCTTCGCAAAAGAGTTAATTTCAAAACTCTTTCAGTAAGTTGCAAAACTTTCTATGATACTGGTCTCATCATCCTTAAGAATAAATTCAGGAATTACCAACCTCTCAGAAAGCTGAAGCTCTGTTCTAACTCAAATCAATATATCCATCTTGCCACTTGCATTGACCCTTTTGTGGAACATTTTACAAGTCTAATTACATGACATCCTGAACCAATTTTTATTTTATAAAGCTTCCAAAAATGGCTTCCCTCCCAATAAACTTCTGTTTGATTGTTCTTTCACTTCCACAGCACTATGAGTCCTATTCTGGTTTATGTTTGTGATAAACGAAAGTCCCACAATTTAACATGCGTTTAAATACTGATATGGATGAAACCACCCGGCCATGCACAATGGTGTGCACTTGCTTTACGCTGTATTTTATGCTCTCTACTACAATCTGACAGTGCACCATTGCTGCTTTATGGACACATTCTAAGAGATTACCAGTGGCATAATGCAGCGGTTACATACCGGTAATCTTCACTTCTCCAAGTCAAAGTCTTCCTCGCCTCAATAATTACATAGTGAACTTTGGTTCCCCCCACAGAACACTCCAAGCAAAATTTAGCACTCTAGCATTCCCTATCCCTCCCTAATATGGCTGACTTCCTTTACCTTTGACCTTTACTATAAAAGTAGGCTCGACCCACCGCACTTCCTGTTCCTTTCCCCTTGAGGGCAGAATGTTCTAATTTGTAAAACAAAGACCGCACAGAGCCTGAGGGGATTTAAATCCCCTCGGACTCCATGAGGCCTTTTGTTCACAGCAATAGTTGCGACCAAACCTTGGAATGTCGGAGCTCAGGCTTTCTACCGGCCATTAGAAGTCCAAAGCACGCCATCGTTTTCAATGGAGCTCCCAAGATTCCAATGTTCTAATAAGCATTAAAACACACACCCTCGTTGTACAGATTTTCTTTTCAAGGCAACCTCTTACAGGCAATAACAAAGTGTCTCGTAAAAAAAGGAAACCGGTTTGTAACAGGCCGTGACACCATGCAAGCTCACAAACACACTCGCATTTTTCGTATTTTCTTTTGTTTTTGTTTTTGTTTTTGTCCTTGGCATAGGTTATTTTGCCTGATCACTTTGCAAGAGGATATGTATGTAAATTATACTTACTGCGTTGCATGCGCACTGGTCTTTGCCGACATCGTCCTGAAAGATGTCTTTGTTTTGAGTGAAATACCAAAAAAAAAGTGCTACGCATGGTCATTGCTGGCTGTGTCATTTTCTTTCTAGGCATTTTTGCTTACCCCCTTCCCTCTACCCTCTCCTTTATCCACCCATTGTTGATTGCCGCTTACCACCCGCACCCCTCATGTCACAGAAAAAACTCATTGACGAAGCAATGGTTGAAAGTAAAATGAAAACGCAATGACACGGATAATGTTGACCAGTGAAGCTCCTTGAGGTGTGATGTGAAGTGAGTTCTGTGTGGGAGGTTGAGACTGGCTACCGAGTTCTGGATGGTTTGTAGTCTTCTAGTGAGTTGCTTAGTGATGCCTTTATTGAGGGTGTTCCCATAGTACAATTTGTTGGTGAGTAGGGCTTGAGTGACAGTTTCTGTAGTATGTGGGTCTTTTCTTGGAGAGTAAGAGTTGCATGTTGTCTGCGTAGAAGAGGATGTTAATTTTGTGCGCACAGATTATGTTGGCCAAGGGGATAATGTATGTATTGAATAAGGTGGGGCAGAATGATGAACCTTGAGGCACTTAGCAGATGACTTTACAGTTTTGTAATGCTTCATTTTGGGTTTCTAGTTGGTATTTGGCGATGTTGTGCCAAATTTGCATGATTTACCATTTGCTCTTGCATGGAGGATTTTATTTTTTCAGTGCTGAATTATGTTGCCTACTTTCATGTAACAACTTTTTATGTAAATATTGCATGTGTAAAATATCACATGCTGTATTTTTTGCATGCAGTAATAACTGTGTGTGTCAATTATCGCTAATGATATTTTATATATCTGTGACTGTCCGTGTCTCATGTAGGGAGATACAGTAGTCGGGCAGCTTTGTAGCACACTATTCTGATGCCTGCACCACCCCCTGAATCACTTTCTTTTTCAGGGGAGGAGCCTAGAGGGTGGGGTTGGAGCAAGCTCGAAATTGCACCAATAACCTTCCTTTTTCCCCCTGCTGTTAGGTGATTCCCAGGTTGGGGCCAGGAGACTTAACACCTTAGATGCGGCGCAAATATCCCTCCCCAGTGCTGCGCTGTCCATTGGAACTAGTGCTGAATGGACGTCCAATGGACGTGCGCAGCACTGGGGAGGTAGTGCTGCCGTCGGCCAACGCCCCGACGCAGCACTTAAGAGGTTAAGCTCCAGTCAAGACCACAGCCCAACCTATTTTGAGAAGTCACTGCGATCGAGAGGACAAATAAACACATGCAATTTTACGAATTCATGGAGCAACAGCAATTCTGCACTACTCATGATCGGGGTCTTAGAGCACTAAAGGTGTTACATCAATAGTAAAAAGTAACATTGCCACGCTCCTCACCCTCATCAGATCAGACCATGTGATTAGGAGGAAAGTGTTGCTAAGTATTCTGTGTGTCCTTCAAGCCTTGGCCCTTCCCATAGAAAGATGGGTCTTCTCTCAACTGCAGTCAAGGATTACAGGGGCATATTAGCA
Organism: Lissotriton vulgaris; assembly: GCF_964263255.1. Classification (NCBI taxonomy): domain Eukaryota; kingdom Metazoa; phylum Chordata; class Amphibia; order Caudata; family Salamandridae; genus Lissotriton; species Lissotriton vulgaris. The sequence continues at coordinate 906,426,556 of NC_141695.1, forward strand.
AGAACCTTGTTAAAATTATCGCCGTTTTAGTGTCAGGAAACTGCCGCTAAAACGGTGATAATGGGCTTGCTAATATGCGTTATAGAATTCCAATAGAAATCCCAGGTTAGATGTGCAGGACACCTAACCTGGGCTTCTATTGGAATTCTATAACGCACATTAGCAAGCCGATTATCACCGTTTTAGCTGCAGTTTGCTGCCGCTAAAACGGCGATAATTTTAACGAGGTTCTTGCTAATATGCCCCCCAGAGTTTGTATGGGGAAGGCGTACAATAGCAGATTCCTGCAGATTGCACAAGGAAAGAGCAGGGTTCATCTGAGTACACCTAGAACAGGTAGTAGTGGATATACCACTCTAGAGACTAATGTGGAGGAGAGGAAACGGGCCAACTAAAGCAGGTGGTTAAACTCCAATCAAACATTTTTTGTAATCTGAGATGTGAAAGTTGTTGTGGGCGGTCCGACTGATTACTCGGTCCTTCTCTAGCCTACACACGTCTGCAGCAAATTTCCATCGGAATGGGCACCGAGCTCATACACTCTGTAGAAGTAGAAGGGTTGGATGGTGATGTCACTCTTGTAGGAGGGTTACAAGAGTGGGTGAGATTGGTACCACACCCCAGTGAACCTGAGACATCTCTACCACATAACACCAACAGATTGCTGCAAGGCTTCCAGAGGGTACAGTGACTTCACAAGGATGTGATGTGCGACCCAGTATTTTGAAAGAAGGTGCTTAGTGCAATTAACACCAGTCTGAGTTTTCGTATCGCAGCAGGCCATGGTGATGTATTGATGCTGCAAAGAGTCAGGTTCTGAGATATATGTAACACCATAACTGTATCTTCTTAGGTACTAGTCATGGTAACAAATCAGTTGTTAAAAGTCCTCACAATCATTCTGTACACAAATGGCATTGCAAGATATGGGAGGTATTGGGAAATCATCCCCTTGGTACTTAACAGCCAAGACACATTTGTTTTTAACTGGACCCTTTAGGTCAAGTTTAGGTCATTACACTGGGAGATGCAGCACTGGCTTTACCTCAGTGCCTATGAGCACTGTATTGTTCATCCTAAATGTGGTAGAGAAGGAAGAAAAGTGGGGTGTTAGTTTCTGAGAGAAGGGGAGGAGTACGCCATCGTATCATTTCATGTGAACTCTATGTAGAAGGAAGTCAGGGAACCTTGGCGTTCTGGTAAAGGAGGAGTCGAGTAGTGGATAGAGTGAGCGAGGGGTGTTTGAGTTAAAGCCTCTTTTTAGGAAGTGCACTGCCGAATTCTAAAAATAATTATGTGAGCTGTTGTGTTAATGTTTTTCAATATTTTATGAAATTCTAATAAAATGTATTATTCTAAAACAATTGTTCTAAACCCACTCCAGCACTGTGTCCTCCAGTCATACTTGTTGGAGGAGGAAACCATCCTTTTGTGGTACCTGCTCGTCAAAGACCAAGGATATGCCAAAAGACTTCAGGGACCTTAGACTTCCTTTGGCCAAGCTCCCATTTCAGATAATCCAAAGTGGTGGTGACCACAGATTCTGTGCTCTCGGGTGGAAGCCAGCCTGGGCTGCGTCCGAAACACCAATGCCCTTGATCAATGACTGAATCTGGCCGATCAATATATGTTCAAGCAGCTTAGATGGATAAAGCCCAATATACGTTGTAGAGTCCATAATAGAAGACGGGGTTGACATCTGAGGCTTCTGTACAACAAGTAATTGTGGTTCTTTTTGAGCACCTTAGTTTGCGTTATGGTCCCCTGGTACACAGAGAGAGCTGTTATGTTATGTTATTTTATAGAGCACGATAAATACCCCAAAGGGTGTCCTGGCCCTAAAATAAAAGATTTCCAACAAAGACATGGCTGCAAGCAGGGCCTAGGATAACTAAAAGGTGTTGTCACAACAGAGATACTTCTTATCAAGAAAGGCATAATGCAAAGAGCTCTGCTAGAATCTGAAGAGCTACGTTTTTAGAGCTTTCGTGAATTGAAGTAAAGAGGGTATTTCTTCAGATGAGCAGGAATCTCATTGCAGTTTTGCTGCACACCCTCATGGTCATTCTGAAACTGTTTCTCTCGTGCCCAAATTAGCCTCCCCGCCCCGTCCTGGGTTTACGGCAACAGGACCCTCAGCTGGTGCCCCTTCAGTTCTGAGCGTGCCATCCTTCAGTCGGTTGGACTCTAAGGGAGGTAAGGGAGGGGATACCTCTTTTCTAGCTTATTTTCTCCTTTGTCACATCATGCGGCAGAGGTGACTAGGAGAAGCTTGTCCTGCTGGCCAGAAGCAAGGAGCACTTTATAAGGCCCACACCCCTGGCCAGACCCCATCTTCAGCAAAATGTACCCCACACCCCTGCGGCGCAGGAGGGGGTCATCCTTCAGGGGTCCCTCTATTCAGTTTAAAGCCTATGGTGTTCAGTGCCCTCATCACATGCCACAGGTGGGCCCCATCATCTTGCGTAACACCAGTGAATTCTGCCAGAAGCCCCTCTCCCCCTCCCCCATCAGCACGCCACTGTCGATAAAACTTGAGCCATACTTGGGGGTGATAATAATAGCTACTATTTAAACTTTTTTAAAAACGCAGTTCCCTCTGAAGTGTACGTTATTTGAATGATTCAGATGTATATCTGTTATTCTTGGACGGAGCTCCCACAACACGCACGTAAACGGACTGGCGCATTCCATGAACACTATAGGACAGTATTGGCACTGAACCCACCTCTCCCTCGCTCCTCCGGCTGAGCCACGGCGGGGGTGAAGGATGCCGTGTGTTTGTGTGTGCTTCGGATGCTCCCCCGTGATCTCTCCCTTACGAAGTCCCACACACCGCAGAACAAACGCTCATCAGCTCCATTTGAGAGTCTGGCGACTCCATAAACACCCCTCGCCGCTTCCCTGCGCGGTCATTTAGTATCTCCTAACCGCCTACATGACAACATCTATAAACTGGAGTGCGCAAGGCTACAAACACAGAAGGCAGTTTCCATGGCAACTCCATATTTATCCACCTTAGCTACTAATTAGGGGGAAAAGCATATAACATATTGGATGTCAAAGAAGCTTTGTAAGCTTATATTTAACTGGCGTGCCTGGATGTCAAAATCAAAAATGATTACTGTTAATCACCTTCCAAATTATGGAGGACAGGAGCTCGGGAAAATAAAAACGGGATTACGAGCCAGGAAGGGTGGAGGGTGGGGGCTGGGTGCTGTTATTGTATGCACCCAGCCTTTGGGCAGCAGGGTAGGTTGATGGAAATTGATATCCATGCTTAGAGTGAGGTAAAGGTGACAACGGGTCAGGGGGCAGCAGAGGCGTGGCGTCCGCCTATGACTGCAAGGTGAAGGGGATGGGGGAGGGGGGAGGGGGCGGGGGATATCTGTCAAAGCTTTATTGCAAACACTACTTTCTTCACCATTGAAAATTCTTGTGTGGGTGTGAGACTTCTCTATGGTGATTGCTGATTCAGGGATGGTCGGGTCTGTGGTGGAAGTAAGGTCTTGCCCCTGAAGCTCCTGCACTCGGAAAACCCTTTCCCAGCATTCTCTGCGTTTATGGGTAAAGTTTCTCTGGATTTCAGTCTGATAAGGAATACACTTGACGTTATTCCTGAGGTATTGAAGAATCAATAGGAAAAAATACTATTTTTCCTAAAGGGCTATCATACTAGTAGTAGTGGTTGTAAGATTGGCCATAGCTGTCCAGTGTAGCAAAGTAGGTAATCAACTCCAGATCTTCTATGCTCTTGCAAACACTTTGGGACTTTCAGAATCCCATCTGTCATGGATAAGAAATACATAGTACATTTTTGAACAACAGGAATCGAGTTTTATTCGAGCTCATCTTGCAGACTGTGGGACAATCGAAATCTCAGTTTCAGGGACTGGACATTCTCAAGCGTGGGCAAGAGACTCTGGAACACCAGAAGCTTCAACCATAGACACGAACTGGGCCTCCCCAGCACAGCCCAGAGCTTTAGAACAGATAGGCAACCTCCCTCAAACCTTTTCCATTGCTCTGTAAGCCCAGGAACTGCAGTATAGTTAATTTGAGATGAGAAGCAGAAATCTGACCCTCTCTTCTGCAAATCCTAGCTGCTGGAGCAACCAAAGCCAGTGTACAGACCTTCTTCAGACTAGCCTTCATACTGGAACATGATAAGAGCGGCACTCAGACGAGGTCTAGGAAGAATCCTTTCTTCACAGTAACATGCAGGTTCTGAAACTGCCTGATTGCATGCTTTGACAGGCGCCCAACTTCTCTAAACTACTGAAGTTCCTTAAGAAAATGCTCTTCAACATCTTCTTTATCTACGACACTCATGCAGGATGGGTCCACACACCACCACACACCAAGTACTCTTAAAAATTTACTTTCTGAACTCAGTTGTACTCCTAGCCAAATTGTGTACTGTGTCTGCCGCACCACTGGGTGACATACCTGATAATGCTCTCAATAAGGAGAACCACAAGAGAAACTAGCAAGATTGTTTAAGGCAGGTTTGTTGCACTGAAGCTGTTCCAGATGAGACTTTGTCCGGTTCACCTCCATCCTCAGATCTAAGGCTCTCTTGGGGATCACACAAGGGATGGGGAAAGTCTGAATATAACACCTGTGGCCTCATCTCATCTGATCTTTCTGCTGACTGACCTTATAGTGGATTCAGTTCTGTACATCACATAATATCCTCTTCCTCCGCCCCCTCCCCCTTCCCATCGACCCCTCACTCCTCTTCCCCTCCACCCCGTCCACTTATTCTTCATCATCTTCCTTTTCCTCCTTCTTCAATATACCCATAAAGAAGCAATGTTCAGTTTGGAGTGGACTGTGAGGTGGTTGTGGGAAGTACGGTAGAATGAAGTACTATGGTCAAGGCATCCAGCACGCCCCTCAGTGTACCGCCACCATAACTTGGCCAGCCCCGACTTGCTGGTACCTCATCCGCCTGTCGCCATCCACCCTGTCACATCCCAGCTGGAATTAGAGAAGGCACAAATGTCAGGTGGTTTGTTCCTGGTATTGAGGAAAAACACCAGGAAAGGACCATGTTTTAATGAGGCTAAGTCATTATTTCCCATTCTGAAGACAAAAATCATAGCATCTGGATTTTGGGGTGGGAAATACGTCCAGAAACTGAAGTTCTGGCTTCTAATGCTCTTCCGGCATCAACATTTGCCCTATGCTTTATTAGGGCAGGACAGGCAGCTCATTCTGTTGCGTTTCCTGATGAGATTGTAAATATGAGTATCCTCTTTGTCTCCCTTCGCCCTCTTGTCCTGAGATTTTGTGCTCGATCCGCAGAATGCTCATAGTCACATGCTCCTGACTCCCTCCATCCCTCGCTGACATGCCCACCGTCCGCGGAGTTTGTTCATAGACCAGCGACGACCTATGGGGCCGCTGCTCCTGGCCTGCTTTGAAACACGGCCCTGACAACAGCACCGCCATGAACACGGACACCGAAACAAAGACACTTGCCGTTAAATAATATACCTCCATCTTTTAAGGATATTTTTGAAAAAAGGATTTGTGACCAAATTTAAAACTACAGCATTCCCTCTGGTTGTTTTTGCCGTGCATTGCAGACTTTTCCACCACATGCTGCAATAGTACCTCGTTCCGCATCTTACCGCATCCCGGGACAGACACATCACTCCGGCTGAGCAGCGCATATTCGACCTGCCTCCATGCAAAGCTCTGCAAACAGGATTTACAGTACTCTGTTCAGCTGGCCTAAGTGGGTTCCTGCAGCTGACCTGCGCTCCATTGCGGTTGACCTGAACTTGTGATTTGGTCCCGGTCCGGTGTGACCAGATATCCCCAATATCGCTTTGTGGTGCTATTTTAGACAATAAACTTTAACATTCAATAGCTCCAATTTCTACTGATTGGGTTTTTATCGTTTTGGTCTTGTTTTATTCATTAAAAACGACAATATTTTTCTAAATCTGGTGTGGGCTCCTTTTGTGGTGTGTTTTCACAATTTTACTGTTTCTTCCCTATGATTGTATTTGCAATGAAATGTGCAGGCCCACAAGATTTGAAGGTAATCCGCAGTGATGCAACCTACATATGGCAGACATCGATTAACAGATGCATTAATGGGTGTGCATATGCGGATGTTAATAGGCCAATAGGCATTAATTACCATGCATGTGACTCTGATATATATTGCACCTAGCACATATGTTTGCTTACCTGATTTATGCCAGGTAAAGGTTGGCATAGTTTCAGAAGGCATGGTGCCCATTAAGAAGGTAAAAGGCCCATGCTTTTCACCCCTGAAAAGGGTAAATATGTCAAATTGGCATGCTATTGTATATTCGGAGATCAGCAAATTGTGATCCCCAAATTACTGTGCACATCCTCCATGCAACCGTACTCCACCAGGATATGCCTAATCCAACATTCTAGTCGGAACACTAAGAATTACACTATTCTATCAGGATGGAGCAACTGATTAATTTTAATCACAAAAGCGAAAATTCAATATGGAAACAGAGATAGTTAAAGAAGGGTAACATACAAAATGTACTTCACAATCTTGAAAACTTCTTACATCTGTGTAGAAAAACAGCAATGAACAAATGCACTCCTCAAAGGTTTGGGGAGTTTAAAACTTCCTTCTAAAATACTGATTGTTTCGTAACCTAGAATTGGATGAGATGCCCTCACAAACTTCCTTCGAGAACACTACTCCTTGAATAACAGAAGGATGCAATACTTACATAGGATTCTACACCTCTGCAGCTTCAATACTCATTCCGTTACTGTTTGCCAAAGACTCACTCCAACACTATCCACATCGTCCAACCACCAATAATGAAACATACCGCTACCTGTCTGAATCATTGTTACAGGGTTATCATCACTTTGCCAAAACGGATCTACTTATATTTTACATACAACCAGCTTCCATCATAATTGCATTCTTAAAACAGCAGCAAACCTTCCCTTTCGTGACCTTCCATCTCAGCTTCCCGCACTCCTTTTCCTTTTCTTTAAGTTCAACCTCTTTCACACTATGGTTAACATCATAATATGTCTTACACTTCTTATGTGACCCCTCAATACGTCTTTACTCTTCTGAAGGGCCGCACTGAAATACTCTTGCTGTATGCTCTCAACTTGAATTGTGTTTTTGAGTATGATATGGGTCATCACATGAACCCAGGAAGGCTTCCACCAGTATTATCTTTCTTTGTAACAGAATATACCCCCGTTATCCCTTTAAACTATTTTTCTCAATTTTTCTTTCCGCAATTAGCAAACTATATTATCCCTCTAATCACATATTTGACTCTCTCTCCTGCTCCATTGCCCTCAGGATAATACTTAGTGGTAAATCTGTGCCTTATGGCTGAGCACTCCAATGATTCTATCTCTTCTTTGGAATTGTGCCAGTGAAATGGCTGCTTAATTCTCTGAAGAACAAGTCATCCAGACATCTTTTGTGCTTTTGGTATCAACCCTCTCCAAAATTTGAATTTCCATAAAGAAAATTAAAAAAAAGAAACAACTAAGAACTTGATCGGATTATCACTTCAAATTATTGGAACCATTATGTTAAAAGCTACGTGCTGCCACAGCATTGTGATTTTTAGAAAAAGACAAATGTCCTAAACTTTTTCAAATAAAATTATGAGCAATAAACACAGACTTAGATAAGAGCTATGTTTCTTGTATTCAAATGTCCAGCCGGACAGAGGAATTTTTATTTCCAAAATAAAGTGAAGATTCAAGTTTGAGTGAAGCACAACATAGATCAAGAACTGGGCACAAGCCTGTACCAAGTGAGAAGAAAGAGAGACCAATACATGGGGGAAATAAACAGGCAAACAGAGTGGAGCAAAAGGTGGCTTACAATACAATGTTGAACACCTGATAGTGCAAGCAGAGAGCCTAATGAGGCTTCCGTGGGGTGATGGGCGGCGAGCCACTTGCAACTAGCCATTGAGCTACTCCGGACAGGACTCCCTGCAGCCCGACTCCGCGACCGTATCGAGGACCAAGAGGACCCATACTGCATCACCCAGCAGCCGCTCCTCACCGCCAGCCTCCCAGGCTTGTATTGCCGGACGCGACTCCCCGCAGCCAGACTCCGAGATCGTACCGAGGACCAAGAGGACCCAGACTGCATCACCCAGCAGCCGCTCCTCGCCACCAGCACCTCAGGCTTGTATTACCAAAAAAACGCACCTGGCCCTCTGCCATTGTGCATAGGTCACGCATATTCATTTAGGAATGTTATCTAGACGTCCTGCCTCACCGCCCATCACCCCATCGAAGCCTCATTAGGCTCTCTGCTTGCACTATCAGGTGTACAACACCACCCACGAGGCTGCGAAAATAGACGCCGTCGAGTCACCCTCAAACGGTTAGCAGGCCTCTAAAAATCAGGCAATAGTAATTTAAGTAGTCCTGAAGATGATCCCAGTGTATTATTGGAGATAGGGATCGAAACATCACATCGACTGTTTTAACAGTACTACATCCTTCATTTGTGCATTATGTGTTGTAGTTACTGTTGGTTTGTGCTTACACAAGATTGCATTGTATTGTAAGCCACCTTTTGCTCCACTTTGTTAGCCTGTTTATTTCCCCAATGTATTGTTCTCTCTTTCTTCTCACTTGGTACAGGCTTGTGCCCAGTTCTTGATCTATGTTGTGCTTCACTAAAACTTGAATCTTCACTTTATTTTGGAAATAAAAATTCCTCTGTCCGACTGGACATTGGAATACAAGAAACATAGCTCTTATCTAAGTCTGTGTTTATTGCTCATAATTTTATTTGAAAAAGTTTAGGACCTTTGTCTTTTTCTAAAAACCATTAACTACCCGAGGTCCTCAACTACCAAGACGGGTTCCCTTGTTGTTTATACTGCCACAGCATAGTGAGGCTATTTAAAGGGCAAAGAGGCAGTCTGACGGGCAGATTTGCAAGCTCCTTGCGGCACTTTTGCGTCACAGTTGCACCACTTTTTGTGACACAGCGGCGGCATAAACAATGCACCACGCCACAGCCCATTTACAACGTGACACATCTAGGGAGATGCGTCACGTTGTGAAGACCTATGCCACATTATACCTGCGTCAGGTATAATGTATGCAGAGTGGGCGTTCCCATGCAAAAAGCCATGTAGGACTGACGCAGTGAAATTTACAACATTTCACTGCATCAGTCTACACCTTCATTGTGTCAAAATCCCTATGCCTGCTAAGATCAGGCGTAAGGAATGACGCAGGGCTTTTAGAATGGGACTTTCATATCTATTGTGGCACAATGCTGGAATTACGTCACTTTCATGAGCAACTCCAGCAATGCATCACTTTTGTACCAAAAGATGCATCAGAAATTATGACACATCTGCTAATCCCTGTGCCATGGAGCACTGTATTGTAAATACAGTGCATCCATGGTGGTGCAAGGACATTTGGCGCTGGCGCAAGGAAACTGACGCATCTATACTGATGCAGCAGTTCCTTGCCTCTTTGAAAAATTGCCCTTCTTCAGTGAGTTTGTCTTATATCTCCCAAATAGTTTCGATTCAGGCCTACTCATGCTCTTTCAACTTCCAAACACTTTTTACTCCCTCTCTTTCCTTTTCAGTAGGTCATTGCATTCACATGCGTCATTCCACTCATTCTTTGTTATCGCCTTGACTGTTTAACTACATGCGATGTTGTACTCATTCCACATATCTTCGTCCATTTCTTTTATGGGAATATACATTCTAGTTAGAAAGTCTGTTGCAAAATTCAGTCTGACAAAAGAGAGGCTAGATCTGCACAAACAAGCACTAGCAAATCTCTTTTTACCAAGGGGTCTAATACAGTTTAACAATCGCCAGTCTCCTAAAGAGTTTGATGTACACTTGAGGTTGAGCTCTGAACTTCTTTTTACTACCATTTCTGTATCGGGCAGAAAGGAGTCCTCATCCATTTACCTTTGTTCAACGACAATAGAGCAGAAGTTAAACTACCTATTTCTGTTTAGTAGATATTTTATATTTTATTTTATTTGTCAGTCAGCTAACAATCAGCGGATTAAAATGAACTTGGCCAGACAGGGCAAACACAAACAGTTTCATTGGAGCAGACTTGTAAGTGTACATCTCTGTCTTTTCTTACTATTGCAGGAACTAAAACTAAATTTGCTGATTTATTTATTTAGTTGTTCTCTTTTGGCAAATACATGTTTCCTTCACACAGGTTTAATTCAGCATAAAAAATATTAATTATTTTAAAAAGTGCCTATTTCTGCAGGAGCGCACTGCTCTCTAGATGAACGCTCGCGCATTCTTGAATGGTGATATCTCTGATTGGTCGATAGGGCTGAAAGAGGCATTTTCACACTTTAGAGATTCAGTTAGAGTTAATTGTGTGCCACGGATGATTGGCATGTGACCGTAGGTCAATCAGCCCATTTACAATTAGCCGAGAAAGTGCTGGCCAAGACTAACAATATCCTGGCTCCAGCAAATTCACATATAATGGTCCTAGGCAGGATATAGTTCTGATCACGAGGAGATGTGATATGTTAGCTGACTTTTATACCAATTATTAACAATATTTGTGTATTAAACTAAATTTTAAACTAGAATTATATTTATGACACACAAAGGCATTTTCCACTAAAATTAACCAACACCCGACGAATGGCATTTAGCTCCTTTCAAGATATGACTGATGTAAAAAATCACACTTTTCTACCTTTTTAACCGAATATTCCTGATGTGTGAGTGCAAACCACTTATCCTTTCATATTTGAATTTGTTTTATTAGTTTTCCCATTGCATATAATCATGGTTGTGATACATACAGTGGGTCAGATTTACAAGCCCCTTGCGCCGCTTTAGGCCGCAGTTGCGTCACTTTTGTGACACAGCGGCGGCGCAAAAGATGCGCCATGGTGTGGGGTACTTACAACGTGACGCATCTGGGAGATGCGTCACGTTGTAAAGCCCTGCGCCATAAGGAGGCGTTCCTGCGCAGGGGGGGGGGCGCCTCGTAAAAGTTGCTCAGTGAAATCTACAAGATTTCACTCAGTCACTTTTGGGCCCATGCTGCGTCAAAACCCTGCGCCTGCCTGAAGCAGGCGTAAGGATTGACGCAGCATTTTAAAATAGGGCCCCCCAGAGCATTGCTGGAGCTGCGTCGCGTTTGCGACGCAACTCCAGCAATGCGCCGCTTTTACGGCACAGATGCGTGACGCATCTGTGCCGTTTTAGCCCCATGGTGCGCCACATTGTAAATGCAGCGCATCCATGGTGGCGGAGGCTTTGCGCACAATAACTGGCACATTCCTGCTGATACGCAGGGATGCTCCAGTTATTGTAAATCTGCCCCAGTGTTGCTAACATTTGTATAACGTGTTGACAGTTGGCCGGATAAGTGCTGCATATGCAAAGTTACCATGAACGTCATTAAACATGTTTCATCAGTATAACATCACTTATATCTTTATGAATGAATTAAATTCCATCAGGTTTGACACATCATACAAACCACCAGAGTGCATTCAAGTAAAACCACTTTACTCTAGTTTTGGGAAGAATGCTACACATTGTGAAACTGTTGTTAAATAATTTCATGTTCTGACTAATGTTACTGGATCACTGTGCTTTTATAAGGTTCTATTTGCCCCAAGTTGTCCTAAAACGTCATTGGTTGAGAATTAGGACTTGGGGGCATATTAACAAGGGCTTTATCTCCGTTGTTTTGGCTTTAAAAGCCAAAGAAACAAAGATAAAATTATTGCCCTATCAACAACAGGGTGCTAACATGCAAAATCGCATGTTAGCACCCTTTTTCACTACACTTCCTTTGCATCTCTAATGAGATGCAAAGTGGGCATTCCAGAGCAAAATATTACGAGAAATGTCGCTAAGCGACATTTCTCCTATTATCAAGCTTCACGCTAACCCTGTTAGAGACAAAAACAGCAGCGCTAAGCACAGTTAACGCTGCTTTTTTACGTCTGCTAATTTTCAGACTTAACCATGTAATAGGAGGTGGATTACATGGCTAAATCCACCATGGGCTATCAACAAGTATATCCCTATCCTTGTAGTTTTATCGCTGCATTACCAGCGATAACCTCCCAAAATGCCGCTCTTGCTGGATTTTTCATCACCTAGGCAATTAGCGTTGTTAACAATGCGATAACCAGGCGATATTATCCAGCGATAGCGGGCGTTAAAAAAGATTAACGCTAAGCGTCCTGAGCGTTAATTTTCCCTGTTTCTTGTTAATATGCCCCTTGGTTCCCACAAGCAGTGTTTGTCTCAACACTTGCAAAAGCATCAGACCAAACTGCACCTCTCATTAGGATTACCTGTTACTATTTGCAAAACATTACATTAGCATTACATTAGTGTAGGAGCAACATTTGCAAGATAAAGGATGAGTACTACCCTGAGAGAACAGCCTTGTTTGAAATTTTTCTTTCCTACTCTTCTTTTTTAAGGTATTGCAGTACACAGTGGGGCGCCAATCTATCAATGACTCCTTTTTGTAGAAGGAAACTGTTTGTCAGCCTCGTTGGCTGAGAATTTGAATTATAATCATTGGCGTAACTTCAGGGAGTGTGTTTGGGGTGTTATACCACCCTAATAAATGCATTTTCTGAGAAATGGTTAGGTACAGGTGCTTTCAGTCTGGTATGGTGAGGAGTCTGTCAGATTTCACCAGGAATGTTTAAATAGACACAGACAAAAATCCACTCATTCTGTCCCTCTCTTTGTTTTGAAAGCTCTAAAAAATGTTGGTTATTTTACAAAAAATCAGGTTTTCTCTTACTTAATGCCGTATGGTTCATACTTTCTCAGTAAAACTATGAGTTTGTTGGACAACTTAAACATTAACATTGTGCAAGACTGAGTCTATCAATCAATCGGGGAATAATAAGCGCACTACTCACCCATGAGTGTCTCAAGGCGCTGGGTGGGATGGGGGGAGGGTTCAGCAGTTCGGTCTTCAGAGCCTTCCTGAAGGTGTTCAGGGAGGGGACACATCTGCTGTCGGTGGGGAGCTCGTTCCAGGTCTTGGCTGATATGTAGGAGTAAAGATCGTCTCCCTGTTCTGGCTCTGAGGATGCGCAGGGTTTCGGCGAGGAGGTGGTTGGTGGAGTGGAGGTTTCGTTTGGGTACATGGAGGGTGATACTGCCATTGAGGTATTGGGGTCCGGTATTGTGAAGGCATTTGCAAGCATAGGTGAGTATCTTGAAGGTGACTCTTTTCTCAACGCGGAGCCAATGGAGCTTGCATAGGTGTTGGCTGATGTGTTCATGTTGGCGGACCCCAAGTACGAGTCTGGCGCGGTGTTCTGTATTGTCTTGAGCTTGCACAGTAGGGACTTGTTGATGCTGACATAGAAGGCATTTCCGTAGTCCAGCCTGCTGGTGATGAGTGGGTGGGTGACTGTTTTCCTTGAATCGAGGGGATCCATTTGAAGGTCTTACGGAGGATGCGTAGGTTGTTGAGACAGCTGGAGGTGATGTCATTGACCTGTCGACTCATGGAGAGGGAGGAGTCTAGCACGATGCTAAGGTTCTTGGTGTGGTCCATGGGGGTCGGGGTGCAGAGGGTGGATGGGCCACCAGGAGTTGTTCCATGCTGAGGGGGGTGGTTCCGAGGACTAGGCCTTCTGTCTTGTTTGAGTTGAGTTTTAGACAGCTGTTGCTCATCCAGGCTGCAACGTCCTGCATTTATTCCTGGAAGTTGAGTCTGGTGGTGGTGGGGGCCTTGGTGAGTGAGAGGATGAGCTGGGTGTTGTTGACATAGGAGACTATGCTGAGGATGTGCTGTCTGACGATGGCGGTGAGGGGAGCCATGTAGATGTTAAAAAGGGTTGGGCTGAGTGATGATCCCTGTGGGACTCCGCAGTTGATCTCCGTGGGTTCGGAGAGGAAGGGTGGCAGTCTGATCCTTTGGCTCCTGCTTGTGAGGAACGATCTGATCCAGTCGAGGGTGGTGCCTTACATACTGAAGTTGTGTAGTCTAGCTGCGAGTGTTCGGTGGGAGACGGTGTTGAAAGCTGCTGATAGGTCTAGTAGAATTAGGGCTGCGGTGTGGCCTTGGTCGAGGAGGGTGCAGATGTCATTGGTGGTGGAGAGTAGGGTGGTCTCGGTGCTGTGGTTGCTTCGGAATCCGGTTTGGGAAAGGTCAAGGATGGCGTTGTCTTCAATGAACCTCGTCAATTCTGCATTGACTGTCTTCTCTGTGACTTACACAGCAAAAGGGAGGAGCACGATGGGCCGGTAGTTCTTGAGGTCGGTCAGGTCTGCTGAGGGCTTCTTGAGCAGGGGCCTGACTTCTGCTCGTTTCCAGTCATCGGGGAAGGAGCCGGTCTCGAAGGTGGTGTTGATGGTGCGTTGCCACACGGGTGTGATGGTGGTGGTGACTCTGTGGTATATGTGGTGTGGGCAGGGGTCTGTAGGGGCCCCGACTGGATGCCTTTCATGGTCGCAGCGGTCTCCTCTGTCGTGATCGGTGTCCAGGCAGAGATGGTGGTCTGGCTGTCAGTGTCGACGGGCAGGCTGACTGTCGAGTCAGGCGTGTGGTCGTTGAAGTTGTCATAGAGGTTCTTTATCTTCAGGTGGAAGTAGGATCCCAGCTTGTCGCAAAGGTCCTTAGGAAGGAGTGATGTCCGTGGCTCTGCTGCGGGGTTTGGTGAATTCCTGGATGATGCTGAAAAGTTCCTTGGAGTTGCTGGAGTTGGCGAGGATTCTGTTGTGGATGAAGGTCCTTTTGGTGCCTCTGACACGCTGATGGCATTCCATCATAGTGTCCTTGAAGGTGGTGTAGTTTTTGGGCGTTATGCTGTTTCTACAGTTTTTCTCCAGGCGCCTGCAGGTGTATGTGGTTTCTTGGAGGTCGGTGGTGAGCTAGGCGGCTTTCCTGGGGTGTTACTTGTCATGGTTCTGAAGCGAGATAGCTTGTCCGCGCAGTTGGAGATCCAACTGTGGAATTCCCTGGCCACGTGATTGCTGTTCTTGCAGCAAAGAGGGTGTTGCCTTTGAGGGTGGAGTTGAGTTGTTCCTTGTGACTCTGCTCCAGTTCCTATGTGGGGGGCATGGAACTGGTTGGGGTGGCTTGGGTTTGCTGACGAGGAAGTGTATGCAGTGGTGGTCAGTCCAGGGGGGCTGTGTGGTGTGGCTAAAGTGAACGCTGTTGGATCCAGCGAAGATGGGGTCAAGAGTGTGTCCTACCTTGTGGGTCGGTGTGGGGACGAGTTATTTCAGTCCGATGTTGGCAAGGTTGTCACGGAGAGCGGTAGTGTTGGGGTGGTTGAGGTTGTCGAGGTGGAAGTTCAGGTCTCCAACGAGTATATAGTCCATGGTGGTGACGGCGTGGGGGGCAATGAGGTCGGTGATGGTGTTGGCGAAGAGTGATTGGGGGCCGGGGGTCTGCAGGTGAGGGTGCCATGGAGTGTGGAGTTAGGGCTGGTCTGGAGCTGGAAGTGCAGGGGCTCAGCGACGGGGAAGTTTTTACTGGAGGGGGTGAGGCGGAGGGAGTTTTTGTGCACGATGGCGATGCCTCTTCCCGGGTGATTGGGACGGGGCTGAGGAGGCGCTGGTCCAGGTTTCCATGAAGAAGGTGACGTCGGGTGAGAGCGAGTCTAGGAGGTTCCAGATTTCCACACCGCGTCAGTGCAAGGAGCGGACATTAACCCCTTCACTGCTGATGACTATCTCAGCTTGCTTATAAGTATAGTGATAGTTGTGCTGCAACCTAGTGCTCCACATCCTTGTGTGCCTAGGGTGGGTGAATGTGCCAGAATCCCTGTAGGATGATATAACTCCCCAGTTACCTGTGGGTACGTTTCCTCTGGGAGGCCATCTTGGTGCGGTGCTGGGCCCCATCCTTCTCAGGAGGTAAACAGGATTAAGCTGGGCTGGAAAATTGGCATGGGGCGACCTGGACAACGTCAGCAAAATGCTCCTTTGATTAGGCAAGGGTGTGATGTTTTTTATATAATAAATGTCACCCGTGTTGCCATGCCGAAGTCCCAGTCAGGCTGTCATTACTGATTCTATCCTGATAAAGCTGTCGCCAAGCTAACGATAATAAACAATATCATTTTTTGCAGTGAACTTTAGCTTTCATACAGAATGTTCAAGGCTCTCATAATATGCCCACGAAGATGCGTATACGTAAGCAAAGTTATTTCATGGAACATTATCCATACAAGCACACAAGCAAATGTGTGTCAAAAGTCAACATTCAAGAAAAGATGTCAACTTTAAACGTGAATATGTAAGATAGCGTGGTTCCTGCCTGGGAAGAGTGTGTCAACAATACACCCACTTCTTGGACGTGAGGTGACTAAAAGTTTCCTGAAAACAGTGCTAAAAATATAGATTCAATCAAGTATTCAAAGCTAAAATCATAAAGGTATTGTGCTTCTTTAATAATAAAAGCATAGAGAAAGCCAAATTGGATCAAAAACATAACAGAAAAATGATAATAATTACACTTTATTCTAAAATCAATTTTGTGGATAAAAACATGGCTGAATTAAAAAAAATCTCCACTGTTCGAAACTGCCAGATTGTTTAAATGATCCGAGGAGTAGATGAAACATTGCTGATCCCAGCATCTGCAGACGATTGCTCCACTGGCACCGTTCTCACCAGCTCCATGCAACAAATATGTTCAAATCCAACTTACTCCGCTGAAGGAGTAACGGCCAGTAGCGGATCCGGAAAGGACGAGCCAAGATTCAAGTCACCAGGAGCTGAAGCATCACAGGAAGGCTCATAATATGTGTTTTGAGGCAACAGCAATCGTGCAGGACATCTGTACAAGTGAGTCTTTAGAGGATCCACCAGTAATGAAGTGTCTGAAGATTGGAACAGTTGCATCCCCAAGCATATATCCAGGGCACACTCAAAAATGCACAGCTGGCAGCGGAATAGACTGCATGCAGTGTAACTAGACAGGCTGAAAGGATGAGAACAAGTTGTCATTTAGTTCTTGAAGCAAGAGTGTGCCAATGGGCTGCATCATTCTCGCATGACACAGTAACACATGTGGTAGTGCCAACCCTATTTGGCTGCATGGTGAAACATCCATTGTGGGTAATAAAATCAGTGTCACAACAGCTAGGAATAGGACAAGTGGTATGCCGGCCAAAAAAGCTTCCTAGCATGCAGTGTATAAAAGATGGAATAACTGCGAAGACAGCCTTGAAGGTACTAACTAACCTTGAGCTAATTATTTTAGAAAATAAGCTATCCCTGCAGTGTTGGAAATGTTAAAAATGCAGCACACCAGCTCACTAAAATCATGTGGTAGATTGCTGCGAAGTAACAACTGTATCTCAGAGAAAGACCTTGCAACTTGAAGGTCAAACATTTCCCATGTAGATGTTAAGGCCACATCCTTCTCAAACAATAAGACTTTCAGTCTGCATAAAGCATCAACATTCGCATTCAAAATTGTTATCGGGGAACAAATTATCGCATCCCTACCTGTACGAGAAGGTGGATGCAGTACATGCGTACAACAGGTCACAACCCCGGAAACCATCACCAAATAAGGTATTTCAGGTTTCATCATCCCACAGCCACCTTGAGTATTCAAACTCAAAAAACTCCCATTAGAGAGCAATCTGAATGCTGGACAAAACACTGCAGCCGGGGAACTTTTCAGATCACATGACAAGTTCCCCTTGGACGTATTATATGCTCCATGGAGTTAACCTCACTGCAAACTAGAGAATGGCCTAAAGTATTTTTGCAGTCTATACCACTAAGAAAAACCTCAGTTGCACATTTCTACAATGATAAGTGAAAGGTAGGATCCATGCCTCATGTACAAATCCCGCGGCTGCTTAATAGATAATGTATTCATGTAATTGTCAACTACTGCTAAAGCCTTCTCTAAATTTGCCCTGTCAATCTCATGTAGTCTGTCAGAATCTTCCTGCTGTGAAACTTTCCACACTTCATTGTATATTGCATACAGAAAGTGTTTTTGACGTGGCTTTTGAAGACCTAACAAAAAATCCATGTCATCAGAAAGAAGAGACAAGTGCTGTTTCACCTCAGACAATGTTGAATGTTTTAGCCACTCTAGGCACAACTTTCCAACAGTGTATGTTGTTTCCACTCCTGCGTGTTCTGTCTGCAGGTAACGTGGGTTTGACCTATTGATCCTGAACCCCTTTGTGTTGTCATGAAAATGTGCCTGACATCCGTTAGTATCTAACAGCCAAACTAACTGTCCCTCTGGATTGGAACATGAAGAACTGTATGTCCCATTTCTAATTATGTTGTCAAACCTGACCTTCATGCATTTTGTGAATCATTGCCAATTCCCAATGCATGCAAAGTGGGAACGTTTCGTGTTTTGAGATCATTTAATTTGACCAAGCAAGTCACAGGACGTCTGCTGTACAGTTTTTTCTGGAAAATCAGTTGGTGCTGTATAAGGTATGCTCTAATTAAAAACTCATTGCTTTGAACCTGCCAATCTCTAGTTCCCTCTATTAATTTTACATTGTTATTATCTATCCACGAGTCATACCCTTGTGTAAAAAACTGGGAAAAAAATAAAAGGTGCGGAATAAATCAACTTTTTATCAATGAGCATATTTTTCTGTGCAATAGATGGTGTAGGTTTATAATAATAAGCGTTTGGGTCTGTTGTATCATGACCTGAAAAATATGCACACTTCTGTGCAAATGTCTTTGAGCTACCCTCCTGTGGTGTTGGGAAGTGTTCCCATTGGGTGTAATTAAATACTACATGTGGAGTACTTGCTTTATGTAAATCACGATGACCATAATGGTGCAAACAGAACATTTCATCATTGTTAGATGTATCACCATACAATTCTTCACTATTAAAAACCGTATAATGCTTTAAATCATCAAGCATTTCAGGCATTATGTTAATGTCCCAGTCATCAGAGATAGTACCAGGAGTGTTGTAAAATACATTTATTTGATCTGTTAAAATCATAAAAAGTGTGGAACATACCACCATGATGAAAACGTCATAATTCAGATACAGAATAAAAATTGCATTAAAACATTTTTAGTTGTCATAACCCTTATGTGATATGGTACTAGGAGTGTTAACATCATTTAAGCAAATACGAAATACATATAGGACTTGTAACATTTCTGTAGGTCCGAATATATCATAGGATACCTTATCCTAAACAATTCCATCAGGAACTGGACCAGTTGAAATGTTCACCAGAGAAAGGTCTCTTCCCACTTTGTATGAGGAGGAATGGAGTGTTAAAACCTTGTTTACCAGTTCAAAAGTAGAGCATTCTATGAGATAGTGTCCTTTCAGAAGCAGGAAAAAACACAATCAAAAAACCAATCCAAATGAAGAGGAAAAGTAATGAAATTGCAATTCAAATTTTCATCCACAGAGGGATAAGGTATATCTTTTTCAGCCAAATTAAAACTTCAAGTAGTGGAGGTGGGTCAAATGCAAAGAGAAGTCAATAAAGTGGACAAAATAGCTGGAGGCTGTTTGTGAAAATGTGGAAGGCTTGTAAAGCTGTGTAGAATGATAGCTCACTCCAATGGTGGTAGGTTTAGGCACCATCATTGTCTGCTTGCAGAGTTGAAATCTGTGTGGTTATATTTGACAATATAACGGGAAGTAGTGATACTTCAGTGTTAGCTATCTCCGGAGGGGGAGAAGAATCTTCATCATTCTTTAAAGCTTGTAACGTGAATTCCTGTAATGTAGTGAGAAGAGCCAGGTAACTACCCAGGAGCCCTCGGGGCCTACTATGTAGAAGTGATCACTAGATGAGGTTTGATGAGATCTATAGACAAAAATCACATTTGTTTGCTACCGGCAAGGGGGCAAAAGTACACCTTTGGCACCCTCAACAGCCAGGACAGGCACAGGCCTGAATTTCTTTTTTGTTGATTATTTTTTCCCAGACTTGATACCCCTTCTTTGGAATCCAGTCAGGAGTTGTCGGTGCTTCGCTCATTTCCCCAATGGCTGAATGTTTCTGCTGGACGTTGCTCTGAGTGTCTCTAAATTCATTCAGGTCCTGTAAAATTCACTGATATTAAAAGGTGTTTCCACCGATACTGCACTGGGACTATCAAGGTCTGGAACCCACATCTTAACCCTGAACAGGACTTCATAGGGAGTCCGACCACCCAAGGATCTTTTTGGCAGATTGATTAAGGCTCCCTGGATCCCATACAGGTGGTGAACCTAACTGCGACCTGATCCTAAGCCTCTAGCTGCTAAAGACTGCTTTAAGTCACGTTATTTTCTCTCCACTGCTGCATTTCTCTTGGGATGAGAGGGGGAAGAGTATTGCACAGTCAAATACAATTTTCCCATGGTGGCTTTCTGTACGCCCTAGAGGTGAACGCCGGACTCTGGTCCATATGGAATATGAAACTGCATATATGCAGATAAAGACTTGCAAGTCCTTTATAACAGTTTGAGTGTCAGTCAAACACTATTGCCATACTCATAGGAATCGAGAGCAGGGATCCAGTGATAACATGATGAATTTGTAATACCCATCTGACTGTAAGGGTCCGTAATGGTCCAGATAAACACAAGTCAGAGGCTTGTCAGAGACCAACTGTGGTGTAAATTTTGATTTGAGGGCAAGTGTCACATTTAAGAACATAATTATTGGCCTGTTTGTAAAGACCTTGCCACCAATAGTATTTTTGCAATAATGAAAATGTAGCCACCAACCCTGCATGAGCAGGTTCTAAACCTTCATATGCTGCTAGGAGCAGTCCTAACCTGTCACCTGTAGTAGGTATTACTCTATCCCCACTCCTGGAATATGAACAAATTGAATATTTTGCATGCTTAACTGGAAGGAATATTTTATTGGAAAACCTTTTGGCTCAGCATGTGTATAACATGAATCCATGGAAATCTCGCTTTAAGGTTAGCCACTTGTCCCAAAGCATCTCATGCTTGATTGTGTACCCTTTGGAATCTCTGAATCCATTCTGGCTCAAGTAGTGTAATGACTCATTGTAAGACTGGACACAATAGTACAAATCACACACTAAAAGTGTGGGAAATTCAGGATCCATATTTTCTAGAGCCAGAATTAGAGCTTTGAATTCAGTCAGCTGTGCTGTGAAATCACCAAGTAACTGCATGTTGGTTTTATGAGGCTAGAATTCTCCGTTCCTCATATCACTGTTTACCACCCTGCAATTGGAAGAATATTTATGTTTTGTCTCTTCTGCAGGCTGGGAAGAACCATCAGTGTAGATAATAAAATCATAATAATCTAGAGGCATTATTTCATTGGGCAGAGGATATTCATGTTTGTATTGAAGGTATGCTTGTGTTTGTATTGTAGAGTCAAATATGTAAACTACATCTGTTGCTGTGAGTGAGTTGGCCCATTGTATCCATCATGGATGTAAAATATTTGTGTTCTGAACACTGGCCTTTATGAAAGCCTCTAAGGCTAGATTGGGAATAATGTCAATTATTCGTTTTCCCTGAGCCAATGATCTTTCTTTCTCTACAGATGTCTGTACTGACATCAGGATTTCTTTTGTTGGTGCAAAATACATTTCTGCATGTGTATATAAATGCAATTTATATGCAATTGGTACAGTGTCTCCTTAATTGAATGCCGCATAGGTGTAGCCTGATGTCCCCACAATTATATGAATCACCAAGTTTGTGGTGTTTTCACATTTGTGTAAATGTTTGGAGGCTAACATATCAGCTTATTTGAACAAAAAATCTGAGTGTGTTCAGACGTCAAATGTATGTTCAAAAAGTCAA
Organism: Lissotriton vulgaris; assembly: GCF_964263255.1. NCBI lineage: Eukaryota > Metazoa > Chordata > Amphibia > Caudata > Salamandridae > Lissotriton > Lissotriton vulgaris. The sequence continues at coordinate 906,448,339 of NC_141695.1, forward strand.
GATGAATAAAGTCATATACAGTATTTTTTCAATGTATTCGGAGGTTGTAGAAGCACACAATTCTCTGAGAAATGTGTCACCAGGCTTTTGCTTTCTCTTGACAGCTCATATTCCAAGAACAGGATGCTGAGATGGGCGATCGTTGATTTTTTAAAAATGACATTTGTAGCCCATGTGAGCAAATCTCAGAATTATGCAATCTACTTTGGTCAAGTGTGTTGTTAAGCCATTATCCGTTAGGTATATGTCATCAATATAGGATAATGCTTGGTCATCAAGATATTGTAATAGTTCTGTGATCGGGGCTGAAAACAGTTCAGGGCTATTCTTATACCCTTGAGACAATTGACAGAACTGTTTCGGAGAACTGAGAGCACTGAATGAGGTCAAGTACCTGCTTTCAGGTGCTAAGTTTTGTCAGAAAATTCCATGTGAAATGTCTAAGAGAGGTTTTGTATTTTTTGTGTGCTATATATTTCATCAGTGCTGTTTTGTACAGCAAATGTGCATGTAACAGTGTTCAAGTGTCTGTGATCTAAAACTAAACTATATGAATTGTCTGGTATCATTTATGGAAAAGAGGGATTATTCATTGGTGAGGTGCAACTTTCTATTACACCCTGGTATTCAAGTTATGTGAGTAACTCTCTAACTTGTTTTTCGGCCTCATGTTTATAAGGGGTACTGTCTATGAGGTAGTGGGGTGGATCTCATAGGTACGATGTGGAAAGGGGAACCACCATCCCAACTCAAGTGGTTGCAGTATAATGCCGAAGCTTGCACTAAGGCTCCTCCTTGACGTATGTATGTTTAGCAGATTCCGAAATGAGGTTGAAAAAAACCTGGCAAAATTACTGTTTCTCCCTGTGGACAATCTGTAACAAACTCTAGTGGCCAATCTTTTTCAGCCAAGAGAATGTTGTAACAGAATGACAAGTTCTCCCAAAAGACAGCATTGATAGTACGTTGGATATCTCCCTCCATCTGGAGTTGCATTTCATATAATCGACTCGTGACACTCAGACCACCTGGACATAGTCACTTGCTGCTACTGCCACAAGACACTACATAAGATTCCGGTGAGCTATATGACTTCTGCCTCATTGTCCGGCATGGTCAGAGCCCACTCCCTATTCAGAAGTTGTATTCTCAATATCTATGACATTCTTGGATTTTTATCCCTGCCACTCTCTTCTTTTTAAATTGAGGCTTTATCTGTGGAGGTTTGTCTTCCTTTTTAGGTCTCGCATAGCGTTGCAGCACATGCGCTGCTCGCCCGGCGAGACATATAGTAAGAGAGGATATTTCAGAAGGGGGTTCAAAGCCCCGCCCATTATTTTCATTGGCTTGCTGCACGATTTATGCTAAACTAGGCCTGCCATTGGAAATGGGGGTTTGTAGTTGCTGCCCTTTCGCCCTTCCCGTCCGGCCTATCCGGACAGGATCGTCTGTTTTGCTGCTGTCGCAAAGCAATTTCTTATCTTTAGGGGGCCATCTGTTTCCACTCAGCCCCCGTGTTTACTTTTTGCATCGCGCTTTCACTTAAAGTGAAAGTGAAAGCACGATGCAAATATAAACAAGCTGCTGCCTTCCTTCTATTTCTTATCTTTAGGAGGCGTGTAGTTTTGGACCATGTTGCCCAAGTGTTGTTTTTCCTGCTTTTTTCACCCGCACGCTTATTAATTTAATTAATGTTGCCGCGTGTGTTCTTTTTTCACTCACACGCTTCTTTATTTAAGAAATTTGCAGCGCGTGCTCTTTTTTCACTTTCACGCTTGTATATTTAATTATTTTTGCTGCACGTGCTCTTTTTCCACGTGCACGCCTGCTTATTTAATTAATTTTGCAGCGCATTCCCTTTTTTCACTCACAAGCTTGTACTACGGTTGGCGAGGGACCAACAAGGGGTTGTCTATCAGGGGAACACTGTGTAATTTTCCCCCGACTTCACCCTGGTGGTGCAGGAGGCAGAACGAGAGCTTATGCCAGTGAAAAGACTACTTAATAAACAGGACATTAAGTACTCTCTGCTATACCCCTTGAAGCTGCACATTTTTTTCACATGGGCAAGACTTTGTACTTCACTGATCCAAAGATGGCCACCAAATTTGTGTGCAACCTCCGCTCGGCTGGGCGGTCTCCGAGTTCAGTGAAGGATACCGAGGTTCATAGTCAGATTAGCAATAACAATTAAAGGGACCTGGCACATCAGCCCTCATAGATAAGGGCCTGGACCTGGGCCCACGGGCAGTTCCCCGCAGCCTACAGGAACGTAACTATTAACCACAGCTGAAACTAAGCACGACAGTGGAACCTGTAACAGGAATCACACCTAACCCACTATCCCCAAAAGATTTTTATAGAGTAGGCAATGGCCCTATATGCGTCAATGAGTTAACAGTTGGAGCACCCACAGTCAAGGTGCGGTCCAAACAGGACTATACAACTTTAAACAAGGAACAACCACTGCACCAATTAGTACTTAGATATTTAACAGTAGTCAAAAAACTAAAATTCAATTTCCGAGATGTATTTCTAGATCTTCTTTTTATTTTTTCACAATTCATGCATGTGCACGGAAGAACAGCCAACAGGCTACGTCCAACACTATGGACTTCTTCAGGACAAGCACTTAATAATGGAAGTAGAGCGACCAAATCCCCCAACAGTTACGGGGAGGGACCTGTGTTGTTATCCGTAAGTAGAATCCAAGTCAAATAGTGGCAAAGGAGAATCCGACTAAGAGGTTCAAAACTTTAATAAGATCCATCCTGTAGGTTCAGTCTAATAGATGAGTCCCAACTAAGGAGACTAAGGGCATATCACCCCTCAAGTCGGCATTGTGATAAGTACCAGTGTGCAGCCTGTACTACTCCTGTGCCCTAACTGCAAGTGATTGAGGTCTATTTGCCACCTTAATTAAATGCTTTTGAATTGTCTGATGATGTCTGCCTTACTAGCAGCGGGGAACTGCCTTCCCACTGAATTCAATTGGTCTACCCACCCAGGTTTCTATAGCTGGGATGAGCCCAGCGCCTAGTAGTTCCACCCAGGGATGAGTCCTTTTTTTTTGTATAATTGTTGGCCATAGATGGCTGTGTTAAGACTGAGTGGTCTTTACTCAGATGGTTTGTATGGCTGTTGAGGAAGCAGGGTGGATTATACTGGTTTTTTTTTTACAGAAGTTAACATATTTTCTTGATGTTCTTTCCCCCCTTCTCCTAATTTTGTTTTCTTAAACCCTGGATAGCTCACAGTGCACCGTATGCACCCATAACCTAGCCCTAGCAGGTGTTATGCGCAACCTCAGAACATGACATCCCTGACTCCCCATGGAAATCGAGGAAAAAGATCTAGAATCAATAAAGGAAACAAAAAAGAGTAATCAGAATCACGAGAATGGTAAAGAAAATGAACAAATCAAACATTGTGCTGTTACATAGAATATATGCTTGGATATAAGTATAGTGATAGTAATGCTCCAAACTAGTGCTCTCTATCCTGGTGTGCCTAGGGTGGGTGAATTTGCCAGAGTCCCTGTAGGATGATCCAACTCCCCAGTTACCTATGGGTATGTTTCATCTGGGAGCCCTTTTTGGTGTAAAGCTTGGCACTATCCTTCTCAGGAGGTTAACAGGATTCAGCTGGGCTGGCAATTTACATTGGGCGACCTTGACAGTGTCAGAGAAATGCTCCTGTGATTAGGCAAGGGAGTGAAGACATTTATATAATCATTTTCACCCATTTGCCATGCCCAAGTCCCAGTCAGGCTGTCATTACTAATTCTATCCTGACAAAACTGTCACAGAGCGAGCAATAATAAACAACCTCAATTTGAACAGTAAACTTTAGCTTTCATGCAGAATGTTCAAGGCTCTGATAATATGCCTACAAAGATGTGTAAACGTAACGTAAGCAAAGTGATCTCATGGAGCATTATCCATACAAGCATGCAAGCAAATGTGTGTCAAATGTCAACGTTCAAGAAAAGAAGTCACCTTTAAACATGAATAGGGGCGTGGCTGGATCACAGACCAAGATGGCCACGTAGTCTCAGAGCTCCGCCGAACTTACCGGAGACAATGACCATCCCGGAGCCTGCATGCAGTCCTGCGGTGTGGCGTGGCTGTAAAAGTGCCCTACGCACCGACGGGAGTGCAGCGGTGTCATTGTTTTGCTGCCTAGTGACCCGGGGCCATTCCGCCCATGAAGTGGAGTGGCGTGGCTCACTGGTTAGAGGCGGCAGACCAGGGAGCAGAGGACGGCCCGGGACCAGGGTTCAATTCCCAACGCGGCAGGGTCTTGGACCAGGGTCAGCGGACTCGATAATTCTCACCTCTCTGCCCACTCTAACAGGAGATCACACTCGGCAACTCTGGGCATTAGCTTGCCTCATCTCCACAACGGCCCCCCACATACACCGGGGATGCCTGGTTTCACCCTGGAGATACCCAGTAGGACCATCTCACAGGGAAAGCCAGGACGGGTTCCCCAGTGGTCTATTGCGCAGAGATACTCCTTCGGGAGTCGATTCTAGCGCGTAAGAAACCCGCAAATTAAATTAAATTAAAATTAAATGAAGTGCATGCTGGGGCCTGCGTCACGTGGACGAGCCCTGGCATCGATTGCGACTGGCGTGCCTTGGGGGACTGATGCGGCTTTTCCTCCTCGCATGGCTCACCGGGCGGACTCGAAGGATTGCAGGGCCCCCGCTGGGGCCGCTATGCATCACATGCTGCTCTGGACCCCTCCTGAGGCATGTGACCGGTGCGGGCTCCCCAAATGGCAGTGGGTAAGTCCACGCGTATATTTCTAATCGGAGCGGCACCGGCACGTACTGGCACCGCCCTGAAGTCCTGCGGCCCCTTGTGCAGTGGCCGATGACCGGCCAGTGTTTTTGGGCCCTTCTCTGTAATTGGGCACCTCACCATCCCCCCCCCCCCGTTGGTGCCCTGAGGCCCTCAGCGGTCTGGATGAACTGGATGGCCCTGCAGCAGTGATGGGCCTGTTTACATCATTGGAGCAGCAGGATCACGCATTGTCCCCCATCCTCCCATGAGGCCTGAGCAGCGGTGACTTGGGATTGCACAGCATTACTGCCTGGATGCCTTAAACAGCGCCCGTTGGGGGACCTTGCTGATTACCGCATTAGGGGCCAGCTGGAGACGCTTTAGAGAGCAGTTTTCTTTGCCGGTATGACCAATTGACTGCTTGATAGGCCGGACACAGCTGTCCCATTTGATTGGAGCCTGATTGTTGTCCCATTCTCTCCTGTTACCCCACTCCTAGGCCATGGGCAAGGGGGACCAGAAGCAACGAAAACTCACCTTTGAGAAAACAGGTGGGGTCGCAGACTCGACGTGCAATACGATGGATGAGGGGGGCGACCAGACTGCCTCCCCAACTCAGGAAGTTGTGCAGGGAAATGAGGCGCTCATAGCAGAACTTAAGGCGGTTTTCCATGCACTGGATTCATGTTTCAACACCCTCGACAAGCACCTTGACACATTGGGGGCCCACCTGGACCAGCATGATAAAAGACGACTAGGTGGAGGGTAGGGCCTCTGACCTGGAGGATGGTGCGCCCAAGCAACAAAACATCTGAGCGGATGGAAGGCCTACTAAATAACGTGGCCATGAAGAATGAGGACCTTGAAGCCCTCAGTAGGTGCAACAATGTCCGCATCATGGATGGACATAGCAGAGTCTACAAACACGGGTCAGCTGGATGGGTTCGTTGAGGCCTTCTGGCAGACTTGTTCGGTCGGGAGTCCATCACCACTAAGGGGCCGATTCCGATTCAGGTCGGAAATCGACCCGACTGACTCGTGTCCGGAATGGAGACCAACCGACACCTACCGGCACCCTACAACCCATGCAGTGTGGTGCAAAGCCTGTGATATACGACCGAGCCGTACGGAAAACAAGCCGTACGACCAATCTGTACAAAATTCAACTAACCGGCCAGAAAATGGGCATGAACCGCACCGACCGACACGAACCCGGACTGAACCCAAGTTACCCGACCAATACGTATGCGCGACGTCCGACACGCACATTACGATGCAAAACGCATGAAAACCCACCGATTCGCACGGAGCCCAAGCCGCACGACCGACACAGCCCGAAAACGTACCTGAAGCGACAGGGACCACCGCGATCGATTCACATGCAAAACAGAACCAAATCTGCGTGAAAGGCAAGGAGCAGCCCGCGCAAGCCAACATAGGCGTCCGACTTGGTCAGAAGACCGTCTCCTACATGCCCACAAAAAACAATGGCAAAAACACCAAAAAAGGACCAGTCAAGCAATGACAAAATCAATAAATAAAAAAATAAAAAAATTGGCACAAAGACACACCCACAACTCCACCTATAAAAAGGAAAAAATACACTACCATGATCCTTTGCAAATACAACAGAGCAGCCAGCACAGAACAACTTGAGACACCAGCCACAGACACACAACTCACCCATCACACAACCCACATACCATCAGCACCCCTCCAAAACCTCTCACACATACACCTACCAAAACACCCACCCTCACTCACACCCACACACTGACCCACCCACATCACTCCTCGCCACCACCCATCACCAAGCCCCCTAAGAAGAATCCACCGTTCACAGAGACAGAGTTAGAAATATTGGAAGATGAGATCCTCAGAGTGGAGCCACATTTGTTTGGAGCATTGGTACAAAGGACCGCTATGTCACAGAAAACCAAGATGTGGGACAGGATTGTGGACAAGGTGAACGCACAAGTACCAGCGTATCGCACAAAGACCGACATCCAGAACAGGTGGTATGACATGCGCAGGAGGGTCAGGAAGCTCCTCCCGAAGGAACATGCCCTGAGCCAGTGAGTGGCCCTCCTGCCAAACCAGTCTACTTCAGGTCCTGGGAGGAGAAGGTGCAGGACATCCTACCACCAGAGGGCATTCATGGCCTAACTGACATACCAGAGCCTGGTGAGTACACAACCAATATGCCCAATATTGTGTCGCAATACACACACATCACCGTTGAGGGGACAGTGAAACCATGCACTGATAGCAAAGGCATAGGAAACAAAAGTCAATCAGCCCAAGAAGTCTATGCTAGACAGACAAACACAATAATGGCCACATCATAGTGATTTGTAACTGTGTCATGACATGTACAAACCTACCAACAAATAGAGAAAGCCATTGTCAGCCATCTTTTCAGCACAGGCACACCCCCTTACAGGGAAGCCGAGTCAGAAAGAGGGAATCGAAGACATGCTGGGAAGGAGGGTGTAGCCCAGAGCATGCTGGGAGTTGCAGTCACTACCAAACCTCAGCCACCTACATAGCCCAGCAAGCCCACACTGCACCATGCCCACCTCACTGGGGGTGGAAATAGGCCGGCAGGTACCCTGGGACTGGGCTCTGTTGTGGGGAGCACAAGGCCCTGCTGGGAATTGGCCACCATCAAACACCAGAACTCCACTGTCAGCCATCTTGTCAGCACACGCACACCCCCTCACAGGGAAGCAGAGCCAAATGTTAGCAGGGATTACAATCCTGTGACAGCCACCCGATGGCCTTTGAGTACCAATGACTATGTACATCAAAATCCATACATGAGCTGGGTGTGTGCACACATTTACATGCACATTGAAAGGCTTCATGTTGGCAGGACAATGTGCTACCACAACATCAAGTCAATGCAGTGTTCAGGCATGCACCCTTACGTCACGTTGCAAATGTCATGTATATCAAACATTGTTACAAAGCTCAAGGAGGGGTGAATGGTCTACTCCTGTACAACCTGGTTCATTACTGATTGTGTTGCCTCCATTGAAAGCCCAACATATGTACACATGCGTAGTGCGTGATATCATGTTGTTCCTTATCAGTGTACTGTAGCAGCAGCATCATTGGCTCCCCCTTGTTGCATATATGCTGTGCCTCCACCTGGAGGTAACCTGGCTGGTTCTCCAGTAGTGCCCAGAGGAGAAAACTGAGAGTGTGTGTTTGTGCTCAAGTGCTGTGAGTAAAAAACACACACAACACCCAAAGGCAAAGGAAAAATGTTGAACATTGTGATGTATGATGTTACAAACAAAGGTGTTGTGCGTTTGGATCCAGCTACTGAGCTACCGCACCAGGTTTGGTCACTTTTGGTCAACATATAGCAGCCCCATGTGATCCCAGACCTAATATCTCCTCTAGACACTACTGGGAAAGCAGACAGTCTACCTCGGGGTGGAGGAACATTATATTTGCAGTAAAGGTGAACCAAAGTAAATGCAGCTACAGTACACTGAGGCGAAAATCCAAGAAGCAAAACACCATTCCTGCATACGTATAGGAAGGAATTTACTAAGGAATGAAATCATGTACATAACATGGCTGCACAGGATGAGTGCTCCCTTGCCCCCTCCTTCATTGTTAGTACTACCCATTGCAAGATGAATATATCAGTACCTCTTCCCCCTCCCTGTTGCAATATACATAGTTCAACCATTGGTGTCTGTAGTAACATAATTGACAATGTCTGTCTCTTCTAAACACAGGTGCAAATGGGGAAACAGCAGCAAGTGGAGATGAGTCCCTGGTCCTGGATCTGGCTCTGTCCCCTTCGGATGACGAAGATCAACCTGCCACCTCCGTTGTGAATCATCAGGCAGCCCCACAATCAGAAACACCTGCACCCCCTGCAGCCACATCAACACCATCTGGCCACAGACCTAACACCCCCGCCAACACAGACAGACCTAGGAGACCAAGTTCAAACAGCACAGGTGCCCCGGCCACCCAGGATGCTGCGAACAATGGCACCAGTAGCAACACCCATTGGGTCCCAGGGTCAACTGTGCCTGCCACCACAGGTACAGCCCGCATGTCTAGGGGTGGTGGGAGTGGTGTTAGGCAGATGTCATGGTCTGCAGAGGGGCCTGGACTGCCTGATGACCCCAACTGGGACGCATCATAGATGCGTACCAGGATAGCACCGGAGGATTCAGCCAGGTAGTGGGGGTCCTCAAGGACATGCAACAGGAGCAGGCTGGCCATCATGCATGCATGGAGGCCAAGTGGGACAAACCTACTGCGGTGCATATGGACATATTGACCTGTCTTTGCCAGATCAGCACAAATATGTCCACACCTCCCTGTGTGCCCATATCATCTCCTGTAACAACATCTTCAAATGCCACAGGGAGGGAGGAGGAATCTGGTGGAGAGTCCAATTCAACGTCGGCGCCTGCTCCTCAGGTTTCCCCCCAGAAGAAGAGGAGGGGTCACCCGAAGAAGGACATGTGAGCCACAGTTGTCCCTGCACATCCCCCAGGAACCCAGAACCTGTTTTGGATATTGGTCTTTGTGTGCAAAGCGTTTACCTTGTTGCACATGACACAAGTCCCCATCATCACATGGAGGGTCCATGTTGTATTAATGTAGAAGATGAATGTGGACTTCACTCTGGACATTTCATCTACCAATACTTCAAGCTCATCTCTGAACTTTGGATTCTAAACTTCATGTACAGCACTATCTCCACACATGTATGTAAATAAAATCACTATTACACTATACTTCCCTATGTTGTGATTCAAACTTGGCATGTGTCATGAAGATGATGAAATGCTGAATCACACAGTGCATGCCGACTACTACAGCAATGTCATTACCGTTATGTGACTCATGTTGATGTGACATCTATGAGGGTGACACCAATAGGGCACCACAACACATACTCACCATGGACATGTCACACATTGCCTAAAAAGATGGTTGCCACTGATATCCGGTGGAATGCACAGACACCACACCTTTCCACAGTCACTGCCAACAACTCACACAGGTGAGGTAACCAAATATCAGTCGGATGTGTGAAGACAGACAACACACATAACTAAGTGAAGCACAGGTTCATTACAAATCAGAAACACGTTTATTACACAACAGTATCAAGATGAATCCACATGACAGTGGGCACATGGTCACCAAGTGTCGTCAAATGGGGCTTTAAGGGTGGATTCTGGTTGTCGGTGTCAGACTTGCCCCAGCAACTGGCAAAGTACCTTGGGAAGGACAGAAATGAGACACAGTCAGAAGCACACCAGAACAGGATGGAAATGCAATAAGCATGTCACTGGAAACCTACACACTAACATATTAGCATGTAAACACCATTGTGGACTACAGACCATCTGAGAGATCTGAGAGGACACATCAATGCACGCTTCCAGTCAAGTACCACACGGACAAACTCAAACAGCAAATGAGCTGCACAAACACATCAAAGGCTCACTCAGGACATTGACATGACAAACCTGTGAACTCACCTTCAGCTGAAGAAGTTGTTGATGAGCTGTGTGCGGACGTCACCCTCATCATTATCACTGGCCTCGCGGCCCAGGCCAGGATGCTCCACAGGTGGTGGATGTTGGTCGTCGTCGTCCTGGATGAGAGGCACCTACTTCCGTACTGTCATGTTGTGAAGCATGCATCAGACAATGATAATATTACACACCTTTGCAGGCTCATATGGTAGGGGCCCTCCGGTCTTGTCCAAGCAGCGGAAGCGGCTTTTCAGGAGACCAAAGGTACGCTCGATGACTCGCCTGGTTCTGCCATGTGCCTGATTGTAGCGCATCTCGGATGCTGTCACAGGTTCCTCAGGGGTGTCAGCAACCATGGCTTGTTGGGATATCCAGAGTCACCTACATACAAAGAACCACACATTAGTTGGGTATTGTAAGGTGGTGGGAGACAACATTACAAAACACACACAATGGTAAACAGTACACACCAACATGCTGGTGTGGCATCTGTGACATCATCAACGGTATGCAACTCCCCCTCAAGATGTAGGCATTGTGGGCCGAACTAGGGAAACGTACAGACACATGTGTAATCACCATGTCTGCCAGACATACCACAAGAGCATTGATTGAGGGGTAATGTTTGCGGTTGCGGTATGTCTGTTCCTATGCCTGTGGTGGTATCAGGGCCACATGTGTGCCATCGATTGAGTCTATCACGTGCGGCTTCCTCCCCAGTCCATAGAAGGCATCCTTGAGCTCTGCGAGTTCACCCAGTGTAGGAAACTTGATGTAGGAGTCCAGGTGAGTCAACATCCCCTCCAAGACATCTCATAGCACATGGCTGAACATAGTTTGTGACATACCACCAACACTAGCTACAGTGTGTTGGAAGGTACCGGTGGCAAAGAAGTGCAGGGCTGACATCAACTTCACCTTTGTTGTCAGTGCTGTCGGGTATATGCAGCCAGGTAGCAGATTTGGTGCCAACTGCTCTGCCAACTCATCGATCATGATCCTGGTGAAGCGGTACTGTTGGATGCTGTCGCGTTCCTCCATGGTCTCGAGGTCAGGGAACAGTCTATGGACTGCTGGGGCCCTGCAGTAAAGAGATGAGTAAAGTAACATTATACATTCAGCTACCCATGTGGCAGTCACCTAGCAAAAAAATCACATTATACATCATAGCTATTCACAATTAACTATGGTATGTGCGGTTGGTTATGGACACATATGTCACCTTCATGCCCATCATCTCACATATCGTTGACACATGTGTGCATGAGTTCCTTGTGGTGCAATGGCAAATCATTGGGCTGTGGCACAGTACCCATGGACTGCTGTCATTTGAAAAACACACAAAACAGTGACAATTGAGGACTGATGTTCCACAGGCATCACAACTCCATGTAAGGGAGATAGCCATGGTCCCTGTATTGCCACGTGTGCACTGGAATGACATGTTGTATCATGGACATCCCACAACCAATCATGAGTCCCACAGTTTGTGGCCCCTGTGGTCTCTGTAGGCCATACATGGACATCTCTGAGACACACACACAGCATGAGTTTGGATGCACAAGGCACTTGGTGGACCCTGTTTCACATTGGGCACATGGAACCACAAACATCAGAGACACAACATGCACACAGACTGTGTGTGTACATCATGATTGTGGACATGGGTCTGGCTGTGACGTACATGACATGCAACCCTGTACTCGGTGTATGAGACAGGTCATACACATCTCCAAACTGGTACAGTGTCCATGACTCATGCCCATAAGCCGACACTTGGACATTACAGTTGTGTGGTGCACCACACCAAAACCAATCTGACCCCATGAACCCTTGCCTAGCCTGGGAGTGGCTTTACCTAAGTGCCATTCTAGCTTAGAAATGTTGCCCCCATACACACACAGGTGATGCAGCCTTACATGCCATGGGATGCAGTTTGGGACATGCTGGGGTGTTGAAGGTGTGGTCATGGCACTAACATTTGTGTGTAAACCGTCTGCAAGTCACACCAATGTGATCCGACGTGGCTGACTTGTATGCAGACGCGCCGTACAAGCATGGACCGAGTAGTGCGCACACCTTGTCCATTGACTGCACGATACGTATGCATTATAGTCACCCGCATCGGATCACATTGATGCCAATGGGCAATGCGTGTGCACGGCTTGGTTCATGCATGTTGGACGCGTATGCAATGTGACCCGACGCTGGTGACTTGTAAGCAGACGCGTCGTACAGACATGGACCTAGCTGTGCGCACGCATAGCCCATAGAATCGTATCCAGACGGATGCGTCTTGTTAAAAAAATACCCATCGGATAGTCGTTTTACCGAGCCGTGCGCACTCATTGGCAATGGGCTGTCATGGAGACGGACGCAAATTCAAAAAACTATTCGAGTCTTGCGCTGGAAATTCAGTTGGATGCGTACTACAATGTTTCAATCCTAGGGTGCCCTGAAGGTGAGTAATTTGAACGATGCGGAAGACGTGTAGAAGTCTTACATTTGCATGAATTAGACAGATTCATAGAATGCAACCGAGTCTGGCCTATCAGTGAGGGGCAATGTCACAGAATCTGCCTCCGCAGCACTGATTTAAGGCTGGCAGGCCCCCAGGGAGCTCACTTGCCTGCACTACATGCTACAGGACCACTTTCCCAAATCCACTGCTGCTGCTGTCTATGCTTCCTCTGGCTCCTACAATGGCACGTACTCTGGAGAGGGCCCCAGCATTCACTGAGGAGGCGAACCAGGCCCTGCTGAATGGGGTCCTCCCAGAGTACAGCAAGCTGTATGGGAAACCAGGGGAGCAGGTGAGTGTGCAGTCCACTGCCTATTATTTTCTGCAAGTTGTCTGACTAAAAGTAATAGAAGTGTGCACAGCAGTGTGTGGCATATGCACTGAGTACTTTCATCTACCTATTTATGTGGATACATGTGATGAACAGGTGCCCTGCTGCAGTAGCGCAGGAGTGCTAGCCTTAAATTCCTAGCCAGTGTTGCCATCTCAGACCTACAGCACAAATGCACATTTATATGGGTGCACTACCTGTGTAGCTCTTTTAGCGTTGTGATGACTACATGTATTCCCAACTGTATGCAGCACAATTATGTTGCATGTGTGGTAATGTACTCCTCTCTTTGTCATACTCACAGGTTGATACCCACCAGAAGCATGAAATCTGGCTGACCATCGCCCGGGCAGTGAGATCAGTGGGGGTCTACAAGCGCCGGATCCGCAACTGCCAGAAGAGGTGGCAGGACCGACGTGGCTGGACCCGGAGGATCGCGAGGGTCCAGCTGAAGCTGTCGTCTCCTCGCCGTAGGGGCGAACACCAAACCCTGACCCCCACATGCTCAGGATCCTGGCGGTGGTCTTCCCAGACATGGGGCACTGTGCCCCTTCATTCAGCTATTCTGAGGGTCCTGCACAGCATATGTTACTGGGACTCTGATGTCTGCATCGTGGGTGGGTATATTCTTTGCACTATGCCTGGTCTCTGACATGTCTTCTGTGTGTGCCTTTCATATGTGTAAAAATGGCTGGTCTGGGTCACAACATGTCTGTGGGGTTCTTAAAACATACCCATGCATCAGGTGAGTCATGTAATGTCCTCAGGAGTATGTTTAGGAAGTATATCATACTTGCCCAGACACCTGCCTACTGTCCAGGCCAAGACACTGTTTTAGGTTTACCTGGTCAGCCATGCCCACTCCACAGCTTTGGGAGAGTCTGTACTCACACTCACATGTATGGCCCCACTGATTGTGCTTCCTGAAATGTCACATCAGGTGTCTGACACAATATCATTGTAGTGTGGTTACCTCTTTGTGACAACTGGTGTGTTGAGGATTTTAGTGTCAGCAGGACATTTGAGCTGTGACAATGGTGATCATACCTGTGTAACAGAAAGGGGTGTGGTCAGTTGAATGTGCACAATGCTGTATGCAAGAGTGACTTTCACGCAGCCGTGTGTCATTGTCAGCAGACTGTGAGGTGCTCATGTTCATGTAGTTGTGTTTGCAGTCACTCATATGTCAGATTTGAGTGATGTAAGTTCATCATAGTCCAAGAACAGTATGTGGCAGGGGACAGACTGGTGCACTTGTCAGCTGCAAAGTTTGGTATGGGCATGACCTATGAATGTGACGCAGTGCAGACTGATGTTGTCCGGATGCATTGCCCCATGACATGTGACAGTGAAGACTGACTTACCATGCATGTCTGTGCCAGGGTATTGACTTGAGAAGAGGGATCCTGCATTGGAGTCAGAGGTGCTCTATGCACCCCATTGTGTCATTAACTTTCAGGATGTAAATAGAGCATTGTGTGTTGTGCTGCTAGGCATCACAAGATTGTGAAATGGGAGTCTGGGCATACATTCATCCAGACCCCTGTACTGAGTGATTGGCATGCGATGTGATGTATGTCAATAGTATTGCACTTCTACATGGTCATTTGCATGCTCAGCAACTGTGTATGTGGTGCATGTGTGCACTTTGGGATATTATCAGCCACCATGCAACAGACATACGGGTACAGGTCCAGGAGGGATATGTGTGCCATGGCTGATGTTCAGACTGGCTATTGCCCTATGTCCACCTGTGTGTGCATTTTGAGCAAATATCAGCTAAGGATGCCAGTGCATGGCCTGTGATGTTGTGTGTTTACAGTGTTGTGTGCAGTCAGTGAAGGCAACTAATATGGTCCTTCTTTTTCTACTTATATGCAGATACATCCACGGGCACAGGAGACAGCGTCACAGAACAGGAGGAGCCGCAGAGCCAGGCTGGGGCAGCAACTGAGGAGTCGGAGGGACCCAGAGGCACGAAGGGTGAGGGGAGCCACACCGAGGAGTCCTCAGCACCATCTACCTCAGCTGAGGACCACAGCAGCTCGGAGGATGACTCCCTTGTGGGGGCGGGTAGCAGCAGCCAGGCTACAACGGATAGTGAGGCTGTCCCCACCACCACCACCACCACCCTCCCCTCGGCTCCCATCCCAAAGGTCCCTGGCAGCTCCCGTGTTCGGGAGCATTTCTCCTTCCTGCCAGGCACCGCAGCCCCTGCCCCTGTGTTCCCTGCTGCCCTGAGTGTGGAGTCTGTGGACCTACTTAAACAGATCCATGTATGGCAGACATCAATGCTGAGTGTCCTCCATGCACACACCGGTCTGTTGACACAACTGGTGTCGTTCATGGAGGGCATCTCATCTGGAATGTCTGTCCTACAGAGGACCAATCAGTCCATGGCCTCCTCCCTGACGGCAGCAGTATCCCTCCTCCAGCAGCCCCTGACCCCCGCAGCCTCTGCCCAAACAACAACTCCTAGCACCCAACCTGTCCCCAGCACACACACACCTGCATGATCACCCAAACACACAGACACAGACAGCACACAATCACCCAAACATAAGTCAAAACGTGCACGCAAGCATAGTCAGGGGACTGATATCACACACACACAGGGGATGGGTCGCAAGCATACACAGAGGCATCCACAAGCAGTCCGCAGTCCTCAGATCCCTCTCCCTCCAAGAGCCCATCCCTTGCCTCACCAGCAACCCCATCTCCTAAGAAGCTCTTCCTGTGTGACCTAGGCCTCTTTCCCTCAGATCCAGCAGATCTAGAACACAGGGGGAAGAGGAAGTCCCACACACAGAGAACAGTGCCCCGGACACCCTTCATCAGGCACAGACAGACTGAGGCCGACACCCGCAAGTCACCCCATACTCGGAAGAGCAAGACCCCATCCCCTCAACCCAGCTCCACTGCACAGTCTCTTTCCTCCATCCCCCAGGTCAGCACACCACAGGTCCCCCCGCCACTCCCTGTTCCAGGTTCCCCTACCCACAGATACATCATCCCCAAAATGCTCAGGCCCTCCCCAACTCTCAGTTGCTCTTCCACTGACACTACCACCAGTCTGTCTGTTGCTGCAACTTCTGTGGGGAGCGTGTCCCCCCCAGCTGCCTTGCCAACCTCACCTGTACCCCTTTCCACTCCCATGGGGTTAGGCACTGCAGTGGATTACACGCCCACCCAGTCTGACATGGGCACTGCGGTGGGGACCATCTCCACTACACCTGACCTGCACACTGCAGTGGTTTCAGCACCCAACCCATCAGACTTATGCCCCACAGTTGTGACAGTACAAACCATGTCAGACCCCTCCACTGCAGTTGCCACTGACTCTCCTGAACCCAGCACCCCTACACAGCCTTCTTCTGATGAGCCCTGATCCTGTCCCTGCGGTGCCTCGCCTGCCCCATGTATGCCCCTCAGAGTGGATTTCCCCAGTCCTTATCAGTGCAGGCAAGCAATGGGTGGCAGGTGTCACTCACACCATCATTGGACTTTGGATGTTCGAAAGGACATTGGTCTACATTTTATTTTTGATTTTCCCTTCCAGATGGCGGAATAAAGCCTTTTTCATTCTCCTTGTGCATTTGATTTAGCTGTAGATTTTGTTGATGCTGTTTACCCTGACCTTGGTGTGATGATGCAGGATTTACAAATGTCTGTTACTGAGGTGTTGATGTGGTGTACTCCATGTGGCCCATGAGATACGTTTTATGTTCATGTTGGTATCCATGTCATCCTTTGCAGCTGAGTGGGTTTGTCATGATTAACTAATTTAGCACAGGGATGGTAACATTTCATTGGCATGCCCACATCTGTGGCTTGCACCCATGCACATATTATGTGCTTCACAATGTCCAATTTGAGACTTTCCCTGACTGTTGTGCCATCTCCACTGTACATGCAGGTATGGGCATCATTGGTGTAAAGTCAACTGTGTCCTCTGTGCAACTTGGTAGAATATGTATCTACCGGTGTATGTGCAGGTGACTTAAGGGGCAATACCGTACCGAGGTGTATGTCACCAGTGCCTACATTGGGTGGTAGATGAAGGTTGACTGTACAGGTGTTTTGCTGACATGCCCAGGAATCATACATACGGTTTGGCATGTGCTGCTATTTCCATGACGACACCTACCTTGTGGTCACCCTTGCCACAATGCTCAACTTTAGCTGCAGTTTGTGTCCACACATTTTACATTGGATGTACACACTGATGGGGTGGGGGGGTGAGGGGGGGGAGTTATCACATATTGGCCAGTGCTATTCCAAAGCTTGACTTGTGTATCCCACACTCCAGTGTTGTTCACACATGTAATGCTAGTTACTTTGTGTGTCATAAATCAAAATCACTGTTGGGGGTATTTGTCAGGCAATGCACACTGTTGGCATGATGTTGTGGTGAAATGTATTTGGCTGACATGCCTGTGGTTGATGTTTGATGGATGTGTGTCGCATCATCCTCCCTATGGGTGGGGGTGTCAATATTGTCTGCCACACTGACCCCTATGGGTGGGTGTGGCAGTATTGATAGGTAACATGCCCCTATGGGTGGGGTGGCATCAGTGATAGGTAACATGCCCCTATAGGTTGGGTGGCATCAGTGATAGGTAACATGCCCCTATGGGTGGTGTGGCATTAGTGGTGGCCATCGGTTCCCTGAGGAGGCGTGGTACTGGTGGACAGGGTGTGCGGACCCCCTTGGTTTGTTTGTATGGTGGGTGTTGGACTTACCGTCTGCGCCGTCGGTGTCTGTTCTTGATCCGGTAATATATGTACAGGACTGGTATGACCTGCGCGATTGGATTCATGCTTAGTCTCGATCCGTTGCTAGGTGCTCCGTTTCGAATCCGTGGAAGGGGTTAATGGCACAAATCAGAGTTTATATGCAGCTCTTCCGGGTGCTGAGACATGCTGTACATGCCGACCCGTCCAGAACGTAGGAACTGTGCATCGTACTTGACCGGCCGAAAGTAGCTGTGTTTATGGTGCTGTGCTACGTGAATTGAGTGATTCCGGGTCATGTTCAGATGGATATTGTGGACGGAATCAGAGCGTGCGTGTCGGTCTGGAATTTCGCACTTGTCCGCATCGTACTTCCTCACCCGGACGGTCCCGCTCCTGGTACGGTTTGGTTGTAAAGTAAGGCTACTGACACGTCTCGGAGAGCTGACCGACCAAGATCGGAATCGGCCCCTAAGTGTGTTGTCTAAAGGGCGCATAGAACTCTTGGTCCGCGCCCCAATCCTGGTTACCCACCTAGACACATCCTTGCACGACTCTTGAACTTTAGAGATAGAGATACAGCTCTGAGTTTGGCAGAGGAGCGAGAATCGCTGGACTGGCAGGGCTCTTCCATTTTGTGTCTGGACTTCACGGTGGTGGTTCAAGAGGCCCCTCGGAAATTTGTAATGCTTAAGGCGGCGTTGCCAAAAGCCGGCCTAAGGTATGAAATGCTATAACCAGCGCGTCTGAAGGTGGACGTCGATGGCAGATCCAAGATCTTCGACACTCCAGCTGAGGCCCAGGACTTTCTTCGACTCCACTCCAACGCTAGCTCACTAAGAAAGTCGCCCACGCCAGAACGATTGCCACAGATACCGAACTCTGGTTCCAGCATGGAATTGTTTTCTCCGAGCTGAGAGACCTTTTTATGGTGAGGCATTGATAAGTATCACTGTGTATTTTCCCTTTGTTTTCGTTTGAGGGTTAAGGGTGGGGTATTCCTTTAGAGCTTTAGAGCTGTGGTGTTATGTGGGGAGGTGTGGTGCAGCGGCCAGGGAAGCTGACCTCGGAACTCAGGGTTCACGGTTCGATCCCCGGCTCCGGTGGCAGCGCCACTCAGCTCAGCACCATGTGACTCTGGGCAATAGATCACTTAATTTCCACAACGGCCCCCAGCACCTTGAGACACGTAAGGGTGAGTAGTTCGTGGTTTACAAATACAGATTTACATTTTTGTTTTTTTACTTCTTTCTGTCTGGATTGTTTCGTCATGAGGTTCCACAAGTGCATGTTGACACATCTGTGCCCTTCATAATCATCCCCACTTGTGACGATGGCGTGTAGTCTCTCCACTATCTCCGATGTCAATTTTGTTACATAGAATGTGCAGGGTCTGAACAACACTCAAAAAGATAAACATGAATTGAATTATTTGCAGTGCCATAAAGCGGATGTGGTCTTTATGCAGGAAACACATTTGCCCCCTCATCTCCTTTTACATTCACCTGTAATTGGGTGTGCACCGTTATTTTGCGAACTATAGCACGTATTCTAGGGGAACTGCCATACTCATACATAAACCTTTACCTTTCCAACTGTATAAAGTAACACCGGATAGGGCGGGTCGATACACATTGCAGACTGGGAAGTTGATGGGATACAGTATTGTTTTGATGTGTATTTACGTTTACATGCCAAATGTGGATGACCCTAATTTATTTCATTCGCTGCATGCATTACTGATTCCCTTGGGTGCTGATTATGCTTCCTTGGGGGGAGATTTTAATCTGCTTTTGCAACTAGCCCTGGACAGCACAGTGCCTTCCCCTGCCACGAAACCCCATACCACCAGAGTAGTGTGGAGAAGTGTGGCTCAATGGTTAGAGCGGCAGACCCTGATACAGAGGTCTAGTCTGGACCAGGGTTCAATTCTCACCTCGGCGGGTCTTGGGCTCAATTTCACTGGACCTGATAATTCTCGCCTCGGTGCCTATTCTAATCATGGGTGCAACTCTGGGCAATAGCTTGCTTAATCTCCACCACTGCCCCAACAGCGTGAGGATACCTGGCTTCACCATGGGGGTGTATGTAAAATAAAACACCAGGCACACAAACAAGATAATGTCACACTAGACTAGGCAAACAACTAGATCAGTTTAGAAAATATACATTTTTAATGCGATAAAAAGAGATAATAAAAATCAATACATTGATCAAAATTGATAAAATGACATTGTATTAATACATATGCATTCACAAAAGAAGTTATTATTAAAAGAGTAGATGGTTTCCTGTCGACGCGTTTCGACATAAAGACTATGCCTTCATCAGGACTTTTACCATCATATTGCTGTAAAAGAGATTATAAAATGATTTACTATTTTGTTTTTTCATCTTAAAACAGTTTAACAGAACTAGTTTATGTTTGCCACAACATTCTATTGCCACATAATTATCAGAATCATGATGTACCGCTTTATATTCGAAAACTTATATTCATGTCAGACACCTATGTATATTATATTCACTGAGGCTAATATAGATAAAAGTATACACCTCGTTGTCCTGCAGTTGCAAGTGATACAGTACGATACAATGATATGATTCTTCTTTATACTACAGAAAAAGATTAACATTTCCTTCGTGCTCATATTGCCAGTTACATTATTTAGTACAGAGGTTATTCCATGTCTGTCCAATTACATGCATAAATCATTGACATTTAGTTTTTCTAGTTTAAATTGCAACAATGGTTCTTAAATATAGAATATTTTGTTAGAAGTAGAAAGTTTTAGTAGGAGAACCTACAGAGAAATAATTAGAATAGAAAAAGAGGGAGAATCGAAAGCAGGTTGAAGTTACCATTCTAATGCTCTATATGTGTCGTCGCTAATAGCTAGACCAAAATTACTCCTGTTTTTAAGGTATCAAAAACTATAACACTTGTATTTTGGTACCTGTTTAGTTCGGTTCAAAAAACGGTTTTGATTTTCAGTTTCCCTGCTGATTATGTACTTGTTCCAAACTAAATGGCTTGAAATCTAAAATTAAAAATATGTAGCACACTAAGTGATCTATTTTCAAAAAAGTTCATTTAATCTCATTTTCTAACTATTTCACGCTCTTACCTTACTGATGTCATGCAGCAGAGCAGTATGATCTGATATATAGTTGGGTATTCTGATTTAAAATTTCAAGTATTTAGTTATCTGCAAAATGAGATATATATACTGTATTATTTCAGGTACTTGACCTCTAATCTCTTGCATTTCAGCTCTACATTTTTGGCGCCAATAGAACATTAGTGTGTTGATTCTCACCTTAATTAGATAGCTTTATTTCGGCTATAACTTTCAGTTTTGTTTTTAAAACCATGGAGTTATTAAAGGTCCATTAGACGACGACTGCCTATAGACAAGAGAACATCTTTTTATTAGTGACTTTTCTACTAATAGTTATTAAGAAAAATTCTTACACGCAAACACAGAATCTATCTTACCCTGAATTTGGGATGTTATTTTTCTATGGATTTCGGCTCCGTAAAGCGCGTCACAGCGATATCTTGATATTTTAGATGGACCTAACCTATAAGGATAGGACACCAGATATTATAAACTCAATAATATAAGAAGCATAAGTTAAATCTAGTCTTCGCATGGCTTACGCTTACCTAGGATATGTAGCGTTATGCCATAACGGTCCAACGGCGTCCTCGTTGCTTGATTTAAAACGTGTGCGGCGACGGCGTGGTGCTATGTTGATATCTCGTATGCTTTTTTCAAGCCGTGCGCACGATACATCTAATTTAAAGAAAACACCCTATATATTAGTACTGAGTTACCCTTGTATGACTGGGTTAAGTTGTGGGATATAACGATTTCTTACCGATAAATACACGAGGGTGCGGCAATTCAGGATACACTGCTTAGCGGGTCGGTTTTCAAATCGAACAACCTCGCGCTGCAGTTTAATGCTCCTTATATAAGGAATATTTCCATTGGTCAGAGAAATGGCCTAATTTCTTAAAGGGAAATGCCCTAATTTTAGGTAACACGCTTGTAAACAATGGCGATTATTTGTTTATTTTTGTGTTAAGGGTCTATTGGCTTTCTGTCAATTATACTAAGAGACAGACCAGGGGATCTTATTATTCATAAATATCCTATTTTTGTGTGTTATATTTGGAACTAGAATGGGCGAACTAATTATTTTTAAATGGCCTATTTTTACATTTCGGTTCAGACATCTTAGATTTTGAGTGGTTACCTCACAAGATCGCATTTTCCCATGGCAATTCATTATTCAGGCCATGGCTAAAGGTCTTTAAAGTAAAGATCCAGAAAACTTCTCGCTTTTTTCTTATTTTCTCACCTCCCTTAGCACTGGGTATATGAATCTTTTCCAGTATACGCCATCTGGGGTCTGATGGAGCATGTTGGAAATCTAAAAAATGTGTGACCAATGGAGCTGCAATTTTACGAGTTTTGATAGCCGATCTATGTTCGGTCAGACGGATTTTTATTGCTCTAGATGTTTCGCCCACATATCCCATATTACATGGGCATACGAGCAAATAGACTATATTGCAAGTATTGGATGTCCAAAGGTCATTGGCTTCGATGTCATATCCATTAAATCTGAAGGTTTGTCCTGGTATAATGCCATCACACGAATGGCAAGAACCACACCTTGAGGTACCTTTTACAGGATTCACTCCTTGTATAGATTTTTGTATAAAAGGGGATTTTGTAGATGTTCCAGTGTATCTCGATCTCACCACTAAATCTTTCAGATTTTTATTTCTTCGATGTGCAAACATCGGTTTCTTAAGCTTAGGTTTAGATGGTTCTATATTTAATAAATGCCAATTGGCATTTACTATTTGTCTGATTGTTGCATTTAGTGTAGAATGTCTTGTGACACAGACTAATTTTGGTTCACCATGGGGGTGCCCAGAAGTGAGGAATTCACAGGGAAAGGCCAGAAAGGGTTCCACAGCGGTATGTGTACAGCGCCTTTAGACCCCTTCGGGGGTGATTCGTGTGCTATATAAGCACTAAATTTACATTTGTAACACACTTGGTCTCATCGACGTACGGCGCATGCGCAACCTGACGACTCAGCTTACACGCACTACTCACACCCCCATTATACTTGGACAAGCCTCGAGTTTTGGCTTGTCTCCCGCACCATGATTCCTTGGTTTCGCACCATGACCCACCTGCCTTGAGCCTACTCTGATCACTCACCAGTTTGCTTGCAAGCCCAGATTCCCAGGCCAGAGGGTGTTGAGCGCCAATGGCGGTTCCTGGGACAGGCCGTAAATTATGCGGTATTCTCTGCGGAAATCTGAGAGTCCATAATGACTTATTTTGATCTAAAAGTAGGCTCTGTTCGCACATGGGCGACTGTATAGGAGGCATTTAAGGCTTTTATAAGGGTGAAATGTTTAAATGTAGGCTCTGGTTGCACATGGGCGACTGTATGGGAGTCATTTAAGGCTTTTATAAGGGGGAAATGTGTAGCAAAGCACTCTGGGATTTTGAAGTCCTTGAGAGGCAAACTGACTCGCTTAGAGAACCGGTTAAAAATATTAGACTTGCACCTGCTTGTACACTAAGACCCGACTAAGGGGTCAATTAGGATGGCGGACGGACAATGTCGGGCGGAGGTCCCGTGCCTCGAATTAGGATGCACCCCGCATTTTTAACAGTGCGGTGGGCGGTGCTGAAAGCACCGCCCGCCGCAATGCTAAAAATGCATGTTGTGCGTTTCAAAGCACACCATGACAGGCACCGTGCAGTGCCTGCCATGTTGTATTTTGAAACGCAGGGGGGTACCATCGGTACCCCCCATGTGCACCCCCACCCCCTCTTCACTCTGGGGGCCCGCAACGGGCCCCCGAAGCAAAGACCGTATGCCTTTTTGTGGCGGCATTGCCGCCACGGAAAGGCATTGGCCACAGCACATCCTAATATGGCTGGCGGTGTCTGATAGACACCCCCACCATATTAGACCTTCTCCGCCGCTAAAAAGCGGCGGACGATCTTCCCGTCCGCCGCGGTCCCCCCTGTCATTGTAATATGGCGGGGGAAATAGGTGGCGGACGGGCACGGATGGCGGACGGATCACCACCGCCTGCATGGCAGTGGCGATCCGTCCTCCATCCTAATCGGCCCACAAGTTGGCCAATCGCCTGTTGTTGATGACTGAATTTCGGGAGACAGCGGAATTTCCTTGTGAAATATGCCACTGCCAGGCGATATGGAGAGGGGGACAGGCCGGGTCGCACATTGGCTCAGTTGCTACGGCCTTGTGTGGGAAAGACTTACATTGTTTCTATTCAGTCAGAGGACAGGCAGCTCCACACAGACATGGAGGAAATTAGAAACAAGTTTTACCATTATTACACATCCTTATACACTACGCTAGGCGCGAAGAGGTAGGAGGACGACTGCAGGGCCTATTTAGATGAGATTGCTATGGTTTGGCTCAAGGATTATATGCAAAAGTTTCTAGCTGAGCCATTTTCTAAAGAGGAAATTATCAGCGCCATAGATGCCTTAAACTGCACCACAGTGCCCGGCTTGGATGGCTTCACTCGCATTTTTTACAGGCAGTATAAAGATATACTAGCACCTTATCTTCTCCTTGAGTTATACAATGAAGCCCTGGGGAACAAATTATTGCCGCCAACTTTGTGCGAAGCCGTAATTGTATTATTGCCCAAGCCGGGAAAAGATCCATTGCATTGCGGTTCTTATAGGCCGCTTTCGCTGCTAAACTTGGACTATAAGATCCTCGCCAAAATGATCGTGTTGAAGCTCGCGTTACTCTTGGATCGCGTCATATCGCCAGTACAGTGCGGTTTTGTTCCCCATAGGCCCACTGCGCTGAATTTACGTACGTTGTTTGCAGTAGTACGTATGATTACACCTGAGATCCCAGCTGCAGCGGTCCTGTTGGACCTGAAAAGGCATTTGATTAGCTGGAATGACCTTTTCTTTGGGCCGTAAAGAGGAAACTAGGCATCCCCAAGGGTTTCATAGACCTCACGGCATTGCTGTATTACTCTCCCACCGCCAGGCTCCGCATGAATAGTACCTTATCCTCCCCCTTTAATCTCACACGTGGCAGCAGGCAAGGTTGCCCGCTCTCTCCTCTACATTTTATTCTGGCATTAGACCCCCTGGTTTACCACTTTCACGAGAAACATCTCCACAGAGGTATCCAGTTTAATACATGCCCCCTCCTCTTGTCACTCTATGCCGATGACATTGTTTTATATGTCCGCTGTCCTCCGATTAATCTTGATCCACTGATCAGAGTGGTCCTTCGTTTTGGTGGGTTTTCGGGGTTGGGTGTCAACTGGAATAAGTCTGTTCTGTTCCCCTTGTTAATGGACACTGTTGAGTGGGAATGAGAATTCCCGTTGACATGGTGTCATGACTCAGTCAGGTACTTGGGTATACAAACACACAGAGAAGCAGATCAAATGCTACAACTGTATTACGGTTTAGCTATAAATAAACTTGAAATGCAGATAGAAGTCTGGTTGAAGCCTCCACTCTCTATGTCCGGCAGAATTGCACTTATGAAGATGATAGTTCTCCCAAAAGCTTTATACATGTTCCACAATATCCCCATCCCGCTTCCAGACAGTTTTTCCAAGATCCTCCAAACACATTTGATCCGGCTTGCCTGGGGGGGGGGGCTCGGGGGGGGGGTGCAAACAACACAGGATACGCTGGGACACTCTGACTTTGCCATATGAGAGAGGGGGTCTGGGAGCCCCGGACTTTAGATTGTACTATCTTGTTGCATGAGCCATTTTTGCTCACTCTTAGTACCGTCCAGATGTGTGTATTCCATATGGGAAATTTGAATGTGACCTGGTACTACTGAGTTCATTAGGGTTTCCCTCGTGACCCTAGGGATATCCAGACGGTATCTACTACGAGTTGGGCGTGGCGTAAACTTGCACGGGTCACGGGACATGATGCCTGTATTCCTCTGACATCCCTATAGCTCCCAACCCATTATGGAAGAGCAATTGGTTGTACAGGTACTTAAGTCCCACACCATGGTGAAGTTTGGTGACCTATTTCCAGATGGACAGTGTTCAATAATGTAAGCATGGATCGGGTGACAAAATTGACCTTTATGGAACAGTTTATTTTTACCAGGATACGCAGGGTTCTACTGCTAAAATGTCAGAATACCCGCTTGAACCACAGTCCTTTGGACCTTTATCTCTCATCATTACTAACCCAGACGGGATTCGATTGATATCTAAATTATATAAGGCCTGCATGACTTTACTCCCGTGCCATGACGCAAAGATCCAAGCTGCCTGGGAGGCAGACTTAGGGCATCCGATACTGGATGACCAATGGGCCTTCTGCTGTGCACA
Source organism: Lissotriton vulgaris (assembly GCF_964263255.1). Classification (NCBI taxonomy): domain Eukaryota; kingdom Metazoa; phylum Chordata; class Amphibia; order Caudata; family Salamandridae; genus Lissotriton; species Lissotriton vulgaris. The sequence continues at coordinate 906,474,653 of NC_141695.1, forward strand.
AACTAGGGGAATTTCCCTCAATATTAGATATAAATGAATACATTTTAAATACTTTTGGCGGGCATGACCCCGGCTAAACTTTACGCGGTTGATCCTACCAGAGTGCAAAGTTGTAGGGAGTGCACCAGCCCCTATGCTGATTGCCCCCGTTTGACATGGACCTGCCCCAAGATAGTGGATTTTTGGGTGGTCATTTTCGAGACACTGTTGCGCATGACACAGCTGGAAATATCCCCCTGCCCGGAGGTTGCGCTCCTATGGTACATCTACAATATGCCCAAGAAAACACAGACATGTATTGGTCTTGCGCTGCTACTGGCTAAACGCGAAATAGAGCTTCGATGGGGCAGCAAATTAGCTCCTACCAAGAGTGCATGCCTTGCCAGCCTCACATTTTGCAACACCAATTGTGAATTGTATGCCACATTACTTCTACCCAAGTCCTGGCCAAAAGATATTTGGAGCCCTTTCAAGACATATTTGCAGAGTCTGGACCCATGTCCCCCCGCCCATACCACTGCTGGCATAGTCCCGATTGGCATGGGTTGAATAGATTACACAGATGTTACTATTATTTACGAGACACTATGTACATGTGAGAGTGGGAGTTTGCGGGCTGTTGGTATGGGTGTCAAAGTGACATTTCCCCTTGTGATGATCAGACACTGTAATAAGGTGATCTTCCTCTACTTTTGTATGCCATGGTTTATGGCAGCGCCTTGTTGAATCGAACTGTTTATATCACTATTAACAGTAACAACTGTCATGATACCATTTATTGTATAGATTGAATAATGATAAATAAAGTAAAAAAAAAAACTTTAAACGTGCATCTATAAAATGGTGGGGTTCCTGCTCAGGCCTAGTGTGACCACATGCCATTAGTACCATTGCCAATCACATTCCTCTCCCTTTTCATGGCCCCTCTCATGCGCCATGCTGGTCGTATTATGTATTTTAACATTATATGTCAGCGTGATTGTTGGAAAATTTGAAGCTCCCCCCACGCCCCAAATCTTAGTGGCCACTCTATGCCCCTGATTATAATGACAGTGAGCATCTACCAGCAGGGTAGGACCTGCCTATAGGGCAATCAGGCAGTGCCTGATAGGCTGGTCTGAAAGGCATGAGTGGGCCATTTTATTGCTGTTTGTGGACCTGTTTTATGGTCTGCTGTGCCGTTTATTACTGTTGATTTCCCTGATATTAAAACAAACATTGCCTGGAGCAAGCTCAAATCCATGCATACCTTGAAAAACACTTATATAGTGTATCTTGAGAAGTTCTAAACTGCCCCAATGTGCAAACAAGGCACACATTTTTAGGTATCTAATGCAGTATTGGGGACCACTTTTACCGAGACCTATTTTCTGTCTCAGTCCAACTATGTCTACCAACTACATGGCATTGGCAACATATGCTGGATCTTCCCACTAGCTCACAATTCGTCTTGTGGACTTCGATCTAGGTGGGCCACTGTTGCTGTGATGCATGCTGATGCTGGATATGGTAGGCTTATTACATCCTTGTGCTTACTACTAAGCATGAAGGCCTGCTGTTGCTCTCTATGTTGTGCATGGGAGCTCCATGCAGCCCTGGAGTGATATGATGCTCAAGTGCGCTTTTGCACACACTACTGGCTGCTGGAGAATCATCCTCAACAACAGTGGATGTTTTCAAACACTTTATTTACCTCTCAAATCACTCCGTAAAGGCAGGTAAGGCTGACGGAGAAGATCAACTACTGCATTTGCAAGTTAAATGGCCGGGCACTAAATTCTCTTCTCAATTTTGCTGCTCTCTTTTTTGACCTCCTTTGTGGCGTTCGCGTACCCTGAAGGCTGGTCATCTAGCAGAATCTAAATATTCGGTGTGATCTATTGTGAAACCGGCATTTCTTGGCTCGTGTACCTCTTGTCCATCTGAATACCATCCACATGGCTGGCATTCCTCCCTTCTCTCAGTCATTACATGCTTGAATTGTGAGACATTGTTGCCTTCCAGTGCAAAAACCCAAAATGTTGTATTGTGAGTTGCTATTGTTTCTTTATTTCTATATTGTCTTAGATATTTGCAAACCTCTAATGTTACCATTACCGAATGATACAAAGTAACACATGTTTTAGCAGGAAGAGTGAAATCCTCCATTTTGCTAAGCTTGGGAACATTAGCTGTCAAGTCACTGATGCACTGATTATGGGTCTACCATTCTACGTATGTTTCGAGCTTCCTTAACACTGAATGTTGAGAGAAAATAATAGAGGGCCTCATTTATGAGGTTTTGCCGTAGGGAAGCGCAGCATGCCTTCCTGCTGCGCTTCCTCACGGCAAAAGAAAAGGGCAGGAATGCCCCGTATCTATAAGATACAGCGCATTCCTGTCTTTTCCCCTGCGCCGGCGCACAATGGGCTGCCTGTGCCAGCGCAGGCACCTTTGCACTATGGTTCTGACAGCCATCTTCAGGTGCTCTTTAGGGAGGAGAGGTAAGATATATCAGAATAGTTGAAGTTGGAAACTGGCATTCATTGCCATCTACTTCATTTGCAGGTTCAGGTGTAGCAGGTTATCATATTTTGAAATCAAGGAATTTTTATTGGAGTGACAATTGGAAAGGTCAGTGGGTTTTAATTGAATAATCCAGTATGTGGGCACTTAAGGACCTTGCTTATGAGTGAGTAAGAGGATTTAAAATGTATCATTCAGGATTGAACTTTTGGAGGGAGAAGGTTAGGTCTTGAGATTGTAAGAACAGTCAGGCCTCAACTACTGGATGAGAGAAAAAAAAAATCCTCCCTTGTTTTTCCTGACCTATGGTTGTTGGCAATAGGAATCTGGGCACTTTACCACTGCTCATCAGTGATAAAGTGCATATGGTCTCTGTATAAATTGTTATTGTGATTGGTTATTCATGATTGTCATATTTGTTTTACCAGTAGGTCCCTAGTAAAGTGCACTGAGTGTGCCAGGGCTGGTGATTCAAATGCTACTAGTGGGCCTGCAGCACTGATTGTGCCACCCACATGATTAGCCCTAAAATGGTGTCTCAGGCCTACCACCGCAGTGCCTGTGTGCAGTTGCTAACTGCCATACTGACCTGGCCCCACTGGCCCGGGCTAACCCTTCCCTTTCTGTACACATTGAACACCCCTATGGAAGGCCCAAGGTACCTCCCTGGGCAGGGTGCAGTGTATGTGAAAAGTAGAGCATGTACTAGTGTGAGTGACATGCTCTGATAGTGAAATACTGCCAATTTCGTTTTTTACTATTGAAAGGCTCTCTTGACCATAGGCTAGAATGGGGAATGCTGTGTATAATGTTTACCTGCATATCTTCCCATAGGAGCAAGATAGGGAATTGAAGTCTGGTCTCCCTGAACTCAGAATTTAATAACCCATCTATTAGGAAGGATGTTTTTTAAATCCTGTGTTTGAAAACAGCACTTTTAGAAAGTGGTTGTTTTCTTGTCTGACCTTTCTGTGTGATTTTGCCTGTTTGTGAATTGACTGTCTGGTTTGTGAGTGACAGGGGCTGGGGTGGTTCCAGGAGGCTGGGTGAGTCGGCACTAGACTGAAAAGCTTAATCTGCCTCTTGAGTGGTAGGAGGGGATAGCACCTGGGCCTGAATAGGGCTGTGCCTGCCTTCCACAATGCTGGCTCCAACTCCTGCTGGGCGGCTAACAACCCTGCCCCTCTCTCTCAAAGTAAAGAAAGAGTCATGTAACAGGAGTGCTCCAGGACTGACCAGAACTGGTTTAGACTAGGAAAAGGCCTCTCTACCTTCAGAGAACAAACAAAATATTGGTATAAAAAGGAATACCCAGACCCCAAGACTTTAGATCATTCTGGAATCAAGAAGGAACCTCTGCCAATGAGAAAAGCTGGAAGACTGAAGAGGAAGGACTGCCCTGCTGTGTGTTTGTAGGCTGACCTGCAGTTGCTATTCTGCCAAGGAGAGGGGAAGGACTTTGCTTTTGCTGTGTCCCCTGCTTGAAGAGATCTCCAAGGGCCTAAGGAGATCTGGCCTCCTGAAGACGTCCCAGGAACAAAGGGACTTCACCCCCAGCTTTCCCCCTGAACTCTGCTGTGTGAGCTCTGACCTGCCTAGAGAGCTTGATCCATTTGTGGGGCCTCTGGAGGTTGCTTTCTGCTGTTTGGGGAGCTGGAAAAGAAGAAGAAGAGAAGATCTACAATTTACACACATCGCTCGCTTGTGGAGCGCATCATTGACAGTGTGAGAACATTCCCGTCGCCGCGAAGATCGTCACAGCGCCTGTTGCTGCTGCAAGACCCGACGCGTCGCTCGCTTGCGGAGCGCATCGCCCCGGTGCAGAAAGATTCCCGTTGCTGTGAATATCATCGCAGAGCCTTTCGTCGCTGTGAGAACTGGCGCAATGCTTGCCTGCAAGAAGAACCCCATTGCTGAGAACATCGTCGCAGAGTCCAACGGCATCGCAACGAGGGGCCGCAGATCGCCACTGCACCGAAGATTGTCGCAGTCCCAAAGATCGTCGCATCGTGCCTGTGTGAGTCGCTTTCTACCAGAGAACCTGCACCCCGGAATCCATACAAGGTTTTGCATCACTTCCCATACAGACCAATTCGTCACAACACGCCCGCTGAATGCAGCAGGGCTGTCGCATCACCTCCCTAGGGTCTCAGGAGTGACGCATCGCTTGTTTTTCGATGCTGCAAGTGCCACTAGCAACTTTTGTCACATTTACAGATACTTTGGGCTAAAACTGACGCAACTGGAGATTATTTTGACGCAAACCCTAGACCTCTTTTTAAAGACTTATTTTGGAACAGTGTAAGTTGGATTTTTGTCGTTTTGGTCTTGTGTAGTTTAGATAAAGATGCTTTATTTTTCTAAACTGATGTGGAGTCCCTTTGTGTTGTTTTCACTGTGTTACTGTGAGTGTTGGTACAAATACTTTACACATTGCCTTTGAGAAGCCTGTCTGCTCGTGCCAAGCTACCAAGGGGGTGAGCAGGGGGTTATCCAAAGAGTGTATCCCCCTTACCCTGACTAGAAGCAAGGGTACCTATTTGGACATTGGTACCTACCTCTGCCACATAGAGACCCCCAGATCTAACAGATAGTCTGTCTAAATACCTGGTTGATTATGCTGGTGGGCTGAGGGGGCATGGATGTTGGGCAATGAATCAGAGGAGTGTTGTAGCCTCCATATTTGCATATGTATGCCAATGTGAGCTGATGTGTCACTGCATTTTGATCACATGCAGGTCCTGTGCAATGAGATGAAAATGTTGGTGGAGTGGTATGAGACAAGCCTGGATGCTATCCTTCTGGCACTCCCATGACACAGATCCACAGGGCATTCCAGTTGCGCACCTCAAAGGTATTCATGTGCAAAGTTGCAAAGTTTAACAATTCACAGATCACACTTTTTTTTTACAACTTTGCCAAATGGTGAAGTAAAAATAAAAGTCATAAGGGACATTGTGAATGCTCCAGTGCGGCTTAGGGCTCTGTCTACGCTGCTCAGAAGTAGTGCTGCCTACATCTCAGTTCTTACTTCCAGTTGTTCCAGGGTGGGATGTCTGACAGATCACAATAAGAGGTATGTGGCTTCTGAGTAATGCCTATTGTGTTTCCTTATTGCCATTCTTTGCTGGGGGAGCCCTGTGTTCCAACAATGAAAACCCGCCATATTGAGTGGGACATCTCAGCACAAGGAATTAGTTGGGAGAAACAAATCTTTACATTTGGCAAAGCAAATCTGGGTTAATGTGCACTTCCTTGTCACAAGCAAAGTTTACTGACTTTGCGACGCTGGTGTATCCCCACATTTATGTGCCATTATGACAAGAATTTATGTAATACTTTAAATTCCTCATGTGGGCATTGTGTATGTTTCTTTAGACTCCTTCAGATGTTCATGAATCAGGCCACCCAGTAGTACAGTATGTTAGTAGTAGTCACATGGCTCAGTAGTTTACCACAGTTGTATAAAAACAAAGCCTTATTTTGAAAAAGTAAAGACCTGATACAAAATCTGTGGCCGTCTGGAGTAGGCAAAGAAAGACTTTAACCAACACCAAAATGGGACATAAGCGACAGTCAGGTGAAAAAGTCTCAGTGAACTACATGTAATGGTCACAAAAACATAATTCTGTCATAGTGTTTTCTGCCGAAAGACGCACCCATAAAAATAGCCCTCAGAGCACATTACTTTCATGCATTGTGCATGAAATTTGGGCAGTGGTGTACAAACATGACAACCCATGCAATGAAATGGACTACAACTGAACTATGAACAGAAAAATACAATGTACATATGTCAACAAAGCAAATTCCCTGAAGCAAATGCAAACTGACTCAGGGCAGGTTACCCCATTGAAGAACAATGCTCTCAACTCACACCTCCCAGACACAACATCCAACCCAGACCAGGCTGCAAAGAACTTCTCCCAGTGGACCACAGTATGTGTTGACACAATCACCCCCACAAAGCCAGCCAAATCCAAAAGACCTGTGTAAAGATCCACTTTTCACAAGGTTAATGAAGACAGGGTATCTTTATTGAAGACAACAGCAGGTACCTCTAGCTCAGCTTCACAGCTCATAGCAAATCCAGTAACTTACAAGGAATAACATTCCAACCTAGCAGCAAGCTGGAAGTTCTATGACATGCAGAAACTCCACAACCTGCCAGAATCCAGCTGGTTCACCGCAGAACTAAAATCCACCAAATGCAACTGTTTGCTACTAGAACAGACATGGCACATCAGCAAAGAGACAAGAGACCACACCACCCTCTACTCAGCACTCAACCAGCCTCCTGAAAGAAACAAAGAAGTAAGCTCTAGGGGACTGCATAGAAGCCAGCACAAACTGCAGCAAGGAGCTTTTCACCATCATGAAGGAGTTCTCCTCTCTTCTCTGATGAAGAAGAGGACCACCACAGCTTTGACTCGACGCCCTACAAGACTTCATTGACAGCCTCCGCAGCCATTCTCCAGGAGCAGGGCAGCCCAGCTGTAACGAGGACACCCCACCCCCTGCACAGACTACAAAGCAGGCAGCACCCACCACCATGGCTGCCTCCCAGGACCCCTAGAAGAACACCTGGCCTTCCAACGCCGTGAGTTGGGATGCCAGGAGCAGCTGGCTGAACAGGTGCAGGTGGGCTTCGACCTCATGGCAGACAAACTAGATGCCATACGTCAGGGTGGCTCCAGCGAGCTCGTCCGGGAGTTGGGACACATGCTGAGGCTCATGGAAAACATGGAGCAGCCAATACGGAGAGAGCCGCTGCCACAGCTGCACACCAGCGAGAGGTAGCGGTGTTCCACAATGACCTCAAAAACATCCTCATGGCATTGCTCCCACAAGGCCTGGGGCAGATGTATGCTGCTGCTACCGCTACCATTCAGAAAAGGGGGTGGTGATGAACAGAGTGTCTGAATTAAGCAGACCACTCTTACCCAGTCCAAAGATCAGGGCTTGATCCATCACCGTTATTTAGCTCACTGCACCATCCCAGCTCAGAACCTGGCTATATGCAAATTAGTCTGTCCCTGGCCCAGTGTATCATGGGAACAGGGCAGACCAAACAACCAAGCCAATTCTTCACCAGAAAGGAGACAAGCTTCCGGGGACCGGTTTCTGGCATTTCAGCCGTCGTCGGCCCGGCTTGCTTGAATCCTGATGGTGCAGTGAGCAAGGGACTCATGTCTGAGTATACCCTGCCACACCTATAATGGCCAAAAACGATTCAGAAAAGGGAGTGGTGATGAACAGAGTGTCTGAATTAAGCATACCACTTTTACCCAGTCCAAAGATCAGGGCTTGATCCATCACCGTTATTTAGCTCACTACACCATCCCAGCTCAGAACCTGGCTATATGCAAATTAGTCTGTCCCTGGCCCAGTGCATCATGGGAAAATTAATATTCTAACCCCAGGGAGTGCAACAGTAGGGTAAGTGTTGGATAGTGTAGGCGTATAAATTACTATTCTAACTCCAGGGGGTGCAACAGTAGGGTAAGTGTTGGATAGTGTAAGGGTACTATGCGTGGTGATGGTATGCGTTGTAATGGTATGCGTTGTAATGACTGTGTTGTAATGACATGCGTTGTAGTGGTATGCATTGTAGTGTCATGCGTTGTAATGGCTGCGTTGTAATGGCATGCGATGTAATGATGTTGTGTTGTAAAAGTTTCGTTGTAATGGTAGTGCGTTGTAAAAGTTGCGTTGTAAAGGTTGTTTCCCCTCCTTGTCCCTCTCTTCTTTTCTCTGTCTCCCTCTCCCCCTTTCTGTCTATCTGTCTCTTGCTCACCCTCTTTGTCCGTCTTTCTCTTGCTCTCCCTCTCTGTCTGTCTGTCTCACGCTCACCCTCTCTGTCCGTCTTTCTCTCGCTCACCCTCTCTGTCGGTCTTTCTCTTGCTCACCCTCTCTGTCCGTCTATCTCTCGCTCCCTGTCCTTCGCTCTCTTTATTCTGTCTCTCTCTCTCTGTCCTTTGATGTGCGCAGGACACACCTTCTCATCATGATTTTTGTCTTGCAGGATATGTCCAACAGATTGTCCTGAGGGGAGCCGCCATGTGTGTTCATTTCTATTCTGTGTTTATTTTAATAAATTATCATTTGTTGCTTCGAAGGTAAATGTGTGATGCTCATTTTTGTGACGACACATGCATGTCACCAGATGTGATTGTGCGACATCATATGAGTTATTTGGTATATGAATCTGAGTGGTTGATGCAACATATCTTTGTCCGGGGGTGAGTGGGGGTGCACGGAGTTGGGCCCCGGGGGACAACGGGGGGGAGGTGCGGTCCTCGGGGTGATGGTGGTTGGTGTTGTTGCCCTCTTGGGGCTCCGGGATGCATGTTCTGTGGCTCCATGGCATCTGTTGTTCTTCAGGTGTGGCTCTGGGCTGGGCTCTCTTTTGTGGTGCAGGTTGTAGTCCGACTTTGCACCAGGTCAGAGCAGGTGTCCGTTTCCTGGTCCTAACGCGCCTTATCGCATGTTTAGGGTTCATGTTTAGGGGGTCGCCCTTGGCAATGTTTTTTGCGGCTGCTATCACCGGAGAACTGGTGATATGGGCTGTTTGCACCAGCTTGTGAATGGGGTGGTCAGTTTATTGCACATTTGGCTGCGTTAAGATGCCGATAACTCGGCGACAACTCCTTGAGAATATGCCCCATAATGGTTAGCGATGCACCACTGTTGATAAGTAAAGGTATCAAACAACCATTTACTTTCAGTTCAATTTTAGGACAATGTTTGAATGACTTTGGCGGTTTCACATGCTGATCTTTCTTTGACTGACATTTTTCTTCACAATCACCGAGCGCAACATGCGCACACTTTCTTTGGGTAAACATAATTGAAATGACACAATAATTTCCTTCACTTTCACTTGACATTGATACAGAGGAACTATTTGACGATGATTTAGATGATAACTCACATGGTTCTGTGTCGAATTGTCTTAGCTGATGTCCATGCTTGGACTTACAGGTGCACGTAGAACATTGCATCTTGAACATTTCAGCTGCCATTTTGTTTTCACGCCGTGACGCACTTGCATTTCCCTTGGCTTTACAAACTGTCAGAAAAGGGTTCTCCTTCCCACTACCTTTACAAATCTGTTCATAAGTGGGGCATTTACCTTTGTGTGGAAATGAAAATCCACATCTCAAAAAACTTCTTTTTATGGGTAGATATCACCGTGTGTCTTTCAGTCATTGGCTTTAGCTTACTTTTCTACCCTCATGACTGATTCATTCTGTGCACCTCTGGCATGATGTCGTCAGCTTGTCCATCGGAATGCTTTTCAGCTCTGGCAGCCATTAACACTCGCTCCAGACTAAGGGCCTGATTTAGATGTTAGCGGATCTGGTCTAACCCGGCACTTTTCCAACGGTTCCCCTACCCAACCTCACTGACTTGGCAGTCCGACCGCTGTATTTAGATGTTGGATGGTCCTTGGAGAGAACGCCGCTGGAGTCCCACCGTCTCTTCCAGAATCTTCCTCGTCAATGGTGTCGTATGCAGAAGCAGCTGTCGGAGGGAGTCCCGCTAAGAATACACCTGAGCCGATTATGATGTGCCTTTCTGTTGAGGCAGCTGTGGCGGGGAAACCTCCAAACTTGGGCTGGTGGAAACTACGAAAAAGATGTGAAAACGTACCTTTTTTGGGTTCCCACTTCTGTTTCTGTCTTGAACCCCATTGTCCAGGTCCTTCCTGTGCTGCTGCTACTTGACCACAACACTCAGCAATCTTGTTGTTGCCAGAATTTAAGGTAGGCTCTGTGTCACTTGTCTCACTATGAATTGTTTGGTAACATTAGCTTTCTCCTCGTGTATTTTTGCATTGCTCTCCAATTCAATTTCTTATGTCATGAATAAGTGTTCATTTTATGACTTATCATGGTAAAATGTACACACCTGTAGCAACACCTAAAAAAGTATTTATTTGTTGGTGGTGGTTGTGGGTGTTGTGCTAGTGGTGACTGTGGGTGTACATATTGATCGATTCACGACATATGTGTGTAGTAAGATGATGATGAGTAGTACTTGCCTGTCTCCACACATCCATGGTCTTACTCCAACAGGACTCCACCACCAGGACACTGCCAGCACAACTTAAACATCTGAATTGGCTCGGGGCACACCCGCCGGCCGAACTGCAACAGAGTAATGTTGGCCAGCTGAGAAGACTGCCGCTGCAGTGGGAACCAGTCTGTTGATGCCACATCTAAATAAAGCAGGCTGATTGCCATGAGCTTGACGAAGTACTTGGAGCCACGGCAGGATGACGGTAGTCCTGCCAAGATCTAAATAAGGCCATAAGAGTTTCTCTCAGCATTTGCCATCTGAGTTAATCTGGCACGCATCCAACAATAATTCTCAGACGCATAGCTTCTTCATCATTAAATTCCTACAGCGTACGATGACGGATGAGTGTGTCGAGTTTCTCCACAAATTCATCAATGGTTTCTCCAGCTTTCTGGCAATCCTGATTGAAGATGTATCTTTAATAATCAACATTTGGCATTGGATCAAACTTAAGATTCAACACTTCTTCATTGGTTCGCGACATTCTCCTTATGACTTCTTTTACACCATCAACAGCAAGATTTGTGAGATACTTGATAATCTTTTGTTATCAGTCTCTTCAATTGCTGATGTGGTACCAGCTCACTTTGCTCCAGTTCTGATGAGTAACAAACAGTTTTATTCTTAGACGTCTCTTTACGTGCTCTTTGTCTTCACCACTTTCTCACTGTAGTGTTAATTTGCACTTTGTGATTAATAATGACTGCTCTTTGAAAACCTGGTTGTCTCTGCTTTAGCATTCACACTCCCTATTACATATGGCCGTATGTTGCATAGCAGCGCTGTACCTTTACGTACGATCTAACCATCATGTTCTTGATTTTCTAGACATAGTTTTCTTTGCAACTCTTTCATAATTCTTTACTTCTTTACGGCAGCTGGAGTTTCTCTTTGACTCCACATGCATTAAGCGTTGGTTCCTCACTTCAAATGCAACACATGTGGCACGCACAAGCAGTTTGCTTGGACCAAGGAAAACTCTCTGAGATGGCACTGTCAATCTTTGGGTTACTTATCCCCTAACTCATTGCCAGTTGTAGTGTCCTCCCCAGCCTGGGTACCCTCAAAAGACTACACCACACAATGAGCTTAGTAATGCACGTCTTTATTCTTCTGTGTGCAAGTGCGTACTCATCATTCTAAACCGGCCTTCAGTGCATTCCGTTCTAACACTTACATCACAGTTCTACAGAGTACATCTGGAGCCAAAAGGGTTTGTTAATTTCTAATCCACAAGACACTACAGCATGCACTGATGCAGAAACATGAATCATCATTTTAAGACATAAGTGACCACTTGATGGAGCATTGTCTTGGATGTGAGCTGTCTTTTACCTCTTCTGTTCCACCTTTGCCAGGTTGTGGTAGAGTTTCATGTGATCATAGGGTATCCGCTGTCACCTGTGTGGATTAGAAGAGAGTCACAAGTGGTTGGAGTACCTTGCAGTGACACTATGTGATATTTGGATGTGTAACGCTTCATCAAGTAGGATACTTTTTTTTAAGGGAGTTTTATATGGTGCGAACTTGACCCAAAGGTATTGGGTAACAGAGCGCTTTACACTAGCACCAGTTGCCTTACATGAAGACACATTCATTTTTTGTTGTTGTCAGGCACGGGGAGATTAAGTGATTCACCCAGAATGTGCGTCCTTGCCGAGACTCAAACCTGGTTCCTCAGATTTGAGGTTGACTGCCCTAGCCGTTAGGCCAACTCCTCTTCCCAATTTCTAGTATATCAGTCATTTGCTTTCTTGCTGAGTCTTCACTGGTGTTCAGTTTGATTGAATTATGCCAGGCACTTGGAAAGTGTGTCCAGGATTTAATGAAGAATAGGCTAACATCACATACTAAGGGCATAATTATGATGTCAGGCAGATGGTCTTGGGACCAACCGACCTCCAGTCGGCCGTCCCGACAGCATAATTACAAGGCGATCACACATGATGCGGTTGCATACTCCCATTTCTCTATGGGAGCTTGTTCTGCAGCCGTAAATCAGCCTAAACACAAGCTCTCCCAAGGAGAAATGGGAGCCTGTGTAAATCCCTGCACGGTGAGGCAGGCACCACATCATGCAGGGATTTACAGGGGGACGCTAGGGGGGAAAGGGGGCCCTGCTAGAGGCTCCCAAAGGCACTTTCCAAGAGCAAATCCATGTCAGAAATGGCAACAAATATTTGCTCTCTGAAAGTGTTATAATCCCACAGGCGGAAAAGTCTTCCTCAAGGGATTATGTGGCTCTTCCGATTGACCAATAGGCCCCTTGAGCCCGTCGGAAGTCAGACTGATTGACCGGCTGGTTTGAATTCCTAACACCGTAATTGTGATATGGCGGTGGGAAGTCAAACCAGGGATGTCGGTCGGTAAGCCTCTGACCAGCAGTCAGATACCTTCAGACCGACATCCTAATTATCCCCAAAGCGTATGTTGAACTCAGTTTAATGTTTAAAAATGAACCTTGTGTAGGTGTGTCTGTTTGGTAGTGGAGGTTAGATGGCCATTAACTGCTTCCATGTTGAGTTTATATCTTGGTATGTATTTATTAACACTTATTCTCACCTCTTTTGTCAGTGTGGTTTCCCTTGCCTTCTACAGTTTCATGAGAGTGTGCATGCCACTCAGAGCTGCCTGTGTATTTTACTGAGCATTTACCTTTGCTTTGTCTGTAAAATACAGCTTTCTCCCAGAGTTGAAAAGAGAGGGGCTCTGTTTTAAAGCTAGTGCATGTGACTTGCTGGTGTTTGCATTCATGTGTGCAAACAAGGCTTATAATTCATTGATTGTGATGCAAGTGTATGCCCATTTGATGTGTGCTCATTCCTACTTGCAATGTTATTTGGTTTTAGGGATCTTACTTTCTCTGCTTGCTTTGCACTGAATAACGGAGATATATCGACCCCTGTGCCTAAGGATGCTCAATTTTCTGCAGTGAGTTGCATTGTGGGCTTTTGTTTTTTGATGAGTGATTTGCTTTTATCCTTACATGAGGGCTGACTTAAGGTTTGGAAGTATTTATTCCCTTCATCAGCGTAGCGGAGGACATTACAACTGCCATCCTGATGGACAGAGGACTGACATACTTAAAGATCCCCACTGGCAAAGGTGGTGATCTCTGTGCCTTCAGAGGAACCAACATCATAGAGGTTCTTCTGATAGCACCAAGAGCTTGGTGGATGTCCGCCGTAGGTTTTGACAGCCATCCACCAATCTCTTTGCTTTACAAAAATAAGCTACCAAAGTGGGTGTTTGTTTTTGAAAGACAAACAACTGATAACCTGAACACCTACAAAGTTTATTCTCTGTGTGTGCGGGTCATTGTTTTAATTTTCCTGTTTGTAACCACCAGGTTTTCCATTGTGATACCCTTTCATCAATGGCCAGTACTCAGTCAAGAAATTGGAGCAAGCTTTCCATTGACAGATTTAACAGGGGCACCACCGAATGAAAGGTCATGATTCGCTTTCCTTACAATAGAGTGAATGGACCGAGAGTTTGTTGGAGAGGGTACTCCTGGATATTTGGAGTACCATGTCCACCAAAAGCTAAATAATGCTCTTAGATGATGTCTGTGTCAATATGTACTAATGATATTCAGGTTTTAGTGTGTTTTGTACTATTTCATTTCAGTTGATTACACGTAGCACTATGGCAGGTCTGGACACACACATAGGACTCACCTCTTTGAAATTTCAAAGATGTCTTAACCTGAGAAGTGACCCTCAAAATCACTTGTCAGGAAGCGGAGAGATAAGTTTATAGGGATATGGGTTACAGTTTCCCTACATGATGCTACAACACAAAAGGGTATTCCACAAACTAAATTGAAAGAAATGATTGACCCGCGACCTTTACGTTTTTCTGTTAAGCCCTCACCCACTCAGGGGGGCGCTAGAGGGCGCCGGACAAGATGGCCGCACTTGCGTGAGGCTCTGTCGGGACCACATAATATTCGTCCATTAATCCTACATTCTTCGCAGCCTGCACCCTGTAATTGAGCTGGGGGGGCCCCGCTGACATCGGGGGCCTGCTGCATACCTTTTGTCCGTAGTCCGAGGCTGTCCTGAGCGCACTTGGGGACGGATCGCTCCGAGCCGGGAGCCTGCCGCCTGCAACACTCGCGCCTCGTGGAACCGGACTACCGCTGCTGGCCGACTTGGGCACCCGCTGGATCCTGAAGCTGCTGCCCTGCGGAGGAGAGGGCTGGGACCGGCGGAATCGAGGCGAAGACGGAGTCATCCTGCGGTGTGTCCCCGGAGAGACGCCGGAGCAGAGAGCGGCCTGGACCCGGCCCTGCCGGAGTTGGTGAGTGGGGCGGGGCGCTACGCAAGCCCGGGGCTGCGGAGGTGGCGCCGGGCCTGCCGGGGCCGCGCCGCGTGAACCGATTCTGGTGGGGGCAGGGAGAGGGGGTCGGCGGAGTGATAAAGCGGAGCGGTGGTGACACTGATTGCAGCGCTCACACCCTGGTCGATGACTGCGCGCTAGTTTGTCCGCTACTACACTGCTGCCTTTCATGGCCATGTTGGTTGCCTGAACGTCTATGGGGAGCCCGCCAAATTGCTGAATCACACCGCGGACTTGAAGCTACCGGACCCCGATTGGTGTGCTGTGACCCGAGGCTAGAGGTGAAGGCTTGCTGGGGGGGCCTTGATGAACATAGTGCTACCGACTGGCAGACCCCGACTCGCAGCACTGGGGAGAGAGCGTTGAGGCCGTCTAGGGTCGTTTGGGGGTGCTGATTCCTGTCAAGCGCGGAGACCTTGACTGAACTGCAGACAGGTACACTGCAGTGGGCTGAGACTGCGAAGGCCGCCTGGTAATTACAACAGACCCACTCGGCTGACCTCGACTGGCACGTCGGATCTGCTAAATTGTGTATTTGGCTGTGCTGAGTGATCTGCCACCATGGGCCGACCGGAGAGGAACCAGCCGAAGATCACCTTTGAGGCAAAAAAGACTGCACTCATGACCTCCCAGGCTCCAGCTGACACTGAACAGGGGGGGGCTGTGGGGGGCGCCCCGAATCTGAAATCCACGTTAGTAGCTATGCAAAAAACCCTACAATCCATCGAGGGCACCATGGAATCAGTCAATCACCGACTCGACCAAATGGCGACGCAATTTGACCGCCAAAACGAGCGAATGGGGGAAGTGGAGCAGAGGGTGTCTGCCACGGAGGACGGGCTGGCCACCGTCTCGTCTAAAGTATTCAGCATGGAAAGGGTGCTGGCGGTCATACAGGCGAAGAACGAGGAGTTGGAAGGGAGGTCCAGAAGGAACAACGTAAGGGTCACGGACCTGCCGGAATCCACGAACGTAGGACGCATGGAGGTCTATATGGAAAGGATGCTCATTGACATATTTGGAGCGGATCAGCTGTCTAGAGTCTTCATAGTGGAGCGCGCCCATCGCTCACTGGCCAAACGTCCACCACCTGGGGCGCCGCCGCGGCCGATAGTAGCCAGAATTCTGAACTATAGGGACAGGGACACTATTCTTCGGCTCGCCAGGGAGAAGGGCTCCATTGAATATCAGGGCAACAGGCTTGAGTTCTACCCCGACTTCACCATGGCGGTGCAAACAGCCCATAAAGAATTTGCCCCGGTGAAACAACTGCTGAGGACTAATGATGTTGCGTACGCCATGTTGTATCCTGCGCGCCTGCGGATAGGGCCACCGTCGGATAATAAGATTTTTTCTTCCCCCAAGGCAGCAATGGACTACGCCAAAAAATTGAAAAAACGCGCCAAAGAGCCGGACGGGAGACATGTGGCTGAGGATGAGGGGCAGGATGAGGCCGCGTGAGCTGTTTTGACTGATTGACTACGACAGGGGCGCTGCTGCGGGGCACCTTGCTGAGTTTTCCCCCGCGGCCTCTTATCTGCTTTTTCCTTAACAAAGTTGAGGAGCCCACTGAGGCCGGAATTGTTTAAGAGCGAGAACATGGACATTGTGGAAGGAGGGAGGAGCTGGCGGGTGGCATCCTTATATCTGCTGTTGCCTTACGATTGGCTGGCTCTGTCCCCAGTGCACATGATTGAAAGCTTGGCCGGGTGGTGGGCTCTGGGGGGGCTCATACTGGGGCTGCCCTGTGGGATGGCGAGGCTTTCAGCTGCGTCTATAGCGCTATTGGTTGTGGACACATCAGGGGCTCTCCTGGCAATGTACTGTAAATTGTTGGCTCACTACTGGGTGTTTTGATTACGAGATCAGGGTTGTAAGGTTGGAGATGTCCTTATTGAGTGTGGTCCACACTCCCGTCACTTCTTGGCGGGAGAAGTGTGCCACTACGCCCCCGATATGGGAGATCCCCACACACTGTTGTTTGAATTGTTGGGGGTTGTGCAGAGTTGGGTTTCGGGATGGCTTTGGCAAATTGGGTGCGCTGAAGTGGGTGGTGGGATGGGGGACGGGGATTTGAGGGCTGTTGGGGGATTGTTTTCTTTCCTGGTCTGGGATGAGGGGTCTGAGATGCTGGTAACATACGCTCGACTCCCCTGGTTGAGAGTCGGCTTTTTCTACGAAGATATTCCTGTTGCTTACGGTTTACGGGGTGCAGAGGTGAGATTTCTGGGGTGGGCAGGGGGGCTGCTCTATTGGCTTTTGGGAGGGTTACAGAATGGGAGATATGGACAGGGGGATAAGGTCACATGCGTAACTTGGAATGTGCGGGGTCTTAATAGGCCACAAAAGACAAGACAAATGCTTGCATTTTTGAATCGACATGGCGCACAGGTGGTATTCCTTCAGGAAACGCACCTTCAGGGCAGGGCGGCTGAAATGGTGGGCAGACAGTGGGCGGGGTGTGACTGGCCACTAAGTACTCTTACTATGCTCGGGGGGTGATGATTTTGATCAAGAGAAATATACCCTTTGAAGTGGTACATGAGGAAATTGACCAGGAAGGAAGGTTTATTATTGTACAGGGCAAATTATGTGGTACGCTGATTACTTTACTCAATGTGTATGGTCCAAATATTGATGATCCTGATTTCTATGTTATGCTCTGGAACAAACTTTATTTGCTTGCACCGTTAGCTATCTTATGCGGGGGGGATTGGAATGTCACGCTTGATTCAGAGCTGGACAAGAAACATGACAGACCTGTTGTGCGCAAGAAAGCGGCGGAAGCGGTGTGTGAGGGTATGACTGGGCTGCAACTGCTGGATGTGTGGAGACTACGTAATCCAACTGCGCGAGTGGGTACTTGCTACACTTCAGCACACGATACATGGTCGAGACTGGACTTCTGGCTGGCGACTAGGGATGTGAGTGGTTGGGTGGTGGACGCTACTCATTTGCCTCGCACTATCTCAGATCACGCACCTGCTACACTGGTATTGCAGATTCCATCACATGCTCCGGCCCCTTTCACTTGGAGACTCTCTCCGGGGATACTGACCGACCAAGTGCTTTCTGAGCGCCTGGGACAGATCGTGGAGGAGTTCTTTGTTAATAATGTGGGATCTGTTGAAGATATAAGTACGGTGTGGGAGGCCTTTAAGGTGACGATGAGAGGTGCATGTATAGGTTTAAGGTCAGGGGTGCTCACGTCCATCAGGGACTCCATGTCCAGGCTGGAAAGGGAGTTGCTATCCCTCGAGCGACGGTGGAAGGGGGTGCGGAGGGCACGATACTTGCAGACATCAGATTGAAGGTCACTGAGTACAATGAATTGGCGGAGCAAGAGGTGAAATTGGCTAAACACGCTACTGCTAGATACTATGGAGAAGGGGGCAGGCCAGGAAAGAGACTGGCGGATCGCATCAGGGAGCCGTGGGCACGTCACTGCACGGTGCAAGAGATAGTAGATCGGGGGGAAGTGGTGACTAACACTGAAGATATCTTAGCTTGCTTCTCGAAGCATTATGCGCAACTCTATGAGCAGAGGGACACGGCTGACGAGGAGGAAGTGAACCGGTACCTAGAGGGTGTTGCCTTGGTATGGCTCTCCAGAGGTCAGCAAGAATTCCTAATGCACCATATTACGGAAGCTGAATTCAGGGACGCCATTGCGGCACTTCCGAATGGGAAGGCGGCCGGCACGGATGGCCTACCCTCCGAATTTTATAAAAAATATGCGGATATCCTGATTCCACAGCTGGCGCAGGTCTTGGAAGAAGCGTTTGAGCGCGGACGACTCCCAGCGACCATGAGAGAGGCACTCTTGGTGGCGCTGCCTAAACCTGGGAAACCGCCAGATAAATGTGATTCATATCGTCCCCTCTCACTTATGAATACTGATGTCAAAATCATTGCCAAAGTGTTAGCTACGAGACTGCGTCTCCTCCTGCCAGTCATGGTCCTGCCGGACCAATCAGGTTTCATCCCTCTCAGGTCCACGACGCATAATCTGCGGGCACTTTTCGCAGTATTGCACCTGTTTAAGCCGGACCTTCCTGCAGCGGCAGTCATGCTTGACGCGGCCAAGGCCTTTGATTCGGTGGCATGGAAATATATGCTAACCGTCCTGCACCGGATGGGGGTGCCTTTTTTCTTCACTTCACTTATCGCTCTATTGTACACTGCGCCGACTGCAAGAGTCAGGGTCAACGGGCATGTCTCCTCTTCATTCCCGATCCAGAGGGGGACAAGGCAGGGGTGTCCTCTGTCGCCGCTATTATTTGCCATCATGATGGAACCTTTGGCCTGTATTCTGCGGCAGAGGTATGCGGAAGCAGCGTTGAAGTTCCCCCTCAGATCTCTGGCTGTGTCGATGTATGGACGACATGGTCCTGTATGTGAGAGACCCGGTGCTTCATCTTGAAAATATACTCCGCGAATTCATTAAGTTTGGTCGGCACTCCGGGTTGACTATAAACTGGGACAAATCGGTAATACTCCCACTCACGGATGCGACTAGCCAAATTCCGCTGGAGTTCCCTCTGGAGTGGGCGACGGAATCGGTTCGCTATCTGGGCATCTGGGTGCATAGGGACTGCCAGGAAGTCATAAGGGCTAACTATGGGGTAGCCATCTCTAAGCTGGAGGATCAGGTGGCGAGATGGACTCGGCTCCCTCTGACACTCGCTGATCGAACTTCTTTGATTAAAATGGTAGTGCTGCCGAAATTTCTTTATCTATTTGTGAATATCCCTGTCCCGTTGAAGTCGCACTTTTTCGCACGGCTGAAGTCTCTTTTGATTTCGCTCACCTGGGCCGGCAAGAAACCGCGTGTGACTTGGGATGTCATGATCAAGCCGCATGCACTGGTGGGTTCGCCTTACCGGACATGAAGCTTTATTATCTATGCGCGCAAGCTCAATTTGCTAGTTACTGGATACATGCTCCGCCGTATACACCACATGTGGCGCTTGAGGCTAGTGCAGTCTTGCCGTATCCGCTAAGGGCGATGATAGCTAACAAACATTCGGTATTCGAGAAAGGGGAGATCGATACTGTGCGACGCACGGCATCCGCTTGGGAGGACCTTGGTAGACGGGCTGCCAGATTGCCGTTATATGCTCCGGCTATGCCACTACTGTACCACTCAGATATTTCAGTGTCCAGTGAGATCGGGGGATTGCAGGTTTTGAGGGAAGCTGGAGTTCAGACCATGGGGGATCTCTTCCCGGGGGCATCCTTTCTCTCTTTACAGGACATGACAGCATGCTCCACTAACACAGCTATGACTACCTTTGTTTATGCACGCTTGAGGGCAGCAGTACGAGATTTGTTTCCAACGTATCTGGCGGAGCCATTAACGCTTGGGGCATTACAGCTGCTCTACACAGCCAAAGATAGAACTAAATTACTCTCTAAACTTTATAAGGCTGCGCAGGAGGATGAAGGAGGAGGGGCGGTCTTGGCCAGGGCACGCTGGGATAAGAGCCTACCAGAACCTCTGAGCGATGATGAATGGGAGGAATGCTGTAACATGACTGGGGGATGTGTGATTAATGGCAACTTTCGCCTTCTGCACTTTAAATTTCTGCACCAATGGTATTACACGCCGGTCCAGCTGGTCAGATATGGGCTCCGGGCTAGTGCCCAATGTGTCCGATGTGGTGCTGACGATGCCGATTTTATACACCTGGCCTGGGGTTGTCCGCGTGTGTATGACTTTTGGAAGGAGGTGACTGAGAGACTGACTGTCATGATCTCCAGCAAGGTAAAACTGGACGTGCGTCTCTGCCTCTTGGGCATTGCTTCTGGGGTAACAGCCCAATCGAGACGGCTTGTGGTCCTGGCTTTACAATTGGCTAAGAGGAGGGTCGCTATTGGATGGGGGGGGAGAAGGGCGCCTAATCAGCGTAGTGGAGGACATTACAACTGCCATCCTGATGGACAGAGGACTGACATACTTAAAGATCCCCACTGGCAAAGGTGGTGATCTCTGTGCCTTCAGAGGAACCAACATCATAGAGGTTCTTCTGATAGCACCAAGAGCTTGGTGGATGTCCGCCGTAGGTTTTGACAGCCATCCACCAATCTCTTTGCTTTACAAAAATAAGCTACCAAAGTGGGTGTTTGTTTTTGAAAGACAAACAACTGATAACCTGAACACCTACAAAGTTTATTCTCTGTGTGTGCGGGTCATTGTTTTAATTTTCCTGTTTGTAACCACCAGGTTTTCCATTGTGATACCCTTTCATCAATGGCCAGTACTCAGTCAAGAAATTGGAGCAAGCTTTCCATTGACAGATTTAACAGGGGCACCACCGAATGAAAGGTCATGATTCGCTTTCCTTACAATAGAGTGAATGGACCGAGAGTTTGTTGGAGAGGGTACTCCTGGATATTTGGAGTACCATGTCCACCAAAAGCTAAATAATGCTCTTAGATGATGTCTGTGTCAATATGTACTAATGATATTCAGGTTTTAGTGTGTTTTGTACTATTTCATTTCAGTTGATTACACGTAGCACTATGGCAGGTCTGGACACACACATAGGACTCACCTCTTTGAAATTTCAAAGATGTCTTAACCTGAGAAGTGACCCTCAAAATCACTTGTCAGGAAGCGGAGAGATAAGTTTATAGGGATATGGGTTACAGTTTCCCTACATGATGCTACAACACAAAAGGGTATTCCACAAACTAAATTGAAAGAAATGATTGACCCGCGACCTTTACGTTTTTCTGTTAAGCCCTCACCCACTCAGGGGGGCGCTAGAGGGCGCCGGACAAGATGGCCGCACTTGCGTGAGGCTCTGTCGGGACCACATAATATTCGTCCATTAATCCTACATTCTTCGCAGCCTGCACCCTGTAATTGAGCTGGGGGGGCCCCGCTGACATCGGGGGCCTGCTGCATACCTTTTGTCCGTAGTCCGAGGCTGTCCTGAGCGCACTTGGGGACGGATCGCTCCGAGCCGGGAGCCTGCCGCCTGCAACACTCGCGCCTCGTGGAACCGGACTACCGCTGCTGGCCGACTTGGGCGCCCGCTGGATCCTGAAGCTGCTGCCCTGCGGAGGAGAGGGCTGGGACCGGCGGAATCGAGGCGAAGACGGAGTCATCCTGCGGTGTGTCCCCGGAGAGACGCCGGAGCAGAGAGCGGCCTGGACCCGGCCCTGCCGGAGTTGGTGAGTGGGGCGGGGCGCTACGCAAGCCCGGGGCTGCGGAGGTGGCGCCGGGCCTGCCGGGGCCGCGCCGCGTGAACCGATTCTGGTGGGGGCAGGGAGAGGGGGTCGGCGGAGTGATAAAGCGGAGCGGTGGTGACACTGATTGCAGCGCTCACACCCTGGTCGATGACTGCGCGCTAGTTTGTCCGCTACTACACTGCTGCCTTTCATGGCCATGTTGGTTGCCTGAACGTCTATGGGGAGCCCGCCAAATTGCTGAATCACACCGCGGACTTGAAGCTACCGGACCCCGATTGGTGTGCTGTGACCCGAGGCTAGAGGTGAAGGCTTGCTGGGGGGGCCTTGATGAACATAGTGCTACCGACTGGCAGACCCCGACTCGCAGCACTGGGGAGAGAGCGTTGAGGCCGTCTAGGGTCGTTTGGGGGTGCTGATTCCTGTCAAGCGCGGAGACCTTGACTGAACTGCAGACAGGTACACTGCAGTGGGCTGAGACTGCGAAGGCCGCCTGGTAATTACAACAGACCCACTCGGCTGACCTCGACTGGCACGTCGGATCTGCTAAATTGTGTATTTGGCTGTGCTGAGTGATCTGCCACCATGGGCCGACCGGAGAGGAACCAGCCGAAGATCACCTTTGAGGCAAAAAAGACTGCACTCATGACCTCCCAGGCTCCAGCTGACACTGAACAGGGGGGGGCTGTGGGGGGCGCCCCGAATCTGAAATCCACGTTAGTAGCTATGCAAAAAACCTACAATCCATCGAGGGCACCATGGAATCAGTCAATCACCGACTCGACCAAATGGCGACGCAATTTGACCGCCAAAACGAGCGAATGGGGGAAGTGGAGCAGAGGGTGTCTGCCACGGAGGACGGGCTGGCCACCGTCTCGTCTAAAGTATTCAGCATGGAAAGGGTGCTGGCGGTCATACAGGCGAAGAACGAGGAGTTGGAAGGGAGGTCCAGAAGGAACAACGTAAGGGTCACGGGCCTGCCGGAATCCACGAACGTAGGACGCATGGAGGTCTATATGGAAAGGATGCTCATTGACATATTTGGAGCGGATCAGCTGTCTAGAGTCTTCATAGTGGAGCGCGCCCATCGCTCACTGGCCAAACGTCCACCACCTGGGGCGCCGCCGCGGCCGATAGTAGCCAGAATTCTGAACTATAGGGACAGGGACACTATTCTTCGGCTCGCCAGGGAGAAGGGCTCCATTGAATATCAGGGCAACAGGCTTGAGTTCTACCCCAACTTCACCATGGCGGTGCAAACAGCCCATAAAGAATTTGCCCCGGTGAAACAACTGCTGAGGACTAATGATGTTGCGTACGCCATGTTGTATCCTGCGCGCCTGCGGATAGGGCCACCGTCGGATAATAAGATTTTTTCTTCCCCCAAGGCAGCAATGGACTACGCCAAAAAATTGAAAAAACGCGCCAAAGAGCCGGACGGGAGACATGTGGCTGAGGATGAGGGGCAGGATGAGGCCGCGTGAGCTGTTTTGACTGATTGACTACGACAGGGGCGCTGCTGCGGGGCACCTTGCTGAGTTTTCCCCCGCGGCCTCTTATCTGCTTTTTCCTTAACAAAGTTGAGGAGCCCACTGAGGCCGGAATTGTTTAAGAGCGAGAACATGGACATTGTGGAAGGAGGGAGGAGCTGGCGGGTGGCATCCTTATATCTGCTGTTGCCTTACGATTGGCTGGCTCTGTCCCCAGTGCACATGATTGAAAGCTTGGCCGGGTGGTGGGCTCTGGGGGGGCTCATACTGGGGCTGCCCTGTGGGATGGCGAGGCTTTCAGCTGCGTCTATAGCGCTATTGGTTGTGGACACATCAGGGGCTCTCCTGGCAATGTACTGTAAATTGTTGGCTCACTACTGGGTGTTTTGATTACGAGATCAGGGTTGTAAGGTTGGAGATGTCCTTATTGAGTGTGGTCCACACTCCCGTCACTTCTTGGCGGGAGAAGTGTGCCACTACGCCCCCGATATGGGAGATCCCCACACACTGTTGTTTGAATTGTTGGGGGTTGTGCAGAGTTGGGTTTCGGGATGGCTTTGGCAAATTGGGTGCGCTGAAGTGGGTGGTGGGATGGGGGACGGGGATTTGAGGGCTGTTGGGGGATTGTTTTCTTTCCTGGTCTGGGATGAGGGGTCTGAGATGCTGGTAACATACGCTCGACTCCCCTGGTTGAGAGTCGGCTTTTTCTACGAAGATATTCCTGTTGCTTACGGTTTACGGGGTGCAGAGGTGAGATTTCTGGGGTGGGCAGGGGGGCTGCTCTATTGGCTTTTGGGAGGCTTACAGAATGGGAGATATGGACAGGGGGATAAGGTCACATGCGTAACTTGGAATGTGCGGGGTCTTAATAGGACACAAAAGACAAGACAAATGCTTGCATTTTTGAATCGACATGGCGCACAGGTGGTATTCCTTCAGGAAACGCACCTTCAGGGCAGGGCGGCTGAAATGGTGGGCAGACAGTGGGCGGGGGTGCGACTGGCCACTAAGTACTCTTCCTATGCTCGGGGGGTGATGATTTTGATCAAGAGAAATATACCCTTTGAAGTGGTACATGAGGAAATTGACCAGGAAGGAAGGTTTATTATTGTACAGGGCAAATTATGTGGTACGCTGATTACTTTACTCAATGTGTATGGTCCAAATATTGATGATCCTGATTTCTATGTTATGCTCTGGAACAAACTTTATTTGCTTGCACCGTTAGCTATCTTATGCGGGGGGGATTGGAATGTCACGCTTGATTCAGAGCTGGACAAGAAACATGACAGACCTGTTGTGCGCAAGAAAGCGGCGGAAGCGGTGTGTGAGGGTATGACTGGGCTGCAACTGCTGGATGTGTGGAGACTACGTAATCCAACTGCGCGAGTGGGTACTTGCTACACTTCAGCACACGATACATGGTCGAGACTGGACTTCTGGCTGGCGACTAGGGATGTGAGTGGTTGGGTGGTGGACGCTACTCATTTGCCTCGCACTATCTCAGATCACGCACCTGCTACACTGGTATTGCAGATTCCATCACATGCTCCGGCCCCTTTCACTTGGAGACTCTCTCCGGGGATACTGACCGACCAAGTGCTTTCTGAGCGCCTGGGACAGATCGTGGAGGAGTTCTTTGTTAATAATGTGGGATCTGTTGAAGATATAAGTACGGTGTGGGAGGCCTTTAAGGTGACGATGAGAGGTGCATGTATAGGTTTAAGGTCAGGGGTGCTCACGTCCATCAGGGACTCCATGTCCAGGCTGGAAAGGGAGTTGCTATCCCTCGAGCGACGGTGGAAGGGGGTGCGGAGGGCACGATACTTGCAGACATCAGATTGAAGGTCACTGAGTACAATGAATTGGCGGAGCAAGAGGTGAAATTGGCTAAACACGCTACTGCTAGATACTATGGAGAAGGGGGCAGGCCAGGAAAGAGACTGGCGGATCGCATCAGGGAGCCGTGGGCACGTCACTGCACGGTGCAAGAGATAGTAGATCGGGGGGAAGTGGTGACTAACACTGAAGATATCTTAGCTTGCTTCTCGAAGCATTATGCGCAACTCTATGAGCAGAGGGACACGGCTGACGAGGAGGAAGTGAACCGGTACCTAGAGGGTGTTGCCTTGGTATGGCTCTCCAGAGGTCAGCAAGAATTCCTAATGCACCATATTACGGAAGCTGAATTCAGGGACGCCATTGCGGCACTTCCGAATGGGAAGGCGGCCGGCACGGATGGCCTACCCTCCGAATTTTATAAAAAATATGCGGATATCCTGATTCCACAGCTGGCGCAGGTCTTGGAAGAAGCGTTTGAGCGCGGACGACTCCCAGCGACCATGAGAGAGGCACTCTTGGTGGCGCTGCCTAAACCTGGGAAACCGCCAGATAAATGTGATTCATATCGTCCCCTCTCACTTATGAATACAGATGTCAAAATCATTGCCAAAGTGTTAGCTACGAGACTGCGTCTCCTCCTGCCAGTCATGGTCCTGCCGGACCAATCAGGTTTCATCCCTCTCAGGTCCACGACACATAATCTGCGGGCACTTTTCGCAGTATTGCACCTGTTTAAGCCGGACCTTCCTGCAGCTGCAGTCATGCTTGACGCGGCCAAGGCCTTTGATTCGGTGGCATGGAAATATATGCTAACCGTCCTGCACCGGATGGGGGTGCCTTTTTTCTTCACTTCACTTATCGCTCTATTGTACACTGCGCCGACTGCAAGAGTCAGGGTCAACGGGCATGTCTCCTCTTCATTCCCGATCCAGAGGGGGACAAGGCAGGGGTGTCCTCTGTCGCCGCTATTATTTGCCATCATGATGGAACCTTTGGCCTGTATTCTGCGGCAGAGGTATGCGGAAGCAGCGTTGAAGTTCCCCCTCAGATCTCTGGCTGTGTCGATGTATGGACGACATGGTCCTGTATGTGAGAGACCCGGTGCTTCATCTTGAAAATATACTCCGCGAATTCATTAAGTTTGGTCGGCACTCCGGGTTGACTATAAACTGGGACAAATCGGTAATACTCCCACTCACGGATGCGACTAGCCAAATTCCGCTGGAGTTCCCTCTGGAGTGGGCGACGGAATCGGTTCGCTATCTGGGCATCTGGGTGCATAGGGACTGCCAGGAAGTCATAAGGGCTAACTATGGGGTAGCCATCTCTAAGCTGGAGGATCAGGTGGCGAGATGGACTCGGCTCCCTCTGACACTCGCTGATCGAACTTCTTTGATTAAAATGGTAGTGCTGCCGAAATTTCTTTATCTATTTGTGAATATCCCTGTCCCGTTGAAGTCGCACTTTTTCGCACGGCTGAAGTCTCTTTTGATTTCGCTCACCTGGGCCGGCAAGAAACCGCGTGTGACTTGGGATGTCATGATCAAGCCGCATGCACTGGTGGGTTCGCCTTACCGGACATGAAGCTTTATTATCTATGCGCGCAAGCTCAATTTGCTAGTTACTGGATACATGCTCCGCCGTATACACCACATGTGGCGCTTGAGGCTAGTGCAGTCTTGCCGTATCCGCTAAGGGCGATGATAGCTAACAAACATTCGGTATTCGAGAAAGGGGAGATCGATACTGTGCGACGCACGGCATCCGCTTGGGAGGACCTTGGTAGACGGGCTGCCAGATTGCCGTTATATGCTCCGGCTATGCCACTACTGTACCACTCAGATATTTCAGTGTCCAGTGAGATCGGGGGATTGCAGGTTTTGAGGGAAGCTGGAGTTCAGACCATGGGGGATCTCTTCCCGGGGGCATCCTTTCTCTCTTTACAGGACATGACAGCATGCTCCACTAACACAGCTATGACTACCTTTGTTTATGCACGCTTGAGGGCAGCAGTACGAGATTTGTTTCCAACGTATCTGGCGGAGCCATTAACGCTTGGGGCATTACAGCTGCTCTACACAGCCAAAGATAGAACTAAATTACTCTCTAAACTTTATAAGGCTGCGCAGGAGGATGAAGGAGGAGGGGCGGTCTTGGCCAGGGCACGCTGGGATAAGAGCCTACCAGAACCTCTGAGCGATGATGAATGGGAGGAATGCTGTAACATGACTGGGGGATGTGTGATTAATGGCAACTTTCGCCTTCTGCACTTTAAATTTCTGCACCAATGGTATTACACGCCGGTCCAGCTGGTCAGATATGGGCTCCGGGCTAGTGCCCAATGTGTCCGATGTGGTGCTGACGATGCCGATTTTATACACCTGGCCTGGGGTTGTCCGCGTGTGTATGACTTTTGGAAGGAGGTGACTGAGAGACTGACTGTCATGATCTCCAGCAAGGTAAAACTGGACGTGCGTCTCTGCCTCTTGGGCATTGCTTCTGGGGTAACAGCCCAATCGAGACGGCTTGTGGTCCTGGCTTTACAATTGGCTAAGAGGAGGGTCGCTATTGGATGGGGGGGGAGAAGGGCGCCTAATCAGCGTAGTGGAGGACATTACAACTGCCATCCTGATGGACAGAGGACTGACATACTTAAAGATCCCCACTGGCAAAGGTGGTGATCTCTGTGCCTTCAGAGGAACCAACATCATAGAGGTTCTTCTGATAGCACCAAGAGCTTGGTGGATGTCCGCCGTAGGTTTTGACAGCCATCCACCAATCTCTTTGCTTTACAAAAATAAGCTACCAAAGTGGGTGTTTGTTTTTGAAAGACAAACAACTGATAACCTGAACACCTACAAAGTTTATTCTCTGTGTGTGCGGGTCATTGTTTTAATTTTCCTGTTTGTAACCACCAGGTTTTCCATTGTGATACCCTTTCATCAATGGCCAGTACTCAGTCAAGAAATTGGAGCAAGCTTTCCATTGACAGATTTAACAGGGGCACCACCGAATGAAAGGTCATGATTCGCTTTCCTTACAATAGAGTGAATGGACCGAGAGTTTGTTGGAGAGGGTACTCCTGGATATTTGGAGTACCATGTCCACCAAAAGCTAAATAATGCTCTTAGATGATGTCTGTGTCAATATGTACTAATGATATTCAGGTTTTAGTGTGTTTTGTACTATTTCATTTCAGTTGATTACACGTAGCACTATGGCAGGTCTGGACACACACATAGGACTCACCTCTTTGAAATTTCAAAGATGTCTTAACCTGAGAAGTGACCCTCAAAATCACTTGTCAGGAAGCGGAGAGATAAGTTTATAGGGATATGGGTTACAGTTTCCCTACATGATGCTACAACACAAAAGGGTATTCCACAAACTAAATTGAAAGAAATGATTGACCCGCGACCTTTACGTTTTTCTGTTAAGCCCTCACCCACTCAGGGGGGCGCTAGAGGGCGCCGGACAAGATGGCCGCACTTGCGTGAGGCTCTGTCGGGACCACATAATATTCGTCCATTAATCCTACATTCTTCGCAGCCTGCACCCTGTAATTGAGCTGGGGGGGCCCCGCTGACATCGGGGGCCTGCTGCATACCTTTTGTCCGTAGTCCGAGGCTGTCCTGAGCGCACTTGGGGACGGATCGCTCCGAGCCGGGAGCCTGCCGCCTGCAACACTCGCGCCTCGTGGAACCGGACTACCGCTGCTGGCCGACTTGGGCGCCCGCTGGATCCTGAAGCTGCTGCCCTGCGGAGGAGAGGGCTGGGACCGGCGGAATCGAGGCGAAGACGGAGTCATCCTGCGGTGTGTCCCCGGAGAGACGCCGGAGCAGAGAGCGGCCTGGACCCGGCCCTGCCGGAGTTGGTGAGTGGGGCGGGGCGCTACGCAAGCCCGGGGCTGCGGAGGTGGCGCCAGGCCTGCCGGGGCCGCGCCGCGTGAACCGATTCTGGTGGGGGCAGGGAGAGGGGGTCGGCGGAGTGATAAAGCGGAGCGGTGGTGACACTGATTGCAGCGCTCACACCCTGGTCGATGACTGCGCGCTAGTTTGTCCGCTACTACACTGCTGCCTTTCATGGCCATGTTGGTTGCCTGAACGTCTATGGGGAGCCCGCCAAATTGCTGAATCACACCGCGGACTTGAAGCTACCGGACCCCGATTGGTGTGCTGTGACCCGAGGCTAGAGGTGAAGGCTTGCTGGGGGGGCCTTGATGAACATAGTGCTACCGACTGGCAGACCCCGACTCGCAGCACTGGGGAGAGAGCGTTGAGGCCGTCTAGGGTCGTTTGGGGGTGCTGATTCCTGTCAAGCGCGGAGACCTTGACTGAACTGCAGACAGGTACACTGCAGTGGGCTGAGACTGCGAAGGCCGCCTGGTAATTACAACAGACCCACTCGGCTGACCTCGACTGGCACGTCGGATCTGCTAAATTGTGTATTTGGCTGTGCTGAGTGATCTGCCACCATGGGCCGACCGGAGAGGAACCAGCCGAAGATCACCTTTGAGGCAAAAAAGACTGCACTCATGACCTCCCAGGCTCCAGCTGACACTGAACAGGGGGGGGCTGTGGGGGGCGCCCCGAATCTGAAATCCACGTTAGTAGCTATGCAAAAAACCTACAATCCATCGAGGGCACCATGGAATCAGTCAATCACCGACTCGACCAAATGGCGACGCAATTTGACCGCCAAAACGAGCGAATGGGGGAAGTGGAGCAGAGGGTGTCTGCCACGGAGGACGGGCTGGCCACCGTCTCGTCTAAAGTATTCAGCATGGAAAGGGTGCTGGCGGTCATACAGGCGAAGAACGAGGAGTTGGAAGGGAGGTCCAGAAGGAACAACGTAAGGGTCACGGGCCTGCCGGAATCCACGAACGTAGGACGCATGGAGGTCTATATGGAAAGGATGCTCATTGACATATTTGGAGCGGATCAGCTGTCTAGAGTCTTCATAGTGGAGCGCGCCCATCGCTCACTGGCCAAACGTCCACCACCTGGGGCGCCGCCGCGGCCGATAGTAGCCAGAATTCTGAACTATAGGGACAGGGACACTATTCTTCGGCTCGCCAGGGAGAAGGGCTCCATTGAATATCAGGGCAACAGGCTTGAGTTCTACCCCAACTTCACCATGGCGGTGCAAACAGCCCATAAAGAATTTGCCCCGGTGAAACAACTGCTGAGGACTAATGATGTTGCGTACGCCATGTTGTATCCTGCGCGCCTGCGGATAGGGCCACCGTCGGATAATAAGATTTTTTCTTCCCCCAAGGCAGCAATGGACTACGCCAAAAAATTGAAAAAACGCGCCAAAGAGCCGGACGGGAGACATGTGGCTGAGGATGAGGGGCAGGATGAGGCCGCGTGAGCTGTTTTGACTGATTGACTACGACAGGGGCGCTGCTGCGGGGCACCTTGCTGAGTTTTCCCCCGCGGTCTCTTATCTGCTTTTTCCTTAACAAAGTTGAGGAGCCCACTGAGGCCGGAATTGTTTAAGAGCGAGAACATGGACATTGTGGAAGGAGGGAGGAGCTGGCGGGTGGCATCCTTATATCTGCTGTTGCCTTACGATTGGCTGGCTCTGTCCCCAGTGCACATGATTGAAAGCTTGGCCGGGTGGTGGGCTCTGGGGGGGCTCATACTGGGGCTGCCCTGTGGGATGGCGAGGCTTTCAGCTGCGTCTATAGCGCTATTGGTTGTGGACACATCAGGGGCTCTCCTGGCAATGTACTGTAAATTGTTGGCTCACTACTGGGTGTTTTGATTACGAGATCAGGGTTGTAAGGTTGGAGATGTCCTTATTGAGTGTGGTCCACACTCCCGTCACTTCTTGGCGGGAGAAGTGTGCCACTACGCCCCCGATATGGGAGATCCCCACACACTGTTGTTTGAATTGTTGGGGGTTGTGCAGAGTTGGGTTTCGGGATGGCTTTGGCAAATTGGGTGCGCTGAAGTGGGTGGTGGGATGGGGGACGGGGATTTGAGGGCTGTTGGGGGATTGTTTTCTTTCCTGGTCTGGGATGAGGGGTCTGAGATGCTGGTAACATACGCTCGACTCCCCTGGTTGAGAGTCGGCTTTTTCTACGAAGATATTCCTGTTGCTTACGGTTTACGGGGTGCAGAGGTGAGATTTCTGGGGTGGGCAGGGGGGCTGCTCTATTGGCTTTTGGGAGGCTTACAGAATGGGAGATATGGACAGGGGGATAAGGTCACATGCGTAACTTGGAATGTGCGGGGTCTTAATAGGCCACAAAAGACAAGACAAATGCTTGCATTTTTGAATCGACATGGCGCACAGGTGGTATTCCTTCAGGAAACGCACCTTCAGGGCAGGGCGGCTGAAATGGTGGGCAGACAGTGGGCGGGGGTGCGACTGGCCACTAAGTACTCTTCCTATGCTCGGGGGGTGATGATTTTGATCAAGAGAAATATACCCTTTGAAGTGGTACATGAGGAAATTGACCAGGAAGGAAGGTTTATTATTGTACAGGGCAAATTATGTGGTACGCTGATTACTTTACTCAATGTGTATGGTCCAAATATTGATGATCCTGATTTCTATGTTATGCTCTGGAACAAACTTTATTTGCTTGCACCGTTAGCTATCTTATGCGGGGGGGATTGGAATGTCACGCTTGATTCAGAGCTGGACAAGAAACATGACAGACCTGTTGTGCGCAAGAAAGCGGCGGAAGCGGTGTGTGAGGGTATGACTGGGCTGCAACTGCTGGATGTGTGGAGACTACGTAATCCAACTGCGCGAGTGGGTACTTGCTACACTTCAGCACACGATACATGGTCGAGACTGGACTTCTGGCTGGCGACTAGGGATGTGAGTGGTTGGGTGGTGGACGCTACTCATTTGCCTCGCACTATCTCAGATTACGCACCTGCTACACTGGTATTGCAGATTCCATCACATGCTCCGGCCCCTTTCACTTGGAGACTCTCTCCGGGGATACTGACCGACCAAGTGCTTTCTGAGCGCCTGGGACAGATCGTGGAGGAGTTCTTTGTTAATAATGTGGGATCTGTTGAAGATATAAGTACGGTGTGGGAGGCCTTTAAGGTGACGATGAGAGGTGCATGTATAGGTTTAAGGTCAGGGGTGCTCACGTCCATCAGGGACTCCATGTCCAGGCTGGAAAGGGAGTTGCTATCCCTCGAGCGACGGTGGAAGGGGGTGCGGAGGGCACGATACTTGCAGACATCAGATTGAAGGTCACTGAGTACAATGAATTGGCGGAGCAAGAGGTGAAATTGGCTAAACACGCTACTGCTAGATACTATGGAGAAGGGGGCAGGCCAGGAAAGAGACTGGCGGATCGCATCAGGGAGCCGTGGGCACGTCACTGCACGGTGCAAGAGATAGTAGATCGGGGGGAAGTGGTGACTAACACTGAAGATATCTTAGCTTGCTTCTCGAAGCATTATGCGCAACTCTATGAGCAGAGGGACACGGCTGACGAGGAGGAAGTGAACCGGTACCTAGAGGGTGTTGCCTTGGTATGGCTCTCCAGAGGTCAGCAAGAATTCCTAATGCACCATATTACGGAAGCTGAATTCAGGGACGCCATTGCGGCACTTCCGAATGGGAAGGCGGCCGGCACGGATGGCCTACCCTCCGAATTTTATAAAAAATATGCGGATATCCTGATTCCACAGCTGGCGCAGGTCTTGGAAGAAGCGTTTGAGCGCGGACGACTCCCAGCGACCATGAGAGAGGCACTCTTGGTGGCGCTGCCTAAACCTGGGAAACCGCCAGATAAATGTGATTCATATCGTCCCCTCTCACTTATGAATACTGATGTCAAAATCATTGCCAAAGTGTTAGCTACGAGACTGCGTCTCCTCCTGCCAGTCATGGTCCTGCCGGACCAATCAGGTTTCATCCCTCTCAGGTCCACGACGCATAATCTGCGGGCACTTTTCGCAGTATTGCACCTGTTTAAGCCGGACCTTCCTGCAGCTGCAGTCATGCTTGACGCGGCCAAGGCCTTTGATTCGGTGGCATGGAAATATATGCTAACCGTCCTGCACCGGATGGGGGTGCCTTTTTTCTTCACTTCACTTATCGCTCTATTGTACACTGCGCCGACTGCAAGAGTCAGGGTCAACGGGCATGTCTCCTCTTCATTCCCGATCCAGAGGGGGACAAGGCAGGGGTGTCCTCTGTCGCCGCTATTATTTGCCATCATGATGGAACCTTTGGCCTGTATTCTGCGGCAGAGGTATGCGGAAGCAGCGTTGAAGTTCCCCCTCAGATCTCTGGCTGTGTCGATGTATGGACGACATGGTCCTGTATGTGAGAGACCCGGTGCTTCATCTTGAAAATATACTCCGCGAATTCATTAAGTTTGGTCGGCACTCCGGGTTGACTATAAACTGGGACAAATCGGTAATACTCCCACTCACGGATGCGACTAGCCAAATTCCGCTGGAGTTCCCTCTGGAGTGGGCGACGGAATCGGTTCGCTATCTGGGCATCTGGGTGCATAGGGACTGCCAGGAAGTCATAAGGGCTAACTATGGGGTAGCCATCTCTAAGCTGGAGGATCAGGTGGCGAGATGGACTCGGCTCCCTCTGACACTCGCTGATCGAACTTCTTTGATTAAAATGGTAGTGCTGCCGAAATTTCTTTATCTATTTGTGAATATCCCTGTCCCGTTGAAGTCGCACTTTTTCGCACGGCTGAAGTCTCTTTTGATTTCGCTCACCTGGGCCGGCAAGAAACCGCGTGTGACTTGGGATGTCATGATCAAGCCGCATGCACTGGGTGGGTTCGCCTTACCGGACATGAAGCTTTATTATCTATGCGCGCAAGCTCAATTTGCTACTTACTGGATACATGCTCCGCCGTATACACCACATGTGGCGCTTGAGGCTAGTGCAGTCTTGCCGTATCCGCTAAGGGCGATGATAGCTAACAAACATTCGGTATTCGAGAAAGGGGAGATCGATACTGTGCGACGCACGGCATCCGCTTGGGAGGACCTTGGCAGACGGGCTGCCAGATTGCCGTTATATGCTCCGGCTATGCCACTACTGTACCACTCAGATATTTCAGTGTCCAGTGAGATCGGGGGATTGCAGGTTTTGAGGGAAGCTGGAGTTCAGACCATGGGGGATCTCTTCCCGGGGGCATCCTTTCTCTCTTTACAGGACATGACAGCATGCTCCACTAACACAGCTATGACTACCTTTGTTTATGCACGCTTGAGGGCAGCAGTACGAGATTTGTTTCCAACGTATCTGGCGGAGCCATTAACGCTTGGGGCATTACAGCTGCTCTACACAGCCAAAGATAGAACTAAATTACTCTCTAAACTTTATAAGGCTGCGCAGGAGGATGAAGGAGGAGGGGCGGTCTTGGCCAGGGCACGCTGGGATAAGAGCCTACCAGAACCTCTGAGCGATGATGAATGGGAGGAATGCTGTAACATGACTGGGGGATGTGTGATTAATGGCAACTTTCGCCTTCTGCACTTTAAATTTCTGCACCAATGGTATTACACGCCGGTCCAGCTGGTCAGATATGGGCTCCGGGCTAGTGCCCAATGTGTCCGATGTGGTGCTGACGATGCCGATTTTATACACCTGGCCTGGGGTTGTCCGCGTGTGTATGACTTTTGGAAGGAGGTGACTGAGAGACTGACTGTCATGATCTCCAGCAAGGTAAAACTGGACGTGCGTCTCTGCCTCTTGGGCATTGCTTCTGGGGTAACAGCCCAATCGAGACGGCTTGTGGTCCTGGCTTTACAATTGGCTAAGAGGAGGGTCGCTATTGGATGGGGGGGGAGAAGGGCGCCTAATGTACAGCTGTGGCTGAATGACATGGCCTACTGTAGAGACCAACTGCACTGCTATTATGAGGGGCTGCCAGAGAAATCTCGCCCGCGGGATGTGTGGGAGCCGTTTACGCTATATGTGCTGTCACTGGACGATTCTGATAGCGAAAGGAGTGAGATAGTTGATTTGCCGGGGGGGACCAGGAGTCTGCTTGAATGCGGCCTCAATATGTGTGGGACGTCCCTGCTATGTGGGATGTATGACTAGTGGTACCCTCTGGGACTCTCGCACTTGCCCTGAGAAATGATGAGACTTCGCTACCCTTTGCTGCTCCGTACTAATGTGGGTGTTGTAAGAGAAACTGTGGGGTAATGCCCAACTCGTTCATATACTTTCTGTACCCTATTGAACCGGCTGATATATGGTCTATACACTTGCTAGATTTGGAGTCTTCGTTAGGACCAGGATAGAGAGGGTTGGGAGGGTGTTGGGGTTGGTTGTCGGTTAACTTTGGTTCTGCAAAAAATGGAAAAAGACCGAGATCACATAAGGGCTATACGGCCGAAATTGATAGTGTACCTTGGACACTGCTTCTGGAACATTTGTGGTGCCTTCATGGGCTTAGCATACACTGCATATGCGTTTGAACTGAAAAGGTGTATTGTTTGCCCTGCCTATTCTGTGGTGCTCTGATTGCGGCCGGCCCTATAAGTGGGTTGTAGGCACACCGCTGTGTAAATGTATAATGTACAATAAAGGTCTACCAAAAAAAAAAAAAAAAAAAAAAAAGCCCT
This sequence comes from Lissotriton vulgaris, assembly GCF_964263255.1. NCBI lineage: Eukaryota > Metazoa > Chordata > Amphibia > Caudata > Salamandridae > Lissotriton > Lissotriton vulgaris. The sequence goes on from NC_141695.1 coordinate 906,510,705, forward strand.
CACCCACTCTTAGTGGCATGCTTAATCATCGGGTCTCATCCTGGTCCCAAAAATGAGGATAGGCTCAGCCGTATTGCGGGGAGCACGTTGAATATTTTATCGGTCGTGGTCTTCTAAGAGAACAAAGGGGAATATTATCAAGGGGGTTTATCTCCGCTTTTTTGGCTTTAAAAGCCAAGAAAGCGGAGATAAAATTATCTCCCTATTACCTAGCTGTCGCTAACACCAGTTAGAGACAGCTAGTAGGAGATAGCGACCATCTTGGGCCCCACTTTGCATGTCAGTGATATTTATCACTAATGATATGCAAAGTGGGCGTGCCAAGATGTTAGCGACTGAAAACAGTTGCTAACATCGCTATCTCCTATTACCAACTTTTGGAGATATTCGCGCTAAGCGCAAATATCTCTAAAAGCTAACACCTGCCCTGAGCAGTTCTTAGCCATGTTATCCAATGGGAGGTCGATAACATGGCTAAGAGCATTAGCTCGGTAATGCATGAAAATCGCTGACTTTTCAGCGATATTCATGCATTGCGGCGATTTTTATCGCATTTGCGGTAAACCTTGGTAATACCAAGGTTTATTTGCGGTAAAAATCGCCGCAGCTCAGCGGTAAATTTTTATCTCTAACCAAGCAATAGCGATAATTATCGCTATTGCTTGGTAATATGTCCCAAAATACCTTGAGACACCGAGGTATCCCTTTTATTAGTGGATGTTTATGATATGGATACAAATTACATTTTATGGGTTTATGTAGCGGTATTATGGTCCCTTCACCTTCTTTTTAGTCAACATGTTTCAGCCCTGATTTGAAAGGCCCACAGGGTCCAGGGCTTTCGTCAGGTCTAAATAATGTGACCCGGTATTTCTAATCATAATGTCAGGAACCGTTTGTAATCTTATCGAATTTAGATGGGGCATACAACATGTAACATATAACATGCCCCTAAAGGGTTGCACTGTAATGTGACCTCTTATCTGTGATCCTATAGGAAAAACAAATATCAACCATGAGCGAGGTTATGACTTTGTTATTTCTTTTGCACCTAAATGGAGATGTATCCATGTGTAATTTTTAGCACCTTAAAGGTAGTAAATAAAACCTCATATAATGTTTAGAATGAAAATGAATTTTACCCCATGTACATTGCATACAAATATGGACACAACAAATGAGGACATGCTCTGATAGAACACTGCAAACAAACACAGCAAAACGTAATCAAGTGTCAATTGCACATATGAGGTCTTACCCTATTTTGGGAACATTCTGCGCAACATGAAAGGAGGGGAAGACATGCCTCTGTAGTCACACTCTATAATGTCACACATAGGAGTCATCCGTGGAATGATTTTTCCGGGAACCAAAGAAGGAAAGAAATGCAAATATACAAATGCATAGCTGCCAAGGTTTAAGAATGCTATGAATGACATTTTCATAATTTCAATGTATTTTATGAGTGACATTTTAATGGCTGTTAGAACTGGGGGTCTCTAGTTGGCAGAGGTAGGTACCTTTGACTAAATAGGGACCCTTGCTTCTAGTCAGGGTAAGGGGCTACACTTCTAAAATAACCCCTGCTAATCCCCTCGGTAGCTTGCCACAAACAGACAGGCTTATCTCAGAGGCAGTGTGTAAAGCATTTGTGAACACATACAGTAATACAGTGAAAACACTACAGATGGACACCACACCAGTTTAAAAAAATAATTCATCTTTACTAGACTTAACACAAGACCAAACAACAAAAATCCACAATACCGTAATCAAAAATAGATTTTGAAATGGTAGAGAATAGATCAGTTCAATGTAGATGGTAAATGCAACACTTTACTCTCAAAGTACCTTGGATGCGTCACACAATACAAACAAAAGGGTCGCAGGCAAGGTGATGCGTTGGTTCCTTGCTTGGGGGAGGTGATGCGTCGGTTCCTTACTGCAGGGGAGTTGATGCATCGCTTCCTTACCGGAGAGGAGGTGATGCGTCGGTTTTTTAATGTGATCCCGTGCAATGCGACAAGATGGCGCCTTGATGCGATGCGATGATCCAGGGCGATGCGAGAAAATGGCGTCTCGATGCAATGCAACAATGTTGGATGTGATATGTGCCCGCCCAACGGCTGCGCGACGATCTCGGTAACTTCTGAGCCGCGACAGGCCCTGTGACACACTTCTCCGGTGATGCGACAGCGACCTTTGTGGCGGCGACATGCTTCTTCGGTGATGTGATATGCTTCGTCAATGATGGGACGGCAAACAGTTGCAGCAGCACACTTCTTCAGCGATGCGACGGCAACTGCTGCGGCAGCGACACGCTTCTGCTCGTTGCATCACACTTCCAGCTCCCAGCGACTTGCAGTCTTCTCAGAGGGCCCAAGCAACAGTAGGACCCTCACTGAGGCAGAATTCCACAGCAAGGGAATTCAGGGGAGCTGGTGGTGAAGTCTTGTGTCCCTGAGACTTCAGGCAGGAGGCAAGCTCAGTTCAAGCCCTTGGAAATTCTTCTTCAAGATTTCAAAAGTACACACAAAGTTCCTTTTCTCCGTTCCTTGGCAATAAAGTAACCACTGCAGGCCAACCTCAACAGCACAGCACAGGGGCAGTCTCCTCCTTGCAGCTTCCTTGGTTCTTCTCCTTGGCAAATGTTCGTCTTGATTCCCAGAAGTGATCTAAAGTTCTGGGGTCTGAGTCCCCCCTTTTATACACCAAACTCCTTTGTCTCTGAAGGCAGAGACTGCCTGATCCTAGTCCAACCCAGTTCAGTGCAGTCCTGGAGCACTTTGTTTACAGGTCTCCTTCTTTCCTTTGACAGTGTGGGCCAGGGTTATCAGACACACCACAGGAGGTGAAGCCAGCATTGTGGAAGGCGGGCACAGCCCTATTTAGGCCCAGGTGCTTCTCCTCCCACCACTCCTCATGCAGATAGGTCTATTCAGCCTTGTGCTGACTCGCCCTGTCTCCTGAAGCCACCCCAGGCCCTGTCACTCACAAACCAGACATGGAATACACAACACAGCAGAGGCAGGCTTGGATGGTTAGGCAAGAAAATACCTACTTTCTAAAAGTGGTATTTTCAAACACAGAATGTCAAAAACAACTTCACTGAAAGATGTATTTTATTAGTCTGAGTTCAGGCATACTAAACTCAAATTTCTACCTAGTTCCCTGAGTCAGTTAGGATTATGAGATGTTATAATCAAACTGCCCATTCTGGCCTATGGGAACAGGAAGCCTTGCCATTATGAAAAACAAAATTGGCTGTAATTCACTACTAGGACATGCTACACTCATCAGGGCATGTCATACCTTTTACATACCATGCACCCTGCCCTTGGGCCTACCTTAGGGGTGACTAATATGTAGAAAAGGGAAGGTTTAGGGACTGGCAAGTGGGTGCCCATGCCAAGTCGACATTTTACAAGCTGCTTCTTCGGGTGGCACAACCAGTGCTGCAAGCCCACCAGCAGCATTTGATTTACAGGCCCTGGACACAGATGGTGCACTGTACCAGGGTCTAACAAGTAAATCAAATGAACCAATCATGGACTCACTAATTTAATACAATACTTTACGATAGGGAGCACTTGCACTGTGGCACTGGATAGCAGTGGCACAGTGCCCGAAGCAACTAGACCAGCAAAACATATAGCAAAAGCACAGGAGGCAACAGCAAAAAATGGAAGGGAGACCCACGCTAATGGTGCCAGGTCTAACAATGACTATGAGTGACACTTTCTCATGAGCAAAATCAAGCAATAAAGACGAGAGGAACATATGAATATCAGAAATTACACCCATTGAGCAATGAGAAACTCTAAGAAGATTTGATTTTAAAACTGCTGTCTGTGAGGCACACATAGCAGTCACAGCCAGGTAGGCTGTAATATTTCAAAAAGTAACAGCTCAGTAGAAAAATAATTAAGTGAGCGACCTCGGGGTCCGGTGCACCACCCGCTACTACTGCGCATTCAGACAGTTCAGTTGCACCAGTCATTATTTAAAAAATAAAATGCTCTTACTGTGCTTACAGTCACAGGCAAGCCGGCTGCATTATAAGTCACAGCTCTGCTCTGTATAAAAATAATTATGTGAGCGGCCCCAGGGTCTGACAGCCACCCGCTACTACTGCGACAGTTCAACTTTAGTTTCTTGCACCAGTCGTTATTCCAAAACAAAAGACTTTTACTCAGCTGCTGCCAGTCACTCATAGCATAAAGTTCTCACAGTTGGGCATGGTAGGCAAGCAGCTCAGATATGCAGATGATAATCTGTGATTCATTCATGTCAAGTCAGTGAAGATGATAACGAGTTGCACTTACTTCTGTGAGGCAAGCATCGCTGCAGGCCCCAGGTCATGCCTTTCCAGCCCCCTGCAACTGAGAGTGACATATGAATCTCAGCAGCACCCCGGCCAGCAGGGGCACAGTGGAGTCAGGTCTGAGTCAGTCAGTCGACAGGATGATAATCACACCAGTCAAAAGCCAGCGGCGAGCAGCTCCCTCTGCTACAGGTTGCCAGGCAGCATGCTCTCGATGGCGAGTCTGAGTCAGCCAAGCTGGTGCTGATGCGGGTCGGGTGAGCATCAGAGGGTCTGGCCCACCCACAGGATTCATTATACCGTCCCCGGGTTAATGATCAAAGTGGCATGCTCACTCAGCTGCACTGCCAATCGAAATCCCACGCACACTGCAGCTACTAAACTTGAAATGCCACCCGCTCGCACTGCCCTATTAAAGTGAGACAACTGAGGGAGACACTGTCTCCATAGGCATTGGGCACTGAAAATAACGACTCTCCTGAAATCACATCACAGTTATGCCGGCCATTTGTTTTGGGTGTTGTTACATTGCTGCACAGTAATAGTGAGCAGATGAGCGGATACAGGCCCTCAAGCCTGCTGCAGTGCAACCTGCACAGTGCACAGCCACTGCAGCTGCCATTTGGTGCATTATAGGAGCTCCGGCTTGGAGGCACTATAATGCATGATTTTTTTTATTTCAGGCCGGAGATGCGGACCACCACACTGAAATGCGTTAGTCTAACAACTGATGCGTGGTACCAGGAAGAGTTTCAAATCCCTTTAGAAACTTCAATTAAGTTGCATTGCCTGTCTTACAGTTTCTTTCCCAAATAGCATCCACCCACGTCATCAAGGGTGCCATGTCTCCATTGGTACCTATTCGCATCCGGACTTCTTTCGACTCCCAGTGTTTCTGTTGCGGGGGCTCTGTATAAGCAGAGCTGGGCAGGTTGAATAGGAGAGACAAGATGCCGAAATTATGTATTTTCAACTCCCCCATAGGCCGATCGTAGCAAAGAGTCATGGGAAATGGAGTCTTTTCTCATTGTGGCTATAATATTAGTGATGCATAGCGGCGTCCGTTCAGTTATGTCATTTCCATCATAAGGTTAGGTCGCGCGAGGCGATTGCCTGAGCTTCGCAAGATGGGAGCGCCCTATGTGTACTTCAGCCGGAGACGATAATGTGCAATAACTGGATGTAAGTGGGCTGCTAATTGTGTCGAGGCACCGGAGCTTGGAGGCACTGTTTGTGGGGCAGCGCCGCGCTTTGTGCGTCCCCCGATATGCGATGAGCCCATCGAGACAATGATTGTGAGCTGCTGAGCCGCAAAATGGCGGGCCTGTACAGCGGAGCCGGCACCCGTGGGCTACATCGATGAAACCTGAGATGATACGGCCGTTCTGGAAGCGAGGTGTGGCGGGGTGTCCGACAAGAGCCTGTGTTTCGCCTGAACACTCCAGAGGCTAAATTAAGCTGGGATTGCGTTTCACTTCACCGCGCATCCTTTAAAAAGAATCAAGACGATGTGGAGATTTGCGTGCTGAACGCGTGAAGCTTGGCAGTAATAAACGCACTGTTGAAACTGCCCCAGGAGCGCCACTACTGTTGCAGGAGTGATGTATGAGGCATTGACTGATGGCTGTGAGAGATATCATTGCCTGTTACCTTGGGGACTGGCAGTAAGGGGACATGCTAGTGTCAACACTCTGAAGTCTCGGTTGCTGTGGTGTGCAGACATCTTGGTGAAACTGGTGGGCCCTCTACTTCGCATTCCTGTCAGACCGGTATTGTGGGGGGAAAAACACCATAGTGATGATCCAGTGCGCTTTGGAACATTAATGTGTGACAGTGACACTTTTTCCATTTCATTGATGCCTGTGCCTGATTGTTGAAACACATCTACTGCAGTAGCCCTACCTGTCATCGCGGAAAATCTTCCCACATAATAATAGCATGGTCCCTGCTCACGGGTCTGATGCATTCCCAGTGCTATAACCCAAAATAGTGATCTGCCTTGGATTTCGACAGTACAGGGGCGCGGCACGCTACTTTGCAGTGAGTTAGCCACCAGAAGGTGTACTTTGTTGGAGTGCAGATACACTGTATCCAGTGGAATATCGCGTGGACTAAGAGTGATTTGGAGCCCTCTGGCCAAGACAAGATGGCGGCGTGGACCGGTGAGAGACAAAAAGAAGCCACAGCACTGCACACGGCTGGCGTTCACTCCGAAAACTGCGGCGACTGTAACCACACTGCCTAAAAGATAAATGACTATGCAATGTGCATGACGGCGAACTGTGGTACACATCCCTATCTGTCTCTCGGGAGCATGGCCGGCGCCCAAAACGGAGGCTCCGTAAAGATACCACCTTAATATTGCACGCATTGGGAGACAACTGCCACTGCTGTATAAACAAGTTTAAAATAACAGATGTATTTCAAGCGGCACTAGATCGCGGTGGACCTCCCACAATTGGCGAATACTACAGCGCCTTAACTACGGGCGGCCATTTTGTCTAGATGACTAGTGTCCAATCCGGACTAACTCATCCGCAACTAATTAATTAATTAAATATGCTTCCATTTAGTACTCTTTCTCTCTTTGTCTACTTCTCTAGCTCCTATCCCCTCTCCCCTGAATCTCTTCCCTTGTCTGCTACTCTGCCTATCCCCTGTCCTTTGTGCCCTTTGACTAAGCACTCCTCCCCTTGTTGAGAAAAAATCCAATATTTATACTCTGGCATCTCAGCGAACCCACTGGGAAAGTCCACTGCTCCAAGGGAGCCACTCACTTGAGGTATGGTATGGCACCCCTTGCCAAAGCACTCCCTCTCCCCTTTTTGGGGAAGGATCCAGTATGTAGGCCTTGGAGTCTCAGAGACCCCTCTGAGAGAGTCCACTGTGTAAAGGGAGTATCTCGCAACAGAGATAGGGAAGTGATACCACTTCCCCTGGGATCACAGCTTACTGGACTTTGGACGTTGCTTTGACTCGTCTATCGGTTTGTGTCCCCGTCACCCTTCCCCTCCTTTTCCCATGCTGTGTCTCTTACCCTCCCCTCCTCTTTCCCGCCTTCATTATCTGTCTACTTCCCCTGCTCCTACCCCCCTCCCCTGAATCTCTCACCTTACCTGCTTTTCCCCTTATGTATTTGTGCTTATTGTTTATTTTGGCCTTTACAAGTAACTATGTTGCCATGCTCTAAGAACTGTGTAACCTTTGTAACGATGTAACCTGTAACTATGATCTGATGCTCACGTAAAGCGCTCTGATACCTCCAGTCTAGCCAGCACTATATAAAACCTTTAAAATAAATAAATTAAATTAAATGGATCCTTTTATTGTAGAAGGGATGCTTATTAACAAAAAATGCCAAGTAATTATATAGATTGGCAAAGTCTGTATAGAAAACGAAGGTGGCAGTGGATTTTAATCTCATTTATGATAAGAACAAGACACTCAAAGCTCATTTACTTCCAGAACCAGAGGAAATCAAAAAAGAAACAGAAGCTTCATACACAATGGATGCCCATATCAGCGTAGGTATAGTGTACACCTAAGTTATAGAATTTAGTTGATTTCACTTGAATTCATCATTCAGCCCAGATATGAATGTCCGTATTCTGTAGATCTATTGTTGATCCCTTTCCAGAGTGCTCTTGCCATATTTGTGGTTTTTGTAATTTTTTTCTGTAACTGCCCAGTGTAAGTCCTTGTTGGGATGACCTTTTTCAAGGAAATGTACAGTCAGTCCTGTTGAGTTGTTCTGGTATCGAATGTTGCATCGATGCTCGCTGATCCTTATCTTGACCTTCCTAGATGTCATCCAGTATATCTCAATTTGCACAAACACTCAATCATGTATCCTACTTTTGTCAAGTTACAATAGGTGTGATTTCTCTGCTCCACTGGTGTGCTGAAGCCTAGGCCTAGGGTCCTCATTTGCATGCTCAATGGGCACACCAAGCATTGTCCATAATGATAGCGTCTAGTCGTTGGCTGGGAAGGACCCATAAGGTTCTTTGGTTCTGAGTAGCAATTTGTTTAGATGGAGTGTGGATGAGTTTGCCCCTCAAGCTACAGGTTAAAAAAAAATTAAGGTTTTCAAACATGAGTTGATTGCAAGTCAAAATTCACCAATGTTTCATCATTCTTTTTTTTCACGTCATTGGAGACATTGATGAAGCTACTAACTCAGATTAGTCGTTTCTTTTCCTCTCTTTCTCTGTCCTTTAACACATCCTTTCTATTGTTTTTTTGTCTCTCTTATTAGCTCTGCCAATCAATCTTTTTGGATAATGTTCCTCAATGGGTTTGTTTGCTATTTGTTTTGTCTCTGTGTTACATTCTTGTAGATTGCAGCAGTTTTTTTCTTATGCGGAGTAATTGGCCAATTGGGAGGTTCTCCCTCAATGCACCGGGGAGTGCACTCTCAAAAAGTAAGAGGCCATTTCTGTCTGTTGGTTTTATGTATATATTGGTTGTGAGTTTACCTGCTTCTGACCTGACTGTAGGATCAAAAAATGAAATCTCACTTTGTTCATTGTCATTGTGAACTTCAAATATTGGTCACAGGTATTCAGCCAATTTACAAAAAGCCCTGCTGTGTCTATGCTGCCATGCGAAATGATAAATACATCATCAATATAGCGATGCGATAATCATACTTCTTGTTTGAAAGGGTTGTTGTTAGCTCATATGTGTTCCTGGTCAAACTGATGTATATACAGGCAGGCTAGACAGGGCGCAAAGGTCCCACCCATCGATGTGCGCTGTTGTTGATAGTACATAGTGCCTTCAAATTTAAAGTAATTTCTAGATATGACAATTTTGGAGAATGTCATTATCCAATGGATAGGTGCTTTAAAGGGCCATGGTTCTTACTTTAGGAGTCCTTCAGTACCTGGAGGCTCTCTTCTTGAGAGATCCTCATTTAGCAAGCCTCACAGTTCAAGCATGTCATCAACTCTGTGCTGGTGTTGAAGTCAAAAGCAGAAATTGTGTTCAGCAAATGTTTAGTGTTCCTAATTTAGGACTTCATTTTAGTGATCAATGATAGCAGAAACCAATCAACAAATTCAGTCAGTGGGTTTAACCATGACCCTATACTCGAAACTATGGACTATCCTGGAGATGGGGTTCTAAGTTTGTGGATCTTAGGTTGTGTATCGAAATACGGGGTCCTTCGTCTTCCAGTTATCAAAAACCCTGTCTCTTTTTTGTGATCACATTTTCATTTCTTGACTCCTCCACTTGGGTTTTTATTCCCATTTGCAATTCCCTGGTGAGGTCTGTGTACAGAATGTTGTGTTTAGGCCATACACACCACGTGGTAATCTTCTTTGGATTGAATCACCATTGCTCCGCCTTTATTTGCCTGTTTTATCACCAGGTGTTTGTTTCCTTGTATTGTTCTTAGACCTTACTTTTCGTTTCTTAGTCAGATTGAGGTATCCTGTTTTCCTAGTGTCAATGTATTCAATATTTTTTTACCACTACCTCCTCAGAAACTATGACCTTGGGGGGAATTGTGGAGGAGGGTGGATTGAAGAAAGATTTCTCCGTCAGTCCAGTGTATGTGTAATCTACTATTGGTTCCAGGGATTGAGAGAAGAAAGCTTTAACTCTAATCTTCTGGAAGAGCTCTGCTGGTTCACACCATAATCTGAATTTGACAACACAGTTAGTAGGGACGAAGTCAAGTCTTCTTTTAACTACAACACATTACACTACATTAACCGTCCACAAATTAACTACCTCCCCTATCACTCATTGACCTAATGCTTGTCTTTGACCTAGTAAAGCACTCTGATTCCTAGCTATGTTCACGCTATAAAAATGCTAAATACAGACAAACATAATCATACATAATATTTACAATAGATGGGCTCCAATTATTTTTGTGAACTTGTTAGTGTCTCTAGGGGAGTGTGAAGTTGGGCAAACAATGAACTTTGCAATGTTTTTAAAAAGTTTGCACACTTAGTAGAAAGCAAAATTTGGGAAGATTAAAAAAGGGGCAGCTTTTGCAGTCTTTAGCTGCAGCAGGAAACTGTTCTAACTACAATGAGAGGTTGTTGGGGCAGTGAGGGACAGGTGGTAAAGTGGCCATGCAAGGGGGTCACCCCATTCTGTAGACCCCAACCCTAGGCAAAGCTCTGAGCTGCCTTATGCTTTGTCTGTTTTTTAACCCCATGTGCCTGCGGCACCCAAACTGGGCTCTCCAAGACACCAACACTGTTTGACCTACCCTCCTTCTCCGCCCCTTGCCATCACATGATTCCCTCCTGCTGGATGTACCACCCATAGAATATCCAGTGGCAAGAAATAGTTAATTCCCTGGATCAGGCTGGTTTTTAATGGCCTTGAGTCAGGTGAAGTCATTCAACTTTGCCCACCTTTGTTTAGGGCAAATTTTCATGACTACGTCCGGCTTCGAGGGCAAAGAATAAACTTCCCACTTCCCTAAATATTATCACCTCATTGCGGGTTTGAAGAAAATATAGATTACTATCCGCTACAGAAAATTGAGCTTTTTTAAGATTATGTCCATCATCATGACTCAATCGTCACAGTTTTTGGTGATTCAGAATTTGCTTGATTGAACACTGTGTTATATTGATTCATAGTTGGTGCTGGTATGCAAATTGGATAATCAAGATCACAGATCAAGATCAAATTGGATAATCAAGATTCAGCAGAGGTGTAGCAAGAGCTTGTGGCGCCCGGGGGCATCCCTCAGATTGCCGCCCCTGGGGGGAGGGGTGCTAGGGGAAAAAGGATGGCGAGCACTTGAAAGAGGTCCGAGAGACGCGTAGTATCGCTGCTAATAGTTACCGCAATCATGCAAGTTTTATGCACATACATGACACGGTCCAAGACTACACAGTTGAATACACCGGTGACCAACAGTACAAAGGAGAACACACACACTGCATGATCTATCTGGGGACTTAGAAAAACTGCATGTGACATCCATCTGAGAGCTGCGTGAATAATTACAACATGAAAAGGGTGAATACCACATATCAGCCCGACATGAAGTTATAATTTTTTAAATCCTGTTTTATGCTGCTGAAGTTTTGAGAAATTTCAATTTTATGCCCTCTGAAAAATTTCCCACGGTAAGTTTGTCTTTGCCTTCCTTACGAGTCGAGTTTGCATTAAATTCTGCTATGTGCGGTAGCTCCTGGAACCCCACAACTATTGGAGTTTTGGAATGAAAACCATGTTCCCTTGATAAATGCTTTCAGGCCCAACCTACTGATATCTATCAGGAGAATACCGGAAGATGGCATTTAGGTGCAGTAAGCAGCAAGATCTGGACGTTGGTCCTCATTACTAGGGGAATAACCACTTATAATGAAGGGTATAGCAACAACACAGCAACAACAACAAAACATTCTAAATCCTTCCCTTCTATCCCTCCACTATCCTTTTCCAATCCAAATAACAGACTAACATGTCCACTACTCAAATAAATTTCCCATTTCACTATACTAATTCACCACTAATCCTTTAATGGGTTCCGGAGTAGCATGCTACTCGCCTAAAAAGCACATTAACACCTCAACAGGTGTAGCAAGCGCTACATAAATGCAAACCTTTTTACCTCTTCTACCACTTAGGTATCCTTCTTAATCCAAATAATTGACTAACATATCCACCACTCAAATTATTATACTAATTCACCACTAACACTGTATGGGTTCCAGAGTAGTGTGCTACTCACTGAAAAACACTTCAACCCCCCCATCAGAGGTAGCAAGTTCTATATAAATGCAATCATAAACAACAATGGACTTGTTCAGAATGTGAACACGCTGCTCAGTGACCCCTCCAAACATGTACAGTCACCCAACTTTGTGTGACGGAACAGCGGTTATCCTTATACCGTCTGTTCAGGGGGACCTGGATCACCTGCTAGTTAATAAAATATAATTGTGTCTGTGAGCTCTGCCTCCCATGGCCTATCACACCCTCCATTGTGAAATGACCAAGCATAAGAAGGAAAGGAAAAAAGGTGAAAAACGATTGGCAGTGCCTCAAGGGAATAACACCATGGGAGTCTGCAGACTGGTACTCGCCTGCATCCTCAGGTTCTCATCATCAGCGACTGCCAACCCATAACAAAAATTGTGATAAAGTAAGAAAAACAAAGAAGACAGTTCTAAGTGTCTAAGTCTCCATACCTCCACTACATTCTCCACATAATCTGACTTACATATTCACCACTCACCTTTCTTTCATATTTTCCCTATACTAATTCACCACTTTCTGGGTTCCGAAGTAACGCGCCACCCGCTAAAAAAGGGCTTTAACACCCAATCAAGGGCACCAAGCACTATATAAATGCAAACCATTCTCCCTCTTCTATCCCTCCACTAGCCTTCTCAATCCTTCTCAATCCAAATAACTGACTAACATATACACCACTCAAATTTCTTTCAAATTTTCACTATACTAATTAACCACTAATCATTTATGGGTTCCGGAGTAGCGTGCTACTCACTGAAAAAGCGCTTTGATGCCTCGTTATGGGTAGTGAGTGCTATATAACTGTAATTACAATACTATACAAAAAATAATTGCAAAAGTGCCATCAACACCCTCAAGCAACCACACAAGGGGAAACCATGCAACCAAATATAAACCCATTCTTCCAAACTCACGACCTCCACAAAGAACGACGGTTCATATCAGTGTGTCAAAGGCAATATTGAAGCTAAATGAAATCAACCACATCTGGCCCACATTCTGGGTTAGACTAGACTTTAGGTTAAAGTTGTTAGATATATGAGGTCCTGCACCTCAGCCTCCTCTTAGATATGTTGCAGCTTTGTTACCAACCACGAAGAGCAAATGCTGATTATGCAAGAAAACAGAAGCCAAGGGGTTCACAGGAAGAGCCTGAAAAAATTAAAAAGATATCAGCAAATAAAAGCAAAATTCCTCATGTGTGCATGGGAAGCAGTTAGAAACACATGGGAACATGACTTAAACCCATTATTATTCACAGAACACTATGGACCTCACAGACCTCCCAGTGCCCAGTTGGCAATGTTCTTCTGCGCTGTAGTGTGACATTGTATCTCAGGTTGAGGCAGGCTGAACTAAGTTAAGAAGCCATGGCAGGAGTAGAGTTTTGGCTTCTCGTGGGGGCTGGGCTTATCAGTGAGACTGAGTGGAGGCCCAATTCGGATAAAACTGAGTAGAGACCAATGCCCCTATGCCCAGACCTAGCCTAGACCTTTTTTCCCTGTTTTGTTCTTCTTGAAATCACTGCAGAGATGCAGGCTTCAAAACTGGCGACGGATCATACTACTTGCCAGTGGTACAGTTTAAGAGCAACAAAGCATTATGGGAAAGGAGGGACGCAATACTTCACATCTTCTAGTGACCCTTTGACATCAGTGACACCTTCATCAAGTCCTGCTTTTGTGACAAACAGCACTTTCCTTTCTGGTGTTCTAGGATCCATAGAATCAAAGGGGTCTTGGCTAAAAAGCCAAGACTGGATGAAGGCGTCACTTATGACAATGGGCGGTTAACACGCTTACTACTTTCAAAGGATTAGCAGGATTTGGTGCCATTTTACAGATTCTTCCACCGATAGCAGGCACCTGATCACATAAAAAAATCCTGAGACAGAAGCACCGTTTCTGCTCCACTGCACCACTTGCCCACAGACTTATGTAAGATAGTTGAGGACTCATGATGTGATTGTGCACCCAGACCAAAGGGTACCCCACTCCACCCCAAGCTCTCTTCAAACGAATTACATCTGCAAGGGCAAGTTCTCTGGCTGCGATTTGTAACTTTTTTTAATCTTGAAATGCGCCGTTGGCTTTTCTATTTTTTGTTTGCCGGAATTGCAATGTTGTTCATACACCACTTTTTACATTTTGTAAATATGTTAGATGCACGCTTTTTACGTGTTTATGCTTTTAATTAACTAATAAACTATTACTAGTCACTTGAACTGATTGACTGAATAACATGGATGCGCTGTACTGGGGCTCTGCAAAAAAACACACAGAGACACACACACACCACACACACACACACACACACCACACAGACACACACAGCATACACACACAGATACACACACAGACACACACCAAACACAGACACGCACAAAACACACACACAGACATACATACAGACACACACACAACACACACACAACACGGACACACAAAACACACACACAAACACACACCACACACACTCCATACACACAACACACACACACACCCACACACACAGAGGATGTAAGCCCTATTTTGCAGGGTTTCTAATACCTTTGACCTGAACTAATGTTACACATGAGTAAGACATCTTAGAAAGATGATTCCGTGTTTCCTGTTGCAATCATTTGAAGGGAGGAGACAGCACAATGCTACACCATCCAGAACGACAGTAGACCTCACCACTGCGGCAAAATGGCACACAACAAACATGCACAGAAATATTCTTGCCACACATTAATACCTCCAGAATCATGCTTTCGTTTGTGATACAGTGAAAAAAGTCTTTGCATCAAGAATTGCTTTAAGTTCCCCCAAGGACATACGGACAGTCAAAAATGTTCTGTGATGCAACCCCTGGGGCCTCGTCACTTGAAGGGAGCTCTAGGGCTGGATCAGTAAACATTATTATCTGGCATTATTCGTGTGCCTGGTGGTAAGTTAATGCAGTGCTTATTAGGAGCAACCGTTTTCATCCTAATATCCATGAAAGTGGATTTGTGGCGGAACCTAGGTGGTGAGCCACCCCTCTGAAAATGTTTGGCTAGCTCTTGCTGCTCTCCTCTTTCTTTTTTTAAAAACATTTTTATTGAAGTTAGACACATCGAGAAGAAATGGTCACTTTTATTGACTATTACAGTTTGTTGTTGATATGACATACAAAGCAACACCACTATACATAACAGGTCAAATTAATAGTACAATTACGCCCATCCCACCGTCGTACAGTAATTAAAAACTCCACCGCCTCACATCGAGGACTTCCCGCGGTGAGCATACTTCCAGTTTATCAGTCACTGAAATTTGGATCCGAGTCTTCAGGTGGCGGGGCACATATGTTTCCCCGAAATGTGTTCCACTTCCCCCATACTCGTATCCATTTTCTAGGGCATCCCCTGTTAATAAGACCACCCTTTCTGCAACCATGGCACTGTCTAGGTCGCAACACCACTGCCTGTGGGAGGGGATCGTAGGCGCTCACCAATGCTGTGCAATATTCCTCTTTGCTAGTGTTATACTTAGGGTTGCCCAATTCTGTTCTGCATGGTTGAGATCTGTGGGCTCCCACACATTAAACAGGCACCTCAATGGCTCGGGGGATCTCGAATCCACACACCTGGGTGAACGTGGCCAGAACCGCCCTCCAATGTTGTGTGATGCGGAAACAATCCCAAATTGTGTGGTAGAAAGTGCCCTTGACCTCTCCTCTTTCTTACCACACTCGCTCCAGGGTCTCACTCTATGGCTGGCAGGGGTTGGTTCGAACTTCATTCACTTCTACTGCACTGCAGCAGCCAGTAAAGCAAATCGCCCAGCAGCATCATTGCCACTGCCCCAGGCCAGAATTGACTCCTCACAAGAGCACGTAGTGGTGAAGCGTGTGACACGTCTCATTGCAAGGGCTGGCCAAAATGATGCCCAGGACTGTCATTGGTAGCGCTCGCACGCTACAAGATTGACGGCCCTGGGACGGACCAACAGTCAAGCAAGCTCAAGCACAAACAACGCGGGACGTCGTGGCGGGACTGACTGGCGAAGCAGTTACAACAAACGCAAGCAGGTCAGGACAGGTGCGCGCTGCTTGCACTTTCAAACGTTAACTGCCTGGGCCTCGTGCGCGGCACTGGTGGCCCGTTGCGGCGGCCTTTATAATTTATTTGGGGACACAGACACTACTGTGACTGACAGTAGTGTCAGTGAGTGTCCCCAAATAAAAGAGAAAGGCCGCCGTAATGGGTGACAAGTGCTGCGTGGCCGCCCCCAAGATAGTGCTGCCTGGGGCGGACCTTCCCCACCGCCACCCCCTAGCTACGCCACTGGTATTCAGTTCCTAGTAAGTACGGATTTGTCTGCTTAGGTCAGTTAAACTGTGAGTAAAATAATAGATTGGTGTATTTTAAGTAAATATCTGAAAGAATGGGATAAAAGTAGTACCAGGGGTACTCTACAGAAATATTTTAATGATTGTGCCCTACTGCATATGTTAGAATATGTGGTGCCACCTACTAGAAGTGATTAACTAAGGTAGCTGAAGGTCTATTTTAGCCAAACACCCACACTTCACCTTATGGCTTGTAAAAAGAAGAGGAGTTGGCCTAACGGCTAGGGCGGTCGACCTTGAATCTTGGGAACTGGGTTCAAGTCTCTGCAATGACGCTGAACAGCCTGTGATTCTGGGCAAATAACTTAATCTCCCCATGCCTAACAAAAATGAATGTTTCCTCATGTAATGAACCGGTGGTATGTAAAGCGCTCTGATACCCAATTTGGGTCAACTTTGCACTATATAAAACTCTGCAAAAAAAAAAAAGATCTCCTGTAAAAAGCCACCATTGAGGGTGCCCGCCGGGCATTGCAGTGCTGGCCCGATATGGAGCAAAAGGCCAACAATGAAGCATGACTCCTATCTAGGCGTGTAAGGGCATTTGTTCCTACAGAGTAATGCTCCCTGCAGTCTCTGTGGACCTTAACTGACCTAAGGAGACAAATCTGTACTTACTAGGAACTGCATATCACTGTGATCTTGATTAGCTAATCAGAGCATGTATGCTGGACTTTTTTGTGCTCTGAGTCCCTCCCTCTTGATATATATATATATATATATATATATATATATATATATATATATATATATATATATATATATATATATATATATATATATATATATATATATATATATATATATATTACCTACTGGGATTTTTTCTCTATGGAACTTTTGAAAATTCTATGTCTAATAACTTTGGCGTTTGTGGACGGAATCAGCTGAAATTTTCAGGAAAATGGCACATTTTGTTTCTGAGCAGCCCCCGAAAATTTGGGGGTCTTCTGTCAAGGGGGGGGCGAGAAAAAAGGGCGGTCCCAAAACGCGTTTTTCCCATTCATTTTTCCATAGGGCCTTTGGCCTCACTTTTAGCTCGAACGGCTGAATGGATTTACACGAAACTTGGCAAAATTGTAGGGACTGTTAGCCCGATGTGCCTTTGCTGGGTCTCAATATATGTGCTCCAGTGGATTTTGAGAAATTAACGTTTAAAAAAACAGATATATCTGTGACAGCGTCCCAGATAGCGCTCCAGATTGCGTACTTTTCGCGTAACGGAGCTTTGCAAAGCGAAGCTGATTGGCTCGCCGGTGTCTGTCAACATTCTAAACAGTCCGGTGCGGCCGCCATCTTGTCTCTCGGTAGGATCGAGAGACAAGAGGAGGAGAAAAACGAAGGGGGAATTTAATGAAAGGGGGCAAGGTAGACCCCTCTTGACCCCCTAGGAATGATGTTGAGGTTATTAAAGGGTCCCGTGGGGCAAATAAAAAAAATTCGATTTTTCGCGGTAGAAGCGCTTCTCGGTTCGCGAACCGGGTTGCAAACTGGTAGCGAAACGTGAATTCGCCATTTTGTGTTTCAATTTAATTAAATTACTAGATGGAGGAAAAGCAATGTGAGTATTGGGTATAAGGGGGTATGGGAGACGTATCCTGACCCCCTATGTTTTCTGAGGGTGGTTGAGGAGGCTCATATATGTTGATACTTGTCTTCCAGCGGTTGCGCGTGAGCGTTTTTTTTTTTTTTTTTTTGCCGCTTGACTTCTGTTAACGTTCGATTCGAAGGAAATTAGGAAGTGTTGATCGCCATTTTGACACTGCGAGTAAATATATTGTTAAAAATAATTGTTAAAAAATGTATCCGTATTGATAAACATTGTCTGCGCCATCTTGCTTTTTTTCCAATGCCACACTTTTGTTGTGTACGGCAGCCATTTTAGATGCCTTGACCAGACCCACTCTCTGTACGCCGCAGATCCTCAGCATGGCTCCCCACCCTCGCAAGCATCTCCCCCATGCACTGGTCACCCGTGCTCTCTCTCTCATGCATGGGCCATAAACCTCCGCCCATCTGCGCTGTTCTTCCCTGAGTATCACACCCTGTGCCCGCCCGACACCTCCCTTTCACCCTATTCACTACCGCACCCTCTGACACTCCTCTTCCTCTGTGTCTGATTGTCCAGGCCGGTCCCAGGCTATCACCTAGCCCTGCGGATGTAGTTTATGGCCCCAACTGTAAAGAATCACCCCTGTTCAAAGGAGTTACAGTAGATCAAGGTCGCCACCTCATGAGATCCGTCACACCACACGCGTTCCTACTATCTGATAACGATCCTGTATTGTGATTGGGGAAGGGATTCTCACTGTAAGGGTGTGTGGGACCTAGCCTGAAGCGGAAGATTCCAGGGATGCCTTTTTGTACATCAAAGTCTTCACAATTATGTGTCACATTAAAAATATATAGCACTCCAACAAAGTAGTAGAATTATAACACTTTAATAACTTATAAATATATACAACGCTCCAACAAAGTAAACACGTTAAAAAAAAACTTATTAAACAACTATTTATATGACATTGCTTTAACCAGGATAGACAAAGAAATGACACAGTGATGTAAAAGTTTCTGAAAGAAATGCCAAGAACGTCCCATGTGAAAGAGAATTTTGTCTGGCAATTTTTTTCTTTTCCTTCTCATGAAAAGAAAGTTAATGCCAGGTTCGTTACCTACCTCATCTGCAAAAAAAAACTCTCGAGAGGGACCGAAAAAAAATATAGCTATGGTAATCATACCATGCATCGGCACATGGAGAGGTGGCACCCTCTTAATTATTCTAAAGCAGAACTTCGAGATTTGGTGGATAATCCACGTTCGGCAAAAACATCCATCAATGACTTAGCAATAAGTGAGTCAGAGGCAAGGGAAACGGTCCCAAATCTGCAAAAGAACTTTGGGCAGATGAGATTGACTTGTGTAGCATGTGGAAAATTAATTTCATGCGGAGAGATGAGTATTACTTTAATAAATAGATCATATGAAAATCATCAATGTCCAAAACGTCCTAGAAAGTATTTTTTGTCATTTTTGAGGAAGAGAGATAACCTTTAGTGGTACGGGGTCGTTTTCGTTCGAACTAGGGGGGCCAGGTGACATTCCTTCGGGGTGGCTTAGGGGCATTTAAAATAACTTCCCTGATACAGGTAGCATATAAAGTAGAGGGTAAATACCAGGATCTTTATTGATTGCTTTATGCTGTACAAAAATTAAAAACACATACAACAAACATGGACCATTCATATTTTCAATGTTTCTGCGTACTATACTTTTTAACCCTTAACTAATTGAGCTGCTTCATTTCACCTACTTTAAAAAAAATAAAAAAAAAACGGAAACAGTGGCCTTTTCTTCGAAACTTACCAATCTACACGTTACAACTACGTTTGCTTTTTCAAAAACCTTTAATAAAAATGTTGGTGCCCAAATATGGGCCTACAACCCCGTGGGCCGGCCACGGAGCAGGCTGGAACTGTAAATGGGGGGGGGGGTATTTATTTGTGGAAAACATAACAGAGTCAGTGGTCGTTGATTTCATAGTAAAAAGTGCGACAAGTGCAACAAAATCATATCGATAATTCATTGTGAGCAAGTACCATTAGTGTCGACAATTCGAACCTTCAATAATAAATACAGTAATCAATGATGCATTAGAACTTAATATCAATTCATTGTTCGAACGTGTAAATCAGTCTTATCCCATATCAATTCATGTGCTAAAAACTGCATACCTATCTCATGATATCAAGGCTGAGCAATCGGGGCACAACAAGGAGTTGAGAGTTTCATTTGTTACGGCGCCATTTTGGGTGAGGTCAGGAAGGTCCAAGTATAGTCAAAATGTCTCCACCAACTCGTGGTTGGACCGGGACCTCTTTCGGACGTCCAAAAGTTTTCGTTGAAGGGTAGCAGAGGGGACTGGCGACATGAACCATCAGTGAAAGTGGGGTGGGAGGAAACAATCTCTCCTACCGGGTCATACTGGTGTCCCACCGGAACTGATCAAGTTGGTAGTCTTGCAGGATTTTGATCATTTCAAGACTGAGGCCGGCGCCGGCATGAGCGTGCCGACGTCCCTCGGCTACGTCGTGGTCGTTCCGTGGGTGATCATGGCAGTCATTTCTCATCGGGGGCCCCCGTGGCTCTTATAGAATCTTCAAAGTTGAGGAGAACGTTTCTGGACGCAGGACTCATTTTCTAGCTGAACTGAAAAGCGTTGTTGTACCGCAAAAGTAAAGGAGACCCCCGCTGGGGGAGCGGAGCATCATTGCCTCGCAATAGTGGACGAGACCTTTTGTCGGGTGAGTGCAGCGCCGCTGCATCGCAAGAGTAGAGGAACCCTTTTGTTGGGTGAGTGGAGCGTTGGGGGTGCAGCTGAGGGGCCCCCACCTGGGGTGGTGGGAGAGGCTCGTTTGCGCCGCCTCTCCCTCCCAGCGCACCCCACGCCGACACCTGGCGTTGATATCCGTGATGTCCGGACTAGGCGATAAGACGGGGGGGGGTCGGAGGCAGAGGCAAGACATCCCCCCCGTGGCCTGCAGGGCGCCGCTTCAGGACCGAACGGGGAGCTCATATCAAGCCGGGGCCAGACCAGGAGATACGTGGGGAGGGTCGGTGGCATTTGCAAGACATTCCTCTCCAGTGTTGTTGCAGCTAGAGTTCCCACCCGCCTCGGCTCCTCTCCTGGTGCACCTTACGTGACGACCCTTTTGATGGGTGAGTGGAGCGTTGGGGGTGCAGCTGAGGGGCCCCCACCTGGGGTGGTGGGAGAGGCTCGTTCGCGCCGCCTCTCCCTTCCAGCGCACCCCACGCCGACACCTGGCGTTGATATCCGTGATGTCCGGACCAGGCGATAAGAAGGGGGGAGGTCGGAGGCAGAGGCAAGAAATCCCCCCCCGTGGCCTGCAAGGCGGCAGAAGAAGGGAATCGGGAGACCAGTACATTTCGGCCCATCCACGCCACGGCTGATGGCGGTTAGCTGGGCCCCGCCCTGCACGTGTCGAGGCCTCATCTTCCGGATGGGCGTAACCGTGGCCCTGTTGCACTTCGGGAGTTTCCGGAATGGGGGTAGGTATCTGCTGATTTGTATCTATTTCATGTTACCGTTAATGGGCGTGGCGGGTAGTGGGACAGACATGCTTGGAGCAGTGGGGGGGTGGCGGAGCCTAGCTACCTCGTGGCTGCCGTAACGTCAAGCTTGGCTTTTTTCACTACTTTCATGTTTCTTATTTCTAGCGAAGTCAAAAACTCATCAGTGGTCCACTGATTTTGTTTGATTTCTTTCCCTTCCTTTTCAAGTGTGTTTCATGCTAAAGTTTCTGTTTAACAGGATACAGAGATTACTTCGTTTTTTACATATGTCTTCTTTATTAGGGGTACTGTCCGGTTGAGCCAGATGATGTACCTCTAATAAATGGTCCGGGTGGAACTAGTTTCTCAATCAGTGGGGAGTAGATGGGTATGACAGATTACAACGGGGACAAAGGTCCGCATTACCCACCCTTCACTACTTGCAAAGACTAGACAGAATATTTCTATTCCACGTTATTTACAAACAGAGAATATATTAGGATGGCATACAAAGCTCCCAACCTTCTTACTTTTTCTCTTAAAGGGTTTCAAATTGGGGACAAATATTAGGCTGTGCTCTAGAGGTTGACGGTGTTGCTCCACTGGTACTCGGGCCTTCTCATGAAGCAGAAGGAGCCGCTCTCAATTAAGCATGGGCGGAAAATCCGTTTCGCTCGCGGATTTTGCGGATTTTCGGTAAATTCGCAATCCGCGAGATCCGCGAATCTCCCGCAAAATCCGCAAATCCGCGAGCAGCGGATTTTATGGCTTGCTCGCACTGTTCGCGTGAGTTCGCGGCTTGCCAGTACAACTTCGCACCCCGCGAGTAAGTGCTAAATTGCAGAAATACGATCTTAGCAAAACTGAAACTACTTACCAGGTTCAAAAGTTCAGGCTCATCATTAGTAGCCATTTCCTGTAGTGCTTCCTGAGGGGCCCCTCCAGAGTTCAGTTGCCAGTTGCAACTATTATGTGACCCTGCTCTGAACCTCAGAATAGTTACACATATGCCACAAAGGTCCTGAATTACAGCTAAGGGAGACAAGCAGGAGCCAGGCTGGAAGTTAAAATCCATTAATCAGCCCCTAATTCATTATTGTCAGTTGGGGCAGGGCAGGTGTTGTAACTAATTTTGCAACAATGAAAGCACTTAGCAAAAGATCACTAATCAGGAAGCACTAAGGAAGCAGGTGCCAGCTAAAAAAATATTCTGTGACACATTAATCAGCCCCAAATTAATTCAGGTCACTTGAGGCAGGGAAGGTGTGCTTTGCTTTGCCGAAAATAATGTACACTGGACAACCAGAGGGTGTGGTGATGAAACAGAGGGTGGCATGGGTGGGCCAGAGGGTGGCATGAGTAGTCAGAGAGTGGCAGTGGTGACAGAGAGTGGCAGTGATGAAGAAGAGTGTCCCAAACAGGCTGGACACGTAGAAACAACAAGTTCGCAAAACTTGCGACCCGACAGGTAAGTTCGCAAATTGCGAAATTGTAAAAACCCTCGCGAACTGGCAGAAACACGCGCGAACACACAAAAAAAAAAATCCGCAAATTCGCGGGAATTCGCGGATTTTGCGGATTGCGAGTTCGCAAATCCGCAAAATTCACGAACGCAAGATTCGCAAAATTCGCCCATGCTTACTCTCAATCTCCTTAACTCTTCCCTTGCAAAGTTGACCGGATTCTTAGTCTGCAACTGCTTCAGCATACTTGCAGTTCCACACAAGTCCTTTTTATTGGGGTCTCCTCTTGACAGCAGTCTTGCATATGCGGCAAGTAACTTTTCTTGCATTCACCTTTTTTAAGACTTGTGAAAATTAATTTCAAAACATTCAATAAATACGGTGTTACTATGCATTGTGTCAAATGCTTTATTAAAAATATGCAGAAAATGTTCCCTTTATTTGTTGTTAAGGTCTTTACAAGAGAATTTGAAAGGAGAAAGTAGGAGATGAATAACACGTGTAGGACGTTATATCTCAAACTACAAAAATTGATAAAGAGGGTGGACCAAAGTCTGCATGTACAATGCCAGTGGAAGCGTTTCAGGCACACTGCGAAGATTTAAAAAAATATAAATATTGTCAAGTTTTACTTTGACTTGTGATGTTTGATCTCATTTAGTCACTTCAATCTAAATTTAAACACTAATTTTCTTTTTGTTTTGCAGATTAACTACAATACTTATTTTGGACTCCATATTATATGTTGTTTATTATATTGTTTTGTTACTTATAGTTCTAGTTATTTATTGTAGTGTTATATTTTAGTTATAGTTCCAGTTATTGTTTTAATAAAAGTTAATTTAAAAAGTACATACGTCTGTTTTTTTGTGGGGAAGCAGTCATCAATAGAAATGATATTTATAATTTGAAGTATAATGCTGAAGCTCACTCATTAGCAACATATTGTGGTGAAATTTTAACCTATGTGCTGACGTAAGTGTTCCATAAACTACTACTATGGTAACAGGCAAAATACTGTTTGGGGGTAGGGTATAATACGCAAGAATGCTGTAAAAATAAATGGGCAAGGGCTGTTTTGTTTTCCACTGTTGCAACATAAAGTGATCGATAAAAATCCGATAATCAGGCCTATCAGCGACTAAGACAGCAGGTCGAGTCTCTTTTGCTCATCGGCTTCCTCATGGGACGAAGAAACGCCCTTTTTCACGAAATAGGAATATTTTACTTGCAGGACAGTTGTTAATTTCCCGTGAAAATACATTAGCCTGGAACATTGTTAGTGATTAACTGTAAATGCATCTGGGTCCTTTGCTTAAAAAAAAAGTATACCTATGGTTTTTTCAGTGAACATATATATATATATTCACTGAAAAAACCATAGGTTATAGACCATATATAGTTAGGAATTAGCATTTTCAAAACCTTATTTTACTCACACAAAACCATTGAAATTCGCATATATAGTTAGTTGCAATAACTATATATCGCGCACCCGCAATCCACTGCTGATCATGTCACATATTACATCATTCATGACATGGTCAGTGACATCACTGATGACATCACTGATGACATCTCTTATCCAACGTATATATTCCAACGTAGAGTTTTAGCCCTCAGTGGAAGAAGCCACAAGAATGGTAAAATTTGGATCCATTTCTTTTAGGAGCAGCTGCAACAGGAGACGCAGGGAGAACAGTCACCATCTGTTCATGTACAGCCAGACCGGTTTCGGGAGTCTATCCCTTCTTCAATGGCTCCTGCTTGGCAATGATGATGCAGTATGCACTTGAGTTTATTAAAGCCTGCCTCCAAGGGCGTGGTCAGATGAAATGGCCTTGGGGGTCTTGTAGTGCATACACAATTTACCTCGTGTGGGTTCATCATTGTGGCAGTTAATAAAATGTACGATTAAAACCCATGTGGGCTGTTGAGCATGTTGCTCTAGGTGTCCTCTTGTCTGTGGTCAGCTGCTTCTGGACACCACTCCCCCGTACACTGATCGCACCGTTGGGTGCCATCACGGGTCCGCAGCAAGTGGCAGGCTTTGCTTCCGCGATTGGGCTCAGCCGCAAATATTCCAACGTAGAGTTTTAGCCCTCAGTGGAAGAAGCCACAAGAATGGTACAATTTGGATCCATTTCTTTTAGGAGCAGCTGCAACAGGAGACGCAGGGAGAACAGTCACCATCTGTAGATATAGATATACAAACTTTATAGTCACATATTTCCATAGTTTTTACAGTGACATAGTTAGACAGTTAAGCCAGATGACCTAACCTTGGATTTGCTAAAGTTAGTCGCAAAATTCCACGCAAGCTCTTTGCAAAAAAACTACCTTTTCTACGTCCAAAGCTTTCCCTACTGTTGCACCGACTGAAGTGGGAATAGTAATCTTACCACTGTGAAGTCCAACACTTTCCTTGCTGTTGCACAGAGTTGAGTAGGAATAGTACATTTAACCCTTTCGAAGTTCAAAGTTTTCTCTACTAATGTAAAAACTGGAGTGGGAACAGTAAATCTTACCCCTTCGAAATCCAACTCTTTCCCTACTGTTGCACATACTGGAGTGGGAATAGTAAATTCTACCCCTCCGAAGTCTAATTTTTCCCTAATGTTGCACAGACTGGGTTGGGAATAGCACATTTAACCCCTCTGAAGTCCAACCCTTTTCCTACTGTTGCAGAAACTGGAGTGGGAATAGTTAATCAAATCCCCCCCGAAGTCCAATGCTTTCCCTACTGTTGCACACACTGGTGTGGGAATAGAAATGTTTAACACTCTGAAGTCCAATGCTTTCCATACTGTTGCACAGACTGGAGTGCGAATAGTATCTATCTATCTATCTATCTATCTATCTATCTATCTATCTATCTATCTATCTATCTATCTATCTATCTATCTATCTATCTATCTATCTATCTATCTATCTATCTATCTATCTATCTATCTATCTATCTATCTATCTATCTATCTATCTATCTAAAAAACCACAGGTTTCAGGGATGTTATAGATAGTTGGACATTTCACTCGTACAAAACCAGAGAAATTTGGCCGTTATAGTTAGTTGAGCTAAGTATAACTCGCCCCCCGCAACGCACTGCTGATGACATCACATATGACATCACTCATGACATGGTCAGTGACATCACTCATGACATCACTGATGACATCTCAAATGACATCACTGATGGTTTCATATCAAGAAAAAGGGGTAGGGTAGAAACACCCTGACCCACTTAGCCTGCAGAGGAACTCCCAGGAACAAACAAAGCATTAAAAAAAAATCAGCAGCAGTTGCAATGGGTCCGTGAATCCAGCCGAAAAGGTTAAAGAAAAAAGTGCGGTCTCTTGCGCTTCATTTTCTTTAAGCTCCAGTGTGGACCAATTCCCGGGGGCAATTACAAATGAGATGCGGGGGCTGCGTGGGCCCCTTTATGCCCCGGGGACCACCACCTCCCTGGGGCTTATAGAATTTATGCAGAGGGGCTACGTGGCCCCCCTTCGAGCCCCGGGGACCACCACCTCCATGTGGCTCTGTTTGTAAAATGCGGTAGCCCCCCGCAGTTCCAGAGACTGCCACCTCCAGGGGGGTTTTCTTTCTAAAATTAATTTGTGGGGGGCTCCTGCCTCCCCAGGAAGCCACAGGAACTACCACCTCCAATGGCTATTTTCAATAAAATGAGGGGGCACATGCCCCCAATTGCCCCAGGGGTGACCACCTTCCCAAGGCACAAATCAAGTAAAGGTGGAGGTCCATTGCGGGCCCCGGGAACACCACCTCTCCAGGCTACATAGAAGATGGGAGGGGTTGCCAAGCAGCCCACCTCTAGGATCCCTTCTTGGCCCTTGGGACAACCACCCCCCACTGCCGGCTCCAGCAATGTCCCGGGGTGCCCACTAACTATCCCTCCCATTACCTCCAGTAAGTCCCAGACAGTGGGATTGCTAAGAGGTTTTCAAATGCCACACCCCCTTTCTCCACCACTCTGCAAACATGCCTCCTGGAGCACTACTGGTTGGGGGATGAAATCCACTTTACTCCAGAGGGGACCTCGGGGGTCAAGAAGTCTTCCTGGTACCTCCTGTAAGTCCCACACAACAGAATTCCTGAGCGCTGGCCAGATGCCCAGAACCTTTTCTCCACCACCCTACAAATGTGACTGCTAGTTAAAAAACTTTAGAAATTCCCTGAAAAAAATGTATATATATCTATATATATATATATATATATATATATATATATATATATATATATATATATATATATATATATATATATACACAAAAACCCTTTGCTCCAGCAGGAAAAAACGCACGCACACGAAGCTTGTAAGATTACGGCTTCTTTTTATGAAAAGGGTCCCTCGTGACCAAGCAGATGAAAGAGAGAACGTTTTTGACTGTTCAACAGCCTTTATCAATCTGATGGACGCCATTTTTTCTGCACATATATAGTGCTTAGTGCAAAGAAATGGTAAAAATACTGCACGAGCTGCAGACACTTAAAAATCAGATTATACATTTAAATAACTGTTCAAATAAACAAGAATACCTTGCAAAGTGTGCAATTGTACACATCCTGAAAATAAATGAAAGACATAAAATCAAAAAGCAGCTCTTAATACAATACATCCATTACTAATAAATATCACATGGCCTCAACCACCTCTCATTAATTTAAAAAGTACACTGAGGGTTAAGTGCATATGGGTCATACTGTGGACCTGAAATGCTAAGTTAAATAAACAGAATTCTGCTCCCTTCATGTCTGCCAAATTATATGATCTTGTGCTTTTGTCTTACGCCCACTCATTATTTCTCATTATTAAGCAGACGGGAGCTGCATTCTTTTTTTAAAGGTTTACTTTTCCTGAAAGTTTATCTGAGGACCACTGCAAACTCTAAGACAAACATTTTTTTAACATTTGCAAAGGGTAAGTGGTTAGAAGTTATACATTGTCAAAGACTGAAAAGGCATCTCTTCTGCCTGGCCTTCCAGTAAGTATGTCTACTCATCTATAGCAATGCAGACACCATACTCCACAACAACTTGGAACTGGTCAGGAACCTAAGCTCATCAAGCAAACTTCTCTGAAGCAAAGCCCATAATCTATATAGCTACATGTTGACTTTAAGTGCAGGAAAAGAGGGAATCCATCCTGATAATGGACCTGGAAGCTATTATTGCCCTGGAGCCGGATTGCTCCCAGAAATCTATGCTGAATTTTTCTTGTGTAATTTACCAACACTGAGACACGTTCATCAGTACCAGCAGTGCATTCCAGGAAGCACCCTGCAGGGAGTAAGGAGGTTTTCTTATTTTCCCTTCAAGCTGGACCAAAAACAAAGGCCTGATTTAAAGGGCTTTCAGTCCTCTTTTGTTCAAAATTGGCTGAGAGCTTTCAGGACCCTATCACCTAGATGCCAATGCGATGGAGGGAAACAAAGGCATTTGCCTTTTTATCACTTCACAAGTACTTAAGAGAAACTATGATTAGCAGGTAGGTTTTTTACATCGTTCAATTCCTGCATATATTTGATATTTATGCGTTGTAAGAAGCTCAGGTGTATCCGTCTTTTTGAGTATTTAAACTAAAAGTATTGTAAATAGCACCTAAAAATGTTTTTTATATATGTTTGTAGTGCCACTTATCCCAATGTAGGGTGTTAGAGCACTGTATATCACACACACACATTATACACAAACAACATTTCATACATGTGTGAAAATAAATGTACACAAAATGTTACAGAAGACAATGAGGGTTACAAGGTGTAGGAGTCTTGTATCATCGTTACTGATAGGTATTATTTGTTAAGAGTGTATGGTTCAGAGAGACAGAGGCAGGATGTAAATCATAATGCAGTGGTTGGGTTTTTCTATCCTAATAAAAGGTTATTACTATCTGATGAAACCCGTTTTAGCAACCTAAGAAATGTTATATATTCAGGAAAAAACAATAAACTTCGAAACCCTTGACTTGCAGTTTGCATGGAGGTCCTTGATGCTGGTTTATCGCTCACTGTGGTATTCTACCAAAATATCAACTTAAGAATATCATAGGACCAACATTTTGTGACAAACATTTTGAGGAATAAAGTATTGTGAATGTAAGTTTATATGCCTAAGCATGGGTTTACAACACTTAACTATATATATCTTCCCAAAAATGTTTTATTTTCGATTGTCATTAGCCATAAACAAACAGGTTTGGTACAGATCGTATTGAAAGCATTCCGTTTTTCGGCACAGATAAGCACACTCCAAATCACAATTATATATCGCTGTATTTTTACACAATTGCAATCGGAGTCCCATCGGAGAACTATATATATCTTCAAGGTACATAGATGTGGAGTTAAGAAATGTAAATGTAAACAAATACCCATATGCAATATTTTTGGATATGTTTGTTATACCCCTCACTATGCTATTTTAGAAGGCTTGCAAGTAACAATGGATGTCTTAGACAAAAGCAGTAACCGCTGACCTATCTACATAAAAGACACATCTGTGATCTGCATGTAACACAATGTACTTTGCAACACACAAATGAACCATCTATTCTCCTATATGAGTCAGAACTGAGACTAGTCAAAACACAGACCTCTCCAGCAAGTGCTTTCACCACCATCATTATCTTACCATTATTATTATCCCTGGAATACTGCTGGGTGCACAAAGATCTCTGCAGCAGGTGCCTCAATCTCGTATTGTATTTGAAAATCCAACCAGCCTCCTTGTAAATTGCCCCTGTTGCCAATTTGTTTGAGGCAGAGGCAGTGTAAAAAAATGTATACATTGATGGCCAGACTGCTTTTCACGACTCTGCCCCTAATGACTCCACCTCCTTTCTGCAGCCACAACGACCCACAATTTGTAGGTTATCGCAGTATTTTTCTCGCCCTTTAGACTTTCAAGGTTCCCATCCCATCAGCCATCATCAGCCAGCCAGCCCCAGTACTGTCCTGTTTGGATGCACTCTTCCACACTCTCGAGTGCTAGGACTGACCAACTATCCTCCGTTGATCCTTTGAGTCCACAGATTCCCATCAAATAACATCTCATGTGGCAGCTCTGGCTCCTTATTTCTCTGGACTTGATAAAAGATTGTTGCTGATTTTATTTTTTGTGACCCTCTTTTTTTCAATGGCCTTCGGTGGTCAATGATTGGTTTTTCCAATTTACCAAAAATATTTAAATAAATCTGAGGGACGCATGTACAAGGAAACTGTGGGACCGTGGTGTTAAGCCAAGATTGCTAACACTGTACTCCGACAGTTTTCAAATGCCGGGATGCACAATATTTACAAGAATGCAGCACACCCCTGCATTTCCGCTACATTTAACTGCCAAGCACCAATGGGGGCCCCCTTGCATAGTGCAAGGGTGCCTACGTTGTGTGGAATGATTGTTTATGGGCAGGAAGGTGTTTCCTTCCTGCACATAAACAATCAGTAATGGTGATTTGTAACTTCTGTGTGCGCTCCTTTATGCAGTACAGATAGAAGTTGCAACTCGTCATTTTTCAATGATTGTTGATGTGCAGGAAGAGACACCTTCCCGCACATGAACAATCACTAGTGGCAATTTGTTGTTTCTATGTGTGCACCATTCTGCACACATAGAAACAGCAAAAAGGAGGAGAACTGAATAATTTCTTCTCGTTTCACCAGGTTAAGACCAGGTTTTTCCTTGTCTTATTTTTGGCGCTGCCTCCTTCTTATGCCACCCTTGTTAATAGGGGGGAACGTCAAAAAGCAATGGGTGTTGCTGCAGAATTCCCACCACAGCACCAGTTGCCCGCCCCTTTCATGGTAAGTGTAGCATGAAAGGGGGCCTTATTTACAAGGTAGCGTTAAGCCAAGTTGTGTGGCTTAACTTTACCTTGTAAATAAGGCGAAGGACTTAACACTTTATGCCCTTGTAAATATGTCCCTGGGTCTATAAGCTCTGCAGCCACGGCCTGTGGAGGGAGTTTCGGTGGGGCGAAGAGGCGGGGCGGGGGAGGGGCAGGGAGGGGGGTGCTAAAAACCGGAATATGGATAATTGAAGGTAAGTAAACAATTTAATTAATAAAACGAATTTCGTAGCGCCCCCTGCATCGCAAATGTGATGAAGGGTGCGCTACGAAATTCATATTATTTATTAAATTGTTTACTTACCTTCAATTATCCATACTCCGGTTTTTAGCACCCCCCAAAGTGCCCCTCCCCCGCCCCACCGAAACTCCCTCCACGGGCCTTGGATGAAGCTCTGTATAACACAAGGGCTAGATAACTGGGCTGTCTTATTCCGGACATGGTAGACAGCTGCTGTAGAGGTCTTAATGTAGGCAAACTGAGCATGAACACTGCTGTATTTGAAAAGCGTCTCTATGCTCTGTATGTAACCTACGGGATAGCGACTGGGCTTCTCAGACTCGTTTCACCAGAGGGATAGCGCTATTGCTATGTGCAACATAGTTTGACTTTACAGTCTTCGGTTCAGAAGAATATTGACCTGGCTAATCCTAATAGGACGATTTACATGCAAGTTGTAAATCAATGTTTACGTTTTATGATAAGTGTGCTTGCTGTGCACTCATGGAGGCTGCACTTCTAATAATGGACACACGATGGTAGTAGAACACAGTATATGCTCAAGAAACCTTGCGCTAAAACAATTGAGAAATTTGATAACAACAGTTTCAAGAATGGAAAAATACGGGCAGGATTGGCACTAATATTTTGACACCCATCTGCGGCGAGCTTCAACAAACGAATGAATGAACGGATGAAGGAACGAAGACGCTTATATAACACAACACAACATAATAAACCGAATCATTTCTTGCCTCTTCCAAGGTAACGAGAGGGATTTATTTTTTTCCTGCCCTGCACTACCTTTACTGACGTGGTTCATCGTGTGTTGCTCTTAAAGGCTCCCAGTCGTGTCGTGGTGTGCAGGGAAAAAGAGTGATTTGTCAACGACCACACAGTGTGCCGAGCGTTGACGCCTCGACTAGACACCAGGGGGCAGATTTACAATAACAGGCGCATCCCTGCATATCAGCAGGGATGCGCCAGTTATTGTGCGCCAAGCCTCCGCCACCATGGATGCGCCGCATGGCACCGATGCGTCACGCATCTGTACCGTAAAAGCGGCGCATTGCTGGAGTTGCGTCGCAAGCGCGACACAGCTACAGCGATGCTCTGGAGGGCCCTATTGTTAGAATGCTGCGTCAATCTTTACGCCTACTTCAAGCAGGCGCAGGGTTTTGTTGCAGCATGGGATCAAAATTGACTGAGTGAAATCTTGTAGATTTCACTCAGCCACTTTTTGGAGGCGTTCCTGCGCTGGAACGCCCCCCCGCCCCCATGCAGGAACGCCTCCTTCTGGCGCAGGGCTTTACAACGCGACGCATCTCCCAGATGCGTCACGTTGTAAGTACCCCGCACCATGGCGCATCATTTTGCGCCGCCGCTGCATCACAAAAGTGACGCAACTGCGGGGTAAAAGCGGCACAAAGGGGCTTGTAAATCTGCTCCCAGGTACCCACATTCCAAACTCATTAGCTAACGAGGCTGATTGATCTGCATGTTCGTGATTGTTTCTGTTGATTGAGGCCTAATAGCGCTCACTTTTGTTCGTTTTGCTTTTGTTCTGGGCCTGCATACCCTTGGATGCAAGATGGCCTTTCGCGGAAGAATTTGATGTCACAGCATCTAGATAAAGAGTGACAGAGATAAAGTAGGGAAGGCACCACACATCCTGATTCCTGAACGTGCCCCATCTATTTCTTCTATTCTCACCATCTGATCGTCCAGTTTGTAGTGTGTGTAACTAGTAACCAGTCCCTCATAACAGAGAATCACACCGACGCTCAAAGTGCTTCGAAGAACCTCGCGCAAACAAACCTTCAACTGATTGTCACACTGACCCTTGAAAGTCCACAAATAGCCCATCAAATCCTCCTCCCCTCTCGCATGTGCCCTCCATCGACTGTCAGTCCTTGACGAGAAGACTTTTCAGCATATGTTGCCTCTTTTCAAGACAGGGCACATCACAGTTTTGTGTTCCCCTTACAAATCCCCAACCTCTCTCCCTAGGGTGAGCTCACCATCTTGTGCCAGCATTTTTTTTTCTTCTTTGCCACTTTCATCTGCTGCTGCCTGCATTTCTCTTGTACATTCTTTGTCATCGGTTTGTTTAGCTAAGGAGTGCTAATGTTCACCCATTAGCAGCGAGATTCTCAAATTTGCATTTGAAAGGCTACCTTTGTCTTCACATCTACTGAGCTGGACTGTTACTAGGGAAAAAAAGGCAGAAACTCATGGAGTAAACTTAGTTTTCATTTCACAAGTCTGTCAAATGGCACTATGGCTTCATACAGCATCAGCTTTTCCTGGCTTTTGGGCTAGCAACACGGTGTGTTGTGGGGCTTGAAGTTTTGCTCGTAATCCTATCATTATGGGCTCAAAACCCCAGCATGCAAAGCGCAGTTGGCTAAAATGCCTGAATTAACCAAAGGCATTATGCATGACATGGAACCACTTATCAGCCATGTTCTATAAACCATTCAGTCCGGTGGTTCCATTACTTTTATGAACCACGGCCCACTTTTTAGAAGGACAAACTTTTGTGACCCAACTAGCTGTACTAGACATTAGGCAGAGGATTTTTACATGTAACTAAAGAATTGTGTGGTAGAGCACTGTCATTGAAATACAGCAGATTTTCCAAATGGGCAATAAATTTGCACAGGCATTATGTTTTACTGATAACACTATACTGCACACAAATCTGAATCTGTATATGATAATTTATATAGATCTATATGCACCTAAAACCTTTAACTTTCTACCTCATATCAATGTGTTCTGTTTATTATCGTGCCTACACTGTTGAACTGTAACCTGTTCTGTTCTGTATGTGAAGCGCTCTGATACCCACGGGTCTTGTTCGCGCTATACAAAACTCTATAATAAATAAATAAATAAATAAATAAATAAATAAATAAATAAGGAAGCTAGGGTTACACCCTTGTTGAAAAAGCCTGGTGCAGATACCCAGACCGTAAAAAACTATAGGCCTATCTCGCAGCTCCCCTTTCTAGCAAAAATCTTGGAGCAGTATGTATTGAAAATACTTGCAAGGTATTTGGAAGATTATCAACTGCTCTATACTAGACAGGCGGGCTTTAGAGCACATCATAGCACAAAGCTAGTGATGGTGTCCATCGTAGACGAGCTCAGAATTAGGGCCGATAATAAACAACCGAGTGCCCTTATTTTATTAGACCTGTCAGCGGCATTCGATATGGTCAGCCATGACATACTGCTGAACTGCTGAAATGGGCAAGTACATCTTTGGCTTAGGTCTTTTCTGTCAGATAGCACTCAGAGAGTTCAATTGGGTGAGTAGCTGTCGGATCTGGGCTCCCTATCCTGCGGAGTACCCCAGGGCTCTGCTTTATCTCTGCTTCTTTTCAACATCTATCTGCAACCCTTGCTGGAGGCATTGACCCATATGGATTGTCAGGTCTTTAATTATGCCGATGACACTCAACTTCTTGTCCAGCTTAATAACTCCTGTCAGGCCCAGGATTCAGTAAAAAATCTGCTCAGGTTACCTGTAAATAGGATGGCAGCCAATTCTTTGAAAATAAATCCGGATAAAACCGAAGTGCTCATTGTTCCAACAAATAGTAGCCCATGGTGTGATAGTTTTTGGCCCTCAGAATTGGGAGTGGTACCAGTACCAGTCCTGGCGGTAAAAAGCTTGGGGCTGAAAATTGATTCGGAATTGTCTATGTCTTGTCAGGTCTCCTCTGTTGTGGGAATCTGTAGGGGTGTACTTAGGCAGTTACGGAAACTTGTTCCCCTCCCATCTACATCGGCACTACAGTCAATTGTCTCTGCCACTGTCATCTCTCGGCTAGACTACAGGAATGCCCTTTACTTTGGCCTTCCCCAGAAGCTCTTTAGGAGACTGCAAGTCATACCAAATGATGCGGCTAGGCTCATTTTTGGACTCCCTAGGAGGACACAAGCCACCACTCTGTTACATAAATTGCACTGGTTGCCTATTAAACAGCGAGTGCAGTTTAAGGGTCTTTGTATCGCCCACAAGGCAATCTATGGTGAGGCACCAAAAAATATAAAAGATCGTTTGACAAAGAATGTTCCCAGTCGGGTCCTACGATCATCTGAGGCATGTAGGCTAGTTCCACCCAGGTACAGCTCTAAATCCAAAGGGGGTAGAGCGTTTTCTGTCCTTCTCCCGCAGGCCTGGAATGATCTGCCAGAGTACCTGCGAAAGGAACCAGTCTTGCTCATCTTTAAGAAGCTCTTAAAGACCTTCCTTTTCAGAGGCACTAACAACTTAACAACTGCGTAATCTCTGCATCTGCTGCTGCCAATTATTTCTGCTCTAGTGATTTGCTCACTCTCTAGAAGCGCTTAGAGACCGGTTGGTGATTTCCGCTATATGAAAATAACAGAACATAACATAACATAACAAATGATAATGTGTGGCAATCGGGATTCAATGAATATTTATCATTTGCTCGCCACTAAGTAAAGTGTCCTGATTTGTTTCAGTCCCATCAAAATCTATGTTTCTATCATGTGTCATAATTACAAAAACAACGTGCTTCATTTTTACTTTCTTAACTGCTTTATGTTTACAATTAATTTGCAGGTATTTACATTTTATTGTGTTTTACAAAGAAATGATATCCTATGGCCTTTCCTTTCACACTCTCTGTACCCCAGTAAGATTGTCACATAATTCACTTTACTTTTCTATCTCTGACTATAGATTGAATAGAGTTTGTAAACACCAATTGCCATGTTAGTAAAACAGTAATCTGTCAGAAGACATAGGCTGATTTTTGACCTGTGTCTCTGAAAGACAGCAAATGTGACAAGATACTTACAGAATTCAAAGGCATCTTTATTTATTGCTTGAACTTTTGTGACCCGCCAAAAATCAGCTCAGGACCCACCAGTGGGTCCCAACCCACAGTTTGAGAAACACTGATCTAGCCCATTTCAAGAGCTTGCCATGGAGGCAGCGGAGGCTGAAGAAGCCATGAGGGATAAGTCTACCTCAGCAAAAGTGTTATGTCCAGTACTGCAGAAGAAGTGCACATACCCAGAGGTGCCGGGGCCAACTAGAGGGAGGGGGAATGACATACGCCAGGGGGTTCAGGTTTATGAGGGAGTTCCAGAGGTGTGCAGGGACTCTGGGAGGGATGGGGAAGCTGACACAGGGAGTCATATTCCTAGTGGTGGAAGGGACACTCTACGGTCACTAGAAGCGAGTGACAGGGAGAGGGGTTACCCATGGTAGAAGCCCTGGTAAAGAAGTATAGAGACACCCCAGAAGAGTGATGGGTTGAGTATCAGGGACAGACAGATACTGTCTCTCCAGTCTCAGGAGGGTGATGTGGGATTCTTTTTCAAGGCTCTGGGCGGTGGGGTTAAGGATAGGATGGTTAACACACCTGTGGGGTTGGACAATTTGAGTGCTGGAGAGCGGTGAACGGTTTTCCAGAGCTATGCCAACACCCAGTGGAGTGTGAGTTCTCTGACCCCAAGGAGCTTGCACTGGTGGCAGACCTTTTGGTGGATGCAAGCGGGTCTGAATAGGCTTTTGGGAGTGATAGTGAAGGGGGTGGCTCAGGTTTTCCCCAATCAAGGGAGGTGGGGAGGTTTGCAGTAGCGAAGGTAGGTCCCAGTGTAGTGGGACCAGTAGAGGGTCCCATGTCCCTTCTCAGGGTAGGAGGAAAGGTAGTGGTGGGCAAAGGCCCAGGTTTACCAACACCCAGTCCAAGAGATTGGATGGTTCCCAGAGTGAGAACCAGGAGGGGGGCCTAATCTGAACTGGGAGGCCATCCACTGAAGGGGTCCCATAGGGTCAGGAGAGCCTAAGGGGAGGGGGTGGTGGCAGTTACCAGCATCCCACCAGTTCTAGTGTCTGGCAGCACCACTCCAGAAGGGAGGGAGCAGAAGTCCAGAGAAAAGGGTGAGGGGGGATTCTGTTCCCTGTGGGAGGACCAGCTGGCTCTGAGGTCAGAACACCACAAGACTGACCCTGGTGAGGCCAGGGAAATCTTCATGCACTGTCACATGGACAGGAGGCTGAGACAGGGGCGGCTCTTCCGTTAAGGCAGAGGAGCGTCACCCGATAAAAAAATGTGTTTCCCTTGGGGGGGTGGGGTGGGTGGTGTAGGGTTACTCCCCATAATGGCTTGCCAGGCTCAGGACCAGCTAAAGGGTACAGACCCTGGGTTGCAGGGCCAGGTTCAGGGTGTCCTCCCTGACCTGGAGGGAGGGACAACAGCTAGCAGTAGCCCTACTGTTTTGTCTTCTGGGTGTACCACTCTGGGTGGGAGGCTGCAGAGCCCCGAGAGGGGGCCAGGTGAAGGGAAGCCTTGCCCCTGACTCATGTCCAGCCTAAGGGTACAGACCCTAGGCTGGTTGATCAGCTGCAGGACGGCACCCCAGAACTGGTGGGAGAATTCTGGAGGACATTTGCCACAGGAGCCCTGACAGTTCTGGAGTCTGGAGGTACCTCTACACCATGGAGGGTACAGGACCCCAAGGAGGAAGACAGGGTGTGGGAGAGCCCACCCAGTTTAGAGACCCCTGAGAGGTCTGAAGCCTGGCTCTTGGCACTATCAGTTGTCAGTGGCCTCTGTGGTTTACTATCCTGGGGGACAGAGTTGCCCCTGGAACAGGAGTCACACCCGGGGTGGAATGGGCCTTACCACTGTGTTGCCCATGGTGGTACTGTCTGCCCACTGGAATACATCTGTGAGCAAGGCAAGGTTAGGTGCTGCTCGATGGTATCTGCAGGTGAGGAGAAGGGTCCCCATGGGTTAGATTAGTGGGCCCTGAGAGTATGGACAGAGGGATCCAACTGAATTCAGAGAGGTGTAGAACTGGAATGTGCCCCTGCTGCTTTTGGTAAGGGTCCATGTTCTATTGACCGAAGCAGGAAAGTCTATCAAGGTATTAATTAGTCTACCTTGGCTTTAGGCTAGAAGGGGGTTGTGTTGAACCAGGTCCTTTTTGAAGGGTTATCCACACATTTTTTGCCTTCTTCCTCCGATTATTTCTGACCTGGTTTTGTTGGCTCCAGGGCTCTGGGCACTTTACCACTTCTAATCAGTGCTAAAGTGCATATGCTCTCTGGTATAAATGGTAATTGTGATTGGTTATCCATGATTGACATATTTGATTTACTGTTTAGTCCCTAGTAAAGTGCATAGTTTGTGCCAGGGCCTGTAAATCAAATGCTCCTAGTGGGCCTGCCGCTCAGGTTGTGCCACCCACATGAGTAGCTCTGTTATGTTGTCTCTGACGTGCCATTGCAGTGTCTGTGAGTGCAGTTTTAAATTGCCATGTTGACCTGGCAAGTGCACCCACTTGCCAGGCCCAAACCTTCCCTTTTGCTACCCGTAGGTAGGCCCAAGGTAGCCCCATGGCCAGGCTGGAGTGAATGTGAATGGGTGGACAGATACTGGTGTGTTCTATAAGTCCTAATAGTGAAGTACTGCCAATTTCATTTTTCACTATTGCAAACACATGTTATCATTGGAGCTGCCTTGTAACATCTTACATGTGTAACTTTGAATTGGGAAAACATCAGGATTTGGAGTTTGGGTTCTCTGAACACAGGACTTAAAAATGCATCTTTTAGTGAAGGTGATTTTTAAATTATGAGTTTGAAAATTTCACTTTTAGAAAGTGGGTATTATCTTGCTTTACCATCCTGTGCATGTGGAATCAGTGTCTGCTTTAGACTGGCAGCTGGGTTATTTGTGCATTCACACTAGACAGTCACATAAAGGGAGCTGAGGTGTGCCCTGCATATACTGATGGCCCCTCACCAGGCTGATGGGCCTTCCTGAGCTAGAGCCAGGGGCAGATTGGCACTGTGGGCACTCGGGCATGGGCCGAAGGGCTGGTGTCTCAGTGCACTCTGTGGACCATTTTTTCCCCTTTCCCAGTCCACAGAGAGCACTGACAGGGAGAGGAAAGCAGCTTCCTTGGGTGGCCTTTCAGCGATGTTCAGCTGTGGCCTCTCCTTGACCCCCTGCCCTGCCAAGCAATCATGCTGATGGTTGGCTGGGAAGGGGTGATGATTGTGTGCCAGAATTGGCCTCCTTGGGGGCCAGGTGTTGCTCAGGCCTTTGAGCCATTTTCACCTCGCCTCCTTGGGGCCCACGCAGCCCAGAAACAGTGTTTACATAAACACCTCACCCACAGCCCATCTCATTCAGGGCATACTGGGTGAGGAAGAATGGGTCTTGCTGTGGGGGCCAGGTGATGTTGGGGACTAACACCATCTTATCCCCCCTCCACTCCCATGGATGGCCCAGCAGCTGTGTTTTTGCTTTATCTCCTCTCCTGCCATGCCATTGCCCTGAGGCAGGGGAGAGCTGAGTAGTTTACAAATAGCTGGGGCCTCTATGTTTTTCAGGTGCTCCTGCGCTGTAGGGCTGGGGAATAATTTTGTAATAGAAAGGGGCCTCGCTGCTTTTACAGGTGCTCCTGCACAGGAGGGCTGGGGGATAATGTTGTAATAGAAAGGGATCTCGCTGCTTTTCAGGTGCTCCTGCGCTGGAGGCTGGGGAATAATTTTGTAATAGAAAGGGGCCTCGCTGTTTTTAGGTGCTCCTACACTGGAGGGCTGGGGAATAATATTTTAAGAGAAAGGCTTGCTCTTTTTTCAGGTGCTCCTGCGCTGGAGGGCTGGGGAATAATTTTGTAATAGAAAGGGGCCTAGCTGTTTTTCAGGTGCTCCTGCGCTGGAGGGCTAGGGAATAATATTTTAAGAGAAAGGCTTGCTGTTTACAGGTGCTCCTGCACTGGAGGGCTGGGGAATAATATTTTAAGAGAAAGGGGCCTCGCTGTATTTCAGGTGCTCCTGCACTGGAGGGCTGGGGAATAATTTTGTATTAGAAAGAGGCCTTGCTGTTTTTCAATTGCTCAGCTTGTAGGACATTGTCACCTTGGCCCTGTGTCCTTCTCAAGAACAATATCCTCCCACTTACATTCCTTGTGTGTTTCAGGAAAGGACCCGCCCGCGAATGTGGGCCACGTCCTCGAATGTGGGCCACGTCCGCGGATGTGGGCAACGCCCCGTGAATGTGGGCCATGCCCCACAAATATAAGCCACGGTCTGCGAATGTGGGCCACTTTTTTTCATCACTGCCCGGGCCAAATTGTGATCCCAATCCGACCCGGGCTAGAGCGGTGGGAGAAGGTGTCACTGAAACCTGATTAGGGCTGTGCCTGGCCTCTCATAATGTTTTATCTTTCCCTTGTAGTGTGTCTGGAGCCAGGGCAAGGCAGGATTTTGAGGTGAACAAAGACTTTCCTATGAAGTGTTGGACCTATAACCCCACATATTTAGAACACTTCTGGATTGAGGACTCTGCCAAGAAGAAGAACTTAAGAGCTGTCATGAGTACTGCCCCTTTGTTGAGTGTTGCTTTGCTGGGTTGGCCTGCAGTTGCTGCTTCTGTCTGTGTGCAGTGAAAAAACTGGACTTTGGTTTTCAATCCTGCTGTTCCAAGGTTCTCCAAGGGCTTTTGTGTGCTTGCCTCATGTTGAAAGCCTCATGGCATCAAAGACTTTACATGCAGCATCCCTGAACTTCACTGCTGGGAGTTCTGTCCTGCCAAGTGGTGCCAATTCCAGTTCTGGGCCTTTGGATTTTGTTCCTGCTGAAAAAGACTGCAAAATCAATGCATTGCCCTTTCAGCACCTGTTTTCTGCTGCAGCCCTGCTGTTCGGAAGAAGTTTCCACGCACCGCTGCTGTGCGGCTGAAGAAATCTATGCAGCAACTGTTCACGGCCAGAAGAACTGCAGCAGCAAGTTCAGCGCAGCATGTCTCCGATGTCCAAGACCACCGCACTGACTCGGACGCAGGACCTGCTGTGCGGCTGAAAGAATTGACGCATCATTGGTTCTTGGCTGAAGGACTTGACACTGGACCTGTTTGCCGCATTGACCTCTAGTGCCTCCGGATAGCCACTCATTGCACCTGTGTACCAAGTTTTCCACGGCATCACCAGCAGACCAGAACTGTCTTCGGAATTCAATGCATCACTCCCCTTTACAGTCCAGGATCATCGTACCACTTCCCCTGCATGCAGCAGAGCTGACCATTGCTTCCCCTTATACTCGAGAACCGATGCATCGCTGTGTTTTTTCGGCGCTTCCCTCCTCTGCGGCTGTTTTTCCTTGCGGATTTTGATGCATCCAAGGTACTTTGTATAAAGTTTCCGATCCATAGAGTTCTATGGAAAAAATTGCTTACACCTTTTTAAAGTGTTATTTTGAGTAATGTATGCTGATTTTTGTCGTTTTTTGTCTTTTTGTGTTTAGATAAAGATTGGTTATTTTTTTAAACTAGTGTGTTGTCCATTTGTAGTGTTTTCACTGTCTTACTGCACTTTAAACATTGCCTCTGAGATAAGCCTGACTTCTCGTGCCAAGTTACCAAGGAGGTGAGCAGGAGTTGTTTTGGGTGTTTAACTCCCTTACCCTGACTATAAGGAAGGTTCCCTACTTGGACAGGGTGCATACCACTGACAACTAGAGACCGCCTTTGCTAATAAATGTCATGATAGCCTCTAAGTATTGCATAGATAAACATATTTACACCATATCCATTCCATATAGGAATATCCACTGCAGGCTTACTCTGCTCTCTTCTTCCTCTCTAAATACACCCACAGGAGTCCACACATACAGAGCCAAGTGAAGATGCCTGTAGAAAAGAATATTAATCTGAGTTTTTGCATGCAATCACTGCTCTGAAAAGGCGGCGCGCTACAGTGGAAAAACATGTACGCACAACCTCTGCTAGTGCCCTTTGTTTTGGGTGGAATGCTGTAATACTGCTTGTTGGCTCAGTGCAGAATGATAAAGGGTAATGTTTCTTTTCAGTGGATTATTTGACTTCCTTTGCTCGACGCGGTTTAGTCATTCAGTACTGAATATGTTCATAAATTCCTTCATATTACATTTTTTTTTCTGCCAGCACATAATTCATCGACTTGTCACATTCGCACAAGCATTGGCAGGGAGAGAAAGAACAAAAACATTATTAGATGTTTCATGATCTTATACGTTTCACAAAATAGCTAGAATCATCTCAAATGTTATTACCTCTTCTAAAAATCTCAGTACCACCTACGTGTAGGAGAAATATTCAAATTATCTACCACTAGGTGCCAGGGTCGCTTCCAGGACAAGGACCCTCTGGACAATAGCTTGATGATCCACCAGCAAAGACATTGCCCACACAAGAGGCAAACAACATGTCACATAGCCTATGATGGCCCTGCTTGGCTTCAAGATTGTAAAGTTTATTAAAGACATGTTGTAATATTTACACTTGTATGATATGGTCGAATGGCTAATTTGAAAATGAGGTACCGAGTTCTGATCTGTCCTAAAGAAATTACTAAATGAGTGATCTTAGATGCATTGTACCTCCCCGGGCTATTATGAAATATGGACGATTACCTAGTCATTTGATAACAATATCTTTACTTGTTGCAACTGTCAATCAATGCACATTCTTGACATCTATTGCTAGTTTGCATGCCTTGTCCATCACAGTGTTACGAAGGCCCAATAAAAGAAAAGTTACCCAAATATTAAAATCCTGAGACATCATGGAAGATTTGGGAAAAGTAGATGACCAGAATAGAAAAGAATCTATGTAAAGCAAGTTCTCAATGTGTGCATGAATGCAAACTCAAAAAAGTACCGTCGGTTTTATGGCCATACCATTACTAGCCTTGTAGGTGACTGGCCAAAAGTCCACACCTGCTCATACCAGTGGTCTTGGCCTTCAGTTCTTTTGTTCCAGTTTAACTTCCCCTGTTCAGTGTAACCGTGGCACCTAAGCAAAGGGGCCACCAATATACGTCATCCAGTGCCAGGACCCCAAAGGATGTTCTCCTAACTGTATTTAAATAAGTTCTTCCATCAGCCCTTCTAGGAGGGATCTTCTCATTGATGGCAGTGATGTCTACTTCTGAAGGACACCATTTTTTTTGCTATACCCCATGAGCAAGGTCTGCAAACCCACCTTCTAAAGTCCAGCCACACCCTTGTCTCCTCAGGCATGTGCATAGGGAAAATATGTTTGTGTGAATATAGCATTGGAATTGAGCTGTTTGCGTGTTCCCTTCACCTATCTTTTCTTTTTTGTCCTTTTCTCCCTGGCCGGGGAGTGCAGGCATAATGTCGAACCCACACAGGCCTCCCTAAAAAGAAGAGACCAGTGAAAATGCCTTCCTCCATGACGGATTGGGCTCCATATCAGAAGTTTTTTATCATGTGTGGATGAGGAGCTGGAATGTAAATCCAGGTCTTGTGTGAACCAGCTTTCCCTGTTCGATCTTGGAGGGAATTCTATCACAAATCCCCTTAGGTGA
Source organism: Lissotriton vulgaris (assembly GCF_964263255.1). Lineage (NCBI taxonomy): Eukaryota > Metazoa > Chordata > Amphibia > Caudata > Salamandridae > Lissotriton > Lissotriton vulgaris. The sequence continues at coordinate 906,554,145 of NC_141695.1, forward strand.
TAGGGTGCTGAACAACACTTTGAATACTTGAGATACTTTGATTGGAGACAGACTCTGCGGACCAGTATTTAGATACTATTCTACAGCTCGAAATGGGATTTCCATAAACCTTGAGCTAGTGCTCGAAGGACTTTCAGCTGCATGCCCTGGTGTAATGTGATGAGGAATACTGCATGACCTTGGACCCTAGCACTGGGCGAGTACTCCAAGACAAACTTGAAGTTCAAGCAATGTAATTCGTTGTATTTATTTATTTAATTACTGCACTCCGATCGGACCCAATCCGGAGTTTACAACCCCTGCTGCCCCTCCCCCGCCCCCCTCCCCCACCCCCCTCGCCCGGCACTCTCTCCAAGAGCCGCTACTGAGACCCAGAACCATTGAAACCCCTACGATTGTAGATGTGTCTGATCTGAAAATGTTTGGGAAACATAACCCTAAAGCAAGGGCAGGCTAGGACCTTAAGCAGGACTACACAATTTATATTTAAAAAATGTGACCAGTAGTTTATAGTTGTTGCCATTCTAAGTTTGGATTCCACTTAACAGTAACCAAAGGTTGTCCCAGTACCACAGATGCACTGACAACTTTCAACTACCATCAATGGATCATGAGACTCACTGGCACGCAGTTACCCTTGGCCTCAACTGTGAAGTCATTGGAGACTCCATCTTCCCTTTGAGACAATATTTGATGTAAACGACCACAATGAATTAGGATGAATTACCTTTTATTGAGGTTTAATATTAGGTCTTCGAACTTTGAAATTTTTCCTCAGATTTAATATTAGGTTTTTGGACTTTGACCTATCCATAATAATCATAAAGGCAGAGGGAGCACAAAGGAGTGGTCTTGACTGTGCCACCAGAATGTGCCTTCCATAGCAGTGAACTACCCTTTGCCTGACCCCAAAGGTGGCATCCAAGGCCAAAGAGGATGGTTCAAATATTATTAGGACTGAGTAGGAGTCAATTCTGCTGCCGTTACAAGTCTGAAGCCTGAAAGACAGGGCCGGTGGGCGCAGTGCGTCAAGTGTTATGAGAGTTAGTGTCACTCAAAAGAAAAGACTCTCTGTAACCCTGGGACACCCCTTTAGATTTCTAAAATATGGGGCAAATTTAGAAGGGCCATATCTCTGCTTTTTTGTCTTTTAAAGCCAAAAAAGCGGAGATAAAAACATCGCCCTATTTACAAGAGGATGATAACATGCATTAGCGCATGTTAGCACCCGTTTACCCGACGCCTCCCTTTGCATCTCTAATGAGATGCAAAGTGGGCTGCACTGGGCAGTACAACTTTGCAAATATCACTGATGTGCACATCACGATATTTAGAAGGCTGCCCATGCATTTTAGCAGACGTTAGTTTTTGGAGAAAACCGCTGTTTTCGACCAAAACTAACGTCTGCGAAAATGCAGACTTAGCTATACTCATAATTGGGGGTGGATTATGCTGATACGATCACAGGGTCATATCAGCAAGGTTATCGCCGTTTTCCATGGAACATCGCTGGAAAACCAGCGATGTTCCATGGAAAACACCGCTATCGCTAGGAAATTATTGCCATTGCACTATGCTTTGTTAATACAGCGGTAGCATGGCGATCATTTTCTGCGATAGCCGGCGATGACTACTTTCTTGCTAAACACGTCCAGCGATAATTATCGCCGCCGCTTGTTAGTATGCGCCCAAATACTTTTTTAAGCAGCAACACACCTTCAGAGCCATCCATGGTAAAAAAAATCAACTCAAATTCAGCTGATCCCTATCTACAAGGATAGAGTTAGGTGATTGTAGTGGTAAGTGTTAAATGTACATCGCACAGTCCCCCGCGCGATGTCTATTTCATGTCCTTTTTTCCTCACGCACTTCACGCGCTTTGTTATTCACCCTGTGTTATGTTTCAAATATGTTGGCTCACGCATTTTGGGTTCGTTCTGTGGAGAGTTCCTAATGTTGAGTGAGTCACTGTTGGGCTTTCTACTGGACGGATGCTTCATGTGCTGGGTGGGGTAATTTCGACAATAAACTTCGACTACTAAACCTCTGGTTTTCCTGGATTTCATCTTTATAACAGTGATATAATGAAGGCAGTATGTCCTGTGTTCTTCCAATTTAATAAAAAATCCTGTATTTGTTTTATATCGGTCTTGGTGAAAATTCCTGTTACGTTGGTATAATCTTGTGTACCTTCAGTAATTTCATGTTACAAAATTACGTTATTTTGCCATGTCGTGTAATTACGTCCCATTCATGGTAAAACTTTAACACAAGCTCGCAAAATCAAGTTGAACAACATGTTGGGGCATATTATCAAGGGGGTTTATCGTCGCTTTTTTGGCTTTAAAAGCCAAGAAAGCGGAGATAAAATTATCTCCCTATTACCTAGCTGTCGCTAACACCAGTTAGCGACAGCTAGTAGGAGATAGCGACCATCTTGGGCCCCGCTTTGCATGTCAGTGATATTTATCACTAATGACATGCAAAGTGGGCGTGCCAAGATGTTAGCAACTGGAAACAGTCGCTAACATCGTTATCTCCAAAAGCTAACACCTGCCCCTGAGCAGTTCTTAGCCATGTTATCCAATGGTAGGTGGATAACACGGCTAAGAGCATTAGCTCGGTAATGCATGAATATCGCTGACTTTTCCGTGATATTCATGCCGATTTTTATCGCTTAGGAGATAAACCTTGATAATAGCAAGGCTCCTAAGCGATAAAAATCGCCGCAGCTCGGCGATAAAAATATCGCCGCTAAACCAACATAGCGATAATTATCGCTAGTTGTTGGTAATATGCCCCTAAGTGCCTGCTCTCAGAGGTGCTTGTGGTTCGTGCGCTATATTTTTGTGCGAAATGAATTCTTGCATCCAAAATGGATGTGACGATGCATTTCATGCTAAAATGCCGGTTTTGTTTTTTATGTAATTATGCCTAATTTTACTTACATTTCAGGCAATAATGCAGAGAGCGTGAAGTGTACATTTCCTGCGTTTTAAGGTGAAGTGAAATAGAGCTAGTATCCCTGTTTTGACAACATAACATGACATGTCATGTTATGTCAAGCCATGTTATGTCATGACATAACATAACGTAATGTGAATTTGTATAGCGCATGTTCGCTGCGGAGGGTATCTTGGCACTGAATAACAGGAGTTTATTGCTATCCAACTCAATTGTACTCATTTTATTGACCTCAGAAAGATAAAAGGCCTACTGGACCCCCTGGGATTTGAACCTTTGACTATGAGGTCAAACATAGGTACCTACAGTGGCCGTAACTGGAGATTATAGTTGCAATTATGGGCCAGATGTATTTAAACCCATTGGCTAACCAGGAGGTGTAATTGGCGTATTGACTGGTTTGTGCATGCATGTGCGACCTGCAATATCACCTATATGTTGATAGGTCACATCACAAATTGTGCATTCGCTTGGAGTCACCATCACAAAACGATCTGCCTAATTAATTGTTATTTAGGTAGGCAGACATTCGTGACCCCCCGTAAGTGCAGGAGTGAATGCCTTCGAGGAAGAGCATTGGGGATAGGATTTGGCTTAATGGCTTGGGCGGTGGACTTCGAATCTGGGAAACCGGGTTTGAGTCACGGCAATGACGCTGAACATCATGTGATTCTGGGCAAATCACTTAATCTCCCCGTGCCTAACAAAAATGAATGTGTCCTCATGTAAGGCAACTGGTGCTATGTAAAGCGCTCTGATACCCGATACAGGGTCAAGTTTGCGCTGTATGAAACTCCATAAAAATAAATAAATAAAAGGAAGTGCTGAGAAGAAGACCTCTATCCCTGCCTTCTCATCCCTAAACAGGTACACATTTTTTAAGGCAGGCGGAATCCTTTAAGACAAGCTTCCCATCCCTACAAATCCAAAACCAGGACACAATCAGGATGCAAGCAAGACCGCAGGCCTTTTCAATGTATGCACTTAATATCTGGAACAATATCCCCATATCCATCAGGACCACCCCCACACTGCCCCAATTTAGGAAAGAATGAAGACTCGCCTCTTTAAAAAAACACTACATCCAAATGTATTAACAGTGCAAAATCCAGCATCCCACCCACCCAATTAAACGTTGACCATGTACAGCAATCGCTGCCTTTTGTCTAGGTTTACGTTGTTTGTATAAACATACAAAATGCATACAAACATTCGTTAAAGGGACAGGAATTTTTTTATTTTTTTTAAATCTCATTTAGGAAGACGGATCACTGACATAATATCGAATTCACAAATATAGAATTACCAAAATATCGAAGAAAAAATATAGAATGTAAAAATATCAAATTCCTATCTACAAACAGGTGAGTACAAAAATATTGAATCAAAAATATAGTTTAAAAAAATATAATTAGTAAAAATATCATTTTTTTTAAATGTCTTAAAAGTAATTTAAAATTAATGAAAAAATAAATATCACATTTACTATTACCACTCCAGTGAGTGCAACAGTAGGGAAAGCGTTGGATAGCGTAGGGGTAAAAATTACTATTTCCACTCCAGAGAGTGCAACAGTAGGGAAAGCGTTGGATAGCGTAGGGGTAAAAATGACTATTACCACTACAGAGAGTGCAACAGTAGGGAAAGCGTTGGATAGCGTAGGGTTAAAAATTACCATTCAATATTAAATTACTTACCTTCAATTCGAATATTTTCACCACTATATTCTGTCTATTCGATATTTTGTCCATTCTATATTTTGACTTCGATATGTTGGTAACTCTATATTTTAAATTCAATATTTTGTCTTGTTACCAGGAAGACATTGGAGAGAGCAGGAAGTAGCCCTCTGAGCCCCCATACACCTCAACCCGTAGCCACTGATAAAATTCACCTTCGCAAATCAGTTACTACCCAACATGGATGTCAGTAATTGATCAATGCGTTGCATCTGCAAATGTGATCACAAATCATTGCAACAAACCTTTTTGCGAACGGGAGGGGGGTGCCCCTTTCGCGCCACCTCCAAATTGAAATTTGGACAGAGTTACAAACAGGCTTTTATGTGATAGAATAAACTATATACCTCTTCAAAAGGGGTTTGTACTGTGTACAAAGACCCTACACAGTAACAAAGTCTTAGATTGTGTGGATCGCAGAATTTGCAACTGAAAAATGGCTATCTGCATAAGGCTGCAAGTACTTAACAAATTGGAAATGTGTTGGTGCAGATGGGCTAGGGAATGGGCACATACAACTTTTGTTGACAATCGAATGCTTCCACTAAAGCAATGATATTACTACGTAGTATTTTACTGTCTGAGCATCTCCATGTGTGGTTTATGCCATAATGTTTTTGTTGGATGCACTGATATAAACAGAGGTACTTGCTGAGAAGCAAAGCACTATCTCATTGCATAGACTCATACTGTGAACAGTGAAGATCCGACAGCCTGATGGTGCAGAAGCTCCAGAATGTGGAACGCAATGTAATAATACGCGATTTGGCTTTTGCACTGTGGCAATAAATACCTTGAACTGTGTTCATAACTATACTATCTCCCAATAACATGCTTTTTTCAGCCGCATTTAGGCCCACATGCATCATTGTTTCATTTTGCACTTCCTAATTTGCGATTTTTAGGGAATCGCAAATTAGGAAATGCAAAATGGGATGCATGTACATTTTCTCAAAATATTTGAGAATCGGTAAAAATAGCAATTTTTACCGATTCTCAAATATTATGCGATTAGCAAAGTGCGAATTCGCAATTCCCATTCATTCCTATGGGCTAAAATGCCCATAGGAATGAATGGGAATTGCGAATTCGAACTTAGAATATCGCAAATCCTGATTGCATTTCAAGGGTGGAGAGGGGGGTTCAAATGACCCCCCCTGCACCCATGAAATGTTGTTTTCGCATCATGTTGCACACACAAATGTCCTAGGGACATGTGTGTCCGCAACATGAATGTGTAAAAAATGCTTTTGCAGGGTTTTTACCACTTTTTGCAAATTTACCGAGTGGTTCAACCACTCGGTAAATTTGACACCCTAATTGCGAATTCGCAATTATAAAAGTAATCATGCATTGCTTTTAAGAAAACGCAAATTTGCGATTTCTTAAAAGCAATCACATTTTTAGAAATCGCAAAAATGTTGCGATTTCTAAAAATGCTTGATGCATTCCAAAAAGCATTTTTGGAATCGCAAACGGCCGATTTTAAGGAATCGCACCGTTTGCGACTCCAAAAATGCTTGATGCATGTGGGCCTTAATTTCCCTGACGGGGTATACATAGTATACGTGCAAATATGTGTACTTTCATATTCTAATTGTGAATGTATGACGTTACAACGAACACATTTACAACGCATGCCTTTACAACGCAGTTTTTACATCACAACATCCTTTACAACGCACTCCATTACATAGCATGACACTACATCACATTTTAGAAACTACCTTTACAACGCATACCATTACATTGCATTTAAGGTAAGTATTGGATAGTATAGGGGTAAACATTACTATTGTAACTCCAGGGGGTGCAACAGTAGGGTAAGTGTTGGATAGTGTAGGGGTAAAAATTACTATTCTAACTCCAGGGGGTGAAACAGTAGAGTATGTTTTGGATAGTGTAGGGGTACTATGCGTTGTAATGGTATGCGTTGTAATGCCTGCGTTGTAGTGACATGCAAAGGATGTTGCGATGTAATGACTGCATTGTAAGTGCAGTGCGATGTAATGGTTGCGTTGTAAAGGATGTTTCCCTCTAATTGTTAATATTGTTGAGTGTGAGGTATGCCTGATTCAAGAAAGGCAAACCTTTGTGTGGGTCATGGTGCCCCTTTCCTTCCTCAGAAATGGTAGTAATTTGCAGAGTGCATGCATAGAATCAACGTGTTGGGTTTCTACCATGATGTTTTTAAGTCTCAACTGTTGTGTACAATACCAGTTCTTAGGATGGGCTTTGAGTCACCCATTGCTTACCACTGGTTGGCTTTCTTGTCAATCCCATTAGCTTGTTTCATATTCAATGCCTTTTCTTCCTTTTCTTGTGTTTTTCCTTGCCATGAGCGAGTATTGCTTATTCACTTAGTTTTTCAATTGGGTAATACTTCCATGGCACCACATCAGGGAACTACTTTTCTGCTCTCCATGGGAGTGAATGTGTTTTCTTGCTCTCGCTCCTATTTGCTGCTACTTTCCTCACATCCCTATCCCCGTGCTTTGCTCACCACCAAAGATATCTATTGCTTTCCAACTGTCCCACTCATGTTGTTGTGTCTTTTTCGTATTAACCCCCCACCTGGCTCCTCTGTTGTTTACCCGCGCCCCCGTCACTCCCACGGTCTTTGCTGTGTTTAATTTTCTTCACACTGCCCGTCTGCTCCATCGTTTCTCCCCTATTCTTCCCCATTATGTTTGTGGTTTTTTTTTGTATTTTTGTTTTTCTTTTTTTAGTAGGGGGGGGGGGGGTAGCATATGCAATTTGCTGCTTGACTTCTCCTTTCTAAATAATAAATATTTCTCCTTGATATGCCGATCCAAGATGGGTGACTGCCACCTTGAGACAGTAAATTAAAAATATTATAATGCATCGGCGTGCATGCATGGTAACGCATACAAACATGCATCTGTTATGCAGCACCATGATACCCTTCTGAGTAAACGTGCGCCTTACAATTGCATGTTATGCTATGTTCTCTATGTCTTCAGGCTGTGACCACTAGCACTATAGAGAGATGGCTCATAACTGTACCCGCGTGATGATGCATGCTTTCGTATTCATCATCGCAGTGGGCCTTTTTTCTTTTTTCCTTTACCCTTAAGTTGTTCAACCTCGACAATAATCATTGTTTCTTCGTTTGCTAATATTGAATAGCGTCTGCTAAAAGCATTGACAAAGCCAGGTGGGGCAATCTTTTGGCTTTGCCAATGCTTGTTTTGTGTGTGATAAATATTTATAAATAAGGGGGCTTCACCATAACCAGGATGCAGGGGAATAAATCCGTGCAGTGAGATGTAATCACAATATCTAGGCAATATAAGTATGTCTCCAGTTGGTTTCTTCTGTAGGTGATCTCAGACAGGAATCAGAGCGGCATTTATCAGGGTGTTCTCAAGTCAATTTACCCACTAATATGGTAACACCAGCTTTGCACTGTAGTATTAAATGTATGAATCTGTGTTGCACCGTATCTGGCAGGACATTTACAATGAAGATGGCATCGCTCAATATTTGAAATGACAAAGGCTATATACGTCAGTGGTGGATATGCATGCGTGCCTGGAGATCCTGGCAGGGTCAGAGAAGCAAAGTCTTTTATTTATATCCAATGCAGGATTTCTGTTATATGCAGAGGAACAAAGTATTATATATATATATATATATATATATATAGGTAATAAGGGATTTCTTTATATGAGCATATTGGTATTGCGGATGCTGATTGCACGACTCTGCCGTCTGAGCTTGTATAGCTCATGTTTTTCTGTTTCATTTTCAGAGACAAACATTTAATAAATTATGAAATACGCGTATATTTCAAAAGAAAAAGAAAAAAGGTGCCAACTACAGAGAACATGGCATATTTTCCTACATAATTGGTGATGATCCTCCTTATTCTGCTGCGCTCCAATTATATTTTCGTGGCTGCAGTTCCATTGCGCTGAATTGTCATCCAGAGGCTGCAGCGGGATTCACCACTTAGAGCTGCTGAAGTTAACTCTCTGTACTCTTCCTCCTCTGTGCACAGCAAACTTTGCAAGTCAGATACAAGTTCGCAGAAAGTCACACTGGTGCAATACCAGTAGTAGGCCGAAAGTGAAACTGACAATAATACATAAAGGTGGAATTTTCTGGCCTGTCACCTTAAAAATAAAACTCACCGTCATTAAAAAAAATCAAAATGTAGGAGAGTTTGCAAGAAAGTCCGAAAAAAAATACTGTTTTTTAAGTGTTTCGCTTAAGCACGTCACTTACACTCTAGGACAACAGCCTGCGTTTAATGCCAAAGCTAGCATTTTTCTTATTCCTTTAAGAATCAGAGGCAATGAAGTGTTACATGCAAGGCTGAGCTGTATCTGCGCGGCGCCAGTGAGGATTGTTTGTCCATTTGCAGTTGTGAGCATTTTCTTTTGCATGTGAATATCTCACTGCTCCAGAAATCCCAGTACATATTGAAATACTATTTACTTCCTTGGTGCCTAACACAAAATACCAATCAGAGCAGCATCTCTTTGGTGGATGTCAAAAGGTGTCTGACGTGCCAGGGAGCAAGTCGTTTGCATTACAAAAACATCCTCAAAGTCACTGGCAAATCTTGGAACAAGCCCTTTGGCAGTAGCGGTGGGGAGTGAAGAGTCAATCCACTGTGTGCAGGGCCATTTAGGCATGGGCTGGGCTAGCCCTCCCTTGCATGAGAGACTTAAAATAATTTGTTGAAGAATTAGTCAAGGTCATTAGGGCAAGACTCTTTGCAGATCGGAGCTGGTTCTATCAGGGGGTCCCCTGAAAGTCTGGGGCCCTGGGTCCTAGGCCAGAGCCCACTTTACCCATGCCTTAAAATGTCTCTGACTCCCAGGGAAATCCAGACCATTTTAAGTTGGACCCAGCAGATCCCCTTATAAATGAGGAATTACCAGGCGAATCGATGATTCCCGAGTCCAATTTCCCTGGCAATTCCTCATTTCACCCCAGATGTTCACAGGGAGTTTTCAACTGCTTTCAACAGCCAAACTCCACCCGTGTAAATAAACAGATTCGAGGAAACCCTGCAGCTCTCATAATTTCAATGAGACCGGCAACTGCCCTAACCGACCCCAGCGAACTTAAGAGGCCACTCTCAATGAGGGCCTAATGGTCTATTAGGCGCTTGTCACGAGTTCAGAAACATGGAAGAAAAACCTATTTGGAGCTATAAGCAGTCTGGACGACCTGCCGAGGAGACCGACAAGCCAGAAGCCTTATAGGGGTCTCATACTAGTATGAAAGACAAAGATCTGAAACTGATGTCTGAAGGCGTAATAATGCTTTAATTGGTAAGTCTGGAGAAAAAGAGAAGTCCACAATTTGGTGGTAGCATGAACATTTTCTACTGCCAACAATCTCAAAGTAGTACCGTGGAAGGACAATTAGCCTGTAATTAGGATATCTCAGAAATTGGCCAAGTAAACATTGAGTGAATTTTTCAAATTCGAAAGATGTTTTGATCAGATCTTAACATGCACCGCTGTTTTTTAATGTAATCAATGTAGTGGTGTCAGTAGTGGTGGGATATGGTATCTAGTATCTACACAGCGTTGGAGACCACAGATGACCAGCCACACTCTGATTCAACTGCAGTTTGTTCCTGGGGTATGTTGGAGACCCAGGTAGACTGTTACGGTTGTCAAGTGTAGAAGTGACTGCAGCAGTAACCGTGGCTCTAGCTTGTCTTGGACGTAAGGAAGTAACCAAAAACATTACAAACAAGCTTTGGAGACCTTGTTGATCCAAGATTGCAGGGATAGCATCTCCACTGAGAATAATACAAGGATCATGGCAGCTTTCACAGGTTTTTGGTGACCACTGGGGAGACAGGACAGGGTGTCTGCATCTGCAGTTCACATTGGTCTCCTACAGTGGAACCTCTGTCACTTGTCCTTCAACGCTAGGTGTTTCGGTCACATCCGTATGTTGATAGAACCGAGACTAATGGACATTGTGAGTTATGTTGTTGCACAAATCACTGATGTGAGGTACGATATTGATCTTGAATAAAATATAAAAAAGCACCACTGTGGGATCTAAGGTGTAATGGAGAGCTCTGGTCGCAGGTTGACTGGTTTTGAAAAAAAATGCATTGACTGCCCTTCCAAAATCATGTGGAAGGGATGCTTTACTTCTCATCATATAGTGACTCCCTGTTGTGGTGGAAAGAAGCATCAAAGCAGCCAAGATGTGCGGATTCTAGAATGCACTGGATTAGTTCCACTACCTCTCTCAAGCAAATGTTCAGAAAAACAGAGAATTCATAACATGACGATAACTCAATAATGCAATGTATGGTAAATATCACGAGTGAACTATAAGGACAAAGGAACATCTGGAATTGAGATTTTGGGCCGACCACCATAATCATGTGTCTCCAAGTTGTAGTGGAAATGACTTAATGTTTCGATGTAGTGTGAGATTGTCAAATAGATAGAGAACAGGAGAGGAGCTTAAAATGCAGCCGTGTTTCAGGTCATTTCTAGTCGGTATTTGTCATGTTAAGATTACAATAGTTTGAGAGCCTCAATCAAGGTATTACGTATTCCCATCACACTCGTGTTTTGACTAGTGCTGCGCAATCCATGGAATAAAAAGCAGTGGAGCAGTGAAGGAACTATGCGTAGGTCTTCATATCTCGAGTTCAGTAAACAAACACTAGGTTCTGAGTCAGTTTTGGACTGTTGATGGCTCAGCTCTGAATTCAGCTTGATCTGTAGGAATATGGTTATGCTGCCCCACAAAGTCCTAAAGTTGTTGAAAGTGGCTAAAGGCAAAAAAAAAGTCTCATGAAGTTAAAGATCTTAATGAGTCGTTGCCTCTCAGGGTTCGGAGTGCACCCCTTTAGTAGAAAGGGGCCATTACGTGCTCTTCCAAGAAGTTATCACGTGGTTGGATCCCAGGTGGAACATACACACAAGGCATTCCGCCCAAAGGTGAAGGCTCCTTTTGATTACAGTCATGGGCACATCATCGGTGGAAACATTTGCTCTACAACTTATTTTGACTATATCATGTCATGAGAATTCACTCTGTCAATAACGTTCACAACACACCCATCTCTTTGTTTAAAAAGGTGACTATACGTTCTGATGGCCATATATTGATTACTCGACCCACTACACCTCCATATTCAGAGCAGACTGCGCCCTCAATATTTTTTCCAATATGCTTTTGCTCTAATTTTTCAGTGCGCCCCTTTTTCATGCCAACTTTAGAGTGAACTACAGTGTATCCATTTACACTTGTTTCATTTTTCACAGGAGCTTATTGTTCTTTTCTGAGTTCTTTTTAATCGTGAGAACCCAATGGGTGACCCGCATAAGCTTCCCAAAAGCAGAGTTCCCTTTAGCAAGAGAAAGAAGCTTTAGTTCTAGAAAAGCATCCTGTCTACACACTAGTCCCCCTCAGCACAACAGTGAACCCCATCTCACATTATACCAAATAACGGTAGTCACAATGAAATTCAGTCAATAGGGTATAAACATAGCTTACAGTTTTATATGGCTGACTGGTTTTACACTACCCATTAGTAGGAGCCGCGATAAAGGATTCTCCACCCACACGACCTATGCTACAGTAAGTTCTATGCAGTCGTAGGACGTTCCCTCTTACCCCCATTGCCTGTATGGAATGGGTTAAAGTAGCTCTCTGTGGGGAAAGGGCGCTTCCTCTTACCTGCTGAGCCTATGTGGCCAGGGTTACTGTGAGCTCTGTGCAGGGGTAGGATGAGAGGGAGCTCCCTAATATCAACCTGTATTCCTGGGTTACCGTGAGCTTTGTACAAGGAAAGGGAGCTCGTGTTTGCCCCTAGCACCAGCATGACATGGGTGACTGTAAGTGCTCTGTTGTGGCAGGGAGCTCGCTATTACCCCTGGTTCCTATATGCCCTGAGTTACTGAACGCTCTCTTTAGGGATAGGGAACTCCCTCTAACCTCCTGACCATATATGACAAGAGTTCTGTGAGCCCGGGGCAGGGAGCTCCCTATTACCCCTGGTGCCTGTATGCCCTGGGTTACTGAGTGCCCTCTGTAGGGGCAGGGAGCTCCCTCGTGCCTTCTGAGCCTATGGGTAACAGTGAGCTCTGTGCGGGAGCAGGATCCCTCTAACATCCTGATTCCTGACCCTATATGAAAAGGGATCAGTGCGCCCGGGGTAGGAAGCTCCCTATTACCCCCGATGCCTGCATGACCTGGATGACTGTAAGCACTCTCTGGGGGCAGGGAGCTCCTTCTTGCCTTCTGGGACTATGCAGCAAGGGTTACTGTGCAGGTGCCGGGAGCTCCCTATTACCCTGGAGTGTGTATGACCCGGGTTATTTTGAGTTCTGTGCAGGAGCAGGATCCCTCTAACCTCCTGACCCTATATGAAAGGGGTTCTGTGAACCCGGGGAAGGGAGCTCCCCATTACCCCCGATGCCTGTAGGGACCTGGGAGACAGAAAGTGCTTTGTAGGGACAGGGAGCTCCCTCTTGCCTTCTGAGACTATGCAACAAGGGTTATTGTGCAGGTGCCGGGAGCTCCCTATTACCCTGGAGTGTGAATGACCCAGGTTGCTTTGAGCTCTGTGCAGGAGCAGATAGCTCCCTATAACCTCCTATTCCTATAGGATAAGAGTTAATGTGAGCTCTGTACAGAACAGGGAGCTCCCTTTGACCACCATTGCTTGCATAAGCTGGTTGACGGTACGAGCGCTGTGGGGCAGCGAGCTCCCCATTACCCTTGGGGCCTGTAAGACCAACATTACCTGGAGCTCTGTGCAGCGGCATGGAGCTTCGTATTGCCCTCATGCCTGTATGACCAACATTACCGGGAGCTCTGTGCAGCGGCATGGAGCTCTGTTACCCTGGTGCCTGTATGACCAGAGTTACTGAGAGCTCTGTGTAGGGACAATGAGCTCCCTGTTACCCCCTGTGCCTGTATGCTCTGGGTTAAGGTATGCCCTGTGCAGGAGCAGGCAGCAAATATTACTCTAGTGCCTGTATGACCAAGGTAACTTTGAGCTCTGTGCAGGCGTAGAGAACTCCCTATCACCCTGGTGCCCGTATGCTCTGTGTTATGGTATGCCCTGTGTAGGGGAAGGGAGCTTCATCTTATCCTGGTGCCTGATTGACATGTGTTCTTGAGAGCTCTGTGTGGGGACAGGGAGCTCCCTCTTACCCCCTGTGCCTGTATGCTCAGGGTTAAGGTACAGGCTATTCAGGGGCAGGGAGTTCCCAACAACCCTTGTGCCTGTTAGGCCAGGGTTACTGTGAGCTCTCTGCGGGGGCAGGGATATAGCTATTACCCTGCCGTCTGTATAGGGTGACCAGACGTCCCGGATTTCCCCGGACAGGACCGGTTCTTCATGTTCAGTCCTGGTGTCCAGACAGTTTTAATTAAAACTAATGAATGTCCCAGTATTGGGGATGGGGTCTGTGAGCGTGCACGTTAGATTTAAAATAGGCTGCATGCTCACATGTTCTAGGGGTCTCTCCAGTTACATTACCACGGGGATAAAAGTCCATTGTTATAAAGTTGTTTTAAAGATTCTCCTGCTGTGCTTTAGTGTCTCAGTGAAGCGCACAGCAGGATGTAAATAGGAGCAAATCAGCATTTCAGAAGGCCCTCAGTGACGCCCAAGCACAACTTGTGGGAGAGAAGGAAACGGTGTATTTGCACTGTCTGTAATAACAAGTTTGCAAACTTTAATGTCATATCCTGTTTCCAAAAAGGTTGTTATGTTTTCTTATAGGCAGTGGTAGCTGATACAGAACAGGACTGGCGGGTGGGAGTTAAAAAACTAAAATTCACCTACCTTTCCATGGCCGCCATCTTCCTCCATAGTCTGTCCTTGCTTCTCTTCCCGGAACCACACAGGCTGCCCAAAGCCAAACGTGACACTGTTGTCACCATGACAGCAGCGTCGTGATTGGTCTGAGCACTGTGGTTCAGAGCTCAGATGGGGACTGCAAGCCTCTGCTTGATCTCCACCCAGCTGTGCATTACAGCCCGGGGGAGAACATGCTAAGTGTGCATGACTGTTTGGCCGGCCTAAGACAGCCGGCCAAACTGTCATGCGCACTTAAGTGCCCCAACCACTCCTCCCCGCTGGCTGTGACAACAGCCCAGCCCCACCCGCCCCAAGCTGGCTTCAACGAGGAAAAATAAAGTGATAATAATTGTGTCATTATCATTTTATTTTTCCTTTTTTAAATGCTGAAAGGCAGTGGGGCAATTCTCCTCCACCATAGTGGAGGAGCTGCTGTTCCTTATGGGTTCCAAATTGTGTAAAAGGCAAAGATTTTATATGGATCCTTCTGCATCGCCACCCTTTCTCCAGTCGATTTTTTGGACTGTCCCGTTTTTTGGTTTTCTGAATCTGGTCACCCTATACCTGTATGACCTGAGTTACTGTGAGCTCTGTGTAAGGGCTGGGAGCTCCCTGTTATCCTGGTGTCTGTTTTGTCCGGGTAGGGAGCTCCCTCTTGCCTCATGAGCCTATGTGACCAGGGTTACTGGGAGCTCCGTGCAGTATGAACTGGGTTCCGTAGCGGTCGGTGGTGGGAGTAGCTGCTGGGCGATGACGTGGTGAGGGGGAGGGACAGGGTGGGATAGTAAACTATGGATTATAGAGGATTACAGGTAAGTAAACAAATAAATAAATAAACCTAATGTTGTTGCGCACATTGCATCCCCAAATGCGATGCAGTGCATGCAATGAAATTCGTTTTCTATATATTATTTGTTTACTTACCTGTAATCCCACGTAATCCATAGATTACCCTGGTGTAGGTATGACCTTGGTTACTGTGAGCTTTCTGCGGCGGGAGGCGGCTCCCTGTTACCCTGGTATCGGTATAACCTGGGTTACTGTGAGCTCCCTTTTACCCTGGTGTCGGTATGACCTGTGTTACTGTGAGCTCTGTGCGGCGGGAGGGAGCTCCTTATTACCCTGGGGCCTCATTTATGAAAAGTGACGCATCGCTGCGTGAAAACAGCGATGCGTCACTTTTCACTGCGCACTCCTTGCGACACCAATGATGCGTCATATTTAATGTATGACGCATCATGTCGCAAGGACTTACAGATACGTCAGTATTTCTGACACATCTGTAAGCGCAAAAGTGACGCATTGCTGGAGTGTGTCACAAAAGTGACGCATCTCCAGCAATGCGTCCTTTCACATGGGGAGAGCCCCATGTGAAAGGGCTTGCGTCAGTCTTACGCCTGCTGTGAGGCAGGCGCAGATTTTGACGCAACCGCATCCTAAAAGTGACGCAGTGAAATCTCATAGATTTCACTGCGTCACTATTACGAGGCTTTTTGCGGGGGAACGCCCCCTCTGCATACATTATACCTGACGCAGGTATAATGTGGCGCAGGGGTTTAAAAAGTGACGCATCTACCTAGATGCGTCACTTTTTAAATATGGCGCAACAAGGCGCATGTTTTACGCCGCAGATGCGTCACAAAAAGTGACGCATCCGCAGCGCAAAACTGACGCAAGGCCTCATAAATGAGGCCCCTGGTGTCTGTTTGGCCCGGGTAGGGAGCTCCCTCTTGCCTCCTGAGCCTATGTGACCAGGGTTTATGTAAGCTCCACGCTGGGCTCGGAGCTCCCTATTACCCTAGTGTCGGTATGACCTGGGTTACTGTGAGCTCCCTATTAACCTGGTGTCTGTTTGGCATGGGGTACTGTGAGCTCTGTGGGGAGAGGGAGCTCCCTGTCACTCTGGTGTCTGTTTGGCCCAGGTAGGGAGCTCCCTCTAGCCCCCTGAATTTATGTAACCAGGGTAACCGTGAGCTCCGCGTTGGGCTCGGAGCTCCCTATTACCCTGTAGGTATGACCTGGGTTACTGTGTGCTCCCTTATACACCCTATTGCCAATTTGCCTGGGTCAATGTAGGCTTTGCAAGAAGCTCCCTCTGATCTCCCGGACTGCCTTGTGCTGCAATAACCCTTGCAGGGCAGTCCACGTCTCTCTTATGCCAGTTATTTTTTAATGAAGGACTAAAGTTGTGTCGGTAACTGCGCCGTCGCTTTAGGAGAAGGATTTTTCCATGCCGAGCTCTTATTCCCTTTCAGTGCTTTCATTAGCAGTGCTTCTGCCGTCCTCGCGCCTCGGGGGCATTTCTGGCTCAGGAGCCCACAGACGCAGCAGGGAGGACAAAGCAGAGCGCCTGGGCCTCTGCCCAGCGCGGGCACAGAGAATTCCTCTTCCCTTTAATGAACATGGCAAGCAATGCGCGGCGGAGGCGCGAGTGCCGCGCGCGGGCTTTGTCTGACGCGGGGTCGATGCTGCAGGACCCAGATGCAGGGAACGGGCTGAGATGCCTTCAAGAGAGGCCTTTCCAGTGGCAGCAGATGCGGTTCCCGCTCCACCGCGGCCCACGCGCTGGCGCCTCTCCAACGAGGACAACCAAAGCATGGGCCTCGAAGAATGGGCGCTCTTGAAAAGAGAAAGGGAGGATGCTGGGTTGAGACGACATATAGACAGGAGGCTTATAGCCAACTCTAAAGTTCGAACGAGATATCGAAAATTCTATGAAGACCTTCGCCTTTCAGTACATCAGAACAACTGTGTGGCCTGGAGTGTAGGTGTTGTAGGCTATAAACTAAAGTCAATCAGTTTGCCACCTTCAGAGATAGGAGACAGCGAGAGACTCCATGAGGTTGAGTGACAATAAGAGACTGCCATCTTCTGCAAAAGTGACTGATTGTCCCGACTACAACTGTCTCTTTCTTACTTTCTTACCTTGAACAAAAGTCAGACTCTCTGACCTTGAACGCACCGACGACTCTTTAACCCTGAACAAAAGTCAGACTCTCTGACCTTGAATGAACATTATAGTCTCTCTGACCTTGAATAAACCTCGAAGTCACTCTGAACTTGAAGAGAAAACAAGGGTTCTCTGATCTTGAACGAATGTTAAAGACTTTTTAAATTAAGACCATCTGACCTGGAAAAAAATGCACTCTTTACTTGAGCAAACGCGAAATACTCTGGCTTTGAACCAATGTCAAAGAATGACTGGTGCTGAATGAAAGCCAAATACTGTTTAACCCAGGGCCACAACCACTTTGTTTAAAAAAGTTAGACTCTGGGACCCTCTGTGAAAGCTAATGATATGGTGACTTTGAGTGGAAGTCCTTGTGACCCTAAGAGAAACACTCTGAACTTGAGTACAAATTATGGACACTATGGCTTTGAGTGAAAGTATAATACCCTTACTTTGGGTGACAATGAAAGAGGCCGAAGCCTGGAGCGTAGGGTGACGACTCTGTGATGCTCAGTGACAGGTGAAGGCTTTATGATCTAGCGAGAACATCAAAGACTCTACACCTCAGTTAGGGCCCGATGTAGGTGGCCAATACCGGTCGGAAACGGCCGAATTCGGCCGTTTCCGACCGGTATTTGGCCTTTTGAGATGTAGGGGGCCTTTTTTGTACGATTCGGTATTTTACCAATTCGGTAAAGTTACCGAATTTGAAAAATACCGAATCGGTAAGTTTACTGAGTTTTAAAATTCGGGATGTAGGTGGGACTACTTTCAGCCCCACAGGCTCTTCAGATTCGGTATTTTAACACCCAATCCAATTGGGTGTTAAAATACCGAATCCAGGTGTGCATGCACATGTGTGCATGCACACCTATGCCATGTGACAGACAGACATGCCCTTAGGGCATGTCTGTGTGCCACATGGCACACAAGCCAGTATTGGGGGTGCTAGAGGGTGTCAAAGTGACACCCCCTGCACCCTTGCAGAAATCGGTAATTACCGAATCGGTAAATACCGATTCGGTAATGTACATCGATTCCTATGGGCTTCAAGGCCCATAGGAATCAATGGGGGATACCGATTCGGTATTTACAGAATCGGTAAATACCGAATCTTACAGATTCGGTATTTACCGATTCTGAAATACCCACATCTCCCCCCCTCCAATTTACCACTTCTTAAATACCGAATCGGTATGATTCGGTATTTAAGAAGTGGTAAATTGGAGTTTACCTACATCGGGCCCTAAGAGTTCTGTGAGCATAAGGAAAATGTAATGAGACTATGACTGAGTGAAATGGGTACAGCATGAACTTGAGTGGAAGTGGAAACATCTGTAATCTTTCAAGAAAATTAAAGGGACTGCTACTTTCAGCTCCGTTACAGTAAATGAAAAGGGACGGCTGTGGTTTGAAGTTAAAGGCACAGGCTTTGGTCTTCTATGGTCTTGAATGATAGACAAAGATTTTCAACTTTAGACTTTATAACCTTGCATGATAGTCATGTTCTCAATGGTTTTGAATGAGAATCAAAGACGCTATGACCTGGAATAAAAATCAAAGACTTTGTAGCCTTGAATGAAGGTCACCTAAAGTATGACATTGCATGAAAGTCAAAGATTGTATACGTTTTCATGAAAATACAAGATTCTTCCATCACCTACAAGAGAAAATAATCTATGCTGTCCAATATCTATTAGGTGGCATGAAAGTAAATAATGACTGTTACTCCTGGCATCCTTGGTGTAGTTTCCCCTATCTTTTGCCTCTCCCTCCTCTATTTTTGCTGTGTGCTGAATTTAGTTTTTGCTCTTCAATAAGCTTTGGGCACTTTGCCACTGTTGACCAATGTCAAAGTGCAAGTGCTCCCTCTGTAAATTGTCAATACAGATTTGTGTTTCCTTGATTGGCTTGTTTGCCTTACTATTAAGTCCCTAGTACAGTGCACTATGTGTGCCCAGGGCCTGCAAGTCAAATGCTACTAGTGGGCCTGTAGCACTGATTGTGCCACCCACACAAGCAGCCTTTCAAAGGGGTATCAGACCTGCCACTGCAGTGTCTGCCCACAGTCTGTACTGTCATGTCGATTGCCCCGCCTTGCCAGGCCCTAAACTTCCCTTTTATTACATGTGAGTCACCCCTAAGGTAGGCCCAGTACCCCTGTGGGCAGGATGCAGTGTATGTGAAAGGTAGGACATGTACTGATGTGTGTGAATTGTCCAGATAGTGAAATACAGTGTATATTGTTTTTCACTATTAAAAGGCTATTTGTCCCATAGGATAGAATGGGAGTTTACTTATAACATATCATAAGCATAACTTCCCATTGGGACAAGATGGAATTATGGAGTTTAATATGTCTGAACTCCGAATATATATATACATATTTTAGTAAAGATGATTTTTATATTGTGTGTTTGAAATACCACTTTTATAAAGTCGGTATTTCTTGCTTAGCCATCCTGTGTGCCTCTGCTGGTTTGTGGATTGACTGTCTGGCTTTGAAGTGAAGGGGATGGGGATGTGCATTCATTGTAGACAGCCGCTGGGGAATTTGAGGTGCATCCCACCTTTCCTGGGTGAGTCAGGGCTGGGCTGAATAGACCTGGGCTGTATTTAGATTAGGAGATTTCCTTGTACCTGAATGGGCCTAGTCTGCTGTGTCCACCTCCTGTCGGGAAGCTGGACCAGAGAGGACAGAACTGGTTTTGACTGAGCACAGAGCCTCTCTGCCACCAGAGAGCAAAGAGAAATGCTGTATAAATATTGGGGTCCAGACCCCTGAACTTTAGAACACTTCTGGACTCAAGGGGAACCTCTGCCAAGGAGAAGAGCTAGAAAAGTTGAAGGAGAAGTGCTCTTGGGGTGCTGCCTGGGGTTGGCCTCCACTGGCTGTTTCTGCCAAGGAGAGGACAAAGACTCTGCTGTGTGCTGTGTATCCTGCTTGCTCACCAATGGCTTGAAGTAGAGCTTGACTCCTGTTGTGAAGTCTCAGGGACACAAAGGCTTCATTACCAGCTGCCCCATACTTCCTTGTACGGAGTTCTGACCTGCCAAGAAGTGCCTGTTGCTGTGTTGGGCCTTTGGAGGTTGTTCCTGCTGTTGGGAGCTGGAAAAGAGACACAACTAGGAGAAGTGCAACATATCTGCACATGTTTCCGACGCATCGCCACTGTGCCGCTGAAGTAACTGATGTATCGCCTGCCCACGGTTGGAAAATCAACGCACGTTGTATCCTGTGCACTGATCACCGAAGTCAGAGATCAGCGTACAATTCCGACTCAGGCCCTGCTGTGCGGCTGCAAAAACCAATGCATTGAGGGACCGCGGCTGGAGAGACCAACGCAGCACCGTTGCTGCCGCCGCATCAAGAACCACTGCATCCCTGATCCCCACGCATTGCACAGGGTGCCAAGTTTACAAGAACGGCAGGGGCGCAGTAAGATACCGATGCATCACCTCCCTTCAGTAAGGAACCGTTGCATCACCTCCCATTGTGTGACAGTAAGGAACCAACGCCTCACCTCCCCTGAAGTAAGTAACTGTTACTGTATTTGTGCACACATGCTTTACACACTGCCTCTGACATAAGCCTGTCTGCTCCTGCTAAGCTACGAAGGGGGTGAGCAGGCGTTATTTTAATAGTGTATCCCCTTTACCCTGACTAGGAAGAAGGGTCCCTACTTGGACAACAGTGCAAGACCATTGCCAAATAGAGACCCCCATTTCTAACAATGACCCTTTCATTCTGCAATAAAGCCTAACACGTTACATAAAAGGCGAAAGTGGTTGCATTTTTATTATCAGTGTTTAATACAGTACAGGCAAGTCATGACTAAACCTGCTTGATTACCATCAATGGATGTTTGAGCATCTGTGTTTACTAGGACACTGCGAAATCTCAAACAATGTAGCTGCTGCTTGTTCAGGGGTAGTTTAAGTGATTCGTCAGGGGTAGTGAGCCTTGAATAAATGCAATTACAATAGGGTCAAGAGCATTCTGCCTCAAATCATAAAATGCCAAATTAAGTCAAGAACTCACCTTACAGATGTCAGACTGGGCACAAGACGCGCGTATCCTTACAACAGACAGAATCAACTCATACAAGGGGCTGTGCCGCGGCAGCACTAGCCTTGCAGAGTACCTGCCTGTCTGGAAATTCTGAAATGCCATTTATGACACCCACTTGGGGAGGCACCTGAGTAAAGTATGGATTTGTGCTGCCTGTTCTTTCACTGTCCTTTGGGTAATTGCAGGAATTAAGTCTCCCGAGCTGTGAAAGCCGCCTGCACAAGCACTAAAAACCTTAAATTGAAAGACTATATTATTCCTGAGAAGAGCCTGGACAGGTGGGAGGAGCCGGGAGGCCTGGCGTGTTGGCCTGAACCAGAGCAGGCGCGGCGGGCGCTGCGCGGGCACGTAGCAAATGCAAGACTTCAATTTATGGACTCAGCCTTTAATTAAAGACATAAAAGGTAGGGAAAATCAATGGCCTCTTACCGGCGGCACCTGCATCATGATATCATTTCCTGAGTCCAGGTTTTTATCACTTAGTCCATAATATGTGCCCTCTGACCCGCGCCTCGCTGCCATTCAAGGCCCCCGGCTCGGTTCTGCCTCTGTGTGTCTGCCTCGGGGACAGATGCCCAAGGGATGCTAACCTACCTCTCCATGAGCACTGGGGACAGGTGCGTAGACCCAGAATGAGGGTGGACCACAGCTGCGCTCTCTCTGTCTTCAGCATCCTGGCACACTTTCTTTAGAGAAGAAAAGCAAGCCAATGTTTAATAATGTGTTTCTCTAGTGATTATGCTTCGCTGTGCTTTTTCTGTGAGGCGTCTTATTTTGTTATTTTATTACTAATTATTTCATTGTTTAAGTTTTTTCAACCTTCGCTTTGTGAACCGAATTGTCCCTAAACTTGTGTCAGCAAACGACAGAGGGGTAAGAAGGACAGGGGGGAGAGTCGTCTGAAACGAATTTCATAGCGTGCCCTGCAACGCACAATGCGATGCAGCGCGCGCTACGAAATTCGTTTTAATAATTAAATTGTTTACTTACCTCCAATTATCCATATTCCGGTTTTTAGCACCACCCACCCTGCCCCTCCCCCGCCCCACCTCTCTGCCCCACCGCAACTCCCTCCACGGGCCGCGGCTGTCATCATCCACAGTTACTGGTACCGTGCGGTAACACCCCACCAGTGCAGTGAAATTTTGTGTTATACCCCAATGGAATACGGAATAACTGTGCAGACCCAGGGGCATACTGACAAGGAACAGGGAAAATGAACTCTAAGGGCGCTTAGCGTTAATTTTTTTAATGCCCGTTATCGCTGGATAATACTGCCTGGTTATCGTGTTCTTAACAACGCTAACCGCCTAGGCGATAAAAAATCCAGCGCTAGCAGCATTTTGGGAGGTTATCGTTGGTAATGCAGCGATAAACTACAAGGATAGGGATATACTTGTTGATAGCCCATGGTGGACTTAGCCATGTTATCCACCTCCCATTGGATTACATGGCTAAGTCTGAAAATTAGCAGACGTAAAAAAAGCAGAGTTAACCGTAGTAACCACTGCTTTTTTTGCCTCTAACAGGTTTAGCATGAAGTTTGATAATAGGAGAAATGTTGCTTAGTGACATTTTTCCTATTATTTTGCTCTGGGACGCCCACTTTGCATCTCATTAGAGATACAAAGGGAAGCGTAGTGAAAAAGGGTGCATGTTAGCACCCTGTTATTGATAGGGCGATATTTTTATCTCCACTTCTTTGGCTAAGCCAAAAAAGCGGAGATAAAGCCCTTGTTAATATGCCCCCCAGTTTTTTTGTGTGTACTCCCGGTTGGTATTTCCTGTTCCAAGGGGTTTAATGCTCACATTTACCACCTGCTCTGAGCAGGTGGTAGCTTTGAGTCTGGCCGGTGCTGGGCAGGGATGAAGGGAGAAGGCTGAGTTCAGGGACCGGACTGGGAACCAAAACCGGCCCTGGCAAAGTGCTCGGCCACCCCCCACTCGAGGGCGTTGGAGGTGCCGCCGAGCGCTTTGCTAGGGCCGGTTTTCGGCCGATTTTGTTGCAGGGCAAAAATGGCCCTGTAACAAAATCGGCCCCCAGGGGCTCAAAACCGGCCCCCACCCTTGCGGCGCACCGGGGTATTGCCCGGTGCCGGCTATGGCCAGTCCGGGCCTGGCTGAGGTGGTAGGTTGAAGGGAAAAAAAGGTGACCTAGAAGAGGTGAGCATGTAGCTCTCTCATTGCCAAAATGGGAGGGAGAGCATTGGCTGCTGTTGTAGGCACAGCCTAATTGATTTTATGGTTGTTTCTTCCAGCAGGTAAAATCGGATCCACTTGGGAACATCAGCCCATTTGTGATCTGGCAGAGCAGAATTCCACGCGATAATACATCTCCCACCCCCAACATGTATCGAGGGCCTTTATGTCTTAGAATTATAATAAGCCCTCATGGCACTGTGGTTCTTGGGTGGTGAGGGTGGCATTGAGATATGTGATAGTAGAGGGGGCTAGTAAACATGTGGGCATGGTTGCAGAAAAGTTTTTTTGTTCACTTAATTTAAGCTTAGATAGCTTTGTGATGATAGAAAGTAAAAGAGCAATCGTAACATCACAGCAGCATGAGGCTGGTGCCGCTGTACCACACCCTGAACGTCTAGTTTGAGTACCAAAGTAACTAACTAAAACACAAACACAACCCCCCTCGAAGCACCCTGATTTTGTTAGCAAACCTTTGACTTTTTTGTGGAATACACATAGAATTCCTCAAGCAGTGCAGACAATATACAGTAGTAGATTTCCTGGAGTACTCCAATGACTTAGTGGCATATTGTCAAGCGGCAGCGATAATTATCGCTGGCCGCACTTAGCGTGAGATTTTTTATTGCTGGAAATTATCTCAATGCTAGCGCTGTATTAACAACTCATAGCTCAATGGCGATAATTATTCCAGCGATAGCTGTGTTTTCCATAGAACATCGCTGGTTTTCCAGCGATGTTCCATGGAAAACAGTGATATCCTTGATGATAGGGCCTGTGGTCTTAGCCACACAATCCACCCCCCAAGTTAGGTATGCCTTAGTTTTCGACGGGCTTCGTTGTAAATACAGTGACGCACCGGTAGCAATATTTTATAATGTAGTTGTAAGGGGCATGCATACCTTGCATCTCATTAGGGATGCGAGGTGAGGCGGTAGGAAACCAGGCGCTAAGGCAAGGAAACACTCGCTAGCGTGTCCTTGGTAATAAAGCAATAAAACTATCGCCGGTTTTCGCCCGAAAACAGACGCTAAAGCGGCAATAATGTTATCGCCTGTCCTTGATAATATGCCCCATAATTCCATAAACTGTGACCATGTAGAATTTCGACCCAGTGCATTAATATATGTACATTTTTTCATAATAGGGTCGCCCCTTTTTCCCCACCCATAAAGACACCTATTCCAACCTTTGACAGAAGCAAATGTATCTTTGTTCCCAGGAGGAAAGAGTGAGAAGACCCACATGTGTAAGACTTTGTGGGTGATCACTTACCTCAGCAGGGAGCCCTACCACACAAGCCCACAGCCTCCCACCCCTCCCCCAACCTCATGCTGTCAGATTTGGAAAAATGCACCCTGTGAATGTAAAGTCGTACTTCTGTTTGCAAAAAGCTTTCTCACTAGGGCTTTTTTTTAAATTGCAAAATCTATCCTCACGTGCATGTGAGGAGTGTTTTTTATTGAGATACTCAGCCCAGAGGCCTTCATATCTTCAGTGAAAGTATCACACAGCAGCTGTCACTCTAAAACTATAAGGTGCGACATTTATTTTTAGGTTTAAATAACAAGATATACAGATTTTAGAGCTGCATGGGAAGAGGAAACCTGGCCAGCACCTCGTGTGTTAAAGGGGCCACTAATGATAGTGGCACGTGACTGAAATGGGACTTACCAAGGAAATAGAAACGTTTAATGGCAAAGAGATCATAAGCTATGAGGACCCTTGGCAGACAAACAAATCATCTTTTCTGCTGCTAGAGTGTATTCCAGAACGTTTCTGCCGACATCACTTAATGTCAAGCCATCCTATTTGTCTGTTTATTCCTGGGCAGTGGGCAAATCGTGGTGGAACACATTACAGCTTAATATAGTTGTAAAAGTGGGGAGTCAAAATGCAAATCATAGAATGCGTATGAGAGTTTTCAGCGAGGAGAGCACACATGAGCGACGGGTACAGATTCAGTAAGGTCTTTTAGAAGGTTTTGCATGAGGTTCCTATGAAAGGCAGACGTTGTCTTGGCCTGTCGGATAGGAGCACATCCCACATCCTCGGTGCGTTGTCATAATATAATTGGTCGAGATTGGAGGGCTCTCAGAATCCGGCAGTGTCCAAACTGATTGCTGCTTGGCTTCCTAGGTCCTCATTACGAGAAGCCTGGTGTTTAGGTCGATAAATAAAGCATCCGTTCAAAAAATGGCATAGATGGGTTCGCAAATTATCAGATGTGATCTTTATATTCTGGTAAAATTTTTACTCCCAAAATTGGGCATAATATGCGCATATAGATCATGGTGCACCAAAAGCCTCATGCCTTAGTATCTAGCTGGCATTTTTACCTTTTTTTAATTCTGGCAGGCGCGGATCTGTATCACACCTGGTAATTATAATTACCTAAGAATGGCGATCCATGAGACCCCAAATTGTTGATGGTATAACCAATGCAGTTTGCTGAAATCTTTTTGTATTTGAACCACATGAGCTGCAGAGTACAATACTAATTTGAGAGGAGCTCTCGTTTCCTTTATTTTGATATACACATCAATATTTTCACCTCTACTATTTGTACTGGACACTCTTTCTTTTCTTCTATATAGGTGAGATCGCTACCAAAGATGAGAAACGTGGGCACAACTGGTGAGAACTTACCAGTAGCTCCTCTGGTGTAGTTCATGTGAGGGGCTTTCTCAATTACACCAAATTATTTGTTTTTTTAATACATCTGTATAGTTGGGAGTATGCTTGGAAAGAGATGGCTGACAAATGGAAGTTTTTTTAATAAAAATTAAAAAATTTACTGTGGGCACTGAGGATTGGATAAGACTGGATTTTTTTTTTAACCAGTAGGTGGGTAGAGGAAGATGAACCCCACTCTCAATCCCACTCTCAATCCTACAAAAGAAAGTGGACTATGGCCCGCAAAATCAGGTCTAGTGGTGTTTTCAGTGAGATTGTGGAGGGCAAATAGTAGCGCATTAATACAGCTGAGTTTGACAGAGTGTAAAGTTCTCACACCAGTAAAGTAGCTTGGAGGGTTGATGAACTCGCAGTAGGGGCAAAGGTTCTCATCCAGGTTGAATCAACTCAGAGTCACTGGCCTATCAGTAAATGTCTCAACTTCCCGGTCGGTGAGTCTGAGGCACCCAACACTTTCAGAGAATTTCTAAAATACTTCTATTTGAGAACTACCTGTTCAGTCACTTGGAACACTGACTGTCTTTGTCTCTATAGAGAGCCGGCGGAGGTCTGTAAAAGTATCTTAGAGGTAAAGCTCTAATCCGTGTTCCCGAATTTGCCAGGTAGTTTAGGGCTAAATGAAGTTTCCTCACCAACCAGGGAGATCTAAAATGTATGACTACACACTCTTCTTACTGTTAATTTTTAATGAGAAAGAAATTATAACTCTTTTTAATGCCAAGTGTCTTTCCATTGCTTCATATGGGGTGGGAGCGTGGGGGTATTTTGGCTGCTCCAGACTTCAAATCTTAAAAAGTTGTTTTCTTCAGAGACTGTTGATGGTACCATAGGGAACTTCGACCTTTTTTTGTCATTCAGAGGTGGGCCTACAATTTCTAGAGGACTGGGTGAGTTTGGCTCCATTACGTCTATGGATAAAGATTTGAAATACACCAAAATTAGGATTCTCTAGACTCAACCTTCAAGAATATTTAGCCCTGAATACCGCTAATAGTATTCCCTAGCTTGCATATATTCGCCACAGTTTTAGGCAGCTGGGGCACTGTTGGCTTTTTGAAGAACCAAATTAAATACCACGTGCAGCGGAAAGCCTTAGTTAAGACTGCCTACTATGAACAGGCCCAAGACAAGTGTGTATGCAAATTTTCAGCAAATTTGAATACGTGATCTTTTATTGGGAGGTGAAATTCTAGCTTAGTTTTATAGAAAATGCTCAATACAGATTTTATTTGACAAGGATACGTTTGGGTACTGTACTTTTTTTATGGCTGTTCATGTCCAATAAAGATTTATCGAAGAAACGGACTATCTTCGTCTTAGCCTCTCTCTACCTTTGTGAAACGCTGCAGCCATTCTTGGGTGGATATGACTGACTCTGTCCAAATCAAGTCTGGTGGGCACTATCTGAAGGCTTGTAGTTGGTAGCAGAAATGTCCCAACAACTCGGTCAGCTACCAGACCATTTGCAAACCTTCAAAGATACTCCCAGAAGGGGCTCTGACTAGTTTTATGTCTGACCACACCCAACAAGACCGGTTTCATAAAGCTAGCTCCATGCACATCCACTATGTCCACTGCTCTATAGTGTCACAACTGCCAAAAATTGATTTAAAAGATTTTTTTAATTGCTTCCAGTGTTCTTTGAATTGGAGGTCCAGTGAATTTGCTTGTACATTTTTCCATAGTCCTGTAAGTTGTAGAAGGAGGGCCAAAAAAGTGTATTTTCTTTCTAAAAGAGGATAATGCAAACCTCTCTCGGCTAGGTCTCTGTTTGCCTTTGTAAACGTAACTTAGAAATCTGAATTCTTGTCAGACAGGCTTCTCACTGATGCTTCTCTCAATGTTTCATTGCAGCAGATTGCACACTGATTTATTCACATTAGTTGCGATCAGGAGGATTGATTTCTGGGAAACAGAATCCCTCAAGCAAAGAGCTGAGAAGGAGCGCACACATCTCACCCTTTGCTAAGTAGCTAGGGCCCACCCAAGCTGCCATTCCTTGAATTAGAAGTGAAAACTGGTCCCTGAGGCTATTTTCCTCTACAGGGGCTGAAATAAATACACAAATTAAATGTACAATTTTTCAAAAAGCATAATTCAAGTTCTAGTTTCGACAATGAGAGTGAAAGAATGACAAATGTAACATGATTTATATTAAAACATGTTTACCAATAAGTCCCTTTATGGCTGGATGACAGAACACAAACTGACCTAGCCAGGGAAGGAATCAAGTTATAGCACTGCTAAAAAAAATAGAGTCGACTGAGGAGCTTAATGTATGCCCCTACAGCTCCTGCAGTGTGGGGCTCTCCTGATCAGCACACACACAAACACACGCACGCACACACACACACACACACACACACACACACGCACACACACCCACACACACACACACACACACACACACACTCCACATCCCAAAAGTCCATTGCCACCCAATACATCAGCTTACCAATTGGAGTTTCACAGGAACCACCTACCTCCACCAAAAAGATAGAAAGATATTACTAATATTATTATTGTTCTTGTTGTTTTGTGCGATATAGAATTTTTGCTTGAGGGGTTACACCCTTCTCAAGCAACAACCAAAACCCTGTCAGGGTGAACCAAAAAAAATCACAAAATTAACCTGTATTTAACCTTTGGGTCCCTTGGCACAAAAACAGCCAGGCTTAACTTAGAGGCAATGTGTTAACTATTTATGCAGCACACAAACAGTAATAAAGTGAAAACATAACACTAGAAAAATCCCACACAAATTTAGAATCATTAGAATAGAATTTAATAAATAATTTGAAACCAAAACAGCATTTCTACCAGTTCCCAAACAAAGGTTATAGCTTATCAAATGTAATAATGTAACGCAATGTTACACTATGGGAGAGGGAGGCCTCACAGTAGTGAAAAAAGAATTTTGGAGTATTTCACTAACAGGATATTTAAAACTTAAAAATATGTCCACATTTTTTAATACACTGCACCCTACCTTATGGGCCGGGTTGGACCTACCTTAGGGGTGTCTTGTATGTATTATAAAAGGAAGGCTTAGGTTAAGCAAAAGGTTTATTTTGCCAAGTCGAATTGGCAGTTTAAAACTGCACACATGCTGTAATAGCAGGCATACAACTTGTTTTAAAAGCCTACTTAGGTGCGTGTCACAGCAACTGCTGCAGGTCCACTGATAGCATTTAATTTACAGGTCCTGGGTCCATGTTGTCCCAATGTACTAGGGGCGTATTTGTTAATTAACTGTGTCAATTAGGCGCAGGCCAATTTTACCATGTTTTAGGAGTGAGCACTAGAACTTTAGCACTGCTTAGCAGTGTTAAGGGCACACAATCTTAATGTCAACAAACAAAAACAGGTTCAGAAACAGGAGGGGTGTTAGCAAAAATTTCCCGCGAGAGGAGTCTTGAATTGTACACTGCCTGCATTTATTATGCATTGCTAACTCCCATTAGGCTAAGGGGTCCCCTTTCCACGGGCGCACGTTAACATCTTCTACGTGGCGCCGCCATCATCACACTGAGTGTTAACTGCTCCTTTAGGGAACAAAACTACAAAATTCCCATGGTGAATTCAAAATAAATAAATATTTGCTAATTAGGGGAGTCTTGAACTCCCTGTTGGCTGTATTCGCTATGCGGACTACAATTCCCATCAATACAAGGGGAACTGTAGTTTTTTTCCCGTTAGGCTATGGGGGTCCCGCTCTCCTCGGGCGCACGTTAACTTATTCCACGTGTCACCGTCATCATGATAGCGAGTGCCAATTGCTCCCTTAAAACATAGAACCACAATATTCCAATGATGGATTCAAAATAATTAAACATTTGCTAATCAGGGGAGTCTCGAACTCCATGTTGGCCGTATTCGCCATCGACTACAATTCCCATCAACATTAGGGGCATTGTAGTTTTTCCGGGCACTCGCAATACGGACAACGCTTGTACACCGGCGCCCCCCCAGATTTCTCAGAGGGACGCCTGGTGTACCGACGGACAGGTTAGTGCTGTTGTAAACTGTTGCGGATATTTGGAGCAATTACACCATCTCGCTCCTTTTAAAACACCAAAAGTAGAGAGCATTTCTTTGGCAATGCGATAATGGGTCCTCGTACTTTGAGTGGGGTGGGTTAATGTCACCACACTGCTTTTTGCGCGTTGCGCTACTAGCAAACCGTTCACAACATCTTTTCCTTCAGCGGCAGTTATCAAGTTGGGCGACATTGCTGGGAAGCATTGTCTAGCCCGTACAGTATTTGTTACCTTTATTCTACACTATTTACGCTTCACTAGAGCGTCTGAACTCGATGCACTTATCACGCTTTATTAGAGCATCTGAACTTGATGTAATTTGGTCGTGCTCTACATTATGCTGTGTATGGTGCTTGATTAACGATTTGATTAATCTATATAATCGTTATAAGCTGACTGCCCCATGAGACGGGTGCTCCTAGGTGATGTGAGTCCTAGAGACTGTTCCTTCACTTATTATGATTCCAAAACTATATGCCTGAGACTATTTAAATGTGAGTTTGTCTTGTTTGTTCTGTTTTTTTACCAGAGCGGTGCTCCACACACCTGAGCTGCAGCCAGGTGGGGTGAGGTAATTTCCTCCTACCAATTAGGTAAGCGGGGGTTGGTTTGGATAATGGAATTGATTACCATATTCATGTGACATGGTGTACTAGAGGCACTTAATGGTTGAACTACATACTAATGTTCATTTTTCTTTTTTTCTCCTTGTGGTTCTCTGTGTTTTCCTGTTTGGGCGCAAACTTTTTACTCAGTTTTTTGGAGGAGATCGAGTAAGACCTGAAACTATACAGGTGACAATTTTTATTATTATTGCAGTAGCTGTGAATACTCCGGTCCTGAAGCAGGCAGTGGCATAGCTCCAGCCACATTTGCCGAAACATGTCGCCCCTACTTGCAGGCAGATATTTTGTTAAATCTGTCAGTTTCCTATATTTTTAATATTGGGAGAATTGAGAGAAATTATTAAAATTTCCCACCTCTACTCTATTGTACCCAATTTTAGAACACTTCACTCTTTTTTCACTTAACACCCATGCACTGCAATTCAGTTACCCTGGTGTACACATTTTTTCGGTTCCACCCTTTATCAATAATTTCCATCTTACTTTGATTGTCTGTCACAAAAAAACATCTAGTGGCAGACCACACTTTCTCCTGGGTTAGGTGAGCCCAGATGATGAATAGGGCGGTATTGAATGGGAACTGATGGGCACTTTTTCCCTACTTAAGGAATTTAGTGCGTTCTGTTGCACATTTGCACTAGTCACTTTTTGGTTTGCCTTGGTTGTGCTACACTTTAGGTTACACAGTAGAACCCTATTCCTTCTTTTCTGACCCGCAGACATATTTTGTTATGTATATGCAGTATTAGGGCACGTGTCTGTTATGGGTCGTTAATCTAGCGCTTGGACCCTCACCAAATTTTTGGGCTGCATTCATCAACATTGAGAGCATGTTCACTAGAACCTTTCTAATCTCCACACCAAGCTGGGGATCCCAGTTTGTCAATTGCTTTATGGTGGGTGTAGCACATTGGGGAATTACATGAATAAGAGGAATTATTTTGACGCTATCATTATTCGGAGACACAGAACTCTACTAAGTCCACTCTTTACGCCTGCAACATTCATTGCAGGGTTGTATGTCACTAAACCAAGATCAACAATACTGCCCTACTAAAACATTGCATGCTCTACATCAAGATTTACCACTACATTCAAAGGTAAGTATATAGTTACTATTCTTAATTCCACCTGTATTTAACTCAGGAGGAAAGTATAACTAAATTAGGAGTAGTAAATATATACCAATCTTGTAATGTAGTGGTAGGTCTATTTATTGGATAAAATAGTATTAGCATGCAATGTGTTATGTGATCCCCTGCTGAAAACCTTGCAGAATTGGATAGTGTAGATAGTGGGGGGGCCTAGATGGTAACATGCCAAAGTGAGCTAGCTAAGGTAGTCACACTTGCTCAATTCTTGGGGCTCCTTTCCTGCGTTGCTGACGGCACACCATAGTGGCTTCTATGTAGGCCTTTGTGCTTTAGGCCATTGCATGACTGTTAAAATTTGAAGGCAAAAGTGATGTTCTTTGGCAAAAGGACTATTAAACTCAAATGGTGCTTGGATTGGCCCCTTGGATTTCAATGCGGGGTAGCAATGGGTAGCAGTTACTTACTCTTCCTAAAGCTTTGATTCCCTTGGCTATGCTCTTAATAACCCTTATCTTAGGGGGCTAACCAGTAGCGGCTCCTTGAGGGAGTGCTGTGGGGCAGTGGGGCAGGGTGAGGGAGGGTCAGGGTGGGAGGTAGTAAACTCCGGCCAAACGGAGGTAAGTAAAGAAATACATTTAAACAAGCATTTACAATGCAATGGTCTCGGCATTATTAAAGGTAGAGCTATTGGCATTGCTCACGACATTTTTATTCATTTTTTTTTTAAACATAAATAAATGGTATTGTCATTCACAATGGCAATAGGTGAGCATTAGAGAGGAGTAGAGAGTATTCGCGGACACAGAGCCACACACACAGAAAGCCACAGAGACTTGGATATTAATAAGGAATGCAACACCTTCAAAACAAAGGTCTAAAGCACATGCCGTCCGTTCTGCTTAAAGTTACCTGGTTTTCATGGATAGTTGCACCTTTCTCCTGGAAGATTCTGCTTCCTTGCACCCTGTGCTTTGTCGTTTCTTTGTTGTATTATTGTTTTATTCCACCTCTCTTTGTGGTTTCTATTCCCTCCTTCTTGTATAGTCCCTCTCTCATTCTCACACTCCCTCCTTGCTCCAGCATCTCACTAAAGAAACACTGTATAGAGATGAAACCAATAGTGTCCATTTTCTTACGTATTTCCTCCCACCTCACTCCTAATTTGTGTCTCACAAAGGCACCAACTGTTGGCACGGAATACAAAGCACCAAAACAGAGAGAGTCAAAGGAAATTAATTCTACGTTTATTACAAAAGCTTATGGGGAAGCGGGCTTTTCTGAACGGTTATGTACTGTTTACATGAGTGATTGGCATATTCCTTTAGCATCAACGCCAGCAGTTCTATATAGCTTTCCCTGACTAAGTCATAGACATCAATAAAAAAATCAGGCCTTTAGCAGCTAGGTCCCGGCTGCATTCGCCTCTGGCTGTAAAGTGTAATTCCCTGTGTTTATGCCATGCTAAAACCCCATGAGGAACCCAAGGATAACAAAGGTTGGGAGCGAGGAACAGGAACTCTCAGGATGACAGGCGTCAGATCCAAACCCTAGCCCGAAGCCAGCTCTAAACCCCAACTGCCTTTTGGTAATAAAATCCAAACACCCCCAGACTCTACTTCAATTCAATCCCAAGTTTTAAAAATACACGATTTGTTAGTTCTTTCTTAACAATTAGCAATGCCATATGCTGTCTTTTTTTAACTTAAGCTTTCCTGTGACAACGCATAGTTGTTTTTCAGGATGTAGTGGTGAGAGGCACTAATGAAGGGAGAAACGATGTACATATCCAAGCAGGATTAGTGAACTTACTTCCACTTTGCAATGTCAGAAATTCACAGTATTGCATATTACAGGAGACTTTAAATGTAATTTCACTATTGAAAAAAAAAATAGAGGAATTTATAATGAAAATGACTGTCAAAATAGGGACGGTTTGTTAATAGTTTCACTTTTAAAGTGTTCCGAATTGGTTTAAGCTGTAATAATGAGGATAATAATAATTTGTATTTAAATATCTGTTACTGTTACTAAATTTAATAGTACTCGGTTGCCCAAATCCGAGGGATGGAAGCAGCGTCTGCCTTGCCAGGATTGGCCCTTGTGGCATAAATAGCACAGCATATCCCAGTGGCCAGAATTGTACTCGCTAAGTCATCTCATTTATTTATACGGCACTTAAAACTGACGTTTTTCCCAATTCGAATTGCTATAAATAACAGGCATTAATGTTGATCATTTAATTGTTAGTCACTGTATCCCCATCCAAAGGATGAAATGCGGAGTCGTCCCTGCCAGGATCCGTACCTCACGTTCAGGTAATACTAGTTGAAGGATCTTTAAACAATTAAAATATGCATTACTCTAGACACAGCGGCGTCCTCGCCCCTTTCTTCCATATGTAAAAAAACCAAGTACTATGACGTGACTGGAAGACGATATTTGATGCTTTGCAAAATAAATAAATCTCCCGCGAGCTCGGCTTTCGAATTGGTGGAGGGTTGCGGATGCGTGGGTGGAGCACAGGGTGGTGAAAGGGGGAGGAGAGCAGGGGGGGGTCCTGTGAGTCAGAGTGACAAACAGGGTGGCAGAAGCAAGACAAGCAGCGCAAATTATTTGGCAATTGAATTAAAACGAGAACGATCCAAGCTGTATTTCCACATCTGCCGAAAGCGCAGAGATCCGCCCATGGGTCTGTGCGTGTTCAAGGTTTATTAGATTTCAGGCCGAGTCATGACTTTCATCTCCTGAGTGTGCAGTTCTGTTGCCAAGTGCAGGCATGGGACCTGGAGCTCGCGTCCTCGTGCGCAGTCACTGTGCCAAAGGAGATTCATTATGTAATAGGAGACCTCAAACATCTTAATAAAGTTCTGCATTCCGCGCACTGTTGTAATTTCGTTTGAAATGAAACATCTGATCGACGCGGCAGAGAAAATGTTGCACAACAAAGGCCCCAGGACGAATCCCTAGTTTTCTAACTTTATGGAGCATCGGGGCACATAATTGCATACGTCAGAGTTCCAGAGATACTAGCGTACATATTATTTTCACAATAATTTTATTGTAATAAGATTAACATTCTAGTAACGAAATAGAGTAATTCAGTTACCAGCTGGGTGAAAAAGCTGGCATCCTCTAGTGGACTTTGCAACAAGCGCTCAACCCACTGTGCCCAATAGCTGAGAAGCCGTTAACACTACTATTGTTCACACGTGCATTGCCCTGGAAATGTAGGAGGCCAGCACCCTCATACTGTTACTGGTGAAAAGCACCCCCTCCCCTCCCACACACAACCCGGACGGGCCGCAGACGCCGCGATCTTCTGGCATCCCCCACACTCTTCCACTCAGGACCGATGTCCTGCTCGCCATCCCCTTTTCCTGGCACCCCGCCCTGTGGCTGTAGGATGCTGGGTGCAGGCTGACAGTGAGAGGTGGGGCACACGCACACCCGTGAGCCCAGCGCCCTGGGGGGCTTCACACTAGCAGTGGACACGGGTTCCGCAGGGGGTCTCGGCCACCCTTTGATCCACCCGATGGCATCGGGGACGTGAACTGGGGGCACGTGCTTGGTGCTCAAATCGGACAGAGGCCGCTGCCCCTGTGGGGTCGGTGCTTACATATGTGTTCATTCACGCACAGGCCCAAGCCCGGTGTTTCACGAGCACGAGCGTGTGCAAGAATGGTGACGTCCCCTGCAGGGGGGGTGGGGGGGGCACGGAATCATAATGCTATAAGAACTTTTAGTAACACAAATCTTTACCAACAGGAGCGGGGGGGGGGGGGGGGGGCGCGCCGGGACTCCGGGTCCGAGTGTGCAGGGCCGCAGCGGTGGATTCAAATTCTCCCCTTGCCTGGTCTCATTTTCTCCTTCCTTTGTTCCCCGCACTGTTTCTTCTTCTCCCTTCAATTCTTCTCCCCGCCCCTCTCCCTTAGGCCTCTCACCTCCATTCCCCCCTTCCATGTCTATCTTTCCTCCCCTCGCCTGGTGTGACCTGCACTCTTCTTCCCCCTTCATTTATTTTCGTCACTCCCCCCCCCTCTGTTCCTCTCCTCACCTTGTCCCTTGTGCGCCGCAGGCTGTTCCCGCTGTTGGTCCCCGGTCGGCCCTTGTTTTATTAAAAAAAATACAATACAGTCTCTTGCCTCCGCTCCGCCTGCCACGCGGCGGACTCAGGGGTCTTCCATGGACAGAGGGGGGGCTCAGCTCTCCATCCCGACGCCGAGGCCTGGTGTGCGGGGGGACACCGCCTCGAGCGTTCACACCCCCGGTGCTGTATTAACTGAACGCACCCTGGCCAGAAACACACTGACGTCACCAGAACTGACCCTCTGTACCAGATACACCCCCCCCCCCCCCCCACCTCCCCGCTTTGCACCTTCTCGTCGGGAGGTCTCCTGTCCTTCCCACAGGTGTGAATTGACGCGCCGATCCAGCATTAAACATGCTTCCAAGGGAGATTAGCGAAAAACACAAGAATTATTATTTTTAATTATTTCGTTGGGATTCTTTTCTGACGCCCGCGGAAATGTAGGAGGCCAGCACCCTCATACTGTTGCTGGTGAAAAGCACCCCCTCCCTTCCCACACACAACCCCGACAGACCGCAGACGCTGAGATCTCAGCGCGAGCACCAGGAAAGCCTCACCCCAGCGCGAGGTCAGGGGCCTCCATGAAAGATTAGCATTCACTCCCTGCGGTATTTTTGGAATACCCGATACCTTGTAGTGCTTTGTTTGGTGCCAAAGCAGGAGATCACTGGGTGAAAAAGAGGGGCTTGCTTTCTTGTGGGGCCGTGGCTGCTTTCATCTCACTTTGAAACCCCTCCCTTCAGTTGTGCCCACCCGCAGGCACACCACAGACGCCCCCACCCTTCCTCTCAGCCTTTGAATTTTAAGCACCCCTCCCCAGCCCTGCTCCTCTTTCACGGGTGTGCTGTGAGTGATTTACACAGGAGTACAGTGACGTTTGTCGGGCGCAGGCTTCTTGCGATTGTCTCAGAATTGTGAAAACAAGACAAAAAAATGTGGATTACCTAAGGAGAGCTGCGGGGGGGGGGGGGTAGAGGGGAGCGGGACTAAGGAGAGCTGCGGAGGGAGGGGGGACCAGCAGAGCAGCTGTGGAAATCACCACCGTCTTTCTCCAAGGCAAAGCAGAAATGCCTCGGAGAAAGCATGGTGATTCTTCGCATTTGGGGGCGTGTTTTTTGCGCCCTGAGTGACAGACGACGTCACAGGGCTAAAGAATGCAAAAAATCACGCCCCCAAATCCGAAAAAGACATGGCTTGTTTGAAGTGATGCATCTCTCCTCCAATGGCTGGCCTCCTTTTAGGAAGCCAGCCAATGGTGAGAGACGGGGCATGGAGGCGGGTTCTGAGGCTCCACTAGAGGTCATTAATTCTCTGACCGGAAGCTGCTTCGCAGCTTCGTCCCGAGACCTAAAAACAAATTACATTGAGCTCTGCATCGCCATTTGGTGTTGCAGGGTGCGCAATGTTGTTTGTTTTATATTTTTATTTCTTTACTTACCTCCGTTCTGCTGTATGCTGGAGTTTACTACCCCCCACCCGGGCCCTCCCCGCCCCGCACACCGCCCTGCAGCACTCCCTCGAGGAGCCGCTACTGGGTCTAACATCTCTGTTTACTTCCAAATGTTTCCACTGCTTGGCCTTCCTGCAACCATCAGGAGCAAATGGAGGTTGTTAAGTAGTTAAGTACAGGAAAAGGGTCAACAATTTGATGTTATCGGTATTCATGGGTACATAATGTTCCTCCCGGTAGCCCTAGCCTTTTGGAGAATTAACATCTGTGTTTCAAACTACTATTAAAGGCCAATCAGTGTCCATAGCTGCATGGAGATGTGGCGCCGACTGTGAGTTGGAGCAGCTACTCGAAGCCTAAGAGAACAATCAATGTTGAGATAGGAGTAGGATTGTCCAGGTACCAGCAGCAGTTTGAAGGCTGAACATTGCTACCATTAATAAAGGTCTTCGGAGTAAATCTAATGCTTTTTCTTCATGTCTGTGGTTAGAGCTGGTGCACACAGAGAGAGCAGACAATTAGACATTGTTCCAATAAATTCCATGCGTAGACTTCATATGAAGCAAACCATACCCCAGTCACTTTTGTGCCGTGAATGAAAATGGTGCTCCATAACCATATTGATGAACAAGGCCGAAGACCGAGTTCTTTTATGAGGTCATGGAAATCTGAGTGAGGTTAGTGGCTATTAGACTTGTGTGCATTCTGCACCACTATAGACTTTTTTTATTCCACAGATTTCATATTCTTGGTTCTCTGTTCCCAGTTTCCAAGTTGGATCATTTGTGAGTGATCAGGATCTATTGATGATGGACATCATAGGCTGCTTCATGGGGTATGAGCCAGTGCTTAGATTGTGCCAGTTGTTGCAGGTGGTGACCACTGGCCCTCATTTTTGTAGATGGTTACTTTTTTTATCATGAAACTTTGACCCAGAGGGAGAGAGAAAATAAGATAGAAAAGGTAGAAAGAAGGAAGAGAGGAATAAGAAAACAATGACAAATAGAGAAAGCAAGGATGAGAAAGAGCCTGCAAACAGAGATCGGATGTGTAGAGTAGTGGAAGAAAGATGCATGAAGTAGAATCAAAATTAGGAACATTTGTCTGAGGAAATGGGTTTTATTCTGTGGTTTGGTACACTTACCAACCCCTTTAGGACCAGTATGTTTAGTTTGTTAAAGCCTCTAGCTCAACCCTGGGTAGCTGTGGCTCTGAGCAGCAAAACTCACTCATAGGAACCCGTGTAAAATATTTAAACATTACTAAAACAATTGAAGAACAAATACATGAGGCACTCAAGAAAACCAACACAATTTATAAAGATAAAATGTATTTTTATATATTTTTAGACACCATAATGAAAAAAATCTATTGCAGGGTTCTGCAGATATGGAATTTACAAGTCTAGTGAATATACACTTTTTCACTCAACCACAGACAAGCATTGGTAAATTCAACAAATTTAACATTTAGAAACTTTTTCAAGGAAAACTTTGGGCAAGTGTCAATCCGGTTACCTAGAGTTACCTTAGGCAAGGAATTCCGACGCGGAACCAGTCAGGGGACCAAAAAGGTCTACGGAAACAGTTACCTCAAAGGTAGAAGCAGTTTTCAGTGATCTTCTTTGCTGTAGATTCCCATGGAGTGGTCCTGATACAAGGGATGCTGAAGATGCTAAAGGATGCTGTAGATGTGATGCGGTAGATAGGGGTCTTTCACAGCTACTCATCATTCCACATTCTCACTGAGGTGGTTCTAGCCACAGGGATCGACGTCCCTCAAGGTCTTTTCTGTCCTGGCATAAGTCCAGTCACCACTGGACTACCAGTTCCCCGGTATATAAGTTGTTGCCAAATCCTTTCTTGGGTGAACACTTGTCTTCTGGGCAACCAAGCTGCATTCCGATGACTCACCTAGGTCCAGCACATGCAGGTGCAGCTTTGAGCATTGGTTCTGGGTCTATTATGCTGAACAGCAATGAGAAACATCAGCTTGAAGATTTGAGCTACCAACTTTCCCCAGACTGCTTCTCCAGCTGTTGTGACCCTGTGCTGTGAACAGGAGGTCATCCAACTGACCCTTGTAGTCTCTTGCTTCAGCTTGGCTCCAGAGATGACTTCTCCATGAGTAGGACACAGAAGGCACAGTCCCTTCTCCTTTGCTAGCCTCCAGGTTCAGCAGGTGCAGGCCGCGCTCGTACAGCCTCTCTTTGCTAGTTCCTTGATGCAGCTGAGCAGTCCTTCTTCAGTCCCTTTTTCAGTCCAGTAAAGATCTGAGTTATGGGTGCCAAGGGCACCCTATTTATGCTCAGCAGATTTCCTCAGGGTAGGACATGGTTGGTAGCTAATGGGCTACCAAGATCCCTCCCTCTTGATGACCACTTCTTGTGAAGTGTGGCATATGGCTATTCCCCAATTCACCATTCTACCCACTCCCAATATGGCAGAACACCACTTTCGGCATCCAGAGTTTCTTAGCCTAACCCAGAGATGTGGCTACCAAGGGGACTACACATTCTAAAAAGAGTGTGGTAACTGCTTTCCCTTCTCCTTCCCAAGTGCCAGCCTGTCTACTTGAACAATAGGGAAGCCCCTCTTCCAAGTGTTCCCTATTTGCACTTCAAAGGCAGCTTCACCTTTTAAGCTCACCTTTTTGGCCAATATCTGTGTGGTTTCCTCAGGGCCGGACTGGGAACCACGACCGGCGCTGGCAAGGTGCTCGGCCAGCCCCCCCTCCCACTCGGGGGCGGGGGGGGAGTTGAAGGTGCCGCTGAGCTCTTTGCCGGTGCCGGTCTGCAAAAACGGCCGTGTAACAAAAACGGCCCCCATGGGCCCAAAACTGGCCACCACCCGTTCGGCGCACCTGGGCATTGCCCGGTGCCCTCTATGGCCAGTCCGGCCCTGGGTTTCCTGCCTGGAGGAGTTAACACCTCCTCTAGTAGAACGCCTCAATTGTTATCTTTTCTTTAAGTCATTCAGACATCTCCCCATGAAAGCAGAAGGCTGTCTCACGGACAGACCTTCTGTGCAACCATAATTGGGAACTAGAAATCTTGGGTAGCCAAAGTGGCAACTTCTAAAGATACACTTTGTCCTCCTGTGACATTAAATTCGATGTAACCATTACATTGGATCTAATGCACTGATTCTTTTGATACCGTACAGTACCAACTTTACTAGTTCCATTCACAAGCTAACAGGGCTGAGATGTCAGCCTTTAACTCAGCACTTTCCAATGGGGCAAGCAACTAGCCTTTCCATAGTAAAAACAGCAATGTAAGGTTTTTACTATTGGAACATGTAAATGTACATATTCCACTTTTAAATATACAGCACCCTGTTTTAGGGCTCAACAGGTCTGCCTCAAGGGGGACTTATATATATTAAAAAAGGAGGACTGGGCTTTGCCATTACCTGAAATGGCAAATTCGAGCTAGCAGTTTAAACCTGCTCTCTTCCAGTCTGCAGACGCAGCCTGAAAGCCATG
This sequence comes from Lissotriton vulgaris, assembly GCF_964263255.1. Lineage (NCBI taxonomy): Eukaryota > Metazoa > Chordata > Amphibia > Caudata > Salamandridae > Lissotriton > Lissotriton vulgaris. The sequence goes on from NC_141695.1 coordinate 906,595,381, forward strand.
GCTTACATATTCCCACTCAGAGTGGCACAACAACTGCTGCAGTCCTTGAGGGGGACTCTAACTTACAGGCCCTGGGTACTCCCGGTACCATATACTAGGGATTTATGAGTAAGTTAGACTATGCCAGTTGAGTATAAGCCAATACAACATACAACAAAAATGTAAAGGTCAGAGCACATGCACTGATTCCTGATTAACATGGTTTAGGGCAAGTCGGAGTGATTACACCAACACCTAGTGGTCAACATGGTAGAAAAAGTAGGGATGAACCTGTAAAAAGACTATTTCCTGGCACTTTGGTATTCAGAAATAATAGAATTCAGCAGTGACAGTGGTGGGCTCCTAAAAAAACTTTGGGCCCATGCTTTTTTATTAACAAAATGAGCAATGTGTGAAAGAGAGTCAGGAATGCTGAGAGCTATCTTAAGATGTTTAAACTCTTGAATGAGAGGAAAAGAACACTTTGATTGAAGATAACATATTTTCCTATCAGATTTTGAAATTGCATTGCAACGTTTTGGAAAGCATGTAAGCTTGGCAAGGGTGTTAACTTTGAAGGGAGATGTACAAGTTGAAACTGTCTTCATATGAATCTCGTCTCCAAATGAAATGAAGGTTTTATCCAAGGGAAAGACAAAAAAATATTGTGTATCTTCGATTAGAAATAAAGGGTCAGATTTAGACCCTGGCAGACTGGACTCTTCATTGCAAATGTGAAGGAGTACCCTCTACACCAAACTCTTGGACCACCCACCTCATTTAAAGATTGGCAGGCTATAAGCTTTCCATGGGCAGAGCCCTCATTGGGGCTGTCAGAGTAAAACCACCGCCTCTATTTAGTGCAGATGGTGTTATTTTTTTTATGTCAATTGCACCAGGAAAAGCCTGGAGGTGAAAGACAGAAAAAAAATAATGATACCACACCCTGGGGGAATGCTTCCAGTATGCGGAGATCATTTTTTTTTTGCTTTTCGGTAACAAACTCTGGCTATGAGAGTTTGTTTCTGAAAAATGGAAGAAAAAGATGCACTTTCGTTGCACAGCCGTCAAAACCGATGGTGGCCATCAACCAAACTGTTAGACCTGCATTGTTTTGGCATGGCTTCCCCTGCCTATTTGCTTCTGGCCTCCTGTTTTTGACTGTGTGCTGAACTTCATTTTTGCTGGTTTTAGGACTCTGGGCACTTTACCACTGCTGACCAGTGCTAAAGTGCATGTGCTCTGTGTCTAAAATGTATTGGCATTTGGTTTCTTCATGATTGGCATATTTGTTTTTACTATAAAGTCCCTAGTAAAGTGCAAAAGGTGTACCCAGGGCCTGTAAATCAAATGCTACTAGTGGCCTTCAACATTGATTGTGCCATTCACATGAGTAGTGTGGAAAGCATGTCTCGGGCCTGCCAATGCAGAGCCTGTGTGCGCAACTTAGGACTGCCATGTCATCCTGGCAAGTACACCTACTTGCCAGGCCCAAACATTCCCTTTTACAAAATGTAAGGCACTCCTAAGGTAGGAGGTAGATAGACTTGTCGGCAGGTTGCAGTGTATTCAAAAAGTAGGACATGTGGTTTTAGGTTTTACCCGCTTAACCGCAGCAGTGTGGGAGAATTAATGAGTGGGCAGGGCTGCATCGGCCAACGGACTTGCGCAGCACCAGCGAGGTAGTGCTGTCGCAAGCAAGAAACGGGTTAAATTCCAGGTAGTGAAAAACAGCTAAATTCATTTTTCACAACAGCAAGGCCTATCCCTCCCATAGGTTAGCATTGCAGCCATCTTTTACCATTTTACAAGTGTATCTTCCAATTGAGAACAGATAGTAAAATTGGAGGTTGGTGTCTCTGGACTCATAAAAAAAAACATCTTTTGGTAAAGTTGTTTTTAAATTGCGGGTCTAAAAATGCCACTTTAAAAAAGTTGGCATTTCCTTAATTTAACCATTCTGTGCCTCTGCCTGTCCTTATAATACACGTCTGGGTTGGATGATAGTTGGGCTTTGTGAATTCACTCTAGTCAGTCACACACAAAGAAAGCTGAGGTGTGCCCTTCATTTCTTGATGGCTCATCACCAGGCTGATGGGTCTTCCTGAGCTAGAGTAGTGGGAGGAGTTGACAATTGCACTTGAATAGGGCTGTGCCTGACCCCACACAGAGAGCTACCTACTCCCCTCCAATGTGTCTGGAGCCAGGGCCAGGAAGACCGGGTCTTATGCACTACAAGACTACGTGGAGAAGTGTGGCTCACTGGTTAGAGGTGGCAGGCCTGGAAGCAGAGGTCAGCCCGGAACCAGGGTTCGATTCCCGGCTCGGTGGGGTCTTGAGTCCTAAAATGTCCATGGACTTGACAATTCTCGCTCCGGTGCCTACTCGATTCATGGGTTCACACTCTGCGACTCTGGGCAATAGCTTGCTTAAACTCCACAACGGCCCTTTGCGTCGGGATGCCTGTCTTTCACCTTGCGGATACCCTGCCGGGGTTATCTCACAGGGGAATACCAGGACGGGTTCCCTAAGCAAGCGCTTAGAAATCGCTTGGTGATTTTGCGCTATATAAATTCCTGTACATTTACAATTACATTTACAAAGACCTTTATTTGAAGTATCCTTACTTCAAAGGCTGAAATGGGTATACGTATGGACCTCTGATACCACAAACCTGGAAATCTGGACTGAGGACATTCTACTAAGAAGAAGAGCTCTTGTGCTGCCAGGAGGGGCTATCATTATACTGCTTTCTTTGCTTTGTTGGCCTGCTGCCTGCTGCTTCTGTCTTGAAAGTGAGGGGACTGGACTTTGCTCTCTGCATCCTGTTTTCTAAGGTTCTCAAAGGGTTTGAGTTGAGCTTGACTCCTGTTGAAAGTTTCAGGGCCATCAAAGACTTCACTTGCAGCACCTGGGCTTTCCTGCTGAGATCCCTACTCTGCCACGTGATGCCAAATCCAGTTCCTGGGCTCTTGGAAGTGAGTTCACTGTATTAAGCACGATGAAACCATTCCACCATCTTCAAGTGTGATTTCAGAGCCGACACCGCTCTTCAGTACCGTACCGCTGCCTACACTGAAGACATGGTCCCCGCTCAACGCAACAACCTCGACTTGCAAAGTAGGCCCCACAGCCGCTGTAGCACCTCTGAAGATCTGCAAAGAGTGAACTTCGAGCACTGCGTCACTGAAGTCGATGACCCCCGACTCCACTGCAGTGCCTGTGGCCGGGGTGGTGTGACATCGACAACGTGGTGTCGACGCCTCGTGGCTTGACCATCGACTCTTCATTGACCCTGCACTGCCAGCAGAACCGCCTCTTGCCGCCAATGGCGCATCACCTCTAATGTGTCTTGCAACGTCCCAGGCATCCCCGATGTGCCAACAACCTGCACTGGCAGTAAGGAACCGGTGTAGCACTCACTGGCGTCAGCGACACCTCACCTGCCTAGCGCTTCGCAACGTCTTTGTTCTGTCACTGTTTCCAAGGTACTGTGACCAGAGTCTGTACCAATCCATAGCCAGCCGGCACTCCATCATGGTCGGCCTCGAACTTTGAGATTCTACTCCGTCAAGCATGTCGTTATAGCCCCAGCCGGAGCTATCGTGTTTCATTTAATATTGAAGAATTCGTTTCTTGATTAGTGTGTGTTGGAATTCGCTGTTTTGGTCCTGGTTTAATCAGATATATATTGGCTATTTTTGTAAACTGGTGAAGAGTACTTTGTGGTGTTTTCGCTGTGTACTGTGTGTGTGTGTGTGTGTGTGTGTGTGTACAAATTCTTTACATATTGCCTCTTTAGTTTAAAATGACTGCTCTGAGTCAAACTACTCGAGAGTGTGCACAGGTAAACTTAGTATGTACTACACTTACCCTGACTGGGATTGTGGGTCTCTACTTGGACAGGGTCCAAACCGCGGCTAACTAAAGACCCTATCTCTAACACAAACATTTTGCCCATTGAAAGGAAGCGCCGGGATGTTGGTTCTTTTCATGGTACACAAATTGCCTCTGAGACTGTGGTCATCAATGAATCTGATGGATTGTGTACCATCGGGATAGGGGACCGAATGTCCTCCACCATCCTCATTCAATCAGTCAACCAATCAGCATTTTTAAAGTGCAGCACCATCACCCTGGGGGTATCTGGGCACTGATTCTCTGTTGAAAAGCAAGGTCTTGAGCCTCTTTCTGAAGTCTGCCAGTGAGGAGGCTGTACGTAGTTGAAGGGGAAGGTTGTTCCTGGTCTTGTCAGCAAAGTAGGAGAAGGAGCAGCCACAGCTAAGGCTGCGACAGATGTGGGTGGTGTGCTGTGGGCGAGTGAAGATGAGTGCAGGTGCCTGGAAGGCTGGTGGAAAATCAATTTATGGTTGATATAAGAAGGTCATAGGTCATGTAGGGCTTTTTAGTCATGCATGAGGATCTTGAACTGGCATCTCTTCTGGATGGGGAGCCAGTGGAGGTCTCTCAGGCGGGGGTGATGTAGGTTTGTTTGGGGAGGTCCAGGTTGAGCCTGACTGCAGCGTTCGATATGGTCTGGAGTATTCTGAGGAGCTGGGTAGAGATGCCGGGGTAGAGGGTGTTGCCGTAGTCAAGACAACTGTTGATTAGGGTCTGAGAGACGGTCTTTCTGGTGTTGGTTGGAAACCATCTGAAGATTCTGTGGAGCATGTGAAGTGTGCAGAAGCAGAAGCAGGCAACTGCTTTAAATTGTTGTTTCATGGTTAGTTGGCTGTCGAGGTTGATGCGGAGGTTGCATGCATGTTTGATCAGTCTGGGTGTGGATCCAAGTACTGCAGGCCACCAGCTGTGGTCCCATGCTGAGGTGTTCTTCCAGAAGATCAGTACTTCAGTTTTGTCAGAATTGAGTTTGAGGCAGTTGTCTCTAATCCATTTGGCTACATTAGTAATGGAATTGCAGATGCTGGTTTTAGCATTGGAAGGGTCCTTTGTGAGCGAGAGGATCAGCTGAGTGTCACCTGCGTAGGAGATTATGTTGACGATGCCTATGATGGGGTCATGTAGATGTTGAAACAGGTTGGGGCTGAAGGACCTGGATGTCAGACTATAAATCAGGCCACCGATTTTAGCAAGTCAATTCACCTCATATCAACTGTGGGGGAATTGGTGCTCACATAACAAGACACCTACAGCTTTTCTGTATTTGCTGATCTACACACTCCAGAGACCTTCCCAGAAATGCAATATAGGAGCTCTGCTATTTTAAGCACACCATATCAGAAGCATTTTCCAACAGAGTACCAGGCTTCTGTTTTGCAACTCCTTCTGGTGATAAACGTCCAAGACCTTAGCAACCCTGTCCAGAGGGACTGAGATAGTGGCCACCTTCTGTCTTAAAGGAGCAACTCAGAGCACGCCTGACTGGGATGGTAATAGCATGAAAGGACATACAAAGCTGCACCTACTATCTGAATCTGAGGTTAATGCTTTCAGACAGCAAAGAGGCAGCACTGATAATTTTTCTAGACACATTTCCAAAATACCAACCTCCATTCCTAAGTCAAGGTTGCTGGGGCATAATTCATACAGTAAACTGGTAAGCAATATACTCCTCTTGGGATGAAGGCTCAAGGTGCGTTAATTCAAATGCATTAACAATGTGTCCCACCATTTGTAGGACTGACTACTAATAAAGGACTGTTCTCAATAAATGGGTTTGATTGCTCCCAAATAGGCTGAGTTGCAAAGGTGAAAACTCTACATTAGGCAACAGTATGTTTACTTGACCTCTTAAGGGGCATTAGGTGACTAGGGCAGAACAATGATGGAGGGCATGGAGTGACAGGTAGTAGACTCTCTCCTCATGCTTTTATTTACCCTTCATCCTGGACTACTAAAACCTGTCAAGTACGCACAGGTGGATTAATAAGAATACCCTTTTGTAACCTTTACCAGCCAATTTGGTGTGTGTGATGGCTTTGATGGTTTAGTAATACTATTAATATTCTGTGAGCATTGGTCTTCAGCAAATCCATACTTGTTACCAATAGTGCAATAGAGCAACCTTTTGACCACTGATAAATTGCCAACAGTGGAGTCTAGCTTTGAGTCAAAGAACCCAACTAGAGGAAATGTTCTTTCCCTTATGACATTATGCAGTGTAGAGACTACAAAGCTGAACTTTGATCCTAAAATGGGTCCACTTACACACACTTGTAAAGTGTACATTAAGCAGATAATGGTATAACACATAGCTGGCTGCTGAGGAATTTGACCCTATCTGGCAGATGGTCTTGCTAATCCTGGCAGAGTAAAGAAGAGTAACATAGATAATATGGAAGCCCTGATGGACCTGTTGGCCTTCCTCAGCGCCTGGAGACCCTCACAGGTGATTAGCTGCGCTCTACAAATACTGCCTGATTGATTGATTGATTGATTGATTGATTGATTGACCAGGGTGATTGGATGTTACCCTGCTTTTTTATGAGTTTTAGAGGAAGAGAAGGCATTTATGTGTAGAAACATGGATGGAGCTTGTTCAGCTATAGGTGCCACTCATTATTTTATTACACATTTTAGGTATTTTCTCTGTACCTTGCAGTTCTTCGCTCAAATAGTGCTAAGATAGATGTTTTCACAATCTGTGATGAAGGCTTTGCCTGGCATTCTGTTATCTTGCTAGAGTCATGCTCATATTTACAACAAGGGGTGGTGAGGGACAGAGTCTCTGAATTAAACAGAAAGCTCTCACCCAGTCAAGAGATCAGGGCTAGATCCAACACCGTTTTTTAGCTCACTGCACCATCCCAGTTTCAGAACCTGGCTGTATGCAAATTAGTCTGTTCATGTCCCAGTGCATGATGGGAACAGGGCAAACCAAACTACAAAAGCCAATTCTTACACTGGGAAGGAAACAAGCTCCCGGGTACCGGTTTCTGGCATTACAGCCGTCTTCGGCCCGGTTTGCTTGAATCCTGATGGTGCAATGAGCAAGGGTCTCACATCTGAGAATACCCTTCCACGCTTAGGGTGGACAAAAATATTTACAACAAGGGGTGGTGAGGGACAGAGTCTCTGAATTAAACAGAAAGCTCTCACCCAGTCAAGAGATCAGGGCTAGATCCAACACCGTTTTTTAGCTCACTGCACCATCCCAGTTTCAAAACCTGGCTGTATGCAAATTAGTCTGTTCCTGTCCCAGTGCATGATGGGAACAGGGCAAACCAAACTACAAAAGCCAATTCTTACACTGGGAAGGAAACAAGCTCCCGGGTGGCCCGGTTTGCTTGAATCCTGATGGTGCAATGAGCAAGGGTCTCACATCTGAGAATACCCTTCCACGCTTAGGGTGGACAAAAATATTTACAACAAGGGGTGGTGAGGGACAGAGTCTCTGAATTAAACAGAAAGCTCTCACCCAGTCAAGAGATCACTGGGCCAGGGACAGACTGATTTGCATATAGCCAGGTTCTGAGCTGGGATGGGGCAGTGAGATAAATAACGGTGATGGATCAAGCCCTGATCTTTGGACTGGGTAAGAGTGGTCTGTTTAACTCAGACACTCTGTTCATCACCACCCCCTTTTCTAAATCGTTTTTGGCCACTATAGGTGTGGCAGGGTATACTCAGACATGAGTCCCTTTCTCACTGCTCCATCAGGATTCAAGCAAGCCGGGCCGAAGAAGGCTGAAATGCCAGAAACCGGTCCCCGGTAGCTTGTCTCCTTTCTGGTGAAGAATTGGCTTGGTAGTTTAGTCTGCCCTGTTCCCATGATGTACTGGGCCAGGGACAGACTGATTTGCATATAGCCAGGTTCTGAGCTGGGATGGGGCAGTGAGATAAATAACGGTGATGGATCAAGCCCTGATCTTTGGACTGGGTAAGAGTGGTCTGTTTAACTCAGACACTCTGTTCATCACCACCCCCTTTTCTAAATCGTTTTTGGCCACTATAGGTGTGGCAGGGTATACTCAGACATGAGTCCCTTTCTCACTGCTCCATCAGGATTCAAGCAAGCCGGGCCGAAGAAGGCTGAAATGCCAGAAACCGGTCCCCGGTAGCTTGTCTCCTTTCTGGTGAAGAATTGGCTTGGTAGTTTAGTCTGCCCTGTTCCCATGATGCACTGGGCCAGGGACAGACTGATTTGCATATAGCCAGGTTCTGAGCTGGGATGGGGCAGTGAGATAAATAACGGTGATGGATCAAGCCCTGATCTTTGGACTGGGTAAGAGTGGTCTGTTTAACTCAGACACTGTTCATCACCACCCCCTTTTCTAAATCGTTTTTGGCCACTATAGGTGTGGCAGGGTATACTCAGACATGAGTCCCTTTCTCACTGCTCCATCAGGATTCAAGCAAGCCGGGCCGAAGAAGGCTGAAATGCCAGAAACCGGTCCCCGGTAGCTTGTCTCCTTTCTGGTGAAGAATTGGCTTGGTAGTTTAGTCTGCCCTGTTCCCATGATGCACTGGGCCAGGGACAGACTGATTTGCATATAGCCAGGTTCTGAGCTGGGATGGGGCAGTGAGATAAATAACGGTGATGGATCAAGCCCTGATCTTTGGACTGGGTAAGAGTGGTCTGTTTAACTCAGACACTCTGTTCATCACCACCCCCTTTTCTAAAGAGTCATGCTCATGGCACTGAAGCACAGAGACTCTTACAAAAGTGTTGGCTGTAGCAGACAACCACACTGGGGATTTGGCTCAAGCCTAATCAACCTTATTAATGTATTTGACCATAGTTTTCAACCTTAGGGTGCTGAATCAATTTCTTTGGAACAAGCTACCAGCCTCAGTATTCGAGCCAAAGTTTGAAAACAAAATCTCATCAGAGATGAAAGGAATGGTCTGCAAACCTTATAAATTGACCACCTTTGGAGCTGCTACCATTGTCTCTGGGCTGAAACGTACCCTGAATGGCATGTAGTAGAACCCAAAATTCCTAATCCGGTAAACACCAGTATGACTCATACGGCTACGGTTTTCAGACCACTGTACCATGCCTGTAGTTTAGACCCAAAAATCTCAGAGGAACTTGGGTTAAAGCTTGAGCTGGGTCTAGTATCTACCATTCCATACTCTGTCCAGTTGCCTGCACTCCTTCCCAGGCAGGGACTTTCCCAAAGCACACTGCTTTGATGCGTGAGGTGCAGCTTGGAAATAGGAATTTTTGCTGCTCACAAAATGTATCTTAACCTTTGGCTGCTCCCTTTCCTTTAGCAACAGCACCTTATTTAAGGCCACTTTGCTGCAATCTGGTGCCCTTCCATGGACATTTGCTGCTGCATTACAAGGCAACTGGTTGTCCTCATAATGGATCACCAATCCACATGAGGTGCAACCTTGTTGTGGAATTTTTCCTCTGCTTCCAGACTCTCTGGACAATGTCTTGCACAAGAATCACTCACACTTCCAAAATCTTCAAGCCTAAGAAGTCCTCTGATGCACCCATCTATTTATCTGATCAGTAACATGCTGCTCTATGAGTGCAGGCACTTAAGCCTCGTCCATGCACTCCATCAAACTGCCTTACCATATCTTTTGTAAACCTGCACTAAGCCGCATTGGCAGTCTGATCTATAGGGACCAACATGAGCATGCACAAAGAGTGACATAACACCCACCTAAACATTCAGTCGGCAGGGAAGGACTGTCTATCATGTTTTGTGGGGTTACAGGCCTCCCAAATGAACTGTCTAATGAGTGCTTTCAAAGCCATTTCTGCCACTCTGCGCTAAGCTTAAGTGTCCTCTAATAGGTTGCACTTCAACTATTTTGAACTTAGTTCTGAAACAGACAGAGTTACTGTCATAGACACCTGTGTTAATTACATAGGAGTGCTTAAAACAGATGGCTGCACACTTGTGACACACAGGCCTAAATACTCTATTAGGCAGTGCTGATTAGGTTTCGCCTGGCGTCCGCTGCGCAGGCGAAATCTTTTGAGAAGCAGTCTGGGACTTTGTCCCGTCTCTCTGTTCCATTGGCTAGCTCCATAAATGAAGGCTAGCCATTGGAACAGAGATGCGTCACTTCGTCAGATTCGTGGGCGTTCCGGCGATTTTTTTGCTCTCCGCCCCTTTGCGATCGTCATTGCGGCGGTGGGCGGGTGTTTTTTTTTTTTCTCGGCATGTTATTGTCATTTCCGACGTGTCTGTTGCCGGGGTGGGCAACGCGATTTCACTGGTCCTGCAAGGTCCGCTGGGAGGGCCGGATACTCGACATGCACGGACAGCCTGGAAGCGAGTCGGAACTCGGATGAAGACCTACCTCACGCTGACTGGAGTTGAAGCAGGTACGGGGGTCGTTTGACTGGTGACTTCAGCCTGCTAGTGAGAGTCTGTGTGGTGTTGTGTATTTTTTACACCAACCACAGACCTCCAGATTACAGTGCAGTCACAGCTAACACCAGAAACACAAATCTGACTAGTTTAACCTTTTCTTCCATTCTTGGCCCAAGTGTAGATTCCGTTTCCCACGCTTTCTGAAAAGTATGCATTATTAGTACAAGTTCACCTGTTACTCCCACGCAACCATGGTATTTAAGAATCCCCCTCCTCCGCAGTCATTCTTTCCCTGCTGTGAAGCTTTACAATTTTCCAGCTCTTGACGGGTTTTACCTCCGCTCCCCAGGCAGTGCCTACGTTCGGCGAGTGCTAGGGACTGCAAGGAAGGCGTTTTCCCAAACCGGAAGTCAAGGATCCACCTCAGAAAATGGCGGCCGGAGAACTAAATGCCAATGTCTTGCTTGACGCTCATGCCATACAACGGCCCTGAACGCACAACATTTTTTGTGGCTCTCAGGCGGCAAAGTGTGGAAGGAACTCAGTGAATGTTTAACAAAGAGGTCACAGGCTCGATGCCCAGCAGGGAGTCTACACAGTCTCAGTCCACACAGGACAACAAAATGAGTTCTGTTAGGTGGATATGAATAACCACCCCCGTTCAGAAACATAGTTAACTTTTGTGCAGCAGGTACAGTGGCACTGGGGTCCCTTCACCCCGAGGCAGCCTGTCCTTTAACACTAGCTCAGGAGCATGGGGCCCTTGGATCATGCTTGCATTTGGGGCACTGGCAAGCACGCTACAACATGGCACCCATTACTGAAAACATCACATGGATATTCTAATATCATTAACCATCTATGTCTTGTGGAACCTCTCAGGAGTACAGAGTTGCAGAAAATGAGCACACTGGACAGTTGTCTAAAACGGATAGCTGTGGCTCTGGGTGGGTGTGTGTGTGGCTCTGGGTGGATTATGTGTGGCTCTGGGTGGGTGTGTGTGGCTCTGGGTGTGTGTGGCTCTGGGTGTGTGTGTGTGTGTGTGTGAGTGTGTGGCTCTGGGTGTGTGTGTGTGGGGGGGGCTCTGGGTGTGTGTGTGTGGCTCTGGGTGTGTGTGTGTGTGGCTCTGAGTTTGTGTGTGTGTGTGTGTGTGGCTCTGGGTGTGTGTGTGTGTGTCTCTGTGTGTGTGTGTGTGGCTCTGGGTGTGTGTGTGGCTCTGGGTGTGTGCGTGGCTCTGGGTGTGTGTGTGTGTGGCTCTGGGTGTGTGTGTGTGTGGCTCTGGGTGTGTGTGTGTGGCTGGCTCTAGGTGTGTGTGTGTGGCTGGCTCTGGGTGTGTGTGGCTGGCTCTGGGTGTGTGTGTGTGGCTCTGGGTGTGTGTGTGTGGTAGTAATTGCTGTCTGCTGAGCTCGTCCGTAGGGTACAATAGGTCTCATATTTGCGAGAGATTAAGCTATTGGCAATGTAAATGACAATGCCATTTATTTATCCATTTTCAAAACCAACACATAAATACAAATTTTGTCATTTACAATGCCAATACCTCTAACATTTCCAAAGGCGAAACCGTCGCATTGTAAATGCTTGTTTTTGTACTAGGGGGTAGATGAGCAGGTGCAGAGTTGTTTCTTACTATTTACTAGGGGTGGGCGGAACTCGGGGACCATCATATTTCCTCTGGCACAGACCCCGCTGGCTCTGCAGTGGAAACATTACTCCAATTGCCCAACGATCTGACCATCCTTCTACCTATTTATGGCAGGAAGTCTGATGTCCTTTTTTTCCTCTTCAGGATTGCTTGCAAAAGTCAAATGGCCTCTAAAAGCAAAGGAAACAAGCATTTGCAATGCAATAGGTCTCGCAATTGCGAGATTTTGAGTTATTGGCATTGTAAATGACAATGCCTTTATTTGTGTTTCAAAAACCTACAATGATCAAAAGCATTGTAATATACAATACTAATAGGTCAACATTGCTAACATATGAATCCTATTGCATTGCAAATGCTTGTTGTTTACAAATGCCCCATGCTGCTTTCATGTTAATAGAAACCACGCCCCTTTCTTCATATGAGCCGTGTCTAAAGAAAGGTGCGTGGCCGCTATTAAAGTGAAAGTGCAGTATGGAGCTCTTTTACCAAAAAAAGCATTTGTATGTCAAGTTGACAAAGAAATGCCTTTTTTTGTAAAAGCGCCCCATGAAAGTGTGCATGGCGCGCTGAATGTTGCAGGAACGCATGTATTACATGCAGTCGGAGAAACCATGAAAGACAAAAGTGCTTACAGAGTAAATAAAAAAGGCACACAATTGACGGACGGAATTCATAGCAAATCAAAACATTCACCCCACTCAAGAGATCTGGGTTAAATCCATTATTCTTTTTCTCCCCATGCTACCCCAGTTTAAACCTGACCACATGCAAGTCAGTCTTGACCCTGTGCCTCATGGGAACAGTCCAGCCCGAACTGCCAAGCCAGTTCCACCCTGGACCGGAAACAAGCATCCTAGGACCGGTTTCGGGGTGTAACCCCTCATCAGCCAGGATAGCTTGAATCCAGTGGCACAGTGAGCCAGTGCCTTCAGAGGATCAGTCTAGGCAGCGGCTTCTCTGAAGGCATAGATATCTCTGCGAGGAAGGCCAGTGGCATTGCCAGGGTGTCAAAGTAAAGCAAATGCCCCTGACTGCTTTCTGTGTAGTAAAAGTCTGTAATAATTAATTCGAGTTTATTGGGCCCCACTGAACAGCCCTGGCTGGACCAATTGCAGCTACACTCATGAGGAAGGTACAGATTTCTGAATATTGCGAGTGGAGATGAGTGGGGTGTAGGTTGTTCCCTCCAATCGCCTCATCGCCTGGCAGCCAATCAAACTCTAAATCAGGCAATTGGTATCTATCCCGCACCTTTACCTCAGCTTGCGATAATTCTGGCCTGTAAACACACAAACAGGTTGAAACGCAGCACCTGTAGATTTCGATGATCCATTCTGTTCAGCTGACATGCTGACAATATCCCTAAATGTGTTTCCCGTCCGAAGAGGGACAGCAGGTCCTTGAAATCTGGTTTTCATTTCATGCGGCATCTGCTTGCTTGCCAGTTCTGCACCTCACGTGTGCAACGCAGAGAAAATTGCACGTGGTAATTTTGATCTCGTGCCAACTCGATCCCATTAATCTTGCATTTCTCTTTGTTTTTTACTTTATTTTGCTGGCGCACTGGACTGGAATTGCAGCGTTGACCTTTATAAATACTCTAGAGCGTCTTGCGGCCGGGCTTCAGGGACCACGAAAGGGGCAGATAAATGCATTCCTTCTTCCATTGGTCTTCAATAACGGGGCCCATCATTTATTTAGCAATGACATTTTGCAGAAATAAATCATGCAGAGACGGAATTTGCCCACGCGTTACCAGGCAGGCCCTACTAAGCCCACTATCCGTTTGGAGCCAGATCAATCAATAAGGCTGATATTTAATAATAAGAATGTTAATTGGGAGTGAGGTATTGTCCTGTGTCACCTAAAGCTCTTACCTGGGGATGTCAAATAAAGTCCACATGTAACAACTTGTGAGGGGCTTGTCAGTACTTTAGTATAAGGGACAGGATTCTGAAATGAAGAGCGTCCGCCATTTTGGGGATAGCTTGCATGAACAATCAGGGCTTTGTTACATAATGACTTATACCTAATCAACGTAGTCACACAGTGATATCTAAGTTAATGGCGATCCTATCAAACTCAATCAAAAAGTGTTCATAAGGTTATAATTAATAGGGCGATGCATTTCACATGTTAAACCCAGAAGCCTGTATGAGAGATGATTTATCTAAGATGATGATGGTTAGCAGCAAATCAGAATGATGAATTGAGGTTGAAGAAGTGTTACATGTAGATGGGTGTTACTCCTTGGCTGTTTTTAGAAAATGTACTCAAAACTACTCGAAGGAGTGCTGCCCTTCTGTCAGTGGCCACAGAATGCCAGTAGGTAAGGTGTCCCCTCTAATATACAGTGCATCTTACTTTGTAGCTAGATTTATACTCTAAAAATCCACATATACAAACAAAAAAGGCGGAGTCCACTAAGCTTCTACGTGAATTTATACTAGGCTGCGCAGTGGCAGCTTCCAGCTTTGACGAGTGGGGGGGCGGGCATATAGGTGGTGGGTAGGTGGCTTCATAAAATAAAAATACTTTTCATAGTGGTTGCTGCTGTGGCCTCATCGCTCCGGTCTTCTTCCCTCATGACTCCTGGGCCCCAGGTAACTCTCTTAACCAATCCTGGTGCTGCTCTTGTGCTATTAACCAGCATCAGACCAGTACGAGGATTGGTGGGAGCAGCCTCTATCAGAATCACAGGAGCACTGGAGGCTTTTGCTTTCTCGAACCCAGCTGTCTTAAGACAGCTGGGCTAGAGAGCTTTTAAAGTGCGCATGTGTGGCTGGCCATCACAAGATGGATGGCCAAAGAGAAATGTGCACTTTAAACAAGTGCAAAGGCAGACCACCCTCCTCCCTGCTGCCGTTCAGCAGACGCTGCCCCGTCCTGACACTCCATTCAGGACAGGGTGATAAAAAATAAAATGGTAATGAATTAACTTCATTACCATTTTATTTTTCATCTCTGGGGGCATTTTAGTGAGGGGACGCTCCTCCGCTATGACTAAGGAGCTGCCCCTGTATCTGTGAGCTGCCATTTGTATATTTCAGTGCCTGAATTGCCACAGGGAGTCTAGTGTCACTGTACAAAATGCAAACAGAAGCAAACATTGGGGACGCCAGAGTGCCTGGCACAAAGATGACTGCACTATGCTTCTTGTGCTGGCACTGTAATCGGCCAATATCCTTATGGCATCCTACTCAAAATGGGCATCATGGACCCACGGCCTAAATATTGATGCTTCTGTCCCAAATTCTATCCTCCATGCACTGCGGCCACAGAGGACATGCTGAATTGGCAGACACTCGAGCGGACACTGCTGCATTCAACTTGGTGGTGCCGGCGGCATGCTTCTGATTGTGCGTTAGCAGCTGGAGACTGGGAACAGCCTTCCCTTCGGTGATTTGCCCATGCCTCGATCCAGCTCCGAACCGTGCCTTGGCAATGCCTGCGAAGGTTCATCAACAGAGGGGAGGTTGTGGATGCATCGAACCCAAGCTGTTGGACTGAACAGGGGTGGCTGTCTTTGAAGGCGCCGAATCGGGGAATGTGCTGCCACATGGGGCCTGCTCGTGCCTCCCAGGGTCACGACCCGGTCCCACCCCTTCAGATCCCTGCATGCATCACCCGGTGGGTGTGAAGTGCCTTGTCTGGTGAGGTTCCGCGACGATCGTAAGTGGTGTTTTCGACTCGCACGAATATGGTCGAGTCTGGTAGCAGATGGCCCCGCTCGAGGCATATCTTGCCGTGTCGCTCTATTGTCTCAGCCGTGCATCTCATTAGGCGCGTCCCTTTGATTCCTGTAGCTCGTGTTTCCCGATACCACCCCTTTTACACCCTTTCCGATCTCCCCACTGTTTCTGTCTTCCTCTGCACCTGTTTTCTGTTCCTTCTTCGATCTGTTTACTGCCAATTGGAATGTACTAATGGTGGGAAGATGTGTTTTGCAGTTGGGAACCAACAAATGTTTCCGCACGTATGTTCCGGGCCCTGAATGCATCAAAGCAACCCCTCTTGGAGATTACGATGGGAACCGAGTTGTAAACCTTTGTGTACAATGTTAACCTATGAGAGAAATGTGTATAAAAGGAGCGACCTGCAGTAACAATTTGAAGCAGACTCCTCGAACCTACACACGCTGTACTTCTTGTGACTCCTGTGTTCCCTGCAGTAATAAACCTCGAATCTTTGACGCCGAAGGAAGTGTCCCGTGTCTCTGTCATTTGTACGCCGGAACAGGTTACCCACGAAGGTTTCAGGTGTTGTCCCCTGGCACCGCTGGGTCTTAGAACAACCCAGTCCTTCAGTTGGCGCCCAACGTGGGGCTGCATCAGTGGTACCGGTCCAAGCCCGACGATCGTGAGGAACTTCGTGTGAAATCTCCGAGGGAAGGTGCACCCCGCTTCATCGATCCTGTTGTCGAAACAAGTGGCCCGACGACTTTTCCCGCGAAGATTCCCGCCTCCTGGCGGCTGCGACGGACTGCTGCCCTGACTGTAGACCTGTTTTGGCACCTGGCGTAGACCTTGGTACAGCGAGACGATTGACGGGCCTTCCTGGTGACGCCATCGATCTTTGAGTTAAGTATTTGTGGGTCGCTCCCAGAGTCCTTAGTTGTGGTTGCTTAGTTGTTGCATGGTTCCATTGCATTTGTGGTTCTTAGTACTTGGTTCTTTGTTGTGATATTTGACGTCTGCAGTCGCCAAAAACCGAGGGTTTTTGCTCCTTGCAGGGACTTGGTAAATCCCGTAACCCTTGAAGTTTGTGAAACTCGGCTAGTGTGCAAGATGCCTGGTCGCAGTACTTTGTTCAGTTGTTTTAGACGTTGTGGTACGGATTCCCGACTGGAGGACTCGTGTCCGATACCTCCGGTTGGAACTCCAACTTATGAGCTCTGTAGTAAGCACGGGTTAGGTCCGATCACCTTTAATGAATATTGGATTCGCTATACTAAAAAGGATGGTGTCCTTAGTTGGCCACCTCATGGTAGTTTCGAGACCCCGATTCTAGATAATATTGAGGCTAAATTGTTTCAGAAAAAATCAAGGCCGGCCATGTTTGATGCCTTTCGGTTGTGGCGTAAGGAAGCCAAACAGAGAGAAATCAGACAGATTAAACGTAATCAGAGAGATGGAGTTGTTACTACGGTAAGAAAAGCAGAGCAGTTTCAGCGAGATAAGGAGGAAAAGGAAAAGGACGTTTTCGACAGATTGCAATGTATGTCTGTAGATAAGTGCTATCACGCTTTACCGGCGGATACAGATAAAAAGGAGGAGGGTACAGAGGACCCTTTAATGTCTTATCTTATGAAATCACCACCTCCGTATGTACAGGGTACTGCTACTCCTGTGATTCCCCCTGTTCCTGCTCCCCAACCAGCTCCTGTCCCTGTACCTCCAGCTGTCCCCGCTCCTCTACCTGCTCCTGTCCCTACTGCTCCTCCGCTTGTACTTCCTCATACTCCTGCTCCCGCTGCCTCTACTGTTCTGGTTTCTCCTGCTGCTCCCTCTGTTTCTGGTACTTCTCTTGTTACCCCGTTGGGTTACTCCTTGTCTCCGTCTGTTCGACGTCGTACCCCCTCTGTAGCTGCTAACTTCTTCAATTCTCTTGGACCTATTCTTGAGTCCGCTGGTTCGGACGGTCCTCAAAGACGAAGTCAGCTTCCTGGTGGTAGGGAGCGTGACTCATTGTATAATATGGCTATGGGTTGGATGAAATACCCCTTTCGAAATCCTCCTCGTGTAGTGTTAGATACATTTTGCCAATTCAACATACCGACACAAAGGGTTGTGTTCGAAGAGATGTGCAAGGCTTTATGTGACCTAATATCGGTTGATGCATCTGATGAGGTATTGACTGCTCTGACTAACCTTCAACTCCAGTTTGCGAGCGGAATGTTGGTGGGCACAAATGTTCGACGTGCTGTCGAGCAATTATTGTCTTTTCGTCCTTCTACGATGCCTCGGGCATTGTTTGTGGAAGACATTGAAGGACCGCTAGGAGCACCTGGTCAGTACCCCATGCGCGAAGTTCCACCGGTGTGGATGCCTGGTGATGCACAGGCTGTTCCTATTATTCCGCCACACTTTCAGAGAGTGTGGATACATCTCCCGTGGAAATGATCGGAAGTTTTGCAGGTGAAGCAATCTTTGCCTGATCCTCGCAAAAATCCTGCAGGATACTATAAAGAATTATCGCAGCTCGTAGATGCTACGATAATGAATCTTGCCGATATCGATATGTTGTTTGGCAATATCATTCCGCAACCGGTATGGGCAAAGATTCGTCAAGAAAACCATGCGGCAGAATTAGGTGGTGACTGGCCTGCTCTTGTGGCAGCAGACACCTGTCAAATTGGTGGGGCTAAGCCTGAACAATTGATTACGGATCTCCCTCAGAGAATCATTACCCTAATGAAAACGCTTATGCCAGCTATGAAAGTAAATTGGGATAAGTTGTCTGCTTGCAAACAGAAGAAGGACGGGAGTGTCTCTGACTTCTTTACGAGATTTGAGGAGGTATTCATCGACCATAGTGGTCAGGACATGGGTACTGAGGGTGGACAGCGATTGTTTGTGGATAAGTTTGTTTCAAATTTGCTGCCTGACTTAAGCAACAAATTGCGTAATTCAGAAAGTGCTTGGGCGGTTTCTACTTCTGCTCAAATATTGGCCACAGCACAATATTATGAGAACAGAGAGAAAGAAGAGAATGATCGCGCTGATAAGAAGACGAAAGAGCTCAAAACAAAAGTGTTGCTACAGCAAGCGTATCCTCCCCGTTCGAATCAAAACGATTCGCAACAGCGGAATAGGTCACAGTCTCAGTCGAACAGATCGCAATCTCGGAATGACTCCTTTTCTGATAGATCTTCGTTGGGGTACAATCAGTGTGCCTATTGTCGGAACGAGGGTCATCTGAAATTCGATTGTCCGGTTTTGCGTGATCGAAATAGCGGTAATTCTTCTAGAGGAGGTCGTAGCGGCCCCCAACAAGCATCACGTGGTAGAGGTCGTGGTGTCCAAACTGATCGTTCCAATAATTCTTCCGATTCCAACAATTGTTTTGATCAACGTGGATCATCGCAAGGCAGATCTGCTCAGTATAATGTAGACGATTATTACGTTGATCACAATATCGACGATAGTAATTACTAGGACAGCCATGAACAAAGAGAGGGAGTAGTATCAGTTCCGGTTGATCAGAGAGGGCCTTACGTCGCAGTTGCCCCCTCGGGCGTCGTTGAGCCTTTTCTGTTGGACACTGGTGCAGCGAAAAGTTCCATCATGCAGTCGAAACTCCCTTGCGCACCTTTGTCTGGCTTAACAAATGTTTCCGTTGGATTCTCTGGCACCCCTGTTAGCAATCCGGTTTTGCGCCCTTTGCCCCTTACAATTGGGCCTCGTGAGCTGAAAGCTCCGTTGATTTTGACCACTGGTTGTGGCGAAAATCTTTTGGGCCTGGATTTGTTAAAACGTCTGTATGCGACTTTGTATTGTTCCCCTGCGGGAGTGAAGCTTACGTTGGGTGAGAGAGTCATCTCTCCGATGTACTTGTCTCTCGATAAGCTTCCACCGGAATTGAGTTCTCTTCCTGCATCTTTGTGGGCAACAGGTCCCAATGACGTGGGCCTGCTTGATATCTCCCCTTATGTTGTTCACTTGAAACCTAATGTGCGTTTGCCACGTATTCCCCAGTATCGTATCTCCCTTGATGGTGAGCGAGCACTGTTAGCCATCATCTACGATTTGATTGAGAAAGACGTTATTGAGGAGACACGGGGAAACGTGTGCAATAGCCCTGTACTGCCCATTTTGAAGCGCACTGATCCATCAAAACCCCCTGTCTATCGTTTTGTTATTGATTTACGGGAGGTAAATAAAATTGTGGTTCCTCAGTTCCCTGTGGTGCCTGACATCACGGCACTTCTCACTCTGATTCCAGCTTCCGCATCTTGGTTCTCAGTGATCGATCTGAAGAATGCGTTCTTCAGTATACCAATTGCTGAAGAGAGTAGAGATCTGTTCGGTTTCTCTCTTGGAGGCCGTAGCTTCCGGTTTAAACGTGCTCCTCAGGGCTACTGTGAGAGTCCATCGATATACAGTCAAGCCTTGAAGGGCCAACTTGATGCGTTTGTGTTGCCGGCCGGTGCGGCCTTAATCCAATATGTCGATGACTTATTGGTGGCTGCAGACACTCGGGACATTTGCAGAATTGCTAGGGTGTCGTTGTTGCAACATCTCTGTGACTTACATCACAAGGTGTCACCTTCTAAGCTACAATATTGTTGTCAAGAAGTAACCTATCTAGGTCACTTATTGTCAAAGGAGGGAAGAAGGTTGACCCCAGAGAGAATTGCAGCGATTGCTCGAATGACTGTGCCAACAACTCAGAGAGATGTGCGTGCCTTTTTAGGTATCACGTCATACTGCAGGCAATGGATTCCGAATTTTTCATTGCTAGTGAAACCATTGGTGGCTCTTACGTGCAAGGACGTTCCAACTCCTTTGCCATGGACGGAAGAATGTCAGAAAAGTTTTTCTGAACTGCGTGACGCATTGTGTTTGGCTCCTGTGTTAGGGACCCCTGACTACAGTAAGCCGTTTACACTATACGTTCACGAGAAGGAAGGTTGTGCGTTGAGTGTTTTGACGCAACAATTCGGTGGTAAGCAGCGTCCATGTGCATATTTTTCCTCGACCTTGGACCCAGTAGCTAGAGCATTGCCGAGTTGTCTGAGGGCAACAGCGGCAGCTGCGGTGTCCATCCGACAATCTGCAGGATTGGTCATGGATAATATGCTTACGGTGATGGTTCCGCACGCAGTTGACACTCTCTTGAATCGTACCAAAACTCAGCACTTGACGAGTGCAAGGTTGTCTGGGTATGAGTTGACGCTTTTGGCAAGTCACATTCAAATAAAACGCTGTAACGTTCTGAATCCGGCGACTTTGTTACCAATCAGTATGGAATCAGATGAAGTAGCAGCTCACGACTGCTACTTACGAACCGAAGAGGAAACCAAAGGTCGTGTAGACCTGAAAAATACTCCTTTGGAAAATCCCGATGGGACTCTGTATGTGGATGGGTCGTGTTTTAAATTGCCGAATGGCGATGTAACAACCGTGTATGCTGTGGTAACCTTGAATACGGTCGTGGAAGCTACGAGATTGAATCAGAATTCTGCCCAGGCTGCAGAGCTGATTGCTTTGACTAGAGCATGTGTGTTGTCGAAAGGGAAACGGGTGAATGTGTTTACCGACAGCCAATACGCTTTTGGCGTCGCGCATAGCTTTGGACGATTGTGGCGAGAGAGAGGTTTCATGACGTCGCATGGCGCTAAGATTCAGCATGGATAGCTTGTGAATGATCTTTTGGATGCACTCACTTTGCCTAAGCAGGTGGCGATTGTTAAATGTAGTGGGCATCGTAAGGTGACGGATGATGTTGGCCGTGGGAATGCGTTTGCGGATGAGACTGCTAAGGAGACTGCCCGGAACCTTAGTACGAGAATGTATGTGACGAGTTCGGTTAGGTGGCCTGCAGAGACTGGTATGTGTGAGGACACTATCGAGAGTGTGAAAGCGATACAGAATGAGGCCACCGAGACTGAAAAGACGAAGTGGAAAGAGAGTACGGGAAAGCTGGATGCGAATGGCTGCTGGACTGATTTGTCGGAGCATAAGAGGTGGATGTTGCCAGACGCGTATGTGCTAGCTGTTGTGACGATGGCACACGGGTTAGCGCATATTAGTGCGAAAGGTATCTGCAAGTTGTTGTCCCCTGTATGGAAGAATGACGGTATTACTAAATGTGCTGAGAGATTGGTTAAGAATTGTATGATATGTATGATGTACAATCCTGGTAAAGGAACCCCTACACCTCCTGGCCATTTTGCTCCCCCTTCATGTCCCTTTGAAGTTATTCAGCTAGACTTCATCCATATGGAGCGATGCAATAACCTGAAATACGTTTTAGTGGTGGTTTGCGCATTCTCCCGATGGATTGAAGCCTACCCTCTCAAAGACAACACTGCTATGTCCACTGCGAAAATCCTACTGAAGTAATACTTTCCTCGGTATGGAATGCCACGGATTGTATGGTCTGATAACGGAAGTGAGTTTGTGGGGAGTGTGATGAAGAATGTGTGTAAGGGCCTTGGACGTACTCAAAAGTTCCATAGCGCCAATCCTCCTCAGTCAGCGGGTCTGGTCGAGGGGTATAATGGCACTCTTAAACTAAAGTTGGCGAAGATTCAGGCCACTACTGGTGTCCCATGGCCTGACGCTTTGCCTCTAGCTCTGTTGTCAACAAGGGCGACTGTACACTCCCGAGTAGGGCTCAGTCCCTACGAAATAGTGTTCGGCCGTCCTGCGAATGTTTGGGGGGTCCCTAGACCAAGTGTGTTTTCAGACCTTGAATATCCAATGTTGATTGATTATCTACATGATCTGACTGCTAAACTGAGGTTAATTCACCAACAGGTCTTTGAAGTATTGCCGACGCAGACGGAGGGTCCAGGCCACCAGCTCCAGCCCGGAGACTGGGTGGTGACGAGGAATTTCGGAAGAAAGCGTAACCTCGAGCCTCGCTTTACTGGACCCTACCAAGTCCTCCTTGCCACGAGAACTGCTGTCCGTCTGGAAGGCCGAAAACACTGGGTGCATGCCACCCATACTAAAAAGGTTCCTATACCTTTACCAGCGGACTCGTGGGTGAGGAAGGGCATTGCCTCGTCTGAAACTGAAGCATCGCAAACCTTTGTACCTTTCAGCGACGCTCAACTTGTCGGAGAATCCTCAGTGCAGCAGAAAGACATTGTTGAACATTTGCCATCACAAGATTCAAGATCTGAACAATTGACTGATCAACAGAACTCTGTTCCCTCATCAGATCCATTGTTCGACGATCAGACATGTCCTGGGAGAAGCCGTTACTCTTTGCGATCTAATACCAAGGACAAATTAATTTTCGTTTCTGTCCCTCGACATCTACGTTACCCCTTTTGCCACGATCAGTCTAAAACACACGTACAACTGTGATTTTTGTAAATATTGAGTTTTTCCACATATGTTTTTGCTTCCACAGCTGAGAGACTTTGTATATATTTGTGAATTAGAATACCTTACATCCAGGTGAACCGTAGGGCCGCGCGTGTACTTCCTTCCTAGGAACACTAGGTCAGAGACCGTCGGTTCCTGGGAACTCCTGGGGATTGACTACTGCTACACAGAACGAAGTGCGTCAAGAAACGTTGCGGACGGTTTTAGGGGATGGCGTTTTCAAAGCTGATGGACTTGGAAAAAGCTCAGGCGCAAAGATTCAAACTGCAACAGATTACTCGTACCAAATGCTTTATGTTTCAGGTGTTCCTTCTGTTTCTAATTGTTTCCTCGTTATTGGCGGGTGGGGTGTATTATATGATACAGTACCTCCTACCTTCTGCCATACCTACTCCTACTTCTGAACCTAAAACTACCTCCACTGTGTCCCCTCATTCCTTCCATATTCTACCCCAACACGAACAGGCTAGACGTGCGGAATTCAGAAATAATTCCTTCATTCAGCTCCTTCATCAGCATCAGTTAGTGGTTAATACTACTAATTGTTGGGTGTGTGGGTTAATGCCACATACCACAGATAAAGGAATTCCATATCTGGTCCTTCCTTATAGCTCCCAGGGTTCAGCTCGAGCATTTCAAACAATGTTTCGAAGTGCACTAGATTCCTACCCCAATCGAGAGCCACGTCCTCCGCACTTTGGTCCAGGTCCGTACCACAAGCCTTTGGCTATAGCGATCGCTGATTTAGATAGGGATATCTATGAGCCGTCGCTCATCCCAGAGGAGGAAGTGCGAGCCTATAGGGATCTGAGTGAGGCTGAGTATAGTGCGCTCGTGGGTGAAAGACAGCTTAGAAGCTCGTCTCCGATCTGGATCGTACCCCACCTTGGTAATTTCTGTCTAAAAGGTCGTGGCCGAAGATCAAGAGCATACCTTGGAGAGAGTGCTTGCTCCGAGACGTATGTCTTACCGATGCTCTCTACCCCTGTGTTTCTGACTGCCAAGGGTACGTACTTTGTCTGCCATGATCGTGCGTATACGTGGTTGCCCTCTGACTTTGCGGGCACATGTTATATTGCAAATTTGTTGCCTCCGACGTTCACCGTTGATGCAGACTACCACAAGACTAGAGTTGTGAGGGGCGTGATTAGCGAAGAGGACACTGCCGGTCAAGAGGCAGGAGACTTTTTCAAGGGTTTCTTTCCGTTTTGGGGACCTATGGTTAATAGTAGGAACCTGAGACAGTTGACTCGAGTGGTGGAATCGACAGCTAATATCACTGCCAGTGCCCTTGGTAATATCACCGCAGAACTTCAGGCGGACAGGCTCATGACGTTACAAAACCGTATGGTTTTAGACGTTGTTTTAGCAGATCGAGGTGGAGTATGTAAGGTGATCCATTCGAGCTGCTG
This sequence comes from Lissotriton vulgaris, assembly GCF_964263255.1. NCBI lineage: Eukaryota > Metazoa > Chordata > Amphibia > Caudata > Salamandridae > Lissotriton > Lissotriton vulgaris. The sequence continues at coordinate 906,619,727 of NC_141695.1, forward strand.
TATTTTCATTCCAGATAACGCTCCGACTGTCTATCAAGCCATTTCAAAGTTGCATAAGATCTCTGAGTCCATACACGTGGACGTAGGGGATTGGACGCTACTTGGGTGCTTTTGGGGCTTGATGTTGACTTGGGGTTGGAAGATTTTGATGATCATCGGGGTTGTTGCAGCATTTCTGTTCACGGGTTGCCTTTGTGTGCAGTGTGGTCCTGCCTTATGTGGCCTCTGTGCTACGACGTGTATAAGACAGCCGCCTGTTACCAAAGGAGCTCAGATGGATAGAATGATGTTGCAGCAGCATCTAGATGGTCTGATGAATATCGAGTATGATTCCGACTAGTGCTTGCCTACATGAGGGCAAAAGGAGCGTCTGAGGTTCCGTGACGATCGTAAGTGGTGTTTTCGACTCGCACGAATATGGTCGAGTCTGGTATCTATGGACCGCAAATGACGAGTTTAGTGGGTGTACGCGTTTTCGCTGTACTAGCCTAATCCGTTCGTTTGTTTCGTGGGTTTCTACATCCGAGCCCACGGGTTCCATCTTAGATATGGCATCCATTTTGTTTCTTGCCCTCAAGTAGCCAGCGAACGGACGCTGTCCGCTTTGCGACCCTGGGATTCCCAAAAATCTTGCGGAAGACACGTTTCCTTTGAAAGTGTCTTTATGATGAGGGGGATGACACTGTAAGGCAGATGGCCCCGCTCGAGGCACATCTTGCCGTGTCGCTCTATTGTCTCAGCCGTGCATCTCATTAGGCGCGTCCCTTTGATGCCTGTAGCTCGTGTTTCCAGATACCACCCCTTTTACACCCTTTCCGATCTCCCCACTGTTTCTGTCTTCCTCTGCACCTGTTTTCCGTTCCTTCTTCGATCTGTTTACTGCCAATTGGAATGGACTAATGGTGGGAAGATGTGTTTTGCAGTTGGGAACCAACAAATGTTTCCGCACGTATGTTCCGGGCCCTGAATGCATTAAAGCGACCCCTCTTGGAGATTACGATGGGAACCGAGTTGTAAACCTTTGTGTACAATGTTAACCTATGAGAGAAATGTGAATAAAAGGAGCGACCTGCAGTAACAATTTGAAGCAGACTCCTTGAACCTACACACGCTGTACTTCTTGTGACTCCTGTGTTCCCTGCAGTAATAAACCTTGAATCTTTGACGCCGAAGGAAGTGTCCCGTGTCTCTGTCATTTGTACGCCGGAACAGGTTACCCACGAAGGTTTCAGGTGTTGTCCCCTGGCACCGCTGGGTCTTAGAACAACCCAGTCCTTCAGTGGGGATGCAGGAAACTCGCCCACACCCAGCATATTGATTGCCTGGTGTCCTTGATCATCCTTAGGCCTTTAGTGCTGCAGTGCAGGTTGGGATGGTTGACCTGTGCAGACACATTGTGGGACAGCAGCCGCCGCTGGGACAGCCACCATCGTGACCACTCCGTGGCAATTCCTGTTGTGTCTATGTGTGGTCAAAGCTCTCCATAGGAATGGTGAATGCAGCCTGCCTCACAGCGTCCTGGTACTGCCTGGCAGACACCAAAAAGCACCTGCTTTTCCTTTCACCTAGAAATAAAACGGGGTGGTTTAACTGTGAACTTTAGCTGACCTGAATCTGCTCCCAGCTACCCAGCATTCCCCCTGATAACCCAGGGACTGATAGGAGTGGTGTGGCTCACTGATTAGAGGCGGCAGACCCGTAAGCAGAGGACGGCCCGGGACCAGGGTTCGATTCCCGACGCGGCAGGGTCGTGGACCAGGGTCAGCGGGCTCGATAATTCTCGCCTCGGTATCTACTCCAGTCAGGAGACCACACTCCGCAACTCTGGGCATTAGCTTGCCTCATCTTCACAACGGCCCCCCCAGACCGCCGGGGATGCTTGGTCGCACCTTAGAGATACCCATTAGGGACCATCTCTCAGGGAGAGCCAGGACGGGTTCCCCAGCGGTCGAAGCGCGGAGATACTCCTCCGGGAGTCGATTCTAGCGCTATATAAACCCACAATTAAATTAAATTAAATTAAATTAAATAGGGGGCATCTCCATTTGTAAGTGGTTTGCGTGTGATCAACTCAATCGGGGTTTCTAGAAGTGAGGGCCTCGTCTGGGGACACCGCAGTCACACCATACATAATCAACAGAGCCGACAATAATGGGGAAACCAGAAGCCAGACTGGCTAAACTTTACTTCCAAAAGTGCTGCCAAAGTACTATCTGTGGACAGAACAACTCCATCACAAGCTTTTGGAAGAGAATGAGAAAAAGTGGCTATGTGCATGCTGGTGCTCAATACACAGAAAAGCTTGACCTCAATATACTCTAAAATTAATACACTCACCACTATTGTGGGCAAGATTGTGAATGTCCTTTACAAACATGAACAATGTATCACCAAGGCGGAGGTCACATCTCCCAATTGGAGGATGACACATTTGGCTGTAATAATAGGCTGCTTGATATGAGTAAGATACTCAACATAATAAGAGTGAAAAATGAAGACTTGAAAGCATGATTGCACTGCAACAACTTGTGCATAGTGGGCATCCCTGAGTATACGGATACTAGCAATATGACCAACTACGTTGAATCAGTCCTGAAAAATATGCTGGGTAAGGAACACTATTTGTGGTGCATCACTCACGTTGCCCTCAGCTCCCACCTGGGGCTCATCTGCACCCGATAATAGCAAGACTCTTTAATTATAGAGCTAAAGATGCGGCACTGCCCATTGCTCATAAACAAATGAGTTCATCTGTGTGGGTGGGGATGTGGGGCAAGGGGGGTCGGTGAAGTCTATTTTCTCCGATTTCACCCTGGTGGTGCAAGAGGCCCACCATAAATACTTACCTGTTTAACAGAAACTGCAACAACTTGGGTCTGAAGTACATGCTGCTATTTCCAGCACGCATGAAGGTTACTTACAAAGAGAAGGCCCACATCTTTGCCACACCCGAAAAAGGGGAACCATTTGTAGACAGGCTCATGAAAGATTCAAAAGGCTTAATGCACAATGAATCTCAGCCGCCAGAGATGGGGACAAGTGATACATAATGAGAGTACTATCTCTGTTATTGTAGGCAGATGGGCAGATGGGGGCAGTCTGGTGTTGGCCGCCGGACCCTAATAACCTGTCAGATTCAGGCACTGTTGAGGCCAATGTAGAGAGACAGGAACTCCTATTGACAGGATGCAGACCGTCAGATCCTACTTTCATACGTGGACTGGCAGGCACCACTAAGATGGAGGTGTTGAAAAGGCTGGCAGCCTAGTCTCCCCCAACGAGTGAACCCGCACTGCTGTAGCGTAAGACAGGAATTGTTAAATACTATGTTTTGAATATGCTTAAACGTTTTTGATTTGGGTAGTTTCACTGGCAGGTTGGGGTGGCTGGTGTGGGGGGGGGTCAACACCGCTGACATGTAGAAAGATCCCGCCGTTCGCACAGACTGGATACAATGCATCACCGTTCAGTCTATTTTCATTACACATATTAGATGAACGGTCCTCCTGTGCTCCTCCTTCTACTGACATGGAATGTGTGTTCCTTATTAACCATCGCAAGACGCAACAGGTTCTACGTATCTTGATTGTCATAAAATAGACATAGTCCTTCTACAGGATACTCATTTTCCTGCATTCTCCCATCCATACCTCATATCCAAATGGAATGGCTACTGCTCCCTTTCCAGTTATTCATCCTATGCCAGAGGAATAGCCATTCTTGTGCTCAGAGGGCTGCCCTTTCTGCTAGTACATGAGGTGACCTATGCTCACGTCAGATTTTCTCCAGGCAGTGGTGGGGGACAAACACATTACTTTACTTAACTCCTATGATACCAACACTGATGACCCTGAATGTATCAGAAAAACCTCTGGAATAAATGTCACATTTTAACACCCCACACAATACTCCCGGGAGTAGGCCGACTTTAGCCTTCTGGTGGACAGGCGAGGCGATTGCTCCAACTCTTCCACATTCATTCATCATGAAGCAAGGAAAGTGTTCACCCACAACAGGCTGAACACGACCTGAAAAACCTTTGGACAACTTGATTCCCTATTCGAAGAGTAGGTATACATATCTCCAGCGCCCATAGGTCTTGGGTACCATTGGACCACTGGTTGGGTACAACAGATGTCAGCAATTGGGCAGCAGGAATAGAGCATCTACCATGCACTTTGTCAGACCACTAACCATTAACACATCAGCTTCCGAACACCGGTCCTTCAGATTGCATATTTCCCAACATTCCTTAATCAACACTGCATTTGCAGAAGAATTGCATTCCGAAAATATAGACTACTTTCACAACAATGACGGATCAGAGAAGTCCCCTGTTACGTTCTGGGAGGCTTTTAACGTGTACATGAGGGACCTTTGTATTGCAAAGCAGGACGGTTTCCACAACACACTGCACAGAAGTCAGGACCAGCTCCAGAGGGAGCTCAGAGTCCTAGAGGAGGAATTCGCTAACAAGCTGTCCTCTATGATTCCACAAGAATTCAGACAAAAATACTATATTTTTAGGGACGGCTGAAATGGAGGTCTAACACTTACATACATATGCACTGGCTCGTGTATATGGAGAAGAGGAAGGGTCAAGCTGGACTCTGACTGTGTTCTCCAGACCTGAAAGACACATTCACTCCCTTACAAAAAGAGGACAGCACCACAATTATGAAGCAAACGATATACTGACAAAGTTGGTTGAGCATTATTCCAATATGTATTATTAGCATTTCTCCGGACAGGGCGGGGACTATATACAATATTTTGACTGTAGAACTCTTGCTGGAATGAAAGGCTGAGAAGATGGTTCCTAGAGGAACCGCTTACCCTGGAAAAGGTTCAGGCCCAAATTGCTGGGATTCCTACATGTAGGACCCCTGGGGGGACGGGATCCTCTCAGAATGCCATTAAGCATGCGCAACACTTTTAGCCCCACGTTTGCTACAGGTGTACAATCATGCACTGGAGGGGGATGCTTCCTGCCTCTCTGTATGAATCCATTCTGAGCACCTTTCTGAAACCAGGTATGCTTCCTGAGAGCCCCAACGCCTCAGACCATTGTCGTTAATAAATATTGTTGCTAAAATCCTGGCTAATGCAAAAACAATTGATGGACAGAATTCTGAACAATGTCAAACATTCACCCCCAGTATAGAGATCTTGAGCCTAAATTCCTTAGTTTTTTGCTCACCATGCCATTCCAGTTTTGACCCTGCCATATGCTAATCAGTCTTGACCTTGCTTTCCTGGGATCAGTCTAGCCTGAACTGCGAGGCCAGGCCCTCCATGGACTAGAAACAAGCATTTTGGGACCGGTTTTGGAGTATCACCCCTCATCAACCAGGCTAGCTTGACTCCAGTGGCATGGTGAGCACCAGACCCACATCTGGGCATACCTGTCCCTCCCGGGGTGACAAATGCAAAAAGAACAATTGATGGAAAGAATGCTGAACAGTACAGAGATCTGGGCCTAAATCCTGGCTAAGACTCTCGCCAGCAGACTGACTCTTCTGATGCCAAGTTGGTGCTTTCAGCCCAGGCTGGGTTAATTCCAGGCCAGGCCGGGGTACATAATCTAAGGACGCTATTCGCCCTCCTGCACCAGCTTAATCCTATGATGGAGGTAGCGGCTGTTTTCCTAAATGTAACGAAGGCCTTTGACTCCATAGAATAGCAATATGTATTCCGGCCTTGCAACATATAGACAATCCACGATCATTTATTAATTTGGTGCAACAACTGTATGTGTCTCTCATGTCCTGGGTTCATCAGGGTGGTCTTCTTTCAGATCCAATTATCTATGGGGCCCGGGCACTAGGCAGGGATGTCCCCTGACCCCCATGTTATAGCCCTTGCCCGGCACCACTAGCATGTGTCATCCGGCAATTGCACGGGGCACAGGGCCCTGTGTTCTTGCCCCAAAACATAATAGTGTTGCATTACTCAAATGGCATTACACTGTACCTGGAAGACCCAGAGCACAACCTGAGCACGGTTATATGGGAATTCACCCTATTTCAGGTGGTCTTAGGGATCACGGTAAACTGGAATATTCCCACTGATATCGGCTACACTCCCCAAAACACTTGATTTCCCACTGACCTGAGAAACGCATTTTATGAAATACCTGGGGGGTTAGATCCATCAAGACAAGGAAATGGTAATTAGAGAATACTATGGGACCGTCATGGCTCATATTGAGGAACAGGTTTGGCGCTGGGCAACCCTCCAATTGTCCTTAATGGAACAGATCATGCTCATGAAGATGGTCCTATTACTTAAATGTATTTTTCTGTTCACCAATATCCCTATACTATTGACTCAACACTTTATTTAGACCCTCAACTCACAACTGATAATACTTGCCGGGGTGGACTGACATCTGCGGGTGTGATGGGAAACCCTGACAATGCCATACGAAAGAGGCAGCCGTGCAGCCTCTGATTTTGAATGCTACTATCTATGCATGCAGGCACACTTCTCGCATTTGTAGCATAATCCCCCCTACATGGCGCATATAGCATAGAGCACAAAAGTGCCTAACCCGCTCCACTGAAGGCCCTCCTGGGACAGACTCCAAGGTGTAAAAGAGCAGAGATAGACACAATGGCCACCACACAGTTATTATAGATCCGCAATCAACTACACTCCTGATCCTCTATGCCTAAACAATCCCTAACTCAATTCCCAGTGACAGCACTCACATGCAACAAAGCACTTGCTCAGCATATGCTTAAATGGGGAATAGTGGCGCTGGGCAACCTTTTCTTCTGGGGGCCAATTCATGAACTCTCCGACTGAACTAGATGGCACTGCACCATCCCCACTGGACATCTGTATGTACTATCCCCTTTGAGTAGTATGTAGAGAGCACTGTCCAACTTTTCCTCAGGAACTGCAAGTATCCAGCTTGCAAACTTTGGGCCTGATTACGTTTTCGGCGGATGGGTTACTAAGGTGGAGGATATCCCATCTGCCAAAATATAAATCCCATAATATCCTATTGGATTTATATTTCGGTGTATGGGATATCCATCACCATGTGACGGAGTATCCGGTCTGCCGAAATCAAAATCAGGCCCTATGTTTCTGGCCGCCCCAATGGTCAGGCACATGGAGACCAATCTAAATTATGCACGGCAGACAGAAACCCTGACACTCACGCCAAACACTAGAACACACTGGGATATGGATCTGGGAGCTCCCATTTCAGATGTGCAATAGGTATATTGCTGCAGCCAGCTTTACCCTAATGGTAGAATGGACATCAATCCATTTCAAATACATCCAGAGAACCTATCACACCCTCCTAAAACTATTCTCACTCAAATTACATGATCATTCCCACTGCACCCAATGTGGCATGACCGAGGCTGATTTTCTACACTTGGCGTGGAGCTGTCCATGGGTAGCTGATTATTGGAATGGGGTGGGCAGAGTGTTCTCCAAAATGATTGCAACGTTTTACTTCAATTGCCCTGCTCCTGGCCTAAAGGCGAGTGTCCTGTGTGTTTGGGTGGGAAAAAGTACCCCATAAGGCAGAGGAGCATTGCCCACTGATTTTCAGCATAGCAAAAAAGGAAAAATAAATCCTAATAACACAATGTTATTATCATTTTATTTTTCCCTGCTGAGTTTAGTTTTGCGGGGTGGGGTGGGGTAGGGCTGGGCTGCTAACAGAGCAGGGAGAGGAGTGGTTGCAGCACTTTCTAGGGTGTGCATGATGGTTTGGCTGGCCGTCTTGGGCTAGCTAAACAGTCATGCACACTTAGCATGTTCTCCACCTGGCTGTATTTGCACAACCTGGGTAGAGAACATGCACAGGCTCCCAGTCCCTGTCTGAGCGTCGAACCATGGTGTTCAGACCAATCATGATGCTGCTGTCATGCTGGTGACTGGAGTGTTGTGATTGGCTTAAGGGAGCCTGTGCTGTGTGCTTCTTGCTTCTGTTCCAGGACTTGGCAGGAAGAGAAGTGGTGGAGAGACGGAGGAGAGACGCGGCCAAGAAGGCCGGGGTGTTGCGAGAACTAGCCCAGCCTCCTGTGCTCTGGACCCAATTGCAATTGAGTGTGACGACCCCACGCTCAGGCAGACTACTACCACTTGCCTACACATACACTACATACGCTTTATACATCGGTGTTCCATGCTGTGATGTTATGTTGTGCTTTTTTTAACTTTCTTTGTTCTGTATTGTGTAATGCGGTATAATCACAAATTCGTAATAAACAAAACTACAATAAAAAAGAAGCAAATATTTACCAAACACACGTTTATCGAACATATGTGATGGGTTTTCATCTGTAAATAATAATGGCGTTATGGGAAAATCTCAGTAATAAAACTGCATCTAAATATTTAATACACTTACTGAACTTATTTAGTAACTCACACACTATTTCATAAATTGACAAAAATATTACAAAACAAATTTGATAAGTTGTGACTCATTGTACTTCTCTGGTATTAGTGCTACCTTTTTGTTGTGGTGCTTCATAGAGCACTTGCTAATAAAGTATTTCCATTTCGTATTCCTGTATTTGCTACCGGCTACCCAAGTCAATGGTGCTCATTATATCAGCTCGCGCTGACTCAATTCTTATGAAGTATAAAGTTGTGTACTGTGTGATCTCATCAGAGAGCACTTAATCCAATGAGCTGTCTCACCAGCTATACATGATCTATCGATGTGTACGGATCTGTATCGTATCACCCTTCTAAAACTGAAACCTACGCCTTTTAATAGAAAGCAAATGATTTTAATAAATGGTATGCTCCTCCTGTGATCAAAAACTTCAAATGCCGCTTTGAAGAAGGCACGCGTGCATTGGCCAAGCCTATATGCCACACTTTAAAGTGCTAATGCAGGGCAATGTCATTGTTTACAGTTGGATGTCATATGGCAAATGCCAGGACCAGCTGTAGGGGAATCATAAGGAAGGAAGAAAACTAAAGTTTGCGTGGGGGCTTCGGATTTTAAAGTAACAGACACTAATTTATGAAATATAGGGTGCCACCACAATCATTCTGTTTTATAGGGCAATGAGCAGTTAATGCGACCTAATTTGATGCCCATTGAATGTATTGACCCCGGGAGGGTCATTTACTGAGTTGGCCATGACAAGATTTCACATGTCCACTTAAAGATTACAGCAGACATCTGAAACACTGATCTATTTCCATAGCAGATTGACTCAGAGGAGCAAGGACATACTGAAGTCCAAGAAGGGCTTTTGCTGAGTGATGCCTTGTGATTGATGTCTTGGTATCATCTACTGAAGCAGAGAGAAGGTGTCCAGCCCACTCCTGAGGCACCTGATGGATATGTGGGAGCATCAGGCAGGCACGGCCGGCACAGGTAAGAGAGGTAGGACGGGGCCGTAGGGGCTCGACAGATGACAGGATAGGTGAAATTTAATTAAAAAATAAAACTACTTACCTCGCACTCTCACTTTCATTTCATTTTTGCTATCCCATCGTCTGTCGACGCCCCACCCCAACGCCCGCCTCACCGCTCTTACCCGTGCCGGCCGCGCCTGCATCAGAGGCAGGGCTGCAGGAAGCTAGGTGGGTAAGCAGACTGAGAACCAAGCCTGCCTTAGCCTTGCTTGCGGGGAGGAGCCTTTCTCCCTGACACACTAGCACCCACATCTTATCTTAATTCTTAATTGTTTTTTTATAGCGTGAAGATCCTAAGGTGCTTAATCAGGGCTCCCCATTTACTTTTGGGGAGTACTTCTTGGGAGCTGGAACTATTGACAAAGTGTATTGACTCTAAAATCTCCTGAATTCATTCTAAGACATGTGAAAGTGTTGGTCTACATTCTTAAGTTATCAGATGAAGGAACTCACACCTTCACAAGGTTCGGTTGCTCTAAAAGTCCAGTATTTACATTGCTTTCTGGTACTTAACGTGCTGAGTACATTTTCTGAATAAAAAAAACTATAAACCCAGAACCATAAGAAAAACCCTGAGCTGAATGACTTGTTTATGCATGAAGCTGCTAAACTTCAAAGCTTCCAAGTTACTCTATGCTTTGTACATATAAGACCGAATCATTGTGTAATTGCAGTGGTTTGGGGGCATTGGGGCTTTTTGCAGTCGTAGCTACCCATAAAAATACTTTGGGCCTCATTTACAATATTTGATGCACAGCAGTGCAGCCAGCCTTCCTGCTGCTCAGCCGTGCGTCAAGAGTGACGCAAAGGCGGCGCAATGGGTTTGTAAATAAGCCCCTTTGTTTCTGAGTGTACATTACTAATCCCATACATTGGTGGTGAGGGGTATAGGGCACACGGGTTTGCATCTCACAGAACTTAAAGGCAGTAGATAATGATTTACAAGTTGAATTTTCAAATCTACTTCCACTTCAAATGCCCACTTTCAAAGGACTTCCACTTGTGGCCATTCCTGCCTTGCTGCCTTCCGGTCTGTGCTGAAAACAGCTGGAAGAGTGTTGGGGCATATTATCAAGGGGGTTTATCTCCGCTTTTTTGGCTTTAAAAGCCAAGAAAGTGGAGATAAATTTATCTCCCTATTACCTAGCTGTCGCTAACACCAGTTAGCGACAGCTAGTAGGAGATAGCAACCATCTTGGGCCGCGCATTGCATGTCAGTGATATTTATCACTAATGACATGCAAAGTGGGCGTGCCAAGATGTTAGCGACTGGAAACAGTTGCTAACATCGCTATCTCCTTTTACCAAATTTTGGAGATATTCGCGCTATGCGCGAATATCTCCAAAAGCTAACACCTGCCCCTGAGCAGTTCTTAGCCATGTTATCCAATGGTAGGTGGATAACATGGCTTAGAGCATTAGCTCGGTAATGCATGAATATCGCTGACTTTTCAGCGATATTCATGCATTGCGGCCGATTTTTATCGCATTTGTGATAAACCTTGGTAATACCAAGGTTTATCTGCGATAAAAATCGCCGCAGGTCGGCGATACATTTTTGTCTCTAACCAAGCAATAGCGATAATTATCGCTATTGCTTGGTAATATGCCCCATTGTTTTTAGATAAAGTTGTTTTGAGTCTTCTGTCATCATTGCTCTGTACTAAAGAACCACTCCTGGGTTACCCGATACCGTGTGTGTACAATGTGTTTGTGGTGTCTCTGTTATGTCCAAGGGTTTGCGGTCAATTTTAGGCATGTGTCAATGTACACATGTATATATATATATATATATATATATATATATATATATATATATACATATTTCCCGTATCTCGGCGCATTACCGTCTGGAGTGCGAGAGAGTGTTGGGAGAATACAAGTATATATATATATATATTACATCAAAAGAGTCACCTACTGAGGAGAGAGCCACACGACAGGTACGTTTTCGCCATCAATTTTATTGCAGGGTACAGCGGGGAAACTTGCCATGCATCGCACACTTATAGTTCAATTTCACCTGACGCGTTTCATGCAGGGTCGCACTTCTTCAGAGGCATTTGGACGAGCAAAGACACAGCATGTCGGCATCGCTACTTCAATTAAACACCCCGCCCATAAAGGTGTGGCCTCTTCCTAGGCCTCCTGGATGTTGCAGTGTGTTGTGTTGCTCAAGTGAGCTGCCGTGTCAGTGCCCATTTTCAAACTTGAAACCCCAGTGGGTTGCGATATCAGAGTTCGAGTCCCCGCTCATAAGTTCTATCCTCCAACATCCGGCACCTGTCCCTTAAGCAGAGGCATCGGTTGGCGTCGATGCAGGATGCCGAGAACAGCAACAGGGCTCTCTCCGCAGCCCAGGCTGAGCCGCACAAATTACATCAAAAGAGTCGCCTGCTGAGGAGAGAGCCACACGACAGGTAAGTCTTCGCCATCAATTTTATTGCAGGGTGCAGCGGGGAAATTTGCCATGCATCGCACAATTATAGTCCAATTTCACCTGACGCATTTCATGCAGAGTCGCACTTCTTCAGAGGCATTTGGACGAGCAAAGACACAGCATGTCGGCATCGCTACTTCAATTAAACACCCCGCTCATAAAGGCGTGGCCTCTTCCTAGGCCTCCTGGATGTTGTAGTGTGTTGTGTTGCTCAAGTGAGCTGCTGTGTCAGTGCCCATTATCTAACTTGAAACCCCAGTGGGTTGCAATATCACAGTTTGAGTCCCCGCTCATACGTTCTATCCTCCAACATCCGGCACCTGTTAGTTAAGCAGCGGCGTCGGTTGGCGTCGCTGCAGGATGCAGAATTTTATTGAAGCAGCGATGCCGACATGCTGTGTCTTTGCTCATCCAAATGCCTCTGAAGAAGTGCGACCCTGCATGAAACGCGTCAGGTGAAATTACAGCCAAAGGGGGTGCAGCTTCTCTTGGACAAATTTGTTGCCTTTATGGGTATCTTTGATTAGGTTCTGAACTATACTAAATCCTATATTATGATAGCAGATCTACGGTCTGCCAGTTCCAAGACCCAGCCTTTCCCTATTTAGGGGTGCTATTTGATGCTAAAAATAATTCGAAGTCCATGATTGAGGGTAAGTGAGAAGAGTTCATCAAAACTGCTGGGGCAGTGGCTAGTTTTGCACAAAGGTTGGGATCCTGGTGTCTGCATATCCTACTTAAATCTATAAAGGCAAATGTGTGTCTCAGATTGGTACGGCAGCGAGATTTTGAGGTATGCATAGACTGACATAATCCATGCAGTAGAAAATCAATTTCTAAGGCGACTTGTACATGTCCCACAATGTAACCTGGCTTTCTCAGTTCACGAGTCATGCACGACTCATCCTGGACATCCCCCGTCACAGCCACATCTCTGCCCACCTGAAAGACCTGCACTGGCTCCCCGTCAACAAGAGGATCACGTTCAGACTCCTCACCCTCGTCCACAGGAACACCATCCGCATCACGAGCGACTCCAACGACACCTTCACTGCCGCCGAGCACCTCCACTTCCAGATACACACCGACCCCAAGACCACCCTCAGAGGCACCCTCATGTACAGACCCCCGGGACCACGCACCCAATTCAGCAAAGTCTTCGCGGACTTCATCAGCCCGCACGACCTCCCCTCCGCTGACTACATCCTCCTAGGGGACCTCAACTTCCACCTGGAGAACACCAAGGAATGCAACACCACCACCCTGCTGGACAACCTCGCCAACCTCGGACTCAAGCAACTGGTGAACACCCCCACCCACTACGCCGGCCACATGCGTTGATCCAGTCTTCTCCTCCAGCAAGCACATCTCCTTCAGCCACTCCACCGGACTTCACTGGACGGATCACAGCTGCGTCCACTTCAGCTTCAGAAAAACCACAACTCACCACCACCCGCAATAGGCTCCTCACAGGAGCTGGAGCACGATCACCACCGACCAGCTCACCACCTCCCCCAGCCTGAACCCTTCGCCAGCGCAACGGACCCCAACGAAGCAGCCCGCACCTTCACACAGTGGCTCACCAGCTGCACCGATAACCTCGCTCCACTGAAGAACCCTCCCCGCAGACCCAGCAGTAAGACAGCCTCCTGGTACACCGACGAACTCAAAACATCCAAGAAAAACTGCTGCACCCTCGAAAAAGCCTGGCGCCACGACCAGACCACAGAAAACATGACTGCCCTCAAGAGCGCCACCCGCAAACACCACCAGCTGATCCGCACCACCAAAAGGACAACATTCAAAGAACGACCGGACAACAACACCCACAACAGCAAGGAACTCTTCAGTATCGTCAAAGAGTTCTCCAACCCCAATGCCGGAAACAACGACATCACACCCTCGCAAGACCTCTGCGACTCATTCGCCACCTTCTTCCACCGCAAGATCACCGGCATACACAACAGCTTCGGAGCACAGAACACGCACCCAACCACCGAACCAACGCCCCCCACCACCACCCTCTGCAACTGGACCCCGGTCAGCACTGAAGATACCACCCGCACGATGAACACCATCCACCCCGGATCACCAACCGACCCCTGCCCCCACCATATCTTCAACAAGGGCGACTCCATCATCGCACCGAAACTCCGGGACATCATCACATCTCCTTCAACACCGCCACCTTCCCCGAGAGCTGGAAGCACGCTGAGCTCAGCGCCCTCCTGAAGAAACCAACAGCAGACCCCACAGACCTCAAGAACTTTCGCCCCATCTCGCTCCACCCTTTTCCTGCCAAAGTCATCGAGAAGACCGTCAACAGACAGCTCGCCGCCTTCCTCGAAATAAACGGATCCCTCGACCCTTCGCAGTCCGGCTTCTGAGCCAACCACAGCACCGAGACCGCCCTCATCGCAGCCACCGACGACATCAGATCACTGCTCGACAACGGTGAAACAGCGGCCCTCATCCTCCTGGACCTATCTGCGGCGTTCGACACTGTCTGCCACCGCACCCTAGCACAACGCCTCAGCAACATCGGTATCCAAGGGAAGGCCCTGGAGTGGATCATCTCGCTCCTCGCCGGAAGAACCCAGAGAGTCCGCCTCCCCCCGTTCAGATCCGAGGCCACCAAAGTCATCTGCGGCGTACCACAAGGATCCTCACTCAGCCCCACCCTCTTCAACGTATACATGAGCCCCCTCGCAACCATCGCACGCCAACACAACCTCAACATCATCTCCTATGCCGACGACACCCAGCTGATCCTCTCCCTCACCAACGACCCGCCACCGCCAGAGCCAGCCTACACGAAGGGATGAAAGACGTCGCCGAGTGGATGAAGAACAGCCGCCTGAAACTGAACTCAGACAAGACGGAAGTCCTCATCCTGGGATCATCGCCCTCCACCTGGGATGACTCCTGGTGGCCCCCTGCCCTGGGCACCACCCCCAAGCCAACGGACCACGCACGAAACCTGGGCTTCATCCTGGACTCCTCCCTCACGATGACCAGACAAGTCAACGCTGTGTCGTCGTCGTGCTTCAACACCCTGCGCCTGCTCCGTAAGATCTTCCGATGGATCCCCACCAAAACCAGGCTCTCGTCACCAGCCGACTGGACTACGGGAACACCCTCTATGCTGGAACCACTGCCAAACTACAGAAAAGACTCCAGCGCATACAGAACGCCTCCGCATGACTCATCCTGGACATCCCTCGCCACAGCCACACCTCGACCCACCTGAGAGACCTGCACTGGCTCCCCGTCAACAAGAGGATCACGTTCAGACTCCTCACCGACGCACACGAGGCTCTCCACAACATGGGCCCAAAGTACCTCAACAACCGCCTCACTTTCTACACGCCCACCCGCCAGCTATGATCGGCCAGCCTCGCCCTCGCCGCCGTACCACGGATCCGCAGAGCCACCACTGGAGGAAGATCCTTCTCCTACCTGGCGGCCAAGACATGGAACTCCCTCCCCATCCACCTACAGCTGACCCAGGACCACCTCGCCTTCAGGAAACAACTCAAGAAATGGCTTTTCGAGCATTAACGGACCACCCCACCCAAGCGCCTTGAGACCCTACTGGGTGAGTAGCGCGCTATACAAATACTGATGATTGATTGATAGACTTATCAAAGATTTTGGTAGAAGGAAAACCTCTGCAGCATTAAAAAAGTTAGTAGTTTGCATGGAAACCTTGCCAGCATGTAATGCAGATTGCGAGAGAGGTTTCAGCATAATGAACTTAAATACTAGTCCAACAAGGGCCTCTCTTCTTATAGAGACCATTTCTTCATGCTTATGGGTAAAACTCAATGGTCCTTGAAACATTTGACGCAAAGCTGTATGTAAAGAGTTGGCTGGCAAAAGGTAGAAGGTCTGCTGAAGAAAATTGTTGTGAGAAACCCCAGCAAAATAGACACAGTGAATATCTTCAAGGGTTTTGGGAAATCCTGCAATAGATTTCTAAGTAATGTAAATAATTTTTACATGTTTTTTTAAAGTGTTTGGTATTTTATGGCGTATACTTAATAAATATACTTTTTTGCCTATTTTATTATCCTTTGCTGGATGCGACTTCATAATTTTCTTAAGCACACAATGCTAGTTATCTTGATTTAGACCATGCCCCTACTCAGATAGGCCACACCCCTTTAAGAAATTTTACACACCCCTTTTAGAGCACCCCCAGGGTTTTTTTTTCCCACTTAAAGCCCTGCTGAACTGATTGCTCTTTTTAGAGCCTGCAGTGTCTCTGACAATTTAAGAGTCAGCATCTACACTGATATTCAATTCAGGTTTGGCATGGACCTTGATTACGGACAGTTGTGGTCCCAGAGGGGTTTCATGACCTCATCTAGCCCCCCTATCAGAAATTAAAATGATGTATTGAACTTATTTAAAATCTGTAATTGCCTGGTGAAGTGGGGGTTGTAAAGTGTGCAGCACATAAGAGTGGATATGATTTTGTGACTTCTGGCAATCGCTTTGTAGGTGAAGTAGCCTTGTACTGGGCTCTTGGGTCTTGCACTTCCACTGGAGATGTTTCTGAATGAATCAGAGAATGATACTTCTATGAACCACTTGTTAACTGTTTTTGATACTTGGGAAGAGGTCAAGAGATTACGGGACGAAGTCTCAGAAAATAAACGGGAAGGATGGTTCAGATCAGGGCGTGTGAAGAATAAAGATGAGATTTGGGTTTCAGTTGGAAAACCTGTTTTGCCAGACTCCCTGTTGGTCTTGAGACATTTTTCATGGCCCCACAAATATACGAAGAGATTCGATGGTGCGCTTGTTCAAGAAGCACTGGTTCTATCCCCATTTCTGTGTAATTGCTGAGAAATTATGTGACAGATGTGTTACATGTCAACAACTGAATGCATGTAGAAGGACCGTGGCAACATTATATCATGTAGGGAGATCAGGTGGCACTTCTAGTCGTATGCAGTTGGATTTTTTTTAGATGCCTGTGTGCAATGGGCTACGATGCTTTTGTGCAAAGACTCCAATACATTTTAGTTGTGCTACAAAACAACGGTGCTTACCCCGCCACGCGGGCGGCGCCGGGGGAAGCCCGGGACAAGGGCGGGTCAGTCTTCGTCAGTCATCGGCAGGAAGAGGCAGGGCGGGGCCATTCCCTTTGCTTCCGGCCACAACATGGGTAAGCGCAAAAATACTACCTGTACTGATGCTGGGGGTAAAAACCCGAAGGCGCCTAGACACTCAGAGAATATTATTTCATATTTGACATCTGCAGTGGGGGCCCTATCTAAAGAGATAGAAACTGCACAACAGGAACTGGGACTACAAGTGACTGTTCCACCACCCATAGACACTAATCTCTATCAAGGTCCCCCTCTGGAACCTGAAATTATTATAACAAAACCACCATTAATATCTGGCCAGACTGATTCACAAGCTAGTGGTACACCAGCGAACTTACCTACCCCACCATCTGTGTCAACTAATCCAGCCACTCAACATAACTCGTCAGCTAGAAAGAGGAAGAAAGGGGATGGGGTTCCCACCAATAATTTTATCACAGAGGACACATTGAAAGAACATCTCGAAGCCCTCTTTGAGGAACGGATTGAACCCCTTTTAGTGGGGATTGCTAAGGATATTGTTGATACCATGAACACATGCCTGGAAGGGTTATTAAAGAAATGTGCACTTATAGATAACCTAGTTAAGACTCTTGAGACACCTGCTCCCTTACAACTACCGATTCCCATGGGCCCGAGGGGTGGTACTCAATCTGCCCCTAAACCTTTGCTGACCATCCCTACAAATAGATCTACGACCATACAGGGAACAGGGAAGAGTACGGGAGAAAAGAACTGTCAACCAGTCATTGCACAACCTCCTTCTATCACACCAAGCAATGTAGTAGAGCAAAAGCCTGTTGCATACTCTAAAGCACATCTACATCTTCCCCCCGACGTTGTACCTTTTGTAGTGGTCTTTGTAGGGGTACCACCACTACTTGAGGGGGAAATAGAATCCACCAGTAATCTAATTGGGAAAGCAAAAGAATGGTGTGTAAACCATAGTTGTGGGAGCATAAATATTTCTAACAATGTCATCTTTGCAAGAAGGGTGGGATGGGTGGGGCGCCGACCAAAATCTGTGAGGGGTGACTGTGTGGTGGTAAATTTTGAAAACATACAATGCGTAGATAGACTCCTCTGGGACGTATCAGAGATTTTAGAGGATGATATTTTTTGACCAGTCCCAGTAGGTTTCTTCTACCCACCCCACAAAGGCCATTTCCCATTAAGCACACAGTCCCATTCACTCCCTAAACCTGGTAGGGGTGGCAACTCGTGGCAAACGATACCCCCCAGACGACAACAAGAAAGACATGTTACTGAAATCCCGTATCCCAACCTGGTACTGGCAAATAGTTTCACCCCCCTGGTGGGCTTAGACGATAATGACTGACAACCAACACCTACTCAGCCATCGTCTTTAGTTTCACCAGGGGAGGGGGAACTTATTCCATGTCAGTTCCTTAGCTGGAACGTGGCGGACACTAGAGCCAAAAGACTAGATCCCACATGGATAGACTTTATAGCCAGTAACCATGTAATCGCACTACAAGAAACTTGGGATACCTCACCTACTTTCTGGATGGATGGCTTTTTAAGCTTTACTATACCGGCAATACCAAGTAGCTCAGGAAGAGCCAAAGGTGGGCTAGTTCTCCTTTTTTCACTTAATGTGGCAGGGAGTTTTAAACAACTAGAATCTGGTTCCCCAAACGTTTTAATTATGGAGTGGACTATTTCACCAGGTCGGGTACTAGTGGTTACAAATTTTTATAACTCATGGGTTAGACAAACAGACACAGCCCATGTGGACCACCTGGAAAATGTCCTTAACAATTACAGTCATAAATCACGCACTAATTTCGATATCATAATTCTAGGCGATGTTAACACCCAAAAATGTGTTTTAAAATGTAAATTAGGTAACTTGGAGGGTCAGTCAGACAATGGCAACCTACATTTTATTCACACCAAAGCGGGGGAGGCGCTTGAATTTTTTCTCGCTAGCCTCAACATGTTTGAACCCCACAGCACAGGTAGTGGCGAACCACTGCCCACTTATAAAGGCTCAGAAATTGGGTCTGTGATAGATTTTATTTTTATTTCTCAGGGTTTAACCTCTAAGGTGAACAAATATGAGGTAATTGCCTCTCCACATAGTGATCACAACCCAGTTTCAGCCCAGATTCACTGGAGTGACTTATGGAGCAAACACCTGGGTTTTCCTAGGGCTTGCACATCGACGGTGCCCAGTGACCAGGGCAGACGACTTAAGTGGGGTAAGGTGGTCCAGGAAACCTTTATGGCTTCCCTACTTCCAAAGATAGAGGAACCCATGTGTATTTGTCTAGACCAAAATGCTACCAATAGTGAAATTATTTTAGCTTTTAATCTCATATGCTCACAAACAGCTAAAGAACTCACAGTCCCCCAATCCCGTTTGCCATCCAAGCCTCATAAATGGTTTGACAGTAATTGCTCTAGAGCCCATAGAGACTTGAAAAATGCACTTAAAATAAAGCCGAGGGATAAAACTTTAATCTCCAAATTAAGACGGGAGTATAAGTTGGTTATCAAAACAAGGAAAAATACAATTAAAAATAATGCCTGGAATGATTTACTTGATGTGGATGTTCTACGTAATAGTAGGAGATTCTGGGACATTATAAATAACCAATTCTTCACAGGAGAGATCAACACAATCTCCGACTGCATCATTAGTGATGAGAAATGGGTTGACTATTTTAAAAATATATATGGTAGTAATGACACTGATGATGAAAATGACACGGGGCTAGGCAGGGGGTTAGCGGTAGTAGAATTCAATGAGGAGGAGGTGTACAAAGCTATAATGGACTCCACCAAAAATAAGGCTCCGGGCCCAGATGGAGTCCCGGTAGACTTTTTTAGATATGCACCAACCACCTGGTCCAAAGTCCTCACCAATGTATCTAGAGCGACAAATGATGGATGCTTTCCAGAAACCTGGACTACATCTGTCATAGTGCCCATTTTTAAAAAAGGAGATAGGGAGGACCTGGGAGATGCTACCGTCCAATTTCTTTAATAGACTCTGCCTTTAAGATCTTGGGCAGAGTACTATTGACTAAATTGAGAACAAACCTGGAGCTTTGCGGGGGCCTCGCAGAGATTCAATACGGTTTTAGGGAGAAACGGGGAACTCTAGAGCAATGCTCAAACCTACATCTTTTAATATCCAAGTATACAGTGGCCGGGGAGGGTTCACTATATTTAGCCTTTATGGACCTCTCCTCGGCTTTCGACTTGGTCAATAGGTCTAAGCTCTGGGCTATACTCCGCGAGCTTGGCATTGAGGATTCCTTGGTGGCCGTCATAGCAAGTTTGCACCGGGGACTCTTTGCGAAGGTCCGGGTTACCAGGGAAGGGCGTTGCTCAGATAGCTTCAGGTCAAAGAAAGGGGTTCGCCAAGGTTGCATCTTGGCCCCGCTTTTATTTACTATATATATTAATGATCTAGGGAAGTCCTTGTTAGCAGGCAATGCATATGTCCCGCGGGTAGGTGGGAAGCAGATTCCGGCTCTCCTATATGCGGACGATGCCGTTCTCATCGCCCGTACGGGCAATGGTCTACAGACCCTTCTGGAGCTTTTTGGCTCCTTTATGGCTAACTTAGACTTAAAAATCAATGTAACCAAATCACACACAATGATTGTGGGCCCACAGAAAAATAAATCACCCACAAAAACCTTTACTTGCAAAGGCGAGGTTCTCTCCAGGGTCCCTGTTTTTCCATATTTAGGGGTCCTGTTTGATGAGAAAGGCACGTGGGTCCCACAGATTAAGGCCAAGAACATTTCTTTATCCCGGTCCACAGCAGCCCTGTTGGCCTTTACGAAAAGATTAGGGGCTAAACCAACGGAGGCTGTGTTAAAAGTTTATAAAAGTAAATGTGTTTCCATAGCTTCATATGGGGCAGCTTTGTGGGGGTATGCTAACCTGGATAACATTCAGACGGTAGAAAACAAGCTTATTAGAAGAATCTTATCGGTTCCAAATTCTACACCTACCTACTCCATACATGAAGAAGTTGGTCTACCCTATATTACAGATGGACTGAAATTGGCCAATACCTGGTTAAATACGGAGTTGTCTTTAAACCACATAATTCTTAAAGATGTGATTGCAAGGGAGGGGGCAATGAAAATATTATGGTTGAAATACATAAATTCATCATTCACTGCCCTCGGGAGACCAGACCTATATAAAACACCGTCAAATATTAGGAAAATGGACATTGCATGGATTAAGAAGGAATTCCAGGGGAGAACACGTTTAGAGAGAGAGGAGTTTGAAGTTAATAAACCATTAGTAAGAGCACATTTGGTTTTGTCCTCTTCCCCCTCGATAGAACCATACCTGCAATTTGTTACTAAACCCTTGCACAGATTTTTATTAACCTGATTTAGAATGAACCTGATCCACTATTCACTAGGCTGTTTCCCTATGTGGGGAAAACCTGAGCACGCACCACCCTGTGAGTGTGACCAGTTTTCTAATCAGGACACTCTCCACTTTTTGTTTTTCTGTGGGTTCTATAATATGGAGAGGATAAAATACCTAATACCCCTCCTGAAAACTATGGGGCATATTACCAAGCAATAGCGATAATTATCGCTATTGCTTGGTTAGAGACAAAAATTTACCGCAGCGCTGCGGCGATTTTTACCGCAAATAAACCTTGGTATTACCAAGGTTTAACGCAAATGCTGTAAAAATCCCCGCAAAGCATGAATATCGCTGAAAAGTCAGCGATATTCATGCATTAGCGAGCTAATGCTCTTAGCCATGTTATCCACCTCCCATTGGATAACATGGCTAAGAACTGCTCAGGGCAGGTGTTAGCTTTTGGAGATATTCCCGCTTAGCGCGAATATCTCCAAAAGTTGGTAATAGGAGATAGCGATGTTAGCGACTGTTTTCAGTCTCTAACATCTTGGCACGCCCACTTTGCATCTCATTAGTGATAAATATCACTGACATGCAAAGTGGGGCCCAAGATGGTCGCTATCTCCTACTAGCTGTCGCTAACTGGTGTTAGCAGCAGCTAGGTAATAGGGAGATAATTTTATCTCCATTTTCTTGGCTTTTAAAGCCAAAAAAGCGGAGATAACCCCCCTTGATAATATGCCCCTATGGGCTTTATACAAGTGAGACCAGCCTTGCTTTTTCTTCAACGGTTACCGGATGCACATGTCACTTTCTGTGTTGCAAGTTTTCTAACAGCCGCATATAGAGGAAGAAACAAAAGAATCCCTAGAACTGTAACATTTTAAACTAAAAGCAATTCAGTATATCAATTTTAACTCCTTTTTATATATTATGGTGTTTAACCAAGTGACTCTTTTTATGGAGATTGTGTAAAATACATGTATTGTGGGCATTTTTAAAATGTTTTTAATGTATGTATTATTCTTGCCTTTTATGATTTTAACAAAAATCGAATAAAGTGTATTTTGACTGACTGACTGACTGACTAGTTGTGTATTTTTTCATGCTGTGGTAGAGGCATACCCAGCTAGAAGAAATAATAGTCTCACTGTAGCCAAGTTGTTGCTGAGGAAGTTTGACCCTAGGTTTTGACTTCTGGTTTCTTTGGAGCCAAATCATGGAAACCACTTTACCAACACGTTGATCTGGATGCTCTGGGTAGCCCTGCAAGTGGATCAGCGACTTCATTGTAGATGTAGACCCAAAGCATCAGGCCTGGTTAAACAGATTAATGGTACACTGAAGGCCCCACTTGCCAAAATGTGAGCATCCACATCCCTTAGATGGCCAGATGCCCTTCCCTTAGAGATAAGTCTTCAAAGCAGTCCTGATTGAGGGACAGGGTTGGCCTTTTATGAGATCCTCATGAGAAGAGCCAAGAGAGACTTCCTGCTGTGCCTCCATCTGCACTTGTTCGTATTACAGATGATATAGTTCCTGACTACTGCAAAAAACTGGTTGATGTGCTGCATTTTGTCTCTCATCAGGTTGAAGCAGCGACTCCCCTTCCTAGCCAAGTGCAGTGCCAGATCTTAGTCCGGGTGTCTGGGTACTGATGAAGAAACATGTTAAAAAGTCATGTCTGGATCCCCGCTTGGGTGGCCCCTTCCAGGTTCCTGGGGACCAACACTGCTGTGAAGTGTGGTGGCCAAACAAAGTCTGTTGAGGACAAATAAGTGCTGGTCCCCAAACATAAGTACTGTGTACCACATCTGCAACCACTAGCTCAGATCAAGCACTGCTCACACAAGATCTTGAATTGACAGGGCTGGCAGTATACCTATAAATATGTTAGTCATGTATACAATAAGTTGGTACAAGAGATTATAGATTTATACAGCAGAGGCTCCTCCGCAATGGTGGAGAGTCGCCCCACTGCTTGGCTCAGAGCCAGCAAATGAAAAATAAAACAATGTTCTAGCATTGTTTTATTTTTCATTTTCCGGTTCTGAGCCAGCTTGCGCAGGGAAGCGCGGGGCATGGGGAGGAGGAGTGCTAGGTGCACTCCCTAAGTGCGCATATGTGTTTGGCCGACCGTCTCAGGCCGACCAAAACACACATGCGCACTTAGGCTTCTCCAGCCCAGCTGCAATGAACAGCTGGGCTGGAGAAACCCCCACAGACTCCCTGGTCTAAGCGAGTGTCTTTCCAGCCCGCTCAGGCCAATCCCCTAGCTGCTCTCATACTATGAGAGGAACGCAGGGATTGCACAGGAAGTCTGTGATGCTGCCCCAGTGCCTGCTGGGACTAGGAAGGACAAGGTGTGATGCGGGAGGTGGGTGGCAGCTCTAGGTAAGTGTTTATTTTTTTTATTTTTTATTATTAAACCCCCCCCCCGGACACCACATCCTGCTCTCCCCCACAACTCCTCCACACGCCACATCACCTCATTATTGTTGTGGCCGCCACTGAATTTATACCACATTTGGACATTTACAGCACATACGGGCATTCACGGTAATGATTAATCATTGTACATAAAGAGGGTGTGGTTTGTCTAGATTGCAAGGTGTTCTGTGGCTGAGGTCAGTTTTCACGCTGGAAGTTCTGACCGGAAGACCCTAGATATCAACAAAATGGATTAAAAACAAAATATAACCAGAATATCCAAGCTTGGGCTGTGAATTGTATTGTAAAATGTGAATCTGCTTTTCCATGGAAACATTTCCATATAAATAGTGCTGCTTACAATTTCTCTATGTTCTTTTAAAGCACAAACTTGTTTCTCAAGGAGATTTTTGGCCTTGCTCCTAGTTGTTCGTAGAGGGTCCCCATGTTTGCGGTGAAAGGTTTGCCTCAGCTTTCCTGCAACTTTCCATGCTGATGTCACAGGAAGCTCGATATGAAGTGATGCTTCTGCCCCCGAGCTAGTGACCTTGCACAGGCCCCAGCACAGAAGACCCTGCCCCAGCCCCAACCTCTTTTTCAGCGGCGTTGCAGGATCTTTTTGGAACTGACTCTCAGAAACGAGAGTGGCGCTGGCGCAAGTCATAAGACCTTTCAGTGAATGTCCCTTTCTCAGCAGAGAGCAGGCGGCCTCCGTGAGGGAGCCGGGAGAGAGTAGAAGCCATTTCCCGCGCTTGGACCGACCGGGGAGGCGCTGCCTGAACATCTCCTGAATGGCAAGCACTGAAGTTTTACCACTGATATACTTTTGTCCCTTTCTTGTGCCTCGCCGGAGAACACACCAGGCATATCATATGAGGCGTGCTTTTGTTGTCCCGTTATCTGATGTAAATATCCTCCTTTTGAAGGGTTTGTGTCTGCTCTTATCTCAGCGGCGTCGCCTTGAGTCCCAGGAGCCGTGTTGTCCAGGCCTGGCTTCTCGTGGCAGGTCCGCCTGTGATACCATCTCCGTAGGCGCACTCTGCTTCCAGTCAAAGGCCTCGGGTTTTATAGAGCTGGCTGCTTTCTTCCTCCTTCGGCCTGCAGTGTGCTCTCATCGCTGTTGTGGGCTGAGTGAAAGAATACAAACGAGTGCTAGTAGCCTTGAGGTGAGCAGTAGCCAGGACGGGTGACCGTGACACAAGCTAGTGGTGCCAATTTAAAACCAGAAAACTTGCCTTACTGGGTTGCAATTAGACATTTATAGAATTACACAATAATATTTTGATTAGGAAATCTCCTGTGGCATTTTTTTCCCACTACTCCTTTTGGGATTATTCTCCGAAAGCATCCTACACATAGTTTTTTAGGTTTCAATCAATCAAGGTATTTGTAAAGCACACTACATACCCGTGAGGGTCTCAAGGCGCTGGGGGGGGGGGGGGGGGGTGGAGGGGGGGGAGGGGCAGAGCTGAGCTGCTACTGATCGAAGAGCCAGGTCTTGAGAAGTCTTCTGAAGGTCAGCAGGTCTTGGGTCTGTCGAAGGTTCCAGGTTTTGGCGGCAAGGTGGGAGAAGGATCTGCCGCCGGCGGTCGTTTTCCGGATGCGTGGGACCATGGCGATGGCGATGTTGGCTGAGTGGAGGCTGAGGGTGGGGGTGTAGAAGCTGAGTCGTTCGTTGAGGTATGCTGGTCCGGCGTTGTGTAGGGCTTTGTGTGCGTGGATGAGGAGTTTGAAGGTTATCCTCTTGTTGATGGGGAGCCAGTTTAGGTCTCTCAGGTGGGGGGGTGATGTGGCTGTGTCGGGGGATGTCGAGGACCAGCTGTGCCGAGGCGTTCTGGATGCGTTGCAGCCGTCTCAGGAGCTTGGTTGTTGTTCCTGCGTAGAGGGTATTTCCGTAGTCCAGCCTGCTGGTGACGAGGGCCTGGGTGATGGTTTTTCTCGTTTCAGAGGGTATCCACTTGAAGATCCTGCGGAGCATTCGGAGGGTGTTGAAGCAGGATGCGGAGACGGCGTTGACCTGCTTGGTCATGGAGAGGGTGGAGTTGAGGATGACCCCCAGGTTGTGTGCGTGGTTGGTGGGTGCTGGGGCTGTTCAAAGCGAGGGGGGCCACCAGAAGTCGTCCCAGGCTAAGAGGGTCGATCCGAGGATGAGGACCTCCGTCTTGTCAGAATTCAGCTTCAGCCTGCCGTCCTTCATCCATTCGACGACGGCCTTCATTCCCCTGTGGAGGTTGGCTTTGGCAGTGAGAGGGTCTTTGGTGAGGGAGATGATCAGCTGGGTGTTGTTGGCGTAGGAGATTTTGAGGCTGTGCTGGCGGGCGACGTGGGCGAGTGGAGCCATGTAGATATTGAACAGGGTTGGGCTGAGAGAGGATCCTTGCGGTACACCGCAGATGATCTCGGTGGTTTTGGAGGTGGACGCTCTGGGTTCTGCCGGAGAGGAAGGAAGTTGTCCAGGCCGGGGCCTCCTCTTGGATTCCGGCATCGTGGAGTCGAGCTGTTAGGGTGCAGTGGCAGACCGTGTCGAAGGCGGCTGAGAGGTCCAGGAGGATGAGGGAGGCTGGTTCTCCTTTGTCCATTAGGGTCCTGATGTCGTTAGTGGCGGTGATGAGGGCGGTTTCCGTGCTGTGGTTGCTGCCGAAGCCGGACTGGGATGGGCCCAGGATGTTGTCTCCGAGGTATCGGGTCAGTTGTCTGTTCACAATTTTCTCTATGACTTTCGCCGGGAGCAGGGAGATGGGCCTGAAATTCTTGAGAACCTTGGGGTCTGCCTTGAGTTTATTCAGTAAGGCGTTGATCTCGGCGTGCTTCCAGCTTTCCGGAAAGGTTGCTGTCTCGAAGGAGATGTTGATCGTTTTCCGGATATGGGGGGCGATGGCTGTGCTGGCTTTGTTGAAAATGTGGTGTGGGCATGGGTCAGACGGGGATGCGGAGTGGATGGAGTTCATGGTCTTGATGGTGTCTTTGTCGCTGACGTTGGACCAGGCGATCAGATGGCTGGTGCGTTTGGTGTTTGTTCGCGGAGCCAGTTCTCTTCCAGTTTTCGACAGGTGCGCTTGGAGGCTTGGAGGTCTTCGGTGAACCATGTAGCTTTCTTGCTGGAGTGGTTGGCGGCGGGGGTCCTGAGTGGGGCTAGGGTGTCGGCGCAGTCGTTGATCTACTGTTTGAGGTTGAGGGCAGCGGTGTCTGGGTTGGTGGGGTCAGGGGGGGTCTTAGGGTGAGGCTGGTGGTCAGTTGGTCTTCGGTGACCTTGCCCTAGCAGCGGCGTGGCATCTGTTGGGTGCGGTGGTGCCTGGTGGGTTTCCTGAAGGTGAAGTGGACGCATCTCTGGTCAGTCCAGTGGGGTTCGGTGGTGTGGTGAAGGAGACGTGGGGACTTGCGGAGAAGATGGGGTCAAACGTGTGTCCCATGGTGTGGGTGGGTGACGTTACGAGCTGTCTGAGTCACAGGGAGTGAACCAATTTCAGTTTCAGACTCATGAAGACCCCTGTTCAAACGGCAGAGAAATAACAGAAAACACCTTAGCATGATACCACCTCGAAAATCTTGTAGATATTATGATGCAGAAGTATAGACAGTTACTTCATACAACCCAGATGTAGATTAGTTTAACAATCTTGTAACTCAGTAATGATGTGTCCATATGTATGATATCCAGTGGACAGCCAATGATAGGTAAACTGCTTAACGTCGACACTGACATGCTTCAGAGAAATGCCCCTGATTGTTTTCTATATAAAGATTACAGCACACTTCAATAGTCTGAAGAACAAGCTGTGTCTCCAACGAACCCAAAACAAACACACAGAGAACACAGAATAATTCCCCCCCAATTTGTCGATAGCACCAAAATCAGCAGGTAATGCGGACCCGCACGTAATCCAATTCGCCCTTAGTTAAGCGCAAAAGGGAGGGTGTTGAAGCATGATGAGGATACGGCGTTGACTTGTTTGGTCATCGAGAGGGAGGAGTCCAGGATGAAGCCCAGGTTGCGTGCGTGGTCTGTTGGCTTGGGGGCAGTGCCCAGGGCTGGGGGCCACCAGGAGTCGTCCCAGGCGGAGGGTGATGGTCCCAGGATGAGGACTTCCGTCTTGTCTGAGTTCAGTTTCAGGCGGCTGCTCTTCATCCACTCGGCAACGTCTTTCATCCCTTCGTGTAGGCTGGTTCTGGCGGTGTCGGGGTCTCTGGTGAGGGAGAGGATCAGCTGGGTGTCGTCGGCGTAGGAGATGATGTTGAGGTTGTGCTGGCGTCCTGTAGTGTGGTATGAACCCTCACTTTTTTATTAGATGAGCTGTTCTCAATTAAGCTGTTGTCTTTTTCTCCAGAAAGATCTTCTTGTGCGTGGTGGCACATATTGTGGCTACCAGGCAAACAAGCAATGCAGACCCAGCCTTGCCCACCAGGTCCAGATTTTCACTTGTGTTGTACTCTGAGATAGCGCTTCATCTGTAAAAAGAATGAGTACCACGGCCCAAAGCTAGGCTTAGAGCCCCGTGACCAGTGCCTCTTTAATTCACTCCAGACACACCCTGCCACTTGATTTCACTCCTGCCGGTCCCTGCTTTCTCACTTTGGAATAGTTTTTTCTGTTTTTCTTCTCCTTCTTTACCGTTTGTGTTTTTTTTACCTCTTTTTGTGGTTTTCCCTCTCTTGCCCTCAGTCAATATCTGATGTGGTATAATCAGTTGACAGTCCCCACAAATTAGTGCTGGTGGCCCCCACCGACACCTACTGGGTTAAAACTAAGCCCTGAGCTCATTGCCCGCCCTCTTTGTGGTTCCATCGCACGCCCCTAGAGGGAGACTTTCAGGAGACGCGTCAGAGCCGCGAACATATTAGCTAGCCAGGGGCAGGCCCAAGTCCATCAATTAGTTCCATATTTATTCAGAAACAGACGAGGTGCAGCGCGCGCTTCGCTTCCCGCCGCCTTCCTTGTTTTTGTTTGCGCTGCTACACACCGCAGATCACGTCCCCCAGCAGAACGGAGGCTTCAATTACTGTAACTTGATAGACACAAGGAAAAGAAGCGTCTTGGAAAATCCTATAATTTAGTGCTTAATTAACTTTAAAACAGAGAGATTTCTGTGATTAACACCTTGAAAGATCATTAATCTGTATATTCACCGTGAATTCATTAAGTAGTTTTTTTTATATATATTAGATTGGGCAGACGCCGGTACCAACAGTAGAAAGAGACGTGGGGGTCCATGAATTATTCATGCTGATCGTGAAATATTAACAGTGATTGCTGCACGTCATCCAGTGAGAGGAACAGATGAAGGGGCATTGCAGCTTTCCATTCATATTTCATCTTGCTCTGAAATTGAGGAACTTTCGGAGTTCTATCCCTCCACAGAAAAGAGGTTGTGACCTCAAGCTTCGCTATGCTTCCAATATGGAGTATGTCTTACGGTTTTGCATCCCTAGATATGCTCTACAGTTAACATCGAGGCGAATTCTTATGATCTGATCTGAAGCCACAGAATTGTCTGTGCTGGATGCTACTTTATGAGGGGGCCACACCCAGTACGTATGATGATCTATGGTAAAGTATTGCCAGTTTGGCAATTTATTGATCTGAAAAGGCAGGAAATGCATAATTAATTTACTTGCTCCAAAATAGAGAAGAATTACCATATGTTTTCTGCCAACAAGTTTTGGCAGGTTTGATGTTCTGAAATGTATTAGCAGAAAATGATGGCATGATGAATTCAAATGTACCCCCTTCCTTTCTTTTAATTGTGTTAGGATTTGGTAACTCTCAGAGGCTGATACTGCTTCTTTGGGTTTGATATGCTATAACATATCTGGGTCTTGAATTCTTAGGGTCTGACTAAGGGACTCAATCAGAGAGCCTTTGGAAATCTATATGGGATTAGTAAGGGTCCTATAGGAATTAAAAAGTTCCAGGGTTCACTATGACCCGTCAGTTCCTGAAAGCATTACAGTCCTCAGGTGAACCACTGGGGAATGCCATGTGGGAATCAACATGCTTTTGATCAAGACCACCCTACAACCGCACACGTGCATGTGCCAACCTCAAGCTAGTTGGGCAAAGCACAGCATGCCCACACTAGTAGCAAAACAGCACTTTAACAAGTGCCATAACAGAATTGCTTTGTAACCTCTGTATCAGGGACTTCTCCTGACATGGCAAGTAGTTGTACAATATATGATACAGAAAGTCTGTTAAAGTGTTATGACTTATTTATGTATAAAAAGGCAATATATTATGCGGTTACTAGTGGTATAGTCGGGTAAGTAATAGCAACATTTAAAAAAATGAAATGAAAGGGGGAAACTATGGAATTGTTTGAAGTGACAGCTGAATTATGTGTTTAGAGAAGCCCTGACAACTTTTGGCCTGGTGCCACTGCAACTGCTGCACCATTACATTCATGCCCCTAGTGCCTGCAAGATAACTGCAATTGTGACTGCCTGTTTACTAGTTAAATATAACAATATTATGTGTTAAGAGGTGTTCTGACAACGTCTGGGCCCGGTGCTGCTGGACCATTCCACTCATGACACTGTTGTTTTCAAGGTAACTGCACTTGTGTATGCCTGTCTAGGATTAAAATTTAGCAATATTAGGTGTTTAGTGGGGCGCCTGGGGCTTTTGGTCCAGTGCCACTGCGCCTGCTGTACCATTCAAATAATGGCTGCGTTGCCTCCAAGATAACTGCACTTGTGACTGCCTGTTTGGTAATTAAATATAGCAATATTTTTAGTGTTTGTTGAAGTTATGACAACTTTTTGCCTCAGTGTCACTGCACCTGCTGCACCATTTAAATCAAGCCCCTTTTAACTTCAAAGTAACTGCAATTGTGACTTCCTGAATAGTAGTAAAATACAGCAATATTAGGTGTTTAATCCCTTCCATGCTGATGCCGGCCCCTGGCCGTCATGCATCACGGTGGGCGTGTGCTGATGACGGCTGGGGGCCGTCATGACCACGCCCGCGATCGGAATGTGCCGCATAGGTGCAGAATTCCGGCCGCTGCAGAGGGGTTAAAGGAGTTTTGACAACTTTTTGGCCCATTGCCACTGCATCTGCTGCACCATTCAAATCATGACCCTAGTGCCTGAAAAATAACTGCACTCATGATAGCCTGTTCAGTTGTAAAATATAGCAATACTCAATGCTTAGTGGGGTGCCTGGAGCTTTTGGTCCCGGTGCCACTGCACCTGTTTCACCATTTAAATAATGACCCTTTTGCCTGCAAGATAACCGCACTTGTGACTGCCTGTTTAGTAATTAAATATAACAATATTTAGTATTTGGTGAAGTTATGACAACTTTTTGCTTCGGTGCCGCTGCACCAATTAAATTAAGCCCCTTTCAACTGCAAAGTAACTGTAAATGTGACTGCCTGTATAGTAGTAAAAGATAGCAATATTGGTGATTAGTGGAGTTATTACATTTTGCCCCGGTACCACTGCACCTGCTGCACCAGTTAAATCAACTCCCTTCTAACTGCAAGGTAACTACAATTGTGACTGCCTGTGTAGTATTAACCCCATCGGTGCTCATGACCGAATGGTTCTGTCATGAGCAGTCCGTCATGATTGATTGATTGATTTTGAGATTTGTAGAGCGCTCGAATGCCCGAGGGCGTCTTGGCCCTGTCAAAGATTGAGCTAGTCGGCGGTGGATCTGGTGCACCCTCCTGCTAAGATGAGAAAAGCCAGGTTTTTAGGTTCTTTCGGAAGGACCACAATGAAGGGCTGTTTTTCAGTTCGACAGGAAGCTTGTTCCATGTTTTTGCCGTGTTGCCTATGAAGTTTCTCCCCCCCCACCCCCCCACCTTAGTTGTTTGAATCTGGGGGTCATGAGGAGCTTAGCACTGCAGTCAGGAGCACCAGTGCTTGTGAGCCCATGACAGAATGTACATGAGCACTAAATTCCACTGCTGCAAACAGCAGAGGGATTTCGTTTTTTCTTATTTTTGGTCTGGGGGGGTGGGGAAGAGTTTTCCCAACCTCCAGATGCCGTTTTTTTAATTTCCAATGTAATGATGATCGTGCGCATTGTGCACTGATGTCATTATATTGAAAGGGAAACTGAAATCTAGGTTCAGTTTTACTGTTTTGGTGCTCGTAGGGCTAGCTCAGCGCCCGAGCAACAAAACACACAGGAGAGGTATTGCAGGAAAGGGGAGAACCTCCCCTTTCCAATGGTACCCCACCCTAGTGGATCACTGCTTGGGATCACCTAGGAGGGCATCCCCAAGTAGGGATCCACCCACTAGGCACTAGGGAGGGGGAGCAGCTTTGAGCAAGGGTCTTTGCTCCCCCATTGAAAATGACCATATACATATTCCTGTCTACTTCACAGGAGCAGATGGGGAAGTAGCCCCCAATCTTCCCGGAGGGGGGGGGGGGGGCAGAAAACACCCTGGACACCAGGGATTATTACAATGCCCTAACCCCTCCACCACAACAAATTCAAAGGTCTTTCTGCCCTCTAAGGAGGCGGATGGGTGCAATAGTCCCTTATCTGGCCTGCGGGGGGGCTGAAAACCCACTAGGCATCAAAGAATTCTTCGTTTTCAAATTTCACCCATAAAATGCCACAGTCTTTTTGACCCCCCCCCCTCCCCCACCCCCCAGGAGGCAGTTGGGACAATAGCGCTTGATCTGCCCCTGGGGGAGCGGAAAGCCACCTAGGCACAAGGGATTTGGCTTCCTGTTATACGTAGTGGTGGGGGCTGCCCAGAATGGGCATGCCAATGTTCCTGGTCCCCCCAAAGGTGCCACAGTCTTTCTGTCCCTCAGGAGGCAGATGGGGCAATAGCCCCATATCTGCTCCCTGGAGGGGAGGGGGGGGGGGCAGAGAGCCCACTGGGCACCAGGGAGTTTTTTTTTCGAAGTTCAGGGGTGGAGGCAGAAAGATTTTTGTTTTTTACACATAGGGTGGGGGCTTCCCAAAATGGGCATGCCAGTATCCCTGGCCCCCAAAAATTGCCACAGTCTCCCCCCCCCCCCAGGAGGCAGATGGGGTAATAGCACCCTATTTGCTCCCTTGGAGTGGACAGAGAGCCCATTGGGCACCAGGGAGTATTTTTTCAAAGTTCAGGGGTGGGGGCAGAAAGCCCACTAGACACTCCTGAGTTTTTTTTATATGTAGGGGTGTTGGCTGCCCAAAATGAGCATGACAATACCCCCCACCTCAAATCAATTGCTACAGTCTGTATGCCCCCCCCCTGGAGGCAGATAGGGGCATTAGCCCCTTATTTGCCATCCCGGGGGGGGAATTAAATACTGCAATGAGAGGTGAACCTGCACACCTGTTAATCAGTGTATTCTAATTTGAACCAAAAAGTACTCAATCTTAACAAAATGTGCGTGCATCAACCCTGAATTAGAGATGAGGCCCACCTATCTCTGGGTAACAAAATACAAAAGAGGGCTGAGGAAGCCCCAAAGCCTTGGTCGAGCACAGCTATAGACAATTGATGTCTCATTCAATTTCTCCACATAAATGCAAAGATTTCAAAATAACATGTACACATAGTAATCCTTTCTCATATTATATTTATATTTCGAAACTTTCAAAAACAAATCCAGCGATATTCAGGCATCATCGCTAATGGGGACTTAACCTGAATATCCACCTCCCATTGGATATACAGGTTAAGAAATGGTCTGAGCAGGCGTTTTGGCGATAATCGTGCTTACCGTGAGTTTTTTTATCGCTTCGTCTGCCTTGCTAATAGGCGATAGCTGTGTTAGCGACTGCATTCTGTTGCTAACAGGTTGGGTACGCCCACTTTGCATGTCATTAGCTATAAATATATCGCTGACATGCAAAGCGGGCCCCAAACCTGTAGCTATCGCCTACAAGCTGCCGCTAACTGCTGTTAGCGACAGCTTGCTAATAGGGCGATAAAAATATTGCCGCTTTCGTGGAAAAAGTCCAGCTAAAGCGGCGATATCGCCCTTGTTAATATGCCCCTTGGTTTTGCGAAAGAGTCACTTGTGTTTTTGGTCCCAAGTTCGGTGGGTATCTAGGGAAATCTACCAAACCCAGACATTTCTGAAAACTAGATACCCTGAGGAGTTCAGGGAAGTGTTGCTTGCATGGATCCCACCCACACAAGTGAGGTACTATTTCTATGGGGTGACAAAGGGGAATGCTGGGTGGTAGGTAATTTGTGTCAGCCCGGTTATCCGACAACTTTTCCAGACAGAAATGTGAGACAATTTTGATTTTTTTTCATCAAAATTTTAGGTTTGCGAGGGATTCTGGGTAGGAAAACTTTGAGGGATCCATGCAAGACCCACCACCTTGGACTTCCCCGGGTGTCTAGTTTTCAGAAATATCTGGGATTGGTAGGTTTTTCCTTAGATAGCTGCTGAGCCCAGGACCAAAAACGCAGGTGACGCCCTTGTAAAACAAGGTCTTTTTGTAATCGATCATTTTGATGTCTCCACTGTACGCTTTAGGACATTTCCTGTTGCAGGCACTAGGCCTACTCTCATAAGTTATGTACCACTTTTATCGGGAGACTTGGGGAAATGCTGGGTGGGTGGAAATTTGTGGCTCACTGCAGACTCCAGAACTTTCCATCACAGAAAATAAGGAAAATGTGTTTTTATTTTTTTACAAAGTTTGGGCTTTGCAAGCAATTCGGGGGAACAGAACCTGGTGAGAGCCACACAAATCACCCCAGACTGTTTTCCCTTGATGTAGTGTTTTAAAAAATGTATAGGTTTGCTAGTTTTCTTAGGGTGCCAGCAAAGCTAGGGTCCAAAATCCACAGTTAGGCACACTGCGAAAAAAGGATCAGATTTCACTGGAAATATGTGACGTGTCCATGTTGCGTTTTGGACAGGAGATGTAGGGGAATGCTGGGTGGGTAGAAGTTTGTGACTCCAGGAAGATTCCAGAACTCTCCATCACAGAAATGTAAGGGAAATGTGTGTGGCAGGGGAATCTGGGTAACAGAACCTGGTGGAAGCCACACAAGTCACTCCATCCTGGATTACCTTGGGTGTCCTGTTTTCGAAAATGTATAGGTTTGCTAGGTTTCCCTAGATGCTGGCTGAGCTAGGGTCTCAAATCCACAACTAGGCACATTCCCAAAAAAATGGTCAGTTTTCTGTGGAAAAATGTGATGTGTCCACATCTCGTTTTGGAACGTTTCTTGTCGTGGGCAGTGTAGTAATTTATTATTTTAAGTTATTCATTTATAAGTGTAAATTTACTACAAAGTGCAGGCTTATATGTCTTCAACCTTTAAAACCAGGGGGTGGATCTTAATTTACAAGCGTACAATTACCCACACCTGGGTGAAAATCTGCCTATGATAACGTAAAGGGAAACTTTTAACAGTTTATTAAAGTTTAAATAAAATTAGTAAGCATATTTTTAAGATAAATGGTAATGTAAACTAATCTTTAATATGTATTTTACATGTAGACAACATTTTTTAAATGCTACAGTATTAATTACTTAAAGAATAAAATAAGTATTATTGTGAATGTATTAAATTACAATTATTTTCTTAAGATCTAGTTTTTTTAAATCCCACCTAAAGTGTACAATTTATATTTATTTATTTTGTAATACAAATATTAACTTATGTACAAAAATAATTTACATGTACTTATATTTAAAAATAGTTGCATTCATTTTAAATTTAAAATAAATTAATATATTCTATATTAAAATAAGAAATAAGATTTATTTATATATAATGTGCCTCATATTAAATTGAATATCTTTACATTTTAAAAAGGGAAAATAAGTTAATTAATTTACTATTGTTTCCTATGCGTTTTATTTTAAGTCAATGCCTCCATTATTTTGTGTGGGAGTGTACATATCAGTGGTTGGCCAAGTGTAGTGCTGGGCTTTCTCCGGCTCTGAGCTGGAGAACATTTTCTACTGTTTTGGGTCGTTTTTGGCTGCTGTATATACAGAAGTGCAGTTTGATAATAGCAATGAGCTTACTCTTTTGCGAGTGGGTTTATGTCCCTCCCTAAGCCAGTCCCTAGCCCTCCCCTAGCCCCTCCTCACTAAACCCCTCCCACTTATTCATAAATAGTTCCAATTTTCCATTCCCTTCCCCTGCCCTTCCAAATGCACTAAAATAACGTATATACCTACATATGCAGAGATCTCCACATAGATGGAGATCTCCACACATGAAAGATACAAGAAACAGAGACGTAGCACTCCTCACATAGGTTAATGGATAGTATTTTATAGTACGTTAGCAGTATTACTGTAGTGTTTCTAAACGTACGACAAGTCTCAGTTTGTAAATAGGCCCTGTAGTGTGTAACTTGAGGACCCAGTGATGAAAGTCCATTTGTTTGTATTGCTGTGCTACTTTTTTGATATGCTTGATTTTTATTGTTTAGTTACTTGTTTTTACTGTACATATATTTATATTTTTTGAGCTATTACTGTGTTCCTCTTTTACATTGTAGGTCCATTAGCGGAGTATCTGAGTGAAAACTAACACTTTTTGAAATCACAAAATTTTATCTGCCAAAATTACACAAAATATAAGAAAAATTAAGGAAAATGCAATTTGAGGTATCTTGAGTGAAAATTTTACACAATGACATATACCTTGCATTCAAAAGCCAATTGAGATGCCTGTGAGGGGACTGCTTCATGGAGAAAATGTCTCTTGTGACACCTTTTCTGCTTGAACCTGGTCAGAGACCTGCTCTCTCCCCAACAGCCTCGCTGTGTGTAGCACTGCAGCTGACCCCTTTTTCCTCTGTCTGATAGGTATTCGAGGCCCTCCTCCACCCGTAGGCTCCTGCCTGCACCTCATCCCTGGTGGTCCAGTGGTAGAGCCTTGCTCTTCTGCTCGTCCACTTCTACCTGTCTCTGTGTTTGTGCCCGTTTCTATCTTTTGTCTGTCTTTTCTGTATGGTGCCTTGTTACTGTCACCTCTGTAGTCTGTTTTGTTTTTTCCTTTTTTTTTCCTTTGTACCTGGTTGTTCCCTGTTGTTGTCCTCCGTGCCCTCACTCGCCGACCTTTCCCGCTGCTTCCGCCCTCATGGCCTATCCACCCTGCCGGTTCCCGCCTCCCAGCTGAGCTTCCCTACCCCTTCCCTAATTAATGGCAGTCGCTGTGCGGCCGCGCGGAAGGCGCCCCGAAGGTGCACCAAAGACAAGCCCATCTGCGCCCATCCGCGACCCTGGAACTCCGGCCTCCCACCGCTACGACGCAGCTACCCTCCACGTACTCAACACTGGAAGGAACAACTGCCAGCTATCTACGCTGAACATCACCCATGGCCAGTTCTCCTGCTGACACTGCAGACAATCCTTCACCATCCTCCACACCCCCACAACCGCTGCACCCACGCCTGACGATAGCACCACCAAAGCCCTGAAGTGAATCGTCCTCAATATTCGTTCACTGCACAGACATGTCGTAGAGATCTGGCACCTCCTTGACACCATCTCGCAAGAAGTTGCCTTCTTTATAGAAACCTGGACCAATGCCTCCTCTGCGCCCGACACCGCCACCGCCATTCCTGACGGTTACAGGATCCAGTGGAAGGACCGCCCCAACCGCTTAGGAGGAGGACTCGCCATCGCACATAAGAGCTCCCTCTGACTCTCCACCTCCACCACAAGTGACTCCTCCTCCGCCACCGAACACATCCACTTCCAGATCCAGACTAGCCCCAGAACCACACTTCACGGCACCCTCACCTACAGACCCCCGGACCTCGTGCTTCGTTCGCAACTACCATTGATGACCTCATCGCACCCTTAACCATTGCCTCCATGGACTACATACTCATCAGAGACCTGAACTTCCACCTCTACAACCTCAGTGACCCCAACTCCACCACCCTCCTGGACAACATCACCAACATCGGACCGAAACAGCTTGTCACCACCTCTACTCACAAGGCAGGACACACCTTCAACCCCATCTTCGTAGGGGGGAACAACATCCGCTTCAGCCACACCACGCAGCCCCCCTGGAGGGACCACCACTGTGTACATTTCTCTTTCAACACTGTCATCACCCACAAACCCACTCCATGCCCTCTGTAAAGGAACTGGAGCAAGGTCACAGAGGAGAACATCAACTCCACCCTCATCCATGACAATCCCCCGCCTTGAATGACGCCAACTTTGCAGCCTAGGAACTACACCGCTGGATCACCAACTGCACTGACCAGTTTGCACCCCGCCGCACCACTGACAGGCAACACCCCTTGAAGGCCACCTAATTCACCATTGACCTTCAAGAAGCCAGACGCTCCTGCAGATGTCTCAAAAAACGATGGAGAAACAGCAAATCCACAGAAGACCTGACCATCTACAAGAACGCCATGATAGAATACCACCAACTCATAAGATCCACCAAGATGACGTTCATCCAGAACAGAATCCTCACCAATCCCAGAAACTCGAAGGAACTCTTCAACATCATCCAACAATTCACCAAACCCCCCAGCGAAGCCACGGCCGTCACTCCCTCCCAGGACCTCTGCAACAAGCAAGGATCCTACGTCCACCTGAAAATCAAGGCCCTCTAGGACAACTTCAGCGAACAGACTCCAGAAACCTCCCCTCCCTCCAGTGATAACAGCCAGCCCACCATCAACGTTTGGACCCCGGTCACCACCGAAGATACCACCACAACCATGAAGAGCACCCACTCAGGAGCCCCCACGGACCCCTGCCCACTGCACATCTTCCACAGAGCCGCCATCGCTTCTGAGCTACGACAACCATCAATGACTCCTTCGAATCTGGCACTTTCCCTGACTACTGGAAATGCGCAGAAGTTAAGCCCCTCCTCAAGAAACAGACCTGACAGACCTGAAGAACGGCCAATCCATCTCTCTCCTTCCCTTCGCAGCCAAAGTCACCGAGATCGTCAACACCCAGCTGGCAAACTTCATCGAAGAGAACGCCATCCTCGACTCAACCTAATCCGGATTCCGCGGTAACCACAGAACCGAGACCGCCCTCCTCGCCGCCACAGAAGACATTGCATGCTCCTCAATCAAGGACCCACCGCGGCCCTCATCCTACTCAACCTCTCTGCAGCCTTCGACATCATCTCTCACCGCACTCTCGCACCCAGACTCCATGATGCTGGCATATAGGTAACCACCCTTGACTGGCTCCACTCCTCCTTTGCCGGCAGAACCCCAAGGATTAGACTCCCGCCCTTCCTCTCTGAACTCACAGAGATCAACTACGGAGCACCCCAAGAATCACTGCTCAGTCCCAGGCTCTTCAGCATCTACATGGCCCCCCTCGCCGCCATTGTCAGACAGCATGCACTCAGCATAGTATCCAACGCAGACGACACCCAGCTCATCCTCTCCCTCACGAAGGACCCCAAAACCACCAAGAAGGAATGAAAGATGTTGCAGCTTGGATGAGCAGCATCTGTCTGAAACTCAACTCGAAGACAAAGTCCTCGTCCTTGGACCTACCCCCTCAGCTTGGGACAACTCCTGGTGGCCCACCACCCTCTGCAACTCGTCCTCGACCACAGACCATGCCCAGAACCTCGCCATCATACTCGACACCTCCCTCACCATAACCCGACAGGTCAACACCATCGCCTCCACCTGCTCCAACACCCTCTGCATCCTCCGCAAGACCTTCAAGTGGATCCCCCCCGAAGCCAGAAAGACCATCACCCACGCACTCATAACAAGCAGACTGGACTACGGAAACGCACTCTACGCTGGAATCAACAAATCCCTGCTACGCAAACTCCAGACCATCCAAAACACTGCTTCAAGACTTGTCCTCGGCATCCTACGACATGAGCAAATCACCCAACACCTACGAGACCTCCACTGGCTCCCCGTCCATAAGAGAGTGACCTTCAAGATACTCACCCATGCCTACAAATCCCTCCACAACTCCGGACCCAAATACCTCAACGAAAGTGTCTCCTTCCACGTACCCATAATGAACCTCCACTTTGCCGACCTCGCCCTAGCAGAAACCCTGCGCATCCACAGATTCAGAGCAGGTGGAAGAGCCTTCTCCTACATCGCAGTCAAAGCCTGGAACAAACTCCCAGTCAACATCAGACGCTCTTCTACTCTGCACACCTTCAGGAAGGGCCTCAAGACCTGGCTGTTTGGCTGAATCAGACCTGCACATCGCCCTCACCCCTTACCCCCCCCATGCCTTGAGACCCTCATGGGTGAGTAGCACGCTTTAAACTCCCTGATTGATTGATTGAACCCGTCTTCCGCAAGATATTTTCTGCCCTAATCAACCCTCTTAGGCAACAAATAGTTTCTCTTTCAACACTGCCATCTTTCTGGCCTGGTGTAAGTTCTGAAGTTTTTCCCTGTCCTCAGAATCCAACAGGTTTGACCTGACAATAATTAAT
The DNA here is from genome assembly GCF_964263255.1 of Lissotriton vulgaris. NCBI lineage: Eukaryota > Metazoa > Chordata > Amphibia > Caudata > Salamandridae > Lissotriton > Lissotriton vulgaris. The sequence goes on from NC_141695.1 coordinate 906,659,860, forward strand.
GATTGTGATGGTTCAGGTATTTTTGAATCTAAGCCTTCAGATGTAATCATTAAATAACCCTTGCCACTGCTTGTTCATCCACCAGGTGTAATGGAAAGGAGAAATCATTTACATCAAACTTCTTAAACAACAAAGTTCATTTAGGGCTTCAAAGTGGTGAATAAAGACAATTTAAGTATGTTAAATGGTTTTAATTGTTTTATTAAAAAATATTAGTAATTTAGTCATAATTATTACAAATATAAATAATCAGTTAATCAGTATTTCAAAACAAGGTAAAATACCAAATTAGTGAGGAATACAAAAAAAATAGAGTTAATGCAACAAGCATGTTCCATAAAAGAATTCACTTAACTAGCTTAAGCATGAAATAGAAACTTGGAAAGGTGTCAGCTCAGAAACCCAAATAAAGAGTTCTATTGAGACAATAAAATGCATACGCACGACGCCTTTGCACTCAAGCAATAAATATTTTTTACAAATTTGGAAAACATTCTGTTGGACAGGCCACATGAAGGGCCGCTCTCCCCCGGCCCGACCCGGCCCGAGCCCGGTCACGCAGGTACCACCCACCACCATTGCACGTCCTCCGTCCCCTCAGGGACCCCTGCCTTCGAACATATCGACCTCGTGGACCCGATCCACTGCTGGCCCGCGCGCCCATCCTGGGCGCCATCTTGGACACTCCACCACGAGGCCGCCTGGCCCCCGATCGACCTCAACCCTGGGCCTGGCCAGGCCTCAGACATCCCGGCACCACCATCCACCCAGGAGGTGAGCGGGCTACTTGGCAAGTCAATGGGAGAAAGAGGTGTCGATGGCTCTCCCCGCCAAGTGCCGCTCGCCCATCGCCTCCCCGGGCGCTGGCCCCACCCCCCTGCTGGGTGTCTGGACTCCCCCATCCCGGACCTCCCGACCTCCAAGTGCGAGGGTCCGGACATCAAAGAACACCAGCCCTATAACTGGGGCAGCTCCAGAGCAGGAAGGCAGTTGTATCTTGGAGTCGAGAGACGCAAAGAAGAACTCATCCTTGACGGACTACTGGCGCTGCCGTAGCTCTGCCTTGTGCACCATCGCCCTGCCTGCTGGCGCTGCCGCAACCTTCGTAATCCTTCATCGTCGTCGGGACCTGCTGGCGTGGCCGCGGACCGTTTGCAACCATCATCTTCATCGGGACCTGCTGGCTCCGCCGCGGACCGTCGCTTCCTTCGTCCATCTCGGGACCTGCTGGCTCCGCCGCGGCCCGATCATCTAGAACGCCGAGCTCGAGGATTGAGAGCTATTTCCATCTTTTGGTAACCAAGACTGTCCCGCTACCCTTTCCCCAAACCAGAGACCAGAATCGAGGGGACCCCTGAGTCCAGACCTCCTTGTACCATTTTATCGTACTTTAAGAATCGCCTATAAAATCTCGTTGAACCTTACCCTTGTGTGGTGTCCGTCTGTGGGGGGGAAGTTACTTGTCTGTACGGTCACTGGAGTCGGCTCTCCCTGGAGACCGCTCCCCTTATCCTCGGCCGACCCTCCCGGTCCGTCTAACACATTCTCAGCTACAAATTGGCAGACATCTCTGAAAAAGAGAAGGACTCAAAGGGGATCTTTTCTGAAGAGAAGTAGTCCTATGAATTTCAGAAAGAGAGTCTCAAGTACTCCAACCCATAGTAGGAACACACGCTAAAATAAATTGCTAAAGCAGGTTTAGTTACATTTGATGCATGTCATGTACTCGATATCCAATTGGATCAGGTAAACTCCCTAGTTTCTCACGTCTTCTCAATACGCCGCAGAAAAAAGTCCTTGAAAAGATACTTTGTCCACATATTTCGGTTTAGATAGTTTTTCCCATGATTCATCTTTCCTGTCCTCTCCTCTCCTCCCAGTGAGAACCTCACTATCAGTTGTCTAATACATAACAAATGCCTATTCGCTAACAGCTTCTGGAAAGTTACAGCATCTGCAGTGGAAGAGAAAAAGATCTTGTGCAAAACAACAGTTCAATGCGAAAAACAGGCCTTTCAATCCTAATGTATAAATCAATATTAATATGGCATCAGTGGTTGAGCTAACTTAATCAGTGCATTATTATTTCTTTTACAGGCTTGCAATGCATAAGCATGGTTCCCTACCACTAAAATGTAATTTATTATACACGCTACTTAGCATAGACTTGCATTTTCTGTATACATTTGTTTTTGTTTTCAAAATAAAGATTTCATGTCACCAATGGCTGTTATATTTCTTGCACCCGGGCCACTCAGAACGAGGGCCTTAGTAGCTAGATACTGGGCTGGATTGCACCCGGGCCACTCAGAACGAGGGCCTTAGTAGCTAGAAACAGGGCTTGGTGACTTAGCGACGTGTTGCCAAAGAAGCCAGAATGACAACAGCTCCTTCTAAGGAGTTCTTGCAAGAACTAAGATTAGAAGTTGTTAGTGAATTACACATTTGTAATGCTTCCATTTCTAACGATAATGGCATTACGCCTAGTCCTACTCCCTCGCCTTCCTTCAATACAAGTGAGGCCCCGCCTCCCACCCAGACCCACCCCCAGCATAAAAACTCTGCCCGCCCCCACCTCAACCTGTACGTAAACAAGCCGAGCTAGCACTCATTTGAACCGCACCGGGAGGGAGGGAGGGTCCTCGAAGGAAGGCGAGGGAGTAGGACTAGGAGTAATGACATTATCGTTAGAAATGGAAGCATTACCTCCCGTCCCTCCCTCGCCTTCCTTCAATACAAGTGAGGACATAGCAAGCAGAAGAAAACAGAGACGGACAACTGAGTGATAAAGAACACCAAAATTTAATACAGTGCCCCAAACACAGCAGATTAACATCCCTGGACCTGCATAGATGACAAGACCCTGTGGCCCAGAACATTATCCAAACGCTCCAGACTCGCAATTCGATAGTGGAGGACAAAAGTAGATGGAGAAGACCAAGTCGCCGCCCTACAAATCTCCACCACAGAAGCCCCCTGCAACTCAGCCACCGTAGCCGCCATACTGCGAGTGGAACGTCCCTAAACCCCCACAGGAGGATCAACACCCTTAAGATGGTAAGCCAGCAAGACCGTGGACCTAATCCAACGACTCAAAGTGGCCGTGGAAGGCTTAACCCCTTTCTGAGCCAGACCAAAGTTAACAAACAAAGAGTCCCCCACCCGGAAGGACTCCACAACATGGAGGTACCACAGCAAGGCCCGTCGGACATCCAAACAATGCAAGCGAGAATCCTCAGCCGAGGAAGGAGCAGGACAGAACTCAGGCAAAATCACCCCCTGACTGAGGTGAAAAGCCGAATTGACCTTAGGGACAAAGGATGGAACGGGAACCAGAACCCCACTCGATCCGAAAAGATTTTACAGAAGGGAAACTTGCAAGACAAGGCCGCCAACTCCCCCAAGCACCTCGCAGAGGTGATAGTGACCAAAAAGCAAGTCTTAAAAGTCAAGAGACGCAACACGAGACCCTCAAGGGGCTCAAAGGGAGGATCAGACAGGACATCCAACACCAGATGCAAATCCCACGAAGGGAAGGACCGAAAAGGCGGGAAAACAAGTTCAACGGACCCCGAAAAAAACGAGGCATCAGAGCCCCATCATCCTGCAAATTATGCCAGGAGCCCCTAAAGGCCTAAATAGCTGCCCACTGCACCCGCAGAGAAGCCACCGACAACCACAGAAGAGCCCCATCCTGAAGGAACTGCATCACCAAAAAGAGGTCAGCAAGCGTGGGGTCAACACCTTTACCAGCACACCAGACCGAAAAGACCCGCCAATGCCTAGCATAGGACAACAGAGTGGAGGACCTACGCGACGCCTGCAAAGTAACCGCCAACTGGGCAGGAACCCCCAACCCAGCTAAGCCCTGCCACTCATCAGCCAGGCCGTCAGGTGCAACCTCCGCAGAGAATCCAGGGGAAAGGCCGGAAACTCCAAAGGAGACGGAACCACCGGAAGGACCCACTCCCGGTCGCAACACAACTCGGTCAGGAGAGGAAACCAATTCGCCCGAGGCCAATAGGGCGCCACCAACAACACCTGAGCACAATGCCTCCGGACCCGCATCAGAAAGGACCGAAGCAGTGGAAAGGGAGGGAAGGCATACAGCAGACCCTGAGGCCAAGGACAGGTCAAGCCATCGACCCCCAGAGACCCGGGACACCTGCCCAGAGAACAGAACCGGACCACCTTGGCATTCCCCAGATCCGCAAACAGGTCCACCACAGGGAGGCCCCGACGACCCACCAATTGGAGGAACACAACGGGAAGGAGAGAGAAATCCTGAGATGACGGAATGGCCCTGCTCAACAGATCCGCCCTCACATTGTCCACCCCCCGAATGTAGAGAGCCGACAGACCCAGCACCGAGACCTGAGCCCACCGAAAGAGGACGCTGGGAATCAAGTTCAAGGACCTGGACCGGGTTCCCCCCTGACGGTTGACATAGGACTTCGCCACCAGATTGTCCGTCTGACCCAACACCCAATGACCCCTCATTGAGTCCTGAAAGTGCACCAGGGCAAGCCCAATCGCCCTTAGCTCCCGCCAGTTGGAGGACCTCCGGGAATCCAGCAGTGACCAGAACCCCCGAACCTGCTCCGACCCCAGCCAAGCACCCCACCCAGACAGGCTGGCATCCGTAGTCACCACAAGCGGAGCCGGGGGAGCCAGTGAAGGGTATACACCCGTTACAACGCATCTTTTACTTCGCACTACCATTACAACGCGACTTTTACAACGCATACCATTACAACGCATTGCGCTGGGGGGCGCTCTAGGATAGGGAATAAGTATAATTTACTATCCAACACCTTCCCTAGGGTCCACGGGGACTGGAGTTAGAATAGTAAATTATACTTACCACTATCCAGCACCTCAAAGCGCTATGCGTTGTAATGGTATGCGTTGTAATGGTCGCGTTGTAACGGTAGGTAGTTGTAATAGTATGCGTTGTAACATGGTACATCCCAGTGAAACCCCCGCCAGAGGGTGACGTCGGCTGAGCCACCAGGAGAGCTCCTCCTGGATCCGGTCCGTCATGGGCAGCAGGGACAACAGACTCTGAGACCCCGGGGACCAACCCAACAGGATCCAGTTGGCCAGGCGGAGGAGATGAAAATGAGCCCAGGGAACCAAAAACACCACAGAAGCCATGTGTCCCTGCACCCGCAGTCACTGGACCTCTGGAGGAGCCTCCCGGGACATCAAGGCCCGAACTTGCGACTGACGAGACACCAGGCGCTTATCGGACAACGTAAAATGGCCGAGCAAAGGCTGAAAACGAGCCCCGATGAACACCAAGTCTTGAGACGGGACCAAAGAAGACTTTCCCCAGTTCACCAAAAATCCGTGTCCCTGAAGAACCTCCAAGGCCCTCCCGATGTGCGAGAGCACAAGAGACTCCCCTGCAGCATGCAGCAAGAGGTCGTCGAGATAAGGATGAATGAAAACCCCCTCCGCATGAAGGAGAGCCACAAGAGGTGCCAGGACCTTCGTGAAAAACCTGAGGCCGAAGGGAAGTACGCAAAACTGAAAATGGGCGTGTCCCACAGCGAACCTCAGGAAACGTTGAGAAGCAGCGGCAACAGGAACGTGGAAATAGGCGTCCTCGAGATCCACGGATGCCAGGAAGTCGCCAGGCTGAACCAAACCAATGATGGCCTGAAGGGTCAACATACGGAAGTGCACGGGCCGAACCCAGGCGTTGACCCACTTGAGATTGAGGACAGGCCGAAAGCCGCCGGTCACCTTCTGAACCAGAAACAAAATGGAGTAGGTCCCTGTCCCCACCTCCTCAACAGGAACACGGCAGATGGCAGCCTTGGCAAGCAAACAGGACACCCCGTCCAGCAGAGCCACCCTGTGGGGACCGAAGACAGGCAGTGGAGTCAGCCGAACCCCAGAATCCAGTGGAACCTGCAGGAAGTCTATCACGTACCCACGACCCACAGTGTTCAGGACCCAGCCATCCGAAGCGTCCTGCTGCCAACGAGGAAGAAATTGCTGAAGACGACCACCCACCGGCAGGGAACCGGCCAGACAGTAGTTGTCAGGGACCCTTCTTGGCAGGGCCCTTAGGAGCGGAGGGAGCGTGCTTGAGAGAAAAACAGGGCTAAAAGACTGAAGAGAATCACGCTTCGGGGAATATCTAGGGGCCCTACTCCAGGGCTTTCCAGACGGAGCCGACCCGCCCTTGTATGGCAAGGCATGCTTCCGCTCCTTGAAAGCTTTCGAAATCATGGCAGGCAATTGGTCCCCAAAGAGAGCCAGTCCATCAAAAGGCAATTTCAACAGAGCCGCCTTCTCCCCAGGATCAGCCTTCCAGGACCGGAGCCAGAGGGAACGACGTGCCGCCACCAAAGCCCTAGTGGACTTAGCCGAAGGCTTAATAACGTTCGATGAAATGTCCGCCAACAGCCTAGCCTGCTGTTCCATAGCAGCCAGGAGGTCAGAGCACTCAGAGCCCTCCTGAACCGCTGCAGCCAATTTCTCGAAATCCTGAACCAAAGACTGCACAGAGTAGGCAGAGAAAAGGCTAACCCTCAGCGACAGGTTCCCAGCAACAAAGGAGCGTTTAAGGCCAGAATCCACCTTCTTATCAGTAGCATCTGCCGGGGTACAGTCCTCAGGCTGAATAGCAGTCTTGCCAATCAGAGTGGCCGGGATAGAATCCAGCTTTAAATTGTGAGGCAAGGGGTCCTCCCCCTCCAAAAGGTAAAGTTTCTGAAGGAAGCGAGGAACCTGCAACTTATCAACCTCACGCCACTCCCTCAGCACCATGTCCTTGACCGGACCCTGAAAGGGCGTGCCCAACCTGGAGGGAGAGGCATACTGGGGAAAGAGATTCCCATCCGTCTCCCCGAGCTGGAATGGAGGGAACCCTAAATTGTCCCGCACATGAGCTAGAATATCCCACCTCTCCTCCCTGGAGATATACTTCCCTCCCGAGGAGGTAGAAGGACCGTCATCATCCGGGCGAGCGTGGATGAGAAGAAGCAGCAGACACAGGACGAGCCTGGAGAGCCTTAGACACAGCCGCCTCAATCATGCCCTGCAGCTCCTCCTTGGACATGAGAGGCACATCACCCCCGGAAAGGCCCCGACACCGAGGGCGCTTGGAGGGAACAGGAGAAACATCAGGAGAGAAAGAAGAGGAACAAGACACCACATTGTTCCTCTTAAACGCCTGCTTGCGACCCATGGTAGAAGCACAAAGGAGCAGAAAATCCCCCGCCGCAATATGAAGGGAAAAAAATCACAACCGGGAACCAATGACAGCCCCGGCCTGAAAGACCGCAAAAAAAGGCCCTACCCCCATTACATCAAGCAAAACACAAAAAATAAAAATAAAAACGGGCAGCAACCCGTCCTACCAGGTCTTCCAGAAGAGTGCAGTCCGGGAGGAGGCATCCATGACAGCCCGACCCGGAAACACAGCCCCAGCCACAGGAGGACCCCCAACAACGCTGCAGCTTCCCGAGTCACCGCTCCGCCCCCAAACCATGAGGGAGACGAGGAGAGGAGACACAGCCAGGAGAACGCTGCCGAGGAAACCGCTGCGGCAGAGAACCAACACGAAAACTCCCCGGCACCGCCACAGGGAGGAACTGTAGGTAAGTCCTACTAGGGAGACAGAAAAAAACAGGTGGAGGTGGGGGCGGGCAGAGTTTTTATGCTGGGGGTGGGTCTGGGTGGGATGCGGGGCCTCACTTGTATTGAAGGAAGGCGAGGGAAGGACGGGAGGTAATGATTACTATCGGTTTTGGTTATATGAAATTGGTATAATTGCTTTCTGCACACAACAAATAGTTAGGCCCTAAAGGTTTATACCTAAAATTACATAAAAAACAGGTCTTGAGAGTAGTTAGAGAGACATTATACTCTACCACTATATCGTAGGTTGTAGATAATCATGTGACTCAAAGAATGAAATAATCAGTAAATCCCTCCCCGAGGTGGGAGAAGGGTAAAAACCACACCACACCCTGTGAAGCGGGGATTTTCTCTGTCAATATACTCATTGTTCACACGTGTAAACAAGAACACAAGTTCAGTTAGAGCAAGGCTCTCCATTTTGTACTGCCATTGACACTATTGGAGTCCATGATGGATGTTCTGCTGCACCCAGCCAAGCAGACACACAGACTCCACAATCATCCTACACCACATACATCCCCCATCTATGCACCACACAGATGAAGTGATAGATCATGTTAAAGGAGAATGACAGACCTTTTAAAAAGGCGGAGGCTGTTATACATGTAACCCCTGAGGTACAGAGTTAAATGGCTTCTCCCATCCACTTGGGATCTAAAAATGTTTATAAAACACCTAGAAATAGCAGGAAATTAGGATACGGCATGGAAGAACACTTTCTCACGAGTCTTGCAGGGGACACTTCCATCTCAACAAGAAGTACCCATTGTCCTCATTGGTGGGAAACTCCGTTCTGTTTACATTTTTATATGTTCTTATGACTTCAAGGATCAGGGGAAAATGCTAGGCACGGACAAACCATTTGTTCATGTGATTCAGTTCAATATATGCTAGGAAAATTCATAACCGGTTGATATCCGAGCAATGTTTTAGCAGTTGAATGCGACTTCTAGATGTCACTTTGAAATGCAGTTGGATGACTGGCATACTGATTAGCATGTATGAATGTGGTTCTTAAACTGCATCAACCTAGCCGAAAGGCAGATGTAGCTAAATGCCTACCTAGGTCAATAGGAACCGAGAGGGTTCCTTGAATAAACAGAATATTATTTGGGCAAGCACAAAATGAATCTTAGGGGAATCTATCTAGCAAAAGTACTAGACAAGTTCCCTGTTGTCAGAACGTATATTAAATAACTGAAAAGAGCTGCGAGATGCTCATGTTTGTCGTGACAATGTGGTCCCATGCTGCCTGGGCTCTTGTAGATGGGGTTAATGGGAATGGCTCTCTGGTTGAGGTGGTCATGGAGGATTTGGGGTTTGTGGTATAGTGTATGATGATTAATTGATCAGTGTAAGTGTGTCACGGTACATTTTTACATTTTGTTCTGGCAAGAGGTTTGCCAAGGTTCCTGGCCTAAACTGGTCCTGACAGGAAGTTGTCACCTACTTGGGCCAGGGTCTAGTCATCAACCATATTTCTCAGCGGTATCAAATTATGATAGACGCTGGGGGCACTCCTACCTGTGCCTCTAACCTGAATGGCAACAAGAGTTCAGTAAACGTTTATATTCTACCGAAAAGGCAGAATAATCAGGCTGTAGGATAAAGTTTAAATGGATGACCTGCAGCGTTGTACCGAGTTTGGAAAGAGAGTCCCGGTTCTAATCTGCATGCCACATGCATGAAGTCTTCGGAGAAGATCAGTCTGTCATCATTCCAAGTTTTATGAACTTTATGGCTGAGTTTGCTAAAAAATAACTATTACGGAAATGCCCAAAAAATTAGTTTATAAAGTAGCCAAAATACTCAGTGTTTTTAAATATTTTGAATTGTATTTAACTTTTTTTTTATAGCTAGAACGTGACATCTCGAATAAAATAAGTTTATGATGGTAGTGTCAGTATCTAAGGGCTGTATACAAAATACCCCTCACGTAGCCTCCTCCGCTGTCCCTCAACTTCTGATTATAAAGTGCCCCCTACTTCACTGAGTGGTGCAATCAGAATCAAAAACACTTTTTTCCCCTTAGCTGTCGTTAATGAACACTTAATGATAATTGCCATTACGCTGAAATTAATATCTATTTCTCCTTCCCTCTCCACTGTTGTCTTGATTAAACTCGAGCTGAAGAAGGCACTTTAAAATCAGAAAAGCAGGAGAGCTGGATGTCAGGGCAGAGCAGCGCGTGCCTTAAGCTGAAAAGGCAATGTAATGGTTAATGCATCTTCTAAGTAGATCTGTGTACAGACTGCAGCTCACATTGTGCACCACGTTTCTGAGCACATGTACTATTTGGTTGGTTCCCAAAATCACCTTTCGTGGAGGAGGAAGAACGACTTGTCTTATGAAGATTAATGAGGCAGGTCACAAATTGTGATCCATGCGATTGGCTACAAACATAGGGATGGTGGCTTGCAAAGGGTAGCAAACCAACATCAATGTACTTACATATCCAAATAGAAAAAAACTTTTTTAAAGAAAAAAAATTGCCTGTTACTGAAAGGAATAAATGCTGCTTAAAACAAGCTTTTCTTATAGAAAAACATAATGGGGAGCAGCCAGAGGTCCCCTGGACCCCTGCCTGCTTCCCATGAGGCTGTCACCAAGATTCGCCAAAGGGAATAGGTTTTCTTTTAAGAGGACCCGATCCTCTCTTCAAATCAGTTACCACCTCCTTTGAGGAGTCAGTAACTGGTCAATAGTTTGCAAACTACACACTTGAATGGATTGCCCCTTTCATGCTGCTTACAAATTGAGATTTAGTATGGGTTGCAAACCCCATTTTACGAGTCTGAAAAATGTGTAAGTTGAGCCATTTTGAAGTCGCAAACCCTGTGATGTTGCGAATTGCAGGATTTGCAATTGCAAAACTCTTTACATCTCGTTCATACTGTCTGAGCACTTCCACGGTAATCTTAAGGCTAGACATAATGCAGAAAGAGTATTCATGCTCATAACTCTGTGCCTACAGGTGTCCGGCCTCACATAAGACAAAAGTCAACTTTCTGAAATTCTCAAAGGTTTCCGGAACTTTTCCCAGAAGGCTGTAACGCTCGTATCCAGTATGCCTGATTGTACATGTTGTGCAATTATGCATGGTGAAATTCCATCACCTTTGTGAAACGTCGCATTTTTTCTCGTTGTAGAATATATTTTTCCTGTTGAAAACACTTTCACCTAGTCTCTTCGCCAGTTTTGTTGGTGTTCCCTTTATTTTGCACCCTAAAAGGTGGGATGCGGTTGGGGGGGGTGTTCGAAAATACCAACACATTTGCGAGGTGACTTTCCCATGCAAATAGCTCTGTGAATCACGGCCTATAAGCACAGCAAATCTGACTTTTTTCATCAAATGGTCGGGAGGTGTGTGCCAGCATGGGGGAGTAGTACTGGCAAGCATGTGCACCAGCAGGGAGGAAGGGACTGGATGGGGGTACCAGCAGGGTGTGCACCCTTGCCAGATGAGAAAGTCGCTCAGTATGTCATACCAGAGGGGTGACAGCCTGTGTGCCAGCAGTGTGGGTAATGACAACAAGTGTATGCCTGAATAGTGGAGCGGGGGAATTGTTAGGCAGTGTGTGGCAGAAGGGTGGGCACCCCTGCCAAGGGACCCGGTCCAGACATCACATTCTGTCACCAAGCTCTTCTCAAATAAATCGAAAATCAGACTTGGTTTTCTGTGTGGTGGGTGGCATGCTGTGCAGCAACGCATTGAGAAGGGTGACTACTGTGCATGGCACAGATATTTTTTTAATGAGCTGATTTCATTGAAATATGTGGGTTGTAGTGGGAGGGCGGAAAGAGAGGTAGAGGGGGAGAGGAAATAGCAAGAGAGAGATGTGTGTGTGAGGGAGAGGGAGCGAGAGAGATGGGGGCGAACAAGAGAGCACGCATGTTCATAGCTACTCTTCAAGTCACAGATCTGTAGATCTTTCAAATCAGAGTGACGTTTTCAAATGGGTGTGACACATAACGTTAGGATAGTGTGCAGTGTATGCTTTATGTGTGCATGTTGAGACTATGTGCGCTGTGAGCTTGTCTAGAGTGTACCTGTGGAGGCCTGGCCTCATCGGCGCAGAGGATTTTGGATCAAGCAGCTCTCCCAGTGCCCTGTACTGCTTCGACAAAATACCCGGTGAAGGTGCTTGTGCAATCTGATGCTTAGACAACTTAGTACATTACTCAGGGTAAAAGGCCTTAGTTCTTTTTCTTCAAGACCCACGGGATGCCTCGAGCAACCGGCAAAGCATCAGCAGAAACCTCGAACAGCTAAGCTAGAGTGAAGCACAGCCCCATAGCAAGACTGGATTAGAAGCACACAGGCTTCAAGGCCTCCAGAAATGGTCTACGGCGGATTTTACCATGGAGGACGAGTGGAATTGTGTTTTTTTTAATTGTGTGACGTACGACAGAGGTGTGTAGAGTGCAGTATTTTCATTGTTGTGGTTTACTGCAGGAATATGGAAACAAACTGCAGATTGGAAGTGCACTAGGATGAGATACTCCTGGGTATGAGTCAAGTCAGGTCAAGTCAGAGAATTTATATAGCGCGCTACATACCCAGAGGGTCTCAAGGCGCTTGAGGAGGGGTGGGGAATTACTTGTCAAATATCCACGTTTTAAGTTGCTTTCTGAATGCTAGGTGGTTCTGGGTAAGGCGAAGGTAAGTGGGAAGTGAGTTCCAGGTTTTAGCTGCCAGGTAGGAGAAGGATCTACCTCCCATAGTGGTTTTGTTGATGCGAGGTACAGTGGCAAGGGCTTGGTTTGATGATCGTAGCTGGCGGGAGGGGGTGTAGAAGGACAGTCGTGTGTTGAGGCATTCTGGTCCGATTTCGTAGAGTGCTTTGTGTGCGTGGGTTAGGAGCCGGAAAGTGATCCTCTTATTGATGGGAAGCCAGTGGAGGTTTTTCAGGTGACCAGAGATATGTTCTTTACGCGGGATGTCTAATATGAGCCTGGCTGAGGCGTTTTGGATTCGTTGGAGTTTTTCTGGAGTTTAGCGGTAGTACCGGCGTAGAGGGTGTTTCCATAGTCCAGTCGGCTCGTGACCAGAGCGTGGGTGACCGTTTTCCTAGTTTCGGTGGGGATCCAACGAAATGTTTTTTTGAGCATGCGAAGAATGTTGAAGCAGGATGAAGAGACGGCGTTGACTTGTCTGTTCATCGAAAGTGAGGAATCCAGGATGACGCCCAGGTTCCGTGCGTGGTCTGTCGAGATGGGTGCTTTTCCAAGGGCTTCTGGCCACCAAGAGTCGTCCCATGCAGAGGGGGAGGTACCTAAGATGAGGACTTCTGTTTTATCTGAGTTCAGTTTCAGACGGCTGTGTTTCATCCATCCGGCTACTTCTTTCATTCCTTCGTGTAGGTTAGTTTTGGCGGTGCTAGGGTCATTGGTGAGTGATAGGATTAGTTGAGTGTCATCAGCGTAGGAGATGATGTTGAGGTTGTGTTGGCGGGCGATGGCCGCGAGGGGGCTCATGTATACGTTGAAAAGGGTGGGGCTGAGTGAAGATCCTTGTGGTACGCCGCAGATGACTTCAGTGGCCTTTGACTTGAATGGTGGAAGGCGGACTCTCTGGGTTCTTCCGGTGAGGAACGAGGTGATCCATTCTAGTGCTTTTCCTTGGATTCCGATGTTTCTGAGGCGCTGTAGAAGGGTGCTATGGCAGACTGTGTCGAAGGCTGCGGAGAGGTCGAGGAGGATGAGGGCGACTGTGTCTCCATTGTCCAGTAGAGTTCGAATGTTGTCTGTTGCTGCGATGAGGGCGGTCTCAGTGCTGTGTTTTGCTCGGAAGCCGGACTGTGAGGAGTCGAGGGATTTGTTGGCTTCGAGGAAGGCGGCGAGCTGGTTGTTGACAGCTTTCTCGATGACTTTGGCCGGGAATGGAAGGAGCGAGATGGGGCGGTAGTTTTTGAGTTCGGTGGGGTCCGCTCGCTATCTCTTAAAGATAGAATTGCACAAAACTAGTTAAAGTGTGGACTTTTTGGGAGAAGAATCAGATGTATTTAATTAACGATTTTGTTTTACATTGACTTAGTGGATAACTGGTGCTGTAGCATTTCTGTTGCTAATCAGAAAATGTGCACTTCTATGCTGGTCTGCCTGCACTAAAGTGCTGCACAGATTGTGTGTATTTCAAAAGTCTGCTGCACTGCTGCTTTTTTCTATATTTGTTCAGTGTGTGAATGAAGCTTGCATGACTCTTGTTGTTTTGGGATTAATTAAGGTTTCCCTTTCTGCTGCCTTTGCCTGCCCCGTTCAATATGATCGACGTTTTCACTGTAGCTGCCTGAGCCTGTTCTCTGTGTGAGGGAAGTGTCACTGTCCTGCTGTCTGTGCTTTGCCTCGTCTGTCTGTGTGGTTGACGATAACCCTACTGGTGACTTTTCTGTCCCCATTCTGTATAATTGAAGTTTGCTTGCTGTGCTGTTCTTATTTTGAAGACAAGGGGAGTGTGCGCTGCAACTGCCTTTGTTCTAGTTGCCCTACTGCTGTCTGTGCTTCGTTGTTCTCCGTGTGAGTGAGAGGTGCCTATTCTCATGTGTATGCATTTGAAGTTTACTGGTGCCTGTGCTGTTGCTGTGAGTGCGGGACGTTTGCACTGCAGCTGCCTCTGTTCTTGCCTGTCTGAGGGAAGCTTGCATTGCTGCTGCCTATGGTCTGCCGGTGCAGGGCTTAATTTGAACCAGTGGTTGCCAATGGGACCCACTGGCATTCATTATTGGGGCCGGCACTTATTTCCTTCATCAGTCAATTCAGGAGAGCAAAGGAGGGAAAACTCACAAAAGAAAACGGAGGAGGAAAAAGACTGAAAAGCTGTCACAAAAATTGCACCAGTAAGATAAATGGAATGGTGGTATCTGGTGGTGGATTAAAGAGGCATGAGGGGGCCTGAATACTGCGCAGCTTGGGATTCGGCGCGTTGGCATTAAATACCGCCTGCCGCAGGCTTCTGAGCAGAGTTTTGGGCACCGGTACTCATCTTCTGCAAATTAAGCACTAGAGTGCACTCGTTTCCGAATGAGAACTAGATGGTGACTTTTGCAACTACTTAAGTGACAGAGCAAGTTTCAGCACAGACTCCTTCACCATTGAGTGCTACTGCTTCCCTCTCTCATCTTCCTCTTCGGGCGCTCCTCCGGCTCTCCAGTGACTCTCTCCGTCACTAACTCCTGGTCCCCTGACTGTACCTGTCAGAAATATGAGGCCTGGCAGGGAAGGTGTTGCCTGTCGGCTCCTAATGAGGAGCAGAGGTGAGTGCGGAGAGGAAACAACAAGCTGAACGCGAGTCCCAAATCTCCCATCGCGCCAGACAGGCCAGAGCGGCGGACTCGACAGCTTACCCGCTGTTCACTCGAGAGACACCCTAGGGACAAAGAAGGGGTCTATTTACCGATCACACTAACAACAAAACAGCCGTCACGGAGCCCAATTAAAAGGCAGGCGGTGGGCTGCGGAAGTTGGCAGATGCGTCAGCTGTCCGCCCCTCCTCGTGTGACCGGTTCCTGCGTCGTCATGGCTGCCGCCTTCCGCTGGATCGCGTAACGCATCACGCCGCTCCCTGCGATCTGACGGGATTTGACGCCGCGTCCCTAGCCACGAGGACGGCCCGCTGGATCAGTGCGCACAAGGGTCAAACGCGCATCATCGCAGGACGGCAGAAAACAAATGCCATTGATTCCTCCAATAATAGTCCCAAACGCCAGGGCCAAAAGAAAGCCAACAAGCTTTGGCAAAGCCAATAGGTCTCACTTTTATAAAGAGTGTACAAAGCCATTGAATTTATCAATACATTATTTGTAAAGGGAGAAAGGCAAGCCAGCAAATATAAGTGGCAACCAAATGAGGACAGTGAGGCCATCTCACGGCAATCAATGAGCAGGATTTAATTCAATTGCCTTTTGGCTTGAAGGGTCATGCTGCAGCTATCAGTCCTGCCAAGCGTCACGCAACAAGTGTGACGCTCACGCATTTCAGTGCGGTGATCCGCATCACCGCACTGAAATGTATTGTCACGCATTTTGCCACACCTGTGCCAGGCGCGCCAGTGGCTCCTGTGCCCGGACTCGAGAGGTGCTGCTCAGCCTAAGTGCCTAAACAGTAGAATGCGGCAGAAATCTGGTGCGGCGGCGGCGTTTTTCGCGGCTACTCTGACTCCTCATCACAGTCTCTGCAGGGGGGCCAGGTTGCAGCTCAGAGCTGTCAATTACTGTGGCGCACCAGGGGGCCGGGATTAAATCCGGATGTGGCGGGCGCAGGGCACGAGTCGGGGTACCACGCGGCTGGACGGCATCCCCCCACTTATTTTTTAGGGTTTTCCAGGGTGGACGCCGTCCACCCTGCTCAATCAAAACGCCGTCCACCCTTTGCCTGCCTCCCGCTGCTGCCTGCCCTGCTCGAGACTCCACTGCCGGCCTCAGCTGCTGCCTGCCCTGCTCGAGACTCCTCTCCCGGCCTCAGCTGCTGCCTGCCCTGCTCGAGACTCCTCTCCCGGCCTCAGCTGCTGCCTGCCCTGCTCGAGACTCCTCTCCCGGCCTCAGCTGCTGTGTGCCCTGCTCAAGACTCCTCTCCCGGTCTCGCCTGCTGCCTGCTCGTAGGGAAACGGTTTACGGAAAGAACGTGTTGAAAACTTCTGTCTCCCCCAGTCTCTTCTCTGTCTCCCTCCGTCTCTTCTCTGTCTCCCTCCGTATCTTCTCTGTCTCCCTCCGCCTCTTCTCTGTCTGAGTTCTGAGTATTGTATACATGCACACACACTACAGTGAAAGAGAGGGATATGGTGCTATATGCCTTAAAATGTAAACAGATATTCGAACTGGCATGCACAATTTTAACACGGTGCAAAATCAAATTTGAAGAAAGTCATTTAAAGTAGTGTTAACATTTATACAAGTCAAGCGTGCACATGTCTAGTACGTGTTTACGGTATGCCAGTGCTAAAACGGCCACCTGTGTTCCATCAGCAGGCCAGAGCTGACAACAGGTAAGTTTCAGTCCACTTTCAAGGCAATGGGGCGGTATGCAATGATAAAAGCAGGAAGAGCCCTGCTGGTTCACTCATAGGCTGCTTATACAGGTGAGTTGACTGACGCACCTAGAACAATACGCAAAGAATCACAAAGGGACGATCTCTTTAAACATAAACCTTCCAATCTCCGTCTCATCATCAATCCAGCAGAACTGCTCAAAGGCTTTAAGACTGTTCAGCTGGCCCTTTACACACTCCACACCTGCTGGCATTGCCTTTTAACTCAGGCTTCTCCCACCTGCACGGAACATGTCTTTAACGCAGCGCAAAATCAGCCATTTAGGATGGATGAGTTAATGCTATGAACCGCGCGAGGATCTTCCGATAAACTTTCTACTGTATATAAAGCCCTGGATTTACCATCTGCGAATAAATGTCAAAATACCCATCTAGTGAAAGGAATGCAAAGTGGCAGTGGTTAGGTTGAACATAAGGGGCTGTGTTTGAGGAGTGGGGTGGGGGGGAGGAAGTTGGGTTTTTGAACATAGTTAGCACTGCTGCTCAGTGCAACCTGCTGACACCTAGCAGGACCAATGCTAATATCTGTATGTATTATACGAGAGCATAGATCGATCCAACTACAGATAGAGTACATAGTTAAGAGGTTATGTGAGAACGGCCGTCCTTAAATGACATCTATATCTATTTAGCTGCAGCATGCAAGCCAAGTAAGAGCCGGCAAGTTAGTCGACTTTTAGCTGTTACTGCCAACATGAATATTGGCCAACTAGATGGACCTGGCAGTCCTTGTATTCTACCAAGATGGCAACACTGTTTCCCCTTTGCCTGATCCTACGCAAGACTCCACAGTGATCAGGAGGCTATGCTTGCTGGAGCATTCTCCTGTCTGGAAGCACCTCTTCTGCTCTCCAAGAACTGGCTGCGTCTCATTACTGCTGAAACCAACTTTCAATACAAACCAACACAGCTGGAGAGGTGCCATATTCACCCCAATCCATAACAAGCATAACAAGCATTGGCATAGCCAATAGGCCTCACTTTTGGGTCTTTATAAGTGTTTAGTTATGCAGAACAATATCCTTACTGCAACAACATTAACTGTTGCATGGCTAAACACTTATAAGGTCCCAAAGGTGAGACCTATTGGCTATGCATACTATGCGTACACTATGTGTACTTTCAGGGAAAGCAATATTCATTTCTTTATTTCTAGGTTCAAGTGGTATCCGCAATCTTCAATTGATAAAGAAAAGACAAACAAAATAGCCCCTGCATCATTCCACTGGCATGCACATTATAATGCATGTACAAACCAGCCGAGTGACACAACTGGTTGCAACTGGTCCCTGTCATGATGCCACTTCCTGCTGTGATGTCACTTCCTGTCGTGATGTCACTTCCTGTCGTGATGTCACTTCCTGTGACCACGCCTACCTTGGAGAGTCCCCCCACTTCTTTTTTTAGGACTTGTGCCCTGGGCGGGCGCTGTAGTGCCGTCACGTCCGGAGGAACTAGGAAGTGAGAAGCGGCGGGGAATCTGAGAGAGTGCAGGCGCTGCGCACGAGCGCAGTCTCTCTCATGTCCTGGCTGCCCGCCGCGGCCGCTAAACACTGCAGCAGCAGGCTGCACCTTGACCACCTCCAGCCGGCGACAGTCCGCTCTGGCCACCAGGAGAACTGCCGCGAGCGTGGCCGTGCCGGGCCCGGGGGTCGGGGCCCGGCGGTGGCCGAGGAGTGTCTGTCGGCGTCGACTGAAGTGGACAGAGCAGCCTGGATGAAGACAGGCACTGGCAGAGTCAGAGAGGACAGTGCACATCGTGGCTGGGTGGGCGGCAGCAGCAGGTCAACTATAAGTAAGTGTCAGTCAGTGTCTACGCTGCGCACGCGATGCATGTGCCTCTATGGTAATGGTTTTATTTATTTTTATTTTATGCTTACAGCTCGGACTTTACCCAGGGGTGTCAGAAAGCTTCACAATAGGAACAGTATATGAGGAGAAAATTACGAGACAACAAATTACACAAAAGCAAACGTTGAGTTAGGCAAAAGTGACAATCGTGAGCAAATAAAATACAAGAAATGCAAACGGTATACTGGAGGAAAAAGTGGCATGCGTGCAAGTTATAAAAGCGTACAAAGTAACAAGTAGAGCCTATAATACTGCAATACATGGCAGACACTCAAACCACAAGAACAAACGTTACGTAGGCAATGGTGGCAGGCACTTGTGCAAGTGTCTAAAGCAAACAAAATGTAGAAGGTAGCAACCAGTATGTTTCAAGAGAAAAGTGACACTCAGCAAGAGCTCAGAGCTGTTAACTTCAATATAGCCGCTTGCCTCCCGTGACATGCGTTTATTTAAAAAAACTGTGCATGCCAGCATATGTACACAGAACTTAAATAAAGTACTGCTGCTGAAAAACTTAACTTGTGTAATTTCATGGTTATGCATTCGTTTACAGTAGGGAGCAATAGGATTAGTCTCCATCCATTGCTTGTGCTCTGCAGCAGTTTCACGAAGTTCTTGGAGTTTCTTGTTGCTCAATTGGCTGTAAATTCCGATATTCATAAGTTTCCCTCGTATTAATGGCATGATTTTTGCTCGCGAGAAAGTGTCACTCATAGTCGTAGAAATGTCACTCATAATTTCACAATTTTTTTTAAAATGTCACACATGGCAATCTGAAACCTTGGCAGCTATGAGCTGTAGACCTGGGGACATGATCTCCCATAGCGCCACCCCCCCCCCAAACACACACCTCACCTCTACCATCTCTCATTTGTATATTTGCATCTGCACACAATAGGGAACACTTACAGCTTTCATACTCCTGTGTTTTGCTTCCTTCTGTTCCTATTGATGATGTGTTACAATTTTGAATATTGTTCTATTCTTAATCTTTTTTGTATGGTCTGTATGTAGAGCTATTTTGTCTCAAAGGATTTAATGTAATTTGTAATGAGTGCTGTAGAGCAGCCTCGTTTCATATCAGCCTTTACAAAATTAAATAAGAAACAAAAGACAAAGCACTCTTCAGAGTCCGCACTTACAACCCCCATTAAGGTTTTAAGTGAGTTAAGGACTGGACATGAACTACGTCTATGCCAGAAATATTAGGGATGCTCAGACGTGAGTCCCTTGCTCACTTGGCCACTGCATTCAAGATAGCCTGGCTGATGAGGATTATGAATCCGAAACCGGTCCCAGGATGCTTGTTTCCGGTCCAGGGAAGACATGGCTTGGCAGTTCGTGCTGGACTATTCCCATGAGGCACAGGGTCAGACTGATTTGCATATGGCCATGTCTGAACTGGGGTGGCTGAGTGAGCTAAAGAATGGTGATGGATTAAACCCAGATCTGTTGACTGGGGGTGAGTGTTTGATTTGCTCAAACGCTCCATCCATCATCCCCTTTTGTTTCGCTTTGTTCGCCCTAAATTGGCAGAGTATGCTCAGACGTGAGTCCCTTGCTCACTTGGCCACTGGATTCAAGATAGCCTGGCTGATGAGGATTATGAATCCGAAACCGGTCCCAGGATGCTTGTTTCCGGTCCAGGGAAGACATGGCTTGGCAGTTCGGGCTAGACTGTTCCCATGAGGCACAGGGTCAGACTGATTTGCATATGGCCATGTCTGAACTGGGGTGGCTGAGTGAGCTAAAGAATGGTGATGGATTAAGCCCAGATCTGTTGACTGGGGGTGAGTGTTTGATTTGCTCAAATGCTCCATCCATCATCCCCTTTTGTTTCGCAGAAATATTAGGGAGGCTCACACAATTGTGAGATTTATGAACAAAAAGTCATTTGTGTGTTGCTTGTTGGAAACAGTTACGAAAAGCCTGCCAAAGTTTGCAGATCACTTGTCATTGGAGGAAACATCTAGCACAACGGCTGAAGGAAAGCTAAGCCTTGTCTCTTTCTCACTACAGTCACTGTGTCACTATGTCACTATTGTAGCTGCTAGAAGTTTCGTAGGCACCTAGTGCTGCAGAGGAGAGAACGTGCACTTCCCATGTCTGATCTGCTTTAGATATAGATGCGTTGTTAGAATACTAAGCAACACATTTGCCATATGCTTTTTGTTTTAAAAAAAGTTTTTTGAGGACGGACTTGAGCTGGGAAGGGATTTATGTTGGTAATTAATTTTTTGCTTTTCCATAAAAGTGACACACTTATACTGGTTACTTTCTGCGAGTTCACCACAAGGTCAGGCACTATGTGGAGAGCTCCGAGATAAAGTCCAAGGACTGCTAAGCAGGGTGGGACACCAGTAAAGTGCACCACAAACACGGGGGTGCTAAAAACCGGCATATGGATAATTGGAGGTAAGTAAACAATTTATTTACCTCCAATTATCCATATGCCGGTTTTTAGCACCCCCCACCCCGCCTCTCTGCCCCACCGCAACTCCCTCCACGGGCCGCGGCTGACCACAAAATGTGTCCCTACAGCAGCCTAATTCCATTTCTTACTAGTAGCGCAGATGAAAACATGTACCTTCCAAGCTTTAAAAACATACCTTCACTTCATGGTCATTGCAAAACTTAACAAGCTCTGGTAATGCATCTGTTTCGCCTATGTAATAAATAAAATAGCTGTTTTCATCATTCTTCGTCTAGGAGAAGGAAAGGGTTCCCTAAGAGATAACACAGGAAGGGGGGGGGGGGGGGGGGTGGCACAGTGGCCAGAGCTGCTGACCCGAGATCTGGGGATCCCGGTTCGAGTCTCGGCGGCGCTGGGAAACATCCTGTGATTCTGTGCAAATCACTTATTCACTCACGGTGATAAATTGTCATATAAATATGCTGCAAGAGGAAAAGGCAACATTTTATGAAAATATAGTTCCACCAAAGTGGATGTTAACAGTATTTCGGCGGTGGAAACTGATAAGAAAAGCAGATGAGGAACAACCATTGATAAATGCAGGAAAATATGCTACAGCTAATAGAAAAGGAGAAAAGGTAAGCAGCACACACAGGAACAAATGAGAAGCCAGGAAAGATTAAAAAAAATGCACTGACAGTGTCAGCCACGCACAATTTGGGAATCCAAACAAATTACAATATTTGGAGGGAGAATGTGGCGTAACATACAGAACTGCCAACATTGGATCTGAGGATCCGTGTTTGAGTGTAGGTGTTGGTTCTTCCTGTGCCTACAAAACAATACATTTTAAATTCATGTTGCTCGTTAATGGTTTCAGTTTGTTTTGGTTTAACCATTACAAGTTTCCTTAATTTTGTAGATATTGGAAAACAGCTCATCATCTGAAACAAAAATACACAGATGGTGAGGTGGCGGCAGAGCAAGAAGGTCCAACCCATGCCTGGCTCCAACATAGTCACATGATCAAGGCCAGGAGCCAACTCCCATCCCCCTAATAGGAACATCGAATACTTCACTCCTCTAGCCACGCCTTGGGACACTAAGAACTGTGAAATTCCACCATGTGTTGTTTTAAATGATTCAAGTAGATGGCCTTCACATTTTATCAAATGCAGACAAACACTAGTACAGGCCTTGAGTAGACAAGCAAAATGCGACTGGCCACAGTTCAGCACCTCAGTTTCTAAATTTAGAAAAGACAATTAAAGAGTCTGTGCAACAGCTTCTGGAGTTTGCCGCTCTTCCACTCCACTGGAAACCAGATAAATACATTCATACAAAGAGGGAAGGTGCACCAGAAAGTAGTCAATGAGCTTCAAGTCTGTCCAAAAAATATATCCTTTATTGTAGCAGTAGATTAAAATTGGGCATCAGCCAACGCGTTTCATTCCAAATGGAACTTTGTCGGGGCTGAAAAAATACACAGATAAAAAAAACTGAATCACACTTAATACTTAAAAACAACATATAAAAGGTTACATAAACCATAAATACATATATATTTATAGACTTAACACCTAAATCCATTTTCATTTATAGAACGGCACAAAAAACCAAATGACACAAAGAAAAATATATATAAACAACCACACAAATATATCATCAAAAGGACTAAACACAACACTTGTATGTATATATAAACACATATATTCATATAGACATATATATATTAAAGATACAATGGATTTTGACACAGTACCTCTCAATTTATAAAACAAGCTCATAGACAATAAAATATTTACATGGTGAATCAATTAATTTCTCATATGAGTTGCATTTGATAGGAAATCCTCATACCATGACATTCTTTAATAAAAGTGCAATGCAATTATCGTCTCAAGACATGAACTGTATGCCACACAGGAAAAAAATAAGACAAAAGCAGCGATGGCAAAATATTGAAAAGGAGAAATAACAAGAAAAGGGGGAAAAAGGAATACATGAAAAAAGGAGTGGAGAGTATGAATAAGAAACCCCACAAGCACAAACCCATTTAAGGGCCTCACCTCGAATATCGTAATATCGGTCCAATTAGTATGTATTCATGGTCAATATATTCCAAGGATCAATCAAGTAAGTAGAAGACTAGATCCTAGTGAAAGAAATAAGAACAATGTCTAAAACTAGAGGATGCATACAAAAAAGGTACTGTATTTCCAACTTAGTGTATATGATCAACAAACAATATAAACAGAGCAGTGTCAGAGCGCTGGTTAGATTGCACCCTACTCCAACATAGTCGAGATCATTTAGACAAAGAATATCTCACCGTAAATTACAAAGATTGTTGAATAATTAAATTCCAATGTCCCACGGTCTTCCAAGAGATGATGGCCCAAAGATTAGCCCATTAGCCCAAAATCTAGTGGAAGTAGAATACAAGAGATCGATGTGTCAATTTTTCTTTGTGTAATTTGTTTTTTTTGTGCCGTTCTATAAATGTAAATGGATTTAGGTGTTAAGTCTATAAATATATATGTAATGTAAATGCAAATTGATACTTGTATAGCGCACTACTCACCCTCAAGGGTCTCAAGGCGCTTGTACGAATACCGCGGTGGAACCCATCCTGGCTTTCCCTGTGAGGCGTCCACTCCTGGGCACCCCCAAGGTGGAGGCCAGGCATCCTTAGCGTTGTGGGGGCCGTTGTGGAGATTAATCAAGCTATTGCCCAGTGTTGCAGAGTGGGACTCCATGATTGGAATAGGCACCGAGGCGAGAATTATCAGGTCTGTGGAATTTTGATCCCTAGACCCGCCGAGGCGGGGAATTGAACCCTTGTCCCGGGCCAGACCTCTGCATCAGGGTCCGCCGCTCTAACCATTGAGCCACTACTTCTCCGTGTATTTATGGTGTATGTAACCTTTTATATGTTGTTTTATGTATTAAGTGTGATTTACTAGTACAGGCCTTCTTTACGGGCGTACCCATTATAAGGAATGGAGAAGAGACTAAGCAGGGGTGGCTACCATAGCGATCACTAAGGATTAATGAAATGTTTCTAGCTCATTATAAAGCCTGTTGTCCATCATCCCTTACATCCCTCTTCCCACAGCATAATGATGGGGCAGTCTGCGCAACGGACAGCCTGCATTCAGCTGAGGCCCAGCACGCCATGAAAACCACCTCCAATTAACCAACTCCCTCCCAGTAGGTCCGCCCGAGGCACAGCGCTTCATGAAAACAACCACCAATTAATCAAATCCCACCTGTATGCTCTCTCCCAGCCAAACACATTGATGCAAATGCCCAGTAGTATTTTGTGAGAGGATGTGGCGTAACATACAGAATTGCTGAGTTTGGAACTGTGGATTTCGGTTCGAGTCTCGGCGTTGGTTCTCCCCATGCCTACAAAAAAACAATTTATATGTCAATCATTAACAAAATAACAAATGCAGAATGTTGATGCAAATTTATTAGCAGGACAGCAAATCGGGTGAACGCACACAGTAAGAATAGCCAACATATCGAAAACACAGGCAAAAGCCAAATAAGAAAATAGTGTGCTCAATCAAACCTACATGCACAAAAGGGCAAGCCTACAAGCAAAGGGGGCATGCTCCATGGGAGGGGTCGACGTACAAAAAGGAGGGACACATAATCCACATTGACCGCAGACAAGCAAGCCTTTGCGAAGGACAGGCAAAGCAACAAATGAAATTCAGTGGGCGGGCTGTAAGCCCTCATAGCAGATACAGCATGTCTTGAAGAGACAGCGCATTCGCTACCTAGGCGAGACTTAAAAAGTACGCCTCTGGCGTGCAAGCCCTCCCCTGACCTTTACAGATGGGCGGAACTGGCCTCCAACATAAATCAGCAGAGTTTCTGTCCTTCCAAACTTAATCCCCCCAACACCCACATTTAGAAGTTGAGTGCCAGATAGGTTTCCAAAGGCAGGGACACATCAGATAATGCCATTAGAAACTTTTCATCCAGAAGCCCATTCGCCTTGCTGGCTTCCCACTCTAGTTAGGGTGCGGCTATCACTGATTTTCCCTGCCTTGGTCTGCCATGTGAGGCAGGGGAGCAACTAGACCCTAATTTTGGGGAGGGCTAACTCTTCAGTCAGTGGAGCAGGACAAGCATTTCAAACAATGTAGGTAGAGATATCTTTATAGCAAATATGATGGAAAGAAATGCTAAACTGCAGCTTAAACATATTAGACAAACAAAAAGTATTGGACAAACACAATCTTATTATGAGTGACAGGCTAGAGTCCGTATTTGTCCTTAGCCTCTTCACTTGGGCTCAGTTGTTTGGTGTTGAGCCTACCTGTTGAGGCAACATAGTTGATGGGTGGTGTTTGATTCATTTCCTGCAAATGAATATTTCAATTTGTGACATGTTTATTTTACTGTGGTTAGATATCAATAATTATTTGACTTTGAGATATTATCCAATTGAATATGAGTCAAAGTCAGATGAATTTTCATACTTAAGTATGATTTGTTTATTGTCCGCTTAACAGTAACACTTGAAATTGAAGGAGCTGATAGGGTGTAATATGGAGCTACGGTAAATGTTAAAGAGGTGGTAAAGATGTTTGGTACATTAGTTGTGAATTAATGGAGCTGACATGATAGAACAGTGAGATAATGATCTGTCTGATAAAAAGATGAATCCTGCTTCAGTTATGAGCCCTATACTCTGATGTTGTCAAGTCTC
The DNA here is from genome assembly GCF_964263255.1 of Lissotriton vulgaris. Classification (NCBI taxonomy): domain Eukaryota; kingdom Metazoa; phylum Chordata; class Amphibia; order Caudata; family Salamandridae; genus Lissotriton; species Lissotriton vulgaris. Next base: position 906,685,555 of record NC_141695.1, read on the forward strand.
TGTAGAAGCTTGGTATGGTGAATATTATCAAAAGCATGGGCGAGTCCAAGTAATAGGTGTGGCAGTACTCCAGTTCTAATTCACTGTTGTTCTAAAATTAACCAATGTTGACATTATTGTGTAGTACATGCTGTATGTGTATTAGTGAGCCATACTAATGGAGGCCTACAGATCCCATTTTCGAAGGTCCTAGCCTGCTCCTGTGCACAAGACAAGGCACCTTTAAAATTCACTGATGCAGTTTCTGCTGAGCTGTGTTGCTGATTAGTTTTCCTGTGGTCCTGTCGTTTGGTAGGTGGTTGGGGTGTGACTCTGGTCTCTGTTGTTCAGGGTGAGAGAAATCTTTTAGGTGAGACCAGCCTTTTGTCTTCATTCATTCAGTGTGTCTGGCGAAAAGCCAGTTGTATAAACTTTGTTCCTCTTTGTGCCTCTGTTGTGAATACTTCAGGCTGGAGACTGCCCTGCTGGGAAGAGCATCACTCTACACAAAGGCTCTATTTAGAGAATAGCCTAGAGAGGACATTTGACAGAAGAACTTCCACAAACCTGTTTTCAGATTGCTGACAGAGAATCCACATTCCTCACCTGCTTTGACTGACTGAATAACATAGGTAGCTACTTACATCCTTGTTGCTCCAGTTCCAAGTCCTTTTACCTAGGAAGGGAATATTCTACAGCATACTTTTAGTATTGCTGTATAACAATCAGAAATGGTGTCTGTGTGACAACAAGCTTTCCAGAGGAGAGGGTACATCAACAGGAGTGCTTACTTGCTGGAAGAGTTGTACCCCTGACCTGCAGCTCCTGGAATCTAGCCTGCATGTTGAGCTAGTGAAAGAGCTTGTCAAGCCACAGGAGGTGTGACTGTCCAGGTAGTGCCAGAAACTGCCAGACTCTAGTGTGGAGGGTCTATCAGGAGAATGTAGACTGCAGAAAGTGAACTGTGAGTCTGAAGGAGGTTGGTGCAGTCTCTCCAGAAGTGCTGTTCCAAGATGGAATTCGGGCAGGCAGCCAACCTTGCAATAGTAACAATCACAGTTGACCTTGCTGCTTAAATCAAGAGCTGTGCCCATGGAAGATGATGCCATCAAACCCCAGATATGTTCCTAGGGCTTACTTTCCCATAGAAGTCAACCAGTATGGCCATGGTGGACGTCACCGTGATAGTCAACACTTATGCACATGACGGTCACCACTGCATTGTTTACAAAGTGCAGCCTGTTAGAAATGAAGGTCTCTAATTGGCAGAGGTATGCACCTTTGTCTACATAGGGACCCTTCTTTCTAGTCAGCATTAGGGAGTTGCACTCTTAAGATAACCCCTGATCACCCTCTTGGTGGTTTGGCACAAGCAGACAGGCTTATCCCAAAGGCAATGTGTAAAGTATTTGCACCCAGACACACAGTAACACAGTAATAACACTAAAAATGGACATCACACCAGTTTAGAAAAACAATATAGACACTTTATCTCAACCGAAAAAGACCAAAATGACAGAAATCCAAAATTCAAAATATGACTTTTAAAAGGTTTGAAGAAATTCTGTCCATAGAAATCTATGGACTCATGATTTTACACAATGCACCTTTAGATGTGCCAAAATTCACAAGGCCAAACAGGAGCAGAGAGGGGGAGCATGGAAAACACAGTGATGCATCATTTCCTGAGATCTTGGGGAGGCAATGCAACAATTCTGTTGCACGCAGGAGTGATGCGTCAAATCCAGACTATATGGGGAAGTAAGGTGTTGATTCCAAGATGGTTCTAGTCTGTGGGTGATGCCTCAGAAAACTTCCCACACAGGTGCGTTTTGTGGAAATTTGAGACATGCTGATGGGGTGGTGGCAAACAGGTGCTGTGTCGATTTCTTTAGTCGCGATCCCACGATGAGTCAATTCTTTTAGTCGCACAGCAGGGCCTGCATCGGAGTCAGTGCGGTGATCTCGGACTTCGGAGACCGGTGCACAGGACTCGGCGTGCAGCAGTTCTTCGAGCTGCTGGCAGGCGCTGCATCAATTTCTTTGACCACACGGCAGCGGTGCATGGAAATTCTTTCCACACGACAGTGCTGCGCCAGAAAAACAGATGCTGGAAGGGTGATGTTTCGATTGTCTTGGTTTGTTTAAGCTTCTTCAGCTCCAAGCAATAGGAGCAACCTTCAGAGGCCCAGAACTGAAACAGGCACCTCCTGGCAGGTCAGAACTCCCAGCAGTGAAGTTCAGAAAAGATGGTGGTAAAGTCTTTGCGTCCTTGAGACTTCAGAACAGGAGGCAAGCACACACAAGCCCTTGGAGAATCACACAAGCAGGTTCAAAGCAAAGTTCCAGTCTTTGTCCTTTCCTTGGCAGAAGCAGCAACAACAGGTCAACCCAGCAAAGCAACACACAGCAAAGAGGCCTTCTCCTCCTCCTATCTCCTCAGCTCTTCTTCCTTGGCAGAGGTTCCGCTTGATTCCAGAAGTAATCTAAAGTTCTGGGATTTTAGGTCTAATATTTATACCCCATTTTCACTTTGTAAACTTTGTTACAAGGTCTTTGAACTCAGAAAAAAACAGGTATGTCCTCCCTGGTCCAGCTTTACTACAGGAGACAGAGAAGGCATGGTACAGAGCAAAAACTGCTTAGCTAGGTGCTAGTGAAAACTCCTCTCACCATTCTAAGTGCAGAAAGGTCTATTCAGCCTGGCCTTTAGTCAGCCAGGAAAGGAAGGACCCACCTTAACCAGTCTAGAGTGAATGCACATCCCCACCTCCTGTCACTCCAAAACCAGACGGGGAATCCACAAACAGGCAGAGGCCCACAGGCTGATTAAACAAGAGAATTCCTACTTTCTAAAAGTGCTGCAGCAGCAAATGATGGACGAATTGCTGAATAAATCAAACATTTACCTTCAGTCAAGAGATCTTGGTTAAATCCATTGTTCTTTTGCTCACTATGCCACCCCAGTTTGGACCTAGCCATATGCAAATCAGTCCTGACCCTCATGGGAAAAGTACAGCCCGCACTGCCAAGCTGGGTCCTCCCAGGATGGGAAACAAGCATCCTGCGGCCGGTTTTGGGGTATCTCCCCTCATTAGCCAAGCTAACTTCAATCCAGCGGGAAAGCGAGCAAGGGACCGACATCTGGGAATACCCATCCCACTTAGGGCAAAAAGTGCTGCAGCAACAAATGATGGAAGGAATGCTGAATAAATCAAACATTTTACAAGCCCTGGGCTCACAACGTGCACTTCACTAGGTGCTTACCAGTAAATCAAATATGTCAATCCTGGATAACCAATAAGAATCACAATTTACCCAGGGATCACTTGCACTTTGGCACTGATCAGCAGTGGCAAAGTGCCCAGAGTACCTAAACCAGTAAAAAACGAAATCCAGCAGACAGTCCAAAAATACAGGAGGTACAGGCAAAAACCCACCGGGATCTACTCCGGAGACGCCACACAGAATCCATTATTGGATCACCCTCGGGACCGCCGGAAAAGAACTTGCCGTAACGGACCTCGAACCCTGGCCACTACTCCCCATTTTGCATACCGAGCGACCGACATAGAATCTCCGAGATTGGCGCACCAGATAGAACTGAATATAGAAGCTTTTTTTGCATTCTTCCTCCGAATCTACTTCCCTACCGGACACCATTATTGGAAAACGCGACACAGCCTATGGGCAGGACTTATCAAAATCTCAGCCTTAAGAACGGCCAAGGCAGATTCTAATCTACATATAAGTCTCTATTACTCTTCATCCACCCTTCCCTTTCAAGCTGCTCCAGATACCTTCCATTCATCTTCAGGGTAACTGGAAACAGTCATGGCTTCCTGATGAAGGCTCACAGCCGAAACGCGCGTAGTACACTGTAACCTATAGCCATGTTTTAAACATTTACTGTAATGAACTTTAAACATCCACAAATTGGAATTTACAGTATGCAATATATGTAGAAAGTTCTTCACATATACCCAAAGATCATTGTAACTCTTTTTAAAACTTATCATGATTTAATAAAGAACGAATATTTTTGTACCCAAATTTTGGTTAAGATACATTTTCTGTTGTCTAATGTCAGTCTAAGTCCATAATTCAACCTGTTCCTAATTTATCGTATTCTCAATGGTACAGGCAAAAAAGACAGGGAAAACCACACCAAGGATGCCAGGTCTAACACATCGCATGGCTGCTAGCGTGCTGCTGTAACTGCTGTAACACCCGTGTGAGTGTGGCTCATCTGCTGCCCAATGACCCAGAAGCAGGTATGATGCCTGCCATGAGCCCTCACTGACTTCCATTGCCTGCATTTACCGAAGGACTCATGACTGCAGCTCTGGCTGCCCCATCCTGCTGTGGCCTACCCAGACCGATGGCCACTCCTGCAACCATGCTGTCTCATCCTAGAAACAGGCTAGATTGGAGACATGTGATGCTGAAACACATAGAGACCTGCATTGTGGCAAGACAATATCTAGGAGACTTTACTGAACTGAGCACAGCCATAATTGAACTGGGGTACCGGCACCTGAGCCATGATTAATGTCTCAAAACAAACCTAATGGGGACCTGCCTAGACTCACAAGAGGAGGGACTGATGTGAAAGGGAGCAAAAGAAGACAGTGTCCCCAGGTGCAGTAGCCTAAGTGGCAGTCCATATTATTGTACCCACGGCAGTATTCCACTTTAAGTGTGTCTTTAAGTGTGTCTATTAAAGTATGTTTCCTATCCAAATAAAGCATTTGATAGGACAAAAATATATTGCTCTGCTGGGTGATCTGAGTGCTGAGTTTCCATACGCCTTACACTACCTTCCTGAGAATTATGTGAATGCTCCAAAGTGCTACCACTAAGAGTGAAATGCTGAATGGGCTGTGTGTGGCCCAGTTTGTGAAGCCAAGTAGGGCAGACTCTGGGACATTCAAGTTAAACCACCCCAGCCCCACGGCTGAGGCCTAGTAGCTGCTGTTTGACCCATGCCCCCTGAACTGGGTCTGAGACATGCACTCTGCCAGAAAGGATATGTATTCAGAGAGACCCAATATACACTGTATGTCACTTACATCTATATAGTCAGTCATTCACTTAATACTAAGTTTTCAATGGGAGTAAAGGGCACAACGGGTTCAGGTAGGAATGGTGCAAGAGGCACTAAAGCCATTGAAGGAAAAAATGAAATCAAAGTTTTTTTTTTAAAACTAACACTGTTATAGAAAACACTTCACAACTTTTGGATAATTACCAGTACTCCACAACACATGACATAAGTCCTTGTGTTATTCTTGAAGCGTTAATGTACTTGTTAATGTATAGTTCTATGATGTGAGTATTTAAGCACCATATTGAATGTGTTTCAATACTTCTGAGATGTACTTTTAGGTTGGCTATTACCATACCTTGTGTGATCAACAGAAAAAAGCTTTACGCAACACAACCGTCAGAGAGACTTGGCTCTTCCCACATGTTCAACTTGATTACAGCATTCAAATGAGCAGAACATGTGTGGTGCTGCCAAGAAAGAGCAGACCTGCCAACTCACACAATTCCACCTTTTGGCACACTATATTGGCTCCTTTCGCACGGTCACCAAGTGAGAAGCCAATATCACATGGTGGGATGGAAAACATCTGGAAACCACTGCAGAATAGTGTTTTTCAGCTGTTTTAAAGGCTCTGAGTAGCCGATGTCAAAGAGAGAGTGTGAAAACACTCCAAGACATTGATGGCAGCGGGCTGGGCAAGCTTTGTTCTTTTTTGTTTGTTTTTTGGAATAGGGGGCAATCGAGGGTGGAGAGGGCAGAAGTGCTTCTGACAGAAACAGTTATCAGCACCTTTCATTGTATGCCCCCTCCTCACTTGGTGAAATGTTTTTTATGTTGGCAGGTCTGAAAGAATGTAGTGCTTGTTGCACTTCTATTGATGCATGAGTGGTGTTCCCTCACCTAATATGGCTACCTTTGTAAAATGCAATAACATAGCAGTGTGCAAGAAGACCCCTCAAAATGATATGATAATATTGGCTAAGAATTTTGCTCTATGAGCAAGTAGCAGTATAACTGATAGAAATGTTGGTGAATAGAGCTTTCCAACTTGGAATTTCGCCCATCCAAAATGGTTGCTATGTCCACAGTGATGACGCAGTGGCATCTGAGCCTATTTACTTTATCCTCCCCATTTCCATGAGTGATATTCAAAACAAAAACGTTTATTTTGCCTGACCTTCCTTGTACTCTAGAAGTGCTGCTCACTGTAAAGCCTTACCCCGTGGTCCTGCGTAGCAACAGCCTCATCCCAGCCATTGCTCCTACACCTCACTTCTCTCTCTCCTCAACTTCAGTGGCTCGTCTATGGACTGCTCCCATCTGACAGACCAGCTGTAGCTTCACCACGCTCTCCCCTCCTATACCAGCCACCTGCAGAGCCATACAGCTGTGCAAACCAACAGGGCCCAGATGTTGGTCTACATCATGACTTCAAAAGCAGAAAAAACAGCATGTATGGCCACAGGTGACCTCCTCACCTTTCGTCAAAGTGGCTGTTATGAAGGCCAGTTAGGCTCAGTGCAGGACCAACAAGTACCTTGTGAGCTGTAAATTCTTCCCCACTTGCACCACACCTTGAGTCTGCTGTCCCATTCAACTCCCACACCAGCTGATAGTCTCAGTTGCAGAGCTTCACCCTAAGCCTGTTTTGCAGCTCCCCACCCTGCTGCCTTCGCCTACTTTCTCCACTCCCTCTTGGCTAATCTCTACAGCCTAAGACTGATCCTGGCTCCCACACCAGCTCCTCAGCCCCATGCTAAACTCCTTTCAAATACCACCACACAGTCTTAGTACACTCTCTCCTCTTGCATTGCACCTGTAGTTAAGGATGGAACTGAAGAAGCATCTAGTACTGCGGAAAGGGCAGATATTCTGTGACTACATTTTTAGGCATGTGAATGTTCACAAGTATTCCGTAGTTTAATGTGTGCTGTTTTAGAGGTGTGGGGCCTCATTTATGAAAAGTGACGCATCGCTGCGTGAAAACAGCGATGCGTCACTTTTCACTGCGCACTCCTTGCGACACCAATGATGCGTCATATTTAATGTATGACGCATCATGTCGCAAGGAGTTACAGATACGTCAGTATTTCTGACGTATCTGTAAGCGCAAAAGTGACGCATTGCTGGAGTGTGTCACAAAAGTGACGCACCTCCAGCAATGCGTCCTTTCACATGGGGAAAGCCCCATTTGAAAGGGCTTGCGTCAGTCTTACGCCTGCTGTGAGGCAGACGCAAGATTTTGACGCAACAGCATCCTAAAAGTGACGGAGTGAAATCTCATAGATTTCACAGCATCACTATTATGAGGCTTTTTGCGGGGGAACGCCCCCTCTGCATACATTATACCTGACGCAGGTATAATGTGGCGCAGGGGTTTAAAAAGTGACGCATCTACCTAGATGCGTCACTTTTTAAATATGGCGCAACAAGGCGCATTTTGTACGCCGCTGGTGCGTCACAAAAAGTGACGCAACGGCGGCGCAAAACTGACGCAAGGCCTCATAAATAAGGGCAGTGGTCTGGAAGTGCTGAGTGAAGGTGAGTGGTGTAAATAAAGGGTTATCAGTGTGAGTGTATGGTGAAAGGGATGCCTGTGTAAGTGCAGGGTGAGAGGTATGAGTGCACAATGAGTGGTGTGCCTGTGTGCGGAGGATGACTTGTGAACCTATGTGAGGGTAGTGTGAGCTGTATGAATGCAGGAAAATGTGTCGCTAGACACTCTAAGTAACTCACCTTATCCTTTTCAGTGGGCAAGTGGGGATTCTGGTGCAATTTGAACTATGGTTATCGAAGCTGATCCTGCAACAAAATGTCAGCCTTTTGGATATGTCGAAAGTTACTTTTCTAGAGGTGGAAGAGTCATTGAAGACCAGAGTCAGATGCTGAGGTCTGCCTCTGAAAAATGTCTTCTTGGAACACCTATCAAAGACTTCTTCTGGATTCTGCCACCCTCACCCATATGTCAGTCACCAATCCCCTTACCCTTCATCTAGTAGCTAAATTGTGCACCTTAAAACCAAGAAATCTGGTTTTAAAAACACTTTTTTCATGCTAGAAAAAATCTGTTTTACCCTAAGCAATTACTGTATTTCACTGTGCTTCCTTGTCTTTTATCGCCCCTTTTTAGAGTACCTTTAAAAAAACTCAATTTAGGATCTTCTCCCTATAAAAACTTCACTTTTATATGGTTGAATAGACTTTAATGTTGCTCCATATGTTATAAAAATCTAAGCAGGGTTCACCTGACAACTGACTTGCCTCTTGGTTCACTACTACTAGCTAGGGCCACTTGAATTATGCAGCATTGTAGGACTAAATAATGCAGCATTGATGACTAAATTATGCTTCAAGAAAAGAAAATTATGCGGTGTAATGCAGCATATTGAGTGATAGTAGTACCTCATTATTTGGTCATTTTTACTCAGGGTAACACTGTCTTTGAAATAGTTCACTTTATTAATACTAATTTAACATCTAAATAAAGCATTAAGCACCTGAAATATGACCATTCAACCTTTGCTAAGTGCCTTCCATAGCGCAGGAACACGTTTTGCCATGATTTTAGTACATTTTGATCTATTTGTGTTAGAAACAATTTTTTTGTTAAAATCCTCAGATTATGCAGCAGACGAAGGATTATGTGGCAAATGAGGCGATCCAATATTATTCGAAAAACGCTGGAATCACATACTTCCAGTGGCCCTGCTAATAGCATCCTCATCGCAGACATGAATGTTTCAGTGTTTAGGGTTGGAAACTGTGAATTCTGATGAATTCCAGGCAATGCAGACATTCATTTTAGTATACATAAAGGAAAAGCTTCCAAGTTAAAGAAAAATACTTTTTAAAATGTGATTCTTTAATGTATGTAACAATGTATGTAACTATTCCGCACAGTGTCATCTTTGGCAGCGCCCAAAGCAGTGGAAATTCCCCCGAGTCGGGAATTATGTGAAGGCCTGGCCAAATTTTTCCAGGGTAAAGTCGAGAAGATCTTTTACTATCTCGATCACCTAGTTAAGGTCAATCCTACACTGACTAACCTTGATAGTTCAGAGACTGACAGCCAAACAGGAAAATTACTTAACTTCTCCCATATCACCGAGGAGGAGGTTAGGACTTGGATACAGAGGATTAAATCAGGCTCCCCTGGTGATCCCTGCCCAGCCACTATCTTAACACCTTGGCTGCTAGGGGTTTTCCCCTCCTGTGCTGAAATTGCTTGAATACTATAGTTTCATGACAAGGTCAGCTCGTCATAAGCACAGCTCCACTGTGCCTCATGATGAGCTGACCTTGTCATGAGCATGGAAGGGATTAAAAACAATCCCATCCATCATAGCAGCGAGACTCACCCCACTTTTCAATAACATGCTGGAAAGTGGTGAGTTCCCCACACGCTGGAAACAAGCCTCGATCCTACCCCTTTTTAAAAAACCGAACCTAGATGTGGTCGATTTGAATAACTATCGGCCCATGGCCAGGTTACCTTTACCTGCCAAAATTATAGAGGGTTTAATAAACACTCAGCTGAGCGCATTTCTAGGGAAAGTACGATGTCTGGATCCATCTCAGCACGGATTCCGGCCAGGGCATAGTACAGAGTCAGCTCTGATAAAATCTGCCGAAGATATAAGACAAGTGATGGATGCAGGAGGAAGAGCCGCCCTATTCATGTTGGTCCTGTCCGCAGCCTTTGACACAGTCCACCACAGGCTGCTGGTGGTCCGGTTGGGGGCCTGCGGAATTCAGGGAAAGGCCCTTAAGATCTTGCAGGCCTTCCTGTCCAGCAGGACTCAGGTGGTAGCTCTGGGAGACTATGAATCGGCCCCTTTTGTACTCCCTTGTGGAGTCCCTCAAGGTTCGTCCTTGAGTCCAACCCTTTTTAATGTGTACGTCTCCGCCCTGGCTCCAGTTATAAGATCTTTCAGCTTCAACGTAACATCATATGCAGACGACACACAGATTGTAGTGTCGCTGCTACCGGGTGGATTAGATGACACATCTGACAGGTTTAGGGACTGCATGCGTGAGGTCAGTAACTGGATGGCAGAAAACTGTCTCAAACTGAATTCAGCTAAGACTGAAGTCCTGCTATTCGGGGCCAAAGAGAACTTCTGGTCCCCAAGATGGTGGCCCGAGGAAATGGGGATACCCCCCTCTCCAGCTACTAAGGTCAAAAACCTGGGGGTGCAGATGGACGACACTCTCTCCTTCTGGCCCCAAGTCAACGCCCTGTCTTCATCCATCCACTATGTCCTGAAAACTATACGAAAAGTGCTCCCTTTTATCCCTGACGAACACAGAAAGACTGTAGTAACAGGATTGGCAATATCCCGCTTAGACTATTGTATCAGCCTGCTCCTAAATGCCCAACAGGGGCTGTTGAACAAGCTTCAAATCCTACAGAATGCGGCTGCCCGCCTGATTACGGGTACTTCCAAATTCTCTTCGGTAGCACAAGATCTGGTAAAGCTACACTGGCTGCCATTGCGTAAAAGAATAGCGTTTAAGACTCTTTATGTAGTTTTTAAAACACTGAATGGTTTGGGCCCCCACTGCATGACCTCGCTCTTTCAGTGGTACACACCGACCAGGTCGCTTAGGTCTTCTGACCAAGGATTGATCATAGTCCCCAAAGTCAGGAGGGCCCGCTGGGGGGGATGGAGTTTCTCCCTAGGAGTGGCTAGGGCCTGGAATGCTCTGCCTCTGACCCTAAGGCAGACTTCTGACCTGCTGCCCTTTAGAAGGGCCCTGAAAACCTGGCTATTCACACACTAATCTCATCCGACATGTCCCCTAGTGATCCCTCAGCGCCAGGACACCGTTTGGCAACAGTGCACTTAACAAATGTGGAAAATAAATAAATAAGTAAATAAATGAATTATTTACCTCGCAGAGGGCCCAGTTCCTGTTTTGGACTTTAGAGGCAAACTAAGCCAATGGATGGGCACTTTATTTTAATGTGCTCCATGCCCAAGTTTTTATTTTAAATTAAATCCTTTCATCCTTTCTCCCACTATGGCATCAACAGTCCATAAAAGGAGTGGGGACAGGTGAGGGGCCGGCAGCAATTAAAACACACAACTGATAAATCGTGTATTAAAGACTTGTAAAGTTTTTTGGTTGAGGCTGAGTCTGAGTCGTCTGCCTCTGTGCAGCTCCTACCAGCCCCAGCCCACAACAGCTGACAAACTGGCTGTGAACTGCACTCCACAGCCCGGGCTACCGGAGACGACATCCTCTAAAGCTCTTTCAGCCTAATGTGAGGCATGGAGGACCAGGACAGAGAGAAAAACCTTGGCCCAATGAGTAGCGAGAAATTCCCCTGTACGCCAGGTCCATTGAAACTCCTGGCACATCTCTGCCATTGTTATTTTGCTTTTCAAAAACGAAGACTGCTTCAAGTTTTTTTGTCTGAAAAGCATTAGAGAAAGGAGATCAGGCTGGACTTACAGGACTAAAAATGCTTCTATCATACTGTCATATGAGGACTGTAAAGGATCTCTAGCTATGGTGGCGGTCTTCCTTCAGGGTGCTGGTGGATCACCCACCAAACAATAAATAAATGAGGTCCCTGGTCTCAGAAGGTATATTGAAGGCTATGCTAAAGCTAACACGTGGGAACTGAATGATGATGCATCCCATGCCTGTTTGATTTGCAGCTTCTTCTATTTGGTTTTAATTGAGACATAATGTGATTGTTGTCAATAAGCAGGATGATTCTGCAGTCCTGACTTCTGCAAACAGTGGATTTGGTTCACAAAAATAAAATAAAACTAGGTGCAGACTTTTATCAGGGGCGACTCCTACGCTAAGGCGGAGGAGCATCACCCCATTGCTTTGTGAGCATTTGAAAAAGGAAAAAATAAAATGATAATAGCGAATGTTATTATCATTTAATTTTTCGTCTGTGTCTCAGCTGGTTACGGGCGGGGCTGGACATGCCAGGAACAGTGGTGCGCATGAAGGTTTGGCCGGCTGTCTTGGGTCGGCCAAACAGTCGTGTGCACTGTGCATGTTCTCCGCCCAGACTGTTTTATAGCCTGTGTGGAGAACATGCCCAAGCCCCCAGTTCCTCTCTGAGCACCGAACTACAATGCTCAGACCAATCACAATGCTGCTGTAAGGCAGCGTTGTGATTGGTCAGGGGAGTCTGGGAACCTGGGTGCTTCCTGGTTCCTGCTTTCTTCCTTCTTCTGGAGTGACAAAGAGGACCGAGAGGCGGCGGTAGGTAAGTGGTATTTTTTTCCTTTTTTTTTCATTTACCCCTCCACCTCCCCTCTACCCCTTCCGCCCTTCCGCCCTGCCACCCCCGTTAAGTAGCACCCACCGCTGACTTTTAGACTCCCACAGTGATGCATTTTTACATTTTTTCTCTATTCACAAGTTTTCCTGGAGAACACCTGGAAGGATAAACCTGTAGCAGCTTTCCAGTTTTGATCTATGGAAAGTTCTGTAAATCTTGTTGCATGCACATGTGCAGGTATTTCAACAATTCTGCCTTTTAAGTTCAATTGCATACTCTCCAATGGCTATAAGAGGAAAATATTTTCTCTGCAGAGAGAATTTTCCCCTATCACCCAATGAAGTTTGGAAGAGTCCCATTCCTCTTGCCATCCTGAGAAAAGGATTTACTCCAGTTCTTGGGAGTAGCAAATTTCCAACCATTTCAGGTTGGGGTAGGAAATGGACGGAAGGAAATATTGTGAATCTCCACAAACTCACGTGTCTGTGGATATTCACAAACTTTCATTGATCAGCATGTCTCAAAATCGGACTCTTTACCCCTTGTGTATGATTTACTCCCATTTTATATACAACACTATGGTAATATTATACAGTAGTAAAATGATTTATAAGTGCAGGATGTTCGTTGTGAGTACATTAAACTTGCACTCATAACGAAACTATAGGAAAACAGACTTGAGTGTAAGCAGAAAAGCTTGAGTTGCTAGGAGTTTACATTTATCTGAATACCAGAATGGTTTGGCTGTGTTAAACTTGTAGCCAGATTCACCCGTTACAGTAAGGTGCAACAATAGCCCCCCACTATACTGCTTATGTCTTCATTAAATCTCAACGACATCTCTAATGACACCATCAATGACATCACTGATGTATTCAGAGATACACCTGCAATTTACAGTGACAATATTGATTTTATTTTAGTACATTATCTCTAATTTGCACTTCTCTTTTGCAACCCTCCTACATTTGTAAAGAAAAATAAGTGCCAAGGCTCTCATCAGGAGTCCACTGCATCTAGGACCACACGTTGCCCCTGCCATGCTGCCAATGATAGTAATAACACCAGGGCCGGACTGGCCACAGCGGGCACCGGGCGTTTCCCCAGTGGGCTGCCAGGGTGGGGGGCGGTTTTTGTTACCAGGGGCCAGCAATATCGGCCTGTTAGTAAACAGCTCAGCTGCACCGCTTCCCCAGGGGCGGGGAAAAGGGGGGCTGGCCGAGCAGTTTGCCAGTGCTGGTTTCAGTTCCCAGTCCGGCCCTGAACAACACACAACTACTAACCAGAATAACTCCTACAAGTGTGACAATTCGGCCTATTTGAGGCCCCCAAAACTATGAAGAATTGTTTGGGCGGCAGGTATTAGTCATCTTTAATTAACTCTTGTTGTAGTCATCTCTGAATTAGCCATACATCGCCACGTGGTAGACTAGCACAAGCTCCAGTGATGTCACTGAAGTGCTGGTGCCAAGCATGGCAATCACTCACTCAAATTAAGCACTGCTTCTCTACACTGTAAAACTAGCTACCTATGCAACCATTAGGCCTCATGAAATTCTTGAAATTCCTGAATTTTGAGTTATGTAAAATCTGCTAAATGATGCAACAATAAAATTATTGCAACATTTTTCAGGTGACCGTCCACAGACAAAGTCTAATGAGATGAAATCAAGAGACTGGTAGACTCAGAAGATGCCTTGGCCACAGGTATTTTCTACTCAAACCGATCTCCTACTGATAACTCGTGATTTTTTAACATTACATAAGCAATCATTAAAATCTTATAAATAAAGTCATGTAAGATACCAGCAAGCCACAGTTTGCTATGAATGCCATTTTTCCTGTAATTTTGCAAAACATTCATGGCATTCCTTTAAATTTCGTGAAAAAAGTTATGTCGTTTCACACACCCTTGATCATGATGAGGTAGTCACATATTCAGAACAAAAAGCATTAGGGGACCATAAAGAAGAGGAAATGGTTGATATAATGAGCTTTTGCAGCGTGCAGTGTTTGTAGAAATGAAATGGGTGCATACATTGTAAATGGAGAATATTTGGGCAACCTGAATTTCTAAGGAAACAAAGCCCTCCATAAAATCAACTGATACCACATAGTTTCTGAATGTGGTGAATTCTGAGATTAAGGGATGCCAATCAAAAACATAGACATATGAAATGAAATGAAATGAATGAAAGGAATCTTATAATTCATACACAATGAAATGTGACTATATACCTCACTTTCAACAGAACGTCACTAGCTTCTTCTGCAGGCAAGAATTAAGTTCAAGACCCCTGATCTTAACTGGCCATCATCTTCCACAACACCCCAATCTACACTGTGCCTCAATAGGGCATTTGGGGGGGGGGGACCAGCGGGAGGCCTGCCCCCCGTGGTATTTGGGCCGGAGGGACGCAGGAGCCCATTGGGCTGGTTGGGCTCCATTGGGCTGGCGTTGGGCTTGTTGGGCTTGGGTTGGGCTAGTTTTGGGTTTGGGGGGTTTATAACCAGCCATCTTATGTCACAAGTCATTATTTTGGGGTGTGTGACACAACAGCTGGTCTGGGAGGACACAGGGCAGTTTAGCTTTGTTGTCATTTCTGGGTATAAAGCGAAACTCGGTATCCATGGAGGCCCGTTTGCAGGGAGATAAGTAGGTGCACATGCTGCTGTTGATTGGCACCATGTTGGCCAAGCAGAAGGAGACGGTACGGGAGGTGCAGGTTCTCTTAGGACACTTGAACTTTGCTTGCCGGGTGGTGCGAGCGGGGCGGACCTTTTGCAGATGTCTGGGCGTGTCCCTGTCCGGTTTGACACTACCGCACCATGATCTGCGCATGTCGGCGGGTACGTAGGAAGACCTGCGCTCGTGGCAGGCATTCTAGGAACGATTTAATGGTGTTGGCATGGCCCCCCTGGAGGAGTGGGAATGGGACGCCACCATCTCCTCGGACGCGGCGGGGGTGGGTGGTTTTCGACTGTTTTGGCAGGGGAAGTGGTGCACTGAGGTCTTGCCCCCACAGTGGCAGAACGGGGGAGGAGCATTGCATTTTTGAAACTGTTTCCCCTGGTGGTGGCGGTGACGGTGTGGGCAGGGAAGCTGGCACACAAAAAAATGATTTTCAAGGTGAATAACATGTCGGTGGTATATGTCGTGAATAAGCAGTCGGCCAGGGACCCACAGGTGCTCAAGTTGTTGAGTGTATTTGTGCTGCAATGTTTGGAACATGACATTTTGTTTCGATGAGCTGAGGGTAGCCCTGTGTCAGCGGCGCAACTACTTTGGGTTCTGCGGCACGCCCTTCGCGCTATGGGTGAGAACCCCAGACTGTTTGGGATGCACTCCTTTCGTATAGGCACGGCAACAGTCCCGGCGAAGAAGGGGTGGGGGAGGGAGGATTTGATGCGACTGGGGCGCTGGAAATTGGACTGGTATTAGACATACATCAGGATGCGGGGTTTCGGGGAGGAGGAGGCTTGATTTGTTGTCGCTTGTCTCACATATGTGTCTTTTCAGGTGCTGTGGCGGGACCAACCGTAGCAGGATTGTCCATCCTCATCTTAGGACACTCTTTCGTGAAACTAGCGGAGTGTTATGAATGGGACAAGACCAGGAATTTAAATCTAGAATTGGATCCTAGGCTTTTTCGCTGTTATTGGCAAGGGAAGGGGGGCATGAGGTGGCATGAGTTAATTCCAGCGCTGAGTAAGGTAGTTAAGAGGGGAGTTTGCCCGGATGTTCTGGTTATTCATTTAGGGGAAATTGGTCTGGTGCAATGCAAAGGCTTGGCGTTGCTGAAACAAATGAAGCAGGATTTGTTGGAGATTCAGCTGCAGTGGTCTGGTTGTCATGTGATAGGATCTGAGTTTATCCCGAGGAAATGTTGGAGAGGGGCTGAACGGCCGGCAGCCATAGATAGGGCGCGGAGGAAGATTAATAGGGACATGAGAGTTTTTTGCGACAAAGAATGGTTTGGACGGATGGAACATCCGGAGCTGCGCTATGCGGCAGTGTAATTCTTCAGGGAGGATGGGGTGCATCTGTCCCGCTATGGCATGGAATTGTATATAGTGCAGTTGTAGGAGGCTTTGGACAGGGCGATAGGGGTGTGCAGATACCCGAAGCATCAGGAGTCCTAGTGGGGGGGTCGGAAGGCCGCTGGGGTCGACTTTCCGAGTGGCGTTTTTCCTTGGTCAGTTGTGGTATAATGATGTATAGTTACAGTTATGAGAGAACATAAGAAGTTTACCTAGTTAGGTAGTTGTAGAAAGGAAATACATAAATTGTGTTTATAATTGTTGCAGGGGGGGACATGTTTAGGGGAGGGGGTGGGGGGTAAAGTAGGAAGACAATATTTAGTGAGGTTTCGTTTTGTATCGCACAGGCCAAAGGAACTTGTATGTGAGGTGCACCTGTTTCCAATAAAGCGGCCTTTTTCACACCAACAAGCTAGTCTGTGGTCTGTGCTGCCCCCCTTTTTGGCCCAAGAATGTATGCTGGCATCAAATATCTCAGTACTAAAGAAGTGCTAGGAATGAATCCCCCAAAAATTAAACCGTTTCCTCTAGAGCTGCTATTTCCTCTCTCTCGAACCCAATTTTACAAAAATGTGCAGGCTTTCTCCGTTTACTACAGAGATTTGAGTCGTTTTTCAAACCAAAATTTTGCTCTGTAGGTGGATTAAAAAAATTACGTTTTTGCTGGTTTTAGTTTTTCGGATATTGTTCATGTATCCCTACTTAATATGCCTTCAAATTTAGTATATTTAAGCAAAGTCTAAAGATTTTGAATATCACAGCATTATCCATTTAAAACGTTATGCATGTATGAAGCAAATACCGTTCACTGCTGCATGTGCCACTTAGATACCTTAAAGACCTCAGTATTTGGATTCCATATTTTGTACATCTGTGTACTGCACACAATGCAAAGCCTCTAACCATTCACTGCATATACCACTGGAATCCAACACATGTGGGTTGCGGCCTAGGATTGTGTTATACGCATTGTTTTACCACTGAGGCTGTTGGACTTTTGACAATATGCAGTGAAAACGTCGACAGCGTCCATAGGACTGGGTTTGTCTGCAGCATATAAATCCCCAACACGAAACAGACTGTCATCAGGTCTAATGGTTGAAAATTGATGCACCTCCTTGTATTAGTTTGTTTGCACTTTATATGCTTTTGCAACTCACCCGCTGCTGTGCACTGCGCCGCCAGCAGTTGAGCACATTCGATCAATCAGGATTTATAAAGCGTGGCTAATAACACAATAGGGTACTCAGGGGCTTGCAGGCCCCGGAGACTAATTCGAACAGCCAGGTCTTGAGGGCCATTCGGAATTCCAGAAGTGAGGTGATGGTCCGGAGGTGCGTGTGGAGGCTGTTTCATGTCTTTGCTGCGATGTGGGAGAAGAGAGCATCCTCCACTTCTGCTTCTGTAGATGTGGGGAGTATGGGCAAGTGAAAGGGAGGCAGAGCGTAGGCTTTCCGATGGTTGGTGGAGGTTCAGGCTGTGGTTAACCCCTTGGCTGCTGCCGTCGGCCAACGGTCGTCTCGAGCACTAATTTGGTAGTGCTGCGAACCTCTGTTGGCCGACGCTGCCCCACCCGTTTTTTGAACGTTCAGCACTGGAGCTGAATGTTCGACGCAGCCAAGGTGTTAATGTAGGCGGGTCCTTGATTCTGTAGAGCCTTGTGTGCGTGGGTCAGCAGCTTGAATTCACATCTCTTCTGTACGGGGAGTGTTTATATTTCATGTTCTTTGAAAACATATATTTGCCCAGATTCTTCCCTTGAATCCTACGTTCTGGTCCATTCTTTTATTTGTGGCGAGACAACTGATTGATCTTTTTGCAGAGATTAATTAGAGATACCATGCGTGAGGCAGCCAAGTATATATCACAGACTAGTACATTACTTGCATCTAAATGAATTTGAGGGAGCCACTGTGTCTATTTTCTAATATGCTCAGGTTCCCACGAAAAAAAGGGTTTGCCCTGGTGTTTGTTTTCTAAACTGACATTAGTGACTCGCAGAAGACCTGTGATAGGGTGACACCAGAGTATGTGCAGCTCATGGGCCGTGTCGTCAGGTACCAGCTGGATGGGGATGGCGAGTGACTGATTGATACAAGTAGGGTGCAGGAGAGTGGCTTCGGAGCCATGCAACAAAGTGTCACAGGTTCTCTGCGATAGGGTGGCACAGGTGCCTTGCAGGAGGTTGCCTTTGATGCCACCCAGTACTGATTCTCCTGTGCATTCACAGCGGGTGCCGCAAATCAGCCATCTGCTCGCTGTGGTCACGTGTATTCCAGGCGCCTCGCTCCGCACACATCGCGCCATCTCTAATTGATTCCTATGTCACTCTGCTCGGGTGGGTAGGACAGTATTAAAGTCCATGCGCTCTCCTCCGGGTCGCTGTCTGGTTGTCAGATCCGCAGTTGACTTCGAGGAAAGGTTAGAGGCTTCAAGAAAACTCGAGCCATCACCTCTCCGATCTTGACAGCCACTCATTGTGCGCAGAATGAAGAGGCGCGCACATTATTATGCAGAGCACAGGTCCCGCAATGCCTTCAGATAATCACAGAGAAAATCACACAGCCATGGGCAGATGTCGTTAAAGTTCACTTGCGCACTATCCCGCCCTTTTGGAGACTGAGAATGGCACAATAATGTCTTATTGGCAAATTATTTCAACCGCTTGTCCCTCATGAAGGAGGGTACATATAAATATGTGTCTTACACACTGACGATAGATATTGAAATCTGTCCTCTCCAGCTGCCATTTCACAAAGTCTTTTCGTTTTCAGTTGAGGATGGAAGTGTTTAAGTCGAGCTTACCAGACAACACAGCTGCCTAGGTGCAAAGTACCTATTGTGAACATACCAGGAGCTTACAGGGACTTGTAGCCCATCCATAGCTTGCCATTTGCTGGATTTATTGGAACTCTCATTTGGTTCTTATCAGATGTCTTTCCTTGTCCTTGCGTGTTCATCTTCTGTAAGTCCCTTCCTAGGAGCACATCCTCTATACCATCTCTGTGATTGGCTGACTTCTATCCTTCCACTGCTCACTATTTGGGAACTGCTTTTGTCTTCTTAATTAAGCACTCCATGAGAGTGCGTGTGTTTTCCATCTCTCTCCACTTGTGCTTCTCCTTCTAACTCCCCATGTTGCTGTCTGCCACGTGTGCTGCAAGCTCTGGTTTGTACTTCTCTCCAGTGCTCTCTGTTGCTTTCACCCTCGTGTGCTTCTACCACGCAGTGTTTTTCACTCATGTGCTTCTCCCCCTAAATACCCACCCAACCTGTGCTCCCTGCTGCTGTCTTGCTTGTGTTGCAAGCTCTCTCTCATGTGCTTCCCCCACCAAACTCACTGCCTCCCCAGTGCTATGTGTTATTTTATCACATGTGCTTCTCCCTCCCCCCGTGTTGCTCTTCCTTGTGTGCTGATTTACTTTATACCAATAACTAGTAAACTTACTTTTCAAATATCACACAAAAAGGAAATCATAGGTGAACGCAAGTCCTAAGTTCAAAAATCAGAAGAGAGTTGCCTTAAAATAAAATACTGAGTACTTTACAAGGAGACTTATAATAGCAAGAACTCCCTTTCCTTACACTCTGTTGGGATGGGAAGTCCCCTGTGTGGCATAAGACGTGTACTCCTGCCCTGCATGACCAATTATACTGTTGTCTGGATCCCTAATGCTGATTTGTGTGTGCACCATGAAATGGGCTTTTCTCACAGACTGCGGTCTTGTTTGACTGGGAGGGGCGCCCAAAACGCTACCCTCATAGTGATGGAAGGATACTGCCTTCACCAGGTGTTATGAAAACCCAAGGGAGTTAGGTCCTTACCGGGACAGGAGCAGGCTGGACCTTATGTGAATCAGAGAAAAAAGAACAACTGCCTGCAACCTTCTTGTTAATTCTACGTAGTTACTTAAACAGAGATCAAACGGATATTTAGTTACGTTTAGTCAGGTACCTTGGTTTGTACCAATCACTTGATTTTATTTTTCGCCAAGTTTCTTACGTATTTAGAGCAGAAGAAAATACACATTCAAATTTGAAACATTTACCACATATATATACATTTCAAACAAAACAAATACTTCTTTTATAATCACATCTGAAAGAGATTTAAATTATAAACAATACAAAAAACACACTTCTTATTTTCTTATTTCAGAAGAAAATCAACTTCACAATTTGTCACAAGACTATGTCAAATACAAAGGAACATCAACAGAATTAGTCTCCTTTAATCTTAATGTATACGCAATATACTAATTTGCTCCTGTTGGTATGCCGACGCGTTTCGAGTCGGGCCAAGAAGGTTCCCGAACTCTCATCAGGGCATTATGAACAATCTGTGTGGGATGTGAAAGAGACATTGAGAATAATCAACTTAGGTTGAGAGAGCCATATATCTCTTGTTTATCTTGTGCCATCTATTGAATCATACCTGTATTTTTGGGTCAGGGGAGAAGCGTAGTGTTCTCAAAATTACGACTAAGCGCAGCGTTTTCCTTCACGTGAGCCGTATACCCATGTAGTGGTTGTCCCTAAGTGAAGGAACAACTGTATCTATAAATATACTTTTACAAAGCTATGGGAGTTCTCTAATTAATAAATGCAAATTCGGGGCGTGACATACCTCTTTAATATTGCATTATGCTGATCCCACTCGGGTACTGACGCTAGTGACCGCTTTTGTATGTTGATACCTGTTGAATACAGAGAGTATCAAGATACAATCATTGATGCAAACGAAGGAGGTTTTTCAAAACATGACTGCGAGGCATCTTGTTAGTTTTAAAATCGTACCTGTCTTCACTCGCGCCAAGCCTGGCGTTTAGCTTCTTAACAAGTCTGACACGAATCGCGGGCCGAATTCTCTGCAATGAAGGCTTTATCCTAAATGTAAAACGAGACAGCGATTAATTGTCTCGCGTCTGAATTCAGCGCATGGCCTCGGCACTAACACCGAAAAGCAAACACTTACTGTTTGTCCGTTTGCTGTCAGGCGCGCACTCGTCTGTTTCCGCGTAATGTCGGAAGCCGTATGGTACTATGGAATTGCCGTGGGCTTGGTTTTAAAAGATTGCATTGTGGGCACTATGTATCTTTCTTGGAATTGTGGGAGAGGTAGTCTCGATTTTTACAGCTTTGCAAATAGGGACACCCAATGGATGGCTCGCATAAGTTGTATTTAAATGTAAAGTTTAAAGGGCCAGACGGGATTACAATATCTCGCATTTAGATTTTAGCCCTAGTTGGACATCTGTACATTTGTGCATTTCGCGCAATCCATTATGCAGCTTTTACCAAAAATAGCTCATAATTAACTTTTCTCCTTTATTCAGTTGTTGTGTTACATAGACCCCTCTGGTGAATATTTAGATAATGCTGACGCTATCACACTCTAGCTAATTCAGACATACTGTTTAGTCCAGTAAGAGTAGTATTAAATTTTAAAATAAGGTATGCTTCCTTTTGAAGCAACGTCTTGTCAATGTCAGTAGGGCGCTGTGTGCTGTTTATGGTGAAAAGTACAGACCATTTGAAGTCGTTTTCACTGTGGGATTTTTCGATGAAATGCTCAACCATGGGGGAGGTGAGGACTTTCCTTTTAAGCCGGGATTTGTGCTGGCCTATGCGTGCATTGATCTGTTGGTTTGTTTTTCTGATATAGATCTTCTGGCACGGACAAATGATGACGTAGATTAAATTTTTTGTTTTACAATTTGAAAAAGTATGATGTTGCCATTTGACATTCATATGTTGGAATTCTTTACCCTCAATGGTGTTGGCACAAGCAACGTAAGTGCCACACCTGTGATGTCCTTCCAACGGTTTCATGTTCCAAAGGGACAGAAGATCGTGTTTTGGTTTGGGCCTGGAGATGTCTGCGCGGACACTTTGTCCTTTGCTTTTATTCTTCTTGTAGGCGAATATTGGCAGAGGAAAGGGGCATTCTAATCCCTCCAAGAGATGCCAGTTCCTCAAAACTGTTTGTCGCATTTTATGCGTGTCTGGACTGAAAGTGGTCACGCAAACCGGGCGATCCAACTCTTTCTTCTCCCTAGTCTGCAGAAGGCAATCACGTGGTGTGAAACGTGCCCTTTTGTACGAATGCTTTAAAAGCTTCTTAGGATACCCTCTGTGCTTCATTTCTTCACAGAAGGTTTGTGCATGACTATCATAGTCTCCTATTTCGGAACAATTTCTCCGGATCCTTAGTAATTGTCCGTAGGGAAGATTAGCTTTGAGATTCCTCGGATGATAGCTCTTATGGTGCAAAATGGTGTTTTTGTCCGTTGCTTTTTTGTGCAAAGAGGTTTTTAGACACCCTTCGGTACAGCTTATCTCAACATCTAAGAATGTCATGCGGGTGGTGCTCGCCTCCAATGAGAATTTTATATCTCTATGTCTCTCATTTATCCACCCATGGAACGCCAATAGATCGGTCTGTCTCCCCTGCCACAGGAGCCAGACGTCATCTATATAACGCAACCATTGGACAATATTTTCAGAGAAGGGATTGTTCATTTCAACGAATCTCAGTTCATATTGTGCCATGTACAGCACAGCCATCTCAGGGGCATAAGGGTAACCCATCGCTGTACCTTTTACTTGCATATAGAATTGATCGTTAAAAACAAAATAGTTTTTTTTTAGTGCTATTTCAGCTAATCTCAAAACGTCCATGGTGGCCATTATTACCAAAAATTCACAAAAATCTAAATGAGCCCCCAGGTCGACCCATAGTATCGGGTTGTGATTCTTGCCTCGAGTCTATATCTAAATATGTAGACTTTTTTCTTAAACCATTCATTAAAGATGTAAAATCCTACCTAAAAGATACTACCGATTTCTTGCTTAAAGTTGAGGGGACACCATTTGATCCATCCACTCAAATAATGGCCACCATGGACGTTACGTCCTTATACACTCAAATCCCTCAAGATGAGGCCTTAGAAGTAATTGAGTGGTATCTAGAAAGCAGACCGAGACCACACAGGGTTCCCACATCGTTCATTTTGAGATTAGCTGAAATAGCACTAAAAAAACCTATTTTGTTTTTACGAACAATTACTAAGGATCCGGAGAAGTTGTTCCGAAATAGGAGACTATGATAGTCATGCACAAACCTTCTGTGAAGAAATGATGCACAGAGGGTATCCTAAGAAGCTTTTAAAGCATTCGTACAAAAGGGCATGTTACACACCACGTGATTGCCTTCTGCAGACTAGGGAGGAGAAAGAGTTGGATCGCCCGGTTTGCATGACCATTTTCAGTCCAGACACGCATAAAATGCGACAAACAGTTTTGAGGAACTGGCATCTCTTGGAGGGATTAGAATGCCCCTTTCCTCGGCCAATATTCGCCTACAAGAAGAATAAAAGCATAGGACAACAAATTGTCCACGCAGACATCTCGAGGCCCAAACCAAAACACGATCTTCTGTCCCTTTGGAACATGAAACCGTTGGAGGGACATCACAGGTGTGGCACTTGCATTGCTTGTGCCAACACCATTGAGGGTAAAGAATTCCAACATATGAATGTCAAATGGCAACATCATACTTTTTCAAATTGTAAAACAAAAAATGTAATCTACGTCATCATTTGTCCGTGCCAGAAGATCTATATCGGAAAAACAAACCAACAGATCAATGCACGCATAGGCCAGCACAAATCCTGGCTTAAAAAGAAAGTCCTCACCGCCCCCATGGTTGAGCATTTCATTGAAAAATCCCACAGTGAAAACGACTTCAAATGGTCTGTACTTTTCACCATAAACAGCACACAGCGCCCTACTGACATTGACAAGACGTTGCTTCAAAAGGAAGAATACCTTATTTTAAAATTTAATACTACTCTTACTGGACTAAACAGTATGTCTGAATTAGCTAGAGTGTGATAGCGTCCGCATTATCAAAATATTCACCTGAGGGGTCTATGTAACACAACAACTGAATAAAGGAGAAAAGTTCCTTATGAGCTATTTTTGGTAAAAGCTGCATAATGGATTGCGCGAAATGCACAAATGCACAGATGTCCAACTAGGGCTAAAATCTAAATGCAAGATATTGGAATCCCATCTGGCCCTTTAAACTTTACATTTTAAATACAACTTATGCGAGCCATCCATTGGGTGTCCCTATTTGCAAAGCTGTAAAAATCGGGACTACCTCTCCCACAATTCCAAGAAAGATACATAGTGCCCACAATGCAATCTTTTAAAACCAAGCCCACGGCAATCCCATAGTACCATACGGCTTCCGACATTACGCGGAAACAGACGAGTGCGCGCCTGACAGCAAACGGACAAACAGTAAGTGTTTGCTTTTCGGTGTTAGTGCCGAGGCCATGCGCTGAATTCAGATGCGAGACAATTAATCGCTGTCTCGTTTTACATTTAGGATAAAGCCTTCATTGCAGAGAATTCGGCCTGCGATTCGTGTCAGACTTGTTAAGAAGCTAAACGCCAGGCTTGGCGCGAGTGAAGACAGGTAAGATTTTAAAACTAACGAGATGCTTCGCAGTCATGTTTTGAAAAACCTCCTTCGTTTGCATCAATGATTGTATCTTGATACTCTCTGTATTCAACAGGTATCAACATACAAAAGCGGTCACTAGAGTCAGTACCCGAGTGGGATCAGTATAATGCAATATTAAAGAGGTATGTCACGCCCCAAATTTGCATTTATTAATTAGAGAACTCCAATAGCTTTGTAAAAGTATATTTATAGATACAGTTGTTCCTTCACTTAGGGACAACCACTACATGGGTATACGGCTCACGTGAAGGAAAACGCTGCGCTCAGTCGTAATTTTGAGAACACTACGCTTCTCCCCTGACCCAAAAATACAGGTATGATTCAATAGATGGCACAAGATAAACAAGAGATATATGGCTCTCTCAACCTAAGTTGATTATTCTCAATGTCTCTTTCACATCCCACACAGATTGTTCATAAGGCCCTGATGAGAGTTCGGGAACCTTCTTGGCCCGACTCGAAACGCGTCGGCATACCAACAGGAGCAAATTAGTATATTGCATATACATTAAGATTAAAGGAGACTAATTCTGTTGATGTTCCTTTGTATTTGACGTAGTCTTGTGACAAATTGTGAAGTTGATTTTCTTCTGAAATAAGAAAATAAGAAGTGTGTTTTTTGTATTGTTTATAATGTAATGTGGAGAAGTGTGGCTCAGGGGTTAGAGGCGGCAGACCCGGAAGCTGAGATCGGCCCTTGACCAGGGTTCAATTCCCCGCCTCGGCAGGTCTTGGGCTAAAAAATTCCACGGACTCGATAATTCTCGCTCCAGTGCCTTCTCGACTCACGGTTCACACTCTGCGACTCTGGGCAATAGCTTGCTTAATCTCCACAACGGCCCCTCGCGGTGGGATGCCTGGCTTTCACCTTGTGGAAACCCTGCCGGGGTTATCTCACAGGGGAATACCAGGACGGGTTCCCTAAGCAAGCGCCGGGAAACCCTTTGTGGGTAGCTGTGCGCTTTATAAGCTCAAATACATTTACATTTATAATGTAACTGTCTTTCAGATGTGATTATAAAAGAAGTATTTGTTTTGTTTGAAATGTATATATATGTGGCAAATGTTTCAAATTTGAATGTGTATTTTCTTCTGCTCTAAATACGTAAGAAATTTGGCAAAAAATAAAATCAAGTGATTGGTACAAACCAAGGTACCTGACTAAACGTAATTAAATATCCGTCTGGTCTCTGTTTAAGTAACTACGTAGAATTAACAAGAAGGTTGCAGGCAGTTGTTCTTTTTTCTCTGATTCACCAGGTGTTAAGCAGCGCCAGCTCAGTGATGGACGATGCTTCAAGCTTTATTTCTGAAGTGGATGAAGCAAGGACTATATGAAGAATTTTGGCTACGTTTTATTAGAATGCTTAAGGTACTTAAGAGGACGTCTCTTAATTCTACCTACCTCACTGTGCACCGTCCGGCGCCTAGTGGAGGGAGGGGGTTGTGATCACTATGTCAGGGATCCTAGTTGAAAAGAAAATGCAGTTGTTGTGCAATCATATTGGTCTTATACCAGAACTGTGTATGTTCATTAAAGTGGCCCCATACCTTATGTCTTCATCCAAATTTAGGGAGATATTTCAGGTCTCTTTCACTCAATGGCACTCTGTTTATGTAGGGCAACCTATTTAAAAGAATTAGATACTAATCAAAACTATCTAATTCTTTTAAATACATACATACATATAGAATTAAGAGACGTCCTCTTAAGTACCTTAAGCATTCTAATAAAATGTAGCCAAAATTCTTCATATAGTCCTTGCTTCATCCACTTCAGAAATAAAGCTTGAAGCATCGTCCCCCAGGTCCATGAATGGAAATACTATCTGCCTGAAAGATACAGGTACATCTTTGACGATTCTATTAACTAAGAGAGGTAGTCTATTGAGGCAAATAGGTTTTCAACAAAACGTTATTGTTTTTGTGTCCTACACAGACAAATAACAAAGCCCTGATGAGGGTTCGAAAATTGGTTACTCGAACCTGAAACGCGTCGGCACATCTACAAGAGCCAGTTATATCATTGAGTGATCCATTTGAAATACATTATATTCTGTTTCTGCTCTTGCTTTCACGTCGCTTTGTTTGTCTACAAATTGGAATTGATTTGTAAACACTGATGAAATGCATTTTTTAATGTGTACTGTTCTGTGTTAATATGATGTTGTTTTGATTTATCTGTTGTCAAAATTGTTAGATATTGTGTAAATGTGTATCTATTTCTGCCTAAAAACATTTTTTTTTGAAAAATAAGTAAAAAATATGAGTAATAGGTATAAATAAAAGTACCTTACCAGGTTTCATGAAGTTGTACTTGGTTTTCATCTAATAAGTTTCATACTAAGATATGAGGGTTTGGGCATCTTCTTTGTATTCTATAGTCTAAATGGTCCAGCCCCCCCTCAGTCCCGTCAAGGACCTAACTCCTTTGTTCACCTAGCTCAGTGATGGCAGCATACCGTGTTGTGATCAGTAGAAGAGAACATGCCCTTTTTATCCTGTGTCACTGGAGTGAGGCCTACAGACTTACTAATCTTTTTAAAAGTTCCACTACAGTGTGTTTAACTCACCCTTGGGCTACATCAGGTAGGTGTGGAGTGCTGCGCAGAGCAGAAGTAGTAGCTCTGTGCTGGATGTATGTATGCATGCTTGGGAAGGGTTGAGTACAAGAATAGAGCAGCACTGTGTAGTCCATGTGGGATTAGTGCATATGCTGAGTGTTTGTATGTCTGTAAGG
Organism: Lissotriton vulgaris; assembly: GCF_964263255.1. NCBI lineage: Eukaryota > Metazoa > Chordata > Amphibia > Caudata > Salamandridae > Lissotriton > Lissotriton vulgaris. The sequence continues at coordinate 906,713,153 of NC_141695.1, forward strand.
AATACATTGCATGAGATAAGTAGGGCTGTGCAGTGTGTGGCATTAGTGCCTATGCTGGGTGTATGTGTGCTTGGGAGAAGTACAATACGTGAAGGGTGAAGTTTTGTGTAGTGCACACAAGGTGAGTGTGAGCTGACATTGTGTGTGTTTGCAAATAGTACCCCCTAGATCAATACAGAAAGGCTACAGTTCTAGACAGTGCACGTAGATTAAATGTGGGTTTTGAATGTATGTGTGTAGTTGCAAAATGCATGGAGGTAAGGGTACTGGAAAGCATTGTGCTGTGAATGTACACTGAGTGCAAGTGTGTCTGCAAAGGTACATTGCATGGAGGACACTGGGTTCCATTTTGGGAAGCCCAGGCCCGCCTAGTTGTGATGACATGAGTAGAGGACTCTCCCCTAGACAGATTGGTGTTTGCTGTATTTCTGTGAGCTGGATGGGACACACACTAGAGGAAAGGAGGAAGAGACTTCCCCTTTACACTTCAAAAGGATGCTCTGTGATTCAGTGAGAGATCAAAAGGAAGGAGCCGGGACACATCTCAGGAAGGAGATGGGGCTGATAAGGGAATCATAAGGAACAGAGCTGGGAGCGCAGGATTAACGTTTCGATTCACATATTACTGCGGCTGATACCCAAGGGTGAACTCTAGTCACTACCACGACCTGTTTTGTGGGTCTATCAACTTCTGAGTCTTTCCTGCTCTGTAAGACAGCCTTTTAAGAGGAAAGGAATAAACAGAGAAATGTACACTTCAAAAGAAGCAGAACCCCAACATAAAACTTCAAAGACTCAGATCCTAAATCCCATTTGGTGTTTGGTAAAGGACTATAAGAAGGGAAGGTTAAAACCCTGAAATATGTCATCTGCCAGGGCTGAGGGCAAAGGCCTGCTAGTCTCCCTGTTAGGTGAGGGTATATCACCCAGGAAAACCAAGATCACCTGCCATGTAGCCTGAGGCACCAGTCCTGCCTGCTTGCCAAGACTAGTGTGCCCTATGAGGAAGAGGAGAGCGCTGGAGGGAGTGAGGTCCAGTCTGAAGCTCTACCAAGAGGACTCTCTGGGTGAGGTGTGAGGAACGGCTGTGCATCAAATGGGTCACTGCCCAAGTGCTGAAGTGATCTAGTGAACCTTGTATGCCAGAAGAGGGCCACCATGACCTGAGCTGTGTCATGAGCGCTGCGGGGCAGCCCCAGGCCTAAACCATCACAATACGGTGACCTCATATGCCAGAAGGGTCCACTGTCGAAATCTTTGTTGACAGGAGCATTAAGACTTGTTACAGCCTTAATATGTGACCCCGTATGCCAGGAGGGCAGCCATGGTGAGGGAGCGTATAGCAGAGAACTCTGAACCTCAGTGGAGAGTATTGCGGCAACCCCATAATCTAGAAGGGGCTGCCAGTACTCACATTTCCAGAAGTTCGGGTCATCACCCTGAAGGAAGATTTCGACTGTGACCGGTGGGTCAAGTCTGCACACTAAGGCCTGCACTTGACTGACTCCTCAAGGGCCATGAAGGATGCTATCTGAAATGTCACACCATTGCTAGGATTCAGTTGGAAAGCTGCAGGTTCAAATCTCCCCACCCCCGTGAGAGGAAGAGTGACTTACCTCAACTTCAAGGAGCGGGTGCAGCTCCTATCGCTGGGACTAGCTGACAGTGCGGCTCGATGGAGAGAGCCTGCGCTTGCTCCTGCATGTACAGTAGGCAGCTTGACTTTACTGAACAGGATCCAGACTTGTGAGTGACCGCTGAATGTTTTCATACAGCCGGAGTGGGTCTAAGGGGAACACCTGAGTATGGCCTATTAGTGAGCATTCCCTAGGTGCAGCCACCTGTGATGAATTGGGAATAACTCGGACCACAGTATAAGGAAGAAGTGAACAGCCTGACAACTACTAGATCTCAGAACTCAAGGGGATTGTGTTATTGCTCATGAATGCCGTTATTCCTTTGAATGTGTAGAATTTGCAATAAAAGACATATTTTTCTTAGAAAAGTAAGTATTAGACTGGACATTGATTTATTGTTCACACTGTGTGCACTTTGAGTTATGCGTCCTGTTCACTTACCTGTATCTAAACTTCCCCCTGAGGGACTCTTTGATTATTCATCCACAGCTACCACTGAGAGTCAAGTTTAGAAGGGTACTTGGCCCAGTTGATCAGGATCCATAGTTGTTCAGGCTCTGGGACATCAGGAGTAAAAGTAGATAGCGCCTAGTGCTGTTTTCAGCCAGATATGTAGTGCTTCTAGTTTGGTAGAAGGGAAGATGGCACATGTGGCTGAAGTGAATTACTAAACATGATACATTTTTTGGTACATGGTACACCAAGGAGGTCAGGATAAGAGATGATGCCCCTTAGACCCATCTCCGGGTTTCCCCAGTGGTTCATTTTGTGCTTTGGGGGTCGATTTCGATAAGTTTGAGGACCAAAATTTCAAATACCTGCTTCATTGCCAGCGTATATAGAGCTCATGCTAAGATGTTACCCAATAACACGAAGGGCCAGCAAGGCAATCGAAAAATCAGGTACAAAGGTGATGAGTAGAAACCCAAAATACTGGAAAGATGCACATGTTGTCACCAGAGCGCTGACTGAAACACTAAACGCCTTGTGTCGCTCAAAAGGCGCTTCGTTATTTTGTGTGTCTACCAGAACACATTGCATGCATAGAAATGATCTCGAACGTGTAATATCACAGGGTTGAATCTTCACACGTATCTGTCTCTCACCTGGTTACGCCTTAAAAGCAAACCTACTGAGAACCTAACTTTTAACAGATAAAGATCTGGCCGAACATTCCTCTGCTCACAACAGAACCTGACAGGTCTCCGGTTTTACACCAGTGTCCCTGTATTAGACACCTGGCTGTTCACTACTATTTAGTACTCAACCTCTCTCTCGCTTTTTCCTATCCCCTACACTCGCTTCCTATCTCATTCTGTGCCTGTATTTTTACTCTCTCTCTCTCTCTCTCTCTCTCTCTCTCTCTCTCTTCACCCCTTTGTCTCTTCCTGTCTCTTTTCCCTGTCCCTCAAACTGGCTTCCTATCTCTCCTTCATACTACTCCTAAACATATTCCTATCTCTCTTGTATGAAGTCTGTCTTCAACTGTGTTCTCTGTTCCCCAAACACAAGCTCTTTCCCTCCTCTCACTACCCTCATCTAGGCTGTCACACTCACGTATTCTTATTTCCCCCTACTCTGAAGCCCTCTGTCTGTTTCATTGCCCCTACTATAGTTTTCTTTCCTCAGCTATCCTCTCTCTTTTTCTTACCCCATTGCATACATGAAACACAAATATTCATTGAGACAAATAACGTGTTTAGGTCTTGCCTGCCTGATAGGCTTTAGCTGTCTGTAAGTGAACGCTTAATGTGGGCTGTATCAAGAACCTATAGTGGGCTTATAGTCCACCCGCTACTTTCATTGGTTGGCTTTATTGTCACTCTCATTTACTTGCTTCTTGTTCCGGCTTTCCTTTTTCTTCTCCTCTTCCGTCCTATTCTTCTGTTTATCCTTCCTCTGAAGTAAAGCTTCTTTACAATTTTTTTCAATTAGTTGACATAATTTTCCACTGCTCTCATTCAAGGAACTGCTTTTTTTCTTTTCCTTTAAATACTCCAATAGGGCACATGCACATGTTTTATAGCTCCTTCTTCAAGTGTTTCTCGCCCCACAATCTGTGTTGCTCACTCTCTCATGGGCTGCTTTTTCCTTTCTTTGTCAATTCTCCCGGACATGTGGCTAAATATTCATGTCATCACCACCTACTCCCTGTTGCACTCCCCCTTCACTGTCTTTTATTTTATTTTGTAATACATTTCTTGGAGGAGCTCACATGTCTGCTGGAACGCTCCATTTCCTAACATGTGCTTTGGTGAAATTTAAATTTTTTATTTTTTGTAATGTGTAATTTTGTATTTTTATCTATCAATCTTGGATTGATAGATAAAAATATGGGACAAGTGTGATTCAGTAAACACATACATGCTTTGGGACTGATGCAGCCCTCCTCAGGAAATAATTTCTAAATCCATGTCACCTTTCCCTGAAATGCAACTTCTGACATATTCTCAAACATTGGGGCCCATAACACTGTGAATCATCCAAAATAACTTACACTCTACTTCATGGATCGGCGAAATTCAAAGGAAGAGCTGCTGTATGTATCATAGTGGAGTTTCTAAAGCTAAAATTAAATATTTATACTATTTACACCTGCAGTTTAAAGTACATTTACCATGGTTTTCATTTAATCTGACATTTATTTAGACACACCACCATTGAGATCAATGGATCTGCCAGTAAAAAATTAGGCGTAGGAAAACTCAAGACCAGCTTAAGTCTCCATTTATCCAATTTTTATTAAGAGCAAATTCAGCATGTCTAAGATTATTTACTTTATTTATTTCTTTATTAAAAACAAAAAATGACATTTAATATAAAGTTTACATTCAGGACAGTTAGACTCATTTATTTAAGGAAAACTCAAAGATAGATAATTTTCATTTATTATATATATCAAGTATCATTAAAAGACAGATAGTTCCCAAATAATCATCTATTCTCCTGACATCCCTAACTAGACTCTCAATATAAAGTGCCTCTCCCTGTAGAAGGAATTAAGAGTTATTGGAAATCTTACATATCAGGAAAATCAGCTACCGGCAGCATCTCTGGAGGAAATCGAAAAGGAGATTCCTCTTCAGTAAAAACAGCACTTTTTATACCTTTTTCACTAGCTCCATCTATCTAAAAATGTAACTTAACTTTCAATCTCAATTTGAGTCCTGATTGGACAATTTTGGGGTGGATGAACATCATCTCATCGTCACAAATGAATTTTTCCTTCCGTCTGCAGTTTTCTAATGGGTCAATTGTTTAGCAAGAGTCCGGCCTAGTCCTGTTCCCTACTTGTAACTTTGGTCTATATTCCCACGTTCTGTACCATTGTGCTCATCCTTTGGCAGCCATCTGCACTTCCAGGCTATCATGCCCTTGAACCGTAGTCACTCCAGGCACAAGCAGCTCTTAGTCAGACTTGCGCATGCGTATTTCTTTTGTGGCCACAATAATCGAGTGACTCCATTTTCTTTTAGGCCTCACGAGTCATAATGGGAACTATCATAGAAACAAACACAAATAAACATTAATTTTAAGTGATTTGACCTTTCTGTTTACCTCCCCCCTTACTAAGGTTTTCCCTGTTAATAGTTAACTAGCAAATAGCCACACTTAAACGCAATATACTCACTTTAACCTCGCGTTTTGTCATAAAAACACATAAACAAAAGCACATTTATGCCGCATTCTGTTATCTTAAAGCTGCTCATTAGTTTGGAACATAAGAATATCACACAATTCATTGATTATGATAGCAACATAAGCAAAATTAGTTTCCCGCGTGTATTTGTGTAGGTACATTTCTTATTCTATGTTGGTTAGTCACATACAGCATTCCATTAGTACGAATTATAGTTATTGAAGTATGACTTCACAAGGGGTACACAACATTTTGACCCAAAGGAGCTGCTCACACCTACCCTTCAGCGCCTTGAAACCCTAACGGGTGAGTAGCACACTTTACAAATCCCTGATTGATTGATTGCACCTAAGCAGACACAGCACTCTCGGCCCAAGCCCAGCTGGTGGCTGACTACCAAGTACTAACAATAGTTATTGGGTTTATCCTACCATCTGTGGCTGGGGTACCTCAAAGCAATGCAGAAAAACTTCAACAATCTAATCAATCCAAGGGACCTGTTGAAACATTTGCTATGATGCAACATAAATCAAGACTGAAATTACCTCGCCCAAGAGCGAGATATGTATTTTGAAAATGTAAATAAATTGCGGCCAGTTGAACTCCAGCACTGGTCTGCGTCAATGGTCTGAGTGCTTTGGTCAAGAGGGTAAAGCCAGGTAGACCACAGTTTATGGACAGATAATGCTGCAACATCAAGAAAAGGAGTGATGACTATTATGGTATTCTGTCGCTCAAATATTGCTTTCTGTTGTCAAACACTGTCTTATCAACATTGCAGAAATAATTGCTTTTGACAGTTGTCACTAACAAATCACATTATGATGACTTCAATGAAGAAGTAACATGTTAGGTTGTCAGTCAAGAGATAACACTGTGACATCAACAGGCAGAAACTCATTTGTGAAATTGTAAGTACAGATCTACATGACTGGGTTAATATCCATGGAGGGCTATCGTTTGTGATGTTGCAGTAAAATTTTAGCAAATTATGTAGTAATCATTGATACATAAAAAACTCTAGCAATGCCCAAAGGCATACATAAATAAAGATGCAAATAGAAGTTCTTTTAATATATCATCCATTACGCGTTGCAACCGTCATGCGGTCTTGAGCACATGAGATGCACCATGAAGTGCTGCAATATATACACACTCTTCGTGAACATTAACAAAGGACAATGCAGACTGTATAATCTCACTGCGGCGGCCATGATGGAAGGCCTAAAGAAAAAGTAAAGTAAACAACGTGCACTATTCAATTCATAATGAGCATGGGACAGTACTCGCTGGAATAACAGGAAAATAAAATCCGAAGACAATACATAAACATGGCAAAGCAGGTGAAAAAAATGGCATAGTAAGCGAAAACAATTCCAACTTAAATATCATCATGACCCATCTGGGGTTAAATTATTCTTCATGGAATTATTTTTGCTAAAATGCATCACATGTAATATAATAATTGCACTGCTTAGAAGATAAGATTGTATCAAGGAGACCAGAGCCAAAATGTCATGGGATAAGGCTGTCTGAAACCTGTATTGTGTGCGCCACTACAAGAAGCAAGAGAAAGTGTCACAGTCATGAAAATCAGACAGTTGCCATTATAGGACCGTAGAGAGGAGATGGAGATGCCCAAGACCTGTTCTGCATTCTGTCCATCAATTGTTCTTTTTGCAAGACCTGAACCATGGCATGGGTGGGGAAGAGGACAGCAGAGGGGTTGAGACCATGGATAAGGATCTATGGCAGATGTGGGAGATAAAAGATCATGGTCATCCTGGTCACCTTTCCACCAGGTCTGTCAGTCGCACCCAGTTGTGCTAGCGTGTTGGCCAACCATAGTCCAAGTTTCCAGGTTAGTGAAATCTCAAGTTGCACCCAAGTGGACAGGATACAGTGTAGAGTGCGCCCCCGCCATTGGTAAGCGAAGTGTTACACTAAAAAAATCAGGTCAATGGTCACATAAAAACCATGGAGAGAAAATTGGGGTGCCCTTGACCTGAGACGTGGCTCAGATTGAAGAGAGGACAGCAAAGGGATAGTACCATTGGTAAGGATAGGTAAGTCTAGAAGATGAGAGCACAGAGTCACCCATGAAGAACCTATCAAAAAGGTCTCTCAATCATGCCCAAATGGACACGCGTGTCTGTCAGACAAGGTACAAGTCCCCCATGTAGAAAAAATAGAAAAACCTCAAATAGCACCCAAGTGGGCGACCACACTGTGGCACTAACACGAGGCCAGTCCAATGCACTGTCCAAAAATAACACAGGAAAAAGAACCAATAAGTGGGAAAGACAGTGCATACGAATCTTTATCTGTGAATGTGCACCACCTGACCTGTATAGACGAAGAAAAGGGAAGGGAAACCCATCCTGGTGCCTTCATGTGTCACATGCCTACATTGGGTTGTATGTATGATAACAGTAAAGACGCTTCATATTATACTGAGCTACTTTGCACTTACTTTCATAGCTCTAATGCAGGGGTCTTCAACCTTTTGTGTAGTGAGAGCTACTTCTGGTCAGTGAAAATCATCGTGAGCTACCAAACCCCAAGCAACTCGCACATTTTTCCGAGAGACCTCCCACGCCCAGTTTCATTGCCATTAAGGTTAAAAAACCTATTTTCTTGAGAGCCCACTATAATGTGGTTTAAACGCAAGGCTTAAAGTTCCCTAGAAACACTGAAAGGATTGACTTTGGATTTTTGTTGTGTTGTCAAACCACTTTACAAATTTCACAATAATAGCTTCAAAATCAAGACCTTTTAATAGCTGTCACTGAAATAATCATTGTAATGCAGCTCAATTAACAAACAAACAGAAAAAGCAATCCTACCTTCAGTGTGGAACTGTAGGATGTCCTCTAAGGCTGTGTAATCTGGTAGCCTGGCGGGGGCAGTTCCAAATCACTTAATCTCCCAGTGCCTAACAAAAAGTGATGTGTCCGTTTGTAACGTAACTGGTGCTCATGTAAAGCGCTATGATACCTTCGGTTCTAGTTGCGCTATAAAACTGCACACAAAAAGAAAATGACACAGTTCCCCTTGAAAAGTACATTCTCCAGGGCCCAGCCTGAAGAACATCACTGCTGTTCAAGACAAGCTGGCATACTATTGCAACCATACAGGAAGATGATGGGTACTGGGCAGCATGTGTGAGCCTTGGCTCCTGGCCAATAGGTGGGAATGTATTAAATAGGTAGGGTCATGACATGCCACATTACTGACATGTGGGCCGTACGTTAAGAAGACTCACAGACACAACAGTGAGACAACAAAATAAAGCATACGCCACAATAGTGACACAACACAAGGCGTGAAAGAGGAGGTCACTGCTTGTCGGAATGGGGAAGAAAAGAGGCCCAGGCACCAAATTAGAAGTGCACGTCTGAGGCTTAATCCTATCCTGTGTGGAAAGTGTAGGTGTGTAAAAACATGAGATGGTGAGAAAAGGTGTTAGGACAGGCTCTACTACTGAACACACACGAGCAATCGAAGAATGCAACAATTTTCCCATGAGACTCACTTATCACAGTATATCTTAAACTTTCGAGGTACACAACGTCTTAATGGAATCATTGATCACTTATCAAATAATACCAAAAATGAGAACAGAACAATTCTCTCTTAGTTTCCACAAATAACTAACTTACTAGGAACGCAGTGCAATATGTAATGATAATGCAGATGACACACTGCTCAAACGGTGGACATATGCAAAAATGACACTGTACAAACGTTGTTTGTAAGATGATCTGAAACAAATATGATAATTAGATAGTAAATTAAATAGCGCTACACACAAGGACACTTTCAGTAATTATGGCTCTTTTTTTCCATTTTTTTTTCATTTAAGGTACAGAGAGATTAAGGGCCCAATGTAGGTGAAATAGATTTACCGATTTTCAATTACCGAATTTTACCGATTCGGTAATTAAAAATCGGTAAATCTATGGGGTGGACATGTAGGTATTCCAGATGTGCTGGAATACTGAATCGGATGATTTCGGTATTTACCGATTCGGTAAATACCGAATCGGTAATGCCCATTCATTCCTATGGGCTTTGAAGCCCATAGGAATGAATGGGCATTACTGATTCAGTATTTACCGAATCGGTAAATACCGAATTTCACAAGGGTGCAAGGGGTGTCACTTTGACACCCTCTGGCACCCCCAAAACAGGCTCGGGTGCCATGTGGCAGGCATACATGCCCTAAGGGCAGGTCTGGTATAGGTGTGCATGCACACCGGAATCGGTATTTTACCATCAAATTGGATTTGATGGTAAAATACCGATTCGGTAGGCCTCTGGGACTCTGAAGAGTCCCACCTACATCTGAGATTTACCGAATCGGTAAAAATACTGATTCGGTATTTTACAGAATCAGTAAATTTCCCGATTTTCGGCCGTTACCGACCGACCTACATCTGGCCCTAAGTGATTTGGCCAGAATCACAGGATGTCGGAAAGTAGAAAGATGCATGTCCCCAGCCCGGAGAGCTTGGTTAACCCCTGCCACCAGAGCCCGACGGTGAGGGTGCACAGCTCTTTGGTGCCCTCCCAACGAACGACAGAAAGGCTGCCACTCTCAAAGCTCTTCCATTTCTGCCCAGTGCTCTGACGCCCGTTTCAAGGAGCAGGGGGAATGTTGAAGCGAGCAAGGGAGCGGAAGCGCAGGATTAAAGGGTTGGTCGGACAATCATATATATTCGTACAGCCAGCGTCTCATCCCCGGCCTGCACCAACACAAACATATCCCTTGGACAGGTTCTGTGACCTTGGATGCTCGTAGTGCACGTGGGTGGATTACATAGTTGTGAGGCTGAAGAGGCAGGTTTCAAGCCTATATGTGTTGCTTTGCTAGTTTGCTGTATTACCCAGTCCCGGAATCTTGTGAAGATTATTAGAAGCAAACGCTGGGAGACAGCCTTAGGTCGTCGCTAACAGAGATTCGCTGTAGGGCTGGGGTGGGCTCACCTGGGTAGGGTCGGCCTATAGGTGGCTGGAACGCACGCTGCCAGTCACAGCCCCGGATCTCCAAGTGCAGGCACAAAACCACAATGCATATGACTGTACAGATCTGCTAGCTAAGTTACCCGAATAGTGCATACTGGTGTGTCTTAGCCACGGTACATGAGAGGACTTGGAAAGAAGATGACCAACCGCTTCTCTATCCCTCAGTAAAAGACCCTGCGTGCTGGACGGAGGCTTACACATGACGGCATGCACTATTGCAGGGTCTTTAGCACGCTTGGCCTTTAGTGTCGTATTTCAAGACTCCATGCCGGATGTGCGCCCATGGCTTACCTGCTGCTCTGGGATTTTATTTATGCCTTTTTATATAGCTCGGACTTTACCCGAAGGTGTCAGAGCGCTTCACAATAGGAACAGAACTGATACATGAAAATATTACAAGTGAACAAATTACAAAAGCAAAAGTTACATTACATGAGATAACGCATTGGCGGTGAACAGAGACCCTCACAATAAAAAGAGAAAGCGTGCCACCTTCTGTTGTGGAAGGTCACGAATGGGGACTGCAGGTGGAGAGAGGGAGTATTTGGACCAGACTAACTGGGCACCTGCTGTCATGGCCTGCATCCCGGCTGAGCTCTCCCGCTCCTATCCTCTTACAAATAAATAAAAGAAAAAAGTAGTTTGGCTTGGGAGATGAGGCGGGCTAGTGGCTAATTAGGTAACTGCGGAATTAAGTAAAAAGAATTCTGATCCAGGCTGTCCCCCTTGACCCCGCATCGTGTGATCCTCAGCAATTTTCTTGCCATTAGCTCCCTCCCATATGTACGCCAGCCTTCCTGCTGCTCATTGGGCGTTCTCAAGCGGAAAAGAAAGCTGCAGGCCCAACACCTGAAATAACCAATGGCAGAATACGGAGCTGTACAGTATTTTTTTTTCTTTTTGGAATTTTATATAGCACAAACTTGAGGGCGGGAGCCGCCCGCCGTTTTTTTTTGCTCCCCGTCAGTTGAACACCGCACTTTCACTTTAAGAAGGGAGATGCGAGAAGGCATCAGACTGCGGGAGGGCGGGGGGGCGGGGACACGGGAAAAACATGCTGTGAGCTGCTGACATACCCGTGCAGGATCCCGCATTCTCCCTTCCACTGTGGATCGAGGGAAATTAGGTGGCAGGCTGTGCTGCTGAAAAAAGGCAGATGGCGCGGGTCACAGCTGTTCTATACTGCTTGCGCGACCGGCATCTCTGCCCATCTACCTGCTCTACCCTGCTCCGCCTGCTGCAGCTACGACGCACTCTTCCTTCGCATCCCAAACAAGCCCAAACAACACTGAAGGGCTACTAAATTGAGCAGGAAGCAGCGCGAGCTACTCAGAGGGTCTCTGCGAGCTACCGGTAGCTCGCGATCGACCGGTTGGAGACACCTGCCCTAGAGCATGAGTTACAGTTATTTGAGATAACTATAACTGGTGAATTTCAGTGGTGTTCTACTTTCAAAATTTTATGTTGTCATTGAAATGTTCACCTAACTATAACGTTACTTTAAACTTTGGTTTCTTCCATGGATTTCTCAGGTTTTTAATGTAAAGTAAAGTTAACCACCCCACAGCGCCTACCGCCACAAGCCAATTGTGGCTCCTTGGAACCCATCCCTGGGGTCAAAAGATCTTTGTAAAGGGAAGGAGGTGCATTGCCTCCTCCCTGAGCCACAAGGGCTCTGGGTACCTCATTCCCAGTGCTTTCCTTTGTATAAAGGGAAGGGGACAGCATCCTCCTTCCTTGAGCCTTTAGTGGCCCTGGGGACCCCATCCCCAGGACCTAAAGTGCTTGTGTGTAGGTGCCCTGGTGCCCACCCAGGACTCCCATCAAACAGTACTCTCAGAGCCAAGGGGGAGCCCAAAGATCAACTGTGACTACTTAAAGGTGAGAGAGCGCAAACTGACCAAAATGTAGAAATGCATCACACTTACACGTAGTAAGCACAAATCATGAAGAGAAATGCCATGAGTGCTGATAGTAGCCACAGTTATATTCTGATGTGTAGTTAATATAGAAGTTTAAATAGAAGTGGAACTAATACAGAAATGTGTGTAGTAATAAGGTTTATTAAACGTGATTATTTCTGAATCCATGTTGTGTAGCTGCTAAAATGTAAAATGGCATACGGAAACGTTGAACGTGGTAGGCCTCAGGGCCAGAGCTAAGAGGGAGGGGAAAGAAGAGTAAATTGCGCAATGTGGATTGCACTAATGTTTAGTAATAATGAGTAGGTTTGATTTATAGATGTGTTTACTTAATCAGTAGAATAAGAGTATTAACATACTAACAATTAAAGAAGAAGTTGAATATTATAAAACTGTTGTAGAGCTGGAAAGCCTTAAACGTTGATTTACACATATTAGTCTGGGCCGGGGAATGTTGCAACGAGGTTGGAAAACCATGAGAATTGGGATTTGGCTCCAAATGTCTGTCTGGAAGAGAAAAGGGGGTATTCAATTATTAATAATGAATAGAAGCCTGTTCTTGAAATGGACCAGACATGGAGGAGGGTTCCGGAATGTTTAAGGGGTATCAGCGGGCCGGAGAAGCGTCTGAGAAACAAGGTCGACTCTAACCACAAGGCCTCATCATGGAAAAAGCCAGAAGCTACACCACGTGAGGGGCGTCTCGCGAGGGGCGTCCTAAAGGTTGTTGTGTTTTTGTATTAGGGACAGCACCCCTGGGAGGGGTTAGAGCAGAAGCCTGAGGACCCTTTAGAGAGCGGATGGGTAGGCAGAGAGGGGCCATGATTGGAGGACTTTAGGTTTTCACCAAGAGACGGAGAGTGGGTGACTTCCTTTGGGGGTCATTCACTGCTGACACCTTTTGATAGGTTGGGACCTGGTTAAGTAGGGATACCATCTAGAGCAGGGTAGGGACAGCCTAACCTGTATTTTCCCTCCGCCTGTAATGACCGACAGATTTCAATATGTGTCTATGCTAATAGCACTATTGTTTTTAGAATTGGTATTGGTAATTTCCGTTGTTCGTCTGAGGGCTTTCAGAGAACACATGTACGTAGTTGGGCCTGTGTATCTGGTTAATCTCATTTTGAGATGCTTGTATCTGCAACTTATCTTGACTTTATAATAAACCTTTGAAAGCTAGAAGTTGTTTGTGATCCTTTGAGCAGAGTCCTTTATTGGGAGAACTAATTTGGTAAGAGATGCACTTTCTTTCCTCAAAGACAGGCAATAAAGGTTCAGTCGACCAGACCGGGGTTTTAGATCGATAGTGATAAGGTATTGATCAAAATCTCGCCCCTTCCAGTTGGTAGCTATAGAGGATGGTTGCCTTCTTGAGGAAGGTGATCTAGGCCAGGTTAGATTACCCCCAGGCCCCTAGAGATCGATGATCGGAAGAACCGCCCGCGGAAGAAGGACCGGATGACGTGAGACAGAAAAGCAGCAGTATCGGTCGAGAGTGAGTATACAAGGTCATGCGTGTTAAGATTGCGGTGTTTTGTATTGTATCTATGTTGTAATGTCTGGCGGAGTTGAATGACTGTAGAGAGACTGTGGAACAGGTTGTGAGCGCGCGCAACCGGTGGAAATCTTAAGCTCAAGGAGAGCTCAAGTGGTTCGGGTGTATCGGACACTCAGAGTAATTGTTAACTAGTGTGAAGGGGGTCATGAGGTACCAATGATCACCCGAAGAACCAGATAGGGGGAACGTAAGAGTGAGTGAGTGAGTAACGGACGCTGGTCGGAAGTTACTGAGTGTGAAAAGAACCTATCAGAGAGACGATAGACATCTCGTCAGTTGAGTTGACAATTACAGATAGACTGTGGACGTACAGTCGAGGGAAGTGACCGCTTGGTCGGAAGTAGTCATTTTTTGGAGTATGAATGGGACGCATGCATGACCGCGAGGAGAGCTGAGAAAGGAGGGGTGCTGCTGCGAAGCGGAGACTAGTGACGTCAGGAAGCGCCGCGCTGGGATTGGCCGGCCGGTGAAAGACCGCACTGCGATAGGCCAGCTAGCAAAGCCGCGCTAGGATTGGTGGATTGTCATCAGGAAGTAAACAAAGTATTCAAGCTGGAAATTTTGCGCGTAATTATGAAGTGTTTTAAGTGGTTAAGAGCGCTGTTTAAAAGAGAGCGCAGGGGTTCGTATGAAGGGGAAGAAGCCCCGCCGGAGGGTACGCCAGCGCGTTTCATGGGGACAAATGTTGGGCTGCACACGATTCTGTGGATCTCAGAGTGGAGCAGGATGACAGATGGAAATGAGGAACTCACGTTCCCGAAGTACGGGACGTTCAGATTAGAGGTGTTGCACAGATTAAAAGCAATTATGACCGCAACTAGACCCTTGCCTAGACCGACTCAGTTTGAAGCCCTTAATGCATGGATTAGGGCAGCGCATGAAAAGAACATGAACAGACGGCAAGAAAGAGTGAAACGTTCGGTAAGGGCACTACAGGATGCCAAGTGGGATGAGGATGCTAAAAGATGGAGGGTGCATAACATGGAAGTTAATAAATTATATCCAGTGTTAGAGATGCCCGGGAACAAAAGCCCCCTAGAAGAGGATGACGAGAGCGAGACAGAGGACAGCCTGATAAACAGATTATTGACAGACAGGCCACCTCCGTATAACAGAGCAGGGGGAGATGCCGAGAACGGCGAGAAAGGGGGGGGCAATGCAGGAGAGCATGGGCCGCTTCCCAGTTCCGATTGGAGTCCCGCTGCAAAGAAAGAACTGTCCCAGCCTAGCCAAGTGCAACAGGTGGTCGGGAGGTTTGTGGTGCAAAGAGCGCCAGAAACGGCGTGTGCCACATCCTACGCATTACCTGATGCACTACAGGTACCTGTTACCATAGGTCCTATAGTGTCGGTATATGACCCAGACAGGGCTAGAGGGGAAGAACGGGCAAGAAGGGACAGAGAAAGAGCAGAGATGGTAAGAAGGAAAGATACGATCAACTCCCCAAGTCAGTTGCCGATGCCAAGGGATTGGAGCACCCCAGTACATACAACAGGAGAGCTGGGGGATATTAGATGGCCAGAGGATATGAGGGGACCAGGACGGAAATCTTTTCAAGAGTTCAACAGGTACATGAAGAAATGGGATGAGGCAGTCGAGGCTCAAAAGAACATCATAGCGGCAGAAGCTGAAAGGGAAAGTCAGGACAGCAGGGCCCGGACTCACTGCGGGGCTGAAGAGAGCAGTCCGGAGTGGGACGGGAGGGAGAAGGACAGTAGGAGATTCACCCATTGGGCCCGGAGTGAAGATAGATCCGACCTGGAAAATGGGGGCCCAGAGAACGGGGGGGTGTCTCGCCCGATACATAATGAAGAAGACAGGAGGGCTCGGGAGTACAGGGACAGCTTTAAGTGTATCCACTGCGTGCCCGGCAGGAGAGAACAGAGCGGGGGTTGCGTGGGACCACACCATAGTCCTTGTGAAGACGGACATGAGCGCAGCCCAGGGAATACGGGAAACCAGGAAGGATCGTATCAGATACTGAGTGATACGAGGCCGAGGGAGAATGGGGACCGAAGGGAGAGTAGCAGAGAGACTTACTGTGAGAAGAGAGGAGAGAATGGGCAAGGTGAGAAGGGGGGTAACAGGCCCGTGTTCCATCACCTTCCAAGATCGGATGGCCGAGCATGGGATCTGGAGAGATGGGAACAAGAGAGAGCACTCCCCAACTCTCCAGAACCCAAACGTAGGGCCCGGAGTTGGGATGGGAGAGATACCTGTCAACCTCCCTCGAAGGAATTATTGCGAGCAGAAATAAAAGCCAAAAGACTCGATGTCTCCAGCTTAAAGTCAGATCTGGATGACATGGTAGACGGTACCCTGCCCTTAGAAAGAATGGACATGTATGAGCAGGATGAAATTCTGTTCATGGCAAAGGACGTAACCCGAAAGGCGAGGGCAACCCATGAGAAATTAGTCGAACTAGCAGGCAAATATATGGTAGACTTGTCAAGAACCAAAGCGTTACAGGGCAACCACAGGCTACATTACACAGACCGAGATCTAGATGAGAGGAGGACCATCGGATTGAAAACACACATAAGGGAACTGATCACTGGAATAAGGACATGGAGGGCCCTAGATAAGTGGGAAGAGAGGTGGTCCAAGAGGGGGACCGTTAGGAGAAGTACACTTGGGATGACACCAGGAGGACAGCAGGGAGTAGAAACGTACCCTTTGAGGGAAGTCGCCAATGGGACCTATGTCCACGTCCCTTGGAGTAGGGGGGATTTAGCTGCTTTTACCACCTCATTCCCCAAACTGCGGGAAAACCCTGTGGAGTGGTATAAGCAAGTTGAGAGATTCGTAAAAATCTCAAAGGTCCTATGGATAGATTTGAACACGCTGTTTGACATAGTAGTGCCAGGAGATTTGTGGACCGCATGCAAGGTTAGCGCTGAGTGGCCCATCATAGAGCCAGACAGAGATGCTAGGACTAATGGGCCGTCCGAAAGTGTGATGGCAAAATTCGAAAGAGTAATGACGTGGCTGAAAGAGAAAGTGCCAATGCAAGACATAGATTGGGTAAAAATTGACCGAACAAGACAGGAACCCAAAGAGACAGTACACGAATACTATGAGAGATTGCTGAAGGCGTTTAAACAGTATAGCGGTCTGGATGTAATGGATCCGAGGGACATAGGGCAGTTTGTGTCCAAATTTGTCCTAGGCCTGAGACCGGATATCAGTTTAATGATCCAGCAACACCTGATTTGTTGGCAAAATAAACCCCTAGACGAAATACTGAGGTATGCCAGGTACTGCTGTGATGAGATAGACTCCAAGGCTAAGAAACTAAAGGAGAAACTGATGGTGGTACAAATGCAGGCAGCAGGGAAGGGGGGACAACAGCAACAACAACAAGGAACAGGTACTGGAGGAAAGAAACAGTACAGCCAGAACAAGGCCAATGAGGAGAACTCCACCTTTAGACCCAGGATAGATATAGCTGCCTTAAAGAAAACGACTAGGTGCCACCAATGTAACGAGGTGGGGCATTGGAAACGCGAGTGTCCCTATAATGTTGAGATCGGAGACCAAGAGGTAGAAGAGGAAGAGACCCAGAGCGCGCCTACAAGGGGGATAACGCAATACCAGGGAAAGGTGCTCAGAGGGGGGCCTCCTCCCCGAGCCCAGTTCCCGCAAGCACCCAGAGTAGGGACTATGGGTAAGACATATAGACAGATGCCCCTGTTTGTAGGAGGAGAGGAATGCTATTATGTGGACCCACTAACTGGACAGAAAGTGGAAAGAGATGACTGCATCCTCGGGGCAGCTCTGGAGGTAGATCAGAGGGGACCCTATGTTGAGGCCGAAGTGGCAGGGTTCCCCACGACATTTCTAGTGGACACCGGAGCCACTCGATCCACGATCAGATCAGCCGCAGTTCCAGGCCTGCCCATGTCTGGGGAGACCATACAAGTGGTGGGGGTCGCTAATAAGAGAATGATCAGTCCTTTGACTGAGCCCGTGCAGGTGAAAATAGGGAGGTACAGTGAGGAGCACCAGTTTGTGGTTTGCGATTCTAGTCCTGTATGTCTGCTAGGAAGAGACCTTTTGTGCAAATTGAACTGCACTATATACTGTACCCCGCAAGGAGTGGAGGTACTGACAAATGATGATGATGCAGACTTTAAAGTCGCCAATTCCAGAATATGTGTGGAGTTGTATCCCACTCTGACAGTAGACGAGCTCCCCTGGGACTTGAGAGAGACAGTTGCTCCAGAAGTGTGGGATTTCACTGGGGAAGAGATTGGGTTGGTGAAAGGAGTGGACCCAGTGAAAATTGTAGTGAAACCACATGCTGAGTTCCCAAGAACCCCTCAGTATAAATTGACTCCAGAAACGATTGCAGGCATAAAACCCGTGATTGAGTCCATGATTAAGCAGGGAATACTGAAGGAAATCGTGGGTAGTCCATGCAACTCCCCGATTATGGGTTTGCAGAAACCAAATGGGAAATTCCGGATAGTGCAGGACCTCAGAAAGATTAATAACATAGTCGTTTCGTGTTGTCCAGTGGTACCGAATCCATCAGTGATATTGTTTCAGATACCGTTCCAAGCAGAATGGTTCACTGTGATTGATCTTTGCCAGGCTTTCTTTTCGATCCCTTTGGACGAAGAAAGCCATTTCCTTTTTGCATTTAAGCTGGAAGGTCGCGTCCTAACATGGTGTCGTATTCCTCAGGGGTATACAGAAAGCCCATCGATCTTCAACCAGCTCTTAAAGAAAAATCTTGAAAGTCTAGTGCTGCCCCAGAGGTCAGTTCTGGTCCAGTACATAGACGACCTCCTTGTGGCGTCAGAAACAGAAGAAGCTTGCAGACAGGATTCTATTGCTTTGTTAAATCACCTAGCTGAAAATGGGCATAAGGTGTCCCCGGGGAAATTGCAGTACTGCCTGACAGAGGTACAGTACTTGGGACACAGAATTGGGAAAGGTAAGAGAAAGGTGTCACCAGACAGGATAGAGGCCATCATGAAAATGAATGCGCCTAAAACTCAGAGAGAAGTCAGAATGTTCCTAGGAATGGTGGGATATTGCCGACAGTGGATTGCAAACTTTTCACTGAAAGCAAAGCCCTTGCAAAAACTGACGCACAAGGAAGTGAGTGATCCGGTACCATGGGACAAGGACTGTTTGATGGCGTTCCTGCAGCTGAGAGAGGACTTGTGTCGTGCTCCAGCTCTGGGAATGCCGGGTTACGATAAACCATTCTTGCTCTACTGCTGTGAGAGAGAGGGATGCGCGCTGTCTGTGTTAGTCCAAATCCATGGGAATGCCCGTAGACCAGTCGCTTATTTCTCGGCTACTTTAGACCCAGTAGCCGCAGCGTTGCCCGGATGTCTCAAATCCGTTGCCGCAACAGGTGTCAGCATTGAGAGGTGTGAGAATATTGTTATGGGGCACCCGTTAGAGGTGCATGTGCCCCACTCTGTTGAACTGTTGATGACCAGGACCAAAACACAGCATCTGACAAACAGCAGGCTCACGCGCTATGAGCAAGTCATTCTTGCTGCAGAGAACGTGACCCTCAGGAGATGCTCTGTTTTAAATCCTGCTACCTTGATGCCACTTCCAAACGATATTGAAGATGATGATGAATGTACAGACCATGACTGCCTCGATGTGACTGAACTATGCACCAAACCAAGACCCGACATCGTAGATGAGCCACTGACCGACCCAGATGAAATTTTCTTTGTCGATGGCTCATGTGTAAGAGACGAAGTTGGGCAGTTGAGAGCAGCTTACGCTGTTTGCACAATTACTGGAGTAGTGGAAGCTGGATGCCTGGAAGGAGTACACTCCGCTCAGGTAGCCGAGATTATTGCCCTGACACGTGCCTGCCTGGCAAGCAATCAAATTCGAGTCACCATATACACTGATAGTCAATATGGTTACGGGGTAGTTCATGATTACGGGCAGTTATGGTCTCAAAGAGGGTTCATGACCTCTTCAGGCTCTCCCATTCGCAATGGAGAGTTTGTGCGCCTGCTGTTGGAGGCATTGCAATGTCCAGCAGGTATTGCAGTTGTGAAGTGTACCGCGCATACCAGAAATATGGACTTCGTGTCACAAGGCAATAGATATGCCGACGAAGTCGCACGGTATTGCGCGGAGACAGGATACTCTTTCACAGAGGTGGAAGTGGGTGGAATAAATGTAAGGACTGAATTAGCTATGATATTGGAAACTGTTGATACTTGGGACGAATTGAAGGAGATGCAAGAGAATGCTCCTGACTGTGAAAAAGAAACATGGCAAAAGGCAGGATGTGTGGTGGGTGAGGCCCATTTCTGGGTCTCAGCAGATGGCAGAGCAGTGTTGCCCAATGAGATGGTGAGCCCAATGGCCCGACACATACATGGTCCTGTCCACTTAGGAAGAGATGCTATGCTGAGAGTGTTTAGACAGACCTGGTACAACCCCAAGTTCAGAGTAGCAGCCGAAGCAGTGTGCCAGCGTTGTGTGACGTGCCAGCAGTTGAATGTAGGGAAAAAGACACCAGTTGCACTGAGCCACATAGGGAGGTCAGGAGGTCCATTCAATAGAATGCAGATAGATTTTATCGAAATGCCAAGGTGCAGCCGCCTCCGTTATATCCTGGTGGTTGTCTGCGTTTTCTCCAGATGGGTTGAGGCATATCCTACACGCAGGTGCGACACCCTCACAGTGGCTAAGTTACTGCTTAGGGAGCTTATACCGCGCTTCGGGGTGCCGGCCTCTTTGGAATCAGATAGGGGAACGCATTTCAACAGCTCGCTTGTGAAAATGATTTGTGCCGCTTTAAATATAGACCAAAAACTACATTGCAGTTATCGACCAGAAGCTTCAGGAATTGTGGAGCAAATAAATGGCACCATCAAGGCCAGAATTGCAAAGGTGTGTTCATCAACATCCTTGAGTTGGCCTGATGCGTTGCCATTGGTTCTTATGAGCCTCCGCAGTACCCCAGACAGAAGAACGGGGCTGTCACCACATGAGGTGTTAATGGGAAGAGCAATGAGGTTACCATCTGTTCCAACTGCTGCACTGATTAGCATCACAGATGATATGATCCTGGACTATTGTAAGGGGCTGTCTGACGCCATTCATTCTGTGTCCCTTCAGGTGCAGGCTGCCGAGGTACCATCGTGCCAGGACCCTTGTCACGACTTGCTTCCTGGGGATTGGGTCCTGGTGAAAAAGCACGTGAGAAACAGCTGCCTGGATGTTCGTTGGCGTGGGCCTTTCCAGATCATCCTGACCACAAATACGGCAGTGAAGGTGGGAAGCCTGCCCAACTGGATCCACGCGTCGCACACGCGGAGAGTTCCAGCACCTCTGGAAGAAACAGCTCCTCTCTCGGATAGACGTCCAGCTGAGGACCGAGAAGCCACAGAGGGGGCTAGCCAAGCTGTAGAGGTGCCAGCGGAAGCAGGGAACGAATCTGACCAAGCTGAGGACGGTCAGTACAACAGCGAGACAGACGACGCTACGGAAGGTGAAAGTAGCTGGGAGTACGAGTCAGACGCTGACAGGTCTGACAGAGAGCGTGAAAGAACAAGAAGAAAACGGAGTAGAAGGGTACGTGGAGAAGCTGATTGGCCGCAAAGAGGGAGCTCTAGCCTAAGGTCAACTCCGGAGAGAACCCTTCCTCCGATATCAGAAGACTCAGACCCCGAAGAAGGTGCTCAGGGCGCTGAAGCACCGGAGTTGAGGAGGTCAAGAAGAGTGCGTGTGCCTAACAGAAGATACTCCACCCCTGAGTGGACATACCTGGCGACAGATGGCTTCGAAGCCAGTGACAGGGAGGATCCGAGCGGTGGTGGTGTCCAGTTCTGAGCCCATCGTAACAGTGGAGATACGACTGTTAGTACCCGGAGTTGAACAAGAAGGGTCACTGACATTTATGCTTCCCCGACCTCCCCGCCTCAGCAAGATAAAGGACATGTTTCTCACAGAATTGCAATTCCCCGATTTTGGTACAAAGATATCCGCCGCAGAAGAGCACAATCTTCGTCTGGAAATATTGAATTTTGCTGTTGAAGCTGCAGGCGAGCGCCTGATAGTGGATGCTTAAAAGACTCTGTAAATAAGCGTGAAGAAAAGAAGATTACCTAGCGCCTAGGAAGCAGAGATTCTTAGGGACACTCCCTGAGATGATGGAGAAGGGCTAGGGTTGTCTGTATTTGAACTAAAAAGAACTTTGGCGGAAAGGGTTGTCAGCTTCCAGTTGCGTGGTTCTCAGGACAAAAGGAGAAAAAAGAGACAGTAAAGGAGCGAAAAAGAAAGGAACTTTGTGCTGAGTTGAGAGAGAACCACACTATCTGACGAAATGGAGGCCGGTACCCAGAACCGCAGAGCGAAATGTATAATAGGTACACTAATAGTAGGAGTGATAATACTAATAGCTTTAGTGGTAACAGTCTCTTATGTAAAGGGACGTGAGGAGGAGGCAAAGGTAACTGATGTGGCATCTGCAGAAGCGCTTACACCTACCATTGCTGGTGAGAAAGGGGAAAGCACACACGAGAAAGCGTTATTGGCTGCAGAAGCCCGCAGGTTACACGTGGATGAGTCCCAAGGTGACTTTAGGTCAAATGCTTATGCCAAATTATTGTATGAATACGTGGATGCCATGGAGGTTAAGGACTGTTACGTCTGCATGCAGTTGCCGGCGTCTGTAGATGAAGGCATTCGATATCATCACCTCCCGCTGACATATGGCATTACATGTAGCTTGTTGCTTAGTATATTTTATGGGAGAGATAGTTTTGACTATTATTTCTCCAATTATGATGCAGTGTTACCAGAAGTCCCAAATTATAAACAAATGAATAAGTGGGACTACTGGAAGAGTGAAGAAAGGTTGGCAAAGTTTTTCATTCCTTGGATTACTTTAGATACTTCACATGCCCGCAGAAATAACCTGACATGTAAGGTGTCAGAAGTCGAGAAAAAGTTCATAGGGCAGGTGGATGATCGGAATAGGAGACAAAAGATTTTGAAAAAATCAGGACAATGGAAAACAGATTGGACCGAAGAAGAAAAGGCACACAAGAGAAAGGGTAGTAGTGGTCCAATAGCTTTAGATAGAACGCAGAGAGGAAAGTTATGTCTTCATAGAGCCAAAACGTATTATGAAAATGTATACGTGGGAGAGGTTAGCTGTGAACATGCTTTCAATTTGGAGTACTACACCAAAGACTTCCTGAAGGGAATGCAAGTGATTCCTAACGTATATTTTGTATGTGGGAGAAATGCCTACGTGAGGCTACCCGATAATTGGTATGGCTCATGTTACTTGGCAATTATCTTCCCTAAAATATATCATGCCCAAGACTTAGAGATCATTGAGGGCAAGACATCATCGAGAGGAAGGAGAGATGTGAGTGCAGAAATGGTTGGAGATGTCTTTGGAGCTGTATCGAGAGGAAGGAGAGATGTGAGTGCAGAAATGGTTGGAGATGTCTTTGGAGCTGTGTTCCCACTTCTGGGATTAGCTCTTAATGATGTTAAAATTAGACGGCTAGCAACAGTCGTAGACAGGTTGTCTGCCAGCACTGCTCAGTCCTTAATGCTAGTAGAAGGAGAGATGCAATCGATAAGGGCTATGGTTCTTCAAAACCGCCTTGCGTTAGATGTCCTATTAGCAAAAGAGGGCGGAGTCTGTAAGGCTTTGAAGGTCCAAGAATGTTGTACTTACATTCCAGACAATTCAAAGCCCCTTGAGAAAGTTATTAGAAATATAACTGATATTCACAAGGAGATTGAAGACCTGAGCAGAGAAAATGTCTGGGAAAAGGTGGGCCAAGGAATGAGTGAAGCTGGAAGCTGGCTCACCGCCTTAGGCAAAAGCTTTGTGTGGAAAATACTAAAACCTATCATCATAATATTGATCTGTGGAATCGTGTTATGGGGTTTGGTGAGGGTATTTAAATGGAACAAAGCCAGAAGGTCAGCGAGGGCTCAGAGAAAACAGCTGCAGAGATTGGCTGCCATACAAGATAGTCAGTACCGGAGTCTGAGGGCTCTGGAAACTCAGAAAAGAGTTATGCTAGCAATCACCGCAGTTTAAATATTTAGTGATGACCCCGAGAGGTCATCAAAGGGGGGAACTGAGAGAGCGCAAACTGACCAAAATGTAGAAATGCATCACACTTACACGTAGTAAGCACAAATCATGAAGAGAAATGCCATGAGTGCTGATAGTAGCCACAGTTATATTCTGATGTGTAGTTAATATAGAAGTTTAAATAGAAGTGGAACTAATACAGAAATGTGTGTAGTAATAAGGTTTATTAAACGTGATTATTTCTGAATCCATGTTGTGTAGCTGCTAAAATGTAAAATGGCATACGGAAACGTTGAACGTGGTAGGCCTCAGGGCCAGAGCTAAGAGGGAGGGGAAAGAAGAGTAAATTGCGCAATGTGGATTGCACTAATGTTTAGTAATAATGAGTAGGTTTGATTTATAGATGTGTTTACTTAATCAGTAGAATAAGAGTATTAACATACTAACAATTAAAGAAGAAGTTGAATATTATAAAACTGTTGTAGAGCTGGAAAGCCTTAAACGTTGATTTACACATATTAGTCTGGGCCGGGGAATGTTGCAACGAGGTTGGAAAACCATGAGAATTGGGATTTGGCTCCAAATGTCTGTCTGGAAGAGAAAAGGGGGTATTCAATTATTAATAATGAATAGAAGCCTGTTCTTGAAATGGACCAGACATGGAGGAGGGTTCCGGAATGTTTAAGGGGTATCAGCGGGCCGGAGAAGCGTCTGAGAAACAAGGTCGACTCTAACCACAAGGCCTCATCATGGAAAAAGCCAGAAGCTACACCACGTGAGGGGCGTCTCGCGAGGGGCGTCCTAAAGGTTGTTGTGTTTTTGTATTAGGGACAGCACCCCTGGGAGGGGTTAGAGCAGAAGCCTGAGGACCCTTTAGAGAGCGGATGGGTAGGCAGAGAGGGGCCATGATTGGAGGACTTTAGGTTTTCACCAAGAGACGGAGAGTGGGTGACTTCCTTTGGGGGTCATTCACTGCTGACACCTTTTGATAGGTTGGGACCTGGTTAAGTAGGGATACCATCTAGAGCAGGGTAGGGACAGCCTAACCTGTATTTTCCCTCCGCCTGTAATGACCGACAGATTTCAATATGTGTCTATGCTAATAGCACTATTGTTTTTAGAATTGGTATTGGTAATTTCCGTTGTTCGTCTGAGGGCTTTCAGAGAACACATGTACGTAGTTGGGCCTGTGTATCTGGTTAATCTCATTTTGAGATGCTTGTATCTGCAACTTATCTTGACTTTATAATAAACCTTTGAAAGCTAGAAGTTGTTTGTGATCCTTTGAGCAGAGTCCTTTATTGGGAGAACTAATTTGGTAAGAGATGCACTTTCTTTCCTCAAAGACAGGCAATAAAGGTTCAGTCGACCAGACCGGGGTTTTAGATCGATAGTGATAAGGTATTGATCAAAATCTCGCCCCTTCCAAAGGCAAGAAAAACGTTGACTCCTGGTTTCATCACATTTAGAGCTGTAAAGTATCTTTGTCTCCAGCACATCATAACACTGTTTTAAATCATGACAAGAGCACCTTCTTAATAAAGACCTTGTAGGTTTCTCTTAGTCATTTATAAACCACTTAATCACCAATCTACACACACTGCACATCCGCCCACACGGCTTTTAAAATGTTTAACCCCTTCGATGCTAGTGATGGGACCTTTCCGTCATGCCTCACGGTTGGGCTGTGCGGATGACGGAATGGTTCCATCATGACCACACCCGCGAATGGAATGTTCAGCACCGGGGGAGAATCGGCGCCGCAGGCAAGGTGTTAATAAAATCACTGGCAAAAAGTCCTCTAAAGGGGCCTGTTGGGCATTGCAGCCCAGGCCCCACGAGGAGCTGCCTGATTATGAAGCATGACACCATCTGGGTGTGTGAGAGCTTTTGCTTCTGATCAATCAGATCCCTCTGATCTGTTTGACCTGTTTTCTGGCTTTCTCTCTTCCCTCTATAGGGAGTGCATACCTTTTTGTTGATACATAAAAGCACTGACAAACATATCTGCTTTCTCAGGAAAACAATGAATCCTAAACTGATGACACTCACATTTTTAAATGTTTCCAAAGAGTACTAAAGTCAATTATTAAATCATGCAATATAAAAAATACATAACAAGTAGCATGCGTAATATGGTTCTATACTGCCGTTTTGGGATTCAGGTGGCATTTATAAATCAAAGCTCCTTTGGTCTTGTGATTTATAAATGACACCCTAACTTTTTGCTGGCAATAGAAGCCCATATTACACAATTACCCATTATGTTCTCTCTCTTTCTCTCTCTCTCTCTCTCTCTCTCTCTCTCTCTCTCTCTCTCTCTCTCTCTCTCTCTCTCTCTCTCTCTCTGTATATATATATATATATATATATATATATATATATATATATATATATATATATATATATATATATATATATATATATATATATATATATATATATATATATATATATATATATCTCCTGATTTCGCCTCCAGTACACAGGATTCCGAATCCAAAGAGACGACGCAGACCCAGATTTCGTGAAGTATTCCTTTATTTCATAAATCGCCCAAACACCACCGCCACGACGCGTTTCGGTCCCTCGCGGACCTTGATCACATGACACATCACATGGGCAGAACACCACTATTTAAAGTGACAGTGCAATTGTGTAAAGTGCTAGACATGGATGAAAGACTATATTCCTGCTTAAATGCAGTTGTGTCTGTAAAATACAGATCCATACAAGTTCTGGCTATTACTATTAACCTCCTGTGCAAATATTGCTGTGAAATACATGATAAAGTGCAAAAAGTGCTTAAAATTAGTGCAAATTCGCATTTCAAGTAAACATTAACAATAAATATCCACTTCCTCGAATATAAGCATCAATAAATAATTAAATTCATTAATATTGATAAAACCATTCCATCATTAAAAAAATGCAGCTCAATTTAAAGGACCCTTAATAAAATGTCAGCATGAAAAAGATCTATGCTATATACAAAGGCCCTCGAGGTTGTTTCCACAAAACGGATATAGTTTGCTTGAAAAAAACAAGGGGGGGTCACATCCGTGACCAGCACATTTGGAGGATTGTAAACAGCCACTGCAAAAAAACAAGTATAATACAGTTGTTCCTCTTGAATACAGCCCCAGTGGGCATATTACTATACATCTATGAACTATAACTTAAATCAAACAGTGTAGTGACTACCCTAAACCCCAAGAAAATTGTGAAAAAAGATTTTTATGTCAGTAAACATCATAATATACAGTGAAATAGTTAAAAAGATTCATTACTCATACGGCCTAAGACTTGTTACTAGCAGACGGACACAAGAAGATATTTACAGTTTTAAAATTGCTTTGAATATCATCTACAAAAACGTATAAAAATCTTCAGTTGAATTCAGCCCATTAGGGCTCTTAGTGTCCATCTCCAGAATATATATATATTTGTAGGCTCGTTTTCCGTCAACTTCCCCTCCTATTTATTTCCTCCTATAAATCTCCACCTCAAAATGCTGGTACTCAGGGCATTGCCTCGCTGCGGTCCATCGTAAAAACCTACGTTTTCAAAATATATAAAACCAACCCTTTCTTCCAAGAAAAAGGTACTCCGGACACTCCAGGATGCTTGTATTATTTATTTAGCAACAAGAAGTCACACACCAACGCGTTCCGCCTTGTTCAGGGTGAAGCTAGCAATGTTACACTTCCGTTTACATACTTTCATTCATAAAAATTAAAATAAGACTAACGCATTACATGGTACAGATTGTATTTGTCCGCCATCTTGTAATGGCTAAGACTGCTTATCCATGAACTTGCATTTAATATAACAAAGCCGTAAATGACCTGTGCATTCTAAATTTCATTATATCGGAGTCACATAGATCATACAAATCTACACAAAATGCATATTCACATAATTCATTTGGTTGTTCATGAAAAAATGATCATGCCTAATTTACATAGTTTACAACATAAATTGATCATTAATATGCTGGTACATATACCACACAGTGCAAAGCATACCTGTGTATGAATCCACTTAGAATAAATCAGTGTATAATACCACATATACACAGACAATCTGGCCCTGGTGGGCAAGATTTCTTATTCCTCAATGCTGTGCAAAGTTACCCCAGTGGGCAATGATGCACTCGTAAACACAAAAAAAATTAATGATGACAATATTCCTTATGTCAGTGACGTCTCATAATTACAAGAAAACCATTACAAAATATGTTGGTGTATTCAGTAACCCAGAATGCATTGTCCTAGTAACAAAAGAAAAAACAAAAACAAGTGCAATAAATTAAAACCTGCTTATGGGTATTATCTGAAAAAACATTATATACAATTAAAATCATGTTGCAAATACAGTTAGGAAGTCAGATTCAGCATATTATCCATTGTTAGATCTCTAACCTGAATTCCAATAATATTCCGTATTACTACAGGTCAAACAACAGATTTTACCACCCTAAGTTCGTTACACACCCTGTCATCCTAAAATATTGCCAGTTCCTCACTGGAATTCAAACCTATAGGCATTAATGTTTCAAAGTCCATTATATATTTTGACTTTAAGACCCTCAATTGGCGCTCTCTATCTCCACCACGTCTTGGAGGTTTTACAGCATCTAAGATGACAAATGAAAGTAATTTATAATTCTGGCCATGCATTGACTTGAAGTGGCGGGCTACAGGGTACTGCTCATTGTGGTTCCGTATTGCCCTCTTGTGCTCAAGAACTCGTTTTTTCGCCCTTTGTTTGGTGCTTCCTGTGTGGAGTTTTTTACATGGGCAGATTAAACAGTAAACACAAAACTCATGGTTACAATCAAAACTGCCCTTGTACAGTACCCTGTAGCCCGCCACTTCAAGTCAATGCATGGCCAGAACGTTCTTGATCACGGTTAGTTTAGTCCCTCTACATTTTCAGTTTATATACAACTGCCCACTTGGCCCATAATGAGGTACTGTGGGACATAACATAACATGTGTATTTGTAAAGCGCACGTTCACCACTACGGGTATCTTGGCGCTGAATAACAGATGTTTGTTGTTACCCAACTCAATGGTACTCATTTTATCGACCTCAGTTGGATGAAAGGCTGAGTGGACCCGCCGGGATTTGAACCTGTGACCATGAGGTCGAACACAGGCCCCTGGAGTAGACGCATTAGTCCACTGAGCCACCAGACCCGGCTGTAGTCCTATATAGAAGCATTATTGTTTGTTAATGTCCTCGTTTGTCAAATACATGGTAGTGTTTTCTTGGTAAAGAAAGTATCTCAGACCACAGTAAATTATAGTTATCAATGCTTTAATGGGTCTCAATTCGAGCTGGTTTGGCTCTTCCAATTCCCTGGTTGGTACACCACTGTGGTTTTCCTCTGTATGGTTTAGTACCATGCTTCAATATTTTTAAATGCTGAGTGCCATGTGTGCCATATTTTGCAAAGATTTTCGATTGACGTTTGAGATCTGTGAGTCTCATTAATTTCAATATGGACCCAGAGAAGGCGAGACTTAGATAGCCTAGTACCATCTCTTAACAACAGTAAAAGTGAATTAGATTGTTGGCTGCTTCATACAGACCTAGAGAAAGGAGTTTCTTTCCCAGCTCTCATAGGGGGTCACAACATTTGACGGGAAGTGGAGATGGAGTACAACTCCAGGATCCTTTTCATCTCAGGGCCAAGGATGTATGTCTTTACAACGCATGTTTTTTCCACGCATGCCTTTACAACGCAGGTTTTACAACGCAAGTTACAACGACTTGCATTGGGGGCGCTGGATAGTGAATAGTTTAATTTACTATTCCAACTCCAGTCCCGGTGGATAGTAGGGAAGGTTTTGGTTAGTAAATTAAACTATTCCCTATCCTACAGCGCCCTCCAGCGCAAGTCGTTGTAACGACTTGCGTTGTAAAAGTACTGCGTGGAAAAAGTTTTGTTGTAAAGGATGTTTCCCCAAGGCCAATAGCTTCCTTCCAAATGCATGGATTCCTCCAAGTGGATGGAACTGGTGGCATTTCTTAAGACCCTCCTCTGATTTGCTCCACACATACAGAACCTAGTGGTCCTTATAATAACGAACAACATAGTAGCAAACTTCTATGTTAGCTGATAGGAGTTGGCTCCATGGCTCAAGTTTCTTTGACATTCCAGAATGGAAGCTGGGCGGTGGGCCACCTGCTAAATCTTTCATTCTTGCATTTTGAGGAACATACAATGGAGAGGCAAATCATCTGCTCAGGGTGTTTCCTCCATCTCACAGCTTCATCTTGGCTAACCCCATTTTTGTTGAACTTTGCAAAAGGTTAGTGTTAGAAATTGGGTTTCTGGTTGGCTGGTGAATGCAGCTAAGCCAAGTAGAACCCACCACTCTAGTCAGGATAAGGGAGTTACAAACCCAAGATAATCCGCTGCTCACCCCCTTGGTAGCTTTGTAGAGCAGTCAGGCTTATCCAAGAGGCAATGTGTAAAGTGATACGCAACACACACACACATACACTAATGACGCACTAGGCACACCACAAAATGAGACTCAACACGAGGTTATAAAAAAATATCCTGTGTATTATACATAAAAACACATTAGACCACAATCCCATGAATCACGTTGCCAACTAGGCAATTGTCAGACAAAGGAGAGATCGTATTTCACTTTGTCAGTTAGGCAATTATCAGAACACATTTAGTGCAATACAGTAACCCTTTTAACTTGCACAGGTTATTTCAACATCATAAAAACAACCATTACTGGGAATATTAGGCAGCTCCTGCACATAGCCTTTAGGGCAAGACAGTAAACATGCTTTTACTTTGCAGGTATCATGAATGGCTTAAACCCCCAATGGTATGCAACTGGGGAGATCTCACGGGCCCCCCTCCTCTGCACCAGACCTCACATGTCTGCCTGTGAGCCTGCAGGGGCATTCGCTAACCCCAAGCCATTACAGAGCTCTCTGTATTACCAAAATGCCAGTGGGCCTCCCTCAGCAAGGCTCCCAGGTGAGCCAACTTGGGACCAGGCAGACCGCTTCCACTCCATCCCTGTGAACAGCAGAGAGGCACACCACACTCTCTTTCTAGTTGGGGCAGCTTGAGGCAACCCACAGCAACAGTGATCCCCGGGACCAGCCTGGCTTTCTCTGCGGGCTCTGATCACCGCATACTTCGAGGTGGCAGGGCCTTGCTAGGGCAATAAAACCAGAGGAACGTGGCCTCAGCTAGTTCATGTATTGCTGTATGAAGCGGTCTCCGTTTCCTAAGAGGGGGCCGCTTTTGAGTGGGTGACATTTTTTTTAAGGCAACCCACTCTGCACAACCCGTGTTCACTGGATCTCTCAACTTGGTGCTGGGGAGAATCCTGAAAATAGAGCGCTCAACATTTGCTCACTTTTCACCCAAACATGAAGCGCTCACCATGCGCTGCTTGGCCCAGAAACAGGGCAAAAGAAGCGCTCACCCTGTGCTTCCTTGTTTGCAAAGTGTAACTGAAGGGGGGAGCGTTCTCAATGCGTTGTCTCCCAGGAACCAAGTGCTAGGCTGGGGGGAAACACAGCGCTTCTGCAGGCTTTCTTCCTTTAGAGAAAAAAAGGGGTGGAGGAAAGTCCAGTCCGTCTTTGAAGTGTTTTATTTTCCTGAGACTTCTAACTGGAGTCAAGCACACACAAGCCATTAGAGATTTCCTTCCCAGGCAGGATACCACAGCAGGGCAAAAAGAGTCAGTCCTTTTCCTCCGCAATAGACGGAAGCAGCAACTGCAGGCCAACCCCTCCTCACTCAGAAAAGGCAGCGCTTCTCACAAAGTCCTTATGCTCTTCTTCTTGGCAGGGTCCTCATTCCTGGAAGTAATCTAAAGTCTTGGGGTTTTAGGTGCAATACTTATACGCCATTTTGTTATTGTTCTCTTCGTGGCAAGGGTCTCTGAATATAATCCAAACCACTCCTGTCCTCCCTGGTGCAGCATAACCACAGGGGTGGAGACAGAATTGTGAAAAGGAGACCCAGCCTAGTCAGGTGCAAGCGAAATTCTAAATGCAGACCAGGTCTATTCAGCCCAGCAATGAGTCACCCAGACAAGGCAGGGCACACCTCAACCCCCCAGTGACTGTCTAAATTGAATGCACATCCCCAGCTCCTGTCACGTCAACACCAGAGGCATAATACACAAGCAGTCAGAGGCACACAGGATGGTAAAGTAAGAAAATGCCTTCTAAAAGTAGCATTGCAAAACACAGAATTTAAAAACCACCTTTACCAAAAGTGTGTTAATAAATTCTGAGTTCAGAGTGCCTAAACTCCATTTCTCTACCTTGTCTCTATGGAAAGTTATACTTGTAAAATGTTATAAAGCAACTCCCATGTTATCTTATGGCACAGATAGCCTTCCAATAGTGAAACACTAAATTGGCAACATTTCACTATCAGGACATATCACACATACCAGTACATATCCTTCCTTTCACATACAGTGCACAATGCCCATTGGGGTACCTTGGCCCTACCTTTGGGATGACTTGCATGTAAAGAAAGTGAAGGTTTGATCCTGGCAAGTGGGTGTATCTGCCAGGGCAATGTCAGTTTAAAACTATGTGTGCAGGCACTAAAGTGGTAGGTTTAAGACACATTTACAGGGCTACTTATGTGGGTAGCACAACCTTGGCCCTACCTTTGGGATGACTTGCATGTAAAGAAAGTGAAGGTTTGATCCTGGCAAGTGGGTGTATCTGCCAGGGCAATGTCAGTTTAAAACTATGTGTGCAGGCACTAAAGTGGTAGGTTTAAGACACATTTACAGGGCTACTTATGTGGGTAGCACAACCAGTGCTGCATACCCACTAGTAGCATTTGATTTACAGGCCCTGGCACACTCAGTGTACTTTACTAGGGACTTACCAGTAAATCAAATATGCCAATCCTGGATAATCAATCATATCATAACTTATACAGAGAGCATATGCACTTTAGTACTGATCAGCAGTGGCAAAGTGCCCAGAATCCTATATCCAAAGAAAACAGGGTCAGAAAAATAGGAGGCAAAAAGGTTGGGGATAAACCAGCCAAAAGAGGCAGGTCTAACAGTCGGGGTTTCCAGTAGTAGGACATTCGTCAGCATCAATGATGTTCTTCCCTTTTTTCTATCACAATTTAAATATGTGGGAGTCTGGGTGAGAATGATCTCACCTCACTCGGCCTTCAGTTCTAAATATTCCTTCCCTCTATTTCATTTAATTTCCAAACTGTTGACTTGGCTTATTAGGACGGAGGTGGAATATATAATGGTGATTAGCCTTTAGCCCTGCATGCAGTTGTTTGTTCTGTTGAGATGAAGTGTGTATTCCCCAGAACCAATGCCCACCCCAAAGTCCTCTTCCCTTTTAGGTATTTTCACAACATCTGTCAGTTCGCTTGAAGGTTGAGAGGAGGAAGCTTCAGCATCTAGGGTTATTGTCCCATCTGCCAGTTACCATTCAGGAATCCTGTCGACTTTTCACTTGGTGGTCTTCAGGTCTTCAGTATGCCTGTTTTTCCTCTTCAAGAACTAAAAAATCTTGAGACCTTTGTGGCTGTGAGGCCATATAGGTATTACAATTTTTTCAAGATGGATTTGATCTTGGGCTAGCAGTTTCCACCATGAGCGTCCAATAGGTCGCTGTAAAAGCAGTCAGGTCTCATTGGGTGGCCTCTCAAAGATGGAAGCCCTGGGAGGTAGGCCACTGAAGATTTTTCTCTTTGTCGCCCTTCGGTTCATTCTGTGGTTTACGTTTGGAATTTACCCTTGGTTCTCAAAGCCATACAACATCCTCATTTTGCGCCAATAACTGAGATTGATTTATACTTTTTTAACCCAAACAGTTTTTGGTGGCTGTTTCTCTGAATGGTGGTTAGCTATATTAGGGTCCTTACCTGTTTGAGCTCTTTACTTAGGTTTTTCCCAACAGATTGATATGACGACTGGGACTAGGTTTTTCTCTGGAGGTGGTAACTGTCTTTTACCCAAAACAGGAAATCGTAATTCTTTCCTTTTTCTCCCTCCTCTTTCACCCGAGGAGGAGGCATAGCATTTGTTGGCAGTTCAAATGTACCATATCTGTTCTGTAGGTTACATACTTTGTGAAATCCTCTTTACAAATTTTGATGTGTGTCGGAAGGGATATAAACCTTCTGCTTATTCTCTGAGATAACAGATCAAATCTATGGTCTCTCTTGCCTATATCTCACAGCGGTTTTCCTTGCCAACAATTGTACAAGAGAGGTCCTCCACTGTATGGCTGCTTCAATGGCCTAGACCATGCCATCATCCACCCAGGAAATTGGCTGGGTATTCACTTGAGCAACTCCTTCCAAGTTTGTCTTATACTGCCTACTGAATGGGCAGCAATGCGGTTTCCTTGGATTTTGAGACTGAAGTTTTACTTCCTGAATAATCCTCTTATGTAATGCTTTATTATTTAATAAGATAGATGTTGCATTACTTCTAAGTGCTACATTTTATTTGAGCAGTGTTGTGATTGGTCTGAGCCGCGTGGCAAGGTGTTCAGACAAGGAATGGAAGCATGGGCATGTTCTCCACCTGAACATAAAAAGTGTGCATGTCTGTTTTGCTGGCCCAAGACGGCTGGCCAAATAGTCATGGGCACTTGGAGAGTTCCACGACTCCTCCCCCTGCGCTGCCCAGCATAGCCCCGCAAAACTGCCTCAGCACAGAAAAATAAAATGCTAATAGCCTTGCGTTATTATCATTTTATTTTTACTTTTTGCAGTGCTGAAAGGCAGTGGGGCGACGCTCCATCGCCTTTGAAAAGGAGCCGCCCCTGTCGCCTTCAGGTGTTCATAACGGGCACGATTAGGAGGTCTGGAATCGAGGCAGTAGGCTGTCTGTGCGAGTTTCTAGCAGTGCCTGTCAGTGGGTCAAAATGGTGTTCAGAATACATGGTCATCCAACCCTTGGTCTCCCTGCAGAGTGCACCGAGGGATGGTCGTGCATTCCAGTCGTAATTCTGATGCAATATGTGTGAAAGAGGCAAACAAGCGAAAGTAAAAGAAAATGAGGTGCTTAGAAGTGAGTGGATGTGTAGTGTGTTTGGGGGACCTGAAATAGATAGGAAGAAGTACATTCTGGAAAGTGAGAGGGTGATGAAGAGGAAAGAGATTAATTTTAAGATATGCAAATGGATTGGATGTGGAGAAACAAAAGTGTACATATCTCACAGAGTGAACATAACAGGAATGATGGAGGCATTATACTGACCACCATCCCTTCCACAGGCTCCTTAATGTTTAATTCACGTATTCACTATTTCAGAATTGAAATATTTTCAATAATAATTATTTACAACAAAGTCATTGTTGTTACTCATTTACCTTAAACAGCTAACAACCACTGATAAAGCCAATAGTCCTGGCTGGTTTTAGGTGTATGTAAATTGTTGTGTTATATATCTGGATACAATAGCAGAAAGCTCGCAGAGGAATAAAATATCAGTTGCGAGGCATACTATGGGAATCACAGAAATGTAGTTTATGTGTTTAAGCCACACCCGTAATTACACTGCCGTCTTCCTTCCTTTCAGAGACTCTCCCACTTTTTCATCCCACTTAAAACCCTGGGGATGAGGAAGGATGGTCACCCATGAGGACTCCAGTGTTGAGAAAAGGAAGCTCTCACAATACCCTGAGGGTTCAACTTGTCGAAGCCAACTGATGGAGAGCGAGTGATAGTGATTTGCTCAGAATCACACAATATAGTCCACTTGGGAGGCTGACGGCTTGTCTAATAGATTACAATTTCGGTGCCATGAAAGAGAAAAAGAATAGGAGTGTGTGCCTACAATGCGAGAATATCTATTATTAATGAAAACCATTGACTTCTGTAACTATAAGCACCTGCCATCTCTCAGTAGCCCAGGATAACTTTTGCGGTGAACGTACCCTGTACAAATACGCTTAATATGTGTTATGTTGTGTTATTAAAAAGGGAAAAACAACTATAAAGACCTCGGTGGGGCACGTTGCCAGGAAGTTGGGGGAATCGTATCGCGCCTTCAGTCGTTAGCCGCCATGAATAATTCATTTATTTCCAGCAGTCAGCCAGGGTCTCCCCCTTTTTCTCTGCGCTGTTTGCTGCAATTACTGGCAGCTCTCGCAGCTGCAAACGAACAGCAGAGGACGAACGGGGGCCTGTGTTGCGATCCAGGGCCTTGGAATTATTAAACTCTAAATGCTTTGCTCCCAAACGCGGCCTCATGTTTTGGTTTTTATGACAATTATATTCAAATCAATCCTGGGCAGAAATACACACGTTGCGTGCTTTATTGGTTTACAGCGGCGCAGTAATGTGCCGGGGCTCTCGCGGGCGCACGACGTCACTCCGGGGAGACAGATTAGCGCGGTAATCTCCTCCATCGACGCTTTCTGCTGCGGAATCAAAGGCGAACTCGGCGCGCCATATGCAGAACAGCTCGTCGGATCAAAGCCTTAGTTACTTATATAAATATAAATATGAAGATTATGTGCATACATAACCAGAGCGGGCACTTAATGTGTGTGGAAAAACTGGTGGCACGAGGGTAGCCACCTGACACACAACACGAGGCCGGATTTACTCAGATTTCCTGTTTGGGTGTGTCTCTTTTTTGGCACAGGGAGGTGTAACATGGGTGATCCCTTGGATCCACACATGTATTTTGAGGTAAAACCAGATTTACTAAAGTCTGAATTCTTGGGTTTGTGTCAAAATGGTGCTCCTACCTGAGGATGATGTAGTGAGGAGAAACATCTTTATTCATTGCTTCCTCTTCACATGAGTGCTGCATTATGCAGCATACGTGCAAAGAGAAATAAACCACTAAGGATAGTTTTTGTGCCGGAAGGTACCTCTTCCTGCACAAAACATTCCTGCTCACAATGCAGACACCCATGCACCATGTCGCAAAGGTGCCTGCATCGGCGCTAGGCAGCCACATGGGCGCAAGCACCTGGAGGGAGTTGAACAGCGCAATATCTTTGTAAAGTGGTGCAGTTCAGATCTCTCCCATTCAAGCAATGCAGTGCAGCAACTTGCCTAGTTGTGCTGCATTGTGTGAACTGTTAGTAAATTTGGGCCACAGTGGCTGAGGACCTAGAAAGGACACACATAGGCTTTGAGGGCCCAGGAGAGAAATGCATCTAGAGGCTAAGGCTGCAGAAATCAATCAATCAGGGAATTGTAAGCGCGCTACTCACCCATGAGGGTTTCAAGGCACTGGGAGGGGGGTGGGGGTCGATCCGCAGATCTGTTTAGCCTGGGAGCTAGGTCTTGAGGATATTCGTTAAGGTGTTCAGGAATGGGCACGTCAAAAGTCTGTAGGTAGCTCGTTCCAGGTCTTGGCTGCAATGTGAGAGAAGGATCTTCCGCCTGCTGTAGTTCCGTAGTTTGAGGGTCTGTGGTTCGGTGGTTCCGAACCCGTTCAACAAAGGTCGTCGGATATAGACGATTTTGGTATCAGTGGACCGCAAATCACGAGTGCGGGGTGTACGAGTGTTTCCGCAATAATCGATCAATGAGAACACTACGTATTCAGGGATTTCGTTTGAACCCTCGGGTTCCATTTTGTGCACGGCAGCCATTTTGTGTGGTTGCCCTCACATAGGCCGATGACTGCGGCCGAACAAGTCCTTGGGACACGTACACCTTAACTGACTCTTGTTTGACCTGGCCGAACTGACTCCCTTGCCCGAGGCCGACCTCGCTGAGCCAGTTCCTTGTTAAACAGCTGGCCAGATAAAGATCAAAGAGCAGGACATTGCCGAAGTTTATGGTACACTGCACCCACCCTTCTATCCTGCTTCTCATCTGTTTCTGTTCCTTCCTTTATGGCTTAATCACTGATTTGGTTGAGGTTTTATGATGGTTTGTCCGGCCTGATTGAACAGGAAAGTTGGAATGTGCTTGGTCATTTCTGGTGGGCTGGACAACGGAAAGTGGGATTGTCGTCATGCGCTACTTTTTGAAATGTCATGTCCCCATTGGACAGTTTGTATGTAATCGATGCTAGCCTGGAATGTGATTTTTGGCATAAAAGACCATGCCCCGCTCATTGAATTTGTGCAGTCTCTAGCGAACCACCCGTGTTGTGCTTCGTAGACCTCTGTTCCTGGTTGCAGCCAATAAACTTTGGTCTTTGAGGTCATCAAGAAGTGTCCCGTGTCTCTGTTTGACGAGGCAGGGGAACTCAAAGACATTGGGCGTTTTCCCTGGCGCTGCTGGGTTCTAAAACCCAGTTCTTCACTGCTCTGGCTCTGTGGATGCACAGGGTTTTAGCCAGTGAGAGGTTGGAAGATCAGAAGTTTCTTTTGGGTACGTGGAAGTTGATTCTGTCGTTGAGGTATTTGGGTCCGTTGTTGTGTAGGCATTTTTAGGCGTGAGTGAGGATTTTGAAAGTGACTCTTTTCTCCACGAGGAGCCAGCGCAGACTTTGTAGGTGTTGACTGATGTGTTCATGTCGGGGAATGCCGAGGACCAGTCTAGCAGTGGTGTACTGTATTGTCTGGAGTTTGCGGAGTAGGGACTTGTTGATGCCGGCATAGAGTGCGTTTCAATAGTCCAGTCTGCTGGTGTTGAGTGTGTGGTCTTCCTTGACTCAGGGGAGACCCACTTGAAGGTCTTGTGGAGGATGCGGAGGCTGTTGAAGCAGCTGGAGGTGACAGCGTTGACCTGTCGGTTCATGGTAAGTGATGAATCGAGTATGATGCTGAGTTTCTTAGCGTGGTCGGAGGGTGTTGGGGGGCTTCCGAGGGCAGTCGGCCACCAGGTGCTTTCCCATGCAGAAGGGGTGGTACTGAGGACTAGGACTTCTGTCTTCCCGGCGTTGAGCTCCAGGCTGCTGTTGGTCATCCAGACTGCGACGTCTTGCATTCCTTTCTGGAAGTTGAGTTTGGCAGTGGTGGGGTCTTTGGTGAGGGAGAGGATGAGATGGGTGTCATTGGCGTAGGATACGATGTTGAGGCTGAGGTGTCGGACGATGGCTGAGAGGGGGGCCAAGTAGATGTTGAAAAGGGTGGGGCTCAGTGATGAACACTGTGGGACTCCGCAGGTGATTTTCGTGGGGTCGGAGATGAAGGGTGGGAGTCTGATCTTTTGGCTTCTTCCGGTGAGGAATGCTCAGATCCAGTCCAGGGCTGTTCCTTGTATGTCTGTGTGGTGAAGTCTGGCGACTAGTGTGCGATGGAAGACGGTGTCGAAGGCCGCTGATAGGTTTAGTAGGATGATGGCAGTGGAGTGGCCTTGGTCCAGGAGGGTGCGGATGTCGTCTGTGGCGGCAAGTAGGGTGGTCTCTGTGCTGTGGTTGCTTTGGAATCCGGATTGGGATGGGTCGAGGACGGCGTTCTCTTCAATGAATTGTGCCAGTTTTCTGTTGACTGTTTTCTCTACAACTTTGGCTGAGAAGGGGAGGAGCGAGATGGGCAGCTAGTTCTTGAGGTCGGTGAGGTCAGCTGTGGGCTTCTTAAGTAGGTGTCTGACTTCTGCGCACTTCCAGCCGTCTGGGAAGGTACCTGTTTTGAAGGTGGTGTTGATGGTGCGTTGAAGTTCGGGTGCAATGATGGCCGCTGATCTGTGGTAGATGTGTGGGAGGCAGGGGTCGGTGGGGGCCCCCAAGTGGATGCTTTAGATGATCGAGGCGGTGTCGGCGGCCGTGATCGGTGTCCAATTGGAGATGGTGGGCTGGCTGGTGTTTCTGGGGGGCGGGGGCCGTCTGTCGAGCGTGGTGGATGGTCGATGAAGTTGTCGTAGGGGTCTTTGATCTGTAGGTGGAAGTAGGTTCCAAGCTTGTCACAGAGGTCTTGGGATGGGGTGATGTCTGTGGCTTCGCTGCGTGGGTTGGTGAATTCTTGAATGACACTGAAAAGTTCATTGGAGTTGGCCAGGATTTTGTTGTGGATGAAGTTTCTCTTGGTGACTCTGATCTGGTTGTGGTAGTCCGTCATGGCGTCCTTGTAGGTGGTGTGGTTTTCGGTTGTCTTGGTGTTTCCCCAATTCTTCTCCAGGTGTCTGCAGGTGCGTCTGGCTTCTTGGAGAGTGGTGGTGAACCTGGTGCGTTGTCTGTCGGGGTAGCGTACTGCCCAAGCTCGTCTGAGCAGTTGGTGCCCAGGTGTGGTTGTCTTGGGTGAGGGTGGAGTTAATTTACTTGTCGGTAACCTTGCTCCAGTTAAATCGTGGTGGGCGTGGGACTGGTTTTGGTGCCTTGGGTTTATTGATTATGAAGTGTGCGCAGTGGTGGATGGTCCATGGCGGCTGCGTTATGTGGCTGAATTGGAGGCTGTTTCCTGCCGCGAAGATGGGGTAGAGGGTGTGTCCTGCTCTGTGGGTCTGTGTGTTGATGAGTTGTTTAAGTTTGATGCTGGCGAAGTTGTCACGAAGAATAGTGGAGTTGGGGTCACTGGGGTTGTAGAGGTGGAAGTTCAGGTCTCCAATGAGTATGTAGTTAGTTGAGGCGATTGTGTTGGAAGCAATGAAGGCGGTGATGGTGGTGGAGAAGGGTGTTCGGGGGCCAGGGGGTTTGTAGACAAGGGTTCCTCGGAGTGTGGCTTTGAGGGTGGTCTGGATCAGGAAGCGCAGGGGTTCGGCGGAGGGGAAGGCTTTGCTGGAGGTGGTGAGGAGGAGGGTGCTCTTGTGGGTGATGGCGAGGCCCCCTCCTGCGTGGTTGGGGCGGTCCTTCCTCTGGATCTTGTAAACTTCTGGGATGGCCGTGCTGATGTCGGGGGGAGGATGCGTTGGTCCAGGTCTCTGTGAAGTAGGCGATGTTGGGCGAGGGAGAGTCGAGTAGGTTCCAGATTTCCATGGTGTGTTTGTGTACGGAGCGTACGTTGACAAGGATGCATTTTATGGTGTTGCTAGTGCTGGCGCCGGCGGTGTTGGAGGCCGGGGTGGCGTTGAGGGTCTGGCGGCAGCGGAGGCAGGAGAACTGGCCGGCGGTTGTGTTCAGAGAGGCCTGTTGGCATTCTCTAAGTCTTCCAGGGTTGAGTGCGAGGAGGGTGGTGGTGTCGTAGCGATGGGTAGTGGGAGGTCCAGGGTTGCTTGCGCTGGCTGTGGTCGTGTCATGGACGGGCGCAGATGAGCTGGCCTTTGGCGCACCCGCCGTGCGTGGCCGCAGCGCGACCACGCAGCAGCCGCTATTAAGTAGGGGAGGAGGGAGAAAGGAGATGCTGGAGGCGGGAGCGGGGGAATTCCGGGCGTGGAATGCTGGGGGGGAATTTCGGGGGGGGGAATTCCGGGGGGGATGGGCCGCAGTGGCAGCAGCAGCGAAAGGCGAAAGTAACAGGCAGGCATTTGAAAATGAAAACAGTGGTGGGATTAGAGCAAGACACAGATGGTTACAATAACAGTGGCACAACAGGGAAAAAAATTAAGAAAAAGAACGGCTGAGAAAGGTTACGTTGGTTGCAGGCAGTCTGGTCCCAATTGGAGTGGGCAGCAGGCGCAGGAGCTGGCAGCAGCCTCGAACCTCCCAAGGAGGAGGTCGGGGTCTCGAGGCAAGAGACAGCACAGGGGAGCAGCGGGAAGAGAGTGGAGCTAGACCAAGGGTCGGAGGTCTTACTCCCAGAAGGAGTCAAATACAGGGCCTTAGGACAATGAAAGAGACGGTAAATGTGCTAGGGGTCAACAAAAAAAACATGGGGAAGTACATATAGGGTCACAATAGACTACTATCAAACCCTTTGTGAGTATGCTCTGGCAGAGCATCTGTGATGTGCTAGTGTGTGGGTGACAACTCCTTCCCCTCATCAAGTTAGAGATGGTCCATCCTTCCAACACACATGACCCTTTGTTTCACTGTCTGGGAGCAATACACAATGATCAACTGCCAGCTACATCTATTCATGTGACACAGAATACAGGCAGCAGACACCAGATGTTTGGAACACGAAAATGCCAATTTTCTAAAAGTATATAATAAATAAATTAGCCTAGCAGAAGAAGGCGCAGAAGATGGATGTGAGCAAGAGTTGGAGAGATGCTGGGCCAGCCATGGCTGGTCCATTGGGACTAAGGGACCACCCCCCGCCCCCCCCTTTTGCCCCTCACAAACAGTGTCTTTCAGCCTGAACAAAGGACAGTCTAACAGACACTGTTCATTTTCAGGTCAGGCAGCCAGCCTAGCTGCCTGAGCTGAACTTTGCTGGGCTAAGTAAGTCACAGCTTCAGTGGGGGCGACCTCCTCAGCTAAGCAAAGGTCCCTGAGTCCCTCCCCTCAGTGACGAGGAGTAGCGTTACTAATTGCCTTGCACTTGGGTGCTTCAGTTTTAAACCCAGAAGCCCCCAGGGACGAGTGTCAATAAGTGAAACTTCATCACAGAGTGGGTGGGGTCAGCAGTATCACTGACCCCATCCCACTCTGTGATGACGTAGGGACCTTAGGTCAGCCAATGAAGAAAGCAGCAGTCCCAAGCCTCCTGGAACTTCAGAGGCAGAGTTGCAGGTAAGTGTGTGTTTTTTTTAACTTAATGTTTGGTGTCTGCATGCATGAATGTTTGGTAATGAGTGTTGTGAATGGATGTGTTTGTGTGTGTGTGCGTGTGCGTGTTTGAATGCATGGCTGTGAGTGTGTATGTGTATGTGTGCCCCGTCTGCCCCCCTCCCTCCTAAATGTACCAGCCACTACTGTGCTGGGTTCCAATATAACTGTAAACAGAAAATGA
Source organism: Lissotriton vulgaris (assembly GCF_964263255.1). Classification (NCBI taxonomy): domain Eukaryota; kingdom Metazoa; phylum Chordata; class Amphibia; order Caudata; family Salamandridae; genus Lissotriton; species Lissotriton vulgaris. Next base: position 906,755,695 of record NC_141695.1, read on the forward strand.
AAAACTTTGAAGGAAGACAGAAGAAAGACATTTGAAAATGATGGAAAATCGTGGTAAAGCAAGATGCATGAGCTGTAACACAAAAACAATAAGAATCATCACCTGTCAGGGTCCCGAGAGAATCCAAAAGAAACGCGTCAACTGCAAATTTGGGGAGTGTCTTCATTGGATAAAAGTTGTACAGTAAACACCTAAAAAAGGACACCAGGATTGTACAGTCTACAGGAACAGAACTGTCCTAGAACTCCCAAAGTCATTAATAGCAAGAAGGGTTTTGACTAATTAATTTTAACAATGCCAACCTCTGCATCTTGGTCATTTTCTGACTGGTCATGGGAGGACATTTTGAAATAACAAGGTTATATATGTTGGTGTTGTATAACTATTGTTATAAGTAAAGCCAGAGTCTTGTGTTGTGTTGTATAGTGTGAATATATTTTTTGATTTTCTGAATGTAGTCAAACAAAAATGTTTACATGTATGAATTGCATTCAAAAGTTTTGAAATCACAGTGAATAAATTCCCAGGTCAAATTTACTTGACCTTGGAAAAATAATGTTGTTTTTAATTAAGGAAGCTTGGGTAATTTGCTTAATATATATATATCTAGTGGGCCCAACTCAACTGTTTTAAAAGGGCCCAGTCCCCAAATACGCCAACTTTCTAAAAGTGGCATTTTCTGAATTTTGAAGTAAAATCCTACTTTACCACTTAAGAGGGCATTACATTACAATTCTTTGAACACCAAACTTGACATTCAAACCTGCTCTCAGTTATCACTTATTAAATGTAAATAGTAAGCCCAATGTTATCATATGGGATAGGTTGACATTGCTGTAGTGAAAAACAAATGTAAGGGTTGTTCACTACCAGGAAATGCAAAAATTAAAAGTACATGTCCCACTTTTTAAATACAAAGCACCTTGCCCTCTTGGCTTAGTTGGGTCTGCCCTAGGGGTGACTTATGTACTAAAATGGAAGGTTTAGGCCTGGCAAAAGGTTCATTTTGCCAGGTTAAAAAGGCAGTTTAAACTGCACACAAAGGCTGCAATGGCAGGTCTGAGACATGTTTAAAAGGCTAAGTAAGTGGGTGTCACAATCAGTGTTTCAGGCCCCTAGTAGCATATAATTTACAGACCCTGGGACATGTAGTATCAGTTTACTAGGGACCTACAAGTAAATTAAATAGGCCAATTGGCTGTAAGCCAATGTTACCTTGTTTAAAGAAGAGAACACATACACTTTAGCACTAGTTACAGTGGTAAAATGCGGAGAGTCTTAAATGCTAACAGAAATGGTTTCAGTAAAGAGGAGGAAGGCAAAAAAGTTTGTTAACTACACTACAGAAATGGCAAAGTCAAAACAACCCAAGACTAGTTTCACCGATTTGGCCTCCTCAGTCAGGTATGGCTTGGCTCCAGTGGTGCAGTGAGCATGAGATGTCTGGGCATGTTTTTCGCTACTAGGGCGTTACTTAAAACACGCAAAAGATGATTTTAGGATGCTTGTAATAAGTCTAACCACTGGCAATCGCTCACAGGTGCACTCCAGCCCATCATTTTTTTGCCAACCATTCCACCTTCGGTTTGGACCTCGCCTTATTCAAATCAGTCTTGACACTGCTCCAAGGACAGTCTAGCTGGAACTGCCAGCTCAGGTCCTCCCTGAACCAGATCATAAGCAAGCCAAGAATGTTTCACACTGACTGGGGCTGTTAAGTCAGTTGTAGCTTATTTTCAGTGGCACAGTTTGCATGGGACCCACGTCTGAGCATACCCTTGGCCACTTATACAAAACACACACAAGGTGATGAGAGGATGCCTGCAAAAAGTCTAAACACTGGCAATTACTTTGGGTAGCATTCCAGCCCAAAGGTCTTTTGCCTGCCATGCTACCTAAGTTTAGAACCAGCCATATGTAAATAAGTCTTTACCCTGCTCACAGCCAGACTGTGAACCAAAACCAGCCCAGGCAATCAGCTCGTCTGGCCCCCTGTGGGTGCTAGTGGAAAGCTTTCTTGTAGGGGTCCGAGACCGATATTGCAGCTGGACTGTAAAACCGGTCCTAGGTAAAAAAAAATGGCCCCCCAGGGGTCCAAAACTGGCCCACACCCAAGCGACCCATTGGGGAAATGCTGGGTGCCCGCAACGGCCAGTCCGGCCCTGACCCTGTTCCAATATGAACAGTTTAGCCTGAACTGCCAGGCCAGGTCCACCCTGAACTGGAACACAAGCGGTCCAAGACCGGTTTCGCTCTGATTGGGGTTCTTCAGTCATGTGTCTCTTGGTTCCAGTGGCACAGTGAATACAGGACCCACGAGTGGGCATACCCATGGCCTTTTAGGGCACAACATGAAACACACAAAAAGCAATGGGAAATTGCTTGCAATAAGTCTAACCACTAGCAATTACTCAGGTTGGCATTTCACCCATCATTCTTTTGCCTACCAAGCCAACTCTGTTTGACTCCTGCCATAAGCTAACCAGTCTTGTCATTGATGCAGTAGGAACAGTCCAGCCCAAACTGCCAAGCCAGGTTCTCCCTGAACCAGAATGTGAGCAACCCAAGGCCAGTGTCACCCTGACTTGGGATCTTCAGCTGAGTGTAGCTTGGTTCCAGTGGCACAGTGAGCATGAGACCCACGTTTTGGCATACCTATGGCCACTTAGGGGGCTACATGAAACACATAAAGGTGATGGGAGGATGTATGCAATACGTCTAACCACTGGCAATTACTCAGCTAACACTGCAGCCCATCTTTCTTTTGCATACTGTACCACCTGTTTGGGCCCAACTATAAGCAAATCAGTCTTGACCCTGCTCCAATCAATCAATCAATCAATCAATCAATCAATCAAAGTACTTGTAAAGCGTGCTACTTACCAGTGAGGGTCCCAAGGCACTGAGGGGAGAGGGGGGTGCTGCTACTGCTCGAAGAGCCAGGTCTTGAGGAGTCTTCTGAAGGCGAGTAGGTCTTGGGTCTGCCGTATGTGGGTAGGGAGCGTGTTCCGGGTCTTAGGGGCGAGGTAGGAGAAGGATCTGCGGCTGGAGTTAGTTCGTTGCATGCGGGGGACAGCGGCAAGGGCGAGGCTGGCGGAGTGGAACTGGCGGGTGGGGGTGTGGAAGCTGAGTCTGCTGTTCAGGTAGTCTGGTCCGGTGTTGTGGAGTGCTTTGTGTGCGTGGGTGAGGAGCTTGAAGGTGATCCTCTTGTCGAAGGGGAGCCAGTGTAGGTCTCTCAGGTGGGGGGTGATGTGGCTGCGGCGGTGGACTTTGATGATCAGTCGGACGGAGGCGTTTTGGATGCGTTGTAGTCGTCGTAGGTGTTTGGCTGGGATTCCTGCATAGAGTGTGTTGCCATAGTACAGTCTGCTGCTGACGAAAGCCTGTGTCACCGTCCTTCTTGTTTCGGTCGGGATCCACTTGTATATCCTGCGGAGCATGCGGAGGGTGTTGTAGCAGGAGGAGGATACGGCGTTGACCTGCTTAGATATGGAGAGGGAGGAGTCATAGATGAATCCTAGATTGCGTGCATGGTCAGTGGGTGTTGGTACTGTTCCCAGTGTGGTCGGCCACCAGGAGTCGTCCCAGGCTGGGGGGGTGGGTCCAAGGATGAGGACCTCCGTCTTGTCCGAGTTCAGCTTCAGACGGCTGCTCCTCATCCAGTCGGCGACGGCCTTCATTCCCTTGTGGAGGTTGGTTTTGGCAGTGTGTGGATCCTTGGTGAGGGAGAGTATGAGCTGGGTGTCGTCAGCGTAGGAGATGATGTTGAGGTCGTCATGGGTGGCCAATTGTGCGAGGGGGGCCATGTAGACATTGAACAGCGTTGGGCTGAGGGATGAGCCCTGGGGGATGCTGCAGATGATGTCGGTGGCTTCGGATAGGAAGGGTGGGAGGCGGACGCTCTGGGTTCTGCCGGAGAGGAAGGACGTGGTTCAGTCAAGAGCCTTATCTTAGATTCCGGCTTCTAGGAGGCGTGTCTTTAGAGTGCGATGGCAGACCATGTCGAAGGCGGCTGACAGGTCCAGGAGGATGAGGGCTGATGTTTTGCTGTTGTCTAGTTGGTGCCTGATGTCGTCTGTGGCGGCGATGAGGGATGTCTCTGTGCTGTGGTTTCATCTGAATCCAGACTGGGACGGGTCCAAGATGTTATTGTCTTCCAGGTGGCGGGCCAGTTGCATGTTGATGATTTTCTCGACCTTTGCCGGGAACGGGAGCAGGGAGATGGGCTTGAAGTTCTTGAGGTCCTTGGGGTCCACTTTGGGCTTCTTGAGGAGGGCATTGATTTCGGCGTGCTTCCAGATTTCCGGGTATGTCGCTGTTTCGAAGGAGATGTTGATAACCTTCCATAGTTGGAGTGCGATGGCTGCGTCTGCTTTGTTGAATACGGGGTGTGGGCACGGGTCAAACAGAGATCCTTAGTGGATGGAGTTCATGCCCTTGCATGTCTCGTCGTCGTTGATGTTTGACCAGGAGGTCAGGCAGTTGGCGCTGGTGGTGTTCACAGGGGAGGTGGAGTCTGGTGTAGTCGGGGCGGTCATGTGTTGAAGCTGTCGTGGATGTCAGTGATCTTGCAGTGGAAGAAAATGGCTAGTGAGTCGCACAGTTCTTGTGAGGGCGGGATGTCGTTGGCGTTGGCGCTGGGGTTGGAGAGTTCCTTTACGATGCTGAAGAGCTCTTTGCTTTCGCGTGCGTTGTTATCCAAGCGGTCTTTGAAGGAGGATCTCTTGGCTAATCTGATGAGGTGGTGGTGTCTGCGGGTGGTGCCCTTGTGGGCTGCGTGGTTGTCTGGTGTGCGTTCGTGGAGCCATGTCTTCTCCAGTTTTCGGCATGCGTGTTTAGAGGTCTGGAGCTCGTCGGTGAACCAGTTGGCTCTCTTGTTAGCGTGGCTGTTGGAGGGTTTCTTGAGCGGGCGAGGGTGTTGGCGCAGTCGTCGATCCACTGTCTGAGTTTTCGGGCTGCGGCGTCTGGGTTGGTGGGGTCGGTGGGTGGGTTCTTGGCGAGGGAGGTGAGCAGCTGGTCTTCAGTGACTTTGCTTCACAAGCGGTGAGGCAGCTGTTGGGTGCAATGGTGCGTGGTTGGTTTCTTGAAGGTGAAATGGATGCAGCGGTGGTCGGTCCAGTGGAGTTCGGTGGTGTGGTCGAAGGCGGCGTGGGAGCCTGTGGAGAAGACGGGATCCAGCGTGTGGCCGGCGGCGTGGGTGAGTGCGGTGACGAGTTGTCTGAGGCCGAGGTTGGCGAGGTTGTCGATCAGGGTGGAGAAGTTGGTGTCGATGCTGTTCTCGAGTTGGAAGTTCAGGTCCCCGAGGAGGATTTAGTCCATGGAGGCGAGTGTGTGGGTGTTGGTGAGGTCGGCGATGGAGTCGCTGAACTGAGCCCGGGGTCTGGGGGGTCTGTAGATGAGTGTTCCTCTGAGGGTGGTGTGGGGTCGGTGTGGATTCAGAAGTGCAGGTGTTCGGCGGTGTTGAGGGTGTCGTCTGTGTGAGTGACGACCTTGAGTGTGGAGTTGTGGACGATGGCTATTCCTCCTCTGATTCCGTTGGCGCAATCCCCGCGGGTGATCTTGTAGCCATCTGGGATGGCTATGGTGATGTCGGGCGCCGAGGAGTTGTTCCACCAGGTCTCGGTCAAGAAGGCCACGTCAGGGGCGGAGGTGTCGAGCAGATCCCAGAACTCGACTGCGTGTTTGCATGTGGAGCGGGTGTTGAGGAGTATGCAGAGGAGGTGGTTAGGTCCAGTCCTTTGAGGATTGGTGGTTCTGTCGCAGGTGAAGCTGCAGGTGTGGCAGGAGAAAGGTCCGTGGGTCCGTTTTGGGGCGGCCTCGAAGCAGGTGTGTTTGAGGCTGGCATTGAGTGCGTGGAGGATGCTGGCATCGTAGTGGATTCTGGTGTCGTGGCGTTCGCGGGGTCCAGGGGTCTGGCGCTGGGTGAGGTCCATGCGCGGACGGGCATAGACGGGCTTGCCTTAGGCGCGCCTTTGGCGCGCAAGCCGCGCGCCTGCTGCAAGCGGACGCTGGGCACCCGCTGCGCGGCGCTTCTCGGCCGGCATCTGAGGTGGCTTGGGAGGGAGGAGCAGCTGGGAGGCGGGAGCGGGGAGGTGAATGGGTGTTCAGGGGGGGCGGTCCGCAGGGAAGCAGCGGCGGGAAAGGGCCTGATCGGGAGCGGTGGGGAGGCAGGGGGAACTGGCGCACAGGGCAGAGGGGAGGGAAAAACCCAGGAAATAAGGAGGCAGCAGGGAGGCAGGAACCAGGCAGTCAGGTGACAAGCAGCGGCGTGGGGGCGACCTGCCTGCGAGCAGGGTCAAAGGTCACAAAAAAGCACAGAAAGGACACAAAAAAATGGGGGAACGAGTGGCACAGAGGCACAAAGGTCACAGGAAAGTGCAGAAAAGGTCACAAAAAAACAGGGGGAAACGAGTGGCACAGAGGCAGAAAGGTCACAAGAAAGGGCAGAAAGGCCACAAAAAACGATGGGAAACGAGTGGCACAGAGGCAGAAAGCTCACAAGAAAGGGCTGAAAGGTCACAAAAAAACGGGGGGAACCGAGTGGCACAGAGGCAGAAAGGTCCCAAGAAAGGGCAGAAAGTAGGCAGAGAGACACGGGGGCCACGAGGGGAGCAGAAGGAAAAACCGGGCAGAGAGACACGGGGCAGCGAGGGAGAGAACGGGCACAGGCGGTGCTGTGCGGAGGGGGAGCGACCTACCTGGAAGGGTCAAGGGTCGCTCTCCTTACTGCGCAGCGGCCGGCCTATATGGGGAGGTGGGAGGGAGGAGCAGCTGGGAGGTGGGGTAGCGAATGGGCCGTCAGGGTGGCGGGGCCGCAGGGGACGCAGCGGCGAGTGGCAGCGAAGGAAACAGAAGGCAAAAGGTCACAAGAATACAGGGTGAAACGAGTGGCACAGATGCAGAAAGGTCCCAAGAAAGGGCAGAAAAGGTCACAAAAAACGGGGGGAAACGAGTGGCACAGAGGCATTTATGGTCCCAAGAAAAGGCAGAAAAGGTCACCAAAAACGGAGGAAACGTGTGGCACAGAGGCCCAAAGGTCACAAGAAAGGGCAGAAAAGGTCACAAAAACAGGGGGGTACGAGTGGCACAGAGGCACAACGGTCCCAAGAAAGGGCAGAAAAGGTCACAAAAAATGGGTGGAAACGAGTGGCACAGAGGCAGAAAGGCCCCAAGAAGGGGCAGAAAAGGTCACAGAAAACGGGGGGAAACGAGTGGCACAGAGGCATTTATGGTCCCAAGAAAAGGCAGAAAAGGTCACCAAAAACGGAGGAAACGTGTGGCACAGAGGCCCAAAGGTCACAAGAAAGGGCAGAAAAGGTCAAAAACAGGGGGGTACGAGTGGCACAGAGGCACAACGGTCCCAAGAAAGGGCAGAAAAGGTCACAAAAAATGGGTGGAAACGAGTGGCACAGAGGCAGAAAGGCCCCAAGAAGGGGCAGAAAAGGTCACAGAAAACGGGGGGAAACGAGTGGCACAGAGGCACAAAGGTCCCAAGAAAGGGCAGAAAGGTCACTAAAAATGGGGGGAAACGAGTGGCACAGAGGCAGAAAGCTCACAAGAAAGGGCAGAAAGGTCACAAAAAACGGGGGGAAACGAGTGGCACAGGAGGCAGAAAGGTCCCAAGAAAGGCAGTAAGGTCACAAAAACAGGGGGAAACGAGTGGCACAGAGGCAGAAAGAGGGCAGAAAGGTCACAAAAAAATGGGGGGAAACGAGTGGCACAGGAGGCAGAAAGGTCCCAAGAAGGGCAGAAAGGTCACAAAAAACGGGGGAAACAAGTGGCACAGGAGGCAGAAAGGTCCCAAGAAGGGCAGAAAGGTCACAAAAAACGGGGGGAAACGAGTGGCACAGAGGCAGAAAGGTCCCAAGAAAGGGCAGAAAGGTCACAGAAATGTAGGGGCAGCTAAGCAACAGAAGGCAAAACGGGCAGAGAGACACGGGGGCCGCGAGGGGAGCAGAAGGAAAAACCGGGCAGAGAGACACAGGGGCAGCGAGGGAGAGAACGGGCACAGGCAATGCTGTGAAGAGGGGGAACGACCTACCTGGAAGGGTCAATGGTCGCTCCAATAGGAAGAGTCCAGCCCAAATTGCCAGTCCCTGCCTGAACTGGAACACAAGCAGCCCAAGACTGATTGTGCCTTGTAGCACCAGGGCTGAGAACATCGAAAGAAAACACATTTCGGGTATGGGTTAAAGGACTAGCAAGTGTGCACAATGGTAAAGGGCACAGAAAGCACAATATGTAGTATAGTCGTAGAGGAAAGAGAAAACTATCAAACGCGGCTTGTTTTATCCATTTTTCCATGTTTGCACCATCCTGGTTGGTTAATTGGTACATACATTCATACAGTCATAAGTTATGTTAGGTATGTGATGTTCCGTTATGTCATGTTATATTATTGTAAGCAATTTGGATCAATTGGAGGGGTAGGCGATAAATTCTGCTCCGCTGGCAGGGTTCGCAGATATCATAAAAACAAAAATTTGAGTTATCCCCTACAAGGAGTCACACTTTTCAATTATTGGTGCCATGAAGTTGTTTGCAGCAGAGGCAGAGCACACTGAAACGGACTACGAATTTGTGACTGACAGGTTAGACAATCGTCTCTGCAAAAAAATATGGAACCTGTTTTTCTCATGATTTTAACGTTGAATCTGGCTGGTACTCACAGTTCTGTGTAACAGGTACATTAACCCTTCACATTGTTTTCTGATTAATCAGGACTCTGACAAGTTGATCACACAAAGATTTCAAAGCAAGTGAATTAACCACCTGAACTACGTGAGCTTTCTTGCCAGTATTATGACACTGAGAGGTGCTGATACACAGATTCCTGTGGCAGGTGCCTTAACCTCCGAAAACATCTTACTAGCAGAATACTTGGCCAGTACGAATGGTAACAAATGTGATGCAAGAATAACAATGGTAAAAGTACCTGAACATGCCTATACGTGATCAATAAAAAGAGGAGATGCAAAGGTGTTCGTCACTTTTCATGCGGGTTGGGATTAAACTGTGGATTTTACTTAAATCCAAGGGGGTATTCCAATATCATAATTTTCGTGGAATTCAGATTTTTTTGTGCTTGGGTGAATCAAAAGAATTCAACCTCTGGAAGGTCACTACTTCCCAATGGTGCAACAAGGATGTCATTCTCCATTCTTACCTGCAATAGCTGAATTCATCTTTTGCAGAAAAAAGACAAGCAATGACAAAGCCAATAGGTCTGGTGCCAGTCGCCAGCCTTCTAGCAATTCCTGTTTCGTTTTGCTATGGTTTTTTAAAACCTTTATTGTCTGGAGTATGACGGGCTCCCATCAAACTCAGTTACTACAGTCAAAAACGTTTTGTGGTCTTAAAAAACACACACATTACTATGGTACTCCCTGGCACAAAAGGGAACTACTTTGTGTGTCTGTGTATTGTTTGTGAAAGCAGGTAAGAAAAGCAAGAAAGAAAGAAAGAAGGAAAGAGGGACAGAGGAAGAAGGAAAGAGAAAGAAGAGAAGAAAGTAGGAAAGAAAGACGTCAAGGAAGAAAGAATCCACGAAGGAAAGAAAGAAAAGAGAAAAGTAGTAATGGAAGAAAGACGGAGGGGAAGCAGAAAAGAAGGAAAGAAAGAAAGAAAGAAAGAAAGAAAGAAAGCAAGAAAGAAAGAAAGAAAGAAGGAAAGAGGGACAGAGGAAGAAGGAAAGAGAAAGAAGAGAAGAAAGTAGGAAAGAAAGACGTCAAGGAAGAAAGAATCCACGAAGGAAAGAGAGAAAAGAAAAAAGTAGTAATGGAAAAAAGACGGAGGGGACAAATAAAAGAAGGAAAGAAAGAAAGAAAGACAGGAGGAAAAAAAGAGAAGGCAGGAGGGTAGGAAAAGAAAGGAAAGGAAAAAAGAAGAAAGAAAGGGATAATTTAATACAGAACAGTTTCAAATAGACACAATCTGGTATGCTGAAAAATATCAACAGTCGGAAAAGCAAAACACTCCAAAAGGAATTTACAGCAGCATTGTCAGGAGATGGGAATCTGCTAAAGATGGAATGTGGCCTGTGTTCACATTAGAAATGTCCTGCTATCACATCACCCTGCCTACACCCCGTGGTCTTATACTGTACTCAAGACCTCTTGCGGTGCCCCCTTCCCATGATGCAGTGCCTCTCTCCCTCCTACCCGCCCCTTCTCTCCTTTCTTCTCACTGTCTCAACATGGAATTGCTTTTCTCTCCGACCCTTGCTCCTCCCCTGCGGTCCTGATTCCTTTTCCATCACTTCTCTTCCTCCCTCTATTTCCCCTTCGCCCCCTTTCTCAGTTAGCCTCCAATTTCTCTGACAGTTTTATTATTACTGTAGCAGATAAAATCATTGTTGCCGTATTCCCCTGCCAAGCTGTCAGCGCCCAGCGTCCGGGCTGATTTGCGAGCGCCATATATCCCCCTTCCCCAGGCCTGTCACTGCAGAGATGGATGGGGATTTCTCTCCATCACTCCCACCCACCCCTTCCTGGGAGCCTTCTCCATGGCTGACAGACTCCGCTCCATCACCTCGAATTTATGGGCCTCCTGCTTCCTGCCAGTATGCTCCACTGGTGCTTTCCTCTTTCACCCCTATCTGATGCCACCCCACCCTCGTCCCAATCCACCCTACAGATTTGTATAACAAAACAAAAAAACAAAAACACACACTCAGCTGAGGCTGTATGTGTAGGAATACAGGGCAGCTAGCCATGGGCTCTGCAGCTCAGCGCCGCTCTGCTCCGCACTCCAAGGTTTCCCAGTCACTTATTTGTCTTTAGTTCTGGTGTGAGCGCGGGGGCGTAGGTACTTAAGGAGGGAGGGGGGGGGGGGAGTGTTTGGGGTGGTACACCCCACTAATTAATGTATTGTCTAAAGAATAATTGGGTACAGGTGCTTTCAGTCAGATATGTTGCGGTGTCTGTCGGATATCACCTGAAAGAGTATAGCGCCAAGACACCTTTCGGTATTTGTGTGCAGTGGCCATTGGCTGGAAACCCTGTAACGAGAACGCGGCGATGACTGTATGTTTTATGTTTTATGTTGTATATAAAAAACAATAAAAACGTGTTGAAATTAAATAAATAAATTGCTATAACATAACACAACTTGTGATTTTTGCATGTACACACTGACAAAAACACACTCTATCTCGTCTCTGTTTTGAGAGACCTAAGGGGCATTTATCAAGACAGGCGATAAAATTACCGCCGCTTTAGCGGCAGAAAACTGCCGCTAAAACGGCGATAATGGGCTTGATAATATGCTCTATGGAATTCCAATTGAAGCCCATGTTAGATGTGGAATACCATAGAGCATATTATCAAGCCCATTATCGCCGTTTTAGCGGCAGTTTTCTGCCGCTAAAGTGGCGATAATTTTATCGCCTGTCTTGATAATAAGCCCCTAAATTTCTTTGATTTTTTTACAAAATGTTGCGCTTCTCTCAGTTAGTACTCAAACCTATCCTCATTCCTCTCCCTTTCCGCTGCCCCTTACGCCATTCTCATGAGCCCTGCTTGGCATGTAATGTATTTTAACATCATATGCCAGCATGATGGTCGGGAAATCGGAAGCTCAACCAACCCCCCAATCGTTCTGACCAAGCTAAGCCCCTGTGTGAGCCAAGACCTTTTGATTATACTAAAATAATGTGTACATTATAGCATAGCATAACATAACATGTATTTGTAAAGTGCACGTTCACCCTTGGGTATCTTGGGAGTGAATAACAGATGTTTATTGTTACCCAACAGTACTCATTTTATCAACCTCAGATGGATGAAAGGCTGAGTGGACCCTCCAGATTTGAACCTGTGACCGGGTATTTATGTGATCATGTTCTGAAATGTAGGACCATATACATTTATCCGGTTTAGGGTCGTAAACCATGCCATTTGTGAATTCAAAATAGTTTTGGGCCATGCACTAAGCCCCTTTTGCAAGCTGGAAAAGTCTTTTTAACTTGTATACGTGGTGTTGCAAATCATTATAAATCGCAATGAGATGGGGGCATGAAAGGATTTTCCCTTCCTAATTTCAGTTTGCAGTGGTATGGATATATGGACTACAATTCCAGAGGCAAATCATTCATAATTTGGCCAACAGCTCAAAGGGGGTGGTAACTGAGTCACAAATGGAAAGCTGTGGAGTGCTTTTAATGGAGATATACAAGTGCAGGTATTCACTATTAAGAGTACCTGTTTGCTCCTGTTAAGTGCCAGTACTCTCCCATTATCGGGCATATTTAACAAAGTCAAGCACAACAGCGAAACAGGTCACTTTGCAGCACTGGGCGACAGGGAAAGGGTGTGACGTATTTAACATAATACGGTGCATTCCTGCCTTTTCCCAGCACTGCCACACAATGTGCTGCCTAGCGCCAACGTAGAAACCCTTGCCCCAGGATACCTGCATTGTAAGTAGGATTTTTTTGTGTGCAGAAAAGTACACTTTCCTGAACAAAAACAGAATCTATGGATGGGTGCATGGGAATACCTATGCTCCACCCATGGAATGCCTTCCCAGGGCACAGTAGCACCACACAGATATTTGTGCCGTGCAGATATTTGTTCTCTGTCTTATCAAGCCACTCAGAGACTGCAAGGTGACCTTGCATGGTTTGATAGATCAAACTTAAGATTTGTGTTGGTTTTGCACCCCTTCGCATGGTGCAAAAGTGATGCAACCCTATGATAAATATGCTCCTAAATGTATTCTAGGAGTGCTATAAAGTGCAAGTACTTGCCTTGTCAAATTAAAGAACTCAGAACTGGACAGTACCTGCTCATTCAAAGCCCTGTCGGTGGCAGTGGTTTACGGTTAACTTTATGTTCCCCCTATGTATTACTAAAATGGCAAACCATTGTTTTAAAGTAGTAGTTGTCCATTTCATGGACATATGCCGCTTAAAAAAATGTTTACAATTGTGAAGAAATATAACCTTGACAATTGTAAAGCTGTTTCCATAGTTCTGAAAAAAATGCTATGAAGACTCCGACTTGTGAAAAATACAACAGATTGTCTTGTATGAATGTGTGAAGTTGCCAAGTTGTTATCTAACATACTTCAGATATTTCTCGCAAAAACGATTAAAAATGCCCAAAGTTACAAATAACCACGGGGCATATTAGCAAGAACCTCGTTAAAATTATTGCTGTTTTAGCTGCAGGAAACTGACGCTAAAACGGCGATAATGGGCTTGCTAATATGCGTTATAGAATTCCAATAGAAGCCCAGGTTAGATGGGCAGGACATCTAACCTGGGCTTCTATTGGAATTCTATAACGCATATTAGCAAGCCCATTATTGCCGTGTTAGCGGCAGTTTCCTACCGCTAAAACGGCGATAATTTTAACAAGGTTCTTGCTAATATGCCCCCACATGCATTAAGCTTTTGCATCACAATGCTGTATTTTGCAAGTATTATATAGGAGTGTCATTAAAAGAGTCACACGTGAATAAAAGTTCATGTGCAAAATGTTCGCATGCCACTGTACAACATAGCTCCAGACTACATACGACAAAATGCTAAGCAAGTTACGAGCTTCCATTTAAAATGACCGCAAGTTACCAATGTGATGCGCTTTGAGAGTACTTGCAAGCAACGCTAAGCAAGGTATGCACTCCCAACTTAAATGGTTGCGTTATTGCAGCCAAATAATGCACCTGGAAAAACTTTCGAAGTGCTTAGGTATAGGAAAAATGGGAAGCCTGTGCACACCCCTTCTCTTGAACCGCTGAAATTGTTTATTGGCTTCTGGTGGAGCATCACATCAAAGTAAACACTCTTTTTATTGTTCACAGAGGATTCTATCAGGACCCTCTCCCTCCTCTTTCCTAGCACACAAACTGATACTGTGCATTTCTGGAAAAGAACGTAGGGCCATATTTATGTTAAAGTCACGCAGCGCAGTGCAGCATGTCGTCTTAGTGAGCTGTGTGACAAATAAATGGCAGGAATGAGCAGTATTTAAAAGAATATGGTGCATTCCTGCATTTGTCCCTTTGCTGGTGCCATTTTGGCTGCCTTGCACTAATGCAGGCACCCTTGCACCAGGGTGCAAGGGTGCCTTCATTGTATGCAGGACTGTTTTTGTGCAGGAAGGAGCACAATCCTGCGGGCATATTTCTCATTCTATGTGCACTGCAGAATGCAGCATGCATCCAAAAAGGAAGTAATAAGGAGAAATAAAGATATTTCTCCTTGTTAAGCCTCCCCTGGGAAGGTGTATAATTTTGGCACATTCCCCGGTTTAACAGCTCTGGTTAATCTGGGAATGCGTCAAAATCTTAGGAGTTGCATGGGACCACCGAAGCAACACCCATGAAATGTCTTCCCAGGGCAAAGTAACGCAACGCATTAATTTGCGCTGCATGGCGTTACTCCAGATTTATGAAGCCACTCAGGGCCACTCAAAGTGGCCTTGTGTGGCTTCATGAATCTCATTTTTAAGTTGTGCCTGGCATGCACCATGTTGTGTGGTGCAAGTGCGTTGCAACTGGCCTCATAAATATGTCCCATAATATTTACTGCACCAATGCAAATAAGCCATATGTGATTGAGTGCCCTAAACAGGCATTGACATAGGCATAGATAGAAACCTGATAGAAGAATCCCCAGAAAGCTTCATGTTTCACATTTCAATATAACATGGAGAAACCTCCCTGAGAAGATACTTTTAACCCTAGTATTAGTTCTACCAGGAGAGGTTTATGGATTCCTCCCATGTGTAAATTCAGTGTGGAGACTACAGGGCTCATCCCTTCATGTATTGTGTGTACAAGTTGGAGTCTCTGGATTCTTAGGATCTTTGGTTCCAAGGGTTTTTACCAAATATTCTAGGACTGTTCTCTCTTTTCTGTGTTCAGTGCTTTATTCTCCATGACGACTGATCATTCCCCACATCAGGCTTCCTTCAAGAGCTGTTTTTCACTGTCTGGTTTTGAGGACTCAGTTAAAAAATACCACAAACAACATTGTCTTTCAGTGCAGAACAGTTACTTGGGTGCCGTATTTATGGGAAAGAACAAACCAATTTTTTATATACATTTTCTTTGGAAATCTCTCCTGAGTTTGCCTTTGATTATCTTTCTTTAATATATCACCCCTTTTCTCAAGCAGTGAACCACATGATGGGAGGTTTTCTAAACCCCATTATTACTAAAGAAAAAAATAACCCAAGGGAAAAAGACACCTCCCACTACCTCATGCCTGCCCTAATTTTCCCTTTCTCCTCACTCACCTGTCTATGACCTACCCCTTATTTTTAAATGCTTAGTATGTGGGTTTCTCCTGGGGTCGGTTAGGTGAGCCACCAGTCTCCTCCCTTCTCATCTTCCTCAGTACAGTCAACATTATCTGTGTTACTGTTGTCACTCACACTATTCCTGTCTGTTTCCTCAGTGTTCTTGCAGCATTTGAGATTCTCTGTGTGCTTCTTGTCATTGACCTTGCTGCAATTAGTGTTTTCCCAGAAATATGCCTCCTTTGGGTCTTTGCTCTCAGTGTCCTCACTGATGCTTGTGCTCTTTTCACCGTGGGCCTTCTCCACATCTCCTCCGTCTCCCTTTTTGCTATTCCTGTGCACCTCTTCCATCCTGCCTTCCCCTTGTGTTTGCAAAAAATACGGAGTTTGGTCCTGGGACAGAGGGTCAGCTGGACCTTATAATATTGAAAAAACAAAAACAATGCTGGCCCTCAGGGTAATTTTACCTCAATATTTATGAGAATACAAACAAGGGAAAACCTATTGTTTGTATGGGTTATTTTATTTAAACCCTTTTATTAATTTTAAATCATTTTGAAAAACATTTTCAGGGTGAGAAAAAACACTAATTACAAACATTTACACTATTTACAACTATCATACATACGAATCTCATACACCAATCAATAACAAACATATATACAAATGAATCCACAGTTATATACAGGCTTCTTTTACAAGAGAAAAACAACAATTTTTTCAACACAAATTATCAATCTTTGTGAAACTTCAAATCATTAGAATGCCCGACCAGGGTCAAAAAACAGAAAAAAGGCAACAATAAATTGAATTAGAACTCTTCAATCAGTTAAGGTTGACAAATAACTGTTAGCTTTGCTAGGTCAAAGATGCCTATTTGCCGTTTTGCCAATTAGTGTTTTTTCTCACCCTGAAAATGTTTTTCAAAATGATTTAAAATTGATAAAAGGGTTTAAATAAAATAACCCATACAAACAATAGGTTTTCCCTTGTTTGTATTCTCATAAATATTGAGGTAAAATTACCCTGAGGGCCAGCATTGTTTTTGTTTTTTCCCCTTGTGTTTGCCATTTAGTCCATCATCTCTCTTTTGCTTCTGCTCCTTTGGGCCATTTATGATCATACCCATAACTTTCTTGTTATCTTCTTCCAGGTCTAGTGGTGTGGTTGTGCCATGGTTGCTGCTGTTGCAGTCCACTTTTGCTCTTTTTGCCAGGGATAATAAAATATGTATTTGTAGGATATTGGGTTACAGGCTGAGGGGGTCTCTGTCAGGGTGAAACAGTAGCAAACCCCAAATCAACCTCTGCTTAACCCTCTGGTAGCATGGCACAAAGCAGTCAGGGTTAACTTAGAGGCGAAGAGTAAATTATTTATGCAGCAGGTGTACTGAAGAGTTGGGTCTGAGGGTCCAATATGTATTAGTGGTGCTAGCTATGAAGTAGGAGAATGTTCTGGAGGTTTCCACTCCGAGAGGTTTTTGGAATTCTCTGCCTCTAAGCCCTGCCCTCAGCTTGTCTGGTGTCCCCAAAGATTAGTGCCAAATCCTTTGTGAGTGATACAAGGGGGAGTCTTCGAAATGTGGTAGGTGACTGCTCCTCCCCCACATTAATTCATGGGTAGCCCATCCTTCCAACACCCGTTCTCCTTTGTCTTACTGTCTGGAAGCAACACACAAAGACCAACTGCGAGCTAGGCCTAGTCATGTAACCCAGGATAAAGGCTGCAGGCAACAAATGGTTGGGACAAGAAAATGCCAACTTTCTTAAAAGTGACATTTTCACAATTGTGATTTAAAATCCAACTTTAAATATGATTACTAAAGACGGCTTAAAGTACAATTCTTTAGACACCAAACTCGATATTTCTGCCTGCTCCCAATTTCAAAGTCATCACTCATTAAATGTAATAAGTTAACCTAATTTTATCCTACTGGAGAGGTGGGCCTACAGTAGTAAAAACTAAATGTAAGAGTTTTTCACTACCAGGGCATATAAAAGTTAAAAGTACATGTCCAACATTTGAAATACAGTGCACCCTGCCCTATTTTGTTTAAACATATTTTATGGAGGTTTTTAGACAGCATAAAATACACATCATATTCCTGTTATATATTCTGTAGCACACCCACGTTGTGTCTTCAACATATAAACCCGAGCTTATTCAACCAGTTATTGGTTCCATGCGACTACATTTATACAGGATTCCCCCCTCTATCCCCAGAAATCTCCTACTCCCAAACGCCGTCCCCCATTGCTGATCCCTACTAGTACCAGCAATTTGAATATAGTAATGTTTTGCAGCAGTCCAGGGCTTCTGAGTCAGTTACATGTTCATTCCTCCCCTCCCCTGTGCTGTTGCTCCTGGCTCCTGTGCGGCGATTCCGCCGCTGGGAAGGACTCTCCCGAAGCAGGTTCTGGGTCTCTTGCTTTGTCAACCAATGCCTCCCATGCTCTTACTCTCTCTAATGAGCTGATTCCCTGTCTAGCATGTCTAAGGAGCACCCTCCCTCGCAGCCCGCCCATTTTTCCAACTCTCTTCTCTAAGTTGAAATGTTGGGTCCCACTGAGGATTTCCATTGTTGTGGTATTTTTCTTTTAGCTAGTATCAAGACCATGTCTTGGAACCTGCTAGTGACGCACATCCTGGAATTATGTGGGACCAATCCCAGGAGACAATATGCCAGGCACATGGGACAGGTCGCTCTATTATCTCCCCAATAGTGGCAGAAATTACATCTTAGTAGTTCTTTAATTCTGGGCATGCCCATAGCATAAGGAGAAGTTACGCTCCCACTTCTCCACATCTCGCGTCTTCACTGTGGAAGAATTTGTTAATGCGTCCTGGAGTAAGGTATTAATTAATTAGTCGGAATCGGGTGTGTCTCAAGTCCTAGGGATTCCTATCAAAATGTTTTCCAAGGGCTTGCCTTCCAGGGGTATATTCAAGTCTTCGGCCCATCTATCACGTAACGCAGTCAGCTGTTGTATGGCGTCCCTACCCAAAGCCCCATAGAGACAAGTGATCGCTTTAATTCTACCCCCCCTTGTGTCTATGTATCCACAGGATGCGTGGTGTGGAGGTTCAGCCATTCCCCAGTGCGCTCGAATTGCCACCACAAATCCCACATGCAATAAGAAGTGTCAGTGGGGAAGATTGTATCCCTCTTGGAAGTCTTCAAATGGCAGGGGCTCCCCACTTCTACACAAGTCTCCCAACCGCGTCGCTCCTCCTAGCACCCAGTCTCCAAGGCCCTCCCATTGGGCTCCTTGTGGGAGCATCCGCAATATTGTCACAGGGAGGTCGGGCGATTAGGGGCCCCGCATGTGTGCAATTCGGAGGGAGCATCACTAACAGAGCCGTATGACTTGTATAGTGTCTGAGTCCTCCACTGAAGCTCTGTCTAATCTCAGTAACATTCTCTATACTGCTTGTCGGTCCAGCAAAAGTGGGCTTGCTCCTCATACCTCAGACTGCTGATCGCCCACCCATCGCACCATCCACTGTAGCTGAGCAGCTAGATAATGTCTCTCGAAGTCAGGGATCCCCAAACCTCCTTCACTTGTCAGGCACTGCATTGGCCTCAAGGTCACCCATCTTTTGCCTGAGCCCCATAGGAAGGTCAAAATTAATGAATGTAGATCTGTGTGCCACCGCGGTGGAATCCATATCAGGAGCACAGTAAAGAAATATAGTCGTTGTGCTGGTGCCACCATTTTTAGTTGGGCCACCCTCCCTGCCAAGGAGAGCGGGAGGCCCCTCCAGAATTCCATGCTGGCTATCAGGGACCGCAAAGCTGCCCCAGGTTACCCTCTAGAATGTCCGAGTGGGAGTGGTAAATTTTCACTCCTAAATATTCCAGGCATCTGGGTTCCCATTTAAGATTTCCCAGTCCGGCAGTGGGATTCTGTCACTTGTTAGCGGAAAAAGTTTGGACTTTGCCAGTTAATTTTTAATTCATACATCTCTCCAAATTCCACCATCAATTGCTTAGCACCAGGCGGATCCTCTCCCAAGCCTCCCAGGAAAAGCAGGAGGTCATCGGCATAAAAGGCTATATGTGGTACACTGTTCCCAAGGCGTATCCCTCAATATCGTATTTCTGTGTGAGCCAGGCAGGCCATTGGCTCCATAGCTAGGTCAAACAGCAGTGGAGAAAGGGAGCACCCCTGTTGTGTGCCCAGCTCCACTTCACACTGCTCTGATATGGTCCGACCTGTTCTGACCCATGCTACAGGTCTCGTATAAAGCAATCTGATCCATTTTGAAAAACGTTGTACCAACCCATTTTATTCAGAACACCATACAGAAATTCCCTCTCAAGGCTGGCAAGAGCCTTTTCAATATCTACAGCGAAGACCACCTCCTCTCCCTCCATCTCATTCCCTTCTGACATAAGTGCCTTGAGGCACTGTATATTGAGAGCGGTGATTCGTTCTGGAATGAATCCCGCCTGGTCTGGGTGAATGAGGTCAGTCATTAGTGGTTGGAGTCTTTTTGCAAGTATTTCGCTCAGTATCTTAAAATCTAAGTTTAACATAGATAATTCCATATCTGCCTCACAATCAAGGGGGAATTTGCCTACTTTGAGTAGAGAGACAATCAGAGTCTCCGGGTGGAGTTTGGAATGTGAAACTCCTCAAGTGCTGCCTCATATAAATGTACTAGTCTGGGAGCCAATTCTTCGGAATAGGTAGCATAAAGCTCTATGGGTATACCATTCATACCGGGTGTTTTACCCCTAGCCAGATTGTTAATTGCTGCTCTTACTTCCTATATGGTTATGGGGGGCCCCCAACTCTCCAAAGCCTAAAGCGGGGGTGGGGATAGCGGTCAGATATTCCCTGATTATTCCTTTTTTCAGTCTCAACTCGGGTGCTATATAGATTGGCATAGAACCCCAGGAACCTCTGATTTATCTCCTCTTGTTGATATAGTATGCGTCACTCAGTTTCCCCTACTTTAAGTGTCGAAGAGCCCCTCCGCGCTGGGTTAGTCAGCCAAGCCAGTAGGGGACCTGTTCTATCCAGCTCTGCGTGTGTGCGTTCCATGTATTTCTTGTAATCAAAGTTACTTAATCGTTCCATTTGCTTGGTCACTTCCTCTTTGACATCAAGTAGGACTTGTCCCAACTCTGGATGCCCTGGTCTTTGTACTTAGTGTATGTAGTGCCTGGTCTGCAGTCTTAAGGTCCATCTCGAGTGTGCGCTGCACTCCCATATAGGTCGCCAAGCACTTGTCCCTTATTACCACTTTAAACGTGTCTCATTCTGTCAGTCGAGAGTTAGTCTTGTTTGCATTATCAGTAAAGTAAGTCGTAATGCTTTCCTTGACTTCCTCTTAGGCCTCCATTTTCAGGCGCCATGTTGGTATTCGTTGCCGCAGTTGTCCCCATCGCATGTGCTGAAGGGCCGGATTGTGGTTCGACAGTGTATGCGTTAAATATTCTACTGAATGAATCTGGGTATGTATGTCCGAGGTGCATAGGAACGTGTCTAGTCATGAAGGCCATGTAAAAGGGAATATAAGGATTAATCCCTGCCTTCATGTTTCAGATGTCTTCAGGAGTGTAGCAAGCCCCACCTGCCCCCACATCCGTGAATGCCCTCACTATTCTGTTTGTTGGGGCGTCCCTTAGAGGTGGGTGGGAGCAGTCCCTCCGGGGGTCAACAGTTAAAGTCGCCCCCAATGATTACAGAGTGTGTTAGGTAGGATGCCAGTGTACCTGTGATCTTAGCCAGGAACGTCCCCTGTTCTGAGTTAGGACTATATATGCTTACGATCGCTATGTACCAGCCATCTAGTCTGCCCATTACTACCCCATATAGGCCTTCAGGGTCTATCATCTCCCCAGTACTCTGGATTGGGACCCCCACCCTAATCCAAATCATTGTGCCCGTAGCAAAGGCAGAGGTTGATGTGTAATATAATTGCCCTCTCCATCTATGTTTAAGAGCCTCCCCCTCCTTTGCCGACAGGTGGGTCTCTTGCAGGAGAGCCATGTGCACTCCCTGTTTATTCAGGTAGGAGAGAATTTTGTACCGCTTGTACATAGTATGCATCCCCCTGAAGTTCCATGTGATAATCCTATACGGTTGAAGACCAGTCATTAGGGTGAGTCAAGTGTAGCCCCACTGGGACTACCCAGTGCAGAGCTCCCCATGCATGTGAGCGGGAGTACAGCTTAGAATGCTGCAATACAAGTGTCTGGCCTGCATAGTCTGCAACCCCCTTAAGTATTAACCTATAACAACAACCCCAACTCTCCCTCCGCAGGACAAACAAGAAAACCCTCCTCATCCAAACCTACATAAACAACAGCCAAACTTTGATCTCATTGGGCAGAGTCTGACTTCCTCGTATCTGCTGGTTCCGAATTTGCAGCCCGCCATCTTCTCATCCATCCAGTGAATCGTTCAAATTGTGAGTGTCCCAATCCCGGGTGCGGCACTCCCACCCCCCAGTTACCCCAGTCTCAGAGTTTGTTCGTATGGGTCTCCCCGCCCTTCCTCTCAGCCCCTCTTAATACTTGTGGCTCTGGAAGTATGTCAAATGATCTCGTCCGCTGTGGCAGGGGTAACCGTCAGCATATCTTGGCTGGGCCCCTCCATCGTGCTGGTGCCGTGTTCAGAGTCCGAGACTTGTGGGTCTTCTCTCACAGGGGAGGATGCTCCACTTGAGTAGGGAGCATTCAGAGATGCTGCCATGGCTTGCTCTGGTTCCCATTGCTTTTCGGCTCTGGAGGGAGCCGCAATAGATTTGTTGCATTCACTGAGATGTTGGGTGCACTCTCTCTTCCGTTGGTCCAGGGGGGCATGTCCGGGTGCCTGTCATTCAATCCAGTCCCACACCTCCCGTGGTGTGCTAAAGAATCAAGCCCCCAATGAGATCACTAATCCTTGTCTCACCGAAAGAGCATTGCATACTGCACTTCCTTTTACAGAAATCTTTCTTGACTGCTAGAAACTATAAGCGCTGTCTTTGTACCTCCCTAGAGGAATCAGGAAAGATTCTGACAGTGCTATTGTCCACAATGAGGGGGTCTTTCCGCTGGGCCTGTCTGAGTGAGTATGTGAGCTCTGTCCTTATAAAACAAGAGACGAGCCACCACAGGTCGTTGTGGGCCTCCAGGGGGACGAAGCTTCACGGGCACTCTATGGGATCTCTCCAGTGCAAAATATAGAGATAAGCCTTCTGATGCCACCTCCTCTTTGGACCATTTCTCCAAGAAGGCCAACATGTCTCTTCCTTCAACCCCCCCCAGAAGTCCTGTGATGTGCACATTATTGCGGCAGGACCTGTTTTCAGCATCTTTTGCCCTCGTTTCAAGCACCTTCACTTGTGCTTCCACCACCCTTAGCCTGTCAAACAGTCATGGATGGGGTTGGCTTCAGTTCCTCCATTTCCATTTCCATCGCAGTAACTCGTTCCACCAACCGGCGGTGGTCTTAAGAGACCCATTTCCTCCCTTACAGTGTCAATCTTGATCTCGACAGCCAGTCTTGAGGCCGCTATGACCTGCAGAATGTCTTGCAGCGTTGGCGCTGCTTGTGAGTTGTTCTGCTCTGTGTTTCTGGGGGCCAGTGCAGAGGAATCCTCTGTGTCCATCTGACTCTGGGTCGGGGGTCGATATCCTTCCTTCTACTCGTCTTCCCCATCTTATCCTGGTAGTTGCCAGTGGTTAATCTACTTCCAACTGACTGCCCTCTGAATGTTCAGCCCTCGGCCAAAGATCCAGTAATATCGGGAGGGGACCCCACGGAAGGGGACCACACCCAGCACTCAGGGGCCTTTCTCCCCTGATAGATGCAGCTGCCCTGGACTGAACACAATTAGTTCAGTGAATCCGACCTTGGTTGTGGTCTGATCGGATTCAGCATCAGTGTCTGGGTGCTTCTCAACCATCAACCCCCACCTCTCTCTAGTCGGATAAATTTATTTATTTATTTATTTATTTATGGGCTTATATAGCGCTATGAATAAACTCCCAAGGGAGTATCTCCGCGCTGTAACTGCCGGTGCAAAACTGAAAAAGGGAGCACATAGTTAAAAGTACTGTGAACAAGGAACAATTTAAAATGAACCAAACAAAAACGTTTTTAAATGTTTTCTGAATTGACAGTGGTCATTACATTGCCTTAGTGACAACAGGAGTGAGTTCCACAATTTGGGACCCACAACAGATAATGCTCTTCCACCCAACCTGGTCAATGTCAATATCCCTTTGCAAACTACTGTCTTGTGTCTGTGATTGCAAAGGTGTGATTGTCTCCTCTGAGTGATGGGAATGGACCTCGGCGATTTCAAGCCAGCTCAGTAACAATGCGGTGCTGTTAGGGCACCAACCCTTCTGTTATATGTTGGTCACTGTGGTGCTGTGTCCCCACTATACGATTTGCCTCTCCCTCCGTCTTCTACACAGGCAGTGTTCTCTGTGTTCGCCTCCAGTGGGGTGCCCACTTTTGTTAACGTGGAAGGGTAATTTATAACATCTCAGATGATCTTCAGGTAAGGCCCCAAGCACCGTGCTCGAGTTCCGCAGCCCAGCCCATCTAAACATAGCAGCGCGGGGGACACACGCATACCCAGCTACCCGCCGGGTCGGTCTATAACCCCTCTCTACCGCCCCAGTCTCTCCCCCTCTGTATTGTTGGCTTATCCAGGGATCCTCTTTTTGACTTTGGCCCCTACTCGGCCACACCAGCTCACTGCTCTGCCGTAGCTGCCCAGCCCCAGGCCGGCCACAAGTGCTTTAGATCCAATAGACGCCAGTCGGGAGGTCGACTCCTCCCCACTCGTATCTTCGCTCTCTGTGTATGGTCACCTGATATGTAAAAAGGAGAGAGAGACCCCTTGTTGTAGCCAAGGGAGTAGGGTACTCTTGACAAGTAAAACAAATATTCCCTTGGGTTATGAAAGTAACAGGTTACAAGGTTCAACTCACAACTAGGTCGTACCTCACAAGGCGCACAATAATACAATTCATCAAGGAAAATCCCTCCTAATATTTGAATCAATTGCTAAATAGAAATGAAGTTAAACAAAAATCATTTATTAATAAAAAAACTGGTTACAATGTTAACATTTCAATGCACTTCCTATCTATCACAGTTCAGTTTTATGCAAAACAATTGAGAAAAACAATTCATAAAAACAATAAATGTAAAATCCCCAATTACAATCAGTTTGCACAATATATCATGACATAAAAAGAGAACAATAGTTAGACAGTATATTTGTCTTTCAAAGGAACATATCCTATGGCACAGTTTAGAAACCTGGCCTGGATACACTCATTTTTGTATCTGCAGGTCCAAATTTTCCCTTGGATTATGTACAATGATGGGTCAACACGTTTTGATGGGTTTGATTATTCTTCCATCTTTATCAAGACAATAGTTAGTTTGTTTCTCTCTGTATTCCATATTGTATAGCTTGGTTTACATGCCTTCTTGAGTCAAACTTTATAAGTAGGTTCAGTTCTTCTGATTAAAACTGTTTTCTGTTCGATTTCTCGTCAGTTAATGCAGATACTCGGCTTAGTGCACTCGATGTACTTATACGTTCTAACTTCCTTTTGGCCAACCCGAGGGGTCACTTCAACTTCCTGCTGAGTGGCTACTGTATTTAAATGCCTTAACTACGTATTTACTTTCTTGTACACTCTCCCGTGTCCGTTCGTTCACGAGGGTAGAGGTTTTTTTTATTCTACACTTCCTCTAACTTGTTGCACTCTTTAACTGCAGAGAATCCATGAGCGATTGCTCCTCTCACCAGAGCCTTCGGGGTCCTATCCAGAGTCCACCGCTTGGGTCTCACCCTCTTTCGGGGATCCAGTTGGGGCCGCTCTCCCATGGAACAGAGGGAAGCACTCTCTCCGTCTCCGGCTCTGGTCTGTGTCTTCCTGGAGTTCGTCAAAACGCGGAGGCCGCCACCATGGATCCCGGCCACAGAGCTCCTTCAGCCTTCATTCCTTGTCATTTAGCGATTCACAGGTTTTCTTCACCCGTCTTCTCGGGGTCCAATACCACAGGGGTCCCTGGGAGGGTAAGTGATCCCACGGGTGGTTCAATCTGTAGGATGGCACTAAATGGGGATCTGCTGCGGGAGCCACCAGAGGAAGGCTCCTGCTCCATCTGCTGCTGGCAACACCTCCCACTGCACCCTGCCCTATGGCAGGTTAGGGCCTCCTACTCTACCTGTGAAAATAGATGTATCAAAGGAAGGTTTAGGTCTGGGAAAAGGTTTATTTTGCCAGGTCGAATTGGCAGTTTATACATGCACCCACAGGCTGCAATTGCAAGTCTGAGATTTGTTTTAAAAGAATTTTTAAGTGGGTGGCACAATCAGTGCTGCAGGAAGACTAGTAGCATTTGATTTACAGGCACTGGGAAATGTAGTGCCACTTTTCTAGGGACTTAGCATTGAATTAAATGAAGCAATTGAGTGGAAGCCAATTTTACCATGTTTAAAGGAAGGATTGCACAAACACTTTAGATCTGGTTAGCAGTGATAAAGTGCTCTGTGTTTTAAAAAGCCAACAAAAATGGGGTCAGAACACTGGAGAGTGAGGGCAAAAGGTGTGCAGCTGACCTTGCAAAGAGGGCAAAGTCCAACAGCAGGTAACAAGTTTGAATCCCTGAAACCTTCTGAAGATAATTAAATTGAGTTCCATGAGTTAGTAGTAGTAACATCTGTCGATTACGAATAAGAATCCTTGCAAAGCTGACTCTCCCTTCCATCCTTCCACAAAGATGTAAACTGAGTACTATGAGATGGTAACAGTAACATGACATAGAGAGGGATTACCCCAAATACGCTTTGGAGCTTGTACAATTTACCAACCTCCCGTACACGCACTACATATATGGGGGGGGAGCAACTCAGCTACTCACTGTAATGCGGATTGTTCTGGCTGCGTGGAAACAAGCGGAGAGACAGATGAAGTGGGGTGGACGGGTTACTGGGGAAACCCCGCTAAGGGTGGCAAATCGCCTGTCAGAAATCAGGAAGCTGAAAGGCTTTAGGAAATGGGACCTGTTGGGTATTTCACAACTTAAAGATATACTGTACCGCAAAGAGCTAGTCACTTTTGCTCGTCTACAGACCGAATATAACATGAATTCGACTCAGCATTACAAGTATTTACAGTTGCAACATGCCCGGCGGGCGCAGGGCCTAGTCACTGCTGATCTCCCCGAATACGCACCTTTTGAGGGGTGACTCTTGATGGGAGAGATAGCAGAAAAAGCGGTCTCTTGGACGTATAGGATGATCATAAACAACAAGCCAGGCACGCTACAGAAACTGCATATAAAATGGGAATCGGAATTGGGGGAGATGGATGATTTGGACTGGGAAATGGCTTTCATGCATCCTCGCGAAGTAGCCATCATATCTCGCCTCAGGCTCATCCAATATAAATATCTATACAGGCCATACTACGATAGAGCACAACTACACCGCATTGGGAGTGCTGAAACACCTACATGCCTGCGCTGTTTAGGGGCGGAAGGCACATTTTATCATACGGTGTGGGAGTGCTCCAAGATCCAAAGGTACTGGACGACCCTGATGGGGTGATGGAGAAGGTCCTGAGGGTGGAGGTTCCACCTACCCCCTCGTTTGTCCTGCTGGGGATATCCACGGATATTGACCTCCCCAAGCCTGGGTTGGTTTTGTTACAATTGGGGTTGGTGGTAGCAAAACGAGATATAGCCAGGACATGGGGGGCCACAGAGGGACCATCTCTTGTCAAGTGGAGGAAGAGCATGGACATGTATATGCTAGGGGAGAAGACAACATACAAAACAAGGGGCTGCCCAAATAAGTTCTGGAAAATATGGAAGCCTTGGCTTAAACACTATGAACTTGCGCTCTCTGACTCGCAATGATAGTGCAAGGTTGGGTGTATGGTTGGAAGGGAAAGATGGGGCCTGCCACACTACACCGACCCATCATACCATTGTTTGACTCTTCTTTACTGCTGATTGGATATGCTGCCGCTGTTTCCTGGGAAATGCTTATGTATCTCACTGGTGACCACTGCTTTTGTTTTATAATAAGAATTGTTTGTAATAAAAATATTTTTTTAAAAGAACCTGTACTTTAACATAACAACCATAATAAAGTTGTTGTTATTGTGCTTCAGTCATGCTATCCTTCATCCTCTGAGTGATTGTACCTAAATGATATTTTAGTTGGCCAGCATATATTCCGACAAAGGTTTTCCTTGTAGTGTTCATCATTCTCAGACCACATCTAAAAGGCTTCTGGGTTTCCTCCTAAACAGGACCTCAAAATGTGAATATCCAGTATTGCACAAACCTTACCCCTTAGGGCAACTAACTCTAGAAGTAATATATAATCCCAGTTCTTTTCTCCTTTTTCTACTAATTTTTTGGGTACTCTTTTTGTGGATTTATACCACTCTACCAGTACATACAGCTGTGGATGACATAATGAGGTCCTTATTTTGCAGATCCGAAGCTGATTCCATATTTGATGAACATGGCTCCCTGTTCTGTCAGTATCTCTGTAAACAATCTCGTATGAGAAAAATACCTATCATAGTATTTGTTACGTCATCAGTTGTAGTGGTTCTTGAAAGTATTACTTAATGGTATCAGGAGGCATAATCTGCAATAACAAGAAGATAACAATAAGCCAGAGTGGAAGGGATAAATGACAAGTTAACCATTCATACACATTGAATGGGTATACCAGTAATAGGTAGAGGTTGAAGTGCAGCCTTTGCAATATTGCTTGATATTGGCAAGGATCGCTAGCCAAATCTAATACTGCCCTTTCAGTCTTTTCCCTTCCAAAGTGTCCACTGGTACACAAGTATGAGCTAAATACAATAACTGCTTTTGGAAGGATTTAAGAAGTATCAATTGGATCTGTCCTGTTTTGGGCACTTGTTTATATATAAACCAATTGTTTTAAAAGGCCCCACTGAATTGATTCTATTCTTCTTTGGCCCTGTTAATTACTTGTCTTAAAGTACTGCTTCTCTTTTTGTTGTGCAGCACAGACAACAGGCATGGGTTCATCAAAGCATACACTTGACTTACCTTTCTTTTTTCTTGGCTTCTTTCCTTTCATGTATTCCTTTGATTTGATGGAAACTCAAGTAAATCTATTTGGGAATAAGAGGCCTATGGTAAACATTTCTTCACTTCTCATTGAGCCCCTAAAGTACTGAAGTAACTCTAATATGTAGAGTTACTTCGACCCTACCTTCTACAATCTTATTGCCTGGTTGTATGGGTATAGTGGCTGTGGGGTATTGTTTTTGATCCCCATGTACACATGTAATTTTTCTTTCAGATTGATTACTCAACTGATTTGGTTCAACTAGCTGGCTTCGAATGACTAATTGATGGCAACCCATATCCACCAATGCTTTTAGGGGTTTTCTATCTGTCCACATGGGGTACTTAAATATCTTATTTGAATTTCACCCATAGTGCATTTGTTTCCTGCACATGTACGGCCACATGCATCATTGTATGGTTTTGTGATTCCTTATTTGCGATTTTTAGGGAATCGCAAGTAAGGAATCGTAAAATGGGATGCATGATTTTAATCGCATAATATTTGCGATTCGGTAAAAATCGCAATTTTTACCTAATCACAAATATTATGTGAATTCTAATTTGCGATTTCGCAATTCCCATTGATTCCTATGGGCCAAAAGGCCCATAGGAATCAATGGGAAGGCATTGACATTTTGCGAATTTCAATTAGCGATTTGCAAAATGATAATGCATTCCATGGGTGCAGGGGGGGGTTCAAAGGACCCCCCCCTGCACCCCTGAAATGCATTTTAAAGTGTATGTTTCACACACACATGTCCTAAGGACATGTGTGTCTGTAACATGACAGTGTGTAAAATGCAATTTTGAGCATTTTCATACTTTTTCGCAAATTACCACGAGGTTTACCCTCATGGTAATTTGCGCCCCCTAATTGCGAATTCGCAATTTTAAAAGCAATCGCATTTTTGGAATTCGCTAAAAATAGCGATTTTCCCAAAAATGTTTGATGCATCCCAAAAACCTATTTAGGAATCGCAAACGGCCGAATTTACCGATTCGCACCGTTTGCACTTCCTAAATAGGTTGATGCATGTGGCCGTTACCGTTTTGCACCGTTTGCACTTCCTAAATAGGTTGATGCATGTGGCCGTATATCTCCATTGGTTTAGTAGTCTGCTTTTTGGGGCAAACACAGGCAGCATGCCCATGCTCCAATCAAAACACTGTGGTCCATGAGTCGCATTAATAGGAGAAACATGTCACAAGAGCCCTGTTCTCAGATGGACGTCAGCTGACGGGGCAAGGGTCAACTACTGATAAGGAGGGTGGTCTGTTAATGGAGCGCATTTCGCATTCCATCACAGATTTCCGCATAACCTTCCCCACTCCTCAGTCTTTGACCACACCTACCTGATTTCAACTGCAGTTTCGCTGCTGGTCTGGGAGAAAGCCTCTGGCGCGTTCGTGCTGTGACGGGAAGAGCCTTCTCTTCAGAGTCACGGTTCGCCTTCCGGGGCGTCAGCTACTCATGGTGTTCCCTTGCCAGTGCTTCCAGCTTCTCCTGTTTTCTTTATCAAAACCTGTTTAGTTAAAACATTGGTGTAGAAGGTATTTAAAGTATCCTCGCCTACTAAATCACGGTAGCATGGATGACTTGTGTTCCTGTATGTATTATTACTTATCTGATGTCTTGCTAGCCACTTTCATGCAGTGAAGGACGAATTTTGGGTGCCTCTTCTTTGATTTGTCTGCAACTTTCCTTCTGCAGATGTAAGTTAGAAATAGGTTATTTGCCAGAACTCCAAGGATAGCCCATTCTAAATTTTGACCAACACATTTTTGTAGTTTTTTTTCTGCTGCTTTTATTATCTTGTCTAGGAAAATATGTTTTTTGTTTTTTTCCTAGTAGAATCAGGATAGTTATATTTTTTGTGTCAGGTAGATTAATGCTGACCTTCGTTAAGGGAAACATTGTTTACTGCACGTGTAACAACGCGTGTCATTACAACAAATGAGTTACAAAGCGAAATCCATTGCAACGCATGTCATTACATCGCATAATCCATTACAACACATTCCCCAAAGAAATACCCCAACGGAGTTAGAATAGTATTTGCATTGCAATGGATTATGTATTGTAACGACATGCATTGTAACGACATGCGTTGTAATGGATTTTGCGATGTAAAAAATGCGTTGTAATGACACGTGTTGTAACGCGTGCATTGTAAAGTGTCATATTCCTTTGTAAAGGTTAGTACTGTTCGCGTTTCCACATATGGAATACCATATGCTGCAACCCTAATGTTAATGCTTAGTACCTTTTTTGGTTTTAAACATCACAAGTTATAAGTTAAACCCTGTACAACTATTTCTTCAAAAGAATCAGAAGAGGGATGTTCATCAGGTACATCACATTACATTATTATTTATTTGTCCTTCCACTGCATGTATGAATGTACTTACCCTATGTTATTTTTATATAGGAGGTGTCTGCAGTCATCCCCGTAGGAATACCATGCCATTGTATTCGACTCCTTCTCCCTTTCCTTGTTTTGTTTTCCCCTCTTCCCCACATTAGCCTATTTAGCTTTGACTATGTTAGGCTAAATTGGTGGGTGAGGGAAGGAGGGATCCGGCATCTGTTTGTCCATCTTGCCTCTGCAGAGACACCAAGTGAGCTCCACAGAAAGAGAATCCCACTTATATTTTCCACCAGGGCGTGATGGAGGAATTCCAGATGACTTTGGCTTATGTTGCACACATGATAGGGAACCTGCAAAAAGGAACACAGGCCCTGACTCTTAGGGTGGACGCCTTACAACACACCACCCAAACTGCGCCCTCATCAGACACTGCGTCAGGCGCCCATAGTAATCTCTGTGCATCTCAGTCGTCCTCTTCTAGTATTGTGTCACCAGTATATCACATTACCACCCCCTCTTCTATACCGTTAGCACCACCAGAAAGATTTTTGGGAGATCCTACTAAGTTTGCTACTTTTATCAACCAAAGCCAGTTGCATTTTATGTGCAAGGTATCTTGCTTCCCCATAGAGCAATCAAAAGTAGCCTTTGTTTTGTCGTATTTGGGAGGAAAGGCTGCTATGTGGTCTATCCCCTTAGTAGAATTCAATGACCCCTTATTGTATCATTACATGGCCTTCAAAGAAGAATTACAACGATTGTTTGATAGACACTCATTCATGCAATCGGTAGATACTGAATTGTTGAACCTAAAACAGGGATCAGAGGATCTCATGACCTATATCTCCCATTTCAATAGGTTAATTGCTGAGGCAGGATGGCCTGAGGCCAAGCTCAGTGCTCTGTTTTACAAAGGGTTGAAAAATGAGTTAAAAGACGTTTTGGCTCAAGTAGTGGACCCCACTGACTCTTGTGATGCTCTCATTGATTTAGTGGTCAAACTGGGAAACTATAAAATCCGAGAACTGTGGAGACAGGTTGCTCGGGTAGGTCAGGTTTGAAAGTCTCCCAGTTGTTAATCCAAAATCCTTCCTTTTCCCCTTTGCACCATTTCTATATAAAGCACGAAAAAGCTGGGGAAATAAATCTGTGGAGGTCCAAGTCATGTTATATTCTGGGGCTATAGGACATTTTATAGACTCCACCTCGGTTAAATATAAGGCAATTCCTATTGAACCCAAAAAGGTAGTAGAGATAGTAAAAACTATTGATGGGAGCACAATAACATCAGGACCAGTCACGCATACCACTACTGACTTAGAACTTTGCATACATAATAGTCACCATGAAACAATTCAATCTTTTCTAATTTCCTCGCGTCAGTTTCAGGCTACTGTAGGAATCTCTTGGTTGATGAAACACGATCCAGATATACATTAGAAAGCTTAATACTTGGTTTTCACTTCTGACTTCTGTATGCTTCACTGCATGAAGAGTGTTACATCATCACAACACATAGCCATGAACACTGACTCTATCTTACCTGAAGTACCTGCCTGCTATCACCCCTAACGAAAGGTTTTCGATAAAGATAAAGAGAAGGCCTCTGTTCTACTGCCTCATCATCCGTATGATTGCATTGATTTATTACCTGGAGCTAAAATCCCATGTAGTCATATATATGCTCTGATAGAGAAAGAGAATATCTATTTGAGGGAATACTTGGCTGACATGTTAAAAAAAGAGTTTATTCAGGCTTCTGGGTCTGCTGCTTCTTCCCCCTTTTTTATACCTAGACAGAGGGAGGTCTTCAGTGTTGTATCGACTATAGAGCCTTAAACAGTGTAACAATAAAGAACAGATGAACAAGTTACTTACATTCAGTAATGCTTTTTCTGGTGGATACAGTATCTGCCCTTGGATTCCTCACCTTATGAATATCCCCTGTGCCAGCATTCCACAGAAAATGTTTCCTAGCTCTCCACGCCGAAGAGGTCGTCACAATGCCATGGCTCCGCATGACGTCACTGGAGCCATAAGAGGACCACGTCGGGCGTGATGACGTTAGTTCCACCTATTTTTTCCGTGCCACCGAGGCAAAACGGGTGGTCCGACCATAGAGACAATGCATACACAGTACACAGAATTCACACAAATACACCCAGTGTAAATTGAAATAAGAAAGCAAAGAAAGCTCACATTTCAAATAAGTCCACATATAGAAAAATAGAGGTAATACAGAATGACTACATTAAATCATCAAATTAACCAATACCTCTTTTTAAGGTCTAAAAGGGTGGACAACGGGGAGGTGGGTGAGTCAGTGAGGAATCTACAGGCAGATACTGTATCCACCAGAAAAAGCATTACCGAAGGTAAGTAACTTGTTCTTCTGATGGATACATCTACCTGTGGATTCCTCACCTTATGAATAGAATCCCACAGCAGTCCAACCCCCAGAGGAGGGTGTCCACCCTTCTATACCAAAAAGTCCTGCAAAACAGAGCGTGCAAAATGGCTGTCCCTCCTCTCCTCAGAATCCAAGCAGTAATGCTTCGTGAAAGTGTGGAGGGAGGCCCAAGTTAGGGCTTTACAGATGTCCAACACAGGAACACCCCTTGACAAGGCAGAAGTAGATAATTTAGCCCCAGTGGAATGAGCTCTAATGCCTTCAGGAGGCTCCTTACCCGCCAGAGCATAGCAGATCTTGATGCAAAAGATGATCCACCCGGATAAAGTGCTCTTGTGCACCGCTTTGTCCTTCATGCGTCAAGCATAGCCCACAAGGAGTTGATCATCCTGACGGAAGTCCTTTGTTCAATCCAAATAGAAACTAATCGCCCTATTTGGATCTAAGCGATGAAGCCTCTCCTCCTCATTGGAAGGATGAGGGGGAGGATAGAAAGTAGGAAGGGTAATGGACTGTCCTAGATGGAAGGGAGTTACCACTTTAGGCAGAAAAGCCACCATGGTCCTGAGTACCATCTTTTCAGCATGTATGATCAGAAAAGGAGGCTTTGAACCCAAAGCCTGAAGCTCACTCACCCTCCTAGCCGAAGTGATAGCCACAAGAAAGAACGTCTTGAATGTAAGATGTCCCAAAGGAAACCTATGCATAGGTTCAAACGTGGAACCCATTAAAAAAGTTAACCCTAGATTTAAATCCCACTGGGGTATAATAAAAGGAGTGGGTGGAAACATGTTTGTAAGCCCCTTAATGAACCTTAAAAGTATTGGAGACTTAAAAAGAGACAGCTGATCAGGCAAACAAAGAAATGCTGATTTAGCCGACAAATATCCTTTAACAGTAGCCACAGCACAAACCTGCTGGGCCAAATGAAGCGAAAAACAAAGAACATCAGAAAGATGAGCTTTTGAATGATCAATAGATTTCTCTCCACACCATTTAACAAATTTAGACCACCTGTAGGAGTAGATGTCGCCTGGCCGATAACATAACATTCACCATGTCAGGCGGGAGAGAGGAAGAATTCAGGTTGCCAGTTCAATATCCAGGCATCAAGGTGCAGGCTCTGGAGGTGGGGATGTAGAACCTGCCCCTCCAACTGTGAGAAGAGGTCTACCTTGAGAGGGAGAAGGAGCGGAAGGTGCAAAGAAAGGTGAAGAAGGTCTGTGTACTACACCCTTCTTGGCCAATCCGGGGCGATCAATCTAACTTGGGCCCGGTCTTGCGAATCTTCCTCAGAACCCGAGGAATCAAGGGTGTGGGTGGAAACGCGTAAAGGAGTTGTGAGCTTCAACTCAACTGAAACGCATCCCCCAACGCTCCCTGCCTCGGAAACTGGAGATTGCAGAATGACGGGCAATGCGCGTTCTCGAGAGTGGCAAACAGGTCCACCGAGGAGTTTCCCACGTCTGGAAGATGTGCCAAACTACCTCTGGATGAAGCCTAAGCATAGGCGAATTTTGGGAATTCGCGATCTGCGAATTTGCAGATTTGCGAATTCGCAATCCGCAAAATTCACAAATTTGCGCGAATTTGCGTATTTGTTATTTTTGCGGGTGTTCGGGGGCAACTTTGCGTATTCGCGGGGCGCTTTGCGTGTTCGCGGGTTTTTTTTTTGCCTGGTTCATCACTGCCACCCTCTCGTTTTTTATGCCCTTCTGCCCTCTGTACCACTTGTTTTTGTGCCTTTCTGCCCTCTGCCCCACTCTTGTTTGTGCCCTTTTGCCCTCTGCCCCACTGGTTTCTGTGCCCTTCTGCCCTCTGCCTAACTCATGCCCTCTGTCCCACTTTGTGCCCTTCTGCCCTCAGCCATAAGTCGGCTTCAACAGGAAGCACTAATAGATAAAGTATAGCAGGTGCTTGAGTTGAAGGTCAAATTAAGTTACACAGTCATTAATCACTCCAAGTTTGGGGTGATTAGTGATTGTGTAACTGAATTTGAGATTCAACTCTAGCACCTGCTTTACTTTATCTATTAGTGCTTCCTGTTGAAGCTGACTTTTTTAAACTATTTTAGAGGCTCTGGCAGCTTGCCGGTGCCATTCTAAAATAGTTACAAAAAGTCAGCTTGAACTTTTGCCCCAATCTGTTCCGCTCGCGGATTTTGGGGGAAATTCGCGAATCTCGCAGATTGCGAATTTACCGAAAATCCACAAAATCCGCAAGCGGAACGGATTTTCCGCCCATGCTTAATGAAGCTCCCACTCTTGGTCTGTGGACAACTGCCGACTGAGACTGTCCGCACGCGCGTTCAGCACTCCGGCCAGATGATTTGCCATCAAGTAAATCTGATGGTCCTGAGCCCAGGACCAGAGTAGCAATGCCTCTCTGCAAAGACGGTAGAACCCTACTACCCCCTGCTTGTTGAGGTGCCACATCGCTGCAGTGTTGTCTGTCCGGACTTGAAACGACTGACCGCGAAGGGAAGGGAAAAGGCCTTGAGTGCCAAACGTATTGCCCGTATGTCTAAAAGATTGATATGAAACAGTCTTTCCTCTGAAGACCAAAGACCCTTGATCTCCAGATCCCCCAGATGAGCTCCCCAGAGTAGAGGCATCAGTAATCACTGTGGTCACCGAAGTAGGAAGGTGGAAGGACTTTCCTAGAGACAGATTGCCCTCCACACTCAACCAAGACAGATCCGCTGCAGTTTCTCTGGAGATCCTGATTGACTCCCTGAGATTCCTGTGGTGCTGATACCACTGCCTGTGGAGGCACCTCTGAAGCGCCCTCATGTGCTAGCATGCATGGTTGACCAACAGAATGCTGGAAGCGAACAGACCGAGCAGATGAAGGACCTTCAGAACCGGAACAACCGCTCCATTGTAAAACAAGGGAATAATTTCCTGAATGTCGAGAATCCTTTGTGGAAGTGGGAAATCTCGACACACAGTGGTATTCAGTACTGCCCCTATGAACTGGTTGAGCTGTGAGGACACTAGGTGAGACTTGGGTGCATTTATCAATAAACCCAATCTGTACAACAGCTGTGTTGTTACCTGCAGATGATGACGCACCATCTACGGTGACTCTGCCTTTAGAAGGCAGTCATCCAGGTAGGGGAAAACCAAAATCGCCGACCTCCTGAGATGGGCAGCCACCACTGCCATCACCTTGGTGAAGACTAGAGGTGCAGTAGTAAGACCAAAAGGAAGGACCACAAACTGGTAGTGTTGCGACCCAACCATAAAACAGAGATACTTCCTGTGAGACTTCAGGATTGGGATGTGAAAATACGCATTCTGTAGGTCGATGGACACCATCCAGTCCTCCTGCTGCAGCGCCTGAAGAACCTGCACTAGGATGAGCATCTCGAATCTCTCCTGCTTGAGAAACAGATTCAAAATTCTGAGGTCCTGGATAGGACGTAACCGCCCATCCTTCTTGGGAATCAGGAAATACAGGGAGTAGCATCCCTGACCCCTTTCCTGCTCCAGAACCACCCCTATCACACCTTTTTGTAACAGAGCAAAAACCTTCTTCTGAAGGAGAAGTAAATGATCCTCCGTGCAAAACCCTTGGCAAGGAGGGTAAGGAGGTGGGAATTCCCTGAAGGGAAGGGCGTACCCATTTCCTACCAGATCTAAAACCCAAAGGTCCGAAGTGATCAATTTCCAATCTTGTAGAAAATGGGTAAGCCGGCCTCCCACTGGACCTACATGATCCAGGATGGCAAATCGAGGGTTGCTTTCCTGCATTACCAGGAGGGGTTGGGGAGGTAGAGGAGGAGGAGGAAGAAGGTTGACACCCAGTTCCATGAAGGCGACCTCTGCCTTTACCCCTGTAGCTCTTGTACAAGGGGTTTATTGCTGTTGCTGTCTGAACCCACGAAAGGAAGACTTCCCAAAGCCACGGTATCGTTTATACCCATAACCTCTTGCCTGAGTCTGCAGACCCAAAGACCTTGCTGTTGCCTTACTGTTCTTAATTCTTTGCAGGGCAGAGTCTGCCTTTTCACCAAAAAGTCTAGACCCATCAAAGGGCAAATCAAGAAGAGCAGCCTGCACATCAGGAGAGAACCCAAAAGATTTTAACCAAGCGTGTCTCCGTGTTTCAGTGGATGAACACATCACCCTGGCAACAGAATCTGCCATATCCAGGCCAGACAGGATGACCTGGTGAGCTGCAGCTTGAGAATGCGCCAACACCTTACTCAGATTCCCCCTGTCCTCCTCAGACAACTTACGAAGAAGCTGTTTAGCAGAGTCCATTGAGGCATGAATATACCTGGCCAAGAGACATGTGCCATTGGTAGATTTCAGTGCCATGCTAGCTGAAGAAAAGACCTTCTTCACAGACTGTTCCAACTTTTTGGAATCCCTGTCGGCCAGAGCCTGCGGAAAAGCCCCTGTAGATTGCTTCGAACAAAAAGCCTGCACCGCCATACTTTCAGGAGAGGGGTGAGATGAAAGGAACACCGGATCTCCAGGAGCAGGGCTATATCTTCTTGAAACTGGCCTTGAAACCGCAGGAGCCAAAAGAGGATTGCGCCACACATTGGGGATTGGCTCAGTCAGTGCATCATTAAAGGGTAAAACTGGTTTACCCATGAGGACGGAGAATGAAGCACTTCTGTGAGAAGATTAAGCTTATACTCCGCCATAGGAAGCTGCAGATCCAAAAGCTCTGCAGCCTTTCTAATAACTGTATGATAAGGAGCAACATCCTTCAAGGGGGAAGCCTTCTGAGAAGCAAAGTCTCACTCTGGAGAAGTGTCAAGTCCACTTGCCTCGCAGAAGTCCTCAAACACATCTTCTCTGTCATACACTTCTCCTTCCTCCCTCTCTTCAGCCTGGTACTGATCCTCCTCCAATAATCTCTACGCTTCTGTCCTCGCGTGCATCTTCGGTTGTGGCGTCGGTGGAGCCACACGTGACTTCGAAGGTTCCAGGAGCGGCATTGAAGGAGGATCCACTGCAGTAGCTGGCACTGATCGAATTTGAGAGGCTTCACGCGATGGAGCCGGGGACTGACCATACGGTGTCGACATCCTCGGAGCCAGAAAGTGCCAGTACGGTGTACTGGCATGAATGGCACAAAGGGGGCCTGAGGACACTGATGAGGCACACCCAAACTAAATGCCATAGGACCCAAAGGTGCACCATAGGGGTACAAGGCCCTGGCAAACACGCCATACATCGCATTCAGAAACTGCAACAGATCCGAACCCGGCATCAGAAAATGAGGATATGGAGCCGGTTCGAGATTCAAACAAGGTACCTCTGGAGCCCGAACCACTGGAGCCACAGGTGGAACTGCCGGAGCCGAAGGAGCCTCTGTATCAGCTGGATTCGACACACCTTCTGGAGTCGCTGAGAATATCGGCATCGATGTCTGCTCCGGAGTCCCTGTATATGATGGAGAATGAGCCGGAGTCCCCTGAGGAGACACTGAAGGTGAAGGGGAAACGAAGTCCTTTTCTCAACGTCGAGGAGCATGAGAAGGTGACCTCGACACCACAGCCTTCAACGATCGGCGTCGAGAAGCATGTCTCCTTTTCTTCTTATGCTTCCTCTTGAAGTCATGCGGCATTGATGACTTGGAATTTGACCTTTTCCGACCCCTTTTTTCTTTCCTAGCCTTGGTCATATACAGCTTGGCTTCTCGTTCCTTCAGAGCATTTCGATTTGTCTTCCGCCATGAAGAACATCCCTTGACGTCGTGGTCAGAAGACAAACACCAAAGAGAATCTTCATGCAGGTCAGTAATTGACATTTGACCCCGGCATTCTTTAAAGGGCTTAAAGCCTGACTTCCTCGGGGCAGAAATGTCCAAAGAGAAATAGATACAAATGAAATACAAAGTATCTAGTCGAAAGTATGGAGAGTTCCAGAAAAAACTGTTAGCATCAACAGCGTGGAAAAAAGGGAACTGATGTCATCACGACAACAGGGTCCTCTTATGGCTCCAGTGAATTCACGTGGAGCCACGTGCGGAGCCATGGCATTGTGATGACCTCGTCGGTGTGGAGATCTAGGAAACATTTCCATGGAATGCTGGCGCAGGGGATATATTCATATGGTGAGGAATCCACAGGAATATGTATCCATCAGAAACCCTGTACCCCTTATACATTCCTTACTTGATCGGGTGAAAGACACCACCGTCTTCACGAATTTGGACTTTAGGTTTGCCTACCATTTACTTAGGGTCAGAGAAGAAGATGAAAGGAAGACAGCCTTTCGTACCAAATTCGGACTCTATGAGTATTTGGTCATGACCTTTGGGCTTTGTAATGCCCCTGCTGCTTTTCAATTTTTCATTGTTGAAGTTCCAAGGGAGGTGTTGGATGTCAGTGCCTTAGCATACATTGACAATATTTTGATCTATTCCTCTACCATCAGAGAACACATACAACATGTGGAAACCTTGTTAGAACGCCTCAGAGACTACAATCTCTATGTGAAGCTAGACAAATGTGAATTCCTGGTTTCTGAAGTTACCTTTTTGGGCTTTGTGTTATCCTCGAAAGGGGCGATTATGGATCCCCGAAAGGTAGCAGTTATGAAATGGCCTTCTCCTAGCACTGTAAAGGGAGTGCAGAGTTTCTTGGGTATCGCTAATTTTTACAGACGTTTCATTAACAGTTTTGCGTCTTTGAAATCTCCAATTACGCAACTCCTGAAGAAAGGGATACCTTTTTCTTGGATGCCATTGGCTGACGGGGCAGGGTCAACTAGCGATAAAGAAGGCAGTCTGTAAATGGAACGCGATTCGCGTTCCATCACAGATTCCCACCTAGCCTACCCCACACCTCAGTCTTTGGCCGTACTTACCTGATTTCCGATGCAGTTTCACTGTCAGTGGGAGAGAAGTCTCCAGCGTGTTTGTGCTGTAATGGGCAGAGCCTTCTCTTCCAGGTCACGGTTCTCCTTCCGGAGTGTCACTATTCATGGTGTTCCCTCGCCAGGCTTCCAGCTTCTCCAGGACCGCGCTTTCTGACGTACTGTTTACTTCACTAAAACGTGTTTAGTTAAAACATAGGTGAAGAAGGTATTTAAAGTATCTTCGCCTACTACATCACGTTAGGATGGATGACTAGTGTTCCTGTATGTATTATTACTAATCTGATGTCTTGCTAGCCACTTTGTGAGGTTTTTGGTGCCTCTTTGATTTCTCTGCAACCTTCCTTCTGCTGAAATAATAAGAAGGTAGAAATAGGTTATCTGCCAGAATTCCACGGATAGCCTATTCTAAATTGTGACCCAACACCTTTTTGTAGTTTTTTTCTCTGATTTTATTATCCTGTCTAGAAAATTATGTTTTTTTCTTAGTAGAATCAGGAGAGTTATATTTTTTGGGCCTGGTGGATTTATGGTGGCCTTCATGAAGGTGAGGGAAGTTGGGATCCGGCATCTGTTTGCACATCTCGCCTCTGGGGAGTCAGCAGGTGAGCTCCACAAAACGAATCTTATGTGAGATAAGCCAACCTTCTTGATTCTTACTTTCCTTATCTTATATGTTCACTAAACTCCAGTTTTACAGTTGTATCTGATGGAGTGCACATACCAAATTAATCACCTTCAGCAAACGAAAGTCATAGTGCCACCCTACTCATTTCAATATGCTCTGAGGCAATGCTCCAAAAACTGCTCCAAATCCATCTTCTTATTTCTTTTTTCTTAGTAGTGGTTTCCTGTAATAATCATCTATTTACTATCTTCTCTAAAATTGGGCACCTGGAATCCCCCAAATATTCATTCTCATTCCTAAATGTAGTGCAATAACTTTCTTCATCTAGACCCAGCCTCACTAGATGACCTGTTTAAGTTCTCCATATGGTGTATTTCCTGCAGTGTTTGCCACCTGTAGAGCCACCTGTGGTTTTCTAGCTAATAGAGGGGCAACATATTGATCTCATCTTTCTGGTGGCCATGAACACTTTGTGAGACCCTTTCATAGTTAGTAGGGAAATACATGGAGTTTTCCCTTTGATTAGGATTTTGTAAAACAACATATGGAACTGGTGTATGTGCTTTGACATGCGTGGAAATGTTCAGAAATCTGACTATGGAATTGATTTGTGCAGCTGTCAGTTGGGTCAGTCTATCATTTTGGTTTTATAAGACTTGCTGTCAATTAGTCCTCTTTTGCTGTGATGTTTGAGCAAATTGTTCTATGGCCATCTCGAAGCGGTGTTGACCTTCTGCCAATAATTGTATAATAGC
Organism: Lissotriton vulgaris; assembly: GCF_964263255.1. Lineage (NCBI taxonomy): Eukaryota > Metazoa > Chordata > Amphibia > Caudata > Salamandridae > Lissotriton > Lissotriton vulgaris. Next base: position 906,797,047 of record NC_141695.1, read on the forward strand.
TTGCATGGCAGAAGCAAATAAATATTACCTCTGACATCAATTATCATTAGTCAGCTTAATATGTGAGTGATGGTCTGTTAAATATTCACAAATATAAGAAAAGTCTTACAATTCTAGGGGTCTTTATTTCAGAAATTATAAATCCATTCATTGCTTATATCTTGCCTTTATGCCAGATCTCTTTAATTTTCTCTTGCCGGTTCAATCTCCTTCAGACAATTAATTGGCTGTCACAACAGGTGTCTTGCTGCAATTCAAAAGGACACACGTCAATCCATAATATTATTATTATGTTTGCACTTGTAAAGCGCGCTGCTACCCAGAGGTTTCCTGGCGCTGTGCAACGCTGGGGAACCCGTCCTGGCTTTCCCTGTGGGATAGTCCCTGCTGGGAGTCCCCAGGGTGGAGCCAGGCATCCCCGGCGTTGGGGGGGACCTTTGCGGAGATTAGGCAAGCTAATGCCCAGAGTTGCCGAGTGTGACCCCAGATTAGAGTAGGCACCGAAGCGAGAATTATCAAGTCCGCTGACCCAAGTCCACAACCCTGCCGCGTCGGGAATTGAACCCTGGTCCCGGCCGACTTCTGCTCCCGGGTCTGCCGCCTCTAACTGGTGAGCCACGCCACTCCACTTTCCACTAGAGTCTCCTAAATAGTTCATGTAATAGTTATGGGATTAACCTTCTCCCATTGTTTAGGAAAGGTAACCAAACACAAACAAAATAGTTCTGATTGCTCTTGGATTCATAATTTGAGTTCCTAATTTAGAGTTGGGCATATAGAGTACTCCTCCACAAACCTCCTTTATCTAATTCACGTGTAGCCCACCACACCCTTTTAAGCCAGTGTTAGCCTTCCCATGGGCCGAGGTTGGTGATAACTATAGCGTCTATCTGCCACCCACAGCCCTGTCACAATTGGAGCACGGCAAGCATACTCCTAAACTGACCAATTTTTAACTGTGTGTCCTGTCTTGTATGTTTGTCTACGTCCTTTTTTCGCAGGTGCAGTAACCTTAAAGTTGGTAAGCCTCCTAAACCAGGAGTTACCGGGAAGGAGCGAGCTCTTTCCTTTTTCACTTTTACTTTTTCACCTTTAACTTTCACGTCCCAGGGTAGGGTGAGCCCTAGGGTGCTCATACCGCCAGGGTTTAGTCCATTTTGTTGTCCTGACGAATGCCTGGTACAATTACACCGTTGCAAAGGCAGAAACATGTTGACTGATGTAAATATCTATTGGAATTAACCTAACAATTAATTTGGGTTTATCTTCCAACATTAGATTTTATTAATGTCCTAGTGATCATAGAATAAATAATTTTTGATACATCTAAGACATTTTTTACCTCACACTATCACTAATTAATTTCACATCACGCCTGAACTCACACAAAAAACCCGCTTCGCAGTAGATCTGCCGTCGCAGCACACTGAAGAGGCACTCGGCCTCTTCAGTGGCGCCCGATGATGAAGCATGTCATCGACCAGGTCGGTGAGTGAGGGCTTTCCTAACTGACCAAAGTGAGGCCAGTGAGATTTACTTTCTCGTTGCTCCAAGTGTGGTATGTATGTACCATTATGTACCATTGCACACTCTTTTTTTGTTTACAAAAAGGAGTACCCTGTCCACCAAATTGATCATTTGTTTGCTCTATTTAGAGTTGGACGAACCGTCATGTTTTCGCCGGCAGGGCCCTTGCTGGCTACACTGATGAAAACCTTAAATTAATGGCCTGATGGGCCTGGGGCCGTCAGTTAAAGTGCATCAGACTATCTTCCCTGTTTATAGCAGATGGTCTGATGCAGTTTTTCCTTTCTGTACTGCCTAGAAAAGCCTGGATGTCCCAAAGAGAAAATGTTTTTAAGTTTGTTTTTGTTAAAAAACAAAATCGGTTGCTGAGTGGCCGCGTGAAACATTTCAGCCACTCAGGAGACTCTGAATGCCCTTAGAGGAGCCGCCATGGTGGTGGGTTCTCTAGAGGCATAGTGGTATCCTTCCGATCAATGAAGGTCTCTAAATATGGAGGACAGAAGCCTGCCAGGGCTTTGAAGGTCATTACATTTTTTGCTCTAATGGATGGCCGGTGGGTGGCAAACAATTAGGAAAGGCGTTCGTCCTTTATCTGATTTGGCTTTAAGGAAGGATTGGCCTTCGGACCACTCATTTTTATATACATACTTTCTTAGGAAATCCCTCCAGGGCTTGCCTTTGAATATCTGTCCTTGATTAGTCTGAGATCTCAAGCTATACCAAACAAACCTAGTAGATTTTCTGGACCCTACTTTCACTATGACAAAAAGTCAACTCAAACCCTGGGGAAAAGTATCCTGCTACCCTCTGCTGCTACTCCATTTGCTTTTGCCTACACTCATTTTTCTTTGACTCATCCATTTTTCATGGTGCTGAGTATTTGGGCTTTTCCTGGTAGGTCAGTGGAACCATCAGTCCCTTTCTTATCCTTTTGACTACTTTTGGTGTCTTCTGCATAGCTGTAATCAGTCGCAGTGTTCCTGACTGTTTCGTCTGTGTTTCTGTTGTCGACTTGACAACAGCTATCTTTAGAGAGACATGAAAACTAAGATGATCTTTACTAAGCACTACAAGCACCAGTGTCTAACAGCCCAGAAAAACAGACTGTTAAACGATAAGAGATCGCAGCCCCGATGAGCTCTGACAAAGCACAAACAATATGGTATATGTTATGTAACTGTGGGGTCATTGAAGCATGCCTGGCTCAGCCTTGATAGTTGACTCAAGCAACAAGGCTTTTGTAAGAGAAATGTGTGCAGTATATTTCTAACCACCCCCTTTTGTACCGCTTTGTTCGCCATAAGTTGGCAGGGTATGCTCAGATGTGAGTCCCTTGCTCACTTCACCACTGGATTCAAGCAAACCTGGCTGCAGACAGCTGTAATGCCAGAAACCGGTCCTAGGAAGCTTGTTTCCGGTCCAGGGAAGGCATGGCTTGGCGGTTCGGGCTGGACTGTTCCCATGAGTTACAGGGTCAGACTGATTTGCATATGGCCATGTCTGAACTGGGGTGGCAGAGTGGGCTAAAGAACGGTGATGGAATAAACCCAGATCTGTTGACCGGGTGTGAGTGTTTGATTGGTTCAGATGCTCCATCCATCACCACCCCCTTTTGTACCGTATATTCTTAACACCTGACAAACATTACTACTTATGCAAAAGGTACACGCTAAAATAGTTATAGAAATAAAAAATTACCAAGTAAAAGTTTAGAAAAATGAAGGGATCAAAAGTTCTAGCATTAATGAAAGAGAGTAAATTTGGACCAAAAGAGACCTTTCGGTCTAGTGACCAGGTTGTTTCTCAAAAGTGCCACAATAGTGTCAGGGGTGCCTTTGTGTTTGGCACTGAAAGAAGTTAATACCCTAGTAGCTTAGTTAGGAGGGGAAAATATGTCTTTAGAAAGGATGCCTTTAAAAACTATGGGCCATATGTACAAACGTTTGGTTTTGCGATTTCCGAATAGAACATTTGTAGAAATTGCTATAAAGGAATCACAAAATGAGATATATGTCACAGTCTAATAGCGATTCATGAAAATGTGCAACTGCAAACAGGAAATCAGTATTTTGGAATTTCCTATATTGCAATTTGATCAGAATGATGATGTCAGACCAGGAAGTTTAGAAAAACAGGGTGTGGCCACCACTCAGAAGCCTAGGAAGGGGCACTAAGGAAGGAGTGCTCCTGGCTCACTACTGGAAGTGTTTTTTTTGTAACTCCTGGAGAACATCATGTCCAAGAAAGCCGGGGACAATGATCCTGGCAGCAGGAATTTTTAGAGAAGGAGTTGTTGGTTCCAACAGAAGAATGTGTGGCACACATGGACCAGCTCTTTGAGAAGGTGTCATGTACTGTTCCAGATCCCAGAAGACCAAGATATGGAACCACATCCTGGTAAAGGTGAACTCCTAAGGTGTGATCCAGAGGACCACACAAGAGATCAGTAAATGCTGCTACGACTTGAGATTCCGCACAAAGGAGAAGACGGTCAGCTTGATGGCTGAGGGTCATGGCACAGGTGGTGGACCCTCCAAACACCCCCCTCTCACTCCCATGGAATCACTGACCGAGGAGGCATTGGAACCAGAAAGTGTGGTGGGATGAAAGCTCCGATCCTGCAGGTATCATTCAGGGTAAGTCAACTCCCTTTTACGTTTTTTAACATAACATAATGTTAGAAACTCCCCAAGTAAAACACCACAGGAAATAAAACTCAATTTTGCTTTTTGTTGTACCATGGCAATGCATCATGGAAGTTGTTGTACACCAAAGCGGCATGCTGTACTGTATGCTGTTGACTGCACTAAACAAATTTGTACATCAGAAACATGTCATAAACACATAAAGATGCAGAATGCATTCACCTGGTAGGGAGTAACATCCCCTGAGTGCGCTAATTAATCTTAGTGTATCGAGGGAGCTCTAATCATCAAATTATTAATCCAATATGTAACCACAGTTGTCTCAAATGTTCAGAATTGTGATTTTTCTTTATTCATCAAAGAGCAAATTTTTCTTTGAACCATATTTGTTGTGAAATGGAAATTCCAGCCAAGAAAATACATTATGAACTGTGTCATCAGGCGTAAAGTACCAATAGTGAAATGATACCCTAGTGCACCCACACAATTATGATACAGAGAATACATTTCTAACCCACATATAAATTAGGAGTGAAATGGTCTATCTCTTAGTAACAAACAGATGAAGCACAAGTACAACAATATAATGAACAAACACTAACCATTTATTAACACTAACTGGATCACTGAAATAATATCGACGGACAAAATATCGAGTTCCCAAAATATCGTGGACAAAATATCGACAGTCAAAATATCGAGTTTGTATCTACAAACAGGTAAGTACAAAAATATCGAGTACAAAATATCGTTAACAAAAATATAGATGTAAAAAATATCGACTTTATTAAAAACAGTGTTAAATTAAATTAATATTAAATTTTAATTACTAAAATATACTTAAAACGACTTAAATTAAATTATAATAATTAAATAATAAATGAAAATAATAAAAATAATTTTTTAAAATCTTATTTGTTGACCCTGAACCCTAAAAATACCCCTTTACCCAAAAACCCAAAACTGACCCTGAACCCTAAAAATACCCCTTTACCCAAAAACCCAAAACTGACCCTGAACCCTAAAAATACCCCTTTACCCAAAAACTGAAAACTGACCCTGAACCCTAAAAATGCCCCTTTACCCAAAAACTGAAAACTGACCCTGAACCCTAAAAATGCCCCTTTACCCAAAAACTGAAAACTGACCCTGAACCCTAAAAATGCCCCTTTACCCATGAACTGAAAACTGACCCTGAACCCTAAAAATACCCCTTTACCCATGAACTGAAAACTGACCCTGAACCCTAAAAATACCCCTTTACCCATGAACTGAAAACTGACCCTGAACCCTAAAAATACCCCTTTACCCATGAACTGAAAACTGACCCTGAACCCTAAAAATGCTCCTTTACCCAAAATTTATCAATATTATTTAATTAGCAATTAATTATTAATTAACAATAACAATAAAGTAAATATATTAGAACATTAGCTGTAATTATTTTAATAATTAATATTATTTTTTCAAAATTAATTACTTAAAAATTACACAAAATTATATATATTAAAAATGTACTCTAATTAATGTAATTAACTAATTACAATTAATTAATTAACAATTATTTACTAATACAAAATATGTTCAAAATTATATTAATTAATTAACTAATTAATATTAATTAATTATCAATTAATTATTAATTAAAAATATTAACAAACATATATTAATTAATTAATTATTATTAAATTACTTCCCACCCTATTCCCCTATAAACCCACAACCCGCTACAGAATTACATTACGCAATTATTATAAAAACAAAATTCATGTAATAAAATATTTTATAACATTAATACACACTATTCACACATATTATTACATAAAAATACACTATAAAATATTATATATTATTAAAAAATCGATATTTTTGCTATCTATATTTTATACAGTCGATATTACTTCACTTACCTGAAAAACGATATTTTTGTAGTCGATATTATGTCCAGTCGATATTTTGTCCAGTCTATATTAAAAACTCGATATTATGTCCAGTCGATATTTTGGAGTCGATATTTTGTCTCTATACCACACTAACTATCTGCACGCATTTCCACAGATCAGACCCAGGATGGGTCATAAACAATTGAGGCTACAAAAGCTACGGACACAAACATGGAAAAGGAGGACAGCACAATTGCAACTCCTATGCCCTTTAATCCAACTCCAAATTCCAGGAGAGCAAATATTGGACCACTACCAGACTTTGTGGGCAGTGATGCGGGACAATCATAAAGCAAGGACACAACTACATATGTGGGCAAGACACACAGAGCCCGCAGAATCCAATCAGCAAGAGTCCACAACGACAATGTGTTAGACGACATGGCAGCCAATTGTCCTGTGTTTGGAGACCTGAAGAAATCAATCATCTTGGTACACTGCCTGCACCCCACACAAATTAAGACTGTAAATAGTAATTGAATTTAATTGAATTGAAGTAGTATTTATATAGCGCATGGCTACCCGATGGCATCCCAGCGCTTGTAGAAACCAGGGCAGGTGATCAGCGGGATTTAAGGGAATAGCCACGTCTTGAAAGATCTGCGGAAGGAAAGATGATTGGGTTCGGCCCGAAGAGAGAGTGGAAGGGAGTTCCACAGTTTTGCAGCATTAAGAGAGAACAGTCTGCCTCCACTTCTGGCTTTTTTAATTTTAGGAACAGATGCCAGGATTAGTGATTTGGAACGGAGAGTTCTGTTAGGCTCATGCCGCATATCTGCTAAGAATTTCAAAGTCAATGCAGCAATTGCATAACAGCAAGACCATTGGATTGCTGCCATGGAGAAGGAGCCACGTCTGCCAAGACATGGGCACAGGCAGGACATAGAACATTTTAAAGCCTTCACTGATTCAGTCAATAAATTGGCAGTAGCCTCAACCACTCTTGCAAAGAGAACTGTCAACATTCAAAATGACATGGGCCACTGCTGTCAGGATGTTGCACGTAGGCTAGTACAAGTGACTACAGCCCCTGTAAACATTGAGACACACAACCTGTCTGTCCCTAACATACTGCTTGATCTGACATGACCTCTCTTCCACAGACCAGTTTTGTTGAGAAGGCACCCAAACCCAGAGGCTGGAAGAATCTGAAATAACTGAACACTCAGACTGATGAGTCTACTTTGTGTAGTTTGTTATTATATACTATGTTGAAACAATGTTACATCCACAATGGATACAGTTGATTAAGTAGAGATCCATTATTGTCACATCCTGAATAAAATGTGGTATTTTGCTTATGCACCATGCATTCCTATCATGTGTGATGTTTATTTATTAGATGTTGTAATCATTCATACCACAAAATAAGTTGTTAGTGATCTCTGTGTGTCATGCATGACCCTCTGCTGCAGGTGTGCCATCCTGCTGCACCTGTAGTAGTAGTAATTCCTTATCGAAGTTTGATTCAGGCTCTAAGGTGATGTTGTGCAGCCCCTTCCTCACTGCAATATTGTGTAGTATGGCACATTTGGCAATGATCTTACAGCATGTCTCAGATCTGTAGAGTAGTGCTCCACTAGTTTTGTGGAGGCAGTGGAATCTGGACTTTAGAATGCCAAAAGTACGATTGATGAAGGACCATGTTGTTATGTGTCCTGTTGTACTGCCTTTCACTTCTGGATTTTGGAGTCAAGTATGGCATCAATAACCAAGGACGCAAGGCATATACACTGTTTCCTTAAAGAGCATGAGAGGATAAACCATTAGGTAAGATAATACAAACAGTTCTGGCCACTGTATGCATTGAGTCAGCAATTCTCTTACCAAGTAAAAAGCCATTGCCAAATTCACCCTGTGACAGTTGGTTATGTATTCCACTGTGGCAGAACATAATGGAATCATGGATGCTGCCTGGGAATCTGTATAGGATAAACAGGAGGGAACCCATAAACCAAGTTGGGATGGGTGTAGACTGTAAGTGTAAACAATTCCCAACAGGTATCAATAGGAAGACAGTTCAAAGGATGTATGCAATATGCATTACAATTGAAAAGAAAAGGAGTCACTGTAAACTTGAGGACAAACGGGTATTATTCACCATTTAGAAAGCTAGGCAGGTCTTTTTGCAAAATCATACAGTTAAAACAGCACTGTATACAATAAATGGGGTGACAACCCGGTGGCACTTGGTGCAAGTGATATATACATGAATATGTACAGTGAGTAGTGACGGTAGTGCAAGTGCAGGGGTGAAAACAGCGTGGTAGGCGCAAAGTGACAGTGAAAAATACACAGAGTAATGGCTCCAGGGATTTAAGTAGAAATCACTTAAAACAAGATTCAATTCCAGGAGTACAAAACAGGTAAAGCGCCATAAAATTAGGCTGTGTAGTCGACGGCGTTTCGATCCTCTTCACTCGGGATCATCATCAGGACGGGGTTGTCGGGGGAAGACAGTGAAATCCGCTGCTGTCAAAAGTCGTGCAGTCGGAAGGGCTGGAAATTAAGGTCCGGAGCTGAAAGCAGGGTGTCTTGAGTAGACGGTGAATATCAGCGTCTGAATCAATCAGAGGTATGCCGGGTGGGTGATTCCAGGGTGTAGCTACAGGCAATGAATTCATTCATTGGCATTCATTGCCTGTAGCTACACCCTGGAATCACCCACCCGGCATACCTCTGATTGATTCAGACGCTGATATTCACCGTCTACTCAAGACACCCTGCTTTCAGCCCCGGACCTTAATTTCCAGCCCTTCCGACTGCACGACTTTTGACAGCAGCGGATTTCACTGTCTTCCCCCGACAACCCCGTCCTGATGATGATGATGATCCCGAGTGAAGAGGATCGAAACGCCGTCGACTATACAGCCTAATTTTATGGCGCTTTACCTGTTTTGTACTCCTGGAATTGAATCTTGTTTTAAGTGATTTCTACTTAAATCCCAGGAGCCATTACTCTGTGTATTTTTCACTGTCACTTTGCGCCTACCACGCTGTTTTCACCCCTGCACTTGCACTACCGTCACTACTCACTGTACATATTCATGTATATATCACTTGCACCAAGTGCCACCGGGTTGTCACCCCATTTATTGTATACAGTGCTGTTTTAACTGTATGATTTTGCAAAAAGACCTGCCTAGCTTTCTAAATGGTGAATAATACCCGTTTGTCCTCAAGTTTACAGTGACTCCTTTTCTTTTCAATTGTAATGCATATTGCATACATCCTTTGAACTGTCTTCCTATTGATACCTGTTGGGAATTGCCTGGGAATCTGGCCACAATGTCTGTTATGATGCATGAGGCAACACACTACCTGTACATTGAGTGTGTGCTTTTCATATTTCTGTAGATGAATTAATTTCTTGAGGGGGGCATATGACAATACGTGTGCCATCAATACAGCCAATAACATTGGGGAAGTGTGCTACCCGATAAAACATAATTTTGGTCTGTTGCAAATGTTGGGGGTATTTGGAACAGATATGCATTGGTTAAGTTGGCTAACTATGATGTCCAGGAACTTGTGAAAGAATCTGGAAAAAGCACTTTGTGATACCCCTACCCCTCCCCCCCCCCTCTGCCGGAAACTAGAAGGTGTACAAAATACAATACCTGCACATGTGGTGGGATTGCATTGCTTCTGAGTGTTAGGATCTGAAGCCGAGGTTGGAACTCCGCAATAAATTCCAGGATTACCTCATAACTGAGACTATACGTCTCATATATTTCCTCCTCTGTCTGTTCAAAGAGGGTGACCCTCACCCTAAATATCCTCTCCTCTCGCCTCCTCCTTGTCTGCCTACCAGCCAAAATCCTCATCCTCCTTGCCAAGACATACAAGCTGCCATTATGAAAGAGCCGGATTTTGGTTTACTTTCTATAGTTTGCATCTGGTTACCACCTGATACACATTGATGGTAATTACAGTTCCTAAATGGCCATTTTGCTTCGATTCGCACTTAGGAAATACTTTGTTCGTGGTGTTTGAGAATCACTATTTGGAGATCCATATTTGCAATTTCCAATTTAGCAATTTCCAAACTGTGATTACTACTGTATAGAAATTACATTTTGCACCACTGAAAATCCCATTTTTACATTCCGAAAGAACATTTTGCATTTCCCAAGGGCCTGAAATATCAAAGCACACCCTTAGGGAAGGGAAAATACCTAAGTACATATGACCCTACATGTTTTGCCATCTTATTGAAACAACAGTTCTTACTCAAAAGCACTAAAGCAAAAAACAAATCTTTTTAGTACTCCAGCAGGCATGAGTCATTCAAAGTAGCCTGTATGGATATACTCATATCTGCATCAGTTGGAGGCATTCTCTCCTCGCTGTAGGGTAAAAGGGGTTTTTAAAGGTGAAATGGGTCTCTAATTTATAAACTGATTTTTGGACTCTTTCTTCACCCTGTATTTCAGCAGGATGTCTCAATTCCTGTTCTATTTCAGAGATATTCTTTGTGCCACCAGCCTCACTCACGTCCATTCTGCAGAACATGGAGGATGTTCCATGGGGCCTGGTGATCTTCAGGTGCGTGAAGGCGACAGCACCTCAAAAACAGGTAATAAATGGGTCAGATAAACATGCACTGAATTTACTAATGATCATTACGGCAACCTGTTTATCAACTGACTTGGTATATTTTAATTTGGTGAGTGAATACATAACGTGTTTCTATTATATTTGTATTTTATACATGGTGTAACTGTAACAATACGTTATAATATTGAATATAATTCTGTGGTAAGTACACGTAGAAGTCTTTCTGGGTTTGAAAGTATTGCTTGCATTGCATCTGTCTGTCTATAGATAGCATACAAATTGTATGCTATCACAAAAAAATCTCCCTCTGCTATATTCCTTAATATCCTACATGAAAAATAGACAGTAAAATAAACATTTACCAATACATTCTTATTTCCTTTGAACGTACCGCTGCTTCCCTTCTGCCTTCTGCATGGCTCGTCTTTAAATCTCATGCCTGTCTGTCTTAATCTCTTTTGTTTAAACCATATTGCTGCAACCTAACAATATATAATATTCCCCTTCGAATGATCATACCTAAATCATTATTGTACTACAAACTGGTGTAGATCCGTGGAATAGTTTGTTTGAGAGCAAACGATTAATCCCAATAACCAATGGACTGACTACTAACATGGGGCTCACACGTAGCATGCTACATGCTTTAAAGTGCTTTAACATCTCGTCATGGGTAGGAAGCGCTGTATACATACAATTTCAATAATGTTCAGGACAGTTACTCGCACTCCACAAAAACACAGTGGCAGAAATATCGCCAGCACCCCTACATATGGCCACACTTATCTAAGGACAGATTCACTGAATACATGGATTTCTTGCATCTCCTTCCCTTTCTCTGGGAAATATGTCAGGGACACGTGAAGCAAGGTTCCCTCCCTTTCTACATCCTTTCTTTGAGGTACCACCAGTGTTACTCCTGAGCTGCCACAAGATATTGGGAATAAAAAGGGACAATAAGGTGACTAGAGATGGTCAGCCTTAAAAATATGAATAGCCCTTTACGAAACACTGCTTATCAGTTTTAAGCAGGCAATTAGATTCATTTTAAAACAAGGTCAGAGTACAGATTCTAATCTTATGATTGATTTTATCATACTTAATTACATACATGCTGTGAATTTAAAATGTGTTTCATTTTCTTAACATAAGTTAGAAAGTTTAATATTTTGTATCACTACCCCACTTTTTAAAAGGAGACCTTTCAGACTGCTGAAGAAACTTTTAAAAGCATTGTATGTCTTTTAGATGTAAATGGGAAAGTATTTCTGTCCTTCTTTTTAGCATACCCTAGTTGAACTTTGAGCAACTCCACAAAACGTTGTGAATCATTTTAGCTGTCTTACCAAAGTGTGAAATATTCAAACTTTTATTAAAAAAATGCTTTTCATTTTTAGGACACTCTGCATGTAGCCACGCCACAGCTTGGTGAGAAAGCCTCTGCTACTCCAAAAGTCGAATAGCAGATATTGGAAGAACGAAAATCTAAATAAACTGTAAGAACAGATGAAGATTCTTACACGTTGACCTTAGACTGAAGATTGAAGCTACTCATGTCTCTTGGATGTTCTAGCAATAGAATAGAACAGAGGTGGCGCATATAATTTGATGTGGCACCTGTCACATCTTTCCCTCCCTAGACAAAATGGATCCGGCTCTAATCCTGCCACTAAACCTACTGATTGGGGACCCATTAGTCACCAAAGAGCCACATCCATGAGGAATATACCGTCAGGTGGTCCAAGGATGTAACCTGCAAGGCGAAAATCACCACAAAGGCAAACCAGGTCATGTTGGTGACTATGCCTTCTGTTTTAGTTCCACTTTCCAACCCATAGGTGCACGATTCAGAGAGTATGAACCAGCAGCAAATGCACAGTGCTACTGTGCTTTCTCTATCAAATCTGACAGTTGGTATGCTATAAGAGACTAGATCATTGTCCATTCATGCACAAGCCTATGCTACAATACATTGTATAATTAAACAACAGGGGGTGGTGATGGACAGAGTTTCTGAATTAAGCAGAATACTCTCACCCAGTCAAGAGATCAGGGCTTAATCCAACACCGTTTTTCAGCTCACTGCACCATCCCAGCTCAGAACCTGGCTATATGCAAATTAGTCTGTCCCTGGCCCAGTGTATCATGGGAACAGGGCAAACCAAACTACCAAGCCAATTCTTTTACTGGGAAGGAAACAAGCTACCAGGTACCGGTTTCTGGCATTTCAGCTGTCTTCGGCCCGGCTTGCTTGAATCCTGATGGTGCAATGAGCAAGGGACTCACGTCTGAGTATACCCTTCCACGCTTATGGTGGACAAAATAATTAAACAACAGGGGGTGGTGATGGACAGAGTTTCTGAATTAAGCAGAATACTCTCACCCAGTCAAGAGATCAGGGCTTAATCCAACACCGTTTTTTAGCTCACTGCACTATCCCAGCTCAGAACTGGCTATATGCAAATTAGTCTTTCCCTGGCCCAGTGTATCATGGGAAATGGGCAAACCAAACTGCCAAGCCAATTCTTTCACTGGGAAGGAAACAAGCTACCGGGTACCGGTTTCTGGCATTTCAGCCGTCTTCGGCCCGGCTTGCTTGAATCCTGATGGTGCAATGAGCAAGGGACTCACGTCTGAGTATACCCTTCCACGCTTATGGTGGACAAAATAATTAAACAACAGGGGGTGGTGATGGACAGAGTTTCTGAATTAAGCAGAATACTCTCACCCAGTCAAGAGATCAGGGCTTAATCCAACACCGTTTTTTAGCTCACTGCACTATCCCAGCTCAGAACCTGGCTATATGCAAATTAGTCTTTCCCTGGCCCAGTGTATCATGGGAAATGGGCAAACCAAACTGCCAAGCCAATTCTTTCACTGGGAAGGAAACAAGCTACCGGGTACCGGTTTCTGGCATTTCAGCCGTCTTCGGCCCGGCTTGCTTGAATCCTGATGGTGCAATGAGCAAGGGACTCACGTCTGAGTATACCCTTCCACGCTTATGGTGGACAAAATAATTAAACAACAGGGGGTGGTGATGGACAGAGTTTCTGAATTAAGCAGAATACTCTCACCCAGTCAAGAGATCAGGGCTTAATCCAACACCGTTTTTTAGCTCACTGCACCATCCCAGCTCAGAACCTATATGCAAATTAGTCTGTCCCTGGCCCAGTGTATCATGGGAACAGGGCAAACCAAACTACCAAGCCAATTCTTTCACTGGGAATGAAACAAGCTACCGGGTACCGGTTTCTGGCATTTCAGCCGTCTTCGGCCCGGCTTGCTTGAATCCTGATGGTGCAATGAGCAAGGGACTCACGTCTGAGTATACCCTTCCACGCTTATGGTGGACAAAATAATTAAACAACAGGGGGTGGTGATGGACAGAGTTTCTGAATTAAGCAGAATACTCTCACCCAGTCAAGAGATCAGGGCTTAATCCAACACCGTTTTTTAGCTCACTGCACTATCCCAGCTCAGAACCTGGCTATATGCAAATTAGTCTTTCCCTGGCCCAGTGTATCATGGGAAATGGGCAAACCAAACTGCCAAGCCAATTCTTTCACTGGGAAGGAAACAAGCTACCGGGTACCGGTTTCTGGCATTTCAGCCGTCTTCGGCCCGGCTTGCTTGAATCCTGATGGTGCAATGAGCAAGGGACTCACGTCTGAGTATACCCTTCCACGCTTATGGTGGACAAAATAATTAAACAACAGGGGGTGGTGATGGACAGAGTTTCTGAATTAAGCAGAATACTCTCACCCAGTCAAGAGATCAGGGCTTAATCCAACACCGTTTTTTAGCTCACTGCACCATCCCAGCTCAGAACCTATATGCAAATTAGTCTGTCCCTGGCCCAGTGTATCATGGGAACAGGGCAAACCAAACTACCAAGCCAATTCTTTCACTGGGAATGAAACAAGCTACCGGGTACCGGTTTCTGGCATTTCAGCCGTCTTCGGCCCGGCTTGCTTGAATCCTGATGGTGCAATGAGCAAGGGACTCACGTCTGAGTATACCCTTCCACGCTTATGGGGGACAAAATAATTAAACAACAGGGGGTGGTGATGGACAGAGTTTCTGAATTAAGCAGAATACTCTCACCCAGTCAAGAGATCAGGGCTTAATCCAACACCGTTTTTTTAGCTCACTGCACCATCCCAGCTCAGAACCTGGCTATATGCAAAATAGTCTGTCCCTGGCCCAGTGTATCATGGGAACAGGGCAAACCAAACTACCAAGCCAATTCTTTCACTGGGAAGGAAACAAGCTACCGGGGACCGGTTTCTGGCATTTCAGCCGTCTTCGGCCCGGCTTGCTTGAATCCTGATGGTGCAATGAGCAAGGGACTCACGTCTGAGTATACCCTTCCACGCTTATGGTGGACAAAATAATTAAACAACAGGGGGTGGTGATGGACAGAGTTTCTGAATTAAGCAGAATACTCTCACCCAGTCAAGAGATCAGGGCTTAATCCAACACCGTTTTTTAGCTCACTGCACCATCCCAGCTCAGAACCTGGCTATATGCAAATTAGTCTGTCCCTGGCCCAGTGTATCATGGGAGCAGGGCAAACCAAACTACCAAGCCAATTCTTTCATACATTGTATGGTCTCGCAGGAAGTCGCCTATGGCCTTTTTGAGTTTATGAGGCCTGTATAGACAAGGCCTTTGCCTGTTCCATTATTTTAGTACAGGAGGACCTACACTTTGCCATGCTAAGACCTTTACATCATATTAAGGCAAAGTGCATCAAATCCCAACTTTTCCTATCACCTATTGACCTCCATTGGGACATGCAGGCCAGCATTGCTCTGAGGTGAGAGGGACAAGCCACTCTCCACCTTAACCATGGTAAGCACTGTATCTGAAAGGCCTCTCAGGCCAATTACCAGGCTCTCAAATCCCCAACCTAGCAGCTCACACTATTTTCTAATATGATATCTCAAAAAAGTGCAATACAAACACTGCTTTAAAAATGACATAGCATTATATTGAAACATGGTCTCTGGCACCGAAACCAAAGATGTCCGACCTACTCTATGGAGAGCGGCATCTCACCCTAACATTCTCGCAGCAACAGTCTTCTGTCAAAACAATGCCATCCTCATCACCGTTGTCATGTTTGAAGAATCCTTCTTGGTAAGCAGGAGTCAGGTCACCAGTTCACGCCGGGTATACTTTGTAGGCTTACTGAAGATGATACCTGTTTATTAATAGAATACCCCATCAGGAGCAGCATCGTCTGTGCTCAGCTCGAGCTCTCTAACTGGCATACAACTTTACATTCACTCACCAACATTCTATGACATCATAAGCTTGGCTGAGCAGCGCAGGAAAACAGGAGAGTGGAGCAGGCCAATTTCACTTCTTCCGGCCCGCACGAAGATCACGGAAAAACACGTCCACGGTGTCCTGTCGCGCTTTCTGGAAGCTAACAATCTGCTCCATCCATCTCAATCCGGTTTCCGTCCTAATTTTAGTACGGAAACGGCATTGCTAGAGGTCACTGAGATTATCAGGGAGACTCTTGATGTCGGCGGGAGGGTGATGCTGGTCATGTTAGATCTATCGGCGGCCTTCGACACCGTCCCCCACAGGGCGCTCTTAGCGAGGCTTTATGACATCGGCCTTAGGGGGACGGTGCTCAGGTGGTTTACATCCTTCCTTGAAGGCCGCCGCCAGACGGTCTGGGTTTCCCAGAGCTCTGCCGAGATGCCGCCATTGGGAGTTGGGGTTCCACAGGGATCTGTGTTGAGCCCCACGTTGTTTAACATCTTTATGTCCCCTTTGGCGGCCTTGGTGGAAGCATATGGGGCCCAGATCATCTCTTACGCCGACGACACGCAACTCCTCTTCACATGCTGGAAAGACCAGGAGTTTGATGGAGGGAGAATTCGGGACTGTCTTACATTGGTCTTTGACTGGTTCCAACGGAACAGTCTAAGGGCCAACTCGAGCAAGTCCGAGGTTCTGTTTTTTGGTTGCGGTGTCGATCCGGAGTGGCAGCATTGGTGGCCGTCCGACATGAGCCCTCCTGCACAGTCTTCCTTGGTGGCTAAAAACCTGGGTGTCAAGCTGGACAACCAGCTATCGCTGCGAACACACATTCTGGGTCTGGCTGGCACCTGTTATGGAATTTTGAAAATGCTCCGTAAATTCCTGCCCCTGCTGTCTGAGGAGCACAGGCGTATTACTGTGCAGGCTCTCGTCGGTTCGAGGCTTGATTATGCTAATGCCCTCTTCCTTGGCCTCCCTGATTACCTAGTTCAGCGCCTACAGGTGGTACAGAACTCTGCCGCCCGGGCTATCTTTGGCCTGCGTAGACGAGCCCGAGCTTCCGGGCTGCTTCAGGCGCTACATTGGCTGCCTGTCCGGAAGCGGATCCAGTTTAAATCCCTGACTCTGATGCACAAAGCCCTGTTTGGATCAGGGGCTGGATACCTGCGGCGGAGACTAGCCTTCTATCGACCAGTCCGCTCCTTGCGCTCGGAATCCCTTTACAAAGTGGTGGTCCCTCGGGTGAGGAAGGCCCGCACGGGAGGGCGCTCTTTCAGCTGCAAAGCCCCACAGCTGTGGAACTCGCTTCCTCTTTCGCTGCGCAGCACTGTCAATTTGTTCCAGTTCAGGAAGAGCCTGAAGACCTGGCTTTTTAATCTTTAGGCTGTTCTTATTGCTTCAGTTTCAGTTCTTTTCTCATTCTTTTGTTGTGTTGTGTTATTTTTATTCTGAGATGCAGGTGGAAAGCGCCGGGACACTCTTTTCGAGTAGCCGTGCGCTATAAAAGAACGCTGTAACATAACATAACATAACATAACATAACATAACAGAGAAAGCATTATAAATACAGCAGATTATAATAATAGCTTTCTGTTAGTACCTTGAGTTAGACATATGCCTATCTTATGCAATATGGCACATGATGCCGCCAACCACTACTGGAAAGCATAAGCCAGATTGATACGTATAAAATAGCATACTATGTTTTCAAATTTCACATGTCGAATATCCATTTCATTCAGATCTGTGACTTTTAATTCATCAATTCTAAATCTTCACAGTGAGACAAATACTAACAGTCAAGTTAGTAACATAAAGGAGAGTCATGTGAAGTGTTACAGAGTGGAATGGTGAAGAGTGGAGTATAGTGTTGTAGAGTGGAGTGGCAGAGAGTGTTGTGTAGCTTAGTGTAAAGTCACATACAGTTGCAGACATTGGAGTAGGGTAGAGTAGAGTGAACTGGTGTAGAATGCTTTGGGGTAGAGTGTTGCAGAGTATAGTGGCGTACAGTGCAGTGACATTGAAGTGAGCAGTGTACAATGGAATGTCGTAGACTAGGGTGGTGCATAGTAGAGTTTAGTAGTGCTGAGTAGAATGTCGGAGAGTGGTATGGCACAGAGTAGAGTGGTGCAGAGTGGAGTGGCATAGAGTGCAGTGGCATAGTGTAGAGTGGCGTATAGTAGTACAGGGTGGAGTGGCATGGTGTAGAGTTGATTAATGCAGGGTAGTCACGCAGAGCAGAGTTGAGTGGCATAGAGTGCAAATGTGTAAAGTGGTGCAAAGAAGAGTACCAGAGAGTGGAATAGAGTATAGAGCCATTTAGTGTTGTTGGGAAGAGTGCAGTGCTGTAGAGTGGAGTAGCATAGAGTGGAGTTGTGAAAAGTAGAGCAGCGTAGATTTCAGTGGAGGAGAGTGCAGTGTGGCAGAGTAGAGTGTCAGATTATAGTGGTGTAGAGCAGAGAAGAGAGAAGTGGTGTAGACTACAGTGAGGCAGATTAGAGTGCAGTGGCATAAAGTGCAATGCCATAGAGTGCAGTTGTGTAGAGTGCAGTGGCATAAGGTGCAGTGGTTAGGAGTAGAGTGGTTTAGAGTTTAGTGGGATAGAGTGGAGTAGAGTGGTGTAGAGTGCAATGGCATAGAGTTTGTTGCTTCAGAGTAGAGTGAAGTTGTGTAGAGTGGAGTGGTGCAGAATAGAGTTCAGTTACATAGAGTGGCATAAAGTTGAATGCCTCAAAGTAAAGTGGCGTAGAGTGCAGTGGCATATAGTGCAGTGCTGTACAGTAGATTAGAGTGGTGTATAGTGGTATGGCAAAGAGTGCAGGGGCATAGAGTTAAGTGTTACAGAGTAAACTGCATTGGTGTACAGTGTATTGGCATAAAGTGCAGTGGCATAGAGTGCAGTGTTGCAGAGTGGCACACAGTACCATCCGTGGTCCGTGCAGGTAACATTGGTGGGGTTGGGACCGGGTAAGGGGGGATTTTGAAGGGCAATGCAGAGGGAAAATTAAATAATTATTGAGTTTCCCCTCAGCATCGTCTCTTGAGATCCCCCCCTTCCCAACTGCTGTTACCTGCACAGGCCTCGCCTGCACAGTACAGTGGTGAAGAATGGAGTTATGCAGAGTAGATTGGTGTGGCCTATACTGGAGTGGTGTAGAGTGCAGTGGTGAAGTGGTGAAGTGGTGTAGAGTCGAGTGGCGAAAAGTGATTTGGCATAGAGTAGAGTGGAACAGGGTAGACTAGAGAGGTGTAGCGTGAAGTGGCATAGAGTGCAGTGGCATTGAGTGGAGTGGTGCAGAGAGCAGTGACATGAAGTGGTGGAAAGTGGAGTTGTGCATAGCAGAGTGCAGTGGTGTTGAGTGGTGCAGAGTAAAGTGGAGTGGCATAGAGCAGAGTATGCCTGGTATGGTAGCACCCTACCATTACAGACAACACATTTTGAATTGAAATGACAATTACATCTGCGCAGACATTTAGTTTTACCAATAAAACTATACAGTGCACAACAAAAATGTGTGGAAATTGAATTACATAGTGCATTGATTTGTTTTGATCATATTAAAGTATTTGTTTCCAACACACTTCAGAAATAACAAAAAATATACTTCATTTGTGTTCCTAATGCTGATATATTTTGAAATTCTAACACAGTTCATTTAAATGTTGTCGTGTGCTAGATAAAACCTTCTTTTCTACCCCCAGTTAACAGCAGGATTGTCACATGAACAGTCTCACTTTGAAGTCAGAGAAAGAAAAGTAAACATGCACCCTTGGAAGACAGCGCCTGATATTTGACCTCTGTCTTTGAATGTACAGCCAAAGTGCGAAGTAAGAAAAAGATTTAAAGGCCTGTTCACAGTAAGCGAGTTTGTGATGAATACAGTGAACATGGTTTAGGCAACAGGAGGGACGAACTGAACCTGGAAAGCCTAAAGCAACTAAAGCCTATATATAGAAAGTCAGAAAATGTGAGTTACAAACCATAATGCCAGTGGTAATCAACCCGCAGAATGCATTCCTAGGTCGACTTTCTGAAAGTACCCAAGATGTATTTAGCAAAGCAGACAGTTGCGCTGTCTGGTAGGCAGCAACCTAAAAAGGGAGAAGATTACCCTGCAAGTCTTCAAAAGCCGACCTAAAAAGGAAGAAGATTACCCTGAAAATCTTTCACAGCTACTTCTTACACAAAGGACAATCTATTTTGTCCTACTCACATCTTTCCTTGACCTATTGAAGAGGGAACGCTGCCATTAACCTGGACTAGAAGAACGGCATGTATAAAAATATGTTTCCAGTGGCCTCACCACGGTGTGTGTTGTCAGCATGACACAAGACATTTTGTACTACACACTTCATCATCAGTTTCCACAATGCATTTGCAGGATACATTGCAACTAGTATTCAAATCCCCAATGGCCCAGGCCCCTCATCAAAACCAGCTTCAATTATGAGAAAGTTGAGTGCCCTTTTAGGAAATCTCTATAATTCGCTGAAAATTATACTTCAACAATACTTTTCTATTTCATGGTTATACACATAGAGTCAACACTCCAAAATGAGTGTCAATTTCCGAAAGCGTGAGGCTACTGGTGTTATCGCTACCATTGATTTAATATGCCAATAGTTTCAACATTACTGTAAGGAGCAGTATATAGTTCATTTAGAGGATGATTTGTGATCTGAATGGTAGGTATTCTTTGGATAATTTCTCTTTCTATATAGTTGGTGTGTGTCTTATTGTGAGTTACTTCCAAGGATCTTAGTTTATACGATGCGATTCAGGACCTTCACAGCTTTTAGATGTAATCTATTCGTATGACAAAGATTTCAAATAATCATGACAGATATTGTAATGCCTCCTTCAGGGACTTCTCACTGGTGTGGCGTTCCTTCTGTGTGTACTGCGTCCTCTGTTGGTTGGACCCTTTAGGGGGTGACACATTGCCACTGTTGGCTACATTACTTCTGGACGGAGTGTTCCATCGTTCCATGTCATCAACATTGTTGCTGTAAATTGCCCAAGGGCAATTAATTCTTACAATAAAACCTTGGGGAGATCTCTATTTTCCTTCACCGAATCCTGAGGGAGTCTAGTTGCACAGCTGCTGAAGATGGCGGTGGCACTGGAGAAGTAATGCACTGATCACGTGCAGGTTCTATCTGCACCTATATGCGAGTGTGTTAGAGGGCCAGACTGATATTCTAGGTACTTCCTTCTTTCATACCCTGTGTTTCCTGAAACAGACCCTGCATATTTACTTTTAAGCCACATCATGCACATGTGGATGTAATTGTCATGTCACTCAAACACCATCCAGCGAAGCTGGGAGCACACAGCAGCTCTTCCTGTGCATGCATCATTGGTCTTTCAGAAGCACAGAATTGTTGCTAGGTAACACTTTGCTCTTATGAGGGGGTGCTTGTGGTCTACCCACTCTTCCACTGGCTTATAGGATTCAGGATGTGGGCCTGCTGCTGGAGCTGTGCTGCCTTCCACCTCTGTAGCTGCTTCCTCGTTAACTCCACCCTCTAATGCCTGCTCATGCTTTGAGGGTTCTACAACGGCATGCATGGAACAGGTATTAACTATTTAAAGGACAAGCAAAGCATATGTGTGATTAATTAATGTGTTAGTTCACTGAGATTTACACAACAGTTTTTCTGCTGCAAAGTTTAGTATCGAGTTTTATACTTTTTGAACTCTTAAGTATCAGAATATCATGCTCTGATGCTATTGAACGTCAACTTTTGTGTCCATATTTTAATTGTGTTATGCCTCAAATGTACTAATTGGCTGCTTCACAAAATGCCCAGGCACTGGGGGTGGAGAACAAACTAACTAATGAATATTAGGCAGGTGGCTGTGTGCGATCTCTGGTGGATGGCTACAAACACAGGGATGGTGGCTGCAAGTAACACCAGACCATCGACCCCTTTGTCTTCATTTGCAAATCGAAAATGTGTTTTTAAAGGCTGTGTGTACTCCTTAAAAGAACAAATGCTCCTTTAGATAAGTATTCCATTTAGAAAACTCCGAGGGGAGTAGACAGTGTCCCCTTGGCTCAATGCCCATTCCCCCAAAGCTTTCGACACAATTTGTAACGGGAAAGGTGTCCAATGGAGACAATCAGTTACCACCTCCTTTGAGGTGTTAGTAACTGATGAATGCTGTCCCAAATCACCCACACATATCATTAGGACTCACAACTATGAAGGGGCACCCTTTTCAAGCCCCTTCCTAATTACAATTCGGGATTGATTGCAAAACCCATGTTGTGCGTCAGCAAGGTTTTTTCAACTAGCAAAATGGGTTAGGTGCATAGAAAAATCATTTTTCAGATGCAAAATCTGTAATTTTGTGAATCACAAGGTTTGCAACTGCAGAATGGCTGTGCATATCTGGCCTCTGGTTTCATCGTATTGGGTTTGCAAACTTTATCGTTTGTGATCCCAATGACTAGAAGCATTAACAATTAGTAGAAACAGCAACAAAGTAACAGATTGTACAATGACAACACAATAGCGCTGCAGAGGAAAACAGGACTGTTCTGGCTTTAAAAAGTGGAAAGACGATTAACGGGAAGATTTGGTTATCTCCTCGTTTAGGGTTTGAGGTGGTCAGTTCCTAACAAAGTTAATGCCTGCTAACCTGGCAGTTCTATTGAGTCTAAGTTAGTAGCTCTGCACTCAGTGGGGAGCAACCTGGACAATGAAGGCAGACGGACCTTGGTTTGGCACATGGGGTCAATGGTGTAAGTCCACTTGTCAAAGGACACACTCTGAGACTACACGGGCCCTCCCTTTTGAGCAGTCAGCATACAAACCGGTTGTGTTATCAACTTTTTCACTCAAAGACAGGTTTAGGAGATCACAAAAACAATAACAGGTGGCACTCACCAAGTAGCCACAACTCGGCTTACCTTCACTTGTTGGGAATGATTTCAGGGACAACTCTCCTCCAGCCGCAAGTGAAAGGTAGAGAAGGCTTCTAGGCACATACAGCCTATAAGGTCAGGAGGTCTCTATCGTTTCACCAAGAGCAGCAGTCATTCTTCATTTTGCACTGTTTTATATAAACTGATATTGATGACCAGTTGAGTGTAACCTTAAAGGCGGGTTCACAGAAGAAGAATGGAAACCATCCTCTAAGTCTATAGGAACAAGTTCCCATGTTAAAAATAGTTATTGAAGGAGCCATGCACATACAATTCTTGAACGTACGAAATATGAAGGACCCATTTGCCCCAGACCATTGCCGTTCATTTTTACAGCGTAGGAGAGTAGGCATGGCCCTGTTTGCAGCTAGTGTAACCCAAACACTATACTGGTTACCCCCAGTTAGGGTCTGTGCAGATCGATGGGGAAGGGAGAGATGAAACACCCTCAAGACTATAGGGCGATGGACTCATATAGAAAAGATCCTCAGGACTAAGGAAACTAAATATATGAGATGTTAGAGCAGAAGATAATTATAGGGATTTTTGACTGTAAAATATCCATCAAGGATGATTCACACAGAAGAAAACATAAGTGTGTGTAACTGTTTTTATTATTTACCTCAAGCAAGTAACCCGAATCTCCAGCTTAACCCTCATTTTAGGAGGTATGACTCAAGCATTTTCAATTTTTCACCTTTGTACCCATTGCCATTTGATACCATTTTGTTAACAAAGTAAAGCACCCCTTGCAAGCAGGGTAGAGGCACCTATTTTCTAAAGGAAATGTGTTTGCTTTTGGAAAGTATTGCTTTTGTTATCTGTTAACAGCACTCTCAGACCCTACAACACCGTGGGAAAATGGGGAATATTTGTAAAATGTCTCCTCCTTATTAAACTTACACCAATAAATGAAATTTAGCAATTAGTGAAATTTGAAACACATATTTCCGCTCTCTTTCTTCCCGAAATGATCTTCTATGAAAAGGCTGTTCCTCTACGTAGTTCTACAGGAAAATGAGGTGTATGTATGTTTTTCCCACACTTGGAGCAAGTGCAGAGTTTTGTTAATATATTTTTCCTTTGTTTTTAGTTGAAAATGTTTCTCCATGAAAATGTTTTTCTTACACAAACCGTGGGCCTCATTTATGAAAAGTGACGCATCGCTGCGTGAAAACAGCGATGCGTCACTTTTCACTGCGCACTCCTTGCGACACCAATGATGCGTCATATTTAATGTATGACGCATCATGTCGCAAGGACTTACAGATACGTCAGTATTTCTGACGCATCTGTA
Source organism: Lissotriton vulgaris (assembly GCF_964263255.1). Taxonomy (NCBI): domain Eukaryota; kingdom Metazoa; phylum Chordata; class Amphibia; order Caudata; family Salamandridae; genus Lissotriton; species Lissotriton vulgaris. The sequence goes on from NC_141695.1 coordinate 906,821,234, forward strand.
AGCGCAAAAGTGACGCATTGCTGGAGTGTGTCACAAAAGTGACGCAACTCCAGCAATGCGTCCTTTCACATGGGGAAAGCCCCATGTGAAAGGGCTTGCGTCAGTCTTACGCCTGCTGTGAGGCAGGCGCAAGATTTTGACGCAACAGCATCCTAAAAGTGACACAGTGAAATCTCATAGATTTCACTGCGTCACTATTACGAGGCTTTTTGCGGGGGAACGCCCCCTCTGCATACATTATACCTGACGCAGGTATAATGTGGCGCAGGGGTTTAAAAAGTGATGCATCTACCTAGATGCGTCACTTTTTAAATATGGCGCAACAAGGCGCATTTTGTACGCCGCTGGTGCGTCACAAATAGTGACGCACCGGCGTCGCAAAACTGACGCAAGGCCTCATAAATAAGGGCCCGTGTGTGAAAACGAAGATATCTCTTCAAACATGTTACAGTTACATGGTTAGGAAACTAAATAACTTGAAAAAAAATATTTGCATTCCGTTGTTTTCACGGAAATGGTTTTCTGGGAAAAGTCTTTCCTCTCCCTGTCAGGATGGGGCGGCGAGATGTGTGTTGCTGGCAGCGGGAGCATTCGGCTTTAGCGAACACGGTGAGACCACCGCATTTCTGTGAAGGGCCTCAACCCCCTGAATTCTCAACCTACCACTATTCTTCACCCCCAGTTAAACATAGAAATTCACCCTTGACACGGATCCTTCCGTCCGTACCCCGTGGCGTGCACCAAACACTAATATTTCCTTCCACGGAATGCCCGCCAGAGCCCAGACCCAGCTCACCCCGTGTGCCTTCTGAGCAAACTTTATCCTCGTTGTAACTTTGCAAACTTTCTCTCAGTATCTCCCCCAGCCCAGCTTCTCATTATTCAAAATGATATTATTATTATTTTAACGTGCCCTGGGGATATTCCTGAACGAGAACTGGGTCAGCCTTTTTCCCCTCTTTTCTTTAAACAGAACAAATTTGCCGCCGCTCTGCAGGGCCGCCGCACAATAACACGGAGACGGGGCCTACCTTCCGCGGCTATTACCGCTCATCCAACATTAATGCGCACTCAGGGCGCGCGCCTCTTAATGAAGCCTGCTTTTGCTTGGTTAAGCACAGAGAGCAGCGCCTTCACTATGAAAAATTGAACACGCATGTTACATGCAAGTTTCATTTGGAAGAATTCGCAAATCCCTTTATGAGTTAAGTTGTAGTTTCGCTCACAGCCTAGGAAATAGTTGTGGGGTGGATTTTTAGTTTAATAGGAATACCAACGCCCCCCCTCGACCCCCTCCCCACGCCCCCCATTACTGCTGTCAACTCCCACTCGCTCTTCAAAGTTTTGACTCAGAAAAACACAGTACCGAGAAACAAACAGGAGTGAAATGCTTACGATTTAATGAGGTGGTTTGTTTTGAGTGAGGTAACTCAAGCATGAGAGCAGAGTAGTGTAAGGCAGTAATTGTAAAACATGAAGGCAGCAGCCTCGGGGGATGGGCGGAGGACGGGGGAGGGAGCGATGCGACAGCACAGAATGGAAGGTAAGTGCGAGAGAACGAGAAGGGCGGAGGGTAAGTCAGGAGAAGTGGCGGAGAGAAGAGCGAATGAAATAGGCGCTTCAGGGGGAGCGTACTGGAGGGAGCGGAAGAGTCGCGAGGGAGGGCAGTACAGAAATAACGGGTGGAGTGAGAAGAGGGAAGAGGGAAGAGAGGGGAGAAATGGCAGCCCGGAGCAGGGAAAGGGAGTGCTGGTGACACTGGGTGGATTTCATTGGTTGCTAGGGAATCTGGCGATAGTAGGGAGTGTAACACTGGGTCGAGGGAAGAAATAAGGGGGTGGCCCAAATGAAGAACGAATGAAGTAAAATGAGAGAAAGGGAGTGGTGGGAATTGACGGATTGACAGGGAATTTGTTAATGTGAGGAGTGTGATAGAGAGAGGGAGGAAATAATGGACAGGCCGGTACGAGGAAAAGGTTGGAGGGAAAGTGAAGTAAAGCAATAGGGAAAGACAGAGGGAGCGTGGGCCGTTTCTACCATTAGGCAGGACTAGGCGGTTGCCTGGGGCGGCAAAAGGGCTAGGGCGGCAAAAAGGGGGATTTTTTTGGGGATGTGAAATCAGTGAAGGCAAGCGCACCTGCTTGTACATGCTGCGCAGCGCACCCTAGCATAGTGGTGTGTGGAGCGGTCGGCTGTACCAGTGTATACACACTTTCTCACTCCACTCTCTTCAAGTCGTAACTTCCTCCCAATGTTCAAGCAGAATCTGCTGCTCACTCTTCTCTCACTGCCCCCACACTGCTCCCCACACTTTCACACACTTGCAGCCCTCGCCCCCCCCCTCCACCAGAAGCGCCTGCATCCGCTGTTCCGCGGCGCCCCCCATGGCCTGCCGTTCCTGTGCCCCGCCGGACCCGCCCTGCCTGTCTCTGCCCCGGCAGTCCACGAGGCGACAGGCCTACAGCCCCAGCCCTTCCAGCCACGTAGCTCCTTTCCCCTCGGAGGCCGAGAAGGCAGAGAAAGCACAACGTCTCAGTGACAGAGGGAGCGGGAAGGGGTGCTGAAATGGACAGCAGAGGCCTAGCTGTTAATTGTGCAGTGGGTGCAGTGGCACCGAGACACGGAAGGGTCCAAATATAGCTCCTTTTTTACTCCACGGGGATGTTTTCCTTGCTCACAGTAGGGCGCTTGGCACCCTTGCTAAGGCACTAGTAGGCAGGAGGGGGGTGGGGGGGGTGTAGGGTCTAAATGAGCGGAGTAGGGCAGCAGCAAGGGGAGAATGGTTTGCACTGTGAAAGAAACTAAGGACTGATTGGGAGTCTGGCCGTGGGAAGGAGTGTGTAGAGAGAGAGGCAGGGAAGACATATTGGAGGGAGAAAATCGAAAATACATAAATAAACTGAGAGTGAAATCGGATATTGTGAGAGACTTTGGAGAGATGAAGTGCGAGAGGTGAAACGTGAAGGAGGGTAGGAAAAAAACAGATCAATAGAAAAGAAAATACATGAGATATTAAAGATGGGTAAATAAGAGAAATTTACAGACAGGAGCAGGGTTGGCTTTAGCGCTGGTGGCGCCCACTGCGACAATCATTTTGGCACCCCCACACCCCATGAAGCCTCCTCAGATTCTCCCACTACCTCCTGGAAAAATTGCCCTTCATCTCTCCAATCATGTTATTACTAAAAACAGCGCCCCCCTCCTCCAAAGGCAGCGCCCCCTCCAAAGGTCAGCTCCCAGTGGAGCCGCACCGGTCGCACTGCCCGCAAAAGCGACCCTGGGCAGGAGAGAGCTGTAGTGTATATCAGGACATTTCACACGTCATACACCTCATCCCTTGGGCATAGGGCATAGCCGGGGCGCATCTATCAATAGTTCAGCAGGGACAGTGGCACCGGTGTCCACAGGTATGAGGAGCCCCCTGTACTACAATATGTTGCTTTCCGTTTACTAACATGCCAGGGGATGGAGGCCCAATTTTTTTTTCTTGATTAGGGCCCACGGAACTCTTGCTTAGGAAGAACCAGAAAGAGAAATCGAGACAGAGAGGGAGAGCTGAAAGGTGAGACGAAAAAGGGCAGAAATAGTGCTACCAGGGCAGAACAATCGAGAGAGAGCGTTGCATTGCAGATGCAGAGACACCCGAGAGAAAGGTACTTTTATGTCAACTCTTCACCAGCATAACCAACCTCCCATGCTGCGAATGTGTCATTGCATGAGACAAACTTTACAGAGGAAGGGCCACGCGCCCTGCCTGGGTGTCTCGCAAAGAAGGAGCCTCTTCAGGGAGGCAGGAGGATGCAGACGTTTCATACTAGACCAGGGAATTATGTTGGAGTTCAGAATCCAAATACTAGAAACTACTTTTGCTAGATTGTAGATCGAATGCCACAAGCCCTTCTCAGCCTGATAAAAGGTAGAGCATACAAAATTTGCACTTCTACCCACTGCAAAGACCTCAAATTTCTCAGAGTTGAGCTTATACTCGTATTTCCCAATCAATTTTTTGACCTTAGTTCAATGGGCTTGGTGGAAGAGCTCTGACAGACTCACTGCCACTCTAAAAATGGAAAAGAAGTTGTGCATCGTCCACATAGGCATGAAACAGCACCCAAGTGTGGATTTCTGAGCACAAGCTAGTCACATGAGTGTAAAAGAGGAAGGGTGAAAGTGCTCAAACCTGTGGCACTCCAGAAAGGATGTTTTTTTTAATGTATGTGGCATTATAGATCACAAATCTAGCTGAAAGGCAGAGGAGCACTCTACAGGGTCAAACCCAAAGAAACATGATTTGGGCAATGCAGCAGGTTTGTGGATTGTTACTGCCAGATTGCTGTAGTGTTCTTTAAAGAGATGAGTCCTTAGCTCTTTCCTAAATTGAAGCAAGGATGGGGAACTCCTCATGGATACAAGAATATTGTTCCACATCCAAGGTGCATAGATTGAGAAGGTCTATTAACTTGTTGATTTCTTTGCACATCATCAACTCGTGTTTGCTAGTGTCCTGCCTGTAGGTGTGCTGAAAGCCACCCGAGATGATCAGCCTGTCAGCCAGAAAGGGAGGTGTGCCAGTTATGATGGCTTCGCAGAGGATGCATCTGGTTTTGAACATAGTGCAACCCGGCCATAGGAAACAGTTATTCCATCAGGGTGGAGTTGACATAGGCATGCTTCTTCAGAACTTAACGAAGCATGCTATGGCTTGTAGGATGCCCCTAACCCCTCCCATGCTGGTGATGGAACCACTCCGTCACCAGCCACGGACGCGCTGTGCTGATGACGGAGCGCTTCCATCATGGCCCGCTCAGCGCGCCTGCGTGGGGCAGATTCTGCGCCTGCGCTGGACGTTCTGTTGAGCGGGCGGGGCTGTGACGGAATTGCTCCATCATCAGCACAGCGCTCCGAGGCTCGTGATGGAGCAGTTCCGTCACGAGCATGGGAATGCCGCGTACCCCCCCACCCCCCTTCGCTGCGGCGGAATTGCCGCCGCAGCGAAGGGGTTAAGGAGGGGGCAGTTTGGGAAACTGTAGAGCACAGTATTGCCACCATCCACATGGAAGAGTATGAAGGCTTGAACAGCAGTTCTGACTTCTGATATCAATTTCTAGGAGCAATAGTTCCTCTTCCTCAAGAAGGGAGAATGGCTTACCAACTGTCTTGGCTCGCGGGTGATGTGTTAGGCAGGAATCAGTGATCATGGTGGATCTGAATGACTAGGCATTGGGTGAAAGTTGTGGCTTGAATCTCTCCCGGTTCATTTTGTTGAACCAGGTTTGGACTATTTTATGCTTGTTGTTTTTGATAAACAACAGAAATTCGGTCTAGGTGAGTTTAAGCTTCGGTAGGCACTGGATATCCAGGTTTAAATTAGGGGCACATAATGCATAAGGTGTTCGATATCTGGAGCAGAAGAAACTTTCAAATATAGTTGTATGTGTATGGGTGATTCTTGATGTTTATCTGTGAGTAGAGCCCAAAGAGGCCCCATATAGAAGTTAAATATGACAGAGGACAAAATGGAACCCAAGATAGCTCCGCAGGGATCAGGATCTTTGGTCCCTGGAGGAACCCATATGAATAAAATGGTGGTTTTGTGAAAATTAAAAGTTGAAGGTTTCACACAATCTCCAGCCCACAGTAGCAAAGCTATAACTTGAGTAATTACATCTAGTTGGCCACTACAGCAGATCTTTTCATTTCACGACGCAGACCCCCCAATCCAGACAGTAGACTTACATTACATTGGTTACACTAATGTTGCACACTTAGAGGCCTATTGGCAAACTGCATTTTGTAGTACGATTAGTAATACCACTATAGTACCACTAAAGTACTACAAAATGCTATCCACAAACCTACGAGTGTACATCTCCACCTCCATCTCTCCTATCTTTAGGATGGAAATATCCTCACACATGTAAGTTTACAATTTAGGCCGGACATCATAATGAATTCTGGACTGATCGACCTCCTGTTGGTCAATCAGTGTTGAACCTCCTGTTGGAGGTCCAGACTGCAGTATTACAATGCGACCTCACATGGAATGGTCGCATACTCCGATTTCTCTAAGGGAACTTGTGCTGTGTCCGTAAACCGGCAGTATCACAACCTCCCATAGAGATTAATTAATCCCTGCACCACGTGGCAGGCACCTCAAGGTGCCTGCTACACGGTGCAGGGATTATCAGGGGGTACCATAAATGCTCCCTGCTAGTTGCCCCAAAGTCGATTGCCAACAGGCTTTCCATGTCAGAAAGCATGCCATGGAGAGCCTGTTGGAAACTGACATCATAATCCTGATGAAGGAAACGCCTTTCCTAGGGATTACTGTGGGGCCTCCGACTGGACTACGGGCTCCTTGAGCCCATCAGAATCCAGTCTGAATAATTGGCCTGTTTCACTTTCAACCCCTGACATTGTAATGCGGCGGTCGAAAGTGAAACCATGAAACCTATGATGTGAGTTGGAAAGCCTTCGGCCGCAGGTCATAGGCTTTCCGACTCACATTGTTATCAGGCCCTTAGTTGTAAATGTGGGAAGGACTACGAGGAGTGGTTGAAAAATAAGGCATACTTACTACAAAATAGGTGGAGTTTAGTGAGGTCTAAGGAGGGGTTAAGGCAGTGTTAGGTAGGGACGTGCACCCTCCCACAAAAGAGTAAACCCATTCCTATTCAAAAACTGCCTGTTACTACAGCTAGAAAGGGAACCAAAGTAGTACTAAATGTACTCCAGTTCATAGCTAGAGTAAGTCCAGCACCACACATGTCCAAGCATTGGTACAGCAACATCCTCCAAGAGAAAATAATGAAGGCAGTGACTTAAAATAAACCCCATAGTAAATAATTTTAATTAAATTAAATTATTTAAAATTGTCAAAATATAAATTCATTTATTATTAAACATTAGCTAAAAATAGAACATAATTTAACTTCTTTTGATAATTATTTTCTAATTTAAAAGTTCGTGTAACATAAATTATTAAAATATGAATAAATCATGTTAAAAAAGTTAGCTGCATCACTGTTAATAAATATTAACACATAATAAAAAATATATTTTATAAATATAGTTGGATTTAAAAAAAATTCAACTGCTGAAAAATGTTCATTTAATTTAATTTGATCAAAAAATTACATTGAAAATGTAAATTAAGTTCATAATGCACTGAAAATAATTATGTAAAATAATTAATTGCAATGATTTTTATCATATAAAATATTTTTATTGTATATTTCTTCAAGTTTTTTATTTTCCCTTCTACTTCACCATACATAGATCCTTGCCACACTAGCAAAGAAGAATTTTAGGCTCCTCAAAATGTATTAAATTAGCATTTTTTAAAAATGTATTAATATTTAAAACAAGCATTTGCAATGCAATAGGTCTTGCATTTACGCACGTTTGAGCTATTGACATTGCAAATAACAATGCCTTTTATTTTTGTTTTTGTTTTCGAAACATAAATAAAAGGGCATTGTCATTTACAATGTCAATAGCTTAAACTTGTGTAACTGCGAGACCTATTGCATTGCAAATGCTTGTTTTTTTTTTTGTCCGCTGGACCTGATAAAGCATCGGTCAGGTTGGCTTAGACTACATAAAACGTTTTGCAATTTCAGTGATTGCACTGTTACACAGCTTTTGTTAAGTTGGTGGAGGACTCTAGGTCAAAGGTCAGCAATTCAGGTAAATAAACGTAGGAAAATGGTCTAATATTTTTTTGCTAAAATATTTCAGACAAAGGATGTAAGAAGCTAGCTCAACATGCTCTCACGACGTATTGTTAACATAATGCATATAATAAAGCTGTTTTTCAGCAATGGCCAAAGAATATTAAATCAGTTTCTATTAAAATTAGGGAATTCGTGAACTAAGCCCCCTGTCCCTGTTCAAATGTTGTTTCAATGAACACGAATTACAACGTAAACACTGCTAGCAGGTAGCAATAAACACGCTGGCAATACTCTTAGCCTTCAGCAGTAAACAATAATAATACTGGCTTCACTTAGCAGCAACTAATGATTGTGACACTGCAAACACCTCCGACAGTGAGTAGTAAACAGCAAGCTAACAAGTCCACCAATAAAATGAACAAAAATTGCAATGTAAATACTGCTAGCACCTAGCAATAAACACACTGCTAATACTAGTATAGCCTTCAGCAGTAAACAATGACACTGCAATCTGCTCCTGAACGGGAGGGGGACCGGCAGAGTCCCAAACCACTCTCACCTTGCATTTCCTGGATCACAGACCCCACCGAGCGCCGTGAGGGAAACGGCAAACAGACCGAGACCGAGACCACAATCCCCAGGTGCCCCGGTGGCAGAGGTGCACCTGGGACGTCACTGCCTGCGCCAGGAGGCGCCTACAAACAGCGGAACACCTCCTGTCCCCGCGGGACGCGCGCGGGACCGCCGGGCTAAGCCCGGGCAAAGGGCGGGCCCTCTGTGGCCCTCAGAGGCACAAGGAGGCCGGGACGGGCCACCACTCTTGGCTCCATCACAGGATAAGGTACAGTCAGGTTCTATCCTGTTCTGCAAACTATAATGTCTATATGGGAAGAGCTGAACGCCCTGTGTGGCACAAACTATATCCCTGATACATCAACCCCCCCCATAGTGGCCAAAGACATTGATCTAGTACATTTCTCTCCCCAGGCATCCCCCGATATAACCCTCCCTCTATTCAATAACTGTTGCTCCTCTCTACTTGCCCCCATCCCTGCCTCATTTACGTTGGAAAAAGCTGCGACTCGACCAAATGACTCTGTATCCCCCCCTCAATTGACCCTTCTGGCCCAAATCGAGCGACTGCTCATCACTGCTCTATCTCCACTGGTAGCAAAAATTAATGACTTGGGGGACAGGCTCACCAGGATCGAAAAAACTGTAATTAGGTCATACCCATTAACTGGAAATACTGTTATACCCACACGTTCTACCCCATCTAACATCCACCATAACACCCGGGAAAGGTTTATGAACAATGCTCCCAGGATACTTTAAACTCGCAACTCCTCTCTGATATCACCCATTCATACTGGACAAAATGCTACTCGTAATCCTGAACATGCCCCACAGAGAGCTCATATGTCCCCCCTAGAAAGAAGACATTGTATTGATCTACCCCCCGAAGCCGCCCCATACGTCACTGTTCTCTCTGGGGTCCCTCCTCTCAGTCAGGGCAAACATGAGCTACACCAGGACCTACTGACCAAAGCCATCTTTTGGCTCAAAAACAATAGATCTTTACCACCTACGCTAGATGGCGGGATAATGAGCGTCAGAAGGGTGGGGTGGCTTGGTCATCTACCCAAAAATGTTTCGGGGGACTTGATTTTAATTAAATTTAAATACAGGAACATTGCCCCCTATCTGCGATCAACCAAACCCAAACTTGGAGATGGTTCCATCTGTATCTGGGACCTGCACGATTTCTATCCTGGTCCTCGGGCAGCTAATCACCATAACACCGGGTGAAAAAGGGGGGGATTCTGTGTGTCTTGGGTTATTACTTTGAACAGTAGATTTGATAAACTATTTTAGTTGGGTTCAAATCAATTCCTTTTTTAATTATGAAATGTTATGTTGAGATATTTTTGCATGAGATATACTTCATTTTGTTGCTTTTATGGTTTTAAACTCAAAAGCCGAATAAAGCTTATTTTGATCCTTTTGATCCTTTGATCCAGTAAACAATGATAATACTGGCTTCACTGAGCAGAAAATAAATACTGTAACACTGCAAATACCGCCGGAAGTGAGTAGTAAACAACAAGTTTGGTCTGCCCTGTTCCCATGATGCACTGGGCCAGGGACAGACTAATTTGCATGTAGCCAGGTTCTGAGCTGGGATGGTGCAGTGAGCTAAAAAACGGTGATGGATCAAGCCCTGATCTGTTGACTGGGTACGAGTGTTCTGCTTAATTCAGATACTCTGTCCATCACCACCCCCCTTTTCTGAATCGTATTGCTGATACAGCACCAAGCAGCAAAACACACTGCGGGCACTGTCTGCACCAAGTAGTATACACACTGCTAGTACTGCCTGCGCCGAGCAGTAAGCACACTGCTAGTACTGCCTGCACGAGCAGTAAGCACACAGCTAGTACTGCCTGCACCGAGCAGTAAGCACACTGCTAGTACTGTCTGCACCGAGCAGTAAGCACACTGCTAGTACTGCCTGCACCGAGCAGTAAGCACACTGCCTGCACTGACAGTAAACACGCTGCTAATACTGCCAGCCCTGAGCAGCAAATATAATATGAAAATTGATGGAAATGAGCAGTAAACATGCTGTTGATACCGCCTGCGCCGAACAGTAAGAACTCGGCCTGCACTGACAGTAAATATGCTGCTAATAGTCAGCCATGTACAGTAAACATACTGGAAACGCTGACGAAACTGAGCGAGAAACACACTAACCATAACCTCAGCACTGAGCAGTAAACTCCTACTGCTACTGCCAGCACCAAGCAGCAAATACTCTGCTAATACTGCCAGCACTGATAGCATGCGCATGGACATCGTGACTGGGAAGCTCACGTCCTGAGAGCTATACGAGTCACTAGAGGGAAAGAAGCTGCCCGTCTCGCAGAGGGCCCTGGTGTTGAAACACACACAATGACCCTGGGAACCTGCCGCAGACTATACTTTTTTGTCAACAACATTACAGAATATGGCGCGGTACCGTACATTCCAGCATCCCTTCCTCCCGGGGTCTAACACCTACTCCACCGTCCGGCGCCAAAGCATGGCCTCTGCTCGGTGCCAAGGTGGCACATGTGAGCCACTAAATGGACCCAACCGACTTAAAACAATACGCATTAGTGCACACGGGCATAAGACTCAACACAGACTACCACTGAATGGCACTTTCCATGTGGGCAAACTGCCTCCTCCCCAAACACATTCCCTTCCTCCACAAGGCATGTCCTTACGCGGACAGTGCAAGAGGGCGCCCTGCCTCTTATAGTGAGGGGCCTTTGAGGTCATCTGACGCCAGGGAAAAATATGGAGGGGGCAATCTACTCAGACCCCATGGCCCCTACCTAGACCTGAGGGAAACTGTGGTCGAGAGAACAAGGGGGTGAGACACAGACACACACAAATAGACAGACACACACACACACACACACACACACACACACACACACACACACACACACACACACACACACACCCACACACACACACACACACCATCCTACCTAACATAAATGGCTTTACTGTTGTTGGCAGACTTAGCTGAGAGGCCTACCACTGAATGGGTGCATAAGGGCATGTACAGCACCCTCCAGGAAAGCATGGTGCAAAGGTGTTGGGCACAAGAGGGAGACATACAGAAGGACAGGGGCACAGAGAAAGACGGCGAGAGCAAAAGAGACACTGCGAGGCTGGGAGGGCAGCACAACAGAGATAGGAGAGAGAGCGCTGAGGGAGCTCTGCAGGAGTGCATAGCTGCCAAGGTTTCAGATTGCCATGTGTGACATTTTCATAATTTCAGTGAAATTATGAGTGACATTTCAGCGACTATGAGTGACACATTCTCGCTAGCAAAAATCATGGAATGAAGACGAGGGAAACTTCTTAACATCACAAATTACAGCTATTTGAGCAACAAGAAACTCCAAGAAGTTATTGCAGAGCACCAGCAATGGAAAGGCGCTAATTCTAGTGCTCCCTCCTGACAGATGAGAGAGAGCCCTCCTGTCAAAAGAAAACACCACCATGACCACGGGCACCGGCGCACCGTAAGTCACACCAGATCAAATGTGTGAGCCACTCAGTGACTCACACATTTTGATCTGGTGTGACAGTGTGTGTAGCTCTGTGTGACAGAGAACAAGAGACATCACCGCGCAACGACACAAAAGGTTTACCCGGCCGTGGCCGGCTGATGACAGTACAACACACAGGACACAGTGAGTCTTAGACTGTCAGCACTGAGCGACGTGACTGTGAGCAGGCTGCCTCTCAGACACAGAATCTGTCAATTGACGAGCATTAGAAGTACTTAAGTTTCTTAGTTATTAAGTTACTGAGTGTGTGGAGTTGTGAGTTCAACTTGTTCTCTCTCTGGCTGCCAACCACGGCGGTGAGCCCAGGGCTGAACCGCACGGCGGGGGTGACTGATGTGAGCCTCGGCCGCCTGCCTCTCGTCGGACGGCAGCCGGCGCCGCATGACATGCTTGCAGCATTGTGTACACTGCGGCGCCAGTCTCCCCACACACGCATTGCAGCTGCACGCCCGTTGATGCAGCCACAGGCCTCTCGAGGCAGCTCTGCCATCATGGTGAGACTCTGCGACTCAGAGTCCCACCGCCGACCGCTTCTCACTCCCGAGCCTCACTTCCTGCTAACCAGCCAGGACGGGAGAATGGGTGCCAGAGGCACCGCACTCACTGCCATCCAGTCAACGCACGACTTGTCACAACTAAGGCAGTCCCTGGGGACTCCCGGTAATTTAATTGGGCAGCAGGGTGAGTCTCCTGACATGTGATGTGGTCAGTTCCAGGCGGGAATAGAGCCAGCACTCTGCAGAACTGCACAGTTTTGCAACATTGTAGCTACTATTAAGCAGCAAGCATCATAATGAAGCATATTGTTTGAGCACGCTGCACGGGCTCTGCCAGAACAGCATCCAATGTTAACTACTGTCTCCTGAGTCTGCGGGGAGCGAGAGCAGACTTGTGCGCTCAGCGAGGCAGCCCCCCAGTGAGAGACCAGCTTCTTTTCTCTTTCACAGACAGTCCACTTGGATGGGCTCGTCCGACTTCCTTCTGCTGCAGAAGGTTTATTATCTTTATGGGGCCATGTGTTTGGCCGCATAAAGATAAAAAAAACTTTTGCATCAGAAGGAAGTCAGACGAGCCCGTCCAAGTGGGCCGTCTGTAAAAGAGAAAAGCGTGCGTCATCAACACCTCTTTCCCAATGGCTGGCCACCGTTTGGCATAAACGGTGGCGCCGGGAAATGGGAAAGAGGGGCGGGGCTTAAAGCCTGCTAGTGAAAGCTCCTCAAGATCATAAGATCTCGCCAGCGAGACTGCGCATGCGCAGCGTACGCAGGCTCGACCTAAAAGGAACCTACCTACTGTAAGATATTTATGTTTATTTATCATGTATTAAAAATTACAAAACAGCATGAGCAGAATTAGTTTAAAGTAATATAAATTTGTTTACAAATTGATGTTACATTTGCTTTTATATTAAAAAAGCTTATTACAATATTTTATGATAAGATAAGAATGGTTTCAAATTTGTTTGCAGTTTTTAACATATAAATATTTATATTCACTGAAAAAAACAAAGGTTAAAGTAACGTGCTAGTTAGGTGAAAAGTTCAGTAACAACGTAACGTTTTGAACTCTAAAAACCACAGAAATTCCCCAGTTATAGTTATAGTTATGTCAAGTAACTATAACTTGTGCCCTAAGATAACTATAACTCGCACCCCCACCTTACACAGTTTTCTCATCAATAATTTAATTACAAATGTTGCAGTGATTTTATAAATAATGTCAAAGAAGATGTCATGAGTAAGTATATGTGGGGAAATTAGCAGTACATGGTGAGGGTGCGAGTTATAGTTAATTCGGGGCTCGAGTTATAGTTTCTTGAGAAACGATAACTATAACTGGTGAATTTCTGTGGGTTTTAGAGTTTAAAAAATTGCATCGTTGCTGGATATTTCACCTAACTATAATGTTACATTAACCTTTGGCTTTTTCAGAAAATTTTAACGTTTTTTTAAATGTAAAATAATATTTTACTACCACACATAAAGCCAACCCCCGCTGGCCAACATCCTCTTCCATCCCCAACACCCTATGTATAAAGCAGATCTTTAATCATTCTCCAAACATTGACAATAATTTTAATCAAAAGTATATTTCAATAATACATACAATACAGTGTTTCTCATTATTGATTACTTAAATAATATTTATTAAACTACATGTCTGTGACTCTTTTTTTTTACATAGTTTTTATGATTATATTTTAGGGTGACAAATGTGAAAATAATTAGTCAGAGACATGTTATTTTTTCCTTAAAAAATAAACCCCAAAAACAAACAGTATCTCGTATTTCTACTTTTTAACATTCTACACCCTAAAAAATGCAATCACAAAGATAAACTCATAAAAACCTTGTAGTTTATGGCATACACTGAATCACATAAACTGCAACCATACAACCTGCCTCTAGATGACATTGCAATACCAGCTGTAGAGCAAACACTCCAGCCTGAGAAATATATATTTTTTAAATATTGTACATTCTACTGGGGATATGGTTTCAATGACCCAGGAGACTTACAGTCCCCGGGGCCTCTCGTGGCTCTGGTTCCCCGGGACCTCTTGGAGGCTTGAGGAAGGGGTACTCTTTCTGGGCTAAGATCTAGCTTTCTACTAAATTTGGTATGAATCAATTCAACCATTCGGGCTGTAGCTGCCTCTAAATTTTCTGTGGAAAAATGAGTAAGGAAAACGTGTTTTGGGACCTCCCTTTTTCTCGGCCCCCGCTTGACAGATCATGCTCAAACTTTCCATATGCGAATTAGTCAAACAGTAGTACATTTTGGAACATTTTGTGGAGATTTGTCAAACGGGGCCAAAGGTACTAGCAACACAAAAAATTCATTTCCTATGGATGCTTGATTCCGGTCCAGGAAAGACATGGCTTGGCAGTTCGGGCTGGCTGTTCCCATGAGGCACAGGGTCAAGGCTGATTGCATATGGCCATGTCTGAACTGGGGTGGTGTGGAGTGCAAAAAAACGATGGATTTAAGCCCAGATTCTGTCCATCAACTGTTGTTTTGCATGTGTGGTATTAGCCTTTTTACTGCTCTTTTTTGCCACTGGTAACTTACATTCAGAAATTTCTCTTCACCATCCTGTTTCAAGAGGTGGAGACATGGAGGTCTACACGCAGGAGTAACTTTGCACGTGTAAATGTTGAATAGCCAAAAGTAGTTAAGTTACTCAAAAGTGTAGGAGGATACTTACACATATAACTTACAAGGGTAAGTTACCTTTGTGAACAACCCCGACAAAGGTTTGACTTCAGGCGTATATGTAGTGAAAATAATTTCATTAAAAGCTACCATATAGAATGAGAAAAACCTACATATCAGTAGTGCTTAATTTGAGACGGTGTTTACCAATGGGGGGCCACCGGCGCATATATTAGTGTACCATCTTTTTTTTCTACATCAGATAATTACCGAGCACAAAAGAGGAAAACACACTAATTGGAAGAGAAAGACTGGAAACCCGTCACAAAGGGAGAAAACAGGGACCTGTAGGAGTGAGATGAAGAGGCAGGGAGTGTCTGGAAATCGATTATAAACGCCTGGGTTGGATTCTAAACTACTAAGACTTTGTATTTGCACCAGCCGCAGGTTTCTGAGCAGAGCTTCCGGAACAGGCATTCTTTCATTTACAAATTAGTCATGAAGAAAATGGCAAAGCAAAAGGTTAGCTTCCTCTTGCACTGAGGAAATAATGTGAGGAAATAATGTCACAACATTAGAATTAAGTGCCCCCAGTTTAGCATGGATTAACTCTAAAATATCAGTTTAAAACATATTTTGCAAATGCATTAATTTTATTGTAAAACATTAGTTTGGCATTTTCATAAAATACACACATTTTACCCTGAAGTACCAGCTTTTCATTTGTGTAAAACTAGCAATGTTCTCCTCAAAGAAAAATATGTAATTTTCTAAAAAAAATACCCTTTTCCTCAAATATCATATTTTAATCTATGTTAAATTAATTAACTAACTTCGCCACAAACACCAGTTTGATATTTAAATTCATGTTGTGTTTGCAAATATCAACTTACCATTTTCATCCATTATGCTCTTTTTCGACTACCCCAATGGATAGAAATAGCTTTGCATTCCCACTACTTCTACACATGCCCAGTAGCTGCCATCTTCATCCATTACATCTCAACTTTTATTACACCTGTCAGTGGAAAGCTGGTCCATCCAATAAAAAATCCTTTTGTCTGTCGATGGCTCTGCACCCCTAGCTACCACACTAATGCAATTTGGCTTATCCATTGCAAATGAATGAACCTAAGTTGTGAGTTTTACACACAATGAATGAGGTGGTACTCCAAGAGGTAAATCTCGTTATCTCTGATCGTACTCCAAGAACGAATTTTACACTCAATAGTTTGCCCCTTAATAGATTAACCTGTGCAAGACTTAAGACTTTGACAATGAGGGATAGATTTCAACGCGTGCAGAACACTGCGGCTAGAGCCTTAGTGGGTCTCCCCCGCAGATGCTCAGCCAGAGCCACTATTCAGAAACTGCATTGGCTACCCATTGAATCACGTATCCAGTTTAAAACACTCATTATGATTTTCAAGATACTTAAAACTGGTCGCCCAGAATTACTTCGCCCACTTTTAACACCTTATGTGCCACAACGTAACCTTCGCTCTTTAGGGCAACATCTTCTGACTGTCCCTCGGACGAGACTTGCCCGCACTGGTGGACGCTCCTTTAAAGTGCTGGGAGCCAAGCTCTGGAACACCCTCCCTCTGCACATCCGCTCTCTGGATAACTTGACTGCCTTTCGCAAAGCCGTCAAAACACATTTGTTCCCCTTTCCTTAAACCCCCTAGCTCCTTCCTTTTCTTCTCCCTCAGGTGCTGACTTGGGTCTCTTAGCGCCGGGACGCCTCTTTGCTGGGGCAGCTGTCGCGCTCTACCAAAAGCTAACATAACATAACATAAACACAGTGTGAGGCTTGTACCCAGTGAGAGACACTGTGCACTTCAGTGTTTGACTCACACCCAATGAGTGTCACTACTCTTTAAGGCGTGGGTCTCACATCTATATTAATCAGACTATGTGCCAAGAAGTTAGACTTACCAACCATTATTGTGCTTCAGGAAGTGAGATTTACAAGAAATGAGACTGCATTACATGACGTTTTTGAAGTGATAAAATACTCAATAAGTAAGACTATACTTGAGGCCAAGAGACTCACAGCGAATGTGAGACTTTCACACTAATCAGTGTTTCTTAAAAGATGACAGGGAGATTTAGAAAAAACAACGAGGGAACTTCATATCTCCACTGGTTTGCATTGAAGTGGAGGTAGGTGTAAGTGGAGAAAGCTGGAAAAAGAATGTTTGTGCCTTAAAAACCTAGAGACTCCCATCTGTCGGCCTGAGCGCATCAAGACATGAAACACTCACCAATGAGTGAGTCTGCTCTCCAAGAAGTGATCCTTACAAGCAGTTGGACTGCTTCAACAGATGAGACTCACACCAAGTGAGTAAAACTATGCTTAAAGCAGAAATTTACAAAGTGTGGGAAGCACCACTATCGGGGATGGTGACACTACATAAAGGGGGCCACCATGCGAGCCTCGCCACAAACAAGCAAACATATCATCACCCATCTTTTTTCTACATGGATCGGGAGCAGGCAAAACTGCCTGTTAAAAATGACCTCAAAAGATTCCCACTCCACACAATGACAGTGATACGTTTATCACCATCATTGTGTGGTTTAAGTATATTTCAGGTTTTTGTTTTTTGAAACAGCTATGATTGTTCATTTACATTGCCTCTACACAGTCAAAACACTCACATTAAAAAGCTCTTGTTTCAGGTAGACAACATTTGGAGTATATGCACTGATAGTTTTGGTGCCCACCTATTTAGTGCACTGCTTTTATCCACCTGGCATGAAAATGAAGCATCTTCCATCCATTAGACTGGTAAAGAATGTGGGCCCAAATTGACAAATACTTTGTGCCGGGTTTGTGTTACTTTTTTTACAATTCAGTGCAAATTGTGATTTGTCTTGGATTGTAACCCAAAGTAATGTTTGCATGATGCATGGGTATTCCCTTGCAACCACCCAGGGATTTTTAAGCAAATCAATATCTACAAAGAATTGTAGACCAGGATTTGCGCAAAAATCATTTTTTTTCGTTTTTGTTTTTTTGTGCCGAAATCATGTGCCTCCTCAAGGCAGGTGCAATGAGGATAAATAATTTCATTTCTCCTCCTTTCCCCACTTTGAATGTGTGCTGCATTAACACAAATAATACAAAATATGCAAAGTGAGAAACCGATTAAAGCATAATTTTGTACTGAATGGGACCAACTCCAGTGCAAAACCTATTTTTCCTAAAATGCAAACACCCTCGCACTATGGCGCAAGGGTGTCTGTATTTGCGCATGGCAGTCAAAAGTTTTTCAGCACAGGGAGAGAGTAGAACAGTACCAAATCTTAGATGTCCTCTCCATTTCAAACAACGCGGCACAGAAACTTTACTGGCTGCACTGTGTTGTGTGACTTCTACCCAGGGGTGTAGCTTCAGGGGGTGTTTGGGGTGTTACATCCCACTAATAAATGTATTTTCTGATGAATAGTTGGGCAGAGGTGCTTTCAGGCGGGTATGGTGAGGTGTCTGTCGGATTGCACCTGGAATTATTGCAGGCACACACTGACAAAAACACACACATGCTGTCTCATCTCGGTTTTGAAAGTCCTAAAAACTTTTATGATACAAAATGTGTTTCTATCACTTAGTACTCATACCAATCCGCATTCCTCTCCCTTTCCGCTGCCCCCTACGACACTATAATGCACCCTGCTTGGCATATAATGTAATTTAACATTATATGCAAGTAGGATTGTTGGGAAATCTGAAGCTCATCCCCCCCCCCCAATTGTACGACCAAGCTACAACCCTGCTTCCACCTAAATCTGGCCTGTAGTCTTCTGTAATGTCATTAAATGGAAAACCAAAGTTTCCACATCCCTTTGAATACTGCGCTTGGTTGAGTCGAAGCATGTCGTTATCAACAGTATAAATATAATCCCCAGTGCCAAGCAGTAAACCAGTTTATGCTTATCATTGTTCTCGGCTGATCATGGCTCTCAGGTAGCCTCCAAGGCACATAACAATGTGATGACAAGGCCACGACCAGAAGGGCCAACATTATTGTATGGGGCTGTGTTGCAAGTCCCGCTCTGCCTGCCTCACTGCACTAATTCCCACAGTGAGAGTTGATAACGGGCTGCGTGCAGGCATAGCAGCATTTGCTATCACCACATAGATCTCCACAAGGATGACGCCACTACATGAGGCCGGGGATGGTGGCCCATCTCTTCAGAAGGTAAGGAGTAAGCCTCCTATGTACCAAGCACTTGTACATATACGCCCCAATGCCTCGCAAAGTTCTGCTTTTGAGTATAAACATCCGTTATACTGCACCACTGCACTATAATCCCGCGGAACTATTATGTACCCACAGACAACTGAACCCTGCTGCTCCACTAGGATCCATAATGCTGCTAAACATGACCTAGTCTTAGGACATGCTCACAGGACCCACTTCAGTAGCAGCACGTTGGAAGGTGTGGATGACAAGATTTAAAAACCACTTGCGAGCTACAAAGGAAATCGATAATGCAAAAAAGGTCCATTCTCCTTCACCTAGTGGATGAAAAGCTACAAAAGATGTTTCTGACACTTACTAATATTGGCTCTGATGATGACTATGACGCTGCGCTCGTAGCACTACATTTCCAGTTTAGCACTCATGTAGGTGGAGTTTGCGGAGTTCTACTACACGGAACTCAGTAACGTGTAGTAAGTCGCACTGCTTACGCATGTTTTTAGTAGCAGGAGTTTGTCCGGTGCTGTAAAATCAGCGTGAACGGCACCATGCACAGCACATGAGGCCGCGGCTTCTTTCTCCCTCTCGAGTAGATGTTCCACTTGAGCGGCAGATTCCTCAATGTGAGCAGAAGGTTTCTCATAGCGAACGGTGGAGACCTACTGCGAACTGCCATGACCACCCGCACTGAGAGATCTTGCCCGAAGGTGGTCTAGCATGCGATTTTCCTTGCAAGAAAACTTAATGTTGAGGAGCCGTGTGAGAGGAAAAACTCCACTCCGCGCCATGCCACTACGTAAAGTTTTTCAGAACTACGAGCTCTGTGCAAAGTGGGCAAAACTCTGCGAACTCTGCCGGGTACAGCAGAGTTTACAGCCCACCCCTACACTCATGTGAACCCTGACTATGAACAGTTTGTCCTGCATCTAGTCAAGCTAGGCCTACAAGCATCAATTGATGCCTTCTATGCGGCCACAGACATGCTGTTTGTGATTAGGGTCGGACTGGGACAGAAAATAGTCCCAGACACCAAAATAAAAGTTTGTCCAATTAGCTAATCTGGTAGCTAAAATAGTAGACTACCTCTGCAAATCAGGGCAGTTCTTAACTTGTATAGACAAGCTATATGGGTGTTTTGCAAGGTATGGCAGATTGTATGCATTTATGCTTGCTGCAGGTAATGTCTGTGGCAATATCACAAAATATGACATAAAGACAGCTTAGTATTTCACATCAAACAGTTTCTCATTTTCAGCAACAGCAAAACCTGCCCACCATACCACAAAACAGACCCACTAACAGCCCAAAAAAATCCCACACTCTCATCTGTCAGACCAGCCTTTTCAGTTCTGCTAGATTGCCCTACAGGCTAGGTTGACCCTGCTTATGGTACCCGAAATATCGCCCTATCTGGGTGAAGTGGGCTCTTATGGAGGGGTTGTGCAGTGTGTAAAAGGTGTGCTCCTTGCATGGTAAAGAGGCAGTGACAGCAGAGAGAAAATGTGACAGGAGGGTTGGGGATTGAGCTGTGAGAGGTGTATACTGATGGAAGGGAGGGATCAGTGCCAGTAGAGGAGTGGACACAGATGGGAGAAGTGAACACTGATGGGAAGGGCCAGTGAAGGGAGAGGTGATCACTGACATGAGAACTGGATAGTGGTGGGAGAGGTGCACAACGACAGACGAGGCACATATGGGAGGTGTCAACAGTAATGGAAGAGGTGGACAGTGATGGGAAATTGAGGCAGTTTGGGATATCTGGAATGGGACGTAGGCAGTGAAAGGAGAGGTAGTGTGAAATGTGACTCATGTATGTATGTAATTTATATTTATATAGCACATTATCACCAACAGTCTCTAAGCGCTTGCTTTGGGAACCCGTCCTGGTTTTTCCCTGTGAGATAACCCATACTGGGCACCCCCAAGGTGAAAGCTAGGCATCCCGCCGCGGGGGGCCATAGTGGAGATTAAGCAAGCTATTGCCCGGAGTTGCAGAGTGTGAACCCGTGATTCAAGCAGGCACCGAAGCGAGAATTATCGAGTCCGTGGACATTTTTAGGCTCAAGACCCTGCAGCGTCGGGAATTGAACCCTGGTCCTGGGTCTGACCTCTGCTTCATGGCCTGCCTCTTCTAACCATTGAGCCACACTTCTCCACTCATGATGGGGCGGTGACCGGAGAGGGGGGCAAAGGCACCATGAACGAAAGACCAAGGGTGCAATGAGAATAGAAGATCTAGGTAGATGAGGGGAAAGCCTTAGTCCTGTATTCTTCATGCCTAAAACAATTTCTATTGGGCTAGCATTTTAATATGCTTTTGTCACGGCCTGACCATCTGCCCTCCTTGTCTGTGAAAATTTGGTCTGGTGCCAAAATGATTTGTGAAAGCGGGGCTCGGAATTGGAAATTTGGAAACCCACTGGCTTGAAGGCTTGAGATTCAAATACAGTTAGCGAAGCTCTGCCAGGCCCGGACTGGCCGTTGCGGGCACTGGGCAATCCCCCGGTGGGACACATGGGTGGGGGCCGGTTGTGGGCCCCTGGGGGCAGGTTTTGTTAGAGGGTCGAAATCGGCCCTGTAACAAAATCGACCGAAAACCGGCCCTGCCAAAGTGCACGGCCCCACCCCCAACCCCCCCTTCCGTGTGGGAGGGTGGGAGGGGGGCGGCCGAGCACTTTGCCAGGCCTGGTTTGGTTGCCAGTCCTGCCCTGAGCTCTGCTTAATCCCTGGAGCTATCCTTTTGTCGCTAGTCCTCCTACCTCGGCCCTATATCCATCACTCCCTCTTGCTTTTTCCTCTGTATTCACTTTCTGTTGTGCTTCACTCAGCAAATCCCTCTTTGATGTCCCTCTGTGCAGGGGCATTGCTATCCTTGATGAGAAGGAGCAGTGGCACCAGCCCCAAGGGGTGTTGGGTAACCTATGAACATTAATTTGGGCTGTTTTGTTTTAGAAAGCACAGGCAAGGGGAGACATTTCCTTGCTTGCATTATTGTTAATACAGCCCTGCTACACCACTGCCTGTGGGCCTGATATACATTTGCAGGACTGAGTGGTGTTCATCATGCTGCTGGAGTGAATCATTGCATTGTCCTGACAGACATTTCTTACCCCATTTCTAGAAATGTCCGCTGTCCCCATGGATACCTCTTAACTTTGGGGGGGACAGCCATCACATGGATAATGTTACCAAAGTTTGATGGACGGCCCATCAAACAGTATAGCTGTCCATCCAAAGCGGGAGTTTGTTTTTAAAAAAAGGAAAAAATTAAATAAAATACCTCAACACAACATATAGTGCAACCCAAAAAAATCCATCCGGTTGCGCACTTTAAATTGAGCAGGCAGTCAGAGGGCTAACTTCCGACGCCCTGTACTCTGTCAGAGGAGTATGTCGGCGATGGTGCCAGAGGAGGCCAATCTCCAACACGCTTAAGGTCCCCCCATCTCTAAATTGGGCAGACGGACTATGGGGCAAATTATCAAGCAGGGCGTTAAAATTATTGCCGTTTTAGCGGCAGAAAACTGCTGCTAAAGCGCCGATAATGGGCTTGATAATATGCCCTGGAGAATTCCAATAGAAGCCCATGTTCACACCAGAACATGGGTTTCTATTGGAATTTATAAGGCCATATTATCAAGCCCATTATCGCCGCTTCTACCGCTAAAACAGTGATAATTTTTAACGTCCTGCTTGATAATATGCCCCCTTATGTTTGCTGGAGTGCACTTCATTGCCGCTGCGGCCAAGCACCTCACAACACTCTGAATCACCTCCTCTGTCGCTGTATGCTCTTCTTTAGTGCCTGGCCGTGTTGGAATCTGTGCTCACTTGCTTTCGGCTGTATTGCGTGAGCTCCTGTCCAGCTAATGAAAATTCAGTCTTTGGCTGACTTCTGCTTCCGGAGGCAGGACTTCAGAGCATGAAACATAGAGGCGATCACAAAAAGATAATACAGTTGATGTACATAGAGTAGTGCACTATAGCTATACTAAGATATAATGCGTGCAATAAAAAAGTTGAATTCATGATGCAAACATTTATTTTATTTTCCAAAGCACTTCCTATAAAGAAGGTGTTGATGATTCTCTGACAGTCTGAGAAAACACACCAAGGCACAGATTGTTATTTTTCACACTCCAAAAATATAAAAAGAACCATCCTCTTAAATAACGAATAACCCTGTATTATGGTTGTAATCCATGTGAGAAAGTGCAATCTCCATATTAATCCATGCAAATAATTTAAACACGAGTATGTTGTGACATCTGAATATGCCTGTAATAAGAAAACTATGGCACGAGTTGTCAGCAATCATCAATTACAGGTGACTAGTGCTGTTAATTACAGGTGACTAGTGTTGTCAGGGTGCTTCCATGTTTTTTCGTGGTGCTTGCCACCTTTCGAGGCTTCGTTACTCCCTCCAGCGATCTCACTTGGGGAAGAAGGAATTTTAGCAGAGATCATTGACTCAGGTGAACTATCTTTTTTTTCTTTTTGAAAAAAAGCCTCTATTCAGTTTCACAACTTGGGAGCGATATAGGACAGTCCACCACCAAGCGGAAATGAACAATGCCAGTAAAATGCAATCAACGATCTGAAGGGTTCCCCTGGGGAAAATGCGATCAGCATGAGATATACACACTGCAATGCAATCACTTGGTTATGCATTCACGTAAGGTCTAAATTGATTCCACAGGGAAAAGCCAACTATAAAAGCCATCCCCTATACAGCAACCCGGATTTCAGTCAGGGAGAGTACACCCCTTTCAGTTGGTGTCCATGTCCCTTCTCTCAGTAGGCGGTGTATGTGGTTGTGTGTGTCCCACCTGTACCCTATTATGCGGCATCTACTTTTGTGTATTTGCACAGTGCGGGTGCCGTTTTGGACAGTAGCTCATTTTTTAGGGGGTGGTTCGTTTCGTTTCAAAATGCTTTATTCGGTTTGTATAGGTACAACCATATAGCAACATTCATGAATACAATTGAAGTCACTTTTATAAAGAATGATGAAACTTGCTAAAACAATTACATTAATGCAGCCAATCAAAATAAAATCTGAAAGAGAAAATAATCACTAAATATAGCGTCAGTTTACACATTTGGTGCAAGGCATGCCAAGGGGAATAATACTAAATAAGAGGCCTATACAGGACGAAAAGTGCAGTAATGTGTGCAAAATAAGCAAGGATTGAACATAGCATTTAGCAGAAATTTAGCAAATTAATGCAAAACATATCACATTAATATACCATAGGATAATCACTTGTAAATAGCAGCCATTTTAAACGTTTGATACAACATGCAAATAGATGGTACTAAACAAGAGACCTATGCTAGGCCTAAAGTGCAATAATATGTGCAAAGTATGCAAAAAGGGGACGTTTGTATTTAGCAGCAATTTTTAAAGTATAGTGCAAAACTTGCTAAGTGAGGTAGTACCAGTCAGGGAGAGGCCTAGACTGAGCATAAAGTGCAATAATGTGTGCAAATTATGCAAGGATAGCTAAAGTGCAATGTCTACAACATCTCTTACGTATTTTAGCAGCAATTGTATACAAATCGAAGAAAGGCCTGAACTGGGCATAAAGTGCAATAATATGTGCTAAAATATGCAAGGATAACTAAAGTGCATTATCTGTAAAGTCTGTTACATATTTATCAACAATTATATACAAGAAGTTTAAAAAGGTATAAGTCCAGAGGGGTACAGAGCCAAGGGAACAATCGATACGAGGTCTAAAATCATGATAATAACCAGAGTTCACGTATAAGAGAAATGCATAAGGTTTGACAGTAGCTCACAAATGATCAATAGGTGTTTTTTCCAACGGAAATCATATGATAATCGATTTCCTGTGCCTGATACATTTAAGAACATAGGTGGCTACACGGTAACATATGTTAGGGGACGACAGGTCAAACAATAGTTGCATTGCAGCTCTTATATCACACGTACTGTATTCTAAAAATAATTGTTTTAGATAAAATTTTCTAAAACCAGTATAAAAGTTGCAAAATAGTAAAAAGTGGCAGATACTCTGTTTCGATTTCCCATCGCATGGGCACGGGCAAGACCCCGGCTTCTTTGTAGTAGGGAAGGCCACCAAATGGTGGACTATACCCAGCCTCAGGCGTGCCAAAACGAAACGATGGGAGTTAATACTGACGAATGTAAGGTATGATGGGAATCCTGTATTTAAATTGTATTCCAGGTACAATTTAAAAGTACTTTGTGTAGCATACCCCTTCATTCTAATCCCTTCAGCATGATCCATGTAGATGGTTTTAAGGTCACGCTTCGTTAAAACTGATTCTGTTGGGGTATCTTTAAAAATATCCTGACCAAAAAGGGAATTATACCAGTGAAAAATGTGTTTTAGCCAGGGGATTTTTAAGTGCTGGTCCAATTTAATACAGTTTAAAATTAATTACTGGGTAAACTTGGTTTCATCTTTGGCCCAGATGGATCGCCAGAGGGAGAGGGGACGTAGTGCAATCAAGTCTGTGGCATGGTGTATGCCCAGCTCCCTATGTGTAATTTCGTTGGAAGCTGAAGCAGGAAGACATAATAGGCGTTTAAGGTACTTATTTTCTTCCTGCTGGATGGAGAGGGCGATCTGGGAATTATATCCCCATATCCCTGCTCCGTAAAGGGCAGAGGACATGCACCTGGAGTTATAAATGGAAATCATCTCCCTTATTCTACGCCCCCCTACTTTGGAGGCGAATCTGAAGATGCAGTTTGTATTTCTGATCATCTTCATGCCTATGCAAGATTGCTCGTTTGCCCATCTCCCGTCCCCAGAGAAAGTAATGCCTAAGTAACAGAAATGTTGCACAGACTCAAGTTTATCCCCATCAAGGAAGAATGACTTACTTTTCTTTAGTTTCTTCCCGCAGGTCATAGTCATAGTCTTACCCTTATTAATTTTGAGCATTCTGCCTTTAATAAAAACATTAAATTTGTCAATTAACTTTTGGAGCCCATTCGCGGTCCTGGAAATCAGGACCGCGTCGTCCGCGTATAAGAGGACGGGTATTTGTTTGCCATTTATCATAGGGGCATCTGCATAGGACTCTTGTAGGGACTGATCGACCTGGTTTATAAAAAGGGAAAACAGCAAGGGTGCGAGAACGCACCCTTGCCTAATCCCTCTACCTATTTTAAAAAAGGGGGTGCACTCTCCATTTGGTCCGAATCTAACTTTGCTTGATAGGCTACTGTACATTCTGGCCAACAAATGAATGATTTCGGGGGATGCGCCCATAGCAAGTAATGTTGGCCAGAGCAGTGTGTGTTCCACTAGATCGAACGCCGAGCTTAGATCGGCAAAACACATGAACAAATGCCCTTCCTTTGCTCTTGTATACTTGCCGATGATAAGCTCAAGGTTCACACACTGCTCCATGGTTCCTATGCCCCTACGGAACCCATACTGAATGGGTGATAGGACATTATTGTCCTCAACCCAGGACTCTAATCTTCCCAGAAGCACGCGACTCAGTATTTTTAGTGACGAGTCCAAAAGAGAAATTGGGCGATAATTACGTGCTTCAGCCCTTGAACCTTTTTTGAAAAGTGGTACCAAAATGGATTGACCCCATGAGGTAGGTAGTTCATTTTCTATAGCAGCATTGAAATAGCGTGTTAAAATAGACGCCCATAGGTCAATCTTGGATTTAAAAAAGTCCACAGGGACCCCATCTGGGCCCGGGGCTTTCCCCCCCTTGCTTTTCTCTATAGCATCCTGCACCTCATTTAAAGATACTGTAAACAATAATTTCTCCCATTTAAAATTAATTGGCATTCCAGTTAAAACATTAGGATCTGAGGCCAAGGTACAATTAAGGGAACAATCAGAGTTAAAAATCCCAGTGAAGTGTATAATCCAATCTTGACAGCTGACATGCGAAGTAAGTTCGGGGATGTTATCATTCTTTAAGAACGGACTGTTTACAGTGTCCCAGAAGAGTTTGTGGTCTTTTGTTTCCGCTGCCTGATCTAATTTAACCCATGCCTCGTCCTGTAGTTCTCTCTTCCGAGCAGCCAGGGCGATTTTGTAGTTGTGACGCTCTTCCCTTATCTTACAGTGGTCTCTCGGTTTTGTATCTAACGAGGTTTTTAGCCTTTTTAGTGACTGGGCACAGTTATCATCAAACCACGCTGTCTTAACTTTTCTTGGCTCCCGTGATTTGCATGTCAGTGATTTCTCAACAGTTTGTGTGATGATTAGAAATTTAGACAGCAAGATTTCTGGGCATGGTGTTGGGGATAAACAGTACTCCACTTCTCCGTAGCAATTAGTAATTACATTGGTGACAATTTTGGTAGGGTCAACTTTTGTCCATTTCACCCTCATCCCATTTGGTCTTCCTACGGAGATGTCCTGGATAGGTTGACCGTGAGAGTTCCTTTTTGATGGCCAGCCCAGTAATTCGACATATACACTGTTGTGGTCACTGACCGTT
Source organism: Lissotriton vulgaris (assembly GCF_964263255.1). Lineage (NCBI taxonomy): Eukaryota > Metazoa > Chordata > Amphibia > Caudata > Salamandridae > Lissotriton > Lissotriton vulgaris. The sequence continues at coordinate 906,848,876 of NC_141695.1, forward strand.
TGTTCAATTACCCACACATTTATATACGTTGCAGAGCTGGAGACGATAATGTGGTCTATAAATGATTGGCTGTTCCTTCCATGGAATGTCGGGCATCTAACATTGTTAGCATTCGTATTGCATTCGAGAAGTTCCAGATCATATTTGGCCAGTAGGTTATTCAAGGCACTTCCTAGGATGTTGTGTGGGAAGTGATTGAAAACGCTGGTAGTTTCCCTTCCAGAGTATTCCTCCCTGTGGCCACAAGCCCCCTTAAGTGCATAAGAGCACGTTTTGATATTAAAATCACCGGCCCACAAGATTACAGCTGGTTTAGAGGAGCTTGATAACATTACATCAATAGCCTGCTCGATGTCAGAGATGAACAGCCCCTGACTGTGGCTGGCGATGTTATTGTAGAAGTTCACGATTATTAGATCTTTAGGTCCATTATGGGCCACGCGCAAAACGGATGCGTAATCTCCCAAGACTACATGGTTACTGACCCAAAACTCAGTCAATGTTGTAGATAGCAGGGTCACTAACCCCCCCTTGGCGCGGCCAGCCTGCGAAGCCACAGCCAGCACGCTGAAGGAGGAATATCCCTCGACATGTACTTCTGCTCTGTCCCACGTTTCTTGAAGGCATATGATGTCATAGCCTTGCTTAAGAAAGTCATCCCATACGGGTGTGTTTACCTTGGAAGCTAGGCCCGCTACATTCCACGTGATAACCCTCAGTGAACTTTCCCTGGATACATGGGGTGGAATAATTTCTGTTGTGGCTGTCGATGACATTTGATCGCCTAGGTGGTTTGCAACAGTACAGTTGCTGTTAACTATCGTTGCCATGTCGTTAGGGCTGATTGTAGGGTTCTCTATGGAGGGTTCATTTGCAGGAGGGATTTCAGGCGGGCATGTGCGGGTGGGGTTGGCTATCGTGGTAGAATTATTTAGATTTAGAGCAGAAGTGTCTATATGGATTTCACTTTCTCCAGTACATCTGGAATCTGTTAGATGTTGGAACAGCGAATTGTCCAAAGGTGTTACTTCCAGACCCGATTGTATTGTGGTAATTAAGATAGTTGGGGTTAGGCATTCTGTACAATTCCATAGGTGGTTGTGGAACATGCTGATTATTAAATACATGAGTGGTCGGAGGATACAAAGGGTGGAAAGGATACCCGGTTAATTGTACAGGTGCCTGCTGTGCAGATGGATAAGGTGTATTAGTTGCTCTAGGATGTTTGAAATTCTGCACGGGAGTCTTAAACCCCACCAGGTTTCTATAAAAATAATCCAAAGGGAACAGGGTTGTATTGTATTCATTATCAGAGGGGATGGGTGCGTTCAAGATGGAGTCTCGCGCCCATTCGGTGGTTTTGTAATTTATGATTACGCAGTCCCCGTTTATTTCCTTTTTGCTTGGGCCCACCCATCCTACCCTTTGAGTTGAAATAATCTGGCCTGCACCACTTAAGGGGAAGCCACAATTATGGACCAGCCAGTGTAAAATTTTATTTTTAAGAGTTTCACTGTTTTCAAATTGGGAGGGTTTGAGTTTTGGTACGTTAGCAAGGATTGCTACCAGAGGCCTACTTTCTGGTGGAAGATTAATCACGGCGGGGATGATATTGTTATAGTAGCTACGCGCCGGTGGGTTCCTGTTTGCTTAGGTATAGTCCTTGGGCACCTCCCCGGTTGCTCTGTGAGAGGTGGAAGGAGATGGGCCGTTATGGGCGTTACTTTGTAAAGTTAAGGTTTTACCGGTAGGTGCTGGTGGATTCGTATTACTCACTGGTGGAGCCTGTGGTTTAGGTGCTGTATGGGCAGTTGTTTTAGCCTTATTCCTAGTTGATACATTTGGGATGGGTAGGGTGGTTTGTGTAGTTTGTGTAGATTGTGGGCCTAGGTGTTCAAGGATGTCTAATTTGGCTAGGCCCAATTTTTCCAGGTTTTCCACCTTTTTACCTATTTGCTCAAGTTTGTCATTTAGGGGAGCAATAAGGTGCTTCATAGCATCCGTGATTTGGACCAGTATAGACTCCATATTAACTACCGGTACTGTATTAGGCACCAATTGTGCAATTCCATTAGATGGTTCTGTGGGGGGTGTTGGTAAGATGGTCTTCTTTCTTTTGCCCTTTGGTTTCGTACATCCCCTAAAGAGAGCCTGTGGTTTCCTAATGTGAGTGCGTCTGGTTCTGCGATGGGCGGTGCCCTGTTTGGTTATACTACTGTCGCTGCTATTGTTGGCTAGATCTATTGTATGCATAATATCTGCGTTATCGCAGGTAATCAATGATGCGCTAGGCGCAGCACTGGGGCCCGGTTCCTCGGGTGGTGAAACATCGATCTGTAAGTTAGGAGTTAGGGATAGGCGACTGTCCCTATCTTGGAGTTTTGTGGGAGATGTAGGAAGGTCTTCTGTGGGTGGAGGCACAGTTCCAGGGAGACCTGTGTAAGATTGCATCAGAATGGAATCGTTTGATAATGCTGTCATGTTGATATTATATACAGTGCTATCAACAGGTTGTGGTGTGCGGTGAATTAGACAGGCACTAGGTGGTAGGGACAAACGTCTCTCTGTGTTTTCGATGGCATTTGCTACCACTACAATTGTCTGTTGGAGCATGCGATCAATAGCAGTTAACGTTGGTAACGGTGTCTTGGTTTGGGCAGTGGTCCTTGCAACGGAGCGTGTGTTAATAGGCGTTTTTTTAACCATGTTCTTGGTGGTGGGTTTAGATGCAGTTGGAGCCATTAGCAATGTATATTAATCACAAAACGTTGTACCTTGATGGTCGCTGCGAAATTGGCCAGGGGGTAGTGCCCAGCCCAGTCTCCTCAGGCCTCTGAGGGCCACAGAGGGCCCGCCCTTTGCCCGGGCTTAGCCCCGGGCACGGCCCCGCGCGCGGTCCCGCGATGCGGTGAAGACCGGCCCCTTAAGCGGCGCCTCCGGGCGCCAAGCCTCTACGCGACTTCCGCTCGCGTCGCGGAGGCTGCTGGGACTTGAAGTCTCTACTCCCCCTGCTCGGCTGCAGGCCCGATGGTGAAGGGCAGCAGCGGGGGGAGGAGACAACAGGCAGCTGGCGCGATGGAGGAGGCACTGGGTCCCCGTGCTGTTTGGCTGGGAGGTCTCCGGGGTCCCTGGATGTTGCGAGGCAAGCTGGTGGAAGGTCCGTCGAGCAGGTAGGCTCGCTCCCTGAAACGCTGTGGCCGACACCCGCTCCTCTGTAAGACCGGCCCCTTAAGCGGCGCCTCCGGGCGCCAAGCCTCTACGCGACTTCCGCTCGCGTTGCGGAGGCTGCTGGGACTTGAAGTCTCTACTCCCCCTGCTCGGCTGCAGGCCCGATGGTGAAGGGCAGCAGCGGGGGGAGGAGACAACAGGCAGCTGGCGCGATGGAGGAGGCACTGGGTCCCCGTGCTGTTTGGCTGGGAGGTCTCCGGGGTCCCTGGATGTTGCGAGGCAAGCTGGTGGAAGGTCCGTCGAGCAGGTAGGCTCGCTCCCTGAAACGCTGTGGCCGACACCCGCTCCTCTGTAAGACCGGCCCCTTAAGCGGCGCCTCCGGGCGCCAAGCCTCTACGCGACTTCCGCTCGCGTCGCGGAGGCTGCTGGGACTTGAAGTCTCTACTCCCCCTGCTCGGCTGCAGGCCCGATGGTGAAGGGCAGCAGCGGGGGGAGGAGACAACAGGCAGCTGGCGCGATGGAGGAGGCACTGGGTCCCCGTGCTGTTTGGCTGGGAGGTCTCCGGGGTCCCTGGATGTTGCGAGGCAAGCTGGTGGAAGGTCCGTCGAGCAGGTAGGCTCGCTCCCTGAAACGCTGTGGCCGACGAAGGGGGTGGTTCAAATTTCCACCTCAACCATGGCTTTAAGTGGGCCTGTGCTCAGCATTGGCCGTTCTTAAAAGCTACTGAGATGGGTCTCTATCGGGCTCTCCATGTTTGCCCTCAACCTCAGGATGAAAAACAAATTCTTAGCTCTGCAGCAGTTCCACCCTTCACTGCCTTTTATGTAGCTTCAAAGGGACTCGTTATACTAATTTCACAGTCTTATCATTTCAGAACTGAAGCATTTTCAATATTCTATACAACAAAGCCATAGTTGTTGCTAATTTATCTCATGCAACTAACAATCACTGGCAAAGCCAATAGTCCTGGCTTGTTGTAGGTTTGATGTTACTTGTTCTATTATACATGTGGTTGCAATAACAGAAGCAGCACATTACCAGTTTGGGTGGCACACTATGCTAAGGACAGATATTTAATTTACATGTTTTGAGCCACGCCCCAATTACATCGACCACATCTCTTTGAGAGACCCCTCAGTTTTTTCATCCCACTTAAAGCCCAGACCTCAACAATGTCAGTGCAGGAGTTTATCGCCTGATCATGGCAGCTACTTGTTTTCAAGTTGTTCCTTTTGTTCCTTCATAAGTGCCCTGCTGATGCCGGGAGCATAGGGAGTTGTATATTCTTGTTTACTGGCTGTGTGCAGTGAAGAAAAAATAGTGCTTCCTAGTTGTGAGAAATGTAGGTCTACAAATATCCCCAAAACGCTGTTCCCAAGCCCAGGAGTTCAGCTTGTATGCCGAAAACATAGCATGGGGAGCAACACGCAGTGGTTACTGCAATCTGTTCAATTGGATCTCTAGTACCCTTATGCAGCTCCACAAGCTTGAGTGAGATTCCTGACAGCCCTCCTGCCATGTTAGTTTTTGGTCTGGTGGGAAAGGATACCTAGTCACCACAAAATCTATTACATTAGGTTCCCAGTGGCCCAATAGGTTTTGGAGCACATTTTGTGAACCTTAGGGGCAAGCGGTAGCAGTGGTGGCCAGTAACAATACAAGGAAGGGGGTGAGGGGTGAGGCAGACCTGCAGACATAAAACTCACTCACACCCATTCAGCCACACACGCACAGGCACCACTGGCAACACTTGCTCGCAAATACACATACATTCATACATACACGCCGCAAACATAATACGACCACATAAAATTACATCAACAGCAGCTCTCCAACCGGAGAGCCTCAGAGGTCCCAGGAAGTTTAGGATTGCTACCTTCCCTAATTGGCTGACCTTAGATCAGCCAATGAAGGAAGGCAGCAGTCCCAAGTCACAGATATCCCTGGAAGGTTGAGACTTCTGTCTTTCTAAACGAAGGCAGCAGCACAAATCTTATCACACAGTGGGATGGGGTCAGTGAGACTGCTGTTCCCACCTGAAGCGTTAGGGAATGACACTCAGCCCTGGATACTTCAGGGCGTAAAACTGAAGTGCCGAGGTATGAGGCAATCGGTGATGCTCCCTGTCGTCATGAGGAGGAGGATCTCAGGCACTTTTGCCAGGTTGAGGGGGTCACGCCTACAGGGCTGTGAAATGCTCAGCCTGTCAAATTTTCAGCTCAGGCAGCCAGGAGCCTATGCATTTAAGAAGTCTAGCTCCTGACTGCCTGATCTGAACCAGCCTGACAGACACTCTTCTTGCCTGGAAAAAGGTGGGGGTCGTGAACCCTCAGCCCATGTGGATGGGCCGCTGCTTTTCAGTATTACAGAAGAGGCGGAATACCTTTGCAGTCATTTATGTAATTTGATCAAGCAGCTGCACGTTTTGCACCCACATGATCCCATGTGGGAGTTCCTTCATTTACATGATGGCATGGCCCCATGCAAATGAGGGAACTTCTTAGCCTCTGTGCAATTTCTGAGCTGCAGGTACATGGGAAAACACACTTCAATGACTAATCAGTCAGGCAGGCAGCTTAAATCTCACGATCCCTTGCCACCCTTGGATCATCCGTAAAATAATCCATTACAGTGTTTAAGTTACAATAAAACTGCAGCAATGTCTCTCCAACTACAAAGTGTGGTCTCAGGGTTTCCTTTATGTGGGGCCATTTACACGTTCTGACCCTGACTGGTTGTAGGCCTGGGCTAAGGGATATTGACCCTATGGGATATTGGCACTATGATGATGGGCTTAATCATAAAATAAAACATCCTAGAAGGGTTTCCTTGTACCCTCACCAAATGCAGATGGTCTTCTTACAATGAATTGTGGACCGGTGGCTTAAAATCACCGATCCGCCTTTTGGTGCTGTTCTGGCCCAATAGCAGGTGCGAGTTCACACTGGGGACAGCACAACAATAATTGCAGTGGGCCCAAAGTTTTTCTTGAAGTATGCTGCTGGCCTTTGGAAATATCAGGGTTGCAGAATGCAAGAGCTATTTAATCTTGATTTTACCTCATTCCTCTTTCTTTCACACTGAAGACTCCCCTTCCCTGTATCTCAGTTATTTCTGAGTGCTGGTGCCCAAAGCTCTGCCCAAAAGCCGTCGCCATCCCCCAAGGATACAAGATCTCCAGGAAGGACTGCCCCACCCACCCAGGAGGAGGAATCGCCATCGTCCACAAAATAGCCTCCGCCTGAGCACACTCCCTGACGAGTCCACAAAACAGATGAACACCTTCACTTCAAGATACTGGCCAGCCCCACCGCCGCCCTCCGAGGAACCCTCATCTAGCAACCCCCTGGACCCCACGGACCCTTCGCCAACTCCATCACGGACATTATCTCCCCGCAGGCCATCGCATCCACCAACTACACCCTGCTGGGAGACCTCAACTTCCACCTCGACAATCAACTGGACCCCAACACCACATGCCTCCTGGACAACCTCCACATTGGACTCCGCCAGACCGTGACCGAGCCCACGCACTCAACAGGACACACCCTCGACCCCTCTTCACTACAGGAAACTCCATCACCTTCAGCCACGCCACCGAACTCCCATGGACCGACCATTGTTGCGTCCACTTCACCTTCAGAACACCCACCATCCACAGACACCAGCACCTGCTTCCACGAAGAAACTGGACCAAAATCACCGATGACCAGCTCACCTCCTCACTCAACAACTCCACCCCAACCATCGCAGAAAACGAGGACCCCAACATCGCAGCCCGAACCCTGCATAGATGGATCTCGGACAGCACCAACACCATAGCCCCCCTCAAGAAAAACAACAATACCCGTGCCAAGAAAACCAGATGCTTTACCACCGAACTTCGAGAGTCCAGGCGCACATGCCGCCGCCTCAAAAAGACCTGGAGAAACACCAAATCCACAGAAGCCCACAACAACTTCAAAGCCGCCACCAACGCCCACCATCAACTCATCAGAGAAACGAGGAAAAAAGCGATTGAAGACAGTGGGAACGTGAGATTTTTGATCGATTATCAGATCACCCTAACTCCTATCTCACATAAGTCTTTTGGATCGATTGTTGACTGTCATTGAGTAAAAGGCAAACCCTACATAGGTCAAACCAGCCCCAAAACTGACACAACTCTAAAGAACCACTTACCACGGATACGTTTAAAGATTTATTATAAAGCCAAAATCAGTTGCAAGTACAAACATCTCAATATAAGATTCAAAAGATACACAGGCAGTAAGATGAACATGAACTCTCTGAGAGATCTTAGTCGAAAGAAGAAAACTACCAAAACCAATTCAAAAATCAGTAAGTTAAATATCATCGACACAAGATGAAGCTTGAGCGTCATTTACAGAAAAAGGAAACAAATCAGGTTAGACTGTCCCTACGCTGAACTAAGTGACATCCCTACTTAGCAGAGTCTTATCCTAAAAAGGTGTCAGCCGTGGTGACTTCCAAAGAAGATCACGCACTTCTCTCAGTCTTAGATGAAATCTAATGCATAGCAGTCATATCCTCTCTGCCTACCCATCCGCTCTCTTAGGGTCCTCAGGCCGTCTGCTCTACCTCCTCCCCAGGGTGCTGTCCCTAATACAAAATCACAATATGGGTGGAACGCCCCTCTGAGACGCCCACCACGTACACAATTCACGTGGTCTCGATTCTGTTTTTTTCCATAGTTTCGTTTCTTTGGACCGTCGGTTAAGTTGACCTTGCTTCCCAGGCTCCGTCTCCAGCGTGCTGGTACCCCCATGACATTCCAGTAGACTCCTCCGGACCCGAGCCTATCTCCTCGAACAGAGCTCTATTCATCAAGCTCTTGATTGGTACCCCCCTCGCACCTGCAAACAGACACTTCGAAGCAGGACCCCAAATTCCAGGCTTCCCTTATCAGGCTAGGCCATAAAACTTCGACCAGCATTGGCAATTTATTTTAACGAGGCTTGACTTTTAACTAACACGTGCAGATCAAAGAAGACACTTTATCTCTCCAAGCCTACTAAATTACGTGCAGTAGCCTGCACCCTGTGAACCCTTCTTTCTTAACTTTAAAATAATACGCTAACACACCACACTTTGGTTATACAAAAACACTTCTATAAAACATAGCCTTTAGCATATAAGCAAAATCATTGATTAATATTGAATCCACGTTACGTGAAAGATGCAATTATTCATTTCGTTCTTATACCGTGCCATGTGGTCTGCACGTTTCTTCATTTTGCACATCACATCCTTCTTCATTTAGCAGCTACATAACATGGAACCTGATTAACACATCTAACATTTCTAAGCATTTCCACACATTTCTATATTAGCCCACACTCTATATGTGCTCTCTATATCTAACAAAGCAATCGGGAGTAAATGCGGATACATATTCTCATATCTCTAGTTACCTTAGCTAACTTTACGCAACTGGTCTGTAAATATGACATATTCATACATTTCATTCAAATTGCGCTCTCTCAGTTCCCCCCTTTGATGACCTCTCGGGGTCATCACTAGTACACCAATTTGAATGGATCAAACAGAACTTGTTGCAAGGCTCCCTCTCTTGACCGTTTCCAGAGCCCTCAGACTCCTGTATTGATGATCTTGCATAGCAGCTAACCTCTGCTCCTGCTCTCTCATAGACCTTTGTAATCTGTTTGACCTATACCATTGGTACAGTCTCACTAAACCCCACAATATGATTATGCAAATCACAATTATGATGATAGGCTTAATAATATACCAGACAAAACTCTTCCCGAGATTGGCAAACCAACCTCCAACTTTACCCATCCCATGACCTACTTTTTCCTAGACATTCACCCTTGTTAGGTCCTCAATCTCTTGGTGTATCTTGGTTATATTCTGTATTTCCTTCTCAAGAGGTTTTGAATTGTCTGGAATGTAAGTGCAGCATTCCTGGACCTTCAAAGCCTTACAGACACCGCCCTCTTTTGCTAACAGAACGTCTAAAGCAAGACGATTCTGAAGAACCATTGCTCTTATTGATTGCATCTCCCCTTCTACCAGCATTAGTGATCTTGCAGTACTTGCAGACAATCTGTCTACAACTGTAGCTAATCTCCTGATCTTGACATCATTAAGTATCAATCCCAAAAGAGGGAACATAGCGCCAAATACATCTCCAACTACCTCAGCATCACCTACATCTCTTCTCCCCCTTGCTGAGGCTTTTCCCTCTATGATCTCTAAATCCTTTGCATGATATATTTTGGGGAAGACAATTGCCAGGTAACATGAACCATACCAGTTGTCAGGTAGTTTCACGTAGGCATTTCTTCCACATACAAAATATACATTAGGAATCACTTGCATTCCCTTTAAGAAATCCTTTGTATAGTATTCTAGTCTGAAAGCATGTTCACAACTAACTTCACCTACAAACACACTCTCATAGTAAGTTTTGCTTCTGCTTAAACATAACTTTCCTTTCTGTGTTCGATCTAAAGCTATTGGACCATTACTACCCTTCTTTTTATGTGCCTTCTCCTCCTCGGTCCAATCTGTTTTCCTCTGTCCTGACATTTTCAGAATCTTTTGCCTTCTGTAACGGTCATCAACTTGCCCTATAAATTTCTTCTCAATCTCTGATACTTTGCAAGTTAGATTGTTTCTGCGTGCATATGAAGTATCCAGTGTATCCCAAGGAAGGAAGAATTTTGCCAATCTATCTTCCTTCTTGTAATAGTCCCACTTGTTCATCTGTTTATAGTTCGGGACTTCTGGTAATACTGAATCATAATTTGAGAAATAATACTCAAATAATATACTCAAACCCATCTCGTCCATAAAATATACTAAGCAATAAACTACATGTAATCCCATAAGTCAATGGAAGATGATGATATTGAATGCCTTCATCTACAGAAGCCGGTAATTGCATGCAGACATAGCAATCCTTGGCCTCCATGACGTCGATGTATTCATATAACAGTTTGGCATAAGCATTGGTTTTAAAATTGCCCTGCGACTCATCTACATGTAACCTCTGCTGCCAGCAACGCTTTCTCCTGAATTGCATTGTCCTCCTCCTTTTTACCAGCAACAGCAGGTCTCGATGTTGCTACAGGCTTTGCATCTGTTGCCTTTGTTATACTTGCATGTCCCACTATGTATGATACAGTAACTACTATGACTATAAGGGAAATCACTACTGCTATAAGTGTGCCTACTATGCATTTTGCCTTGCGGTTCGATCTACCGGCCTCCATGATATCAAACAGTGTAGTTTCTTTCTGAAAAGTCTCTTTTGATTTCTTCACTCTGCTTTTCTCAGTCTGTTAGCCACACTTGGAAGCTGGTAAGGTCTCTTTGCAATTTAGTCTCTTTAATTTCAACAACAGACAACCCTAGCCCTTCTCCGTCCACTAAATGAAATGTCCCTAAATTTCCTCTTCTTCCACTAGGCGCTAGGTTATCTTCTCTCTCTGGTTTATTTACAAAGTCTTTTAGGTATCTACGATTATTCTGGTTCCAGCGGCTCTAATAGCATATTCCAACAATTCCAAACGAAGGATGGTTTCCTCGTGCTCTGGTACTGGGTGACCCAAAGTTGGAAATTCGAATCTGTTCAGCACCAGGTCTTTGATCCTGCTTAAATACAGAGGGACGGGGAGAGTGAATGTTAACAACCCTTCGGTCTCAATTCCAGGTGTCAACAGCCTTACTTCCACCGTTACGATTGGATCAAGGTTGGTCACCTGCACTTCCCTCACCCTCCCGGATCTCTGTCCCCAAGACATCTGCCGCCAAGTAGGTCCACTCAGGAGTGGCGTATCTTCTGCAGGGCACACGTACCCTCCTTGATCTTCTTGGACCCTCAGAGTCTGAGTCCACTGCACCTTCGTCTAGGTCTGAGTCTTCAGAAATTGGAACAAGAGTTCTCTCTGAATTCGCTCTCAGGCTTGGCCTTCTCCTTCTTTCCGGCCAGCTAGCCTCTCCACTCCTTGTTCTCCTGCTCCTTGTTCTTGCACTCGACTCGTGACCACTTGCAGCTTGATCAGTGTCTGATTCGTACTCCCAGCTACTTTCTCCTTCTGTGGCAACTTCAGTTTCGCTGGTGTATTGACCGTCCTCGGCCTGGTCAGACACACTCCCAGTTTCTTCTGGCACCTCTACAACTTGACTGGTCTCCTGCGTTGATTCTCCATTTTCAGCTGGATTTTCGTCCGAAGGAGGAGCTGTTTCTTCCGGAGGTGCTGGAACTCTTCGGGTGTGTGAGGCGTGGATCCAGTTGGGCAAGCCTCCACACTTCACTGCAGTGTTCGTCACCAATATGATCTGGTAAGGCCCACGCCAGCGCACGTCTAAGAAATTCTTCCTGACGTGCTTCTTCACCATGACCCAGTCCCCCGGGCACAGGTCGTGGCACAAGTCTTGGGACGATGGAACTTCAGTGGCCTGCACCTGAAGAGACACAGAATGAATGGCGTCAGAGAGTCCCTTACAATAGTCCAGGATCAAATCATCTGTGATGTTCAACAGTGCTGTAGTTGGAACTGATGGCAGTCTCATAGCCCTCCCCATTAACACCTCATGTGGAGAGAGACCTGTCCTTCTGTCTGGTGTACTACGTATGCTCATAAGGACCAGTGGCAGTGCATCAGGCCAGCTCAAGGATGTCGATGAACAAACTTTGGCAATTCGGGACTTAATCGTACTGTTGATCTGCTCCGCAATTCCGGAAGCTTCTGGTCGATAACTACAGTGCAGCTTCTGGTCTATATTTAGGGCTGAGCAAAGCATCTTCACAATTTCGCTGTTGAAATGCGTTCCCCTATCTGATTCCAAAGAGGCCGGCACCCCGAAGCGCGGTATCAGTTCTCTAAGCAATAATTTTGCTACCGTGAGTGTGTCACACCTGCGTGTGGGGTAAGCCTCAACCCATCTAGAAAAAATGCAGACAACAACCAGGACGTATCTGAGGCGGTTACACCTTGGCATTTCTATGAAGTCTAGTTGCATCCTATTGAAGGGCCCTCCGGACCTCCCTATGTGACTCAATGTGACTGGTGTTCTCTTTCCTACATTCAGTTGTTGGCAGATCACGCAACGTTGACATACTGCTTCTGCCGCTACTCTAAACTTGGGGTTGTACCAGGTTTGCCTGAATACCCTCACCATAGCATCTCTGCCTATGTGTGCTGGCTCATGTATTCTCCTTGCCATTGGACTGACTAGTTCGTTTGGTAATACTGCCCTCCCATCTGCGGAGATCCAAAAATCCATCTCACTCCTTGTACAACCTGCGGCTTCCCATGTCTTTTTCTCGAAGTCAGGTGCATTCTCTTGTATACATTTTAACTCATCCCAAGTGTCTACAGTTTCCAACAACATGGTTAATTCGGTCCTTTCCTGAATCCCACTCACTTCCACTTCTGTAAAAGAATATCCTTGTTCTGCACAGTAGCGTGCAACCTCGTCGGCATACCTATTGCCTTGTGACACAAAATCGGTGTTTTTAGTGTGAGCTGTGCATTTTACAACTGCAATAGCTGCCGGACCTTGTAATGCTTCCAACAATAGTCGAACAAATTCCCCATTTCGAATAGGTGAACCTGAAGAGGTCATGTAACCTCTTTGAGACCATAACTGCCCATAGTCATGAAATACCCCGAAACCATACTGGCTATCGGTGTAAATGGTGACTCGAATTTTGTTACCTGCTAAACAGGCGCGTGTCAATGCAATGATTTCAGCTACCTGAGCGGAGTGTACTCCTTCCAGGCAAGCGGCTTCCACAACTCCGGTAATGGTGCAAACGGCATAAGCTGCTCTCAGCTGACCAATATCGTCTCTTACACATGAGCCATCAAAAAAGAATATTTCATCAGGGCCAGTCAAGGGCTCATCCACGATATCTGGTCTTGGTTTGGTACATAGTTCAGTCACATCAAGGCAGTCATGATCTGTACATACATCATCATCAATGTCATTTGGAAGTGGCATCAAAGTGGCAGGATTCAAGACAGAGCATCTCTTGAGAGTCACGTTCTCGGCAGCCAGAATGACTTGCTCATAGCGCGTGAGCCTGCTATTGGTCAGATGCTGTGTCTTGGTCCTGGTCATTAACAGTTCTACAGAATGAGGCACATACACCACTAACTGGTGTCCCATTACAATGTTCTCGCAACGCTCAATGCTGACACCCGTTGCAGCAACGGATTTGAGACATCCGGGCAACGCTGCGGCTACTGGATCTAAAGTAGCCGAAAAGTAAGCAACTGGTCTACGGGCATTTCCGTGGATTTGGACCAAAACTGACAAAGCACAACCTTCCCTCTCACAACAGTAAAGTAAGAATGGTTTCTCGTAATCCGGCATTCCAAGAGCAGGGGCAGGACACAAGTCCTCCCTCAACTGCAGGAATGCCATCAAACAATCCTTGTCCCATGGTACCGGATCACTCACCTCCTTGTGCGTCAGTTTTTGTAAAGGCTTCGCTTTCAGTGAAAAGTTAGCTATCCACTGTCGGCAATAACCAACCATTCCTAGAAACATCCTGACTTCTCTCTGTGTCTTAGGCGAATTCATTTTCATGATCGCCTCTATCCTATCTGGTGACACCTTTAGTTTTCCCTTTTCAATTCTGTGACCCAAGTACTGCACTTCTGTCAAACAGTACTGAAACTTGCTTGGAGACACCTTGTGTCCGTTCTCAGCCAAATGATTCAGTAAAGTAATGGTGTCTATTTTGCAAGCTTCCTCAGTTTCTGACGCCACAAGTAGGTCGTCTATGTACTGTACCAGAACCGAGTTCCGTGGCAGTACTAGACTTTCAAGATTTTTCTTCAACAACTGGTTAAAGATCGAAGGGCTCTCTGGATACCCCTGTGGGATACGACACCATGTTAAAACGCGATTTTCCAGCTTAAAAGCGAAAAGATATTGGCTCTCCTCATCTAAGGGGATTGAAAAGAAAGCCTGGCAAAGGTCTATCACTGTGAACCACTCAGCTTGGAATGGTATCTGAAACAATATCACTGATGGATTCGGTACCACTGGACAACATGAAACAACTATGTTATTAATCTTTCGAAGGTCCTGCACTATTCTGTACTTCCCACTAGGCTTCTGCAAACCCATAATCGGGGAGTTACATGGGCTTCCCACGATTTCCTTCAGTATTCCCTGCTTAATCATGGATTAGATCACAGGCTTTATTCCTGCAATCGTTTCCGGGGTCAACTTGTATTGGGGTGTTCTTGGATACTCAGCATTTGGTTTTACCATGATCTTCACTGGCTCTACCCCTTTGATCAGTCCTATTTCTTCCCCAGTGAAATCCCACACTTCAGATGACACCGCACCTCTCAAGTCCCATGGAAGCTCTTCCACCGTCAAGGTGGGATACAGTTCCACACACACCCTTGAATTAGCAACTTTGAAATCAGCGTCATCATCGTTAGTCAGTACCTCTACTCCCTGGGGTGTGCAATATATAGTACAATTTAGTTTGCATGACAAGTCTCTTCCTAACAGACACACAGGGCTGGAGTCACAGACCACAAACTGATGCTCATCGCTGTATTTCCCTATTTTCACTGATACTAGCTCCGTCAAAGAACTGGTTATTCTTCTGTTGGCTACTCCCACCACTTGAATGGTTTCTCCTGACATGGGCAGGTCCGGGACCACTGCGGATCTTATAGTGGATCGAGTGGCTCCTGTGTCTACTAAGAAGGTTGTAGGACACCCTGCTACTTCAGCCTCTACATACGGTCCCCTCTGGTCCACCTCCAAAACTGCCCCGAGGGTACAATCTTCCTCTCTATTCACTCGCTGTCCCGTAAGGGGATCAACGTAATAGCATTCTTCTCCTCCTACGAAAAGTGGCATTTGTCTATAGGTCTTTCCCCCTGACGCAATTCTGGGTGGTTGAGGGAACTGGGCTCGAGGGGTCGGGTCCCCCCTTTGACCATCTTTCCCTTGTGTATCATTGTCCCCTTCGCCAGACTGCTCTGGACCTCGTCCTCTTCTGGTTCTAGTTCTCCAGTCTCAATATTATAGGGGCACTCGCGTTTCCAATGCCCCACCTCGTTACACTGGTGACATCTGGTTGTCTTTTTCAATGTCGCAATATCTGCCCTCGGTCTCTGTTTTTCCTCATCGTCTTTATTCTGATTATTTTGCTTCCTTCCTAATGTCCCTGTTCCCTGCTGCCGCTGTCCACTCTTTCCAGCCGACTGCATCTGCACCATCATCAGTTTTTCCTTAAGTTTCTTTGCTTTGGAGTCTATTTCATCACTGCAGTACCTGGCGTATCTCAAAATTTCATCTAATGGTTTGTTTTGCCAACAAATAAAATGCTGCTGGATCATCAAACTAATGTCAGGTCTCAATCCCAGAACGAACTTTGACACAAACTGTCCTATGTCTCTAGGATCCATTACATCCAACCCACTGTACTGTTTGAACGCTTTCAGCAATCTCTCATAATACTCATGGACAGTCTCTTTAGATTCTTGGGTGGTCCGATCTATCTTAACCCAGTCTATGTCCTGCAACGGCACCTTATCCTTCAGCCATGCCATTACCCTTTCGTACTTTTCCATGACTTTTTCTGATGGTCCGTTTGTCTGGGCATCCCTATCAGGTTCAGATGTTGGCCATTCAACGCTAACCTTACATGCTGTCCACAAGTCCCCTGGTACGACAATGTCAAACAGGGTGTTCAGGTCTACCCACAGTACCTTGGATATCTTTACGAACCTCTCTACCTGCTTATACCACTCCACGGGGTTCTCCCTCAGCTTAGGAAAAGAATTGGTAAATGCCGCTAAGTCCCCTCTACTCCAGGGCACATGCACCTAGCTTCCATTCGCAATTTCTCGCAAAGGGTAAGCTTCCATTCTCTGTAGCCCTCCCTCTGGGGACATTCCAATTGTGCTTCTTCTGACAGTCCCTCTCTTGGACCACCTTTCCTCCCATTTATCCAAATCTCTCCACGTTCTTATGCCTATGATCAATTCTTTTATGTGCGTTTTCAACCCGATCGTCCTCCTTTCGTCTAAATCCTGATCCGTGCAATGCAGCCTATGGTTACCCTGTAGTGCTTTAGTCCTTGATAGGTCTACCGTGTATCTGTCTGCCAATTCAGATAATCTTTCATGTACTGCCCTCGCTTTCCGAGTAACATCCTTTGCTATAAACAGTACCTCATCTTGTTCGTACAGGTCGATCCTCTCCATTGGCAATGTGCCGTCTATTATTTCATCTAAGTCCGATTTTAGACTGGTTACATCGAGTCTCCTTGCTTTTACCTCGGCTCTTAGTACCTCATTCTTAGATGGTCCATTTACATTCCTCCCATCCCAACTCCGAGTCCTACGCCTCGGTTCGGGTGAGCTATGAGGAGTCCTCCCTTGTTCCCATCTTTCTAAATCCCATGCTCTTCCATCTTCCCTCGGTGGGTGGTGAAACAAGGCTCTATTTCCCACCATCCCATTCTGTCTCTTCTGTTCAGCCTCTCTAGACACACGATAAGACCCTCCACTATTCTCTAAGCCTTCGCAATTCCCTTGCGGTCTAGTGTTACTCAGTACATGATAAGGTCCCTCACAGCTCTCCATGTTCCCGCGATCCCGTCCGTGATCACTGGATGCATGGTGAGACCCTTCGCGACTCTCCATATTCCTGCGACTCCAATGTTGTACATTTTTGCCAGGTGTGTGGTGAGTGCACCTGAAGCTGTCCCTGTATTCCTGCGTTCTTCGATCTCCCTCACTGAGAATGGGGCGAGGCACCCCTCCACATCCTGCATTCCTATACTCATGCTCCTGTCTACTTCCACTCCCGATGTGGCGAGTGTCTCCTTTACCGTCCTGACTTTTCCCGTCCCACTCTGGACCGCTTTCGCCAGCTCCGCAGTGAGACAGGGTTCCGTTCTCTTGGCTTCCCCATTCCGCCTCCGCTCCTAACCTGTTGTTTTGAGTTTCTACAGCCGCATCCCATTCTTTCAAGTACTCCCTTAACTCCCTAAAGGATTTCGGCCGTGGTCCTCTCAGATCCATCTGCCCTCTCTGACCTCCTTGATCTATTATGGGATCCACTACCGAATCCAATGGTGTGCTCCGACCTCTTGGTCCCAGCAACTGCCTTTGTGAATTAATCGTATTGTTCCTGCTTTCCATTTCTGTTCTTTCCCTGTCCAATCGTACCTGTTCTTCCTCTCGTGCTCTTTCTGGGTTGTAGATCGACTCTACAGGACCTATGGTAACAGGTACTTGGAGAGCGTCTGGTAACTGGTAGGACTTAGCATGCTCCATTTCTGGCACCTTTTGTACCACGAACCTTCCGACTACTCTCTGCACTGGACCAGGTTTAGGTATTTCCTCACCTTTGTTGGGTTCCCAATCTGTTATGGGGAGCGGTCTATGTTCCCCTTTACCAGTCCCGTCCCCCTTTTGGAGCTCGGGACGTTCAACCTCTCTATTGTACGGAGGTGGTCTGTCCATCAATAACCTATTTATCAGGCTGTCATCTGTCTCGCTCTCATCGTCCTCCACTAAAGGTTTCTTTTCTCCTGTGACTTCTATCACTGGATACAGTTTATCTGCTTCAATTCTCTGCACTCTCCACTTTTTAGCTTCTTCATCCCATTTGGCATCCTGCACTGCTCTTACCGATCGTTTCACTCTTTCTTGGCGCCTGTTCAAGCTCCGATCGTATGCCACCCTAAACCATGCATTAAGGGCTTCAAACTGTGTTGGTCTGGGTAGAGGTCTCGTCGCAAGCATTACTGCTTTCAGCTGGTTTAATGCTTCTAACCTAAACGTTCCGTATTTCGGGAACGTCAGTTCCTCATTTCCCTCTGTTATCTTGCTCCACTCGGAGATCCACAGTATAGTATGTAACCCAATATTCACAGCCATATAATGAGCTGGTGTACCCTCCGGCGGGGCCTCTTCCCCTTTATAAGAATTCCTTCTGTCTCTCTTAAAGATTGCCCTTAGACATTTAAAACACTTCATGTTCAAAACCTACACTTTTCCTTAATTCTCTTCCTTTGTTTACTTCCTGGCGACAATTCACCTATCCCAGCGCGGCTCTCGCTAACCAGCCTATCTCAGCGCGGCTCGCGTCAACCAGCCTATCCCAGCGCGGCTCTACACCAACCGGCGTATCACAGCGCGGCTCGCTCTGACGTCATTCGTCCCCTTAGCAGCAGTTCCCCTCCTCTCTCAGCTCGTCTCCCGGTCATGCATGCGTCCCATTCATACACCGAAAAATGATTACTTCCGACCAAGCGATCACTTTTCCTGACTGTACGTCCATAGTCTAACTGTAATTGTCACCTCAACCGACGAAACGTCTTCCGTCAGACGATCGCCTTAACTGATAGGTTACTTACACACAGTAAACGTCCGACCAGCGTCCGTTACTCATACACTCACTCTTACGTTCCCCCTATCACGGTCCCACGGGCGATCAATGGTACCTCATGACCCCCTTCACAATGGTAGACAATTACTCTGGATGTCAGATACACCCGAACCACTTAAGCTCTTCTCTGAACTTAAGATTTTCACCAGGTTGCGCGCGCTCACAACCGTCTCACAATCACACTACAGGCATTCAACTCCGCTTGACATTACAACACAGGTACAACACAAAACACCGCAATCTGACAACGCATGACCCTTATACTCACTTTCAACCGTTTCTGCTGCTTTTCTCTCTCGCACCGTCAGCACCTTCTTCGGCAGGTGGCTCTTCTTCTGGTCATCGATCACTAGGGGCCTTGGGGTAATCTTAACCTAATCTAGGTCGCCTTCCTCAAGAAGTCAACCATCTTTCTTTGCTACCAACTGGGAACGTGAGATTTTTGATCGATTATCAGATCACCCTAACTCCTATCTCACATAAGTCTTTTGGATCGATTGTTGACTGTCATTGAGTAAAAGGCAAACCCTACATAGGTCAAACCAGCCCCAAAACTGACACAACTCTAAAGAACCACTTACCATGGATAAGTTTAAAGATTTATTATAAAGCCAAAATCAGTTGCAAGTACAAACATCTCAATATAAGATTCAAAAGATACACAGGCAGTAAGATGAACATGAACTCTCTGAGAGATCTTAGTCGACAGAAGAAAACTACCAAAACCAATTCAAAAATCAGTAAGTTAAATATCATCGACACAAGATGAAGCTTGAGCGTCATTTACAGAAAAAGGAAACAAATCAGGTTAGGCTGTCCCTACGCTGAACTAAGTGACATCCCTACTTAGCAGAGTCTTATCCTAAAAAGGTGTCAGCCGTGGTGACTTCCAAAGAAGATCACGCACTTCTCTCAGTCTTAGATGAAATCTAATGCATAGCAGTCATGTCCTCTCTGCCTACCCATCCGCTCTCTTAGGGTCCTCAGGCCGTCTGCTCTACCTCCTCCCCAGGGTGCTGTCCCTAATACAAAATCACAATGTGGGTGGAACCCCCCTCTGAGACGCCCACCACGTACACAATTCACGTGGTCTCGATTCTGTTTTTTTCCATAGTTTCGTTTCTTTGGACCGTCGGTTAAGTTGACCTTGCTTCCCAGGCTCCATCTCCAGCGTGCTGGTACCCCCATGACATTCCAGTAGACTCCTCCGGACCCGAGCCTATCTCCTCGAACAGAGCTCTATTCATCAAGCTCTTGATTGGTACCCCCCTCGCACCTGCAAACAGACACCTCGAAGCAGGCCCCAAATTCCAGGCTTCCCTTATCAGGCTAGGCCATAAAACTTCGACCAGCATTGGCAATTTATTTTAACGAGGCTTGACTTTTAACTAACACGTGCAGATCAAAGAAGACACTTTATCTCTCCAAGCCTACTTAATTACGTGCAGTAGCCTGCACCCTGTGAACCCTTCTTTCTTAACTTTAAAATAATACGCTAACACACCACACTTTGGTTATACAAAAACACTTCTATAAAACATAGCCTTTAGCATATAAGCAAAATCATTGATTAATATTGAATCCACGTTACGTGAAAGATGCAATTATTCATTTCGTTCTTATACCGTGCCATGTGGTCTGCACGTTTCTTCATTTTGCACATCACATCCTTCTTCATTTAGCAGCTACATAACATGGAACCTGATTAACACATCTAACATTTCTAAGCATTTCCACACATTTCTATATTAGCCCACACTCTATATGTGCTCTCTATATCTAACAAAGCAATCGGGAGTAAATGCGGATACATATTCTCATATCTCTAGTTACCTTAGCTAACTTTACGCAACTGGTCTGTAAATATGACATATTCATACATTTCATTCAAATTGCGCTCTCTCAACAGAATCTCCACCCACGCACACAACAGCAAGGAACTCTTCAGCATCATCAAGGAGTTCGCCCAACCCACCAGCGAGTCTACTGACATCCCTCCCTCACAAGACCTCTGCGACAAACTCAGCATCTTTTTCCACCACAAAATCAAGAGCATCTACGACAACTTCGACGAAGACAACCAACACACTGAACCCTCACCAACCACCCCCGACACTCGGAAACCAGCGATTGATGGCTGGACAGCCCTCACCACGAAGACACACTGAAGACAATGAAGTCAATCCGCTCAGGGGCCCCCACGGACTCCTGCCCCCACCACATCTTCAGCAGAGCCGCCAACACCATTGCACCCATGCTCTGCCACACCATCAACCGCTCCCTGGTGACCGCCTCGTTCCCCGACGACTGGAAACACGCCGAGGTCAACCCCCTCCTGAAGAAACCCTCAGCGGACCCCACCGACCTCAAAAACGACAGACCCATCTCCCTGCTCCCGTTCCCAGCGAAAGTCATCGAGAAAGCCATCAACAGCCAACTCGCCACATTCATTGAAGAACACAACATCCTCGACTCCTCCCAATCCGGCTTCCGAAAAAACCACAGTACGGAAACCGCCCTCCTCGCCGCAACAGATGACATCCACACCTTACTGGACAAAAGAGAAACAGTAGCCCTCATCCTCCTCGACCTATCAGCGGCGTTCGACACAGTCTCCCACCGCACCCTAATACGCAGACTCTACGATGCAGGAATCCAGGACAAGGCCCTCGACTAGATCTGCTCCTTCCTCTCCGGCAGGACGCAGCGGGTCAGACTCCCCCCTTTCCTCTCGGACCCCACACCTACCACCTGCGGAGTCCTCCAGGGCTCCTCTCTCAGCCCGACGCTCTTCAACGTCTACATGGCTCCACTTGCCCCCATCGTCAGAACCTATGGACTCAACATCGTGTCATACGCAGACGACACCTAGCTCATCCTCTCCCTATCCAACGAGCCCAACACCGCCAGACACAACTTTCGAGAAGGCATGGAAGCCGTCGCCAAATGGATGAAAAACAGCTGCCTACAACTGAACACCAACAAAACAGAAGTACTCATCATGGGCCCAAACCCCGACGCCTGGAGCGACACCTGGTGGCCCACCGCCCTCGGAAACCCGCCAACCCCCACAGACCACGCATGCAACCTGGGAATCATCCTGGACTCCGAGCTCAAAATGGACCGCCAGATCAACTCTGTCTCATCTTCCTGCTTCCACACCCTCCGCCTCCTTCGTAAGACCTTCAAATGGATCCCCCTCGAACACCGAAAGACAGTCACTCACGCCCTGGCCACCAGCAGACTCGACTACGGCAACGCACTCTACGCCGGAATAAACAAAAACCTCATCCGCAAGATACAGAACATCCAGAACGCCGCCGCAAGACTGGTCCTCAACCTGCCAAAACACTGCCACATCTCCCAGCACCTGCGCACACTCCACTGGCTCCCCGTCGAGGCGAGAATCACCTTTAAGATGCTCACCCACGCACACAAGGCCCTCCACGGCACCGGACCAGCATACCCGAACAGCCGACTCAAATTCCACGCACCCCAAAGGACCCTACGATCAGCCCAGCATTCCTATGCCGTGGTCCCCCGCATCAGAAAGACCAGATCGGGAGGCCGCTCCTTCTCCTTCCTCGCGGCCAAAGCATGGCACGCCCTTCCGCTCCACCTCAGACAGACAACATCGCTCCCCATCTTCGCAAGAAACCTCAAAACCTGGCTCTTCGACAGACCCCCTCCTTGATGGAATGGAACCTGCACCCCCCCACTCCCCCCCCACCCCTAGCGCCTTGAGACCCTTACGGGTGAGTAGTCGTGCTTTAACAAACTCCTGATTGATTGATTGATTGACTAGTGCTATTAAAGGGCGGTGAGCCAAATACTTGTCTCTTTCCACCTCATTCCACTTTAATCCACTGCTAGACACGACCTGCCTCTTTATCTCAGTCTTGCTGGTTCCTGCTTCATCCATTAGTGACGGGTTTTCCATCTTTCTCTTCCTCCTCTCTCTATTTTGTGTAAGTTACCCTTTCTTGCTGTCCGTCTCTATCTGATGAGGAAAAATAAGTGCCAGTACCAAAAATGAGTGCCAGTGGGCACCACCATCAACTAACGCTTAAATTAAACACTGATTTTCCCATCTTTCTCTTCCTCCTTCTTTATCCCTTTTTCTGCCTCTTGTTCTGGGTCAAAGTCTGATGATAAAAATCATAAGTCTCCTTTCCCCCTCCCCCGAAAAAGTTTGCAATGTTTTGTACTTCAATTCCTTTTTAATTAAATTTTCTTCAAAACACATTTTTAAGGTATTCAGATCATATCAAAGGTTATTCAACTTATTTTTCCCAGGTCTGTTTCATACAGCTTCATGCTTACTGAGAATTCACAAATTGGTTTAGCTCCAGAAGAAAATTTGTACAGCACAAGTTACAGCAATTAGAGTGTAGTATTTGTGAGTAAACATTGTTGTGGGTTTATTTTGCAGATCTGCTGGTCAAACCCAGGGCATACATTATATGTTTGAAATTATTTTATTGTCATTAAATTGTGCAATTCACTTCAATAGCTTAAATTTCAGCATATTTAAAAGAGCAAAGAAATAATTTGAAGGGCGCATTAGCATACTATAATTTTAACGCCTAATTAACCAATATTCTTTCTCTTCTTGTGTGTCATCTGTAATTTACAAGGCTCACAAAGCTAAACTGACCCACTTTGTGTTCCATGTGTTGAGGTTGGTATATTAGCACATACCTGGGAGTATCATTAAGGGTTTATTTGTTCAACTGGAAGGGAGGGGGCTTCAGATATCTGATTTAGCTCCTCCTGTAGGTATTCATCCCACCAAAGAGTCTGGGCCTGCTTGAGAGGATTTTCTTCTCTGTTCATATCTTCAGCCAGCACCCAGATATAAATACATCAGACCCTTCCATGCCATGGCAATCTTCTTCTTGGCCAGCACAAACCCTAATGATAGGACAAACAATTGAAGATTTTTGAGAAGCATGTATAACATTCCTTGCCTAAAACAGTGGCCTAAGACAGTGTAAGCCAATAAATTTTTGGGAAGTCTAGCCATTTCCTTTGTTTATATTTTTGGAGTTCATGACTTCCACGACGTAGAAATAGAAGCCAATAGCTAGGTGAGGTGCATGAACAACCCATCAGCTATAGACTAAAGCATTGATTGGTAATTAGTCAGACATGTGAGGTCAGGAAAATTGACAAAGAAGCCCTCATGGACTCAAGCACAAGAACTCTGGGGCATGTTTACAAAGGGGTTGTTCCACCAGACCATCGCTTTTTACGATGTTCCAGTGGCACAATACCCCGCATCATATTTACAAAGTGGCTCTAAGCCACTTTGCATGGTTTAACAACGCTTTGCAAATATGGTACCCATGCATGCAGTTTTCTGAGTGAAAGTGGCATGCAATGGGTGTTGCTGTGGGCGTTCCACCGCAACACGCATTCCTGTTTGACATTGCCCCACATTTACAAGGATCTGTATATCTGAGGCAGAGCCAAAAACGAACGCCATGCAAACGCAGGCGTTGCATTGGCGCAATGCGGAGA
This sequence comes from Lissotriton vulgaris, assembly GCF_964263255.1. Classification (NCBI taxonomy): domain Eukaryota; kingdom Metazoa; phylum Chordata; class Amphibia; order Caudata; family Salamandridae; genus Lissotriton; species Lissotriton vulgaris. The sequence goes on from NC_141695.1 coordinate 906,873,002, forward strand.
AATGATTATTTCTCCTCGTTTTGCCTTTTCTTTGTGTGCTGCGGAAAGAACAAAACACCTTTAAACATTGTTAATGTTTAGGAAGGTGTCCACTTCTGCACATAAAATCATTAAATAATGGCAATTTGCTACTTCTATATGTGCGGCATTCTGCAGCACACATACAAGTAGCAAATCGCCATTATTGATTGATTATATGCAGGAAGAGACAACTTCCTGCACATAAAGCATCATTCCCTGCAATGGCACAAGTATGTCTTTGCTGGTGCAAGGCAGCTAATTTTAGCAGAGGTGCACCGCATTGTAATTATGGTACATTCCTGCATTTTTATATGACACAGAGCAGCGCTTCCAAATTTTCCGCAGGGCTGCAAAATTTGCCGCAGCGCCTTGCCATGTCTTTGTGGATTTGCCCCTCTGTTTCAAACACAACAGGGATCAGAGTGAAGAACACACTGACCAGGGAAGCAAACAGACAGACAGACACAAATACGCACACATACACGTGCGACTCCCTTTACCTTCGACTTGCAATGAAAGTCCAATACATGTGAGTGGAGAAGTGAAGTAAAATAGCCCATTTCCACAGTCCGCAATATACACTTATATTGGGCACTGTCGAAAAGGATATCCTTTGTAGCAGCACGTTCCTCTGCCACGCCACACGTGGCATCATTAATTTCGTTCTGCGTTTTTTTCCCTTTTTCTTAATTTGCTTTTCCGAGGCAGATAGAGATTAATTGGGCGATTTCCCCCCCTCTCTCCAAAGATTTGTTTCTCATCATCTTTTCATTAAAACTACCACTTACCCTGTGCATTATTAAAGCTAAGAGTTTCTAAATGAGCGCCTGCCCTTCGCCACCTCTGGAGAGTTTGAAACTAACAGATGCGAGGGAAGTGCATGCGGTTGGCAGAGGACGGGGGCAGGCTCCCGCAGCCTGGCCCGGGGCATGCTGGAATGAAAGGGGGGCACTACCGAGAAGCAGCTCTCCAGACGTCAAGGCTGACACCAGACCTACTCTTCACTACACCTAGAGCGAGGAACACGGCATCCGGAACTAGGCGTTCTGGGTAGAAATAAGCAGGCCTGTTTTCTGCAGTGAAGCAGCAAAAGTGCCATCGCAGACTGACCCCCTGTGATCCTTGGTTGAGAAGTAAAATCTGCCATAATTTGGTGCATAGGGCTTCTCAGACCTCCTGGCCCCTCCTCGCCCCTGGTTTTCTGAAACAGATGTTAATGGGGTTAGGATGGGAGCCTTGTGCATGCTGGTTTCCTCTCTAGCCAGATTTCAGTTCAACATACTTGAATTATCAAGATTAACACTGAAATACTAAATCTTCTCAACTTTTTAAAGCTATTTTTAGCAATTCACGATGAAGTGAAATATATTGTGGGCAAATGTGTGCAGCTTAGGGTAATTTCCCCTACATATGACGCTCTGGAATGTCTCACTTTTTCAGATTTTTTTAGAGGGCTCATATGTGGTGATGGAGGTACCCGTGACTCATGCCCCTCCACCCCCAGAAAAAAAGCGTTTGGTGTGGGAATATGGGTGCGGGATCTGCTATGAAGAGCATCTGTAAGTTGCATTGTGCACTGTGGGATTTCCACGATTTTCCACACTCCTCTTACTCGTAAAGAATCATCTGAGCTTGCCAAGTCCCTTTCATGTGACTAATGTGATTCTAAAGTCTGGTGTATTGGTCCTCCTTCCCAGTTGTCCATTGCTTTGGATGCAAGCCTTAGGACATGGGTGCATGTGGCATTGATGTGCAGTGTCAAAGCGCAGGCTCATCATATACATACTGCAGAGCGGTGTATATATGACTGGCTGATTCAAGTTAGCTGTAAGTCCCTTGTCATGAGGTAACACCTATACTCGGGGCAGGTATCTCAAATGAGCCTCTGTGGGCCTACTGCACTGGTTGCTCATCCATTGTGGGACCCGTGTGCAAAAGTTAAGGTTACTCTGTTTGGCATTTAGAGAGCTATGTGCCAAAGTTATGCATGTCTCCTGCTATATCGGAGTTCTCCCTCGTGACAGGGTGTGGTGTTGGGAAGAGGTTGGGCAGGTGTTTATTATTCAGTGTTTTGTATAGCGCAAACCTGACCCCGTAGGGTATCAGAGCACTTCACAGTTCAGGACATGGTAACTGCATCTTCACAAGCATGCGCCCCACCATGCTGCTGACCAGGAAACAACCCAACCACCTGAAATGCACCTCAAATGCATCCTTCTCAACACCCACTCCGTCTGCAAACACGCAGTTGAACTCTGGGACCTACTCGACTCAACCTCCCCAGACGTCACCTTCCTGACAGAGACCTGGCTGAACCCCGCCTCGGCACCCGACATAGCCATAGCCATCCCGGAAGGCTACAAGATCACCCGCAGGGACCGCACCAAAGGAGCAGGAGGAGGAATCGCCATTGTCGACAGGACCATTCTCAGAGTCTCGACCAACACCGACGACACCCTCAGCACCACCAAACACCTGCACTTCCAGATCCACACCGACCCCAACACCACCCTCAGTGGATCCCTCATCTACAGACCCCCCCCTGACCCCGACCACAGTTCAGCGACTCCATCGCGGACTTCATAAGCACACACGCGCTCGCTTTCACAGACTACATCCTCCTCGGGGACCTGAACTTCCACCTCGAGAAGAACAACAACACCAACTCCACCACCCTGATCGACAACCTAGCAAACCTTCTGACTCAGACAACTCGTCACAACACCCACCCACTCCGCTGGTCACACGCTTGACCCCATCTTCTCCGCAAGCCCCCACGTCTCCTTCAACCACACAATCGAACTCCACTGGACCGACCATCGCTGCATCCACTTCACCTTCAAGAAACCCACCACGCACCACCACACCAAACAGATGCCTCGCCGCTGCTGGAGCAAAGTCACCGAACACCAGCTAACCACCACCCTCGCCCAGAGCCCACCCGCCGACCCCACCGACCCCGAAACTGCCGCTCGCAACCTCAGAAAGTGGATCAACAACTGCGCCAACACCCTCGCCCTGATCAAGAAACCCTCCAACAGTCACACGATCAAGAAATCCAGCTGGTTCACTAAAGACCTACGGCCTCCAAGCAAATTTGCCGTAAGCTGGAGAAGATCTGGCTCCGTGAACAAACAACGGACAGCCATGCAGCCCACAAGAACGCCACCACAGACACCATAACCTCATCAGATCTGCCAAAAGGGCCTCCCTCAAAAACCGCCTAGACAACAACGCACACAATAGCAAAGATCTCTTCAACATTGTGAAGGAACTCTCCAACCCCAGCTCAAACACCAACGACGTCCCACCCTTGCAGGAACTGTGATACTCGCTGGCCACCTTCTTCCATCGCAAGATTGCAGACATCCACAACAGCTTCAATGCCATGACCGCCCCGACAACCACTGAGACCTCCGCCCCCACGACCACCATCCACACCAACCGCCTGCTCTCCTGGACCAACATCAACGACGACGACACCCACAAGGTTATTAACACCATCCACTCCGGATCTCCGTCAGACACATGCCCACACCACATCTTCAACAAAGCCAGCATATCCATTGCACCCATCTCCGGAAAGTCATTAACACCTCTTTCAAGACAGCAACCTTCCCGGGTAGCTGGAAGCAAGCCGAGATCAACGCCTTACTCAAGAAACCCAAGGCCGACCCCAAGGACCTCAAGAACTTCCGGCCCATCTCCTTGCTCCCGTTTCCGGCAAAGGTCATTGAGAAGACCATCAACGAACAACTGACCCGCTACCTCGAGGAGAACAACATCCTGGACCCTTCCCAGTCCAGGTTCCACAGCAATCACAGCACAGCACCGAGACTGCTCTCATTGCCACCACCAATGACATCAAGTCCCTGCTGGACAATGGAGAAACGGCGGCCCTCATCCTCCTGGACCTGTCAACCGCCTTCAACACGGTTTGCCACCACACACTACGAACATGCCTCCACAACGCCGGGATTCAAGAGAAGGCCCTGGACTGGACCACATCCTTCCTCTCCGGGAGAACACAGAGCGTCCGCCTTCCCCCTTTCCGCTCCAAAGCCACCAAGATCATCTGTGGCGTACCCCAGGGCTCATCCCTCAGCCCAACTCTGTTTAACATCTACATGGCACCGCTCGCCCATGTCGCCCGTCGGCATGACCTCAATGTCATCTCCTACGCTGATGACACCCAGCTGATCCTCTCCTTCACCAAGGACCCACACACTGCCAAAACCAACCTTCACGAAGGAATGAAGGCCTTCGCTGAATGGATGAGGAACAGCCGGCTGAAGCTGAACTCGGACAAGACGGAGGTCCTCATCCTCGGATCCACCCCTTCTGCCTGGGACGACTCCTGGAGAACGACTGCAACTGGGAACTGCTCCAACAACCACCGACCATGCACGCAACCTAGGGGTCATCCTCGACTCCTCCCTCTTCATGACTAAAAACGTCAACGCCATCTCCTCCTCCTGCTTCAACACCCTCTGCATGCTCCGCAGGATCTACAAGTGGATCCCCACTCCAACGAGAAGAACTGTCACCCAGGCCCTAGTTAGCAGCAGGTTTGGACTACGGAAACACCCTCTACCCAGGACCCTTGGCCAAACTTCTGAGACGGCTCTAACGCATCCAGAATGCCTCTGCATGCCTGATCCTTGACATCCCTCGCCGCAGCCATATCACACCCCACCTGAGAGACCTGCACTGGCTCCTGGTCAACAAGAGGATAACCTTCAAGCTGCTCACCCACGCACACAAGGCACTCCACAACACTGGACCAATTACCCTCAACAGACGACTCAGCTTCTTCACCCCCACCCGCCAGCTTTGCTCCGCCGACCTCACCAAAGTCCCCCGCTTCCGAAGAGCGACCTCCGGTGGCAGATCGTTCTACCACCTCGCCGTCAAGACCTGTAACACCCTCCCCATCCACCTACAGCAGACCCAAGACCTGCTGACCTTCAGAAAACTCCTCAAGACCTGGCTTTTTGAGCAGTAATAGCATTCCCCACCCCAGCGCCTTGAGACCCTCACGGGTGAGTAGTGCACTTTACAAATTATATGATTGATTGATTGATTGATTTTCTGCTGGTAACTGATGGGCTGCTCCATGCCCATTGTTTGAACAGAGGCCGACCTGAAGAGTTGGGGTCTCTGTGCACTTGGATAACTGTTTTGCTATATATATATATATATATATATATATATATATATATATATATATATATATATATATATATATATATATATATATATATATATATATATATATATATATATATATATATATTTTATATATATATATATATATTTTTTTTTTATCCAACAAATGCCGAAGCTTCTCAAGATGCACTCGACAATGCGTCTGCCATTCGGCATCACGGTTCAGCCCTACCAAGGATTCTAACTGACTCTCTGAAATCTGTATGCATTGGAACCTACGATAGGTGTTGAAAGCTTGATGTGACTACACATCCCAGCATGCTGTATGAAGAAATCAAATACGCAGTTGAACCCATGAGGGGTGTTTCAACCAATCAGCATGCAGTATAATAAGAGTGCTCCAATGCGTACAGGAGAAATGCCTCTGATGAAGTGGTAGGTTGGCCACAGAAACGCATCAGGCAATACTACAAACTTGGATGGCTGGGGCAGGCTGAACTGAGATGCCGAATGGCAGAGGCACTGTCAAGTGCATCTCGAGAAGCTTTGGTGTTTGTTGGATACAAAAATATATATATTTATCTTTATATGTATCTATATAGGGCTTTAAGTGGGATAAAAACTGGGGGGTCTCTCAAAGGGGTGAGGTCGATATAATTAAGGGCGTGGCTTAAAAACACCTACGCTAAAAATCTTTGCTGAGCATAGTGTGCCGCCCCACTGGTATTTTGCTGCTTCTGTCATTGCATCCAGACGTATAATACAACAAGTAACTTTACACCTACAAGAAGCCAGGACTATTGGCGTTGTGAATGGTTATTAGGTGCATAAGATAAATAAGCAACATCTATGCCTTCATTGTATACAGTGTTGAATATACTTCCGTTCTGGAGTGATGAGACTGTGAAAGAACTATAAAGTCTCTTTTGAGTTACATCAATGGCAGTGAAGGGTGGTGCTACTGCAGAGTTAAGATTTGTTTTTCTCCCTGATGCTGGGGGTCAAAACGTAAAAGCCCAATATGGACCAGTCTCAGCACTTGCAGTTTAGAACTGCCGGTGTTTAGTCTGCCAGCTGCAACCTTGTTCAAGATAACGAGCCACGTTTGCTTTTTTGTTTAAATAAATAATCACTTTCTTGAAAAATATACATAGAAAGAGGACATTTGGTGTTGTTGTTTCAAGCTTACTGAGTAAGGTAAATAGTAGCGCGATCTTGGAACATATATTTCTGCACAATTCTCACATTATTTTCTGTCCCAAAAACCATGAATCACCAATTAATAAACCGTTTCCAACCAAATGCATTTGGAAAGTTCCATTTCTATGATATTTATGGTTCTGAGAACAGTTTCTCTTAGAATCAAACTTTTTTACTTCACTCATAATCAATCGGATATTACCTTTTGGTGAGCTATATGTTCAATTTGAGATTATAAAGTGCACAAGTGCATTTTGTTCCATAGCTGCCATTTCCTACTTCTGCTTTTTAAATGGATCTTACAGTACTTTTTAAATGTGTGCTAAATATATACATATATAGGGTCAATTGTTGCTTTTGTTAGACTTAATTCGAAAAGATTACAGCCAGGATTGAAAGAGACAGATTTCAGGGAAGATGACCTTGCTCAGATGAGAAGTTTGGAGCTGACTAAACAAATGGCGAGCGTCTGTTAGAGATCTGGATAAAGTGGCATCAGCGAGAATATTGTAAATGCGGACTCGACAGAGTATGGTGGTGGGGTTTAGCAACCTGAATAATGTGGGTGAGGGTACACCAAGGCATAGTAAAAAGGCCTCTCTCGCTGGTACGGCAGTTATAAGAGCTTGCCACAGACACACCTCAGGAAGAAAATGGAAGGAGTGGAGGATCTGGTCAAGAAAAGAAGAGATTGCAAGATGGATGGGCAGAAAAGAGGGCTTAGCTGGCGGTGGGAATATCACATGAGAAGTGAACATATGGTGGAAAGCTATAGATAAAAAATTACATTAGTTTGTTGTGACGGATATTAATTGCTTGTAGGCTCGAAAGTGCAACAATTGTGAGCCTGCTGCCCTGCGTATTTAAAGCAGCATTTGTTGTAACTAAAGCCTGTGTTCATGTTTTTCAAGACCTACCTTCAATTCACCATGGCTTTCTTAAAATGCACCCTTGGTGATATCGGGACATACAAATACTAAAAAAAGAATTTATACAAAAACCTGCCCAATCCAAGTTGGAGAGCAGGGCTGTTCTTTAAGCAAAAGGTCAGATGTCCCACCAGACCAATCCTTAAGAGGTTATTAGGCAGGGTCAGCTACATGTAAGATGGCATGGGACTGGCTGCACGTCATCTACCTTTCAGGAGAAGAACCGCCTGACAATCTTCCTGAACCCTCTCATTCTGTTAGAGTCAATGGATCCACGTTAGGCCGGGTCACATCTACTTCCAAGAAATTTAGACAAAGTTTGCCATCTCAACTTATGTTGCTTGGGTCAGGATCCCATTCCTAAAGCAATGCAAGGGCATTAAAAGTGAGTGAAAGAATGCAGGATGTAACCTATGAAGATATAAATAGTTCAGCCGGTGTAGCTCTGAAAAAAGCTCCTTGCCTGAGGGAATATGAAGCCACATGCAAATATATACGAATATACGACATGCAAATACGTTGTCAGGTTTGTTATTAACCAGAAGAGACAGTCTTTTTGACATGCAAAGAAATGGAAAAGGATAGCTTCACACTCAGCTGTTTTGGGGGAAAAGCGTATGGTACTTATATTTTTTCCTGAGTTGAGCGCTGATGAGAAACGGTCCACTCTGAAAAATAAGGGGCATATTATCAAGGGCCGGTGTTAAAATTATCGCTGTATTATCGACAGGAAATTGCCGATAAAACAGCGATAATGGGCTTGATAATACGCCCTTGTTAATTCCCATAGAAGCCCATGTTAACATAAGAACATGTGCTTCTATGGGAATTAACAAGGGCGTATTATCAAGCCCATTATCGCCGTTTTATTGACAGTTTCCTGCCGATAAAACTGCAATAATTTTAACACCTGTCCTTGATAATATACCCCACAGTTTTCCGGTAAACGGGGGCCTCAGTGCATCCATAGATTTAACTTTCTGGTTAACAGTAATTATTTCTACAGGGCTAACTAAAATGCACATACCTATTCTATTGTACTGTACTGATCACAGGCATTGTCATACATTAGAAGACAATGTAGTGTCTGTCGAGAAGAGTCATATATGGTGCCATTGAAAGTAGTGAAGTGGATCAAAGGAAGATGTATCATTGAGTACGCTAGAGGTGATTGGATACCTCGTAGAGTAAGGGTACCCGTTTTATCTGGTGGATCCAAGAATATCTTGATCCACAGAAGTTCCATCCCACCAGTTCTACGGAATTGCTTAGGCCTGCGATGGAGAATGCTGTGACCCATTTGGCATGAATCAAGGAACTACCACAAAGGATCAGAGTGCGGGGTGGATTGATCATTGATCCAGGCATTGAGGAGTTCTTTCGTTCTATTCCTCCCCACTCCGCCGCCCACTGTGGTAGAAACCGAGATCGAAAGTCAGTGAGTAGGTTATTATTTTCCAGGTCATTGGCAGACTGAGTTATATTCACTGTTTTCTGATTCTTTGTAGAGCAATATTGCTTGAAAAGTAGCCTGTAATTTACTATTTCATTTCAAGGTTCTTGTAAAGTGCATAGCTATCCAAGCATGGGCTTCCCAGCACTAGCAGGATACCTTAATGAGGAGTCGTGCAATCACTTCAGGAGAACAAATACGTTTTCATTTGTTTCCTGAAACTAAGCAAGTTCTAATACGATCTTAGACTTAGCGAGTGAATTCCATCCAGAGCTTAGAGGCCAAATAAGCAATGGAGCGTCCTCCGCTTCTAGCCCTTTCTTTTATTCTTGGTATGGTCAAGAGTCTACCTTGGTTTCTTTAGCAAAAATGTTTTGTTGCATTCTTAAGACTGAGATGACATCATCACATGTAATGTGTGTATTGCGTATTAGTGCACTCAGAATTCCACGAGTCTTAATGTAAAGAGGGCTAATGTGCCACCCAGAATCACAACAAAGGCCCTTGCAACCCCCACGGTGCGAGGGGCACCTGAGCCCCAGAGGGCGCCCTCAGCAAAAGTTGTAGGTGGTGGGGAGGGGGGCCACTCCATGTACTTTGCCGGGAGGGGGGGCTCAAGTTTCGTTACGCCACTGGTGCCACCAAAGTTTACCCGAATACCTGAAACCATAATCCACCTGTATCCTTCAACAAGCCCAGAAAGTATTGTTTCGTATTCTGATAGTTCTTTTTAACAGTAATTTTACATGGGTGGCAGCTGTCCGTATGCAGGGGAATTTTTGATGAAAGGTTGTGTCAGATGATTTAGTTTTACATACACACGATAATATTCGTCAAAAGTGGAGGGGACTTAAAATGAAACTTTACAGGGGAGGATCATCTTCTCCATTAATTATTTTCTGGAAAAATCTAATGGGGCATTGGAACTTTAGAATCACACATAGCCAACACCTCTAATTCATTAACCTACGCTTCAAGGGGTGCAGAGCCAGACAGTGAAATAATGTTTTTACTACTACACATCAGCATGTTACATAGTCTGTGACATTAGTACATTTAGCAGAATGCCACGCTTGCAGCGATGAAACAATTTCTCCCCTTTGCCTATAACTCCCAACTTCACAATGGTGTGCCCTACTTCTTCAAAAATTGGGTGTTGTCAAATATAGAAAATACTGCAGCAATGCGTATTGTTTTCTCGGTTTAATTTCTGTGCTGCGCGAATTTTGCCCCGGTGCTGAAGTTCCATTGGGCCTATGGAACCATGACGGAACGGTTCCGTCATAAGCACAGGCCAACTTACGCTCATGACGGAACGGTTCCGTCATGAGCATGGAAGGGGTTAACAATGGGGAGTTAAGCCGAGATTCTCCCAGTTTCTCGAATACTGTAGTAATGCGCATCTTGCCCACATTTTTTAAGTTGTTTCTGTTTTGCTGTAAACTTCTGGTGACAGCGTGGCTGACAAGAGCTCACAGTTTAAGTGCATGAAAGAGGGGTAATTATCTCCCCTCCCAGGAAGCAGAGGGAGAGGGCTATTTTAGGGTCACAAATAGCCTTTGTGCTCTGCCTCCTGTATTACAGTCACAGCATGACCAGCAAGGAATAAGCCCAGGACGTCTGAGTTACTAGACGAGTGACCGATCATAAATAACAAACCATCACCTCCAATATGTCTCAAAATAGAACGAGGACCTACAGTGACTTCTGCTGAGTGGGAAGTGTTAGAGTCATGGGTAGTTCGCACCTACATATAATCCTTTACGGTATTCATTTAGGCCATTAGAACGTGCACGTTAATAAAGTGATGTGCTAGAGACATTTCCAATGTAAACGTGAAGAAATTAATGCTGTAACTATGTGTGGTTAGTCAAAAATATTAACGTGCAGCATTGTACGTCGCTGACAAGTATTCACATATTGTTGTGCTTATGTATGTTAATTTAGATATGCTCAGTAGTAATGTTCATTTTATATGTGTAACTTCACAGGGCCTTGTGCTATTTCTTATGTTGACTGATTCCTGTAGGCTTGAATTGTATTTTTCCCCTGGAAGCTCACTCATAAGATTTACTTGTGAATTTCATGTGCATGATGGATTTGTTCTTTTTCATATTTTCTGTTGCAGGTGGAGAATTCATCCTTGTTAGCTAGAATAATGTCTTTTTTTAGGAGTTAGGTTTAGGGAGGAGAGGATACATTGAACAGTGATTATAATAATAAAGAACTGTTGTATTTTCTCATTGGAGTAAGCCTGGGAATCGAGGTCATCTCGCCAAAGCTTGGGAGCATCGCTGCCATGTGGAAAGTTATCTACAAGGAGGTGGTTTACTTGGATGGTGTGATGTTGCAATGCATTGTGGGTTACTCATACAAAGTGGTGTATCCAAGTTAGGGACAGTGTCCGGGAGATTTATGACTTGCCTTGAGAGAGAGAGCATCTTAGAACAAGCTCTGTAGCTCTATGATACTTGACCTATCTAAACATGAAGAGACTTCTTAGGAAGACTTCATGCGCTGACCCCCCTATGGATCTTGTCTTGGGAAATGATAAGTAGGGATGTCACGCTAGTGCTAGTATAGGGATAGACTAATGCTTTACACCTATGACCTTCCAATGATAGGGAATCTCGACGTTGGTGCAATTATTTTCTGCATCTTAAATCTCAAACTGATTATTCTGTGCATTTTGCCCCCCCTTAATTTCACCAGTAGGTTTGGCTTTGTATTAGTTCCAATGTATTTGTACACACTCATCTTGAGTGGGTTGTATGTCCAACTGTTCTTGGCTTTGTAATAAACGAACTAAACTTAATTCGGAATCTGTGATTCTTCGGAGTCCTAGCTCTTTGGAACTATAATGATTGATTGGCTAACGATTTCCCTCATCCATGCTTTCATGCTGACAAAAAGAGACATTTGCCTGAAGTTCCAGAGTAGGTCTAGAATGTGGATCCCGGCTCCATCAGTAGCGTGTCTCAGAAAATGGTTTGTATGTGCAAGCAGTGTATATTTAAACAGTTTAACACCTTTCAGTGACAAGTTGGAATTCTTGACCCACCACAAAGGCTGGTGGAAACTATGATGACACCAGATGTCGAACAGGATACTAGCTCAGATACAGGAAAAAAAAAACACACACACATCAGAGAAAACAGCCTTAGACACACAGGCAGAGTATTACTCAAGAAGGATAACGGTGATGAGGACTGGCGAGTCTTCCCCAGAGTAGTCGCCATCCCTGCACGACTTAGTCTGGGGCAACTCAAAATCCTTCATAGGGTGTATATTACAGGCCCCCGTCTTATACTCATGGGGAGGGCAGACAGTGGAGAGTGCAGGAGGTGTTGTGGGCATTTGGGAACCTTTATGTACATAATCTGGGAATGTGCATCCATAACCTCCTTCTGGAGTAGGGTACATGCTATCATCAATCCGGTGCTCTCTGTTAATCTCCTCCCGGAGTCAAGAAGATGGTTATTAAACATTTTGGAACCAACTAACCTGAACACTCAGCAGACACAGTGGGCCATATTAGGGCTCATTCTTGCAAAATGACGCACAACGCAACCACCCACAATAGAAGCTTGGGAAAAAGATCTCGACTGGTGAATGCACCAGGAGAAAACAGTATACTTGGCCAGGGGCTGCCCCAAAAAGTAATCCCGTATCTGGGGCCCATGGAATATGCACCAGGGAGAAATATGTTCGCCTCCTCGTTGTATTGAACATGATGATACACTTACCCCATTACATTGTCCTTCCATGTAATGATGTACCAGGATCCTTCAGTATCACTGTAGTGCTTGGATGATTTGAATCCTCTGTAATGTTTCTTAAACCGATGTATGTTCAATAAAAAATATCTCAAAATGTATATCGGCATCATGGAAAAACAATCAAGAGACTTCACTTGCTGGCTTTTTGTCAGAGTTGTAATTTAACTGACATGAAGTGCCAGAAGTCAAAAGTGTTACAGCTGAACATTGTAGCAAATGATGCACTCTTGAGTTGGTGAAAAAAAGTAAGTTGACAGGAGCAGACAATGATCACCGCCAACTCTGAATGTTTCCCCTCCTGTAACCATCTTCCACAGAATCCTCCCAAACATTCTTACCCAGACAATTCCACCCACAATCTAACCCCATGTTCTAGGATACAGAGTACACCACATCTCTCCCCTTTAGAAGATAATACAGAAAAAAAATCAACATTATTAAAAAGAGATTTAAACAAATTTAAATTCACAAAAACTAAATAAACCATAAACAGGAAAAAATGAATGGATAACTACCAGTGCAGAAGGCAAATAATGAAATACCATTAACCACTGGTCAACTGCATGAAACAATTAATACTTAACACATTGCGAACATTTAGCAGGTGAACCTTGGTTCGTGAACTCCTTCTTAATCCGTCATCAACACACTTTGAATTGATTACATGTTTTGAATCACATCCAGATTCACTCAAAACAAGAGCATTATCCGTACTCACAATATCATTATTTCCATGCTCACACACTGGCACATTTATGAAAAATATCTTTCTTCCAAATTCTTAGGGAACCCCAATTTGCCCAAATCAGAACAAAGAGAATTTCTACAAACATAACCTCTGCTCTTATTCCAAATTTTCCATCCTTTGACCTTCACCAGTCTGTCAAAAACCTCCACAACCTTGATGAGATCAGATGTCCTAGATCAGCGTTTCCCAAACTGTGGTCCGCGGACCCCCATGGGTCCGTGAGACATTCCCAGGGGGTCCGCAGGACTCGATTGCCTGTCATACTGAAAATGAAACGCCCATGCGTCCTCACAGCACACGAGCTGTGAATGTTGGCGCAGGGGCGGCGAGACCACAACAATACTATCAAGAGTCTTAAGTTAAGTGCTGGTACTGCTGCGGAAACGCATGGCTAGGCGTTCTCTCTCTCCTCAGCCCCCCCACCACTCCTTTCTCAGTCTGCCGTGTCCGCCCGTCTGTTGTCATTTCTGGTAAACGTAAAATGTTCTTATGCTTGTTTACAGAGCTCTCTTGCACGTTTTGTCCTTCGTAGATCTCTAAGTAACTCATGTTACTATTACCTAACTCACTGGTGCTTGTTTTATCGACATCGGAAGGGTGAGCGGGCATTTCGAAATTTTGTGTTAAACGTAAAATGTTCTATAAGTAAGCGGGTTTGAGCTGAATCGCTCTGTGGCGCTGCCTGTTCTTCTCCGCGTTCGATGTTTTGATTGCCTTTGCACTTTGGAGAGGGATCGATTTTCGCCCGTAAGAAGGGTTGATTAATTGAGGCTGTTGGTTCTATTTACGCCGCCTGATGTGTGAAAGTTATCAATCTTGATGTTGTTTTGTTGTGTTCTGGTGCCAAAGACACCGTTAACGAACCAGAAGTTAACAAACCAGACTTCTGCCGAAGATGTGGCTAAAACCCGTAAATGCGCAATCACCGTTTTTCTACTAAATGCTGGACCACTGGAATTATGGGATTTTTTTCTGCAGAGGCCTGTATAGATTTACCACATTTGCCACACACTCCATCATGTGCTGCATAATCTGCAGATTTCATTTCATAACATTTTTGCTTGCTCACACAAGTCAAAGGTTACTAAAAAAAAAGTGGCAACGTGTTTTCCTGCAGAGGACGGCCTTCGAAAAGATTGACTAGTCAGCTTTCTCTTGCTTATTTCTGTTTTTGAGTGTCAAAGTGGTAGTAATGTGGTGTGGAGTGAAATATTTTCCCAAATAGAGTTATCATGTATAAGGATTCCAAGATAACGCGGTGGTATTAACATTAAATGTGCTGAATCTCACCGCATAATTTGTCTTTTCTTGCCGGATATTTTAATCAATGCTGTTACATTTGATCCAAACCTGCCGCATAATTCCAGTAAAACTGGCTGAATGTGCAGCAGCAGCAGACCACAGGACCGGACACGAGGCACAAGTTGTCTACATCTAGGGGGGATGGGAAATCTGAGGTGCTCCAGCAAATACTTTATTTATGTTACTTAACCCATAACAGGAGGAGTATTTACAGAAAAAAACTCCAAAAAGTCCACATTTATTTGCTAAAAGTTACCACCAGCAAAAAGTTAGTGGTAATGTTTACTGGTCTGCATTGCGTGAAACAATATTACCCTATCATCATAGCGGCTTGATTATTATGTAGTATAGAGCTTCCCATTCCTAAGGCCCTCTCTATAGTTTCTAATCTTTTCAGAGCAAAAGACTGAAAGCAGAAATTGTGCCAGTGGTAATTTGTAAAGAATAAAAAGAAACATAAAAGTGCATAGTACTCTTTGTAGAAATGTTATCGCAGGGCAATTTACAACATATCTTTAAACCAGTCACAAAAATTAATGCGCAGAAATCCAATGGAAAATATGTAAGAAATATGGTTGACATTTGCAAATTCCAGGAAGATTTGTTTTTTTCTTTTTCAAATCTTGGACGGATTATTAAAAGGGAACGTTATTTGGGCCATCTAAAGGCAGCATTCCCCAGTTTAAGGCCATAGTATTTTCTGTTGTTCCCCACAGCGAAAACTGATGACATAATTACCCTAAATTTGACATGACTATTGATAATTACTCAGAAAGGGTCTTTTTTTGTTTGGCTTTGTGTAAATCCAGTCAGTAGTTTTTGAGATATTTGCTGTAAAGCCACTTCCTTTAAAAGATGCAAGGGCTTTGAGAGAAAGTGTCTAATATCAACATGTTCCTGCTTTTATTAATACATATTTAACACAGATGCATCCCAGCTGCACATGGCTTAAAGCTATGTGAAATGGCAATGATGAGCGGCAACCAGACAGTGCTTAATTTGAGCCAGAGGTTTGTGGTGCTTAGCCCTTGCAGTTAATCAGCAACACTGGTGTTTTCATGAGCACCAATTAAGAACACTATCATTTACGGCACAGGGAGAGCAAGTGATTTGCCCAGAACCACAGGAGGCTCAGACCTGGTACCCCAGCTACGGAGTGTGCAGCTCTTGCCATTACAACACATCCTCTCCCCACTTTCATGGTTAGTAGTTGGCTCTGTTTTAGGCGGCGCTCACTGGGGAAATGGGCTTTGCAAGCTGCCTCCTGAAGAGAGCCCCTCCACTTATATGTTTTACAAATTGACCACTGGAACAGGATAAAGTATGTTGTCAAAGGTTCTGACCCACATCAAGTGCCACTGTGCCCAGTTAACGTGTGTGCACAGTGGCACTGAAAGAGGAAGCTAGGTGTGGTACCAGGCCTAAGACGTTACTTTTATCCAGTAGCCACGGTGCAAGGGCAAATGCCATGCCATTCACCCTGTGCTGCTGCACATGGGTAAAGGCCCAGCGCAGCCAGTTTTCTTTTGTCTAGGTAGAGTTTTTTTTATCACCAAAATACAAAAGAAATCAATGAAAACATTGCTAATAGCACATTATAGTTACTTACTCAGAAAAAAAAAGATTTACAGTGAAATAAGAAAATATTGGAAGTTTCTTAAAATAACTGTAGTTCACAAGACTTGATGGTTGGGAATAAAAAACTACAAAATGCTGTAATTCAACATTCATGGTCAGTCCCAAAACCCCTCAATGCACTGCCCATGGTGCAAGAACAACTTTCAGAGTAGTGGTTCTGCTATCAATGTTACTTCGTTGAAGTTATAGGGGTAGTGAGAAATCCAAGTGTCACTGAAAGAACAAGTGTAGCAATTGAGCATACGAGCCAGTCTTCTTCAACAGGAGAGTGGGAGGGAGCGGTGTGTCTCCAGTGCTGCATTCTGGAGCACATTGTCCAGAGTATGACTGAAGCCTGGTGTGGTAAGGTAAGTGCTTGAGATGGAAAAACAGAAGTGCAGGTACCTTGTACCAGAGGCCCTGCTTGTTTCTGAGAAGTGCTGGTACACTCAAATTAAAAGAATGACCTCACCCTTGGGAAATTCAGTTACTCTCCCTCTTAAAATAAAAAAGCATTGGCATAGCCAATAGGTCTCGCATTTGGGACCTTATAAGTGTTTAGCCCTGCAACAGTTGATGTTGTTGCACCAAGGAAATTCTGCTGAATAACTAAATACTTATAAGGTCCCAAAAGCAAGACCTATTAGCTATGTCAATGCTTGTTTTTATTTCCTGTGCCAAGTGATATTCACACCTTTGATCTGTAAAAAAATAAAATGGCTCCTGCGTCATTCCGTAGTAATGCACATGGTGGTGATATGTATGCCTACTGAACAATGTAAGGTACAGATAGTGCCTTGACGTGAATGCGATATACATGCATCATACTCAGAGTAATTTTTGATTTTTTTGCAGATGCTCCATTTGGCTTTTTACCAATGCTGTACAGCAGCGTTTCCCAAACTGTGGTCTGCGGACCCCCAGGGGTCAGTGAGGCATTCCCAGGGGGTCCGCAGTACTCGAGTCCTGTCATAGTGAAAAATGAAACGCCCATGCATCCTCACAGAACACAAGAGCCGTGAATGTTGGCGCAGGGGCGGCAAGACCACAACAATACAATCAAGAGGTGGGGGCAGCGAATGGGCAGTGGGCAGTCAGGGGGGTGGGCCACAGGGGGCACAGCGGCTGGGGAAACGAGCGAAACAGAAGGCAAAAGGGGCCCAAAAACAAGGAAAAACGAGTGGCACAGAAGGCAGAAGGACACAAAAAATGGGTGGAACAGAGGGCAGAAGGGCAAAAAAAAATTGGGAAAAACGAAGTGGAACAGAGGGCAGAAAGGCACAAAAAACGAGTGAAATAGAGGGCAGAAGGGCACAAAAAATGAGGGAAAAAAGAGTGGAACAGGGCAGAAAGGCACAAAAAACGAGTGGAACAGAGGACAGAAAGGCACAAAAAACGAGGGGAAAAACTAGTGGAACAGAGAGCAAAAAGGCACAAAATACGAGTGGAACAGAAACAGAAAGGCACAAAAAAATGAGGGAAAAACGAGTGGAACAGAAGGCAAAAGGGGCACAAAAACGAGTGGCACAGAGGGCAGACGGGCACAGAAGCAGAATACAGAAATATAGGGGCAGCTAAGAACAGAAGGCAGAATGGGCAGAGAGGCATGGGGGCAGCGGGGGGAACAGAGGGAAAAACCGGGCAGAGACACAGGGCAGCGAGGGGTACAGAAAGACAGACCGGGCAGAGAGAGCACGGGGACAGCGAGGGGAACAGAGGGAAGAAAAAGGGTCACGGACCACGTACAGGCAGCGGGGGAAGACAGACAATAGCAGTCACAGACACAACAATGAAAATACAGGCAATACAATAAAAGCAATAAAACGTTGAAAGGCACATGTGTATAGGTTACCGTTACTTGGCAGGCAGGTAAAAATAGATGCAGCCAGGATCAGCAGTAGGGTTTTCGTGCTGCTGTCTAATTGCTCACTTTCCACAAGCTCTTGGGTACCACTAAATAATACACTGCTGTATGCGTACATGTCCATGCCAATAGACCCAATTCAGGCTATCTCCCTCTTGAAACTGCCCCTGCTTCAAAAGGCGTTTTTAAAAAGAAATTTAAATTGTACAAATTGCTTGGGGGTCCCCGGCTTCCAGTAGTGATTCAGTGGGGGTCCTCAGGAGTCAAAAGTTTGGGAACCACTGTCCTAGATGACTTTTTTACCAACACTACAGGCTTCCTCACGTGACCCAATCATAAGGGTACATTTTAACACAAGAAGGATTTCCTTTGCTCTTGTTCATAACTTTCCTCATTTTTACTTGTTATGCTTCTGCACTCTCCTTGATTTTCTTATAATCAATAAACATATCTGAATTTCCACCACAATCCTTCAAGCCACCACAGATCCAACTCGGTTCCAGGCTTTCTGCCATTAAGTAATTTGAAAGGTGAGCACCCAGTAACATAATTGGGCATAGAACAATATGACAATATTGAAGAGGCTTGCAATGCTTACCTCCAAGGCAGATCACCCTTACAGGCCAACTGAATCGACTACTGAACAACTCACTTAAACATCTCAACCTGACCTCTATATTGGGGATAATAGTTGGCAGTTTTTTTAATGATTTATATCATACCTTGATAAATAGTCTTTAAATGCCTTACTTAAAAATTGGGGCCCATTATCTGAAACCAATTCCTCTGGTAGCCCCTCTCTGCAGAAAACATCCTCCAAAAACGAAACTGCAATTTCAGAAGTTATTTTCTCAATCATCTTAACTTTAGGCCATTTTGTAAAATAATCAACTAAGACGGTGACAAAAGCTTCTATCTTGGGAGTCGTTAAAAACGACCCAAATGTCTACACCTAACTTCCTCTACGACCCTGAAGCAAATTCAAGTGGAGCACTTTCAGTGACATACGGTTTGACTGATTTATCACTGTTGGAACACAAATTACACCCTTTCACCAAATTTTCCACCATGCCATCAATACCAGGCCACCAGTAAAACTCATGAATGCGTCTTTCTGTGGCTGACATCTGAATGTGTCCTTCATGCCCTTTCTCAAAGTTTTCCCTCCTTAAACCTAATGGTTCCTGGAAACAAAAAAACACCATCATACATCAATTAATATCTCACTTAAAAAAACACTGCTGCCTCTCCATTCAATTTCTGCTCTTCAGGCCATCCTTTGGACATGTAATCAAACACAAACATCATCTCAACATAACTCTTCAATTGATTTTCCCAAATGTCCCTGGAAATCACCTTAGAACTATCACATGCATGATCCCAGCAAATTATGTCTTCCACAGTCTATGCCACTTCACAATCATCATCCACCTCAAAGTCATCAGAATTCAAAGCCATTCCTCCTGCCAGATATTCAATATTGAATCAATAAGATTGCAATTTTGCAGCTAGTCGAACCAGCCTAACTGTCAAACAACTGCTCCCTCCTGACGAAAGGACATGAACAAGAGTGGCCTGATTCACTAAGGAAAACTTAGACATTTGGTCTGAACTCAGACTAAATGTATAAGTTTACCGCTTTTGGAATTCACGAAGGGCATTTACGAGTACTATCTTGATATCTGCACACATGTGGAGAATTGGCCCGAGTGTGGACATAAAGATAGTACTTGCAAATGCCCTTTTTTGAATTCCCAAAGTTGTAAATTTAAACATTTGGTCTAAGTTTAGACCAAAAGTCTAACTTTACCTTTGTTAAACGGACCCCAGGTTTGAGATCTGTTCTTAACATAAATTACGTACACTGCAGAAACTGCCTGGAATGTTCACCAGCCCAGGTGCATGCCAGCAACTCTTTTTAGATCACAGAATAGTCTCTATCAGAATCTCTTAATGCTCATGAGGCATATGATACCGTCCACTCTTTGGATTTCTCTTTTTATAAAAGAGCTACACTGAGGTCACAATTACTAGCATCCTCAGCAACTAATCATTCTCGCCCCAATTCAAAAGATTTAAGGGAAGGAAAGTTGACCAGTTCATTTTTAAGATCCACAAAATAATTGTTCTGTTCAAACCCCAACAGAAATTCACGTTTTCTTAATAGTTTACATAAAGGTTTAACTTTGGATGCATAGCTGTCAGTAAATCAGGAGTAACACTCTGGCAACCCCAAAAATGACAGTAACTGTTCCCTTGTTCTTGGAGCAGGAGCACCCTCCACAGCTTTACCATTATCTTGTTTTAGTTAAAAACCATTTGTAGTAATAGAATGACCTAGGTATTCCAACTGTTCACTCTTTAATCTGCATTTAGACTCTTTCGTAGTTAACCCTTTCTGGCCTAGATGTCGAAGAACATTTCCCAAATTAAATAAATGTTCATCTTTGTATTACCATATACCAATATGCTGTCTTGGAATGTTGATGGCCACATCAATACCCTCCAACACTTCTTTCATCAAGTTCGGGAATACGGACACCACACTAGCCAAACTAAAAGGCTTTCTGAAGAACTGAAACATGTCTTCCCGAGTTACAAAGACAGTTAGATGATGAGACTCCTCCTGTAATTCAATTTGATTATAAGCACTGGCAAGATCCACGGTGGAGAGAACAGTTGCCCTTGGCAGTGTAGAAACCAATTCAAGCAAATTAATCAATCAATCAATCAATCAATCAATCAATCAATCAGAGTACTTGTAAAGTGCTCTACTTACCCATGAGGGTCCCAAGGCGCTGAGGGGAGGGGGGTGTGCTACTGCTCGACGAGCCTGGTCTTGAGGAGCCTTCTGAAGGTGAGTAGGTCTTGGGTCAACCGTATGTGGATAGGGAGGGTGTTCCAGGTCTTGGTGGCGAGGTAGCAGGAGGATCTGCCGCCGTAGGTCGTCAGTTGGATACGGGGGACACCGGTGAGGGCGAGGCTGGTGAAGCGGAGCTGGCGGGTGGGTGTATGGAAGCTGAATCTGCTGTTCAGGTAGGCTTGTCCGGAGTTGTGGAGTGCTTTGTGTGCGTGGGTGAGGAGCTTGAAGGTGATCCTCTTGTCAACGGGGAGCCAGTGTAGATCCTCAGGTGGGGGTGATGTGGTTGCGGCGGGGGACGTTGACGATCAGTCGGGGTGAGGCGTTTTGGATGCGTTCTAGTCGTCGTAGGTGTTTGGCTGGGATTCCTGCGTAGAGTACATTGCCTTAGCCCAATATGCTGCTGACGAGGGCCTGTGTCACCGTTCTTCTTGTTTCGGTCGGTATCCACTTGTAGATCCTGCGGAGCATGCGGAGGGTGTTGTAGCAGGAGGAGGAGATGGCGTTGACCTGCTTAGACATGGAGAGGGAGGAGTCAAGGATGAAACCTATGTTGCGTGCATGGTCGGTGGGTGTTGGTGCTGTTCCCAGTTGGTCGGCCACCAGGAGTCATCCCAGGATGAGGGGGTGGGTCCGAGGATGAGGACCTCCGTCTTGTCCGAGTTCAGCTTCAGACGGCTGGTCCTCATCTAGTCAGTGATGGCCTTCATTCCCTCGTGGAGGTTGGTTTTGGCGGTGTGTGGGTCCTTGGTGAGGGAGAGGATAAGCTGGGTGTCGTCTGCGTAGGAGATGATGTTGAGGTTGTGATGGCGGGCCAATTGTGCGAGTCAGGCCATGTAGACGTTGAACAGCATTTGGCTGAGGGATGAGTCCTGGGGGACGCCGCAGATGATGTCAGTGACTTTGGAAGGGTGGGAGGCGGACACTCTGTGTTCTGCCGGCGAGGAAGGACGTGGTAGAGTCGAGAGCTTTCTCTTGGATTCCGGCTTCTAGGAGGCGTGTCTTTAGAGTGCGATGGCAGACCATTTTGAAGGTGGCTGACAGGTCCAGGAGGATGAGGGCTGATGTTTCGCCGTTGTCTAGTTGGCGCCTGATGTTGTCTGTGGCAGCAATGAGGGCTGTCTCGGTGCTGTGGTTTCATCTGAATCTGGACTGGGATGGGTCCAAGATGTTGTCTTCCAGGTGGCGGGCCAGTTGCATGTTGATGATTTTCTCGATGACTTTTGCCGGGAAGGGGAGCAGGGAGATGGGCCGGAAGTTTTGAGGTCCTTGGGGTCCGCTTTCGGCTTCTTGAGGAGGGCGTTGATTTCGGTGTGCTTCCAACTTTCCGGGAATGTCACTGTTTTGAAGGAGATGTTGATGACCTTTCGTAGTTGGTGTGCGATGGCTGCGTCTGCTTTGTTAAATACGTAGTGAGGGCATGGGTCAGACGGAGATCCCGAGTGGATGGAGTTCATGACCTTGCGTGTCTCATCGTCGTTGACGTTAGACTAGGAGGTCAGGCGGTTGATGCTGGTGGTTTTCACGGGGGGGGTGGAGTCTGGCGTAGACGGGGCAGTCGTGGTGTTGAAGCTGTTGTGGATGTCAGCGATCTTGCGGTGGAAGAAGATGGCTAGTGAGTCGTCCAGTTTCTGTGAGAACGGGATGTCGTTGGGGTTGGAGAGTTCCTTTATGATGCTGAAGAGCTCTTTGCTGTTGTGCGCATTGTTATCCAAGCGGTCTTTAAAGGAGGATCTCTTGGCTAATCTGATGAGGTCGTGGTGTCTGCGGGTGGCGTCCTCATGGGCTGCGTGGTTGTTCGGTGTGCATTCGTGGAGCCATGTCTTCTCCAGTTTCCGGCATGCGCGTTTGGAGGTTCTGGAGCTCTTCGGTGAACCAGGTGGCTCTCTTGTTGGCATGGCTGTTGGAGGTTTTCTTGAGTGGGGTGAGAGTGTTGGTGCAGTCGTTGATCCACTGTCTGAGGTTGCAGGCTGCGACATCTGGGTTGGTCGGGTCGGTGGATGGGTTTTTGGCAAGGGAGGTGATCAGCTGGTCTTCAGTGACTTTGCTCCAGCAGCTGCGAGGCAGCTGTTGGGTGTGGTGGTGCGTGGGAGCCTGTGGAGAAGACGGGATCCAGCGTGTGGCCAGCGGCGGGGGTGTGTGCGGTGATGAGTTGTCTGAGGCCGAGGTTGGCAAGGTTGACGATCAGGGTGGTGGAGTTGGTGTCGTTGTTTTTCTCGAGGTGGAAGGTCAGGTCCCCGAGGAGGATGTAGTCCGTGGAGGTGAGTGCGTGGGTGCTGGCGAGGCCGACGATGGAGTCGCTGAACTGAACCCAGGGTCCAGGGCCTCTGTAGATGAGTGTTCCTCTGAGGGTGGTGTTGGGGTCGGTGTGTATCCGGAAGTGCAGGTATATGGCGGTGTTGAAGGTGTCGTCTGCGTGGGTGGCGACCTTGAGGGTGGACTTGTAGCGATGGCTATTCCTCCTCCGATTCCGTTGGCGCGATCCCTGCGGGTGATCTTGTAGGATTCCGGGATGGCTATGGCGATGCCGGGCGCCGAGGAGTCGTTCCACCAGGTCTCGGTCAGGAAGGCCACTTCTGAGGGTGAGGTGTTGAGCAGATCCCAGAGCTCAACGGCGTGTTTGAGTGCAGTGCGGGTGTTGAGGAGTATGCAGCGGAGGTAGTTGGGTCGAGTCCTTGGGGGTTTAGTGGTTTTCTCGCAGGTGAGGCTGCAGGTGCGGCAGGAGAAGGGTCCGTGGGTCCGTTTCGGGGCGGCCTGGAAGCAGGTGCGGTTTCGGCCGGCGTTGAGTGTGTGGAGGATGTTAGCGTCGTAGTGGATTCTGGTGTTGAGGCGTTTGCGGGGTCCAGGGGTTCTGGCACTGGGCGCGGTCCAGGCGCAGACGGGCTTGCTTTAGACAAGCCTTTGCCGCTCCAGCGGCGCGGCCGCTTCTCGGCCTGCATATAAGGTGGCTTGGGAGGGAGGAGCAGCTGGGAGGCAGGGGCGGGGAGGCCAATGGGAGCGCAGGGGGGGCGGGGCCACAGGGAGGCAGCAGTGGGAAAGGGCTGGGTCGACAGCGGTGGGGGGACGGGGGAACTGGCTCGCAGGGCAGAGGGGAGGGAAAATGAAAACCAGGAACAAGGAGGCAGGCAGCAAGGAGGCAGGAACCAGGCAACCAGGCAGTCAGGTGACGAGCAGCAGAGTGGGGGCGACCTGCCTGCAAGCAGGGTCAAAGGTCGCCCCCACTCCGCTGTTAGGTCGCAATTGGGTACTGGATGTTTATCAATCCATTTTAACATTGTTTATACTGCTAAAATCCACACATAATCTGATATCCCTTGAATGCTCCAATGCAATAACCACTGGTGAAATCCATGCGTGGGTGCTGGCGAGGCCGGCGATGGAGTCGCTGAACTGAACCCAGGGTCCAGGGGGTCTGTAGATGAGTGTTCCTCTGAGGGTGGTGTTGGGGTTGGTGTGTATCCGGACGTGCAGGTATATGGCGGTGTTGAGGGTGTCATCTGCGTGGGTGGCGACCTTGAGGGTGGACTTGTGGATGATGGCTATTCCTCCGCCGATTACGTTGCCGCGATCCCTGCGGATAATCTTGTAGGATTCCAGGATGGCTATGGCGATGCCGGACGCCGAGGAGTCGTTCCCCCAGGTCTTGGTCAGGAAGGCCACGTCTGAGGCGGAGGTGTCGAGCAGATCCCAGAGCTCAACGGAGTGTTTGCGTGTGGAGCGGGTGTTGAGGAGTATGCAGCGGAGGTGGTTGAGTCCAGTCCTTGGGGGTTTAGTGGTTTTGTCGCAGGTGAGGCTGCAGGTGCGGAAGGAGAAGGATCCGTGTGTCCGTTTCGGGGCGGCCTGGAAGCAGGTGTGGTTTCGGCCGGCGTTGAGTGCGTGGAGGATGCTAGCGTCGTAGTGGATTCTGGTGTCGTGGCATTCGCGGGGTCTAGGGTTCTGGCAATGGGCGTGGTCCATTCGCAGATGGGCTTGCTTTAGACACGCCTTTGGCGCTGCAGCGGCGCAGCCGCTTCTCGGCCCACATATGAGGTGGCTTGGGAGGGAGGAGCAGCTGGGAGGCAGGAGCGGGGAGGCCAATGGGTGTGCAGGGGGGCAGGGCCACAGGGAGGCAGCGGCAGGAAAGGGCTGGGTCGAGAGCGGTGGGGAGGCGGGGCCCGGGGGAACTGGCGTGCAGGGCAGAGTGGAGGGAAAATGAAACCCAGGAACAAGGAGGCAGGCAGCAAGGAGACAGGAACCAGGCAACCAGGCAACCAGGCAGTCAGGTGACGAGGAGCGGAGTGGGGGCGACCTCCCTGCAAGCAGGGTCAAAGGTCGCCCCCACTCCGCTGTTAGGTCGCAATTAGGTACTGGATGTTTATCAATCCATATTAACATTGTTTATACTGCTAAAATCCACACATAATCTGATATCCCTTGAATGCTCCAATGCAATAACCACTAGTGAAACCCATGGTGTTGACTCAATTGGCTGAATCACTTGTTTATCACACAAGTCTTGCAGCATTTCTTTCAATTTCTTCACAGTATGTAAAGGGCACGTTGCGAACATAATTTCTAATGGGAACATCATTGTGCAACAACATTATTTTGTCTATAAAACCAACAAATTTACAGGTGGAACAGCATTTCTTATTGTACTCCTGTTGATTAGGCCCCCCCCCAAGATGGGATCACCCTTTGTAGTCACATACATTTTACCACCAGTCTTCCTTTCACTAAAACAAATGTTAGCCCAGAATTAACCCAGCAAAGAATAGCCTCTGTCTGCTGTCTGAACATTCAGCCTGTGTCCATTCCTCCCTGGTCCACCGCTGCACTGGTATGCTGATTGAGTGGTTGGCGGGCCAGCAGTTCTACTCTTTTCCCATCCATATATATATATCCATATATATATATATATATATATATATATATATATATATATATATATATATATATATATATATATATATATATATATATATATATATATATATATATATATATATATATCGGCATCCAACGTGATCCCTTAGCCATCTGGACGCGCTCTGCAGTGTGTGATCTGCCCAGGGGTCGGATCCTGACCCAGGTAATTTTTAGAACAAAGGAGGCGGCACAATCAGGAATCGATTTCAAGCCTTATTTATTTCAAGACTTCACCCCACCAACGCGTTTCGGCCTCACTCGGCCTTGCTCACGGTTGGTTAGTCCCTCTATAGTGTTTGTATTTATACTAGCCCATTACTAGCCATTTATGAGGCATTATGGGAGATATAGTTTCAATGCATTTCAGTGACAAAATTAAATTTAAAAAAGAAAGAAAGACTTTGCATGCTTTTAAGTTTTAGCACTTTGGTAACTTATAATGTTCATAATAGTGGGTTTAGTACCCATTGTCTTTCATTGATGTTTACTCATAGTTGGTTGCTGTTAAGGGTATAGTACCCAATTTTTTCTGAGGTTCTTATTCCAGGTGAATATGCAGATCCTTTCCAAAGTTCATCCCCTTCGGGTGTTTGGTTCGGTGTCTAATTATCATGCGAGACTCCATTTGTCGCAGTCTTCGAACCACATCACCTCCTCGTTCCATTTTGTCCAACACTTTTGCCCCATAGAAATGCATTTGCCTCCAATCTCCGTTCTGGCATGTACTCATGTGCTTCGCAGTGGCATATTGCATGTTGGAATTTTTTACTGCTCGAATATGTTCCAAAATTCTTTTCTTCAACATGCAAGTTGTGCACCCCACATATTTCATTCCACATTTACATTCAATTATGTAAACAACATTTTTTGAGGTGCATGAGATTTGTTGATCTATTCTCATTGACTTGCCATCTGGTTCCTCGATCACTTTCATACTTTTTCCAATCTTGTAAGCTTTGCATGTGTTACAGGGTTGGAATCCTTTTCGCTGCATTTCTAGCCAGTTCTGTTTTGGTTTTTCTTGGAAGTGGCTTTTGACTAGTAAGTCTTTCAGTGAAGTGTTTTTTTTGTATGTTATTTGTGGTGAGTTCCCAATGGTACTACCAATATCAGGGTCCTTTGTCAGCAGATGCCAATATTTTTTCATTATTCGGGCAATGTTAGAACTTTCTTTGCTGTAGGTCATTATTAGTCTTGGAGGTGTGTGGGTTTCACTTTTTTTTGGCTGTTCCATTAGTGTTTGAGTGCGTGTTTTTTGGTCAATTTTCTTTTTGCATTTGGTTAATACTCTTTCTTCATAGCCTCTCGCTCTGAATCTGCATTTACTGTCTTCGATGATTTTCTCAGCATCTTCAGCTACCGAGCAATTTCTCTTTAATCTTGTAAATTCACCATACGGTATGCTGCGCAGAAGTGGTGTGGGATGAAAACTTGTACCATGAAGTACACTGTTTGTAGCTGTCTTTTTTCGAAACAATGTTGATTCCAGCTTTTCATTGAGCACATATATTTTAGTGTCCAAGAAATCTATTTCTTTAGTGCTGGTGTTGCATGTGAATTGTAATCCAACTTCGTTGTTGTTGAGTTTATTGAAATATATTTGAAATTGCTCATTCGTGCCGTGCCAAATAATGAACAGGTCGTCAATATAACGAACCCATAGCATTATCCGTTCCAGGTCTTGTTGGTTTTCTTCATTCCATGCTATAGTTTTTTCCCACCACCCCATGGTGATGTTGGCGTAGTTCGGTGATAGAGAAATGCCCATGGCGGTGCCACAAGTTTGTTTGAATAGCTGTTTGTTAAAAAAGAAGACATTATTCTTTAGGCATAGATCAATCATTGACATTAGCATTTTCGAATGGTCCAGGTATATGATATTCCGTTGTTTGAAATAATATTCACAGGCTTGCATTCCGATTTCATGGCGGATTGAAGTGTAGAGTGAGACTACATCAATGGTTACTAGCAGAAATTCGGGGTTCCAGGTCACATTCATCAGAGTTCTCAAAAAATCACCAGTGTCTTTTATGTATGATGGAAGACTTTGGGCAATGGGGGCCAGAAATTTGTCGACGTAGTTGGAAATATTCTCGTATAATGATCCACATGAAGAAACAATGGACCTCCCTGGTGGTTGATTTAAGGTCTTATGAATTTTCGGGAGAAAATATATGCACGGTGTTATTGGGTGATCAATGGTTAGGTATTTTTTCTCTTCTTCATCTATTAAACCATTTTTATGCCATGTTTCCAAATGTTCATGCAGTTCTTTTTTCATTTTTTCATACGGGTTTATTTCCAGTTTTTGGTAGTTGTTTGCTTGATTTAATTGTCTCATTGCCTCCTCTATGTAGTCAGTTGTTTTCATGAGAACAATGTTGCCCCCCTTGTCCGCGGGTTTTATGGTGATTTTGTCATTATTCATTAGTGTTTTTATTGCTGCACGCTCACTTTTCGAGAGATTTTCCCGTGTCTTGTTCCTGACTTTGGAGAGATTGTCCAGTTCTTTTACTATTGCTTCCGAGAATAGATCTATTTTATTCCCAGGTGATAGTACGGGGTAGTACCTTGATTTTCTTTTTAATCCGGTCGCTGGTCTGGCGTCTGTTGGGATATTGAGCTCCTCTAACAGTTCAGCATCCGAGATGGAGGTCCCGTCTAGGTCAAATAGTGATTCAAAACTATTTTTCATATCTGGGATGTCTGCAATGGTATCGAAAAGAACTCTCTCTGTATTTTCATCGACAGTATTATTGGGCTCTGTTTGTTTGTTGGCGTGCACTTTTGCTAATTTCAACTTTCTCACATATTTGTAGAAGTCTATCCGAGTTTCCGTGTAATCAAAGTGTGCTTCGGGGCAAAATGATAAACCCTTGTTTAAGACACATTTTTCAGTCTCTGTCAGTTCGTGATCTGAAAGGTTTACAATTAAGTTGGCCTCGGATTGCGATTGCGTAGTGGGTACTGGCGTTTTTCTTCGTTTTGCCCTGCGGGTTTTTCTGGCACTGATGTGGGGGTTGTTTGATTTTGTTGCCCCCTGCCTCTTCCTCTGTGTCTTTGGTTGGGGTATGGTCGTCTCCCCCTTCCCTCTTCCCCTTCCTCCGCCTCTCGCAATACTTTTTTCTAGATTGACCAATTCCACCTCCTCTAAAACTGACCAGTTTTTTGACTGGTAGGTGCTTCGTGTCGACCCATCGTCACTAATACTGGATTCACTTGCACTTGATACTAATTTTTGTATTGGATAGTTCTTTTTCAAATTGTCGTATTTTCTAGTAAAAGTCAAGATTCTGCCATGAATGTAATCCTGTTCATCCCTTTGGAATTTCCAATCTAGAAAAAAGTATTGCGAGAGGCGGAGGAAGGGGAAGAGGAAGGGGGAGACGACCATACCCCAACCAAAGGAAGAGGCAGGGGGCAACAAAATCAAACAACCCCCACATCAGTGCCAGAAAAACCCGCAGGGCAAAACGAAGAAAAACGCCAGTACCCACTACGCAATCGCAATCCGAGGCCAATTTAATTGTAAACCTTTCAGATCACGAACTGACAGAGACTGAAAAATGTGTCTTAAACAAGGGTTTATCATTTTGCCCCGAAGCACACTTTGATTACACGGAAACTCGGATAGACTTCTACAAATATGTGAGAAAGTTGAAATTAGCAAAAGTGCACGCCAACAAACAAACAGAGCCCAATAATACTGTCGATGAAAATACAGAGAGAGTTCTTTTCGATACCATTGCAGACATCCCAGATATGAAAAATAGTTTTGAATCACTATTTGACCTAGACGGGACCTCCATCTCGGATGCTGAACTGTTAGAGGAGCTCAATATCCCAACAGACGCCAGACCAGCGACCGGATTAAAAAGAAAATCAAGGTACTACCCCGTACTATCACCTGGGAATAAAATAGATCTATTCTCGGAAGCAATAGTAAAAGAACTGGACAATCTCTCCAAAGTCAGGAACAAGACACGGGAAAATCTCTCGAAAAGTGAGCGTGCAGCAATAAAAACACTAATGAATAATGACAAAATCACCATAAAACCCGCGGACAAGGGGGGCAACATTGTTCTCATGAAAACAACTGACTACATAGAGGAGGCAATGAGACAATTAAATCAAGCAAACAACTACCAAAAACTGGAAATAAACCCGTATGAAAAAATGAAAAAAGAACTGCATGAACATTTGGAAACATGGCATAAAAATGGTTTAATAGATGAAGAAGAGAAAAAATACCTAACCATTGATCACCCAATAACACCGTGCATATATTTTCTCCCGAAAATTCATAAGTCCTTAAATCAACCACCAGGGAGGCCCATTGTTTCTTCATGTGGATCATTATACGAGAATATTTCCAACTACGTCGACAAATTTCTGGCCCCCATTGCCCAAAGTCTTCCATCATACATAAAAGACACTGGTGATTTTTTGAGAACTCTGATGAATGTGACCTGGAACCCCGAATTTCTGCTAGTAACCATTGATGTAGTCTCACTCTACACTTCAATCCGCCATGAAATCGGAATGCAAGCCTGTGAATATTATTTCAAACAACGGAATATCATATACCTGGACCATTCGAAAATGCTAATGTCAATGATTGATCTATGCCTACAGAATAATGTCTTCTTTTTTAACAAACAGCTATTCAAACAAACTTGTGGCACCGCCATGGGCATTTCTCTATCACCGAACTACGCCAACATCACCATGGGGTGGTGGGAGAAAACTATAGCATGGAATGAAGAAAACCAACAAGACCTGGAACGGATAATGCTATGGGTTCGTTATATTGACGACCTGTTCATTATTTGGCACGGCACGAATGAGCAATTTCAAATATATTTCAATAAACTCAACAACAACGAAGTTGGATTACAATTCACATGCAACACCAGCACTAAAGAAATAGATTTCTTGGACACTAAAATATATGTGCTCAATGAAAAGCTGGAATCAACATTGTTTCGAAAAAAGACAGCTACAAACAGTGTACTTCATGGTACAAGTTTTCATCCCACACCACTTCTGCGCAGCATACCGTATGGTGAATTTACAAGATTAAAGAGAAATTGCTCGGTAGCTGAAGATGTTGAGAAAATCATAGAAGACAGTAAATGCAGATTCAGAGCGAGAGGCTATGAAGAAAGAGTATTAACCAAATGCAAAAAGAAAATTGACCAAAAAACACGCACTCAAACACTAATGGAACAGCCAAAAAAAAGTGAAACCCACACACCTCCAAGACTAATAATGACCTACAGTAAAGAAAGTTCTAACATTGCCCGAATAATGAAAAAATATTGGCATCTGCTGACAAAGGACCCTGATATTGGTAGTACCATTGGGAACTCACCACAAATAACATACAAAAAAACACTTCACTGAAAGACTTACTAGTCAAAAGCCACTTCCAAGAAAAACCAAAACAGAACTGGCTAGAAATGCAGCGAAAAGGATTCCAACCCTGTAACACATGCAAAGCTTACAAGATTGGAAAAAGTATGAAAGTGATCGAGGAACCAGATGGCAAGTCAATGAGAATAGATCAACAAATCTCATGCACCTCAAAAAATGTCGTTTACATAATTGAATGTAAATGTGGAATGAAATATGTGGGGTGCACAACTTGCATGTTGAAGAAAAGAATTTTGGAACATATTCGAGCAGTAAAAAATTCCAACATGCAATATGCCACTGCGAAGCACATGAGTACATGCCAGAACGGAGACTGGAGGCAAATGCATTTCTATGGGGCAAAAGTGTTGGACAAAATGGAACGAGGAGGTGATGTGGTTCGAAGACTGCGACAAATGGAGTCTCGCATGATAATTAGACTCCGAACCAAACACCCGAAGGGGATGAACTTTGGAGAGGATCTGCATATTCACCTGGAATAAGAACCTCAGAAAAAATTGGGTACTATACCCTTAACAGCAACCAACTATGAGTAAACATCAATGAAAGACAATGGGTACTAAACCCACTATTATGAACATTATAAGTTACCAAAGTGCTAAAACTTAAAAGCATGCAAAGTCTTTCTTTCTTTTTTAAATTTAATTTTGTCACTGAAATGCATTGAAACTATATCTCCCATAATGCCTCATAAATGGCTAGTAATGGGCTAGTATAAATACAAACACTATAGAGGGACTAACCAACCGTGAGCAAGGCCGAGTGAGGCCGAAACGCGTTGGTGGGGTGAAGTCTTGAAATAAATAAGGCTTGAAATCGATTCCTGATTGTGCCGCCTCCTTTGTTCTAAAATATATATATATATATATATATATATAAATATAAATATATATATATACCATTTTGGCGGGGTTCAAGTTGTTCATTTGGCTTTCCTCCTCCAGAATAAAAATGAAGGATGGTGTTGACGAGCAGTGGATGGGCGCAGTGGGTGCCTTGCAGGCATGCTGAAGGCGCGCCAAAGCCTAGACCCTCTGCACCCAACGGCGCCTGGACCGTGCCCAGTGCCATTCCCCCTGGCTGTCTCCACTCAGATTTTCACCAGTGGCTTAGATATTTGCGAGACGCCCTGCTCAACTTAAATACCATGAAAGAGTCAGTCACCTGTCCTCTACTATGCATGGCAGACTTATCAGTATCTACCTCTTGTTTTACTTGCAATAGAATCTTCCTTAAGGCGCATCCACCTAAGAATGGCTCTCTCTATTAAACTGCTGCCAATAGTCTTGAGCCTCTAGTTGATCGTCCAACCATTCTCTGTGCCCTTATCAATGCTAGATCGCTAGTAAAGCACCAAGTAGAGGTCACTAATTGTATCTCTAATCAGAACCTAGAACTGTTATTTGTGACAGAAACATGGGCAGATGATTCTTCAGCCCTTGAAATTAATGCTGCGAAACCTTTTGGATACATCATGTTCCATCTTGATAGACCCATTAAAAGGAGTGGGGGGCTGGGAATATTCTATAGTGAACACCTGCAAGTCTTGTTTAATCTAGTCACCGCTGAATGCCTAGAGGCAGTGACTTTCTACATCGAAGTCACAAAAACCCATTCATTCAAAAGCCTGCTTATTTATAACCCTCCTGGGCCAAGAACATTGTTAGCTCTAGTGGAGGGGCTCAATCCTCTTTTGGGCCACCTATTAGATGGGATTTCTACTAATAACCCTGACATTGAATTTACTCATACGCTGCCATTAATCTAGACAGATCATTACGCAGTAATGTGGAATTTAAAACTACATAGTAACTCCCTTCCTAGGCCTCAGAAACTACACCAGGCGAACCGAGCATGGCACAGAATCCAAACCCTCGACCTGGACTCTCGATTATCACAATCATCTGTCATTAATGAGACTAATCCAGATCAGATGTAGAGGATTATCATAAATGGATCTGTTCAACCCTTAACGATGTTGCACCGGTTGAGGGTTAAAAAATCAATAAAGGTAAGATGTCTCAGCCCTGGTTTGACAATTCTCTTAGACCAATTAAACAGGAATGGTGAAGACAAGAGTGCAAATGACGTTCAGAATATAATAGAGAGAAGTATAAATCCTGTCTAGGTAGTTAAAGAAAATCAATTTTGACTGCCAAATCCATATATAGTACATATTACAAATTAATACAGCCACCAATGTCTCCAAAACTCTTTTCAAACTATTAAAAAATTGCCTACCCCTGTGGGATCGGACATGCAATTAATAATCAAAAATTCTTTAACTCCATAGCCCATTCCTTCCAAGAAAATATTCTGAATATTTTCAACAATTTTACCAAAAGCTGTTCTTAAAATGTATCCACAAACTCAAGCCAGAAGTCATTTAGTTTCAGACAATTCAAGACCCCCTCAGTTGCACAGATTGCTAAACTTATTCCAAAGATTAAAACAGGATCTCCCTATAACCCGTGACCCCTAAGATTGGTCACCTGGTCCCAGAAGTTATAGCATGTCATCTTTTTGCCATCTTCTCCACCATGTATAACTCAGGGATTTTCCCTACTGCCTGGAAGCAGCTTCAGTGCTGCCTCTCTTAAAGAAACCTAATCTTAACCTTCTGGATTCCAACAATTACGGACCCATAGCGTGACTTCCCTATCAGGCTAAAGTAGCAGAAAAAGTCATGAATCTTTAATTCTCTCCTTTCATTGAAGCTAATCATCTTTTAGATGATACCAGTTTTGTTTTAGAGATAATGACAGTACCGAAACTGCTCTGGTCACAGTTACAGAAGAAATTAGATAATCGCTTGACAGGGGGTAATGCAATCTTGATCCTGTTGGATCTCTTGGTGGCTTTTAATATGGTCAATAATGAGATTTTGGTTGACCACCTGCAGTATTTAGGGATTGGTGACTCAGCATTGGTGTTACTTAAATCCTTTCTTTCGGGACGCCGACAAGTGGTATCAATTGGTGCTTTTAACTCAGAGCCATACTGCCTGCCTTGTGAGGTGCCTCAGGGTTCTTATCTGCCACCTACTTTGTTTAAACTTTATGTCACTCCGCTTGCTTCTCTGATCAAATCATTTGACCTGGCCTTGGCATCTTACGTCGATGACACACAAATATTAATCTCTCTGGCGAAATGTGAAAATTATTCAGGTAATACAGTTAACTATTGTATGAGTGCAGTGAGTAGATGCATGGTCAGCAATTGCTTGAAGCTTAATTCCTCAAAAACAGAGCTTATTCAGTTCAGCAATAATACGTCCATCTGGTCTCCTAACTGGTGGCCCTTGGACTTGGGCATGGCACCTGCACCTTTAGCCAAAGTAAAACACTTGGGGTTCCTGTAGGATAGTGAGTTAAAATGCAAAGAACAAGTCAACTGGGTTACTTCCTCCTCCTTCCATTGGCTTAGAATGGTCAAAAAAAATCTTCCTGTTGATCTCCTGAAGACGGTGGTTATCCCCTTAGTTCTATCTCGACTGGATTATTGTAATAGTCTCTATATCAGACTTCCAAAAGGTCCACTTAAGAAACGGCAGACTATTCAAAATGCGGATGCACAATTTCTTCTAAACATTCCTACATTTCAATCAATTAGGTCATCCATTGGACAATTGCATTGGCTCCCGATCTCCCATCGGATTACTTTTAAGGCACTCTGCCTAGCCTATAAAACACTCCATGGGAAAGCCCCAGCCTACTTTAAGACAAGCATTTGCAATGCAATAGGTCTCGCATTAGGAATAGTTTGAGCTATTGGTATTGTAAATGACAAATATTTTGTTTATGTGTTGGTTTTGAAAATAGCGAAATTAATAGCTTTGTCATTTACAACGCCAACAGTTTTAACTTTCTCAAATGTGACACTTAAAGCATTTGTAATGCAATATGTGTTGTATTTACGTGACTTAGATGTATTGATATTACATTAATTTTTTTAAATAATTAATACTTAAATAAAAGTTATTGTAATTTATAATGGCAATAGCTTACACTTTTGTAAATAACTTTTGTGAAGATTATGTTCAGTCTATTTTATTGTGACGAAAATCCAAGAACAGAAGTGAAATATTAACATCTTTTTGTGACATTTGTAATAAAGCTTGAAACATTGAGAGAACATATTTGAACCAGTTGTTGTTGAATGGTTGCACAGATTGATGCTGTGGTGGTGCTGAGTGATGTTGTGGTGGCGACGAGTGATGCTGTGGAGTTCACTGATGCTGTGGTAGCGCATAGTGATGTTGTTGTGCCCCTGAGTGATTCTGTGGTGATGCTGAGTGATGCTGTGGTGATGCGATAGATAGATAGATAGATAGATAGAGTGAGTGTGATAGATAGATAGATAGATAGATAGATAGATAGATAGATAGATAGATAGATAGATAGATAGATAGATAGATAGATAGATAGATAGATAGATAGATAGATAGATAGATAGATAGATAGATGGATAGATAGAGTGAGGGCGATAGATAGCTAGACAGGTAGATAGAGTGAGGACGATCAATAGATAGATAGATAGATAGATAGATAGATAGATAGATAGATAGATAGATAGATAGATAGATAGATAGATAGATAGATAGATAGATAGATAGATAGATAGATAGATAGATAGATAGAGTGATGGCGATAGATAGACAGATAGAGTGAGGGCGATAGATAGAGTGAGGGTGATAGATAGATAGATAGATAGATAGATAGATAGATAGATAGATAGATAGATAGATAGATAGATAGATAGATAGATAGAGTGAGGGGGATAGATAGATAGACAGAGGGCGATAGATAGCTAGATAGATAGAAAGATAGATAGCTAGATAGCTAGATAGATAGATAGATAGATAGATAGATAGATAGATAGATAGATAGATAGATAGATAGATAGATAGATAGATAGATAGATAGATAGATAGATAGATTGAGGGCGATAGATAGAGTGAGGGCGATAGATAGATAGAGTGAGGGTGATAGATAGATAGATAGATAGATAGATAGGTAGATAGATAGATAGATAGATAGATAGATAGATAGATAGATAGATAGATATATTGAGGGAGATAGATAGAGTGAGGGTGATAGATAGAGTGAGGGCGATAGATAGAGTGAGGGTGATAGATAGATAGAGTGAGGGTGATAGATAGATAGATAGATAGATAGATAGATAGATAGATAGATAGATAGATAGATAGATAGATAGATAGATAGAGTGAGGGTGATAGATAGAGTGAGGGCGATAGATAGATAGAGTGAGGGCGATAGATAGATAGATAGATAGATAGATAGATAGATAGATAGATAGATAGATAGATAGATAGATAGATAGATAGATAGATAGATAGATAGACTGAGGGTGATAGATAGATAGATAGATAGATAGATAGATAGATAGATAGATAGATAGATAGATATATATATAGATAGATAGATAGATAGATAGATAGATAGACTGAGGGTGATAGATAGATAGAGTGACGGCGATAGATAGAATAAGGGTGATAGACAGATAGACAGATAGAGTGAGGGTGATAGATAGATAGCTAGAGTGAGGTCCATAGATAGATAGAGTGAGGGCCATAGATAGCTATAGATAGATAGATAGATAGATAGATAGATAGATAGATAGATAGATAGATAGATAGATAGATAGATGGTGGTTGTGTGCGTGGGGGGGTAGATAGATAGATAGATAGATAGATAGATAGGTGGTTGTGTGTGTAGGGGGTTGTGTGTGTGGGTAGGGTTGTGTGTGTGTGGGGTTGTGTGTGTGGGGGTGTGTGTGGGGGGATTGTGTATGTGGGGTGTCTGTGTGCGTGGAGTGTGGGTGTGTGTGGGGGGGTTGTGTGTGGGGGGGTCGTGTGTGTGGGGGTTGTATGTGTGGGGGGTTGTTTGTGGGGGGTTGTGTGTTTATTTATTTATTTACTTATTTACTAGTCTTATAAAGCGCACTATCACCTTGCAGGCATCCTGGTGCTGGAAGCTCAAAAGAAGGACAGGACAAAAGTCAGACGGAGCAGGACAGTCGGATTACATCACTTGGGAAAAAGCCAAGTTTTAACCTTTTTCCTAAAGGGGAGAAGCTCCTCAGTTTGCCTACTCTTGCACGGGAGCAGATTCCATAATTTGGCAGCAGCCACCTCAAAAGATCTACCCCCTGATCTAACCTTCTTAAACCTAGGCACTATCACCAGCCTAGCCGCTGAAGAGCGCAGCCGCCTGGCTGGGGTATACCCGGCAGATTTAGCTTGCAGGGGTAGAGGACCTATTCCATGAAGTGATTTAAAAACTAGACAAAGGGCCTTAAATTGTACCCTCTGTCTCACCGGGAGTCAATGAAGTTTCTCCAGGGCTACCGGCGCATGTGCTCTCCTAGGAAGCCCCAGGACCAGCCTAGCGGCCGCTGATTGCATTCTTTGAAGCCTGTCCAACAAAAAGCCAGGGGACTCCAATAGTAGGGCATTACAATAATCTATCCTGCTAAGGATAGTACACCTGACCACTATGGCGCGCGCCTGAAGTGGAAGTAATGGCATTATCTTCCGCAAAGACCACAGGATAGCAAAACAACAGGAGGTCGTTTTTTTAATGTGAGTCTCCATGCTCAACTTCTGATCAAGCATAACCCCTAAGTTGCGGACTGATTCCACTGGCCGCACTGTAGTCGTTGTCTCAGGGGGCTAAACATTTTCTGGTCTTAGGTAAAGGACAGGAGATCTTATTCCCAGTGCTGAAAAGCACCTCCGTCTTCCCAGCATTAAATTGAAGAGAGTTGTTCTTCAGACAGTGTGACGTATCCCGCAGACAATTGTGGAATACCTCCACAGGAATCGATTTGTCTCCCTCAAAGGAGAGGATCATCTGCGTATCATCCGCGTAGTTTATTATCTTAAATTTATAGGCTTTGATAAGCAAGATCAGAGGTCTTAAGTATAGGTTGAGGAGGATGGGGCTAATTGCTGATCCCTGTGGCACCCCGTGTGGAACATGAGAAAACCCAGATTGAAAAGGAAGCAAGGACACCGCCTGCTGTCTGTCCTGCAAGAATGACCGAAACCACAACAAGTTTTGGGAAACAAAGGTCCTAAGCAAAAGTAAAATAATAGACAATTGTTATACAGACCACAATAGGTTGCTATATATTTATGTTCCTTGCCCAGCCGGACAGGGAATTTATTAATCAGATAAAAAAGATTCTTGGTCAAAATACATTTCTACAACAACAATTCATTGCAGTAAAGCACACTCCTGTGCCGTACCGGGAGAATTGAAATAAGAGAATAGAAGAGGGTGAAAGGGGTGTTTCAGGCAAAGGAAAAGAGCAGACAGGGTACTGTTTCGAGTCAGAAGTTAACAGTATCTCCTGGAGTAGTACATACAGATACAGATATATATTAATTCAGTGTATGCCCACTCATAGGAGTCGACGTTTCGATCCCGCGCTCAAATTATAAAGGGATCATCTTCAGGACTTAAATGATAGTTTTGCCCGGATTATAAGGGAAACCACAACAAAGCACTACCTTTCATCCCCGCATCACTTAAACGACCCAGTAAAATCTTATGGTTAACCGTATCAAAGGCGGCAGACATGTCAAGCAGAATCAGAACCGCTGCCTGTCCCCTGTCTGCACACCTTTGAAGCTTGTCCACGGCGGTGACCAATGCCGTTTCGGTCCCATGAGCTGGCCGGAAGCCAAATTGATCCCCCTCTAATAAGTGATGCTGTTCCAGGTGTTTTGAGAGAGTAGAACTGACCATACACTCAACAATTTTGGCTGGGAAAGGCAGCAAGGAGATTGGTCTATAATTTCTTGAACATTCAGGGTCTAAGGAAGGCTTCTTCAACAGGGGAGATATCACAGCCTGCTTCCACTGGGATGGAACAATACCAGTGGCAAGAGATTGATTACCAATTAGGCGAAGAGTCGGAAATAATTCCTCCTCTTACTCCTTCCAAATCTTATGTGGCACGGGGTCCGAAGGAGATCCAGAGGAAATCCCCCGGGCCAGCCCACTAAAGGCTTCTCTCGTCAGAAGTGGAAGCTCTAGTAAAGGTTCACCCAACTGCCAAACTGGATCATTAGTCTTATCAACCGAAGACCCGTGTCCGGTGGCCAAGAGTCCACCGCTCTCAGGGGAGTCCTCCAAATCCTCAATGATTAACTCAATTTTCTCCTTGAAGAATTTGGCAAGACTCTCACAGAGCTCCTGAGACGGGACAATAGAGTTCTTGGTACACTCAGGACTTGTAAGACTGTTTAGTATGTTAAAAATACTCCTAGAGCTGTTGGTAGCATTACAAATCAAGGACGAAAAGTAGCCAGCCTTAGATTTCCTGATCAGACTCTTATATTCCAAGATTTTATTCTTCCACTGCAGCCTATTAGATTCCTCATAGTCATGCCTCCAACTTCTGTGTGTGTGGGGGGTTGTATGTGTGTGGGGTTGTGTGTGTGTGTGTGTGTGGGTTTGTTTGTGTGGGGGTGGTTGTGTGTAGGGGTGTGTGTGGGTGTGTGTGTGGGGGGTTGTGTGTGTGGGGTTGTGTGGGGGGTTGTGTGTGTGGGGTGTGTGTGTGGAGGAGGGTCTGGGTGTGTGGGGGTGGGGTTGTGTGTGTGTGGGGTGTGTGTTACAAAACAGAAAAGGAATAATAAGATGTTTTTCCTTTCCCTTTTTGCTTGGTGTTTCGTATCACCATATTTAATTTTTTTATTTTTTGTTTTGCAAGGTTAGTCCCACTGTAGCATAAATGCTCGACCCGTTTGACTGTCGGGCCTCATAATATGAGAAAGTTATGATTATAACCTTCTGTAGCCATTGGGTGCCACCACTAATAAAACGCAAACACACCACCTTAAAATGGCACCTTATATTCTATAACTCAGTACGATCCTCTCTACTTTCGTCAGGGTTTAAAAGAAACATATTGCTTTCACAGTGGATGGCGAGCTGAAAAGTGACGTGAGTGTGTACCGTTGGAGAACCGCAGCCTTAAGGCCCGGCGGCGCAGGGTACGCCTAAAATCCCCGGGATTCACCTGCCTTGTCAAAACAGAGACACGGACTCTTCGTCTGGCGTAGAAGATGATATTTATTACCTGCAGCCAGTACAGTGGTCTTAGAAGTCGTCAGTACAACGAGGTTCAAAAGAGACTGCCACTTAACTCCGTGGCGCACAGGTTTATATACGATGTAATACAATGCAAAATGCAATCACACACGAGCATGAGCTATAGGCAAACGTTATAGACAATGTTTTAAAACCCAAAGCAACTCAAGTTCCCGGTTCTGTTTGTCATTCGACCCCTTAAGCAAATCACAAGTGAATCCACACAATTCGAT
This sequence comes from Lissotriton vulgaris, assembly GCF_964263255.1. Taxonomy (NCBI): domain Eukaryota; kingdom Metazoa; phylum Chordata; class Amphibia; order Caudata; family Salamandridae; genus Lissotriton; species Lissotriton vulgaris. The sequence goes on from NC_141695.1 coordinate 906,913,643, forward strand.
TTACAAGCAGAGAAAACACAGCTGCGTGTTGTAGAAGGACAGTCGATAAACAGGAGAATGCATGAGACATGTAGCGAAGGACAGCAGATAAGATAACTTAAAGGAAACAATGGTGTGAAATGACATGCAGTCCGGACGGGGATTAATCAGCTCAGACAGGAATTAGTGTACTCGGCCAGACCCTGACACTCGTTAGTAAACATAGGCGAGGAAGCCACCTGACACGCAAAGCAGAAACGACAAAAACATTGCGTTCACCGAGCTGCCTGAGTGAGGGCAACATAAAATGGCCGCGATCACAAAATGGAGGCTGAGCACGAACAAATTCGTAATTTACAGAACCTCAGACCCTTCTTTTGACATTACTTGGGCAAAAAAAAAACGACTCATGCTAATCTGAGTCAGAATCAACACTGATGTTCATGAGATCTTCGAGCTGTTGCTGCACCATCATTCTAATATTCTCTGTCTTCTGAGCAGCAGATCGTGGGACACATAAAGTAGCCAACAGGCCACAAACTGCAGGACCACACTGAACGCATAGGCAACAAGAGAATATGACGGCTAAAATTGCTCCAAGGAACGTTAAGATCTTCCATTCCCAAGTTGGCAATGTTCCCCAAAACCATCCCATAAAAGACCAATCTCCTTCGTCCTGATGAATCGACTCGGAGACAGTGTGCAATTTGGAAATGGCTTGGTATACTGCAGGAGCGTCATCTGGAATATAAATGCAGCAACTAGATCCGATCAATCTACAGACACCTCCTCTGTCTGCTAAGATCACATCTAGCGCAATTCTATTTTGCAGCGTCATAAGACGGTCAGCTTGAAGTTCTGCTGTATTGTCACCTATTGCACCTGCAGTAACATTAATAGTGGTCTCAACCACTCGAACCAATTGCCTAATGTGTCTACTGTTGACCATTGGGCCCCAAAAGGGAAGGAATCCTTTAAGGAAATCTCTTCCCTCTTGTTCTGCCGTGTCTTTGGCATCAAATACACCTCTGCTATGTCTAACTCTTTGGTGGTCTGACGAAGCCGTATATGTAGGGGGAAGGAGGAAAGCTATGTAACAAGTTCCAGAAAAGTTGGAAAGTAGCCAAGTATACGCTTGATCATTACAAACAAAACATGTTCCCTGAGACTGAACTAAAGGAGGGAAATCAAGGGATGAGAAAATATATGTACATGTACATTTCTGATTTTCGTCATCAGCTTTCTTGCTGTTAATTTGGAGACAAAAATTACCTTTATGGGGCACAGTCCACACTGGGGAAGACTCGCCTTTTCTAGTTTTGTCACCAAGGATGGAGACATAGTGGGTAACATTCCATCCATCATAAGCTTTCTTTTCATCTAATGGAATCTTACTCTTCTCCATAATCTTGGCCATAACCACTATGCCTTTAATCAAGGAGCTGTGACTAAAATCTAGTCCATTCCCAGAAGTTCTCACAGGGCTTCTGAGTCTGTTGTGGTATGCGGCTGAAAATATTGTCAAATAGGCCCAAGCTGAACCTTCATATGAGAAAGGAAAAACCAAATATGGCATTCCCTTTTGTGTATTGTGTGGCATGAGTCCGCACACCCAACAATCAGTCATATTAATGGCCAACTGATGTTGGTGCAACAACTGAATAAACGTATTATTCATATACTCAGCTCTCCTTATCTGTTCATGAGGGGGTAGAGTATGCATTTTGTGTGAAGAGACAGAAAAAAGAGAAGGCAAAGAAGTTGTAGAATTAGCAACATTTCTTGATTGTAAGACATTAACAATCCAACCTGTGCAAGCTAATAGAATACACAAAAACATAAGAACACACAAAGTTACGCCAAAACGACTACACAATAATTTACAATATTTTGATCTCATTTCTTGCTTCCTATTTTCCCTACTTACGATTGTTGTACCATCCATCTTTATTTAAAAAAATGTCGCTCACGGCACTCTTCCTTAATTACTCAGCTAATCACTTCTGTATATCCTGAGGCACTAGCCACTTTCTAAAGGAACAAAATCAGGTTACAGTCTGAGTCTCCTACTGTGACCCTGCAACGGAGACAGATGGCACATCTAATACTAATATCACACTAAAAAAGACAAAAAGGACCTAAAAAAGAAATATCTTTTAATTAATAAAAGAAGTATTCAAGAAAAAATATTCAGTTCTGTTCGTTGGCTCTTGGTCTTAAGTTGTAGCGGGTTTTGCTCGGCACGGTCTGATCCTTAAACAATGTTTCTGGATTCGTAGTGTCTATTCGATGATGCACAGGCACAGCAGCTTGAAGAATATCGTCATCTGCTTTTTCAGACTGAGTCCCATAAATTTGAGCATCACTGAATGGAACAAAACAAGGAACCGCTGCAGTATCCAATTCTCTTACACCACTGCGAATCCACTGATCAAAGGGTAATGGAAGTGGCACCTTTTTTCAGTGCACTCCATGCACCCAGTTTCGCTTGCCAACCACTTTTACAGCCGTGCGAGTGACGAGCAGAACCTGCGTAGGCGTAGACCAACGAGGCTCCAAATTCTTAGTCCGTTGAAAATTCTTGACGCAGACCCAGTCACCGGGCAAGATGGTGTGACCTGGGTCTGTGGAGGCCTCCGGCAAAACACTTTGCACCTGTTGACGAATAACACTTAATTTAGTAGTCAGATCATGTAAATAGTCAATTAACAGAGAATATGGTATGTCTGAGTATCTTTTGGGATGGGGGATGCCCCAAACATTAGCTGGGCGTCCAAATACTACTTCATATGAGCTAAGTCCCGTAAGAGAGTGCACAGTAGTTCTGGTTGACAAAAGAGCTAGGGGCAATGCATCAGGCCAAGCAAGACCTGCACTGGCTTGCATCTTCGCCAGCTTAATCTTGAGCATACCATTGTAACACTCAACCAAACCCGCTGACCGTGGATGGTTTGCCGCATGGAATTTTTGTCTTATACCAAGACAAGAACATACTTTCTGCATAATCTGGCCCACAAATTCACTTCCATTGTCACTCCAGATTTTCTCAGTTTTTGGGACCTGCACAAATCTAATTAGACAGCTACGTAAGCTAGTCCCTCTTCTTTCCTCTTCCACGCTTCGTACAATCGTCTCCGCCACAATAATTTCAAGATTAGATTATGGGAACGCCCTGTATCTGGGACTGCCCAAAAAATTGATTAATAGTCTGCAAGTGGTCTTGAATGACGCAGCTAGGCTGATCTTTAGGCTACCTAGACGGACTCATGCATCTCCACTGCTGTGTAAGCTACATTGGCTCCCCATAAAACAACGGGTGGAGATCAAAAGTTTATGCACCGCTATAAATTTGCAACGAAGGGAGGCAGATCCTTTTCAGTGGTGGTTCCACAGATCTGGAACAAACTTCCAGAGTCTCTTCGCAAGGAATCAAATCTGTTGCATTTCAGGAAGTCTCTAAAAACACTCCTGTTTAGGGAAGCCTTAAGTATCGCTTAGTGCCATGGCCTCACGCATCTTTTCCTTTCACCCACTCTGCTAGTGCCATCTTCTTCTGTCATAAGCGCCTAGAGACCTGACGGTGATTTGGCGCTATACAAGCTTCAGTTAACAATAAGAATAACTCCAGACAATGCGCGGCAAACCAAATCTAGGAAAGAATTCCTTAATCAATACTTTAGCAGTTGACAGAGCAGTGTTATCTTTCAAGGGATAGGCCTCTATCTAACGGGAAAAGGCACATACCACCACCAGAACATACTTGAGATTGTTTCAGCGATCCATGTGAATGTAATCGATCTGCAACACTTCAAAAGGATATGACGGGGGAGCAAAATGACCTGCTGGGGTTGGGGTACCCTTTCCTGGGTTATGCATTAAACAAACAATGCAATGCTTAACCACATTTTCTTCACATTTCGGAATTCCTTCATTCTGCCATACCGGAGCCAAAAGCTTACATATGCCTTTTGCACTAATGTGAGCTGGGCCATGAGCCATAGTCACGACTGGCAACACATAAGCGTCCGGTAACAACCATCGCTGATGTTCCGACAACTCTGTCCAACAACCCGTTGAATCTAACATTCCCGTCCTTTCTTTCCACATACTCAATTCTTTCTCAGTAGCCTCTCCCTGAATCGTTTTCACACTCTCAATCGTGTCTTCACACATTCCAATTTCCCTCACCCAATTTGCAGGGCCTGCCACATACCTTCAAATAGTAGTGTTTCTAGCTGTAGTTTTCGCTACTTCATCTGCCAAATGCATTTCCACGACCCACATCATCTGTGACTTTCTTATGTGCACTGCACTTTATGATCGCTATCTGTGTAGGTAAGGTAAGTGACTCAAGAAGATCAGTCACTAACTGACCATGCTGAATCTTTGTCCTGTGGGAGGTAAAGAATCCCCTCTCTCTCCAGAGCTTTCCGAAACTACGCGCAACACCGAAGGCGTACTGACTATCCGTGTACACATTCACTCTCTTTCCCTTTGACAGCACACACGCTCTAGTCAAAGCTATCAATTCAGCTGCTTGGGCTGAATTATGTAAAACACGTGCCGTCTCAACAATTGTGCATAAGATGGTGACAGCATAGGCAGAAGTGGTTTCTCCATTCGGAAGCTTAAAACAAGAACCGTCCACCCATAGGATCCCATCCGGGTCATTGAGCGGAGTGTCCTTTAGATCAATCCTCCCCTTCGTATCTTCTTCTGTTCGAAGAAAACAATCATGCTTTTCCTGATTGTCTTTCTCATCCGGGAGTGGCAACAGTGTAGCTGGATTCAACGTGTTACATCTTTTGATATGTATATGGCTCGCTAGAAGCGTCAGCTCGTAACCAAACGAGCACTCGTGAGATGCTGCGTCTTGGTTCTATTTAGGAAGGTATCCACTGCATGTGGAACCATAACAATAAGTCTGTTATCCAGTACTAATCCGGCAGACTGTCTAATAGAAATTGTGGCAGCTGCTGTAGCTCTGAGACAACTGGGCAAAGCTTTAGCTACTGGGTCTAATGTAGCTGAGAAATAGGCACATGGCCTCTGCTTATCTCCGAATTGCTGTGTTAAAACTGACAACGCGCAACCTTCTCTCTCATGTACGTACAACGTAAAGGTCTTACTATAATCTGGGGTACCCAACACTGGAGCGGAACACAGGGCACGTAAATCAACAAAACTTTTCTGACATTCATCCGTCCAAGGGAGAGGATGGAGCATATCTTTCAACGTTAATGCCACCAATGGTTTCGCCAGAAGTGAAAAATTGGGAATCCATTGTCTACAGTAGGAAGTAATACCCAAAAAGGCACGCACTTCTCTCTGTGTGGTGGGTACAGACATCTGTGAAATAGCATGAATACGTTCTGGGGTCAATCGCCTTCCCTCCTTCGACAAGAGATGACCTAAATAGGTCACTTCTTGTCGGACATACCGGAACTTGGAGGGCGATACTTTATGATTCAAAACAGCCAAATGATGCAACAACGCAACAGTCACATTCCTACACACATCTTCCGTATCAGCAGCCACCAGTAAATCATCCACATACTGAACAAGCGTAGCACCTGAAGGCAAAGAGAACGTATCAAGTTGACATTTAAGAGCTTTGCTATAAATAGAGGGACTTTCACAATAGCCTGAGGAGCTCTTTTAAATCGGAAACTTCGGCCACCCAAAGAGAAACCAAAGATATCCCTACTTTCTTCAGCAATGGGAATGCTAAAGAAAGCGTTCTTAAGGTCTATCACCGAGAACCAAGCCGCTGAAGCAGGAATCATCGTCAATAAAGCTGTGATGTCCGGAACAATAGGGAACTGTGGTATCATTATTTTATTGACTTCCCTTAGGTCAATAACAAATCTATAGATAGGAGGCTGTGAAGGATCCGTCCTCTTAAGGATCGGAAGAACAGGACTGTTACAAACATTGCCTCTGGTCTCTTCGACCACACCTTTCCGAATAAAATCATCAACAATAGCCAACAGTACTCTCTCTCCGTCACTAGAAATACGATATTGGGGAATGCGTGGCGTTCTAACATTATCTTTAACTGTGACAACATACGGTGGGATTGCAAGACGACCCACGTCATTCGGGCCCGTGGCCCAAAGTCTTTCTGGGAGAGAAAGTAACTCAGGTGGAAACTGGTCCCGTGATAAATACATAGGGGACATCAATCTTTTTCCTAACGTAAGATGTACACCAGAAGGGGAACAATACAACGTTGCATGCAATCTTTTCAACAGATCCAAACCCAGTAAATTCTCACCACAACCAGTTGTCAAGATAAGTGGAGCTTCCAAATCATAAGGACCAATCGAAACAGGCAAGGGGCAAGAAACCGGATTACGGACTGGAGCGCCATAAAATCCCACAGAGGTATTTATTAAGCCAGACAAAGGTGCCATAGGGAGGTTAGAATAAATGATAGAACTTCTCATCGCACCAGTATCCAAAAGAAACTGTTCTGAAACACCCATTGCGTTGACAGTAACATACGGCCCATTTTGGTCTACTGGAATCAACACAACTCCCTCACTTCGTCCATGGCTGTCCTATTCAGTCTGAAAATTGTCAGCCCTCTCTTCAACGTAGTAATCATCATTGTAATACTGTGTAGATGGAACTGTCTGCTGATCAAAGTAATTTGAAGTAGATGGGGTAAGAGAACGCTGCTCCTGAGAGGGCGCACCTCGTCCTCTACCTCTAGATCCTGTCTGAAAACTACCACGACCTCGGGGAGCTGACATCCCATTATTACGCTGCAATAAGACCGGACAACTATTCTTGAAATGTCCTTCTTCCCTACAATATGCACATTGATTAGGACCTAATGAACGCCGCGGCGTGAAATACTCAGGCTTCTGTAACAGTCTCTGAAACTGTGGAGGCTGCTGAAACTGAGAGTTTTGCAGATGCTGATTCGAGCGAGGCGGATACGCCTGCTGTAAAAGAACGTTTGTTTTCAAATCTTTATTTTTCTTCTCTTGCTTCTCTTTCTCTTCTTTATCCCTATTCTCGTAATACTGTGCAGTAGCCAATATCTTAGCAGGAGAAGAGACAGCCCATGCACTTTCAGAACTCTTTAATTTATTCGATAATTCAGGAAGCAAATTATATACAAACTTGTCTACAAACAATCGCTGACCACCCTCTACACTCAAATCCTGACCACTGTGGTCTATAAACGTTTCTTCGAAGCGTGTGAAGAAATCCGAGACACTTTCATCTTTCTTTTGCTTGCATGCGGCCAGCTTGTCCCAATTTACTCGCACTGCAGGCACCATTGTCTTCATCAATTCTATTATTCTGCCTTAAGAGCCGTAATCAAATCCTCGGGTTTTGCACCACCCACTTGATTCCCATACGCAGCTCTAATAGCAGCCAAATCACCACCCAATTCAGCCACATGATTTTCCCTACGAATCCGTGCCCATATACCTTGCGGAACAACATTTCCAAATAACATATCAATGTCGGCCAAATTCATAATACAAGCGTCAACTGTTTGGGACAATTCTTTGTAATATCCAGCAGGACTTTTACGGGGGTCGGGAAGAGTTTGCTTAAGTGTCAACACTTCAGACCTTTTCAAGGGTTCGTGAACCCAAATACGCTGGAAATGAGCAGGGACTGGAGGTGGACCAATCACTGCTTCTCTCCATACGGGAGGAACTTCACGCATCGGATAATTCTTGCTACCTTTATTATTGGCGGGATCAGCCTCGGAAAAGGACAGGGACAGAAACATTGTTCGAAACGCAATGAGTCTACTCACTGCCTCCTCAACTCGATGTCCTACAATAAAACCTTTATCAAAATCAGCTTGTAATTTCAGTAGTTCCGAAGGAACTGTATCTAACTCCATATCTTCCCAAACTCTAATGAGAGTTTGACACATAATGTTGAAAACATATCTCTGTGTGGGCTCCCCCCATTGGTGAAAGCAACTCATGATATCTTCAGTACTATATTCTGGTCCATGCTCAATCCATTTACGAGCAAGAGAACCCAAAACTACTTTCACGTCTGCAAGGGGAAGTTGACCACGAGATTGTCGTCTAGAGAAAGCTGGAGACATTTTTATAGACCTAACAAAAGGAGAAAAGAAACTTGAAACAGCATCTGCTCTCCTCCTCTGTGAATTAGGAGAATCCCTCGAGAGGATAGGAGGTATTACAGATGTAGAAGGCAACGGAGACTGAAAAGTAGCAGACCGAAAAGTAGGAGCGGGAGAAGGTGGGGCCTGAAGTACAAGCTGCGAGGGCGGAGCAGAAGCAGGCAAAGAAGCATTAAGGGGCTGAACCTGCTGCTGGGCAATCAGTAATTGAGCAACCACTTGTTGAGCTGCGGGAGGGGGTAACGGAGGTGCATTTGCATTTTGAACATAGGGCGGAGGTGAATTCAATAGACAAGACATTAGGGAATCTTCTTCTAATTCCTTACTTTTATCTAAAGAGGAAGTAGGCAACATCGGATAGCATCTATCTATCGCCATACGATGTTGTCTCTCTGATACCTCCTTCGCATCATCTACTTCATTGTCTTTAAACTGCTGGGCAGCCTGTAGGACTGACATGTCTTGTGCTTTCTTATCCTTTTTCTCTTGTTTGATTTCTTTCTGTTTGGCTTCTTTACGCCAAAGGCGAAAGGAGTCAAACATGGCCGGCCAGGCTTTTCTTCTAAACAGAATTGTTTCCAAACTATCTAATATAGCAGGATCAAAGCTACCATTCTGGGGCCATCTCAAAACACCACTATTTTTCGTATATCGCACCCATGTCTCTTTAAAGATAATGGGACCAATACCATGTTTCGAATAGCGCTCATAAGTGGGAGTTCCAACCGGAGGGATCGGACATGATTCCACCAACTGGGAATCCCTTGTACAACCCAAACAACAAAATCTTTTGAACTTACTCAGCCCAGGCATCGTCACTTCTCTAGACTGATCACAAACAACAAGGGGTATAGATCAGTGAAATAGTACAATCGTACTTACCCCTTGGCTTCAGCTATTGCAATATCTGAATAGAAACAAAAAAAACAAAGCAAAACAAAGGTCTGTGGGAGCGACTCACCAAATACTTAACTAAGAATCGTTCTACACCAGCAAAGGTCCGTCTATCGTCTCGCTCTACCAAAACTCATCAGAAGGGTCCAAGGCAGGGTGACAGTCAGGGCAGCAGTCGTCAGCAGCCATCAGAGAGGAGTAGCCGCGCCGTCAAAGACCTTCGGTCCACTTCCGACATACAGGGGTCGATCACGTGGTGCGCTTCCTCCGGAGTTTTCTTGCGGGGCTCCTCACGACCCTCGGGCTCAACCGCTACCACTGAAGTCGCCCCACATTGGGCGCCAGTTCAAGAACCGCAGCCTTAAGGCCCGGCGGCGCAGGGTACGCCTAAAATCCCCGCGATTCACCTGCCTTGTCAAAACAGAGACACAGACTCTTCGGCTGGCGTAGAAGATGGTATTTATTAGCTGCAGCTAGTACAGTGGTCTTAGAAGTCGTCAGTACAACGAGGTTCAAAAGAGACTGCCACTTAACTCCGTGGCGCACAGGTTTATATACGATGTAATACAATGTAAAATGCAATCACACACGAGGATGAGCTATAGGCAAACGTTATAGACAATGTTTTAAAACTCAAAGCAACTCAAGTTCCCGGTTCTGTTTGTCATTCGACCCCTTAAGTAAATCACAAGTGAATCCACACAATTCGATTTACAAACAGAGAAAACACAGCTGCATGTTGTAGAAGGACAGTTGAGAAACAGGAGAATGCATGAGACATGTAGCGAAGGACAGCAGTTAAGATAACTTAAAGGAAACACTGGTGTGAAATGACATGCAGTCCGGACGGGGATTAATCAGCTCAGACAGGAATTAGTGTACTCGGCCAGACCCTGACACTCGTTAGTAAACATAGGCGAGGAAGCCACCTGACACGCAAAGCAGAAATGACAAAAACATTGCGTTCGCCGAGCTGCCTGAGTGAGGGCAACATAAAATGGCGGCGATCACAAAATGGAGGCTGAGCACGAACAAATTCGTAATTTACAGAACCTCACTGTATGAGAGGTAAGACAATTGGGGTAGATGGCCGGACTCACAGTACTGTCTGATCTAACTTTATTTAAAGATTACCACTCTTGAGGTAGTATGTGGGGAGGCCCTGCCACAAAAAAGGGATATGCAGTATCGCCATCTCACAAACTCAAGTCAGTCAACAATAATTATACTGAGGGGACGGGCGCCCAGCCAATAGAAGGCATTTCAGGCAGGCGTGAGGAGCGTGTATGGGGGAGAGTCTTAACAGTAGGGAATAGTTCCTTCTCTTTGCACGAGGGAACATACCCCCGCGAGTGAGGTTTTTTTATGGCCGGCGAAAAATATGTAGGGCGCAGTAAAGACACTAATTGCAATCCACCTCTCTTTCTCTCTTTTATGCCAATGAGTTATGTCGGCTCGTGTAATTCCGACCACAGCATGACAAGGGTAGCAAAACCAACATTATGTTACTGCTCTTTTAGTCTGGGAGTCTTACTAAGTCGAATGGGTGTGATTGGGAGGCAAATGGGAATGCCTCTGAGCAAAGCACTCCTAAGGAGACTAAAGTTTACATTTATGCCACATGGTATCAGAACCCATATCAATAATAGTGCAGCAATCACCTGTCCATTACATACAATTAGTGCTTGATTACACGCAGAAAACACAGCTACGAGTGTGTGAACCACGTGGTCTGCGACCAGAGATCACTGCCTCAAGAATGGAGGCGAGGGAGAGATACGAAGCCCAGCATTGAAGACCAGTACACGGGCTCTGAACGGAGAGTTTAGGCAAGAGACAAAGCCTGTCTGGCCAAAGGCCAGGGTCAAAGCTGGGTGCTACTAGAGCGACAGAAGTGCAAACATTGCGGCTCTGTGTAAGAGCGAGACGGGACGAGCCACACAGTCCGTGTGACCGAATCCAGAGGAGGTGATCCACGAAGGCGAAATTGAGCCCAGGGCATTGATTGAAGTACGCATGGGGCCTAGAACGGTGTGTCCGCACTCAGAGAATTGGTGGGGGGAGTTAGATGGCAGCGCAGTGAAACTCGAGCCCAGGGCAGAAAACTCAACAGAAGGCGTACCGCTGTAAACTGGCACCAGACATAGTGGTTGGCAGCGAAAGTGAAACCGGAATGCGGATGAAATCCAAAAGCCGCCGCTACAAGTAAGAGAGAGACATGCCGAATAGTGTGTGTGCCTGGCCCGCAATGGAGGCGAGGCGAGCTGTGTAGGCTTAATTAAGCCTGGGGCATTGAAGTGCGAAATAGGCCTACAGCAGTATATCCGTGTTTGGAGATGCGGTGGGCGGAATTGGTGGGCAGGGCAAAGTAACATGAGCTTGCGGAGGTCAAATTAACAAAGGGAGGAAAGGAGAGCTTGAGCCCGGGACGGCTGTGAACAAATGCTGAGTGGACACGGCTACAAGGCTCCCTCCGTGAAGTTGACAGGGGGAGGGGGAACTGAATGCACGTGATGCGCGCGCTGCCAGCCTCCGGGGAGGGAGTCTGCGCATTCCTGTGAAGTCTGATGGGGGGGGGGCGGGGACGGATTCCTTTGAAGTCTGATGCCGAGGCTCATACAAGCAATGTGCGATATGGCTGGCGATGTGCACACGCCTGGCTCACATAGACTGTACCTAATCCGCAGTTTGGGTAGACTTTTGAAAGCCTTACTGTAATCTCGCCAAACAAGCATTGCTAAAGCAATGCTGTAGGCGAGATCTAAAAAACCTTGCTTGGTGCATTTCAGGTAGACCTCTGAGGTCATGCTCAGCCAGGCTCTTAAGGGTTGCTCCCTTCAAATGTGGCATCAATGGGGAAGAAGTTTTTTCAGTATTATGGCTCTACACTGGAACCACCAGCGACTCAAACTGAAAACAGCGCCTTCACTCTCTGTTTCTAGGAAGAGTCTCAAAACCTGGCTATTTAATCAATTCTCCTCTCTAATAGTGTCTAGATTTTGTCTGCTCTTCTCTGCTCTATATAGCGCCAAGGCAGCACCGGGTATTCGTATGCTTTATAAGTTGTATTATTCATTAATTCATTCATTCCATGATGCAGATCAGGCACTACTATGTTTCATTCTAACAATTCATTTTGCATAAAGAATTACTGCTATTGCTGTACCATGCGCACAAGTCCACCATGACTTCTACAGTCTTACATTAATATTGACTATACGTTATGGAAAACTGTTCACACTCCCATCCCTAACACAAAGCATTGCATCAGGATTTTTATCTTCTTCATTCATCACACAAATGACACTTGTTTCAGGCCTAATTCTCTCTTCCAAAGCGTCCCTTTTTCCTACAGTAGTTAAAAGTCTTCTCAACTGCAGGACACCCTTTAAAATTCCCAAGGATAAAACTACTACCACATCTGTAACCATTAATAAACGTATTTTCCAGTTAATAATTTTTTTTCTTTATCACCCTTAATGGCATTAATTCCTGTATTAGTCGCAATTTTTTTTCCTATCCCATCACCATTTCTGCTGCATCCTCTGATCTCTTGCACAAATGTTTCTGATTTTTCAATGCTCTTTATAAGAAATGGGTTCTCTAGTTGGCAGTGGTATGCACCCTGTCCAAGTAGAGACCATCACTCCTATCAGAGTTAGTGTTCACACAGCTAAGATAACCCCTGCTCACCTCCTTGGTAGCTTGACACAAGCAGTCAGGCTTGTATCAGAGGCAATATGTAAAGTATTTGTACACACATACACAGAGTAACAGTGAAAACACAACAAAAGGACTCCATACTAGTTTAAAAAATAGGCAATATTTATCTGAATAAAACAAGACCAAAACGACAAAACTCCAACATACACAAGTCAAAATATAATTTGTCAAAGATTTAGCAAATTAAGTCCATAGAAATCAAAGACGAAGTGGGGTGCAGGGAAGGTGAGGTGCGGTGCCAAAAATCAGATGAAGTGTCGGTTCCTTACTGCTAGGCAGTGGAGGAGATGCGTTGGTTCCTTACTGTCGATGGGGAGATGAGGCGCCATTTTCAGGCAAGCAGCCTCAGTTCCTTACTGCAGTGTGGTGTTGATCAGCTGCAAGTCAAGTTGCCCTGTGTTAATTCCACAGCGATGAAGCTGGTGCTGTGTCAGAGTCAGAGCAGTGCGTCACAGGTTTCAGTGATGTGGTGCTCGAAACTCACTCAGCTGCTAGTCTTCTGATATGCTGCAACGGAAAGCTGGGGCCACCATTCAAAGCTGTGGTCATTGCATCAAGCGGAAACCATGCTCCAGTGCAGGCAGTGGTAATGCATAGAGTCGATGTGTGGATTTTCTACTTGAAATCACGAGGATTCACTTCCAAGGGCCTGGGCGCTGGATTGTGCACCACTGGGCAACTCAGGACTCTAAGCAGAAGGGCTCAGATACTGGAATATGAAGCCTTTAAAGGTCCTGAGACTTCTTAGCAGGAGGCAAACTCAACTCAAGCCCTTGGAGAATCTTGAAAGCAGGATACAGAAAGCAAATTCCAGTCCTTTGGTTCTCAGGACAGAAGCAGCAAGCAGGAGGCCAAATTAGCAAAGCAAGCAGCTAATTGGCTGATAGCTTATCCAGCTCTTCTTCCTGGAAGAATGTCCTCAGTCCAGAATTGTTCTAAAGATATGAGATAACACGTCAAATTCTTATACCCATTTTAGAATTTGAAGTAGGTAAACTTCAAAGGACAGTCTTTGTAGTGCACAAGACCCTGCCTTTCTTTGCCCTGGATCCAGACACACTGCAGGGGGTGAAGGCGTCTTCGAGTGAGGATAGACACAGCCCTATTCAAGTCTACCACTCAAGTAGACCCAGCAGCCTGGTGATGGGCCATCAGGATATGCAGGGCAAACCACACCTCAGAACCCTTTGTTTGACTGTCTAGACATATGCACAAACAGCCCAACTATCATCCTAGCCCAGGCTTGTATTCAGCAGATAGGCAGAGGCACAGAATGGTTAAAGTAAGAAAATGGCAACTTTCTAAAAGTGTCTTTTTCAGACCTGCAATTTAAAACCAAACGTACTAAAAGCTGTATTTTGTGAGTCCAGAGACCCCAAACATAAATTTTCTATCAGCTCCCAATTGGCAGATATACTTGTAAGATGTTATAAGGCAGCTTCAATGCTGACCTATGGGACAGATAGACCTTGTTGTAGTGCAGTATGAAATTAGCAGTGCTTCACTACTAGGACATGTAAAACACAGTAGCACATGTCCTACCTTTAACATTAGTTGCACCCTTCTCACTGTGCTACCTAAGGCCTACCTTATGGGTGCCTTACTTGTAATAAAACGGAAGGTTTGGGCCTGACAAGTAAATGCCCTTGCCAGATCGAAATTGCATTTTAAAACTACACACACAGACACTTCAGGGGCAGGTCTGAGACATATTTGCAATGCTACTCATGTGGGTATGACACTCAGTGCTGCAGGCCCAGTGGTAGAATTTGATTTACAGGCTCCGGGCACACACGGTGCACTGTACTAGGAACCTACTAGTACATCAAATGTGGCAATCATGGAGAAACCAACTACCATTGCATTTTACCCAAGGAGCACTTGCATTTTAACACTGGTCAGCAGTGGTTAAGAGCCAAGAGTCCTAAAACCAGTGAAAATGAAATGCAGCACACAGTCAAACACAGGATGTCAGAAGCAAAAAGATAGGGGAAATCATGCCAAAGGATGCCAGGTCTACCACTCTTGGTGATAGTGACAGTGGCATTAAGCATAATTTCAGTTGCACCCTAAGCCTCTCTTGGACCTTTTTACTCATGGTTTCCATCATGATCTGATCCCTCAAAATCACATGATGATGCTAACACCCTTAGAGCAGATACATACTCCTCTATACTCTCCTTATCTCTTTGAGCCCTTGAATAGAACTTAAATCTTTCCACAATGGTGTTAGCATTTTAACCATATGTATTGCTATATTGCTAAGTTGCTTGACAGCATAATCAAAAACATTTACATTTCCTGCATTTTCTGAAGGTGCTAGATTTTTTAATTCTCTAAAACTGACTCCACCCAGCATATGTTTTAGAAGGGCTAGCTTTCGTTGTGGAGTGCAATCGTCTCCTTCAAACACCTCCATGTATGCTAAAAACATGGGATACCATAATTCCCAATCCATTGGTGGTTTACATTTGGCTTGTAAGATGAAGGAGGTGGAATAATGCTGCCCGTTGTCAATTTAGGATCCGGCCAATAACCAAAATGTTACCAGTCTCTTGTTTTTTTTGTCCTCATACGCCAGTAAAGATATTTTCGGTATTGATTATACAGAGAATCTTTATGGAAGCTCTTTTTGCAGACACCGAGTATATGTCTTACGGTACCACCATGTCAATAGTCAGCTCAGTCTTACACTTCACCAGACCCTTGGACTGATCTTGGGGTGGTTCCTTCCGCAAAAAGGCATAATCATTGGACATAGCGCAATGGAGAGAAAACGGAGCGCAAATATCAGATCATGGGGCCAGTTGATGCCTGAAGGTAATCTTTTGAGTTGGGAAGACATTTCTGCTCTCACAGATAAAAATCTATCCAAATTTAAGTACTTGCAAATAAAAAGCTGGGACCAGGCTGTTACAGAGGATAAAGGTGCTAAATCTATTTTGTACGAACTATTAATGAGGAAAACAAGTCCGCTTAAAACATCAATTCTTTACTGGACAATACTTGAAGGAGAGGATGGAGACTTCAGCCTTCCAGAACATCTATGGAGTGAACAAATCTCGGATGTCGATTTGCAGAACTTACGGCAAGTATCCTTTGATCTTTTACACCTTACGGTCTCACCTGCCAATTTAAAGCGGAATCGCTTGTTTTCTCTCCATAGGGTTTACTGGTCTCCGGCCAGGATTGCTAAAATGTCAGAATCTTGGTTTTGTTGAATAAAAAAATCCAACAATATATTATTAAAGATGCAACTGGTCAATATTAAATAAGGACCATACTGTCACATCAACAGTGAATAAATCAGTTAAAACTTGCTCAAACGTTGTATCTGTAGCATTCAAAAATAAGATGAATCCATTAGATTTAAAAATAGGATTTATTTTCAGAGTAATAAAGAGCACATCTGGAGAAGTTAGCTGCCAGAACAGAATGCCCAAGCTACATTCCAGACCCAGTACAGTATGGAGTTTAGAACATATAAGCACATTCTAATAACAGCAATCTGTTAAAGGCAAATACCACTTACCAAACACCATATACTACACATCCTCCTCTTTATAGAAAAAAAACAACAAAAAATTAATAACAAATAAATTCCTTATATCTTTCAGGTTCCTTAACACATCTGCCAAAAGAGGATTTCACACTAAAGAAGGTCTAGCAGTATTTAACATTTCACCACCATTATCATTGTTAACATTAGTACTGTTTGCATTAAAAGGAATAACATCAGAGGACGAAGTAGGATCATCTTCTTCTTTATCTTCATAACACCAAAAATAACTACGAGGATATAACTTTAAAACAGGACATACATCATGAGTAGACATTGGTATATCATTAGAATGAGCTCAAGCTAAATGACTCATGTGCCATTTTTCACCATTTTCTAAAGTCACTGAATTATGATGAATTTTTGCAATCTTTAATGGAAGACTAAACTTGCTATGACCTTTAGGTACTTTCTTGGCACTTTTAATGCAAACCCACTGACCAACAAGCAGATTAACAGGTTTAGAACCATGTTTCATATCATAATAAACTTTGTTCTTGATTTGTGAATTAGCTAAACTAGCTCTAATATCATTTAAATCACAAAAAGCCATTTCATAGCATTTCATCCAACCAGGATTTGTATTGGAAAACAGTATTCTATACCTCATGAGAGAAAACGACTTTTTCCTAAAGAAGAATGAGGTGTTACTCTATAAGCCCACAGCATTTTTTTTAATTCATTTTCCCGAGAAAGTTTGGATTTACTACACAATTGCAAAGTACTTTTGATAACTCTGTTAAGTCTTTCAACAGTGCATTTGCTGGAAGGATGATAAAGTGAAGTTAACTTTTGTTTAATACCATTAGATGTGAGAAAATTCAACATTTCTTTAGATTTAAACTGTACTCCGTTATCAGTTAAAATAGAAGCAGGAAAACCTTCTTGTAAAAAGATGGAATCTAAAAAATCTATTACATTTCTAGTGTCTACCTTATCAACAACCTTTAGTTTAAACCACCTAGAGAATAAATCAAATAAAACGATGATATACTTTAATGTACCATCAAACCAAGTGATCGGGCCCATAATATCTAAAGCTAATTCTTCCCAGGGAAGATTAGGAGAACACACTACATCTAACAGTGGGTTAAAAATGTTCTTGGATTTATCAGCAATTTCACAATTTATACAAGACCTTACACATTTCTCAATATTACTATCAATCCTAGGCCACCAATATTGGTCTCTGACCCTAGACTTAGTACGAGAAATACCAGGATGACCTTCGTGCGACAAATGTATAATTTGTTTTCTCAAAGATGTAGGAGGAAAAATGTTGTCACTCCTGAAAGTAAATGATCAGAAATGGAACGGTAATCTCTGACTTACCAAAACCGCTTAAGGCATCATGAAGATTTTTTTTACTCAACAAGTTCCAACCGTTTATGACTTTTGACTTAACCTCAGTCAAAATATTATCCTGAGAATCAGCTTTCAACCATTGATCCTGAGAAATGCTATTCATCAAATCATCATTTGAAAGAACATTAGCAACAGAGAAATCATTCCAAAAATTACAATCAGTTTCAACAAGAGGTAATGAAAGTCTACTAAGACAATCTGCAATAACATTCTTAGCTCCAGGAACATAATGAATTTCAAATAAAAAAATCTTACAAACGCATGGAAAGTCTTGCAACCCTAGTAGTAGCTTTTTTAAGACCTTCTGTAGTGTGTAATTTTGTAAGAGGTTCACGTCTAACACAACATTTTTAATCCCACAAAAAGTTTCTAAAATAGTCTAAACTCCAAACTACAGCCAAAGTTTCTCTTTCCATTATAGAATACTTCTCTTCTGTAGGGATCAAAGATCTAGATGCAAAAGCAATGACAGCTTCTTGATTATTATCAGAAATTTGAGTTAAAACTGCTCCAAGACCTAGCATCTGTAGTCACAAACGTTTGATAACAAAAATTAAAACCTTGACGATTAGGTGCATTACAAATACCTTTTTTAATCATAATAAAAGCTTGTTGACATTCTTCAGACCAAGAAAAACTGACTTTGTTCTTTAATAAGTTTCTCATAGGATAGGTTTTCTCAGAAAGATTACTCATAAATTTAGAGTGAAATTCAGCCTTAAGTCATCCGTGGTTTTTGGTGCAGGAGCATCTAATATGGCTCTTATCAATTTTGTCTTGGGTCTGATACCTTGTTCACTAATCTCGTGGCCTAAATAAACCACATTATTTTCAGAAAATAAAAGGTCTAGCAGTGTTTAACATTTCACCAACATTATCATTATTAACATTAGTACTATCAAGAACACTCAAAACTTTTCTCAACCTGGAATCATGTTGATGAGAATTGCAACCCATAATGAGAATATCATCTTGAAAAAATGTAATCCCCTTCATATCACCATATAATTGTGACATTAATCGCTGAAAAACTGCAACCGCAGAAGCTAACCCAAATGGCATGCGACGAAAACGAAAACACCCTAAGGGTGTACAAAATGCTGTTAAAATGCTGTTGAATCATGGCTGGAATGGTGTAAAGAAACTTGGTGATAAGCAGAGGATAAGTCTAATGTAGAGAAGTATTTGGCACCATGAGTAAGTGATAACATTTCATCGATCCTTGGTAAAGGATATTGATCAACAATAATTTTATCTTTAAGACTTCTTAAATCCACACATAAACAGATTTTTCCGTTGGCCCGTCTAGCTATAACCAACGGAGAAATCCATTCTGAAGCCTGCACTGGTTCACTAATGCCACTTTCTTGTAATTTTATTAATTCTTTTTATACCTCATCCTTTACAATAATGGGAACATTCCGCACTTCATGTATTTTTGAAACAGCATTACTCTTTACTCCAATGCGATGAGAAAAACCCTTCAATTTACCAATTTTTCCTGAAAATACATTAGGAAATTCTTTAAGAACCCAATTCTTGCGGCCTTATTTATGAAGGCCTTGCGCCACCGGTGCGTCACTTTTTCCCATGTTAAAAGTGACGCACCGGCGGCGCAAGGCCTTCACAGATAAGGCCCTTGGTGTTTTCTCCCTCACAAGCTGTAGCGGTCGGTGGTGGGAGTAGCTGCCGGGCAGTGACGTGGGGAGGGGGAAGGGCAGGATTGGGGGTAGTAATCTACAAATTACGGAGGATTACAGGTAAGTGAACATATAAATAAATAAAACTAATTTAGTTGCTTGCACTGCATCGCATTTGTGGATGCAGTGCGCGCAATGAAATTTATTTTATTTAATGATATGTTCACTTACCTGTAATCCTCTGTAATCCATAGGTTACTACCCACGGTATACACCCGTTACAACGCATCTTTTACTCCGCACTACCATTACAACGCGACTTTTACTCCGCATACCATTACAACGCATTGCGCTGGGGGGGCGCTCTAGGATAGGGAATAAGTATAATTTACTATCCAACACCTTCCCTAGGGTCCACGGGGACTGGAGTTAGAATAGTAAATTATACTTACCACTATCCAGCACCTCAAAGCGCTATGCGTTGTAATGGTATGCGTTGTAAAAGTCGCGTTGTAATGGTATGCGGAGTAAAAGTATGCGGAGTAACGTCATACATCCACTACCCACCACCCTGCCCCTCCCCACGTCACCGCCCGGCAGCTACTCCCACTATAGACCGCTACTGCTCACAAGCAACAAGAACCTGTTCTGGACTGTTGGGATCAAGTATGATATGTAATGCTCTTTGATCCTTTCAGCCCAAAACTGATGGGCCATCCGAAGCAATATAAAGTTTACAAACAGCAGTGCGATCTTTAAACCCAAAAAACAATAAATGATAACCTAGCATATCTATTTTATCACATGTGAAACTTTCAGGGAGAACATCAGTAGGTTCCAAATGTGGACCTAATGCACCAACTAATTCTGTGTCCCAAACACTTTTAGCAATAATAGTGAAAGGAGAACCGGAATCTGCAGCAACCTGCAAAGGAATACCTCCAAATTTTACAACACACAAAGGTTTACTCCTGGCGTTATCATAAACGTTAAGTACAACATTGCATTGTTTGTTCTCTTTAAAATTGTGAACAGAATTGCAAGAGGCAGAATCATAATCAGATGAATCAGTTTCTGTAAGACAAGTAACTTTTGGTTTCTGTCTAGGTTTTTTTTGCATACTTCAACAAAATGTCCTAAAACTCCACACTGTGAACATTTTGTGGATCTTGCTGGACATTTCTTAAAACCAGCGTTGTGATTTTTATCACCACAATGATAACAAGCAAACGTTGAAGTATCATGTTGAGTTACTCTTGGTTTATAAGGAATCTTGGAATTAAAATTTTTACTTTGAAAGTTCTTATTTTTCTAAGAAAATTCTGTCCCTTTTTTGGCATCTGAAATTTTATTAACAGTAGATGCAGGTTCAGTTTGTTCTGATAATGCCTTAGAGCTTCTATCCAAAAGTTTTGCTTTTTTCACTAATGTGATGACATCTTTTAAACTGGACTCCTCTTCAATCCAAAGCCTGTCGAGAATGCCTTTATTTTTTGTGCAAACAACCACTTGGTCGAGAATAAATTCATCATGCAAAACACCAAATTTGCAAGATACAGCCAAGGTTTTTAATTGGGAAACATATTCGTCCACAGATTCATGTTGAAGCTGTTTTCTTTTAAAGAATGCACTTCTTGTTACGCCAATACAGACTGTGGGAGGATAATGTTCTGAAAGATCTAATATAGCAGTTTTAAAAATATCAATGTCACCTGATCTTTCAGGTTTTTGCATTTGCTTGTAAACTCTTAACCCTTCAGGATCAAGACTGCGGAAAAGCATTCTTTTCGTTCTTTCAGGAGATAAAATACCTAAATTATCCTCCAAGGTAGCTAGATAATTGAGAAAATACTCTTTCCTTTCAGCCCAACTAATAATGGGATCACCAGGTAAAGTAAGAAATTCTTTGGGAGTACTTAGATTTATATTAATGCAAGAACTCGAATTTGAGGTACTGGTTGAAGAAGTAGTATCCATGGTGATGTTGAATAATATGCAGCCAGTCAATAAACAAATCCATTATAAAAATAAACTTACTTGAAGTCAAACGTGTAGGTAAAGTAGTAGTAGAAAATGACAACTTCCTATTAAGTTATTGAAGTAGAAGCAAAATGATAATCTTGTATGTACCAGACATGCTTGAAGAAAATACAACAAAAAAAACTGTGGAAAGCAAAGATGGCGGCACGTACTCCGCTTCGAGGTTAATGTTGCTTGATCTTTGATGTCACTTTAATCTACGCTGCTTTGCGCGATAACAGTGCACTGAGAATACTGTTGCCACGCAACTGCGTAAGAATCTTCAAAACAGCAGTGCGCGGATCGCCGACTGCAACAGGAAAGCTGCTACCAGGCAACGCGTGGCTCGATGACATTCCAAACCATCGTTGGAGTAAGTGATGGTTTAAAAATAAAAAGCTGTTGGTGAGTAACTTACATGAATATTAAATATCAAAGTGTGTTTTGAAGAATTGTCTACTATCGGATAGTGTAAACCACGCTTGAACTCCTCGGTGGAAAACTTGTAGAGATTAATATTGAAGAAAATTAAGATTTTGATGAAATCTTGTTTTTTGAGCAAAAGTCAATTAAAAAAAACAGTAGAAACTTGTTGCATCCCAAAATCGTCGCGAATTGGAGCATTCAAAAATAGGATGAATCCATTAGATTTAAAAATAGGTTTTTTTTTAAGAGTAATAAAGAGCAGGTCTGGAGAAGTTAGCTGGCAGAACAGAATGCCCAAGCTTCATTCCAGACCAAGTACAGTATGGAATTTAGAACATATAAAAACATTCTAATAACAATATTCTATTAAAGGCAAAAACCACTTACCAAACAACATGCACAACAGTATCCAAAATTTCCCTAAGGCAAAAACAATATTTTCTTAAGAGAAGAATAATTCATGCGAAAACACTGAATTTGTCAAAAAATAAAATTTCAAAAACTGCCACATAAGGCTTTTCTCACAGTTAGGCTGGTTACTGTTGTATCTTAACCTTGTTCTCCCCTGTGCCCCGGTTACCTCTCTGACGTGAGAGCACCCATTGCCACCCCTCCCCTTCCCATTGGTTCCCCAACGTTCCACCTCTCCCTCGAGCCTTAGGAACTGTCAACTGTCACATAGGCTTATGCTTCCTGACCACGCTGTGACCTGGCGTGGGGCTGTACTTTCGGAATAAACTTACTTGCTGATTTACCTACTGCTTCCTGGTTTATGCTTTCAACAGTTACAAACACAGGATCCCATTCAGATGCCCGCCATTTTAAAAAGACCATCCCAATACCTTAAGATGGCCGCTCTGTAATAAGTAAATTTGCTTTCAGAGGAAGTAGCTCTTGCTCCATGTGTTTTGCATTTTAAAACACTGATATCCAAAATTACGATGGCCACTATGCCAGCACGTCTGTTTTCAAAGGTCTTGTCTCTCCTGTGGGCATGACGATGCCGCTATGCCAGTGCATACATCTTTATGGGGAATGGAAGTCTTTGTCACTACTGATCTCCAGCAGTGTAAAAATGGCATATAACTTGAGTCTGTGCACGGCTGTGATTGAGACCCTCTTCAAATGCACTTGAGCATAAAAACCTTGACAACCAGAATGTTCCATTGTTCTCCGATGTCTCCTTTGTCTACCTGACTTTGAACACTGTACACCAAGACATCGGCTGTGGCACTTGTTCATCTGCTCCTGCTCCCGCTCGTCACCAACATATAGCCAATGTGCACTTAGGATTTCATGAAGAAAAAGTATGTTTATTTCACATTACAGGAGCAGACAATGATCACTCCCAACTCTAAAGATTTCCCCTTCACTAACCAACTTATCTAGAATCCTCCCAACATTCTCACCCACACAATTCCACCCACGTTCTAGCAACAGTGTTCTAGAAAGAGAATTCAACAAACACCACTTCACAACATCGACAGACCCATCAGCTATTCAGGGGAACACGGATGCAGTCACACGATGGCTAATACATAAAGCCAGATATGAACGTATGTTTACTTCAGTGCAGATGCAGTCACAAGTTGGACAATACATAGATCAATACACAAAAGTGTGTTTACTTCAATGGACTTCAAACTTTTGAATGCGCCGACTCACCCCCACCCCAAGTGGAAAAAAAATTATTTGGTCACCCTCAGAATTTTTTACAAATATTCTATTAAATTGTTTTTTATTTATTTATTTTTCCATTTGTATGGCGCTCAGCTACCCAAGAAGGGTTTCCCGGCGCCTGTGACATTCAGTTAGATTGAAGGAAATATGCTGAGTGGTAATTTTAACACAGTTGTTTCTGGAACAACCAGGTTTTTACATGTTTCCGGAATTTCATGTAGCATTCTTCTTTCCGGATATGCGGGGGGAGTAAATTCCATAGGATAGGCCCTCTGACAGCAAACGATCGCCCTCCAGTTCTTTGCAATTTGAATCTGGGGACAGCGAAATTCGCTGCAGTTTGAGAGCGAAGGTTTCTTGTTGGCAGGTAGGGGGAGGCCAAGGCTTGTAGGTAGCTGGGTGCTGTTTTGGTTTTGATTTTAAACATGTAACTCAGGGTTTTGAAGCTGATCCGATGTTCTATCCTGAGCCAGTGTAAGTCGTTCAGATGTTTTGATACTCTTTCAGACTTTGGTATCCTGCACAGGAGTCGTGCAGCTGCGTTTTGTACCATTTGGAGTCGCTTGATCACTGCTAGGTTTGATCTTAGGTAGAGAATGTTTCCGTAGTCAATACGCGATGTTATTAATGCGTTGACTACGGTTTTTTGTGTGTTTCGGGGCAGCATCCAAATGATTCTCTTCAACCATTTTATTATGGTGAAGCAGAGGCCAGCAACTTTATTTGCCTGCTGTTTCATTGACAAAGTGTTGTCAATAATGACTCCTAAATTTTTTACCTGTGTAGCTGGGGAGGGAAGATTTCCCAGTTCTGGTGGCCAATGTAAGGGGTTCCAGAGCTCTTTATTCCTTCCTAATAGGAGGACCTCAGTTTTATCCCCATTTAATTTCAACTGGTTGGTGGTCATCCAGTTGAAAATTTCCTGGAGACCAGTTTTGAGTAGAGATGGGGCTGAGGGGTTTGACTCAGATAGGGAAAAGATGAATTGAGAATCGTCCGTGTAAGACATTAAAGTTAGGCATGCACAGTCAGCTAGATCGGCCAGTGGTCTAAGGTATAGATTAAAAAATAACGGCCTCAGGATGGAGCCCTGTGGGACATCATGTGGGGCGGGAAACGTGTCTGAGCATGCAATACTGGAATTGATCTGGAAAGTTCTTTCGGTGAGAAAGGACTTTATCCACTGTAGGGCATCCTTGCGGATGCCGTTTCTCTCTAGAGTGGCCAGAAGAGTTTTGTGTGATATGGTATCAAACGCCGCACTCAAATCTAAAAGAATGAGTGCAACTGTTTGACCCTCATCCAGAAGCTTTCGAATTTTTTCCATCACACCCAGTAGAGCGGTCTTCGTGGAGTATCCTGCTCGGAAGCCAGATTGCGATGGGTGGAGTAAGTTGTTTTCCTCTGTGAAAGTAGTGAGGGCGGAATGGATGTGCCTTTCTATGAGTTTGGAAAATGCAGGGAGTAAAGATATAGGTCGGTAGTTCGATAAGACCTTGGGGTCGGCTGATGTTTTTTCAGTAGTGGAGTTACCATGGCGTGCTTCCAACTTGACGGGACAGTGGAGGAAAGGAGGGAAGCATTTAGTGTGTCTGCTATCGTGATCAGGGGGGTGGTGTCAAGTTGTTTTAGAATACGGACAGGGAGAGGATCGCAGGGGGAGCCTGACGAAATGGACTTCAGGGACGTTTTTAGGGAGTCCAAGGTTACAGGGGGCCATTTCTCAAGAGAGTTTATTTTCTCCGGTGGTTTCAAGATATTCTGCTGTAAGCAGTTTTCATGGGGTCTAGTCGAGATGTTAATGATAATGTTTTCTATTACCGTATTTTCCGGCGTATAAGACGACTTTTTAACCCCTTAAAATGTTCTGGAAAGTCGGGGGTCGTCTTATACGCCGGATGCTAAATTTGAAGGAATGTTTTCATGCGTTTTTACATAGCGCGGACTACACCCGAAGGTGTCAGACTGCTTCTGCATTATATAAAAATGGGCTGATGTGAGCAACAATAACAATGGACAAATTACAAAAGCAAACATTAAGTTACATGGATCAAAAGTGACAATAGCGAGCAACCAAAATACATGAGGTAGCAATCGGTACATTCCTGGAGAAAAAGTGATAAGTGTGCAGGTTACAAAAGCATACAAAGCATACAAAGCATACAAAGTATGAGCCAAAATAAAATAAAATACATTCTCAAAATGGCTATGCAGGACTGCGTTGGACTGCACTGGAAGTGGGGGTAGTCTTATACGGCGAGTATAGCACGAAACCTACATTTTATTAAGCAAAGTAGGGGGTCGTCTTATACGCCGGGTCGTCTTATACCCCGGGAAATACGGTATATCATTAAAGAATGTCGCAAGGTCCTGACATTGTTTTTTTGTTAACGGGCGATTGGTAGCAGTTGTTTGAGCACCTGCTAGGTCCTTTACTGTATTGAATAAGGTCCTTGCTTTGTTTGTGGCATTGTTAATGGTGTTGGCCACGTGAAGGGCCCGGGCTTTCATACAGGAGGAGTGATATGCGTTTCTTGCCTTGTTGTATATTTTCTTATTTTCGTGGTTATAATCTTTGCGCCATTTCCTTTCTAAGGCTTTGCATTTAGATTTTTCAGTTTTGAGTAGTTCATTAAACGAGGGGGCAGGGGGGCGGTGGAAATTTCTTTTTACCTCCGTTAAATGAAGGCATTGATTTACTGCCGTTTCTAACCACTGGTTGGTAGCTTTAGCTAAACTTTCCATATTTGGGTCGTGGGAGGGGGTGCTACTTGTAAGTGCGTGGTTCAGTTTGTTCATGTCTAGTAATTTCCAATTTCTCATGGATTGTGCAGGCCAGGTGGTATTTCTGGGGGAGAAAGGTCTCGTCAGGCTGAAACTGATGAGGTGGTGATCTGACCAGCATATAGGGCTGGTTTGGGTCCATTTTAAGTCATGGATATTTGTGATAATAGGGTCTAATAAATGTCCTGCCTTGTGCGTAGGGCCGAAATTGAGGAGTGATAGGTTTAGGGCAGTAAGATCGTCTATTAGATTACAACAAGCCACATTTGTTTGGTCCTCAAGATGCAGATTTAGGTCTCATAGGAGTGTAAAATTTGTGAAATCTAACAAGAATGGAGCGATGTGGTTTGCTAGGTTGGCTGTTCAAGTATTTGCATTCCCAGGCGGTCTATATATTAGGAGTCCAGACAGAGTAAAATTGGGGTTAAGGCTAATTTGGAAAGAGGCGGCTTCACAGTCTGGGATATTAACTGGGAGCAAATTGCAGGTAAAATCTTTGCGATATATAATGGCGATTCCTCCCCCCACTTGGCCTTGTCTATCTTGTCTTGTGATAGCATAGTTGGCAGGGAGAGCAGTTGCTACATCCGGTCCAGAGCTTTCGTGTAGCCAAGTTTCTGTGAGGAAGAGGGCACTTGGAGCTTCTTCTAATAAAAGGGTAAGAATGTCCAGTTTGTGCTGTGGCAAGGATCTGCAATTTACGCTAAAAAAGGAGTAAATGCAGCTGGTGTGTTTTGGACGTTTGGTGGGGATTTGGGATAAAGGTTTTGGGTCCTGGTAAGGTTGAATATTTGTGAGTTGGAAGTTGCAATTGAAGCAGTGTGTATCACCTAATGGCGAAAGCCCTATACAGTTGCGATGTGTTGCGGGGCGTAAAGCTCTTAATTGCAAGGAGCTCATACCTGAATGGGGGTAGGAGTAGGGTGTCCTGCCCCATGCCCCGTGCTGTCCTGGACGGGCCCAGACGGGCATGTCTTAGGCTAGTCTTTGGCGCGGCTTTGGCGCGGTTGCTGCGAGTTTTCGCTGCGCGTCATAAGGTGTGACTGATTTTTGTAGAGGACGGGCTATTGTTCAGCTCCGCCACTACAATTCAGTTTGCCCAATCAGTGCCTGCCCCAGCCTGGAGGCCGGAAGAAGGTACCACCCTGCGCCCTCCCCACAAACAAGTCTAGCGCTTGTGGAGGACCGGGGCTATAGGGGACACAAATTCTTTCCAGAAAGCTATGTAGAAGGTGGGTTTACACAATTTAAATCACACAGTGCTGTTTCTTAAAATCAAAGCGGCGCAGTGAGATAAAAGAGTGTGGCGCTCGAGCATGTGTTCGGATTTCAGCGCTGCTCGATCAGAGATCAGAGCTCAAAGTTATTAAAATACAGGAAAGCGGCGTCACTTGCATTCAGTCACGCAGCTGGTTTTTAGCATAACCTTTCAGCATAACCTTCTTTTGTCAGTGTCAACAGAAGGATAGTAACAGTTCAAGGGCTTTTGTAGAGGACGGGCTATTGTTCAGCTCCGCCTCTACAAGTCAGTTTGCCCAATCAGTGCCTGCCCCAGCCTGGAGGCCGGAAGAAGGTACCGCCCTGCGCCCTACCCACAAACAAGCCTAGCGCTTGCGGAGGACCGGGGCTACAGGGGACACAAATTCTTTCCAGAAAGCTATGTAGAAGGTGGGTTTACACAATTTAAATCACACGGTGCTGTTTCTTAAAATCAAATCGGCGCAGTGAGATAAAAGAGTGTGGCGCTCGAGCATGTGTTCGGATTTCAGCGCTGCTCGGTCAGAGATCAGAGCTCAAAGTTATTAAAATACAGGAAAGCGGCGTCACTTGCATTCAGTCACGCAGCTGGTTTTTAGCATAACCTTTCAGCATAACCTTCTTTCGCCAGTGTCAACAGAAGGATAGTAACAGTTCAAGGGCTTTTGTAGAGAACGGGCTATTGTTCAGTTCCGTCTCTACAAGTCAGTTTGCCCAATCAGTGCCTGCCCCAGCCTGGAGGCCGGAAGAAGGTACCGCCCTGCGCCCTCCCCACAAACAAGCCTAGCGCTTGCGGAGGACCAGGCTACAGGGGACACAAATTCTTTCCAGAAAGCTATGTAGAAGGTGGGTTTACACAATTTAAATCACACGGTGCTGTTTCTTAAAATCAAATCGGCGCAGGGAGATAAAAGAGTGTGGGGCTCGAGCATGTGTTCGGATTTCAGCGCTGCTCGGTCAGAGATCAGAGCTCAAAGTTATTAAAATACAGGAAAGCGGCGTCACTTGCATTCAGTCACGCAGCTGGTTTTTAGCATAACCTTTCAGCATAACCTTCTTTCGTCAGTGTCAATGTTTAAACATGCTTACACTTATTTAAACATGGCTTTTAAATTATGTTACCCTTTTAAAAATGAAATCAAATGTATGATTGCCAAACATACTATTCTGATCAGGCAAGCCTTACTAGTGTATAAAAGTATCCACAGGGTGATTATGAGAAATAGGGGTGGGGGTTTCGAAGAATATTTGGAGTCCCGTTGCTTTTGACACATGCTCCCAGCTATTATATAAATGAAGAAAAAGTTTTTCCACTTCAAACAGAGCACTCTTATCAGCATAATCCTTCTTTTTGCCAGAGCCTGGTGCCATGCCCTCCAGCCCATCTCCCCCCCCCCCGCCCCCCCCGAGGCGCAATTGAGGACCACCTAGGGAACCCACCCCCCAGTTTGAAGACCATTGGTTTACTTTCTAAATCTCTGATGTGTTTTCACTGTATTGGTCTATGTGTGTTCTATATGTAAGGCATGTAGGTCTATGACTGGAACTATGGTACAAAGTGCCAGTTAAATTGCATATCGTACAAAATAAATTGTTTGTTGCCACTTAATAACTGGTGTTAATTACTACCCAACTGAATGGTACCTATTATCAGCCTTAGAAGAACAACAATATCGATTTAAAACCTTCAAGGGTTTCAAACCGTGCCCTGCAGAGTACATATAGATGTTTGCAGCGAGTGTATATCCCACCACGCTGTTTTATAGGACTGATACTCTGCAGATATATGGCGCAACGACACATTCCATTATAATGCTTGCCGTTACAACGCGGCCACCATTACCACGCATTACCGTTACCACACATTTTTTTACAATGACTAAGCCTTTACTACGCATGCCTTTACAACCAATTTTGTTGTAAAAGCATGAATGGAAAGGCATATGCCTGGTAAAGGTTTCACCAGTAAATATAAGTATTTTAAAGGTAAGTATAAACCCTTTCTATAGAAATATACAAATGGTTTATATTTTCCTGCAAAATACTTACAATTTCGTGGTGCATTGTAAAGGCATATGATGTTCACATAATCTACAGGTAGGAACAAACACTAGTTTTTGTATTCATATATAATTTTATGTAAATTTATATACATATTTTTATATATATATTTGTGTATTTGTTATATATTTACACATGCATAAATACATATGTTGGAAAGGGAATATTTAGAGTGGGCCGAGCGAGGTCGAGAGGCCTCCGGGCGAGGCTCCTCTCCCAGGATCGTACAGATGAGCAATCACCCCCCTACAGATGGACACCACACAAAGATAGGTTCTTAACGTTTTTATCAACAATTTAAGGCAGGTGATCGTAACGATACAGGTTTAACTGGATCCAGGGAACCTTTCAGGTTTAGTCACTGAGGGAAGGGGGTAGCGGGACAGTCTTGGTACCAGCCTGGTACAGGGATACCCTACACTAAGCTCTCAATCCTCGAGCTGGGGGGTTCCTCAGGGTTGGGCCGCAGCAGCGCCAGCAGGGCTCCAAAGATGGTTTTAACGAAGATGGGCCGCGGCAGCGCCAGCAGGGCTCCAAAGATGGTTTCAACGAAGGTGGGCCGCGGCAGCGCCAGTAGGGCTCCAAAGATGGTTTCAACGAAGGTGGGCCGCGGCAGCGCCAGCAGGGCTCCAAAGGTGGTTTCAGCGAGGATGGGCCGCGGCAGCGCCAGCAGGGCTCCAAAGATTGTTTCAACGAAGGTGGGCCGCGGCAGCGCCAGCAGGGCTCCAAAAGGTGGTTTCATCGAAGATGGGCCGCGCAGCGCCCGCAGGGCTCCAAAGGTGGTTACGGGTTCCACGCGGATGAGTTCGTCTCGGTGTCTCTCGACTCCAGGATACAACTGCCGACCTGCTCCAGAGCTGCCCCAGATATAGGTCTGGCGTCCTTTGATGTCCGGACCCTCGCACCTGGGGGTCGGAGGGGCCGGGATGAGTGTGTCCAGACACCCAGCAGGGGGGTGGAGCCAGCGCCAAGGGAGGCCGGAGGCGATCGAAACCAGGCTTCCGGGGACGGTTGGAGGACCATCGAATCTCTTCCCCTTATTGAGCCGTCAAGTGGCCTCTTTACCACCTGGTCGGATCGTGGTGCCTCGATGTCGGGGCTTCGCTGGGTCTGCGGCCGGGGTCGGGCCGAGGCCACGGGGCCTGGTCGTGGAGGGTCTAAGATGGGGTCGGGGTTTGAGATGGTGGTCAGGGATAGGGTTCGGACCAGCCGAGTGTGGCGAGGAGGGGTTGCCGAGTTCCAGAGGGGGTGAGCCGGCGGTTGCCCGGAGGGGCGGCTCTCGTTTAGGGTGGATGGTGTCGCCCTCGGCCGGAGAACAGGGGTCGAGGTAGTCCAGGGCCCGCCATGCGGGAGGAGTGGGACCATGACACGAGGCCGGGTCCAACAACATACAAATATGAGTGTGTGTATATATATATATATATCCTTAAAATCCCACAACCTCTCACCCCATACCCACCATAAGCTCTAAAATTACCTTTACCACCCAAAAACCCAACCTAAACCCTAAAATTACCCTTGACAGCCAAACACCCATACCCACCTTAACCCTTAAAATTACTCCTGCTACCCAAATACCCATACCTACCCCAAACCCTAAAATTACCCTTGCCACCCAAAAACCCATACCCACCCTAAACCCTAAAATGACACTTGCCACGCAGAATCCCATACCTAAGTTAAACACTAAAATTTCCCTTGCCATCCAAAAAGCCACACCCACCCCAAACCCTAAAATTACCTTTGCCACCCAAAAACCCATACCCACTCTCAACCCTAAAATTATCCTTACCACCGCAAAAGCTACATACCCCTGAACCCTAAAATTAACCTTGCCACCC
Source organism: Lissotriton vulgaris (assembly GCF_964263255.1). NCBI lineage: Eukaryota > Metazoa > Chordata > Amphibia > Caudata > Salamandridae > Lissotriton > Lissotriton vulgaris. The sequence goes on from NC_141695.1 coordinate 906,944,999, forward strand.
CAAAAACCCATTCCCATTCTAAACCCTAAAATGACCCTTGCCCGCCAAAAACTCATACTTAAACTAAAAACGCACCTACCCTAAACCCTTTAAAACAACCTTTCCCTGATATTTTTAATATAAATATATATGTATACATACACACACACACACAAACGCTTAATACTTACCTAATAATTACGTTTAAAAACATATGCCTTTACCATTCATGCTTTTTCAATAAAATGCGCTGGAAAGGCATTTGCATTGTAAAAAATGCTTTGTAATGGTTATCCATTGTAACGGCCTTGTTGTAATGGCTGTTTCCCATACTCTGTCACAACGACCTCTTCCCCAGTTAGTGGCGCCCAGAGTAATGTTTTCAGTTTCCAGGAGTGTTTCTGGGTGGCGCTGGCCTTGTCAAAGGATCATAACTTGAGTCTGCCCCCGCCATCTTTGGCTCTCTCTGTTGCCTTCCAAGGGTCATACTTTGAGTCCGCTACCGGCATCCGTGGTTGGCAGCAGGAGCTCGCGCCCGCGGCTTTCCCTGCGGCCCGTTCCAATAGTGGGGGAGGCTAGCAAGAGTCCGGGTATTAGGCTGATTTGTTTGTGGACGCCTCTGAATAATTGATTATCTTCTATTTTTGAGCGCCTCGTCTATCGCCGCTGGATTAATTGCCTCTACAGGACTGATGAGTTTCTACCCATTAAGCCTTTAAATTATGAGGCGTCCAGCGTTAATATACTGGACGGTGGAAACGCCGAGTCAGATTTTTCTGTTGAAAGCCGAAGCCTTCCAGCTGCAGCAAAAAAGAACTGGTCTGGGCGATAAATCTCGACTTCATCCATCTTCACTTTACGCTGCCCCGGAAGCGCAGGCTGTGGGCGGCAAGATGAAAGCGGCGCAGGTGCTGCTGCTGCTCGAGATATGATCCTGTGCAAAGCCGCCTGGACAGACATTTGTTCCGCAGGAGGGCAGTGGTTCAGTAGGTCACCTGGAGCGTGAATGACCCCATCCTCAACCTGTCACCCTCCTTGCTAGACCAGTTCCTCCATCCCTGTACGCACCTAACCCCTCTAGCTGGCACAAGGATGGCACATATGCATTCTTATTTATCAAGAGTCTCCTGGCTCAAAATCAATGAAAGAAACTCCTCCCCCATAGTTTTTATTAGTTTACAGTGCTCAGTTTCCGTCGTTTGACACAGACTAGACTGGGCGTGAGACGAAGGCCCTCAATAGAATTACTAGGATTCCTGGTAGAAACCATTTGTGCCCGAACTCGGTATTCCAAGTTGTCGGAAGTTATTGTCATACCTGTCCCATTATACCCTGCACACATTCCTTCAAGTTTATCTTCGATGAATTTCTGCATTGAAAAGAGGTTATGATTATGAAGCAGCTTAATTTAGGGAGATTGGCCGTGGTGTGGCACGGTTGGCATGGCCCTAATGGAAGCCAGGAAATGGACCACGCTCATTTCTCTGGACGATGACCCAAAGCCATGAGCTGCTGTTCACATCATTCCTCAACTTTGCAAGAATAAACCAAACCCACCCACCTTTCCATCCACCACCAGTCCAGTCACACAACCCATTGTCTTTGCAGGCATATATTAGCCTTTAGTGACCTAAATTAATATTAACACAGTTTTGAAAAGACCTGTGTGGAAGGCTATAGTGACCTGCATTGTTTGTCTTGAGCTCTGTCCCTTTAGTAATTTGCACATTTTGACATGACCTAAATCCATATAGAAGTGGTTTGTCTTATACACTGTGACATGTCCTGTATCTCCACAGTAAACACCTGTTGTGTGCAATGTGACAGGGCCAGCATCTGTAGGGCCGGCATATGCATAATATGACAGGATCAGCATATGTGAAAGGTGGCAGGACAGGTATATACAGGTACATTGTGAAAATCCTCCATCACCATCGTAGTGATTGAACACTGTGAGAGTGCCCGTATCTATTTGCTATTCTCCAATAGTAAAGAGAATTTTCATCACCCAAGGTGTCAACCAGTAGAATAGAGGGCTCCAATAGTGGATATACCTCTATACATCTCATGCCCACACACTGCTGACTATTTCAAATGTTGCAGCATTCTCAAAATAGTAGGTGACTGAGTGAAGGTATCAAGTGACATATGCTAGTTGTGAGGGGGGTAATACATATTACATTTTTCTTTGCAGTCTGAAATTTGTAGTATTATATTGATGAATCATTCAAAACCACATGTTCCAGAATGCAAATGAAAAGAACCAGAACAGGTTATGCTGCTCACACCTAACATGAGGCAACTTAAGGTTTCTTAGCGAGAAAGTGAGTAACTACATTAATATGGCATGATGTACTGTTAGTCAGTTTCTATATACCATGGTTAATGTGGGGAAGTTGATTGATGGTTATGGGGTTGGGGGCGTTGGGGAGTGCAGCAAGAACAAGGTGGTGATACAATCCGTATGCAGAATAAGCTTTCCAGATCAGCATAGCTTACTCTCTCCAGAGCTGCACCTAATCTTTCATGTGCTCATGACAACTCAACTTTGCTGGTTAAACTGCGTGCCAATGTGAAGTTTGACCGTATGGTCCTTGAGGTAACCTAGCCTATAAACGAGGTGATCGAAGTCGCCGAGGTCCTGTGCTGTATTGTAGTGGTGATATAGAACTGCCTCCCCTGTCTCATGGTGTACCTTTTCTTCAAATGTCCAGCAGAAGGTAGTGGTGCTAGGACCCAAAATGCATAGATCTTTGTTCTGATGGGGCAGAGTATGAGATGGGGCCTTCGAGAGTGAAACTTGTCGCAGTCCATGACATTCATGGATACCCTTATGTCTATCAGAGCTGTGATGTATGTCCTGAGTACTTCTACTTCACACATGGGTTGGGGGTTCTTTGTTCTTGACCATTTTTGGTAGGGTATTAGGATCTGATCTTGCTTAGCAGTTTGATTTGGACGTTATGATGTGATAATGGTAATGATGATAATGATAATGATATTTATAAAGCGCGCAAATACCAAAAATGGTGTCTCGGCGCTAGAACCATGCGCAGAACCCCGACCGACATCCCTCACTGGAACAACCAGGTTTTCAAGTTTTTTCTAAAGCTCAAAAGAGAGCTAGCCTTCCTAATCTCAGGTGGCAGCAGGTTCCACAGCTTAGAAGTACCGTACTGAAAGCTCCGCCCTCCCCAATGCAAGGTCGGAATTTTCGGCACTTTTAGTAGTTTTGCACCCGTTGAGCGGAGTGATCTGCCTGGCTGGTACCACATGAAAAGCTCCTGCGGAAACAAAGGTCCCTTCTTTGTCAAGGCTTTAAAGGCTGCACAAAGCGCCTTAAATTTGATACGTTGCACCACTGGAAGCCAATGCAGCTTCGAATTTCCTCTGAGATGGATTTATGCCGGGGGAGGCTCAGCAAAAGGCGAGCCGCTGAATTTTTAACTGCCTGCAGTTTCCTCAGGCACTGCTTCTGGGCATTCAAATAAAGCCAGTTGCAATAATCCAACTTGGACTGTATGAGGGAAGTGATGACCACTTTCTTGGTTACCTCAGGAATATAGGGAAGTACCTTCTTGATTTTTCTTATCAGGAAATAGGAAGCAGACACGATGGCATTGGTTTGTTGAATGAACGTCAGTCTGTTGTCAATCAGAATGCCCAAATTTCTAATCTTTGCCGTTGGAATGGGCAGCAAGCCCATTTCTGCAGGCCACCAAAGATTTCTCCAGGAAGGTTGTAGATTGCCAAAAATCAACACTTCCGTCTTCTCGGAGTTTAATTTGAGGCAGTGACTACTCATCCAGTGCTCTATGGGTGGACATTTGTTTGTCTCTGGGTCATTTGAGCTCATCCTCCACTCCTGCATACCAGTGAGCAATGGTTCACTTAGTTGTATTTGTAGCGGGTGAGTGTGATAAGCACTATGATGATGGGTGGGGCCTCAGACCACATATTTGGTGCAAGTGTTTTCGGGGCGTGGGTGGTTGCTGTTTATGGTATCCCTCTTCTCTGCACTTCTTCAATTCCTTCTTCATTCACTCGCGGTGAAGGGTCTTGATCTGTTTTCAGGGATATGCATGATAGCATTGCCTCCATCTGCTGCGCTCTGCGAGAGTGGGCGAGCACCAGCATATCCTCCACCTTCATGATGAGTTCACCCAGGGTTAGCCAGCGCCTCAAGGACAGCCAAGAACCTTGGATTATCCATGCATTTACTCCTTCATCTGTGCTCCTGCTGGCCATTTTGCACAGACATGCATTGAAGCAGTCAATGGTCTCATCATTCTGCTGTCTTGCTTGTTGCAGCTTGAAGTGTTCATAGTCTAGGTTCATTTCCAGATCAAAATGGCTTTGAGGGTTGAGAAAACTGCTTCATTGTTGTGATAATCATCGATGTTGGGGAGGTCCTCGAAGAGCCTGAGCACCTCCTCACCAGCCACCTGTAGCAGCAACAACCTGTTTACAATGGCCTCAGTCTCAGATGTGGCACACACATTATTATTTAGTCTACTGAACTTTTTTTCAGTAAAGGGCCACTGTGTTATGTTATGTTATAAAAATATTTCTAGAGCGCACTATCACCAATTGGTTGCTTGGCGCTATGATCAGTGATAACATGAACATGGAGGAAAGAGGATTATAGGAATGCTTGTCTGAACAGCCAGGTCTTCAAGGCTTTCCGGAAGGAGAGAAGATCCTGACAGTTCCGGGTCTCCGACGGGAGAGAGTTCCACAGGCGGGGGGCAAGGGTGGCAAACCTGCGGCCTCCTGCGCGTTTTAAGTTGAAGGAAGGTGGCTGCAGGAGGTTCTGGTGGAGTGAGCGAAGGTTGCGGGATGGGGTGTATTTGGAAATCAGGTTGTTGATGAATAATGGACTTTTGTGGTATAAGGACTTGAAGATTATACAGCCGGTTTTGAAGGCACATCGCTGGGCCACAGGGAGCCAATGTAGTTTCTTAAGGAGGGGAGTGGCTGCCTGGCGCCTGGGTTGATTCAAAATTAACCTTGCTGCATGATTCCGTGCCATCTGGAGTCGCTTCACTAGGTAGTTGGGAAGACCTAGGTAGATGGAATTAGCGTAATCCAGGTGGGACAATACAGTAGCGATCACCACTTGGGTGAGTGCCTCAGATGTAAGCAGGCGGCGTACCTTCCGAATTTTCTTCAGTTGGAAGAAACACTTGGAGACCACTTGACCAACTTGGGTTTTGAGGGATAGGTCACGGTCCACAGTGACTCCTAGTGTTTTGGCTGACAGAGAGGGTGTTGGGGCTTGGCCTAGTTCGGGAGGCCAGTAATGCGGGCCCCAGAACTTACTGCTCTCGCCGGTCAGGACTAATTCCGTTTTGCCCGGATTTAATTTAAGCTGGTTTTGGTCCATCCAGGTTTTAATTAAATTCATTGTGGACTGGAAGTGCCTTATAGAGTCTTCGGTGTTATCGATGGTAAACAGCAGCTGGATGGGTCTGATAGTTCACTTGGAAAGTGCCGCTGTGCCGGTCTTTCCTTATGTTTCTACCAAAAGTCTAGCTGCTGCACCACCGTTTGGATTAGGTGCTCAGTTAGGAGCGAATACTGTGACCTACCTGGTCATTGTCCTGCTGCGTGGAGGCACTTCTGGGCACCTTTTGGCAGGCATAACTTTGTTGTGGACTCACTCTGCTGCAAGTCTCCCCCACTGCCGCTGCCCTTCACAAACTCAGCGCGCGGCCGCCGAGGGGGGAGATTACATCCCCCATAAGCCCTAGCGGCCGGACGCCGCTCACGCCAATTTTCACGCCAGGTGGCGCACAAAAGATCCTTGGAGCTGCGGTTGAGCGGGTGCTCAGTTTGGGGCGAATACTGCGACCTACCTGGTCTTTGTCCTGCTGCGTGGAGGCACTTCTGGGCACCTTCTGGCAGGCATAACTTTGTTGTGGGCTCACTCTGCTGCAAGTCTCCCCCACTGCCCTTCACGAACTCAGCGCGCAGCCGCCGAGGGGGGAGACTACATCCCCCACAAGCTCTAGCGGCCGGACACCGCTCACGCCCATTTTCGCGCCAGGTGGCGCACAAAATAACATTGGAGCTCCCGCATCGTGGGACGTGTGTGGGTGGCGCCGGGCTAAGCCTGGGCAAAGGGCGGGCCATCTGTGACCGTCCGAGGCAGAACGAGGCAGGGCAGGGCCTCAAATGTAACAGTAGCTACTGGGGGCACTCTGGATCTGGCATATGGACCCCTTAAAACATTGTAAATGGTCAGTGTCTTATGATTTTTCGACTGTGGGTATGTGAATACTGTTTCTAAAGTGTGGTCGCTTGAAAATCAGAGTATGTGCACTCGCAAAGGAATAGGGAGCAATGGGTAGTGGGCAACCTTGGTGCCTTCCTCATCAGAGCAGAGTCGGTCCTAATAAAGGAAAGACTCTCTCTAGAACCACGTAGAAACTCCATAGAACCCAACATAGCGGGGCCTTCCCTTATTAATACTAATACCAACACCAAAGAAGTTAGGTTTAATAATTCTGGATTGACCATTGCACCACATGTACCACTAGAACCCTTGATAGTCGTCACAGAATCCCCAGTTATGCCACACGCCATTGCCATAACATCGACACCAACCCCACCACCCTCCCCAGTTGAAGCAAGAGTTACACAGCAGACACAGCGTAAAGCCAAAGGGGGTATGGCCAAGGTGGCAGAAAGGAAAAGAAAGTCTGGAAAGGCACCACTTACAATACAACAAACTCCTAAAGTGGCAAAATCAATGGGTAACGCACCTGGTAAAGAGTACCGGTAAACACAAGCGGCAGCTGGCAGCCCCTCTATTACAAACATATCAACAAGTTTAAGTGAACGTTGCCCAGCAGAGCCAGAAGACATAATTATGGCAAAAATAGAGGGGAAGCTAAATGCATTGCTAAAACCGCTATTAGATAAACTTGTGGCTATTGTAAACCGCCTCAACGCAATAGACCAAAAAATTCTGTTGCCCTCTAGTCAAGTATCAAATGAGGGGCCCCTAATTTTGAGTACAGTACATTTGCCCGTTGGGGACAACACTATCACAGTACCTAGCAATGTTGCAACAAAAGAGGACACGCAGGCTCCAAAACTAAAAAAGGTCAATACTCAACCGCTAGTAGTTAATTTGCCTCGGGAAGGGTGGAAACTAGGAGGAAGTAAGTGTCAAACCAAGCTACGTCGTCCCTTACCTTGTCCTATGAGCGATGCCTCTTGGATGACGTAGATGTTTTCGCAGAGACGCAATGGACCAACTTCCCAAATAACTAACTAAATTCTTACTGGTTAAATCTTTACAGTAAAAAGAGAACTAGAAATAGGGGAGGAAGGCCGGTACTGGACGTGGGTTGGTAGATGATCTTGCTGTCGGCCTGCGAGGCCACAAGTATCAGAGTTTTAATACTAGGCTCTTCACTTCTCTTGTTTCTAAACTGCAACACTACATTAACTTTTCCCTAATTCTGTGTTTAGATAGAGAGCCTAGTCTCACGCCTACCTGCGATCAGTTCAGTCTTGGCTAACGTCCAGTATGTCTTGGTCTTGCCTTGATTCCTTTTTCTTCAGGTCGTTTTCGGGTTTTGGGCTCAAGGAGTATTTTCTGAGGGTTAGCTATAAAGATACAAACAAATACAATAAATCACTGTCCTTCATAATTCCTTTAACAGTCAAGTGATGCACTTTAACCTAACTTACTTGTGACCATTGCTTAAACGCCCTAAGAGGGATTCTGTGAGGAGTTGAGCCTCCTTGACCTGTTTTACATAAAGAAAATAAAAGAGAGAAACACAACCTGCGCCTTTCTCATAAATAGCACCAAAACATCTTTAAATAAGACATAAATTCCAGGGTAAGATTTTACACTACTCATTCAACATCACAATTTCTTCTTGTAATGCCTCTTGTTTCTATCCTTAGATTTTCTATAAAAGTCTCTTTTGAGGTGCGGTTTAAATAGCAATATAGCAAATAGAAACGTGCGCTTAATTCGTTTCCGCCGCTGCAGGCAAACAGAACAGCGCGGCCTTGGAGGAAAGAGAGATAGAGAATCACAGAGTCTTGCCACAACAAAGGAAAGATCTTAGTTGGCAAACATGGCAAACATAGAGTATTACACAAAATGCAAGGTCCAATGAACAAGTGAAAGCAGCACAAAACATCCGAACATTAAAAATGTTTCAGTAATACACGAAATGTCACAGAGCTCATTATTAACACCGTAACACCTATTATCACACACAGGACGTGCGGGCGCACGGGAAAGGGGTGGGTTTCTACAAAAATAAAGCCCTTGGCAAGGCAAATCAGGTGTAGGAGATGTTCAGAGGATGTAAGGGACGTCAAAAAGAGGCTAAGTTAGAGCATCATGACAGTAAGGGTTTGGAGAGACAAGTTAGGGGAGACCTTATCATCAGAAATAGAAAGGGACATTTTAACTTACCACCAGATTCCACGCCTTATACTATCGTGCTTTCGAATGTTCCAAAGATTGAACCTAATTCGGAGGAACACTGGACTACTCTAAAACACAGGGCACTACATTTAATAAATATTAGAACTGGGTTGGGCAACAACTTGTTTGAAGAATTTAAAATGGTGCGTAGGGTGCCCTTGATAGGGAGCTCAAACAAAAATTTAATGGGTGATTGTATAGTTCTGAATTTTGGCTCTTCTGAGCTAGTGAGAACGATTCTAGAGAGGGCAGGGACAACATACAGAGGAAGGGAGGAGATCCACATTTTACCTCTGGGCTTCTTTTACTGCAACCCACAGATAATACCTGGCCACAGGCGCAATAATCAACCCACTACACAAAATCACATTGATATAATTACAATGTCCCGACCTATAACCGCTTTGAACAGGCGTTCGTTAACCTTGATGATCAAGATTGACTCCCGACTAAGCTGTCCAGCGTAAGATGTCAAGAGGGAAGACCAATAGTGGAAATTTTAGCCCACGACCAAATAAGCTGTGTTGAGGGAAACATGGCCCAGGAGTGACACTGACATGCTCAGCAATGCAGTCTACCGATTGCCCTAAAGTAGCGGCTGACTCATGTCCAAGGCGACAGATTAACAACAGCAAACTGGTGAATGCCCGTGACTCAAAGGAAACAACTAATAGACAAGATCTAAAAAATTTAAGTTGGAATGTCGCCGGCCTTGAATCAAGACTGGCTGACACTGATTGATTTTTACATATTGCGTGGCATAGATATAATAATGCTTCAGGAAACATGGGCTACTGATGACCTACACATAGAAGGATATCATTGTATTACCGTGACAGCACCCAAGCCCACTTTTGGTTGCGCATCTGGTGGATTATTAACTGGTGTCAGGATAGCCGCCGGAGGAAGCATTAAGGTAATACCTATTACCAGCTTAAACATTCAGATAACAGAATATAAGAGACGGGTGCCGTTTTATCTAATTAATTTCAATAATAATGATTTTAGTTCGGTTCCTAACAAGAACTTTGTTGAACTTTTTAAAATTATATCAGACCTAGTCCAACACCATGGCACAGATGACGATATAGGGATCCTCCTAGGAGGAGATTTCCATGCAAAACATTTAGGGGCACAGCAAGGCATGGACAATCCTCAAGCTGACTCAGCATTTCGAAGTGGTTCAAAAATTACAGCGCTTCATTAGCGAATACATTTTCACTAATGTAATGATTTGTGCCATATCTTGGAAAAACAACAGATACCAACCTTTATAGGTAGAGACTGCTCATCAACCATTGACTACATTTTTATGTCCCCATGCTTAGTAGATCGGCTTATAGAGGCTAAAGTACTCGCCACAACTTTTGGTGATCATAATCCGCTGTTAGCAGTTTTATGTTTAGGAACTAGCCCCATGTATGCCACTTCCCAGGGGGCAAGAGACATTACACCCTGATCGAACAACTTAAGGCTAAAATGGAGGGGAGTAGACAGTGGTAGTATAGTCGAAATTGTGTTAGCAGAACATGGGCACTTGATCAATTCTTGCATATCAATAGATGGGAATCATACAAGGAAAATTGAAGAGTTCATTAAATTATGTTGTGTAATAAAATCTCTTTTGTCAGTGCCAACATACAAGATAGAGAAAGTACCTAGATGGTTCGACCATAGCTGTTCAGAAGCGAATAGGGCTCTACATAATGCTCTGTCCTCCAAACCTAGGTGCCCCGTGGAGATAAGGGCGGCAAGGAAGTTATATAAAACTAAGATCGATGAACGAAAGGCTGCCTTATTGACGGAGCACTGGGAGGCATTAGTTGATTACGCGGTCGGGAAGAATGGAAAATCCTTTTGGCCCGCAGTTAGGAATATGCGCAACATGGGCCAACATCTGACAACAGTTAGTTGCACCATTTCAAGTGACCTATGGGAGAACGACTTCTCTAAAATATACGCCGCCCCAATAGAGAATAAAGTCTGTTATGTACCAGGACAACTATGTTGCTTACAAATCACGCTGCATGAGGTGGATGTGGCTATCAGACAGAGCCTTGGCAACAAGGCTCCCGGTCCTGATGGCCTCCCAATAGATATCATTAAGTGGAAACCGGAACTTTGGGCTCCAATTTTATTAAATGTTTTTAATAGCCTGCCCTTAGCTCCCATGCCCGACACTTGGACAACTAGCATTATCGTGCCAATATATAAAAAAGGAGATAGATCTGACCCTATTAACTATAGGCCGATCTCACTGTTGGACAATATGCTGAAGATTCTGGGGAGGGTACTCTATAACAGGGTCTTGGAATGGACAGAGGAAAGCGGGATACTGGATCCCTGCCAGATGGTATTTAGAAGCAAAGTTGGTACGGTCGAGCAATCTTTGAATCTCAAACTAGTAATTGGTAAATATAATATTGCTCAATCCTCACCGATCTACTTAGCTTTTATGGACTTATCGTCCGCATTCGACCTAGTCAATCGGGCCAAACTCTGGTCCATTCTTTTGGATTATGGATTAGACAAACCCCTGGTACACTTCCTGGCATTTCTACATACTGATCTTAAAGCACAAGTCAGGATTAGGATGTGTGGGGAGATCTCGGGCGCAATTAAGGTGGGACGAGGTGTTAGACAGGGGTGCATTTTAGCACCTCTGCTTTTTAATATTTATATTAATGGTTTGAGCAATTACCTAAGGTAGGCAACTTCAGATGTGCCAAAAATTAAAGGGAAACTACTCCCAGCACTACTCTACGCAGACGATGTGGTCCTTATGGGACGCACTCCTAACTCCCTGCGTATTTTGGTTAAAACCTTCGCTCAACATATGGACGACCTGGACCTACGCGTGAATTAAAAAAAATCTTTTGTTATGTTGTGTGGACCAGGGAAACGACAGCTTACCTCCATCTCAGTGGGAGGCAATATATTACACTCTACTAGCTCATTCCCATATCTAGGGATGGTCTTTGCTGCGAACGGCTTGTGGACTGGACATTTGGACCACGCTCGAGGAAAATAGGTGCCACTAAGGCTATTTTAAAATGTTTCAAATTGCAGTGCGCTCCAGTGGTTACATATTGGGCTGAGATATGGGGTCTGGCAAAAAAACACTGCATCCAATTAGAAGAAAATCGATTTTGCTAAAAAATCTTGGGTGCACCGATCTCTACTTCTGAGTATATCTGTCACAGGGAACTAAATTTGCACTTTATTTGTGATTTTATTGGGACAAGACCAGCGTCATTTTGGCTCTCCATTTGGAGGAATTATTTAGCCACTTTGACGCAAGAAATCATAAGTGACTGTCTCAGTTGTGACAAAGGTATGGAGATCCCCTGGCTCTCAGGAGTTTACAAGAGTCTATGTAGCATGAATAAAGGTAATTTTTTCCTGGACCCCACTAGAATCGAGCCTAGCGAAAAGAAGGAGCTAAAATCTGCATTATATGCACTTTACAATCTAGATAGGACAAAAAAAGTTACTTACTAAATCATCTGTGGCAGCATATATGAATAATGAGATGTATAGGTATCCTTTACCACTTTACCTCATCCTGCCAATGACTAATTGGGAAAGATCCTTCTTGTTTCGCTTAAGAGCGGGAAATGTGAGAGTCTTGTTTTGTTTTCCCTTGGGTTATTGTTCAAAATCACATTGTAAACCTTGTCCTTGTGATGGAGTGAGCGCACAAAATTATCTGCATTTTTTCTTCTTTTGCAAATTTTATTTAAAATATGTCAAATGGTTTTAACTCCGTATTTTAAGAAACACAGACCCCTTTCCCTGGGCGAATCGTATCTGATGCTGCATCTCTGGAAACCGAAGAATTAGTCTTCCGCACTAGCACTTTTCTGAGACTTGTTGTCCGTATTCGCCAAATGATGGAAACCCCATGAACTGTAGTTTGTTTTAATTGTCATAATAATCTGTTGCCTAAACTTGAAAGTTTTTAAATGGGATTTTATGATAATCTGTCATGTGGCTACTTTTTCGAATTTTTCAAATTCGAATAAAGACTTTTTGAATTGATTTGAATTGGATTAGGTGTGGGGATGTCATCTTGAAGTTGGTCATCAGCCATCATGGAGATGTGTCTGTAGTCAGGTTTGATAGTATTAGGAAACTTTAGGTTTGAAATCGTGTCCAAAATTTTGACAAATTGATGTGAGGAATTCATACAACAGCAAAACTCTTAAGATCAAGTGCAACGAAAGTCAAGCCCCCCATCCTTAAGTTGAATAAAGGGTGCGATGGCCGTCCTGCACACAACCACATATTAATATAGAGGCTTTTAGTTATTTTGCTTCGTGTAACATTGCGAGCAAATACCAAGAATAACCATTGGGGGAAGTGAATAAACCCAGGACTCCGGTGTTTAAGCAAATCCTCTGTGAAACAAAGTTGAATAATCTGCAACAACTTTCAAAGCTGATTGAATAAAGCCAAACAAACAGACCAATCTAGATCTGTGTCACCATCTTCCTTCTCTTATGGTCCCACTATAGGACAATCAGGACAAGATGCAGAATCACATTGTCTTCTAGAAAAAGTCAACTTTACTTTTAATGTTATCAATACTGGGCAGAGCATAGTTCCAGATGCAGATTTGGAGATACTGGTGCCTAAGGGTTTTGCTTCCAACAATATTAAACTGTTCAATGTGCTGGATGTCCAAACTAGTGCTGGAGAGTGTTTTTTCAAGAATTACACCAGAGACTGCTCTTTACCTGAGACGCAGGATTCAAAGTTAAAAGATCCCTTCTTGTTTTTCTCAAGGCGTGCTAAGATAAGTGTGTTCTGCACGAGAGAAGATAATAATTGTTTACAAATCATTTGCAAACTTGGGGTCATTGAAATGGAAATGGAGACCAGTATTGAAATATACCTGGAAATCAGTCCTTCACCTTTGCAAATGCCACAAGGAAGCTCCCCTTGAGGGAGAGAAACGCGTTGACTGATTTGTTTGACAATGAGAAGCTGTTTCATGAAAAGAATATATAAATAAAGAAGAAACTTTTTGCATACAAATATCGCATTCCTTGGACTTTCTTTAATACGTACACCGGCACCCCCAACCAATATTACAAAAATACCTTTCTTAATATTATCTTGTGATCTGCCACAGAATTTGAAAATATGAGAACATTGTCTTGACAGGCTTGCACACGATCAATACCTCCCAAAATGTGATCTATAAATTTCTGAAAAACACTTGCTGCTGAGACCAAACCAAAGGGCAAGCTTAGAAATGTATAGGTGTGGGCGGTGAACTCTGTTCAGTCGGCAGAGCTTGCGAAGTCTGGCCCACTCCTTACCCCATTGTAGCACGGAGTTTAGCAAAAAAGTCTGACTCCCACCACCCCATAGCAGAGTTTACTGGCGCCTGCCCACCCCTATTTGGTAGGCGGTCGTTGAATGCTGTGTGTGCGCCTGCGCACACACAACAGGTTCACTTACATTACTACCATGAGTGTTCAGCTTGAAGAGAAAGCTCAGTGGTGGGGAAACAGTCCTTGACAGAGTCAGTGTTTAACTTAATGCAAGCCTGAGGAACAGGTCTCATTTACTGCACTCATGACTGGAGGCTCATGGCAGAGAAGTGCATATCAGGCCAGCTTTTATATTATCACGACAATGCTACAGGGCATTGAAGGAGCAATAAGCTTGAATGTGCAGAGCTAAAAAGGATAGTGACCTGTCTTGAAGATTCATGGAATTTTCCCTCAATGGGCTAAATATTCACCCACTTCTGCGGTGGGTCTCTGCCGACCCGGTCCACTCGGGTGCCACACCTCATAGGCTGCTGCAGGCATGCATCACAGGCTCAACGACAGCGTCCGTCACAGACGCAGTAAGGGACTACAAACACCAACAGTTCCCGTTTCAAAGCAGGTGCGCACTGTGCAGTCGCACACCAGATTTCCACCAGCACACCAATGCGAGTAATGCAGCCAGTTGTGTACAATATACACCTAACATGGCTGCCTACTGGAAGTGTGTTGCCAGGGTACTCCAAGGGTGTTCTTCAATAGCCCAAGGAGGCTGGCTGGGAGCCGAACTCTGTCCCCCTTGTAATGTGAGGAGGCCAGTATGATAGTCACTGTCCAGCAGGGCCTGTTCAGTATGGGCAAGCTGGTCCTGGCAGCTAATCTTAAGCTGGAGACTGATTGTTTTAGTTCAGATACATTCAAGGAGGGGAGTTCATCCAAATTCAATTGCGTTATGGCGGAGCGGAGTTCAATGAGTTTTTTTGCAACTCCGTTGAATTCCACGTAGTGCAACTCTGCGAGCTACGCCCACCCCTATAAATGTATACTCTCCAAATGGGGTCACAAAGGTGGCCAAGTCACATGACTCTGTTGCTAGATGGTTTTGATAGTATGCAGACTTTAAGTCCAGGAAGATGAAGACCTTGGAGCCCCCAATATTGGCAAGTAAAACCTGGATTTTTGTAGTGGGTGGCAGTCAACCATGATATTCTTGTTGAGGTTGTGTAAGTCAGCACTTAAACGAATGTCACCACTCTTTTTGCAAACTGCAACAATGGGACTGACCCACTCTGAACAATCTGTGAAAGTAATCACACTTTCTAAAACCAGCTTGTCTAACAAGTGCCTGAGATCATCCCTTGCGCTTAAAGGAGTTGATCTGATCTTATGAGCAATAGGAATAGCATTCTGTTTGAGCATAATTACATGTTCAAACTTGGTAATTTTACCAATCTTTGAGTCATACGCTGCAGGAAACATTTTGTAAAACATCATTCTCATCATCACATACAACAGTTATAAGTGCAACATGCGTATCATTTAGTTGTACAGGATTTCCTGAACCAGGAACATGTTTCAAACCCATACGTGCCAAATCCTGCCAACCCACAATGTTTTTGCCCTTTACCACACAAATACCTTGGTTTTGGTATGTCTACACAAATATGACACATTGTCAGTAAAATAGCCTAACATGTCAATGTCGTTGTCTTCATCAGCTTTAGGTAAAATGTCTGTTTGTTGTAACTGAACCTTGGGAGACCAGTGCTGTGTAAAAAGAAGATCTGATATTATGGTATAGGTGCACCTGAGTCTGCCATCATATTTTATGAAACATCACTGATGATTACCTAACAAAAGTGCCCCTTAACTTTGTGACTGAATTGAAAACTATCATCAGTCTCAATAGTTAAAACCATTTTGTGGAACTCATCCTGCAAGCGTTCATCATTTAGCTGTACATCACTCACAATATACATTGCTAACCTGTACAACATTCTTTCCTCTGCACACAGATTGAAAATAACCCATTTTCTGACACTTGAGACATCTCTTCCCCGAAGCTGGGCATTTTGGGACTATTACTTAAATGTGAGCGAGACCCGCATCTGAAACATACTGTGGCAGATTTCCTTTGAAAATGGTTTCACAGCCCTTTTTTGTAAGGAAATAGAACTAACAGAAACTGCATCCTGAACTAAAGTGACTACAGAGGTGCAGGGCAAATCATTAGAAATATATTTACAATAGCATGTTTAATCCCTTTTGCCACATCAAACACTTCGGTGAATGAAGGATCTCCACAACTCAGTATTCGCTCGTAGATTGCATTTAGAGGAACAACTATAAACAAATTGATCACTAATATAAGTATCTAATGCTGTGCCAAAATTACAAATACACCGTTTTGTCAACTTCCTGCTTTCTCTTCACAAAATTAAAGCATTCCAACATGACACTAGGCTGTTCCCAAACTTTCTTACTCAATTTCCGGACTGCCTCAGTGTAAACATTCTAGTTATCAGCATCACCAAAAGTTGCATTCAAAGGAGGTAATTTGTCAAATATTTGCTACCCCTCACTGCCAAGATACCTGAAATATAATGCCATTTTCTTCTTTGGGGTATATTTTTTTGCATCAATTGCCACCACAAAGTTTTCAAACGAGCGAAACCACATTTTCCTCAGTGTTTTAGGCTTTCCAGGGAATGGTAAAAACAGAGTCAGCTGTATTTGTTGCACACTTACCATTTTGTTGAAAATATACTACTCCTAAAAAAAGATCACACAATCCAGAATAAAATAAAAACAATGAACCTAACAGACAGGTCCAATTTGATAGCCAAACAGCGGTTTGTCAAAAAATATCGAAGCAAGTGTACAATAGTTACTCTTCCCACTTGCAAGTATTAATAACAAATGTGCAAGTTGAAACTGCCAATTCTGTGTGATTTCCAATGAATAGAGACCCCAAAGCAAGATGGCCGTTGCGCGCCGCGCTCATGCTGCCACCAGTCACATGACGCGTAGAAGCCAATAAAGCTAAAGCTGAAACAGAAGCCAACATCCATTTAAAGTAAACAGGCATCATGAAGCAGTAGATGTTCCTTAGATTTCCAGTTTATTGATATAATACAGGAGCCCATAGGAGTGCATCCTCGTCCTGTGCTTTCTGTCTGCGACTGCCATGGCAGAAGCTTTCGGGACACACAGTTCATGTGAGCAGTCAGGGGCCATCAGTTAAATAAAGACATGTTTGTCACATGCATAACTGTAATGCCCCGACATACAATTCTGACTCGTGCAACTAAACATATCACCAATACAAAAGAAGGTCTTAAACCAAGTACACATCTTTCAGCAAGCCCCACACACGGCTGGACGGGCTACTGCAACAAAGCACATGTACACACTAGTTGTAGTGAGGACAGGATCACGCGAGGTCACATGACCCTTTACGTATCCCTGCCAGTAGGGCGTGTAACAGTTGGCAGTCTAATGGCCAACAATCACGCACCCACCACATCCACAGGCCAGGCATGGCCTGCGGGGTCTAATAAAAGGAGGGCGGCCGCTCGGGCACGTCACTTCAGACTAATACACTAACGTGGTCCCCATGTATTCATTGCGCAATTCTGTCCTCGCGCTAGCCCCATCTACGCCTGGAAGGCCTGTGGGGTATCCAAGGTCAGCACGCAACACTGGCGATGAGCGGAGGGGGCCCAAACCTCGCTCGCACCTCGTACTGCCCTGGGGAACGACCGTCTGCTGTACGCGGCAACGCGGCTGTGCGCCGCATGCGGCCATAGCTGCCACGTGTCCGCGGTGTTTGAGCACACCGCCCCCACCTCAGCGGCGGCCGCAATTGATGCAGGAGGCATCTCGGCGATCTGGATCACCGGCACAGCACGTTGGCGGGCCCAGGCTGGGCCGTCTGAGAAGACCACACGCCCCGCTGAACGACAGCGCTCCGCTCCAGACTGGGTGCCTGAACTGCCCGACGCTTTACCAGCGCTGTGTGGTTCTGCTGCTGGAGGCCCCTTCTGCTCCCCGTTTGTCCCCATCAAGCACTGGCACAACCAAATAGAGAAAAAGAAAAGCACTGGCAAAACCAAAGAAGAAAAAGGAAGGGGATACACAGAGGTGCAAGAAAAGCTTCTGGCAAGTCAAGTAAGGAGAGAGTGGGGACACCAAGTGCTGGAGTGCCCTGGGAGTGGGAGGATATTATGACAGCACCACGTGGGGCACACAACGCGATCTTTTTCCTTGAACCGGCCAGAACGTTCAGGAACACTCACCGCCAGGCACCATGGCGGACGACAATAACGCCGCCGCGCCAGCCCGCATCCCATTCCAGCACGCAGCATCAGGGGTCCTACCTCCTTTCAGTGAGCTAAACGATCCCGCATAAGCCTCCCCCCGGTGGAGAACATGGATCAAACGCCTCAACAACTATTTTGTCGCGACCAGGGAGACGGACGAGGCAGTAAAGAGATCCTTGCTGCTTCACTATGCAGGAGACAAGATTTTCAAACTTTTCAAGCATCTGCCCAACACAGGGGCAGCAGATGACTATGATGCGGCAGTGACCGCACTAAATTGCCATTTTGACCGGCAACTAAACCCAGATTTCGAAGTCTTCAAGCTCGGACAAGCCCGCCAGAGGGAAGGAGAATCTATGGACATGTTCTACGCACGTCTCCGGAAGCTTGCCAGCACGTACACTGATGAAGATCAGCCAAAGGAAATCAGGAGACAACTAATTCAGGGGTGCCACGATAAGACCTTACGTGGACTCATACTGCGCAAACCAAGAATCACACTGGAGGACATACTGATACTAGCCAGATCACAAGACCTGTCCGTGGCTGGGGCAAACGAAATGGATCAAGCCCTAACCAAGTCCCACAGGAAGCCGGACTCCATCAAGACGGAGCGAGCTGATGCGGTGAGGACCAAGCCCAGAGGAGACACATTCAGAGGACCAAGAGGAGACACTGCCAGTTTAAGATGAGGATACGGTGGCCACGAGCCGCATGCTGCTTAAGACTGTCCCGCCCAAGGGAAGACCTGCACGAATTGCGGAATACCCAATCACTTTGCATTCGTCTGCAGGAGATGCAACAAAAATCAAGAGTTCCGAGGACAGAAGCCCCCAACGCAAACCGTTCGACAACTATCGGTGACAGACACCGCGCCACCCAACCACACACAGAGACAACCTGCGAAACACCTACCAACTGTAGAAGATTCCTCATAGGATGACGATGAAGAGGTATACATAGTATCCTTCTCAAGGGAACTCAAAGAACGCCGCCGACCACAACCCAAGAGCATAGTCCAGGTCGCGGGGACCGAAGTGAAAGCGGTCATTGACACAGGAGCGACAGTGTACATCATGGGCCTACAACAATACCGAAGCCTACGCCCTCGCCCTCCTATGGTACCATCCAAAACCAGAATCTATGCGTATGGAGTAGACACATCCCTGCCGCTGAAAGGAAAGATCTTGGTACCCATCAAGGCAGACGACCTTGAGGTAATGGCAACAATCCATGTCATCGACAGGGAAGCGGATACCCTCCTGAGTAGCCACACTGCTGAAGATCTAAAGCTAATTGCCTTCTCCAGACTAATCCGGACGTACCAGGTAGAAGAACTCCTGGGACAGTTCACAGAGCTTTTCCATGGCCTCAGGTGCATCAAGTGTGACCTCATCAAGCTACACATTGACAAGTCAGTCGCCCCCGTCGCCTTGCTACACAGTAGAGTTCCATTCCACCTGCGACCTCTCGTGGAGAAGGAGCTGGAAGCCTTGGAGGAGCAAGGAGTCATCGAAAAAGTACCTGGGCCGACACCATGGGTATCCCCGATGGTCACCGCGGAAAAGCCTAAACAGCCCGGAGCCATACGCCTATGTTTCGACATGCGGCTGCCCAAAAAAGCAATTAACCCCTTAAGTGCTGCTGACGGCCAATGGTCGTCAGCAGCGCTACCTCCCCAGTGCTGCGCACGACCATTGAACGTCCATTCAGCACTAGTTCTAATGGACAGCGCAGCACTGGGGAGGAATGTGTAATAGCAGTTATGAGGTTAAGAGGGAACGCCACATAATGACAACAATGGATGACATCATTGCGGATGTTAACGGATCCAAATGGTTTTCGAAAATTGACTTAAACGAAGGGTATCACTAACTGCCCCTGTCGGAAGAGAGCAGATTCATCATAACCTTCAGCACCCACCTAGGTCTTAGGAGGTACAAACGGCAGAACTTTGGGATATCCTCGGCGGCCGAGGTGTTCCAAAATACAATACGGGAGCTGCTATCAGGCCTGCCTGGAGTGTTGAACGTGAGTGACGATATCCTCATCCACTCCGCGATGGCCGCTGACCACCACAAACACCTCCTTGACACACTGACATGCTTCCGCGAACACGAAGCCACTCTACATAAGGACAAGTGCCAGTTCTTCCATCCTTCCCTCGAGTTCTTTGGATATGTATTCAATCAGGAAGGCATACAGGTAGACCAGAGGAAGCCGCAAGCCATCAAGGACACCCCCTCACCAACGACACCGACGGAAGCAGGCCAATCTGCTTCATCCTACTCAGTTTGGCTTCCGGTCCCGCCATTCCACTGAATCTGCGCTGCTTATGGCCACAGAGACCATCAGGCAAGGAGTAGATGAGGGTCAAACCATGGCCCTCATTCTACTCGACCTAAGGGCAGCGGTTGACACTGTGGCACATTATACTCTGCTACAGTGTCTAAACAAAGGTGGAGTCACGGGGTCAGCGCTGAGATGGATTCAATCATTCCTCACCGACCGGGCCTTTCAGGTCAGACAGGGTGAACATTACTCCTGCTTGTTCAATCTTGATCAAGGAGTGCCTCAGGGCTCTGCCCTGAGTCCCACCCTGTTTAACCTTTATGCTTCCCCGCTGGCTACCATGGTGGAAAGCCACGGAGTCCAACTAGTGTCATATGCCGATGATACACAACTGGTCATCTCACTGTCACGGGCACCGGATGTTGTGGCAGTCAGCTTCAGTGCTTGCATGCAGGAGCTTGCTTCCTGGATGTCTGACAACTGCCTGAAGCTGAATGGGTCCAAAACTGAAGTGCTCGTGGTAGGGGGTGGTCCGGACGTGTGGTCCTCGGCATGGTGGCCTGCGTGCCTGGGCTCCACTCCAGTACCTAGCCAACAGGCGAAAAATCTTGGGGTTATGTTTGATTCTGCCCTGACATTTGCTCCCCAGATCGATCGTGTAGTCAGGATGTGCTTCGGCATACTCAAGAGACTTCGAAAGATCCTGGACCTACTTCCTGTCGGTGCCAGACAGACTCTTGTGCATGCCCTGGTTACATCAAGATTGGACTATTCCAGCCTCCTCTATCTGGGAATAACAGCTAAAAGTCTCAATCGCCTCCAGGTACTTCAAAATGCCACAGCCCGGCTGGTGCTGAGGCTCCCAAGAAGAACTGCCTCTAGAGTTGCTTTGAAATCCCTCCATTGGCTTCCGGTAAAGGAGAGGATTACTTTTAAAGCACTATGCGTCTGCCATCGTATCATCAATGGCAAGGCACCCAACCCCCTTCAATGCCTTATTACTCCCTATAGTCCAGGACATAGGCTTAGATCCTCTGGTACCGGGCTACTAGTAATTCCCAAAATTCATAAAGCCAGAATGGGAGGTAGATCCTTCAGGCTACTAACGGCCAAGAGCTGGAACACGCTTCCGAAGGAAATGCGCCTTGAACCTTCTGAAGCAAAGTTCCGCAGAGCTCTTAAAACTCATCTTTTTTGCTCAGCTCTGATGTAATCTCCCTGTTTTCTGCCTCCTCACTCTCTCTCTCAGCGCGGGGACACGCCGGTGTGCGTAATGCCATGCGCTATATAAAATTCAAAAAAACAAATAAGTGCGGAGCTTCCTGGGAATGGCCAGATACCGTGGGCGATTTATACCAGGCCTAGCCACCCGAAGTGATCTGCTGCGAGCCCTCACGAACGTAGATGCAAACTGGCACTGGGGCCCAAAGTAGGAAGAAGCATTCCAAGGGATAAAATATGCCCTCCTAGGAGAAGCCACGCTAGCAAAGTTTGATCCTGCGAAGCGAACAGAAGTGCTGGTGGACGCAAGCCCAGTCGGACTCGGTGCAGTGTCATCTCAAGAGCGGGAACCAGGCCAGTGGGCCGCTCTGGCATTTGCCAGCAAGTCCCTCACCTCAACAGAAGCAAGGTATGCCCAGATTGAGCGCACGGCGATCGCCATCAAGTGGGCCTGCAGCCATTTTCATCTGTACCTCCATGGGCACCCGTTCACCATGGTCACTGACCATCAGCCTCTGGTTCCACTCTTCACAGGGACAACACCGCATCCACCCCCACGCATCGAATGCTGGGCAGTCCAGTTGCAACTGTATGAAATGCAGGTGGTCTATCGCCCGGGGTCCAATAACCCGGACGATTTTCTCTCAAGACCCCCCGTTCAGTCAGAGAAGCATGAAGAGGATGAGGACGTTGAAGAATATGCCCATTTGGTAGCTCTTGCATCTTGCCCCCAGAGCATGTCCCTCGATGATGTAAAGGAAGCGGCCGCTACCGATGCCGTCTATACCAAGACACTATGCTAAGTGCAAGAAGGCTCGTGGACAAACTACCTTCGCCAGACCAATTCGTGGACCCCGGAAGATCAGGAAACCCTAACGAAAATGTGGCGGGTCTGTCATGAATTTAGTGCCACCGGAGATGGCATCCTGCTGAGAGGACCCCAGCTAGTCAAACCTCAGAGCCTCAAGCACCGGGCAGTCCAATTAGCCCATGGGAGACACCAGGGAATAACCAAGATGAAAGCACGGATGCGGGAAAAGGTCTGGTTCCCAGACCTTGAGGACATGGTAGAGGAATAAGTCGGATGATGCTCGTTGTGCCAGCTAACAAGTGGCTCGGAGAAGCCTCTCCCGGTCATCACTGAAGAGGCCTGCAGCGTCCCATGGTCCAAAGTAAGCGTGGATTTTGGAAGCTTCCCAGGAGGAAGGCACACACTTGTCATCATAGATGCCTACTCAATATATCCTGTGGTAGAACCCATCGTGTTGACGGCCTTCAACCATGTTTAGTTTTCCTCAAGAAGTATGCAGTGACAATGGTCCCCCGTTCCAGGGGGCTAAGTTTGCCACATTCCTTCAACAACGAGGTATATCACAACGCTGCATCACCCCTCAGTGGCCCCAGGCCAACAAGGACGTTGAATGCTTCAGGCGCACTCTGTACAAGATGTTTTGCATAGCGTTCGTGGAACAAGTGGACCTGGAACAAAGGCTCCACGAGTTTTTGAGAGAATACCGAAGCACCCCTCACTGTATGACCCAGCGGAGCCCGTGGG
The DNA here is from genome assembly GCF_964263255.1 of Lissotriton vulgaris. Lineage (NCBI taxonomy): Eukaryota > Metazoa > Chordata > Amphibia > Caudata > Salamandridae > Lissotriton > Lissotriton vulgaris. The sequence continues at coordinate 906,968,111 of NC_141695.1, forward strand.
CCCTCATGCTCCATGGCCCCCACCGTGACCTGCTCCCTACCTGCCCGGGATGGTTGTCACCTCAACTGTACGTCGAAGAAGTGCAAGACAGGAGAGTGCGACATAACCAAGACGCAAGCGTCCGACGCCGCGCCACTCCAAGAAGGCTTAGCCATGGAGCGACAGTCATCCTGCGGAGCCGACGCCAGGGTGGAAAGTTCCAAACAAACTACGAGCCTTGCACCTGGATAGTCACCGCTAAGCATGGCTCCATGGTAACTGCGCGCAGAGGAGCGGAGGAAGTGTCCAGGAACATCTTGTGGTTGAAGGAGGTCCCACCAGAACAACACCAGGAGACTTTCAGTAACCACCCAAGTCCCAGGACTATTCTGGCCGGAACAGCATGGGAGGGCGTACCGGCACCCAAAGAAACATCCTGCGGCCGAACCCCTACCAGAGTCAGCGGTTGGGAGACTATGCCTGCTGAAGAGGCCCGGAGCTCACCGGCTGAGGCTCACGCAAGTACTGCAGTTATTTTTTGGACTGAAAAACATGTGTGAATCGTTGTGACTATGTTAAGGAAAAGTTATAACAAAGGAGCTGAGTTGGATAGGGATGTAACAGTTGGCGGTCTAGTGGCCAACACTCACGCACCCACCACATCCGCAGGCCAGGCGTGGCCTGCGGGGTCTAATAAAAGGAGGGCGGCCGCTCGGGGCGAGTCACTTCCGACTAATACACTAACGTGGTCCCCGTGTATTCATTGCGCGTTCCTGCCCCCGCGCTAGCCCCATCTACGCCTGGAAGGCCTTTGGGGTATTCAAGGTCAGCATGCAACAGGGCGGTCAGGCGGGCAGGGTTGGAGGAGGGATGTCGATAGACAGCAGAAAATGTATAATTAAATAAGTGAATAAAACCTATTGTGTTGTTTGTAGGCTCCCCCCCCTGCCGCGCCCTGCCCCACCCCACCCCACCGCCACACAGAGCTTACCTGAGCCGGCTGGCACTGTTCCCTGCAGCTAATCCTGACTTCCTGGTACATGTGACGTGGTGTCATCCATGATGTGGAGGTAACACTGGCCACCATGAAGATGCAAAACATGTACACAGATATCAGAGGGCACTCCCCAGCTATTTACTGCGGGTCAGTCAAGGTAATATCTCCTATCAGCTCGGGAGCAGCAGTCAGTGCCTTGAGGCCTCTTCTAAGTCTAGGTTTGGTGCCTCGGCTCCAGCGGAACCATTGATAGTTACGCTCATGGAAATTCGGTGAAATAACTGCAATTTTCACATAAAATACCTAATTTTAACCCCTAAGACTCGGAAATATGGTAAAAAGTTTGTCCTTGGAAAAAACATCAAGGAGTGGGATTGGATGTATACCTGGCAAAATTACCACCCAGTATAGCCATCAACATTAGAATAAAGGCCTCTGTAGCAAGCATGCAGGAGGGAGATTATCCAGATCAGCACAACAGTGTTTTGTATGTCGGTGGTTGACGCTAATATTAATGCGCTATATTAAGCAAACAACATTCAGCACTGGTTTACAGACGTAGTCATCTTCTATCAAGATTGCACACAATATATATTGTATTTTTTTGGTGATGGTCCACGACCTACAATAGAATGGGGAGGTAAACCATTTTTCTTGAAATCAGTATTTCTCGAATTTTGTTTTGGCTCAAAGTAGTACAACGATTCCACAACAAGATGCCTCGAAGATAGTACAGACTCTTGACAGTGCTTATTTGTCTAACCTTTCCTTTTAAATGTCCTGGATAACACACCCAATTAGTGTGCATTATAATTCAATTTTTGAACACCCTATTATCATAAAATATAGGACTATTTATATATGCTTGCCACTGTGTGGGTACCTGCTCCTAATATTAGATGTTGCTTTGTGATACGGTTGTTGGGGTATTTAGCAACTTTACGATATTATCACTAGTGATGTATAGCAGCTTTTGATGTAATAAGTATTAAGCCACATTAATGATGTTGCTTAAGCCATGATAGCCCGTGATATTTTGAACATTTTATCACCATTACAGATTATGGCATAGATCAGGATGTACTGGACTTTAAACACTGTATTTTGACCAGTGGGGGTGCTGTACAAAGAGTCGCTAGTTTAATCATTTGCATCTGAGGGCAGGACTGCCCCAGGTGCACGTTATGTTATGTTATGTTATGTTATGTTAATAGAAATTTGTAAAGCGCACTGTCACAATAAGTTTCCTGGCGCTAGGTATTGTATGGACATGACGCGGTAAAGCAAGTTAACAAGATTGTGAAAATAACCAGGTCTTTAAAGCCTTTCTGAAACTCAGTAGATTGTTGGTGGTCTTGATCGCAAGGGAAAGAGAGTTCCAAAACCTGGGGGCCAAGTATGAAAACCTGCGGCCGCCTTGCATTTTTAGTCTAATGGAGGGAGTGGCACGTAGGTGACGGTGGGCTGAACGGAGGTTGCGGGCCGGTAGGTGCTTCACAATGAGATTGTTCAGAAATTGAGGGCTATTACAGTGGAGTGTTTTGAAGATTAGACAGCCTGTCTTGAATGCGGCTCTTAGTGCAATGGGCAACCAGTGTAGTTTATGTAGCGAAGGCTAGCCGATTGCCATACAGGGGTTTTATGAATTAATCTTGCTGCCTGATTCTGAACAATTTGAAGGTGGCGGAGCAGGGTCTGTGGTAATCCGTGATAAAGGGAGTTGGAAAAGTCAAGACGTGATAGCACCAGGGAGATCACAACTTGCACAAGGGTGCCGTGCGATAACAGGTGACAGATCTTTCTAATTTTTCGCAGTTGGAACATACTGGTGGAGATCACTGACCCCACATGTCCTTTAAGAGAGAGGTCGGAATCGATAGTCACTCCTAAACTCTTCACAGAGCATGACGGCGTAGGGAGGGCCTAATTCAGTTGGCCAGAAGTGAGAGCCCCAATGTGCCCCACTGTTTCCTGCTAATACAAGTTCCGCTTTTCCAGGATTTAGTTTCAGCTGATTGTAATTCATCCACTGCTGGATGTGGAGCATCACTGCTTGGAATTCTGTTGCAGCGTTTGGGGTGTCCAGGGGAAAGATGATCTGAAGATCATCAACGTAGTTGAAACCCGTGATCTTCCAAGTTTTTAGTGAGTGAATCAACGGCTGGATGTACAAGTTAAACTGCAGTGGTGAAAGAGAGGAACCCAGTGGTACCCCACATACTGTAGATAACTTAGTGGCAGTATAGGGGCCCAAGCGAACCGTTTGCGATCTACCTGACAGAAATGACTTAATCCACTCATAAGCAGGGCCCTGGATGCCCGCTTGTCCGACACGGTGTAACAGAATATTATGGTCCACCGTGTCGAACGCAGCCGACAGGTCTAGGAGCACCAGAGCCTGAGGCGCCCCCTTATCGGCGTTTCCCCTCAACCAACTCTTTGAAGGGTCGACAGCGCTCTCCTTCACTGAAATACAGAACAGATATCACCTCCATCACATAGAATTCTACAATTTCCTGCATGTCAAAGTAGCACTTGCAAAAGCAGACTTGAAGGACGTCACCCCCTCCCCCCTGGCTTCCGTACTACACTAAACAAACTTGGCCATCAAGTCTCGAGAATTTACAAACTAATTCGACCACAAACATCCACCTTAACCAAATCCCTGCAACTCTTTTGGGAATCTTACTCGTTCACACCAACTTCAGAAACAGTGTGGGCCAGGACTTGGGAATCCACCACACGCCACAAAATAAGCCCCACTCTCTCCCAAACTAAGTTCTGGCTACTCCATAAAGCCTTTTGACACCTAAGAGACTATTCTTACACAATATTAGGGACGACGACGCCTGCTGGAATTGCAAAGAAGAGGGTGGAAACCTCGAACACTTAATATTTAAATGTCCATGTGTTACCTCCTATTGGGACAGAATCTTCGATCTCATTTCCAAAGCCTTACACATCTCGCTCCCGAGAGAGTTCTCAACCCTCGTACTGGGATTTACCAACGCTGTCACACTCAATGATAATGACAAAGCCCTACTTGACCTACTGTTGACGGCGGCGGTTAAAATCATACTGAATAATTGCAAAAAAAACCGAGTAAGGCATCTTTCCCCCATTGGCTTAACTGGATCACCAACCTCAGAGGAGCCGATAATATAGCCCTTGCCTCTACCCCTTGGCGTCCCCCACATAGAAATCTCTGGTCCTCACTAGATGACTACTTCGACTTACACAAACCACCATGATTGCCCGATGGAACTGCGCGCCTCTTGTACAGCCATCCTCCCAACACCGTCTCTGAGTTAATCTTGGTACGACAATGCTAATCAGCATGTTATTATGTTAATTATGTTAAGGTATCCTTTCGCACACTTGCCTTCTTATCAGTGGACTGATGCAACTCTCCTATGTATATTTCATATGTATATTTTTTCTATGTACATTTATTTACTTATGTATACTCCTTTATGTGTATATTTTCACATGTTTATTTTTCAATGTCCCTTTACCCTTACGAACCCCTTTTCGTTTATCTGTATGAATGTGTATACAGCTGTTCATCTCTTAAACTCCTAATTAAAAACTTATGAACTTAAAAAAAAGAGTGTCTAATACTGCCAGAATAACGGCCTCTGTGGAATGTGCCGGCCTAAAGCCTGCTTGGTTAGGCTCCAGGAAACTAGTGCTTTCAATGAACTTAGAGAGGCCCCTAGTGACATGGGCCTACAAAATCTTTGCCAGATAGGGCAGGAGGGAAATAGGGCGATAATTAGAAGGGTTAATAGGGTCTACCCCCGGTTTCTTCAGTAAGGGGACCAGTATGGCATCCTTTAGGGAGCTAGGTACTATGCCCTTACTGAGGGATTCATTGAGGAAAGGGAGAATGCATTGGGGTAGAGTTGAAATGATATCCCTAAGGACTGCAGGAGGGCAGCAGTCGTTCGGAGATCCCGATTTTACACGAGTTGTGAGCTCTGATAAGGTATTCAAATCAGATGTCTGGGAAATGAGTGAATGAAAGTGGATTGGTGGGAGTGAGGTCAGTCGAGCCGACGAGAATAGAGATGGGAATACTATTCTTGATAGCCACTATTTTTTCATACTTTTAAAGATTTCCTTCGCTTTGTATGGGCTAAGAGCATTCTTTCTGAGACATATGCCTCTTTGGCCGTAGAGATCAAGCTTTTGTATTCTTTGTGGCCGGCAGAAAGAGCAATCCATCTGCCATGGAGTAGCCTCGTCTCCAATTCCTTTCCAATTGGTGGAGTTTGAGCTATAGCGCCTTAAGGTCACTAGAAAACCATTTGTGGGAGTTGCCATACCTGGCACGCGAGAATTTGGTGGGAGGGGCATACCTATCGGTGGCCGTCTGTAACTTATTAGTGATGTCTGCCTCCATCGAATCGATGTTGCAATTGAGGTCAATAATAGGAAGTGTACTGGCCAAGGTGTCAATGAAACCCTGGGCGTCATATGCGCTCCATTTGCGAGACAGCCCTCCTGTTATTTTAGGGGGCTTGACCCTGCCCTTGACTGTCAGCATGACTTCAATCAGATGGTGATCCGACCAGATGCAAGGGGAGATTATTGGACTTGATACTGTGATATTATGGGACCAGATGTGGTCATGAATATGGCCCTTGATGTGGGTAGGAGCCGTTATTAGCTGAGTCATATTTAGACTGGTTAGCAATTCGAAGAGTTAAGTAGCTTGTGGTCCACCTCGTATATCATTAAACCAGTAATTAAAGTCGCCAATGAGTAATATTCTAGTGTGACAGGTCATAAGGTTCGCCATTTGTTCGCTTAAAGAAAGAGGAAATGAGGGCATGGGCTGGGGAGGGCGATAAATAAGTATAAGGGCGAAGGCACCTGCTTCAGTTTCAAGATTAATGATGAGATTTCGTCAACGTGATCGTTGTGTATTACAACGGAACCATGTGTCTGGTGGGCATGTGCCCTAGATGAAACCCACATATTAAACATGCATTGCTGGTGGTGGAAACATTTGGCATGTCTACTGTGTGTCTGAATTTCTATGTTATGTTATGTTACGTTAAGTTATCTTCGGCTATGTTAGGCGAATTTATATGGTGCTTATTCACCCAGGGGTTCCATGACACCGAGAGAGACACAGAGCGGTGGAATTAGAAGAGAGCTGCACTTCATGGGAAAGTCTGTCTGATTCTTTCCCAATTTTTTTAAATCTTAGGTAGTTCGGCTCATAGCAAACTTTGATCAGAAGGGAATTCCACAGAGTGAGACAAGCGCAGAAAAACGTCTGCCTCCCGCTCTTTGTCTGTGGAAACATGTAGTCGAAAGAAGAGCCACGCTCTGAGATCACCTGGCAGTGACATTTGCTTGGCTATGCCTTTTAATTCTGGGTGACAGAAAAGTAGGGCCCTGCTTATAAATTGCTCTGTATGTCAAAAAGGCGACCTTAACATGAATTCTTTGTATGACAGGGAGCAAGTAACGTTTTTTAAGTGTAGGGATGGCATGAGTGTGCCTTCGTAGTTGGGAATGCGTAATCAAGGCGAGAGAGAAATGTTGCTGTAATGGCCGACCGCAGTGCTTTTGAGAAGATGAAGTAGGAAAGGCTCCTCATGATTCTCAATAAGGCTATGCATTTAGTGCTCACTATGTTGATCTGAGGGCCCAGAGTACTTAGACAGCCCAAGATTGCCCCTATGGCTGATGGCTGAGCAAGAGTGAGTTGTACCATTGGCCAATATCAAGGTGTTCAAGGGTTGAGTGCGCTAATGATTACTACAAGATATGTTATATCTGGGTTTAGCTTGAGTGAGTTCTTCTGCATCCACTAGCAAATAAAGCTCATCGTAGCATGAAATTCAAAGTGGGAGCTATGTGTGCCCTTCAGCTGAAATATGAGCTGCCAGTCGTCCACATAATTATAAATACGAGAACCCCTGGATGCAAGAGCCTTAGCCAGGGGGTGTGTATATATGTTAATCAGGAAGGGCGACAAGGAAAAGCCCTGTGGGACACTGCAGACACTTTTTACAGTGGAAGAGGTGAAGTGTCATAACTTAACCTCCTGGATGCAATCATTGAGGAACAAAACAAGCCAGCTCAGAGCTAGCCCAGATATCCCCGCGGCCTTCAACCTGGATGTGGAAATTCCATGGTCCACCATGTCAAATGAGTGCAGAGATCCAGTAATACCAGAGCGGGGTAAACAACGTTTACCACAAATCTTTCTCCGCCAAGGAATCACAACGCGGTCGTTACAACGACCGCTTTGTGATTCCACATACCATTACTCCGCAAGTCGGAACAACGACTTGCGGAGGGGGGTGGGAGGTGTTGGATTTAAAATCCAACACCTTCACTATTGTCCGCATAGACTGGAGTTGGAATAGTAAATTATACTATTCCAACATTCAGCGCCCCCCTCTGCAAGTCGTTGTTCTGACTTCCGGAGTAATGGTATGCGGAATCACAACGCGGTTGTTGTAATAACTGCGTTGTGATTCCCTGCGGGGAGAAATACAGCGGGATAATATCATACATTCCCAGAGCGGATGTGTGGCCTGTATCGGTTGCCGAACTGAGTTCATCCAGCATGGATAGCATTACTGCTTCTGTGCTGTGGGTGGCTCAGAACCCAGCTTGGCATGGATGTAAGAAATTAGCGGTAGAAAGAACATTGTTGAGTTCCTGAGTGATATAAGATTCCAGCACTTTGGCTGGGTATGGCAAGAGAGAGATGGGAGGAAGTTCTTTAACATCGAAGGGTCATCACACGGTTTCTAAAACTGCAGAGCTACTGGACCCTGGGATATGTTAAGTAGATTCAACACAGGGTCTGCTACGGTCTTGGCCAAGAACATAGCTGGAGGGCAGGGGTCTTTGGGGGAGCCTGATTTGACTTTATTCAGTATAGTGAGTAATGCTGTTTTTTTCACTTGCGTAAATTGGTAGAAGAGGTGCGTGGGCAGTTCCTCTCCTCCCTCTAGACTTGTGATGTAGTGACAAGTGGGGCAATATTTTCTTTGATGGTTTTTATTTCTTCTATAAAGAATGTATTGAGGGAGTCACACAACACCTGAGTGGGCTCAAACTTATGGATGGACCTTTTGGCGTTTGATAATATATCTATGATTTTAAAGGTTTCTTTTTGTTTGTTAATGGCTGTGTCAATGCAGGCGCTATAAAAGTGGTTTTAACCTTAAGCAGAATTCCTATATACGTTTTCAATTCTTCTTTAAAAATCCTAGTATTTCCATGGCTATAATCCACACACCAGTGCCGCTCTTGCTGCTTAAACTAAAGTTTGGAGAGCCTCAATTCCTCATTGTATAATGAAGCCGCCTGCATAGACAGGGGTGTAAGAAACAGCGGTGTTCTGGAGCATGATGGTTGCAGGCATTTACAATCCAGCAAATAAAGTCTGCGCCTGCGTCATTCACCTGCGCTGTTAATTTAACGCTGGAGGCCCTAAAAATGGCGGCCAGGTCGGTGTCCTTGTCCCTCTTTCAACTGCAAAAAAGATCATTGGAGAGTTTGGCTTGCATGATGGTGACTTCCAATATGATGTCAAAGGAAATAACGAGCACAGGGAATGGTGCGTATATGGGTAACAGATGTGCTGTAGGACTATATCATGTCGATAGTGCGACCCTTGACGTGGGTTGAGCCTTGGAGGAATTGAGTAAAGGAGAGCGAAGTCATATCTTTGAAGAGTTCGGTCATACCACATGTTACTTGTGAAGTTGGGCACGTGGGGGGGGGGGACAGACTACCACACACACCAAGCACTGTGATTGAAATTACATTTTTACTGGGGCTAGGTCGGCGTTAGGGATGATATTACATTGCACATCTGAGATATTCAATGAGCTGTGGGCCGCAATTGCTATTTCACCCATGTTTTTCAGATTGCCCTGATTGTTGTTAAACATAATAAACTGAGGAGAGAGAACCTCCAGTGATCCTATGACCAGGTTTCAGTTAAAAAGAATATATCAACAGGGTAATTGGTTAGAAGATTGCAGAGTTCTGTGCTATGCTTAGGCAGAGAATGAGTGTTTAAAAGGGTCATTTTAAGATGGATGTGAGGACTGATTGGGCTATCCTGCTTTGAAGTGACAAAAAGCTGGTGGGGGTGTTTTCAATACAGGGTGCTTGATGGGTGCACGGTGAAGGTATGCAAACATGATGCTCTACCTTTTTCTCGACTAGGTCATTGCCAAGCTCAAAGGCAGTGGCAAGACCTTTACTGATGTTATGTCTGTTAAGGTCTTCTTTGTGAAATAGGAGGAAGGTGGATTGATCCAGAAAAGAGCTTACCAGTATTAAAGAAACAAAGCTCTGCCTTTGAATTGGTATAAAAACTGCCATAGTGGCTGGCCTTTGGCCCAAAATGTCAAACTTGCCTTTGGTTCATCTTCGGTGCATCAGCAGTATGTCCGCTTCACGAAAGCGCTGCCCCGGGCTTTAAATAGCCTTGAAACAAAATGGCATCCACAAAAAATCTAGACCGCTAACCCCAAAAATGGCAGTAACGTGGTTAAAGTGAGACTAAAATCTGATAAAAAAACCTTACAGTTTTATTTAAAGCTTCTTGAGTTTTTTGGGAAAATATTTTTGTGCACATAGATAGGCAATAAAGTGCTAACATGCAACCCCCCCTCAGAGTCTCTACTAGTATAGGATATAGAATATTCGAGACTCCTTCTATTGGAGTGATGGAGAAGTAAAATTTTTTAGGTTTTGCCTATTAATATTCGCTTGCGAATGTAATAGGCAAAAATTCAAGGGCTCGATCGACTCGTCAAACAACTGCGGTTTCTTCACAGTGCATGTGAGTCACGTGACCACAAAAGCGGGTCACGTGACCACACAAGCACGCGCATCTCCCTAATCCGCCTGCCACACTTCTCTCTCCTCGCTCGCATTCCCGCCCCCCACCAGGCTCTCCCGCCCCCATCCGGCTTCCCTCCGGCCATTTGCCAGGAGCTCTCCCCCGCCCGCAGCTTGTTGTCTTTGCCACTTCTTGTCTTTCGTTCCTTCTTTCTTTTTTCTTTTCCTGATTCTTGTGACCTCTTTCTCCCAATGCACCTCTCTCTATTCCTCACCCTTGCTCGTTGTTGCTTTCCGGGAGTTTACTTTCTTCAACCATTAAGTCCCCCACCAGGCTCTCCCGCCCCCATCCGGCTTCCCTTCGGCCATTTGCCAGGAGCTCTCCCCCGCCCGCAGCTTGTTGTCTTTGCCACTTATTGTCTTTCGTTCCTTCTTTCTTTTTTTCTTTTCCTGTTTCTTGTGACCTCTTTCTCCCAATGCACCTCTCTCTATTCCTCACACTTGCTCATTGTTGCTTTCCAGGTGTTTACTTTCTTCAACCATTAAGTCCCCCACCAGGCTCTCCCGCCCCCATCCGGCTTCCCTCCGGCCATTTTCTAGGAGCTCTCACCCGCCCGCAGCTTGTTGTCTTTGCCACCTCTTGTCTTTCGTTCCTTCTTTCTTTTTTCTTTTCCTGTTTCTTGTGACCTCTTTCTCCCAAGGCACCTCTCTCTATTCCTCACCCTTGCTCGTTGTTGCTTTCCGGGTGTTTACTTTCTTCGACCATTAAGTCCTGTACAATCCATTAAATGCGAGTTCAAATGATAAACGCAACCTGGGTTCAGATAAGATACGGCAAAAGGTAAACTAGGCAGAGTGTAGCCCCCTCGCGCCACTTCTAATCCAGGCGAAGGAAGGACTCACACTTGTAACCATCAAAGAACCGGAAAACGTAGGGGCCAGACGTGAGAAGGGTTGTAGAGTGAGGACGCAAATAAACACACGCCATTGACATCAGGGGAAGCACTGGTGAATTCAAGAAAATTCCTTTCCACAACCACATACTTTTGCCTATGTGACGGCATGCGCATCACCTCACCCCTACACCCTCCCCACCCCCACACACAAACACCTTCTGCCTGCCTCACCCCCTTCCACACACAGCCTGCCTCATTCCACACACACTCAGTCTACTTTACCCAGTACACCCTAAGCTTACCTTACTACACATACAGGTTCAATAACACTTCCTCTGTACACCCCGGATTAATCTTTTTGATAGGACTGAAAACGTATAGAGCGCTGAAAAGTGTACTGCAGGACACAAAGTGTCCTGGAAATAGAATAAGAAACAAGCACTAGCGTTGCCAATAGGTTTCGCATTTGGAAAGTTGGAGCTATTGGTTTTGTAAATGACATTTTATATTCATATATTGTTATTGACAATGCCAATAACAATATATAAATATAAAATGTCATTTACAAAACCAATAGCTCCAACTTTCCACATGCAAAACCTATTGGCAACGCCAGTGCTTGTTTTCTCTTTTTGTATTAATTTTGATCAAGCAGGTTTTTGGGAGGGTAAGTGAATTACTGCCTACCCGCTAAATGCCCTTTCTCCACAATCTTAGCTTCCCAAAAAGCCTTTACAGTTTATATTCGAGCTGATTAATGAATTCCTACCTAGAAAGCTAAATGTGTCTGTGCCATTGGAGTCCCCAACACTAGCATGATTTGCTGCACTAGGCGGGTTAACCATCCCTATGACTGGAACTGAACAGAAGAGCTTGTAGTTAGACTATTTTGTCAGTTGGCGGCAGTAGTGGGTTGAGAGTAGTTATGAGAGAACATTTACATGTAATTGCAAAGAGTACTGAAACCAATAGTCCAGACCTCTGAGACCTATATGTGGGGCACAAGGGAACACATGGGCATTTCACTTACCTAGCTAGAGATTGCCATCCATTGGATCTGTGATCACGTCTGATGGATGGAGCCGCTTCCATGATTCCTACCTATCCAGAACTCTTGATGGGATCTACAGCTACAACCAATAAGGGGTACATGGTTTTGGAGGGGTTATTAATTGTTTCGATAAATAGCTAGGATGATTGACAAGCGTGCAATCGTTCTCATTCTTCTTGAATTATTAGAGAAGCAACTTCCTTAAAAGTCTCGCACACAAGGATTTCCTAATGGCATAGCCGTGTCTAGAGCTGGCCTCTCTATCCTCTATAGATGACGCTCTAAAATTACCCCAAAACTGGGTTTTACTCACCGAGTCACCCTCAAACTCTAACTTAATTTGAATACATGTTTCGTGTTGTCATTTGTTTTTGTTTGGTCCGCTGTAAACCTAACACAGGACATTTTATCTTCAGTTTGTGTTTCAAGTTAGATTGTGAACACACAATTGACATTTCAAAAGGTTCAGCCCTCAACATGTCCCTCAAAGAAATGACCGGGGTGAAAGTAGTACTCCACTGTATAATTGAAACTATAGCACCTATAGCACCTAGAATCAAATAAATGAAGGTGAAAGACCCCAAAATGTGAATAGCCAGGAATTTAAATTATTTAGAACGAGTCTCCAGACCCAGAGCGGAGTGGTTTCTTGACATGAGTTTTGGTAAGCACTCCTGAAAGGGCTTGCTGTCAGGCGCAGGGACCATCTGCCGACATTGTACTTTTTATTAAAATACTTCACTGCTATCTGCTGGTTTTAAGATGTCTTATGATTATTGCTGAGAGTTTTAGTGATGTTACACCACAGTACATTCAATGAACGTATTGCATTATTGCTCCTACTGACTTATGCAGCGGAATCTTCCCCCAATCAAGTAGCCATCCCTCAAAAGCTCTGTTCTCAGCAACATCAGACTTTCAACAAAACTTCAGAATAGTTCAAGCATTGGCAAAGCCAATAGATCTCGCCTATGAAAGTAGATATGTTTTGCAGCCATGCTGTATAGCAGTACGGTTGCTTTGCAGTGTGGCTAAAACAAATTTTAAAACGTGCTATAACGCAGACAGGGCTAATGAACTTTTGATTTTAAAGTTAATTTGTGCTGGATGCATTATAGTCCATTTTAAAATTATTATTTTTAGCCATGATGCACAGTAACCACGCTGATATACAGGATGGCTACAGATCATTGTCAAAGTCAGATTAGATTAGAAGGCTGTCGGTTAGAAGGCAGCAAACTAAAGTGACAATAAAGATAGCTAATGGTAAGCAGAGGGTGGGCTGCAAGCCCCTTGTTATATACAATACCTCTCACAAGCGAGAGCGCATGCAGCGCTTGCGCTGTCACAGGTGAGACCTAAAAATTGAAGCAAGATTCCTGGTGAAAGAAGAGGTTTTTCCCAGGATATCCTCAGTCCTGATATGTGTGAGGTACCTGGTCAACACCCATTTTAACGCTTTCTAAAAATACTGTGCTTTCATAAAGCTTTTGCATATCACTGTTAACTAGTGAATGTTTAATGTAACAGCTCCTGAATTAGAGAACTGTAATATTAGTGAAAAATGCACTTATAAAAATAGAGCTAAAGGACTAGGGGAGGCCCAGCGGCCCTACCAAAGTAATCTTGCGTTTTTAGAGACTCTGAGTGGGTACACATTTACGAAATTCCATTCTGTCTCTTAAAATTCCCTATTTAGGATTCTTTCCCATTTCTCTGTCAGTCCTCACAAATCACTCTGAAACACATCCAGGACAAAATGCAGTTATGTAACTGTACATCCCCAACTGGGTGTATCAGGCACAACTTGTAGCTCGGAGTTTTGATTGTTTCCAATTTCCACGTCAAGTGTATCGGCATTACAATAGAGCCATGTGGCTAAAACTGACCTACCTGCAGGTCAGCAATTATTTTCATAAATCTTCTGTCAAACATGTCCATTTCCTTTGTTATCCCACCTCTTGACAAGAGCAATGGTTCACTTGACTTGGGTATCGCATGTAACTTAGGCGTCCACCTTGATTGTAGTCCTGGTGCATATGCTACTGTTGTAGGTGTCCTCTTCAGGCACCTGTTCCAACAATAGCCATTCTAAGTGTTTTAGGAATATTTCTATTGGTACTTTTGTGATGCCTACATCTCATCTGCTAGTAATTTGGTACCGAGTATCTGTGGAGAATCTCCCAGCATGCGTAAATTTGTTCTTCTTCACCCAAGTGAATCCCCGTAACCATTCCCCTGGATATTCTTACCTGGCCTGTTCTGGGAGGGTTGTAGGCACGGTGCTCCTGCTTTTTATACCCGTCACTAGGCTCGGCCTCCTGCGACCCCACTATCGGTGTCGCACCAGATCGCGAGCAGCCGCGATAATTGGGGATCATCTGGGGACGCAGTTTACAAAGACCATGTCCATTTCTTTGAACGCTGCTTGGCTTACTGCCATGGCTGTCCTTTTCCTACCAGTGTGGCCCTTTCTCACATTCACCAGCCTGTTTTTGTTCCCAAGTCCGCTCCCGCTCCTTCTGCTGCTTTAACCCTTCCCCTACCAATCTCCTTAAAAGCTTAATACCAGCTCATCGGATGTGATGCTGGCAGATCTCTCAGGCTTTTCCTCCAATACCTGCAGACAAAGCAAAGGATTATGACTACACTTTATGCATTCTGGATACCTGGTTCAGTCAAAAGCATAACAAGCTGTAAAGGTCAGAACACTGAACCAAAATGGCATTTCTATTGGGCATCACACCTGCTAAGAATTGTTCACTGACTTTCTTTAAGGTGCATCATGATTTAATGAACTTACTTTGGCACAAAAGAAATATGAAACTTCTCTATGGGACCTTGAGAGGTTATCAGGGTTCCTTTTGTATTTCCTGAAGACTGTGTATGATATTCTGCATTAAGGAAGGACGTTTATTCAAGGCAGTTAACTTGGAGTACTTCAGTGAGTGAAGGTTAATCAGTGCAAATTGTTGTTAGTACCTTTTGGTAGCATTTGTTTGTACAAAACATAATTGGGTCAAATAATTCAGACACACTCTTTCTCTTTCTTTGTGTTAATGTAGTGTATGGCACAACTGAGGCAACTTGCCAGACATTTGAGAACCATACTGATCTAGGTGACCTCTGCGAGCGACAGTATCATGAACAGTGAAGAGGTCACAAGACAGATCTTCCTTTGTTTTTTACAAACCCCCGCTTTCCCCTGGAGAGTTGATCACCAGTTGATGTGCGAGTGTTAGGGTGAATCTATAAGGGATTAGGGGAACTATCTTCACTGCTACAGAACCCTGATGCTCAGGTGAGTGGATCTTGACAGAAAGCCAAGACTCAACTATTGTCCTGGCTAAGCGAATATGGAACAGGGCCCCCAAACTAGTAGGCACTCCCCTGGTTTTCTCTGAGGCGGAGTCAGGGCCGTCTATGGAGGAATTAGCCTGTGCTTTAGTAACCATCCAGGCAGAAGTATTGAGTCTAAAACAAGAGAATCAGGCCTTTAGATCTAATTTGTCTTAGTGCAAGCTCCCAATGGACTCTTGTGGGTACAAGATGGGAGCAACAGCTAAGGGCAGAAGGCCCGTTCTTCGTCTGGCTACCTTCCCCGCTGCTGGAAATGGAGTGTCCCTTTCAGGTTCAACTACACCCCCACCATTGTGTCTCCTCTCAACCAATACATCTAACTGTACTGTACTAATCTTCTGTGCCCCTAGCAGTCCCAGAGCATTTCAATAGTAATTGTAACAAATTGGTATATTTATGATTCAATGTCACTTAGAGTTCATGTGTAGACCCGCATTCTTCCCAGATGATGTCGCCAAAGTTGCTTTTGTGATTTTCCACTTAGTAAGGAATGCTGCTACATGAGCTGTTCCTTTGATAGATACAGACGATTCAGTATTGTGTGGTATTGAGGTTTTCAAAGAGGGGATGCAAAAACTGTTTGCTAAATATACCTTTGAGCCAGCCAGCAACAACAAACTATTAAATCTAAGACACGGAAATAAGAACATGCTTACCTATATCACTGCATTTAATAGACTAGTATCCCAGGCCAGTTGGCCTCTGGAAAAGAGAACAACACTTTTTAATAGAGGGTTACGAGATGAGTTAGAAGATGTTCTGGCCCAGATTGTTGATCCACCCGATTGCTTAGCTTACATCGACCTGGTAGTTAAGGTGGATCAATGTCTGGGAGAACGAAAAGGTGAAAAGAACAATGGAGAAGGTTCTAGAGTACTTCTCTTCCTAGGTGAAAAGAGAGAAGGAAACAGAAATAAAAATGCTGACGTCCCAGAACCTATGCAGATCGGAAATATTCGAGGACCACTATCAATGGAGGGAAAAGAGAGAAGGTGCAAAATGAATATGTTTATTGTGGTAGGGTAGGTCACTTTGCAAGAGAAAGTGCAGTGAAATCAACAGGAATGAAGAAGAGCATAACAGTGGCGGGTATACTAGAAACTGCACTGGAAAACCAAAGTTCTCAACTAGGAAGGGGGTCAACTCTTCAAGTATACCTAAGCATTAGATCCCAGATAGATTGGTGTATATTCTAACCCGAACCCTGAAACACTTCACCATTACCGTTACCAGTAGGCTTTACATGAAATGTGTATGATGCCTCTGCTTGTGACCACAAAGGAGTCCATATTGATTTCCTGCAATGTACTGGAAACTAAGATGGAAGGTTGGACAGAGCCCTAGGCAGCAGTGGGATTTGCAGGGCTCCTCCACAACGCCTCTGAGCCCCTTTGAAATAGACCAGACTTGAGCGTGTAGAGGATACAAGAAGAGGGTTACTTTGTAGTTGTCATGTGCTATTGACTCAAGGGAAAGAGGTGGTTAGGTGGGGAAAACCCTCATCCTTCCTGCATTTGTTTTGTGTCTCTCCTGGCAGGAAACACCCAGATCCGCCACCATTCCTGCTGACACTAAAAGACGAAGACCATGGCTTGATCAGTCTGGGGCGAATATAAAAAAGTTTCCTGGCTGAACCTGTTGCCAGAGGTGGGCTTGTGGAATATACAGACTCTGTCTGCAAACTAGGCATACATATGAGACATAAACTAACAGTCAATATGATAAGATTTCGCTACTAGACTCTGGGGTCCATTTCAGTGGTGACTAAGAAACCCTTTTGTGCTCCATGGCTGGGGATTGTCAAACTATTTCCCAGTTCAGGATCAGAAACCTGGGAAGTTCTACAGCCTGCCAGGACAATCTGCTTTGGACATGCCTTGAGGGAATCAGCTGACTGACTGCATTAGAGGGTGCTGGAGATGCATGAGGAACATGTGACCTAGAAGAGGAGTACCACAAGAATCTGAGGCAGGACAAATGGAAGACGCCAATTACATCTTGAAGGCAGGACCAGCTTTACTATGCTGTAGGGCTAGGCCTTGAAATGCAAAATCCCAGCAACGTGCTCCGAAGCTGAAGTGCCTTCTGACTGTGGGGCAACCATGGAAACCACAAATGTACCTCCTCGGTTTTCTTACCTTTGACTTCTTGGTACTGAGAAGCCATGATCACACATATCACTCTTACTTGAAGGACTGAAGTGTCAGGAGAAGTGTTGCACAGGCTGGAATCGCTTTCCAAAGTTGAGGGTGGACCAACACACCCTACTTGATCCCAACTGAGGACTGGGGTGGGCTCTTTGCTTCATTTCAGTAATGGACTTGTGACTGAGCCTAAGGAAAAATGTCCAGTAAATATTCACCAGTATATGAATAGTGCCACCTGAGTGCCGCTGCTTCATGACTTGTGCTGGTGCTGCATACGTTTGTCAAACAAGGTTGCATGTAATAAATCCGAACTTTGGTAGTGTTGGCAGTGCCAGGCAGAGCCAATGTGATACTTCTTGGTGGACCATGTGAAGAGAACCCACCTTCATCAGTGCTATTCCTGCTGGCAGACATAGACCAAACCTATCAACAAAGCAAAAGGACAGAAAGGTATTCTGCACAGGGTAGGGCAAGCCCTAACTTTTGGGACTGACCTAACCACAAACTATTAAGAGGGGTCAACTGGACCCAAGGGAACCACAAGTGAACAATACTCAGTAGTTCCCTCAGGAGGGCAATTGTTCTCACTTGTATTGTTCACCCGTTTGCTACCTGTCCTAGTGGAGCAGCCTTTGCTGTCTCCCAGTCCACAGTGATTGTTACCCAGAAATCTGCATGTCGAGTAAAATGCCCTCTCTGGATTATGTACAGTATTTGTTGTGTGTCAGAAGTAAATTGTTTTTATTTTTTTTAAATACAATCACGGTCTGGACCTTGTTTTATTGTACGATACTGGGTGATTCATTGAGTTCTGAGTTTCTGCCTCACACCTCCTCTCTGAGTAAGCCGTGGACTGCTCATTCTGCATACCCTGAGGGTCAAGAGCTCAGTAGGCATGCTAGGGGTTCAGCAGGTCACACCCGGGTACAAGGATGTGATTTTTACAATCTAACCCCAGTAATCTCTATCTGTCATGGGACTTCTAAATTCCCACAGTGCCTTGAAATGCTCTGGTGGCCCTTAGATGTACTGAACAGCTTGAATGCAAGACAATTTATGACCCGGCTACGATTAACCTTATTTCTCCTAAAAGCTGTCAATGTTGTTTTGGAAAGTGCTGATGTGCTTATTCTACAAGATTTATGCCTTACTTATTCATTTGTTTATTTAATATTAATTATTTTATGAATTCAGCCATGTTCTGATGCGCCAAATTTATTTTATGCATTCTATTTCGTTCTTAATGAAAGATCCATGACTGAAACACATTTTCCAGCTCTTTAAGGGGCAGAATTACAAGCCCTTGCGACACTTTGTGCCCCCGTTGCGTCACTTTTGTGATGCAGTGGTGGCATAAACAATGTGGCCAATTTACAATGCGACTCATTTAGGGAGAAGCGTCACATTGTAAAGCACTGCGTCACCTTACACCTGCATCAGTATGCAGGGTGGGCATTCCCACACAGGAAAGCCTTGTAAAAGTGATGCAGTGAAATATACATGGTTTTACTGCGCCACTTCTAGGACATCACTGTGTCAAAAATGTATGTCTTCTTGAAGCAGGCGTAAGGAGTGACGCAGTGCAATAAGTATAGGCCTCAACATGCATTACTGGAGTTGCGCCCTGCTTGCGACGCAACTCCAGCAATGCGTGACTTTTGGGACAACAGATGTGTCAGAATTTCTGACATCTGACAATCCTTGCACCATTGTGCTTGGTATTGGAT
The DNA here is from genome assembly GCF_964263255.1 of Lissotriton vulgaris. Lineage (NCBI taxonomy): Eukaryota > Metazoa > Chordata > Amphibia > Caudata > Salamandridae > Lissotriton > Lissotriton vulgaris. Next base: position 906,987,100 of record NC_141695.1, read on the forward strand.
ATGTGGCGCATCCATGGTGACACAAGGGTATCACAGGCTAGCGCAGGGAAACTGGCGCATGTCTACAGATGCATCAGTTTCTTGTAAATCTACCCCTAAGTTCTTTGGCTTCGACATTGCATGTCATCCCACTTGTACTTGGCTGTCTTTAAAGCTTTAGCCTCTGTGTTGCATCAGAATGTTTTCTACTTTAATATTTCAGATTAAGAATCAAGAAGACCAGTCCCAAAAGGTGACGAATTATAGGTGAAATATTTGTGTTAATCATTGATGGCTGTGAGTTGTAAATCACACAGTTTTTCCTTTTATTTTAATTTCTTCATGAAATGTACATATTTGATATGTACATTTTTTGTAACTGTGCAAAAGTAAGGTTCTTTTAGAACATTCTAATATTTGTATTCTAGACTTCATTTTTATACATATGTGTTATATTGTTATCTTTGTTCAGTCAGTCAGAATATCTTTATTCGACTTTTTGCAAGTCATACAAAGAACAAACGAATAAAAAACAATTACATTACATACAATGCATACAATACTTCTATCTACATTATACAGAAAAAAAACAACTAAACATTTAAAAAGGTCATATATGTGGTTAAAAAGCTTTACATTTCATACCATAAAATGCATAATAAAAAAGCCACTAATTTTAAGATAAGATTTGGGCAACAGATTTCGCCCTTGCGGCAGCTACCAAAAAATTTGCCATACAAAAAGTAATGCGTGGGTTAGGTAAAAGTTGTAAAAAGAGCAAAGCTGGTCGCACTTGTACGAAGCCTGCTTCTTTCAGGATGGGAAGCAAATATTTCTTTCTCTGCTCGTGATACAAACTGCAAAACATAACAAAGTGCAAAGTGTCCTCCACCGAAAAATTATCGCAGCTGCACGGTGGGGCCAACTCAGGTTTCTGCCAGCTCCTAAAAGAACCCAAGTAAAAATGTAGCAAATTAAATCTGAACTTTGTTAATAAAAACCTGTGATAGGGAAATGTGACAAAACTCAAATAAGGGGCGAGTGAGAGTGAGCAAACCAGAAGGCTATGGGCCCTTACCGCTCGTTTCAGCAATTCGTATTCCTCCCGCCGTGCTTCCTGCCTATCCCTGAATAACTTTTTGATAATATCTATGTCCTGTCCCCTAATTTTTTCCGGAGATGAAAAAAGTTCCGGGCGACCTAGATCTGCAAACATTTTAGCTATATAGGCCAACCATGGAATGCTATTATGTTTGTCCAGGGATAAGACGTCGCGCAGAATTGTGTGGTTCAAAGGGAGATCTTCATTCCTCCACATTTTCATCCACAAAATCAGCGGTGCAAGGCTCAGGGTATCAGACAGATAGGGCAAGCCCACCTCTTTGTGAATAGAATACGTTGGGGTTGATTGTGGGACTGAGAGCAGAGATCTGATAAATCTGTTCTCTGCTCTCTGAATTGGATCAAGGTTTACATACCCCCACAAAGGGGAACCATAAGACGCTATGGCCACCGGTTTACTCGTGTAAATTTTCAAAAGGGCTTCCATGGGCCTAGCCCCTAGCTTACCAGCAAAACCCAATACTGCTGAAGATGACCTTATTACTGCCAGCCTTTTTGCTCTTATCTGAGGGCCCCAAGTTCCTTTCTGATCAAACGTTACCCCCAAATAGGGAAATGTGGTTACATAGGTGACGGGAACTCCCCTACAAAAAAATGTTTTATGTCTTTTTTTGTTACACTCACGTCCCATTACCATCGTGTGTGATTTAGAGGCGTTAACCTTAAGGTCCAGACTCTCCATAAAAGAACCAAAGGCGTCCAGGAGATGCTGTAGGCCTACACCAGTACGGGCTATCAACACTGCGTCGTCCGCATACAGGAGTGCCGGTATTTTAACACCTCCTGCATGCGGAACGTCAGCTACCTGACCCCGCAGATGACCGCCCAGCCCATTGATATAAATGGTAAATAGTAAGGGGGCTAAGATGCAGCCTTGCCGCACCCCCTTTAAGGATTTAAACAAAGGGGTGCGTCTACCGTCATTTGTAACTCGGACAGCTGCAAAAAGCTCCTGATGCAAGGTGGCCATAAACACAACCAGCGACTCATCAATGCCCATCTCTAACAAAATCAGCCACAGTTTCGTCCTATTCACCAGATCAAAGGCCGAGGAGAGGTCCATGAATGCGAGAAACACGGAACGATCCTTAGCCACCGTATATTTAGAGATCAGCAGGTGCAGATTTATGCATTGTTCGATGGTCCCTTTTCGTTCTCTGAATCCATATTGTAGTTCAGACAGCCCACCACAGCTCTCAACATTCTCTCTAAGTCTGGCCAAAAGAACTCTACCTAAGATTTTTATGGTTGAGTCCAAAAGAGATATAGGCCTGTAGGAAGCGGGATCATCCCGCTGGCCTTTGTTTTTATAAATGGGGACAATGGTGGATGTGGCCCAAGAACTAGGGGCTTGATTATCGTTAGCTGTGTTGAACACTTTTGACAAAACCTTCGCCCACAATTTAGGTGAATACATAAAGAAGTCAGCAGGAACACCGTCAGGACCAGGTGCCTTGTGCCTTGTTGTAGCCAATAATGCTTTTTCCACTTCTTCGGGGTTAAACACAATTGGGTGTGTAGCTACCACCGGCAATATGGCATTTTTAGATCCTTCGTCCTCACCCTCATAAACATTTTTAAAATGATTCAGCCAATTTTCGTCAGTAATCACGCAGTCCATGGGAACATTTTTATCATCGGAAAATAGAGGCTGTTTTATAATCTCCCAGAATCTCCTACTATCCTTCAACACTGCCGCTGAGAGGAGATTTTCCCATGATTCGCGTTTGATGATATCCTTGCGTTTCTTCATGGCTGCCTTATAGTTTTTCCTTAGTCTAACAATGTCTTCTCCAACCCTAGGGGAGATTTTTAAGGCTGCCATCAGTGCTCTATGGGCTTTTGAACATGCAGAGTCAAACCAGCGCTTAGTTTCAGGCAATCCCTTTTTTGGTTTGGCTAAAAGGTCCTTAGCCACCTGGCTACAAATTGCCTCATACGCTGCTATTACTTCTTTACCTTGTGCGCCGGTTTTTTGACAAATGTCCACCTTATCTTTTATTTTAGGGAAGTTTTTTCCATAGAAATGTTCCGGGATCACTTTGGCCCATTTCAATCGTCTATCTTGGTCGTGGGGCCTCAGGGGATGTACCGGATTTAGCACTGTTGGCGGTGCTCCCATCTGGCCTCCCCAGGCCACTTCGAGTAATACAGGGTTGTGATCGCTATAAGGTGTTATGACTGTTCGATAATCCATAGTCCGGGTTAGGATGCCTTGTGAGACGAAAATATAGTCTATCACTGATCCGTGAGGGGTGCCAGTAAAGGTCGGCGCCCTCAGGCCCCTGTCAGGTTCATACAAATCGTGGTTAGCGAGAAATTCCTCTAACTCGTACCCCTCTATAGAATGTTCAAAGCGGGGTCCCAGTGGGGCCTCCTCATCGTCCTCATTGACATTGTCACTACTTCCCTTACAGGCTAGATTACATAAATGAATATTAAAATCGCCTAATAAAATAAACTCATAAGCAAACTTGATATTCTGTGACACTGAATGTAAAATGCTGTCTAGGTTAGCGACATTTCTACCTCTGTGTTTGCTATTCCCAGAATTATAAAAGTTAACATAAATGGTCCTACTATTATTATTAGTCACCCTTTCAACCATTAGGATGTTAACGGAGTCCGTATTGATCTGTCTATAACTTCCCTTCAGGTCTAGGGAAAACATAATTACCAGGCCACCTTTAGCTCTACCCATACGACTAGGGACAGCAGGTTTAGAGAAACTAGTGAATCCATCCCACCAAAAGTTGTCGGATGTATCCCATGTTTCTTGCAGAGCGATTATGTGGTAATTAGAGATAAAGCTCAAACAGGCATTGTCCTGTCGTTTTGCGTTTGAGCCTGCAATATTCCAGCTTATGATTTTACAGGAGTCAGTTGGTATCCTAGGCTCTTTTACCCCCACCAAGCACCCTTCAGCTATGCGTGAGGATGAAACCCCCTCATTTGATACCACTTCGGGAGGGCTCAATATTCGGTCGATATTCAAAATCGGCTTTTCACGAGCCACCCCCTGATCGAATGACCGGGGGTGGTCGCGCTCTCGCAACTCATTTCTCTCTGGTGCTTCGTTAGAAGTAGGCTCGCTAGGGTCTTCACCGATATAACGTTGGCCACTGATTAATAGGGGCATATTTCTAGACTCACTTACTAGGACAATTCCAGGTTTAAGTCAATCACAGTTGTTTAGATCGGATAAAGGGCCATACCTGTTCCCCATTCCGCGTCCCCAATCAAAGGGAGTAGCTACCTGACCTTGACCAATAACTGAGGTATTCCACATAGGTTGTGGCGTATTTGGGCGTAGCAGGAACTGTTCATTTCTCATCCGTGGTATGAACCTGTTGCTCTGTCCAACAAAGTCTAGACCCGGGAAGCCAGGTCCCCAACCATTAATGGCTGGGTCAAATGGCATGGCAGGCCTGAAATTTGGTTCTTGCGGATAATTAAATCTTCCAGGCTCAAAGTAAGACATGGGCCAAAAACGGTCGTTAGGATGTCGGGGTCTAGTACCCCCTTCCCAGCTGGTGGCATTGTTCACTCTCTTGGCTCTAGGAGTATTAGAGAAAGTGGCAAGCTGGGCCTCACTAAAGAAAAATTTTAGGGTGAGGGGGATTATGGAACCACTACGCCGTTGGGGTGGGAAGATATTGGTCAAAATGTTTGGGAGGACGTCCGCATTAGCGAAGTTTATAATCACGCAGTCCCCCTTAAATTTTTTAGGCTTAGTCCCGATCCAAGATATCCTCCTGGTCATGACGATGTCCCTTGCTAAGCTATCCAACCCTTGATGAGCCATATGTTATCTTTGTTATATTATAGTTATAGAATTATTATGTGTAGCTTTAAGGCTCGTGTCTATGCGAGTGTTGGAATGATATTATGTCATGAGATTCCAGTGAGGCTAGTCAGTTGTATGCCGATCTGGGATCTGAGCAGTTGTGTTACCTGAAACTTACGTGTTTCTTCATTTACGATTAATATTGGAAATAAAAGATATTCATGGATTTCGCTTGTCTACTTAGCAACGAGGGACCGAAACGGAACAAATTTCAAAGGATTCAACATATTGAAGTCTTGACGGAAATTTTAGAATAACGAACAAAGGACTTATTAGGGAAAACAGTATTTAGGACGAAGTTAGCAGTTAAAGGTGTGCTTTGGTGGCCGAAAATTGACTGTGAGGTTGTAAGTTTTGTGAGAAGTTGTCAGGTTTGTTGTTCGGCTGATAAGTCTTTAAAGACTTTAAGACCTACAATGGGTGAAGGATTAATTCCAAGTTTTCCTTAGGATTCCATAGAGATTGACATTTTTGGACCAGTTGGAGAATCAGAGGAATACAGATTTGTGGCTATTGACCTTTTTACTAAGTGGCCTATTGTAAAATTTGTAGATAAAGCTGACACGCAAACTGTTCTTAGGTTTTTAGACAAAATCTTTGTGACTGAAGGTTTGCCTATTAATGTTCAGACAATGGAGTACAGTTTTTATCTAAAATTGCTAAGGATTTTACAAGCAGCCATAGGTAAGAATTTAGATTGGAAAGTACAAATACAGAAGGCAGTTTGGTCCTATAGAATCACTTCTCATGGTAGTATGGGGTTATCTCCATTTGTGATGATGAGGGGTAGGACACCTAGATATAAGTTTAACCCTGGGTGGTTTTTCAAGGGCAGTGTACAACAATGGTCTCCTATGGAGGTTAAAAAGAATTTGGAGTCAGTTCTCTTAAAGAATAAAGTATACTATGATAAACACCATGGCGCTAAAGACACTCATGTTGTAATTGGTGACTGGATTCGCATCAAAAAGCCTTTTAGAGTTCAAAAAGGTGAAATAAAATTTGAGTCGCCTAAGCAGGTTGTTGAAGTTTTTCACTATTCAGTCAGATTGGATGATGGAAAAGTTTGAAATCTCAAGGATGTTGCTTTTGATGTGAATCAAAATCATGTTAAAGAGTGTTTGGAAACAAGTGGTATTAGGAACTTTGAGCGGGTTGAGGATTATTTTGATAAAAGTGAATTACAGTCTCAATTAGCTTCTGGAAATTCTAATTCACAAACTCCGGAGGTTTTTAGGAAAGAAAGGATTGATGGTTCTGAGTCAGCCACTAACAAAAACCTTTCAGGTATGACTCTTTCTTCTTTAACTTGGCTGCTAGGGAGATTTTTCTCTTGTGCTGGAAAATCCCTACTGCCATTGTTTCATGACGAGCTCAGCTCGTCATAAGCACACGACCAGTGTACTGCATGACGAGCTGAGCTCGTCATGAGCAGGGAAGGGGTTAAGAAGAGAAGAAGGGCTTGTAGATGTTTCCATTGTTGATAGTTCTTTGGATGTTGGGTTGTCTATGTCTAACAAAAATACAGACCCAAATAAAAATAAAGACACAAACAAGAACTTAAATGTTATGGATATTGATTGCATCAAGAGAAAAAGGGGTTTGCCTGCTTGGCTTAAAGAATATGTAATGTAGTTTTGTTGTTTATTTTCTTTAAATATTTTTTTTTCTTTCCTTTCTCTCCCTTCACCTACTTAGTTTAATTTAATTTATAAGAGGAGGAGATGTGTTATATTGTTATCTTTGTTATTTTATAGTTATAGAATTATTATGTGTAGCTTTAAGGCTCATGTCTGTGCGAGTGTTGGTATGGTATGATGTCATAAGATTCCAGTGAGGCTAGTCAGTTGTAAGCTGAACTGGGATCTGAGCAGTTGTGTTACCTGGCACTTACCTGTTTCTTCATTTACCATTAATATTGGAAATAAATGATATTCAAGGATTCCGCTTGTCTACTTACTTAACAATATCGCAGAGTAAGGCCTGCCAGTAACACTATTTGAGTCTCACTAGTGCAACTTAGGGTGTGACTTAGAGTAAAACGATGTCCTCATTATAGATCCCATAGGAACCCCCTGCCAAGACCCAGTTTTTGCACTTGTTACTTACTATACATTCATAGCTTTGCAAATCGGATTAAGGGAATATATGCAGTATTGCCGAGTGTGCCCCATTCACTTGTATGGAATTCAGAATGATGTGGTCATACAACTCCTTGTGAATACCACTCCCTGCATTAAAGGAAAGTTACTTGTGCAGTATTGTTACAGCAAAAAACAGGGTTCTTGTATCCAGACTATTACAGTTTGTGTCGGATTTGCGTTGGGATTTAGCTTTTGATTTACAGGGTGATTTAGAGGTTCATTCATACCCTGGCAGGTGGTCCACCAGCATGTTCACTAATCAAGGACTAAGCAAGGACTATGGCCTCCGCTGCACTGACCGAGTTCCTCCCGGCATATTTGAGACCCCCACCAACCTCTAGGTTTTCTCACAACCTTCAGGACAACCTCCAGTATGGCAATTTATCTGAGGGAAGAGCACTTTGCAGAGTGTGCCTCATTTTGTTTTGACTTGCTCAGTGAAGTTGTCTGTTTCTGAAAAACAAAAAAGCAATAACCTTGCTAGGCAGGGGGCTTTCTCCATGCATGTCAGCGCCATTATATGATTTACCTGTTTGGAACCACCACACATTGCAAGGCGGTCCTGGCCAGGGAAATCTAATTAATTTGGTCCCGCTCTAAGTAGAGCATGAATGGAAATATGACCTGTTGGGCCACCATGTCAAAGTTTTCTATCAGCAGAATCCCTGTGGTTCCTACACCTACAAATTGGGTGGGGGAGCCACAAGTTTGGTGGGGTGGGTGAACTGCAGGTTAACTTTAAATCAGGGCACATAGGTTTTGCATTCATTTTAGCACTCACACATATTATGATCTGGACAGAATTGTAGTCACTAGGATTTTTGCCTGGGCATTTACAATCATATAACTGCCGCCCAAGAAGCATATTATTGCATTCCAAATGGGCACAAAAGAATTTACAATGTTTTTGGTTACTCTCCACTTTTATACAACCAAACATATCAGAGAAAGAAATGCACCTGATGTACTGAGGAAATGTTATTTATGCTAAGGTATGTTGACACCCGATGATTAAAAGGAGTGCAGAATGATGCCCATGGTGTTTTTCGATATCAAAAGGGAATAACACACTCAAACGCATTTAAATATCGTATTACACCTGTGATGCACTTATGTTTAGTACCAGAAGATACATTGGCCCAAATTATATATCGAGCGCACTTTTGTCGCTCATTTTTACACTTTGCATTTAGGTCTTAATGTGGCACTTAATGCACTTGATATGCCCTTGCAGGCTAGGAGAACGGTGTTTAGCAATATCTGTGGCAGTTAAGGTAAACCTGCTAAAATGCATTATCGTTCCTGCACTAGATATGACCAGTCAACGTTACCCGAAGCATCAAATTAATTCACAGAAACATCACTGAGCAATTTAGAAAGGGTAATTGAGGGAATGTGCGCTCCTTTATTGCTATCGATTCATAGGGGACAGTTCCAGCCAAATAAACAGGTTTTCTTGAAGCAGCTCGGCCCTTTGTGGGCATGTGCTGCGTGTTTTCGCATGTGGCTGTGACCAAGATGCTAAAGAGCTGAGGAGGGGGTGGCAGAGGCATTCACGGAGACAATTTATATTTCGGCCCTTACAGCATGCTCAAGCTCACTGACTGATGCAAACGCAGAAGCATGAATAGATGTAAAGCATTTTTTTGGATGGCATCATGGGCCAGGAGGATCTGGCAATCCGTGGCACTGAGCATGATGAGACTTGCCCAGCCAACTATTGACAATCGATGGAGAAAAGGCGACAAAGACAAAGGAAAGGCCACCACAAGGGAAATCATGATTAGGACATTGTTGCAAGTGGCAAATGTGATACTTTCAACTTTTGGCCCACTTCATTTTGCATTCTGGAATTCTTATGCCAATACTTAAAGAGTAAAATGAAACTTTTTTTGACATACTATTTGCTCTTACAAATTGCCTTAATGTTACAGATCTCGGTGGCCATGTTTCTCTCATCTATTAGTCACCAGATTAAGTGAACTCTGTGAGTGGCCATTTAAGCAGGTGGACCGTTCCCATTGATTGTCACCAAGTTGCGTTTGAGGTAACCATGACGGATGTATGATTGAACAACTACTGCCTAAACCACAAATTGCTTAACTACGAAGGCTAAACAATGAGCAATGCAAAAACAACTATGTAATAAACAACGAGTTCCTAAACCACGAAAACTTTTTTTATTGCTCATTACCCATTGACACCACTATGTTCTTGCCCATCACATTAACCACCAGCACACATTGGCTGAAGGCAGAGCATTCCCTGCACGCTATGCCCCGACGTGCTGCCAAGCTGAAAGGATGTAGGCAGTCTGCAGCCCCGCGCTTGTTAGAGCCCACCAGCCTGAAGGTTGCAATGCCAAGTAAATCATGCCAGTGGGCGAGAAGCATGTCAGGTTAGGGGGAGCAGAAGGGTGAAACCCAGTCACCAAACATCATCTCACATTGTAACCACTGTAGCATGCTTTCCCCGCGGACACCCTGTACCCAGTCACCACACATCCCCGCATTCTAACTACCTAAAGACGCGTGTGCCACCGGCAGGATGAAGGCAGGCTGGAACGTAATTAGTTTTGCGAGTCCTTCCTCTGTTTTTCCCAACATTTTATGCGTGTCACTTCCCCGATGGCTCTGTGCCCTAGGGGGAAGTGAGGTATTTAATGAGAGGCTCGCCGTGTAACAGAGCTGGAGAAGTCAGGGGCGGAGTCGTGCCCGTTGTGACGCTCTAGTGTTTCGCTGGTCTCGGCGGAGACCCGGAAGCACCCACATACATTGTAGCACCTTCTGGCCAGAAGGCTATAAATAAAGGGACGAAGGTTGCTCGTGGCTTCCAGTCCAGAATACTATCCATAGTGTGTTGTGTCATTATTACTAAGTGTGTTGGCCCCACATTGCAGTGAGCCCTTACTCCCCTACACTGGCGACGAGGGTGGGGACATTCTTCGTAGGAACCCGAAGAGAGAGAGTGAGGAAGCCTTACCGGCGCCGCTGTGAAGCGTGGTCGCCGGTCTGCACGTGGGCCGAGAACAGATTAAGCCGCCACCTGAAGACGCCGCTGAGCCAGCGATCCCGGTAAGCAGCGTGAGGAGGGCTGCATGAGGAACCGGCAAGCAGGGCCCCAGGACGCAGGGAGACGCGGCAAAGTGCGGGCCGAGAAAAGCAGGGACCCGGCTGGAAAGCCACGTGGTGCGCGCAGGCACAGTGTGCGCGAGGCCAGCCCCAGCGTCGGAGATGTGTGAAGAGGCCTCACCGTGAAGCGGCGGCTCCAGCGAAGGAGCAGGGAGGTGCCCTGAGGCAGGGTGCAGAGAGGAGGTGGTGAGCCAAGGAAGTCGAGGTGGCCTAGAGGGCGCACAATCAAGCATTGGCACATGCAAATGAGAGAAATATGATGACGCCGCAGTAGACAAGGCAGTGAAAAAATATATAGAAAAAGCATTGACAAGGACAATAAGAAGCACCAGCGTGGAACCACAGTGAACAAGGCAGTGGGGTGGACATAGTGTGCCAGAACGCGGAGTGAGATGATCAACAAGAAGTGGTGTTGGCAAGTGAGGTGTGGAAGAAAGGCCTCAACTAACGACAGCAGCAATGTCAGTTGCCCAAGACAATGCGGCGCAAGGGGGGACGCAGCAGGCAGCAGCCCTAGCGCAGGTGGCAGGGCCGGCAGGACAGCAAGCAGTGGGACCAGTAGTCCAGCAGTCACCACAATCACAAATTAACCAGATACCGCCGTTTAATGTGCTGATTGACCCAGGAATGGCAGCACCAAGATGGACTGTGTGGCTGAGCCGATTGAACAACCATTTCACGGCAACAAGGGAAAAAGACAATGAGGTGAAAAGATCCCTGCTCCTGCACTTTGGAGGGGATGAGTTATACAAGTTATTCACACACTTCCTGAACACCGGAGTAGCAACGGACTATGATGCTGCAGTACAAGTGCTAAATGCACACTTTGACCCACAATTGAATCCCCATTATGAGCGTTTCAAGTTCAGGCAGTCAAGGCAGCGCGAAGGAGAAACGATGGACGCCTTCCATGCGCGGTTGAGGGAACTAATAAGCACATGTCCAGACGATGACCAAACAAAAGAGGTGACGGCACAGTTAATTCAAGGCTGTAGGAATTAACATCTCCGGACACTGATACTGAGACAACCCCGAAAAACACTGGACGAAATATTGATGTTGGCCAGGTCACACGAATTGTCCGATGCGTGAGCCACAGCGATGGAGGCTGCCATAAACCCCACAGCGAACACTGAGGTCACTGTAAAAACAGAAAGGGTACATGCGGTGCGGAACAGTGGCTGAGGAGGACGAGGAAGATGGCCGACCAGGACGCCGCATCGCACACCATGTGGTTTCTGTGGATATGAAGAACACAACCAAGATGGCTGCCCAGCACGTGGCAAGGCGTGCGCCAAGTGCGGAGGATTAAACCATTTCACCAGTGTCTGCAGGGGTGGTGCGAGAGGAAGTTTTTGTGGACAAGGAACCACAGGCAGAAGGCCACCAATCAAAGCAGTCAGACAACTTGCCTTAGAGGAGGCACACCACTCGAAAGGAACCAGAACACAGTCCTGCTACCCACAGCGGTTAGATGATTTATCGACCGAGGATGAAGAAGAGTGCTACTACGTCTCGTTCGTGAGTGAGCTCAAGAGAAGGAGGAGACCACAACCGAAGTGTCAGATTCAAATTGACGGATCTACAGTCACTGGAGTCATAGACACGGGAGCCACGATTAATGTGATGGGTATTCAGCTCTATAAGGCACTAAAACCGAGACCACAGCTGGTGCCGTCAAAAGCTCGGATTCTAACGTATGGCAGCAAGACACCGCTACCGGTGCGAGGGAAAATGACTGTACGAGTCAGAGCAGAGGATCAGGAACTGACAACCACGTTTCACGTGATTGACAAGGAGGCAGACTTGCTAGTAGGAAGTCACACAGCGGAAGATCTCAAGTTAATTGCTTTTGCTAATGCAGTCAAAGCACTACACGCGGAGGAAATCATTCAAATGTTTCCGTCGCTGTTTCAAGGTCTGGGAACTATTAAAAGACCACCAGTCAAACTACACATTGACAAGGCCATACAACCCATAGCATTGAGGCATCGGAGAATCCCGTTCCATCTCCGATCGGCAGTCGCACAGTTGGAAGAGCAAGGGGTAATAGGGAAGGTAACGGGGCCGACGCCATGGGTGTCACCAATGGTGATTGCGGAGAAACCCAGACAGCCAGGCCAAATACGGATATGTATTGACATGCGGATGCCCAACAAAGCGATAAAAAGGGAGAGGCATCTCACACCCACGGTAGATGACATGCTAACAGACCTGAATGGAGCCCAGTGGTTCTCCAAGCTAGCTCTGAATGCGGGCTACCATCAGTTGAAGCTGGCTGAAGAAAGTCGATACATCACGACGTTCTCAACGCACTTGGGCCTAAGAAGGTATAAGAGACTACATTTTGGTATCACCTCAGCTGCAGAAATCTTTCAAAACGCTATCAAGGAGATCTTGTCAGGGCTGCCTGGAATACTAAACGTCAGTGATGACATACTCATCCATGCCAAGACCAGTGAAGAACACCATCGGAGGTTGAAAGCTACGCTTCGGAGATTGGCGGAATTTGGAGTCACATTACACAAAGAGAAAAGCCAATTCTTTAAGCCATCCATAGAATTTTTCGGATACGTCTTTGACTCGGAGGGAGTCAGGGTAGATCCTCGAAAGTCATCTGCCATAAAGTGTGCTCCAGCCCCAACAACAACGTCGGAGGTGATAAGCTTCATGGGCATGGCACAGTACTGTGCCCGTTTCATCCCTCAGCTAGCCACCATAGCGGAACCACTGAGGAATCTGACAAAAAAAGAAAATCCCTGGCGATGGTCCAAGATGGAAGCTGAAGCATTCGACAAGGTGAAAGCAGCGCTGCTGGACAGCACAACAATGGCGTATTTCGACATGGCTAGAGAGACGGAGATACTGGTGGATGCCAGCCCGGTAGGCTTGGGTGCGCTCCTAACACAGGAGGCAGAACCAGGAGTGTGGGTTCCCCTAGCGTTTGCAAGCAAGGCTCTTACGGCAACGGAGGCAAGGTATTCACAAATTGAGAGAGATGCGTTGGCAGTGAAATGGGCCTGCAATCATTTCCATTTGTATATAACGGGTCATCCATTTCGGATGATCACAGATCATCAACCGCTGATACCGTTGTTTAAAGGGACAGCTCCACACCCCCCACCTCGGATTGAGAGATGGGCCATCCAGATCCAACACTATCAAATGGATTTAGTGTACAGACCGGGGGCAAAGAACCCAGCAGACTTCCTGTCAAGGCATCCCCCTACAGATGCAAGCGTGGCAGTAGATCAAGAAATGCTGACTGAGGAATTTGTGGATATGGTTTCTCAACTATCATGCCCCCAAGCACTAGCGGCTGACGTCATCGTAGCCCAGTATGACAATGATGCAGTACTGACAAGAGTCAAGGGAACGACAGAAGTTGGGTTGTGCGAGAACTTCTTGCGCAATGTCAGTGGTTGGAATGAGGCAGATCGCACTCGTTTGTCACAGTTTTGGAAAGTGCACAATGAGCTCAGTAGAGCAAACAATGGACTCATACTTCGAGGATCACAAGTAGTAATCCCCATCACTTTACAGGACCAGGCGACCTTGCTAGCCCATGAAGGTCATCAAGGAATGCGAAGGATGAAGGCCCGAATGAGGGAAAAAGTGTGGTTTCCCAACATGGAGGAGAAAGTTGAGAATGTCGTACAAAACTGCCGAGCATGCCAGTTCACCAGTCTTCCGGATACACCCACGCCCGTCATCACGGAGGACCCATCTCCGGCACCATGGACCTGGCTCAGTTTGGATTTCGACAGCTTTCCTGATAGAAGAGTGACAGTAGTGTTGATAGACAGTTATAGCAGTTTCGCAAATGTACAGCCGATACTCAGCAAGATCTTTGCAATGTTTGGAATTCCCCAAGTGATTAAAACAGACAATGGGCCGCTATTTCAAGGTAGTGAATTCAAAGACTTTCTGCAAAACCTAGGAGTAAAACACCATCAAGTTACGCCTCAGTGGCCTCAGGCTAACGGCGAAGCGGAAAGATTTATGAGGACTGTCAACAAGACCTTGAGGATAGCCATCGCCGAGGAGACAGACCCGGAAAAATCACTCCAACACTTCCTGAGGGAATACCGGCGCACTCCACACAGCACCACGCAAAGAGCCCCGTGGTCGCTAATGTTCGCGGGACCACGACGAGACCTACTGCCGATGGTCCAAACCGTATGTACCAGCGGCCACCCAAGAGCGACGGTGGAGGACCAATGAACGGGCAAGCCGAAGGAGGCGAGCACGAGAAAGAGAACTAGCCCCCGGAGATGCCGCGTTGATACGAACGCGTAGACCTGGAGGAAAATTCCGTACCCCATATGAAGCAGAGCAGTGGACCATCGAAGCAACGAAAGGCACTGCCGTGACTGTACAGAGAAATGGTGAAGAGGTGACCAGGAAAATATCATGGTTGAAACGCATCCCTTCAGTGCCTAAAGCCTTGGTGGCTGATGACAGGTCAACCCCTGAAGTCGCTAGTCAGCCGGAGGATGCCGGTGACCCCAGTGCAGATGGTGGAGCTGCCATCACCCCGCAATCTCCGGTGAGGAGAGCACCTGACCCCCCAACAACACACAGTCAAAGTCACCACAACCTCCGGCCTAATCCCAGACCGAGCCAGAGACTGGCCAATTTTGCATGTTGACTATGGCAAAGGTTCAGAACAAATACCTAGTTGGGAAGGGATGTGACGCTCTAGTGTTTAGTGGGTCTCAGCGGAGACCATGAAGCACCCACGTACATTGTAGCACCTTCTGGCCAGGCGTGGCCAGAAGGCTATAAATAAAGGGACGGAGGTTGCTCGTGGCTTCCGGTCCAGAGTACTATCCATAGTGTGTTGTGTCATTATTACTAAGTGTGTAGGCCCCGCATAGCAGTGAGCCCTTACTCCCCTACACCTGTCTCCTGCTTTGAAAAAAACAGCTCAGCGGCCATCCATAATTCCGTCTCTCTCTGTGTGGGGGAGAGACCTTGTTAAAGCTAGAGGTGTCTTCCATGCAGGAGAGAGATCTGTAAGAGCACCATTTGCGCCCTCTGCGGTGCCCATGTCAACTATTCCCCCTGTCTGTGAAATTGGATTTGTGACGCCTCGGGTGCTATGGAGGTGCTCTCTCCTAGAGTGCCGTGCGACTGGATGGTTAGGAGTAGGAAGGGCTGGGTTGTCTAATGGACAGGGGAGGCTATTAGAAACAAGAGACGGGTTGGTCAGAATCGGCCGTAATAATAGTATGCATTTTTTTTGCAGTTTTATATAGCGCGAACTTGACCCAGGACATTAGCGCCCTTTACATGAGCACTGGGTTACATAACAAGAGGTCAGATACATTTTTAGTTTCTGAGTTATAGAAAAAACTATTGTGAGTTTATAGTGGCAGTACATCCCGTCCGTAGTTTACCTGTGGTCACTTTATTGTCACTTTATTCCCCATGTCGGGGAAATTGAATTTGTGACTCCTCGAGCGCGGTGCCCGAACGGAGACACACTGGAAACTTCTCTCCCTACGCTTAGTTGCTAGTACTTACCTCATTAAAATCACGTCAGAGCCCGCATGCAGACGTTATTTATGTAAGTCGTTGTTAAGGATTTTGTGGTTAACTGATTGGTCGTAGTTCGTGATTTGTGGTTCCGGTCATTCGTTAATCAAACTTCGTTGTTAAGGATGTTTCCCACCATGACCCTACTGGGCTGTGTGGGGGTGCAACACACTTACAGCTCCTGATTCAGGGCTCAAATGCATCAAAGCCTAAATCCTTTTGTGCATCCTCATCCCTTTGGGGAAAGTAGTGTAACTCTTTGTAGGAAACTGGTTACAACCGGTTGAGAAGGGTGTGAAACCCTACTCAAGCAGCAAACTCAATTCTTGTCAGGGTGACACACAAGGAAACCAAAAATTAAGCTGTGCTTAACCCTCTGGTAGCTTGGCACCAGTTAATTTAGAGGCAAGCTGAAAAGTATTTAAGCAGCACCTTTTACAGTAATGAAGTGAAAACACAACTCAAGAAATATCCCACTCCAATTTAGAAACATTGAGTAAATTGTAATTAATTATTTAACACCAAAGCAACAAAAATCCAATTAGTAGAACTGGAGATATACTTTTTTTAAAGTTGAGGTGAGGTTGAGGTGAAAATTGTGCTTAAAAGCACAAAGCACCAACTGTGGTTATCTGGTCAGGTCAGACCAGGACAATGTCACACATTCAAGCCGACTGTGAGGGATCATGGGCCAGATACAGAGATCAAGCTAATCCAGCTGAGAAACCGGGTTTGTGGAGTGCTACACGCACTACGGCAGTTCCAAATAGCGATGCTATGTCTGTGTTGAAGATACGTTTTACTGTGGTGGTTCTGATGAGCTGCGATGACTGCGATATGGGCTTGCATCAAAGTTAAGTTGCGCTATTGGGTCTGCATCTAAGATGCGGAGCACAGTGGGAGTTCCGATGAGCTGTGCAGGCTGCAATGCCGGATTGCGGTGAGGTTGCTTTGTGCTATGTCACTTCTGATCAGGTCCTGCTAAGAACTGCGTTGGGCTTGTGTCACGCTACATCTGTTATGATGAGACCACAGCTGGGCAGGCAGAACACCTTTAGCCCTACTTCCAAGGGTCCAGGACTAGAGGGCCACCACGTTTGGGGTTAGGAATCACAGCAGCAGAGTCTAGGTGCAGGTTTCAAGATGGTTGAAGTATTTTCTGTCTCTGAGGCTTTGATCAGAATGCCAGCCAAATAGTCAGTGGAGTCGCTCTGGTGGTCCTGGGTTCATGGTGCAGGTCCAGTCCTTCTCACTCAGACAGTAGGTATCAGAGTAGTGGGGCAGCAGCTCAGTCCTTCTTGCAGCAGAGCTGCACAGCAGTTCTTCTGTGGCATTGTAAGAATTGTGACTTAAAATCCAACTTTAACATTAAAGAGGGTTTTAAATTGCAATTCCTTAGAGACCAAACTCGACTTTCTTACCTGTTCCCAACTGAATTTATCACTTTTAAAATTGTATAAGGTCACCCAATGTCATCGTATGGAAGCGGTAGGCCTCACAATAGTGAAAAACAAATGTAGCATTTTTTAATGCTGGGTCATGCAAAACTCGAACATACATGTGCCAATTTTTAAATACACTGCACCCTGCCCTATGGGATGCTTAGGGTCTTCCCTATTGGTGACTTACATGTATTAAAATGGGCGGTATAGGCAAGGCAAAAAGTTTTTTTTGCCAGGTCAAAATAAAAGTTTAAAACTAATAATACAGGCTGCTTTGGCCGGCCTGATATGTGTTTAAAGGGCTACTGAAGTGGGTGGCACAATGAGTGCTGCAGGCCCAGAGTAGCATTTAATTTACAAGCCAGATGACCTGTAGTACTACCTTACTAGGGGCTTACAAGTAAATTAAATGTGCCAATTGGGTGCAAGTCAATTTCACCATGTTTCATGGAGCGAGCACAAGCACTTTAGCACTGCTTAGCAGAGTTTAAGTGCAGAGAGTCCTAAGGCCAAATAAAAAAAATCAGCAAAAACAGTAGGAATAAGGTAACAAGTTTGGGGCAAACCCACCCTATGGCTGACAGGTCTAATACTCTTGTTTTAGGCCTGAAAGACTCCTGACCCACTTCAGATTTTAGGAAGGACTCAAGTAGAACCTGAGAATTCTGGTTTTGCCTATAGCTCCAAAGCTACATTGTTCATTAGGTGTAGGAACCCTGAAACCTAACCAAGAAACATTCAGATTTCCCCCAATGGCCAGTACTGTTTGTTGTAGCTCTTTATCATGGCCAGCCTTTCATATGTTGCAGCAATATTTTATTATATGTCACTAAGGGCCCGATGTAGGTAAATTCATTTTACCACTTCATAAATACAGAATCATACCGATTCGGTATTTAAGAAGTGGTAAAATGGAGTGGGGGTGATGTAGGTATTTCAGATTCGGTAAATACTGAATTGTTCTGATTCGGTATTTACCGATTCTGTAAATACCGAATCGGTAATGCCCATTGATTGCTATGGGCATTGAAGCCCATAGAAATCAATAGGCATCACCGAATCGGTATTTACCGATTCGGTAAATACCGAATGTTGCAAGGGTGCAGGGGGTGTCACTTTGACACCCTCTAGCACCCCGAATTCAGGCACGTGTGACATGTGGCACACAGACATGCCCTAAGGGCATGTCTGTCTGTCACATGGCACAGGTGTGCATGCACACATGTGCATGCACACCTGGATTCGGTATTTTACTACCCAATTGGATTGGGTGGTAAAATACCGATTCTGTGAGGCCTGTGGGACTCAGAAGAGTCCCACCTACATTAGGAAGTTACCGGATCGGTATAAATACCGATTCTGTATTTTACCGATTCTGTAAATTTACCGATTCAGTAAATTTACCGAATCGGTAAAATAGGGCCCCTACATCAGGAATGACCATTTACGGGTCGGTAACGGCCGAAATCGGCCGTTACCAGTCGGTAAATGGCCACCTACATCTGGCCCTAAATTATCTCCCTAATATCACCATACCTTTAACCTTTATATCATCTCCACTATATCAATTCCATGAATATCATCCAAGAAAGTTTTAATATTGTTGCATCGTAACTGTAAGCATAACTGTACTTTACTGTACTTTGAATGTGTTTTTATTTGAGTATATATATATATATATATTCACTGAAAAAACCAAAGGTTTGACACCAGTTATAGTTAGCTGGAAATTTTACTGACATAAAACTATTGAAATTCCCGCGTTATAGTTAATTGGACTCACTATAACTTGCGCGCCTGCAATGCACTGCTGATGATGTCACATAATACATCACTCATGACATGGTCAGTGACATCACTCATGACATCACTGATAACACCATCCAGTGAATGTGTGTCTTTCTGAAAAATAAATATGTTTTATATATGTATATGAAAAAGGATGATGGAAGAATAAATGTTTAAATAAGGGTGTTAATGGATGTTTTATAAATAAAAAATTGATTGGTTAACTGGTTTATTGTTAGCGAGTATTGTTTAAATATTTAAATGTTTGTATCAGTGTTTCACTTTGTGTATAAGTGGCTGCATGGGTTGGTGAGTAGCTACATGTGTGTGTATATGGGTTATTAGATGGTTTTTTTGTATCAGTATGAGTTTTTGTATGGTTTGGTGTGGGTGTTACTTAACACATAGATGCATCAACGATTGACTCACTGTTTCTATGTCTTTTGAAGACAGCATATGTGCAGGACTGTATGGGTGGATGTGTGTGTATATATGTGTGTTAGTGAGTGAATGACTGTCTCACTAGTGTCTTTATCAGTAACTACATATGTTTTAATCTAGTATATGTGAGTATTAATGTATATAAATGAGTATATGTGAGAGTGAGACATTGAAAGAGTTCCTGTTTAAATAAGTATGTGTTTCTATAAGTGATTGTTTAAGAGAGTAAGTATGTGTAGGTTTCCTTAGAAGTAATGTGCTAGTGTGTGTATAGCTGTATATTCAAATAAATGAATGTTCAATAGTTTATTTGCATGTGTGAGTATGTGTGTGAGTAACGTTTGGATGACTGTCGGTGTGTAACAGGATATATATGTGTATCACTACATATGATGAGTGAGTATATGTATGAGTGAGTATATAGAACTGTTGCAGAATGAGAGGATGTGTATACAGATGGTGGAATTTCTGAATTGGTTGTTGTAACTGGTATGGGTATCTCCATTTTTTTTAAAATGTTAGTTTCTATTTTTGAATATGTGTTTCAAGGGTTACATTACACTGAAAGGAGATCTGTCACTCTGTCACAAGGATGGTGTCATCAGTGATGTCATGAGTGATGTCACTGACCATGTCATGAGTGATGTAATATGTGACGTCATCAGCAGTGCATTGCAGGCGTGCAAGTTATAGTGAGTCCAACTAACTATAACGTGGGAATTTCAATGGTTTTATGTCAGTAAAATTTCCAGCTAACTATAACTGGTGTGAAACCTATGGTTTTTTCAGTGAATTTAATAGGTTTTTTAAATGCTAATTCCTAACTATAACAGATGTGAAACCTATGGTTTTTTCAGTGAATTTCATAGGTTTTTTAAATGCTAATTCCTAACTATAACTGGTGTGAAACCTATGGTTTTGTCAGTGAATTTCATAGGTTTTTTAAATGCTAATTCCTAACTATATATAAGGCCCCAAACCTATGTTTTTTTCTTTGAATTTCAAAATGTTGTTAATAGCAAATGTCTATAGCTATGAAATGTAATATTTTTGAAAATGAATGAATCCTATATTTTATTTGTATTTAAAACAATTTTTTTAATGTATATACTTATTTTTTTTTTTTTTTACCCTGGAGCGCTCCCGGGGTGCGCCCAGGTGAGCGCCCCGGAAAGCGTAGTCTTTTGAAGCGCCCCAGGGCGCGCTCCGGAAAGCGTCCCGTTAGCGCTATTGCCGCGAATGAAAATATCATAGTGACGTATCGCGTAGCCGCGTCCACGTGATACGCACGGCGTAAGCGCACCCGGAAGTACTCGAGCGATTACGATCTCGCAACGTAAACATTCGACGTGCTTACGCGACCCGGGGCGCGCCCCCGGGCGCGCCGCGTAAGCGCGTCGGTCATGTGACCTGAAAATAACACTTTTTATTGGTGCAGAACAGTTTTGGTTTCATAATGATGAAATCCCTGGTCTTGTGACCTGAAAATAACACTTCTCATTGGTTCAGGCCTTTTTTTCCAAATGATGAAAGACCCCACCTTTTTTCCTTATTCTGACTTTGTCCTTTGACTTAGGAAGACCTGTTTTGCAATCTTTGAGGCATATTTTGTACTTTGAAATGGCTACAGTAGCAGCAGCAGCTGGAGCATCTGCACCACCACCACCACCACAACCACCAAGAAGACCACCACAAGATTACATTAGTGGTCAACAAGAGGAGGAAAAGGAGGAGGAGGAGGAGGGGAGGAGAAGATGGCTGGAAGAACACAATACCCCATACCAGCCAAGACCACACATTGTATGGGAGTTTTTTTCGATTCCAGAGGGCAAGAAAAAAGTCAATGCGGCCAAGGTGACTTGCCTAATCTGTGGCATGGAACTTTCAAGGGGGAACCCTAATAAAAAATATTCTTTTGGAAACAACACAATGATTAGACACATGCAGGGCAGGCATCCAATCAACTATTCTGCTGCAGAGATGAGGGAACTGGCCAGTAACCCTCCCCGATCTACAAGCACCACCTCCAAAAGAAAGCAACCCACTCCGTCGGGACCAGAGGCAAGGGAGACGATCCCTTGCATTCAGCCACGGTTTTCGGATTTCCGAATAACATGTATTCATTGTGGTAAGACCATCTCCTATGGTGAACTGAGCATAAAGCTCATCGTCCTTGCTGGGGACAACCGCAAATGCCCCAAAAAACCCTATTTTTTTTTTTCTCCAGTTGAGCCAATTTCAATTCCCTGTTTTTTCGTTTCTCCCCATGAAAAATACAATAAAAATATAAAACTGTTCAGAAAACTCAAAAAAAGTAAAAAAATGTTCAAAAAAACAATAAAAAAATATAAAACAACAAAAAGAAGAAAAAAAACAGTTCTTTTTAGAACTACCTCCAATTTATAAAAAAAGGCAAAAATTTTTAAAAACTCTGTCATTCTTCTTTCCTTATGGGCCGCTCCCCGGTCCGCTCCCCGGTGCGCGTACCGGGCACTCGCCCCGCACAAATAAAAAAATAAAAATATATATTTTGCACCGCAGCCCTTTTATAGCCCCCACATCAAACCTAGGGGGTCAGGGGGGGTCTACCCTGCCCCCTTATGGTCATTTCCCCCCTTTTTTTCCCACCTCTTGTGTCTCTATCCTACCGAGACACAAGATGGCGGCCGGTCCGGACTGTTTCGAATGTTTACAGACACCAGAGAGCCAATCAGCTTTCCGTGCGCACCTCGCGTGTCGCGCACGCTGCGCTCCCCGGTGCGCGTACCGGGGCGCTGCCATAGATAGATATATATTTTTTTACCTAAATTACTCAAAATCCACTGGAGCACATATCTTGAGACATAGCAAAGGCACATGGGGCTACCAGTCCCTACAATTTTGTCAAGTTTGGTGGAAATCCATTCAGCCGTTTGGGCTAAAAGTGAGTTCGACCGCCCTATGGAAATTAACATGGAGAAAACATGTTTTGGGACCCCCCTTCTATCTCAGCCCCTGCTTGACGAATCCCCCCCAAACTTTCAAGGAAGGACTGGAGCTCCGCGTGGCAAATTCGAGGAAATTTCAGGCAGATTCGTCAACCGGCGCCAAAGTTATTCACAATAGAATTTTGAGATTTTGCATTGAAAAAAATCCTAACTATAACTACCTACTGGCGACCGCCAGTAGGTGATATATATATATATATATATATATATATATATATATATATATATATATATATATATATATATATATATATATGATAATCCACATTTGTAAAGCACACAATCACCGTTAGGGTCTGTAGGCACTGGGGGCCGTCGGGAAGATTAAGCAAGCTATTGCCCAGAGTCACATGGTGCTGGACTAATCTGCCGCCGGTGTCAGGGATGGAACCGTGATCCTCAGCTTCCGGAGTCAGTCGCCTATATATATATATATATATATATCCTACTTGCAGTCAACAGATGTCATGAGTAATGTCACTAACCGTGGCAAGAGTGATGTAATATGTGGGGTCATAAACAGTGCATTGCTGGGGCATAGGTTAAAATTAGCTCCGGTAACTATGATTGCTGATTTTTACTGGTTTTTGTATGAGTGAAATCTGAGCCTATCTATAACGTTCCTGTAACGTTCGTTTTTTTTCAGTGAATTTCTAGGGTTTTTTAACATTAAGATGTCCATTGCAATGCACTGTAGGAGAGGGGGGAGTTTGATGCATGTCCTGGCCTGGCATTGTGCTGCCCCCTCCCAAGCTTGCTGCTCCTGCCTCTCCTCCTCCTTGCCATCCATTATCCAAGTCCATGCCCGTTCTCCCTCATTTCAGCCCTATGTGGCCATTGGTCTGCTATTGACATTACCGCCTGGCTTGAACATATAGCTTGCTGCCCCATCCACCTCTCCCTTCCCTCTGTGGTCTGAGTCCATGCACCCGCCCCCTCCCTCCTACCCTGCATGGTCTGATGTGCTGCCATTGCCCTCCATTTTGCATGATGCCTCTGCTCACTCCTCCTGCCCTTCTGCCCTTTGTTGCTCAATTCTATGCAACATCATTGCCCTACTGCTCCCTCCTTTTGGCCCACCATGTTCCATGGACCTGCCACTATGCCCCTATCTACCCTGAGTGTTCTGTTGTGCTGTCACTGCCCCTCCCACCTGCCTAGGATGGTCAGATGGCTTCCACCTGTCCCTGCCACCTCCACCATGCCTGCCTTAATTCCATGCCCCTTTCTCCTCCCTTCTGTCCTCCATTGACCATTTTGCTGCCACTCCCTTCTGCTTTCCATGCTCTATTGTGCTGCAACTGCTCCTCCTGCTTGCCCTGCATGTCTGTTGTGAAGCCCCTTCCCCTCCCCCCTTTTTTCTGTGTCCAGCCCCCACCCCTGTCTTCTGTCCTCAATGGTCCTTTGTGCATGGCCCTGTCCCCTCCCTCTTGCCCACTATGGCCATTGCGCTGCCACTAACCCTCCTGCTTGCCATACATGGTCTTCTGTGCTTCCACAGTCCCTCCATCCTGCCCTGTGTGGTCAGCTTGCTACCCCTGACCTCTTCCTACCTTCCCTGTATTGTCTGTGTATATGCCATTATTGTCTCACTGTTGTCCTCCATGTTGTGTTGTGCGTCCAGTGCCCATCCTTCCTGCCCTCCAGGGGCCTTTGTCCTGTCGCAACTGCAACCCTACCTTTGCCTGCCACCACACACCAGACCAGCCCACAAAAAAAAGACACAGCCGCCTCAGCTGTTTCCTGCTCAACACATGCTCCCTCCATCAACACATCAAGGAGATCTGGGACCTGCTCGACTCCGTCTCCCCCGACATCGCCTTCCTCACAGAAACCTGGATGAAATCTACATCAGCACCGGACATCGCCACCACCATTGAAGACGGCTACAAAATCATCCCCAAGGACCGCACCACCAGACCGAGAGGAGGCATCAGTATCCTACACATAAACCCCTCTGTTTCACCACCAGCTCGGATGACAAAGTGACCCTCAGGGAGCATCTCCACTTCCAGATCCAGGCCAACCTGAACACCACCCTTCGGCAGGCCTCTGGGACCCAGTCCTTCTTTACGGAATCCCTAATCTACTTCATCGCACATTACGACTTCGCCTCCACGGACCACATCCTCCTCAGAAACCTCAATTTCCTCCTGGACAACCTCAATGACCAGCACACATCATCCCTACTGGACAACATCGCCACCATTGAACTCAAGAAACTAGTCACCGCCAACCCACTCAGCCTAACACACGCTCTACCCCATCTTCTCCACAAGCAACAACGTCTCCTTTAGCCGCATCTCTGAACTACAGTGGACTGACCACCACTGCATCCGTTTTTTCTTCACAAAACCTACCATACACCATCACGCCCACCACTTCCCATACAGAACTGGAACAAGGTCTCCAGTGACCACCTGACCACCTCCCTCATCAAAACCCCAACACCGACATCCATGGATGCCAACGACTCAGCACTCAACATCCACCTATGGATATCAAACTGTGCCAGCACACTGGCCCCCATCAGAAAACCTTCAGGCAAGCAAACCTCTAAGAAAGTCAGCTGGTTCTCTCCCGCCCTTCAAGAGTCCAGGTGCACCTGCAGAAAGATCGAGAAAAGATGGAGAAGCAGCAAGACCCTGGCAGACCATGCTGCCTTCAAAACCCAGTCACCGAACACCACCACCTCATCAAAATAACTAAGAAAACTGCCATACAGGAACACATCAATGCCAATGCACACAACAGCAAATAACTTTTCACCGTGGTCAAAGAATTCACCCAACCCGGCAATGAGACAGCAGACATTCTGCCTCCCAAGACCTCTGTGACAACCTTCCCACCTTCTTCCACTGCAAGATCAAGGCAATCTATAACAGTTTCACAAACAAAGACCCAACGACCTCACACTCAACCACCACACTCCAGACCCCAGCAGACCCTGCTCAACTTCTCCCCCCTCACAAATGATGAGATCTTCAAGATCATGAAGAGCATTTACTCTGGAGTCCCCTTGGATCCCTGCCCCACCACATCTTCAACAGAGCCACTGCCTCCATCGCACCCGATTTCTGCCCCACAATCAACTGCTCCATTGAATCTGCCACCTTCCCTGAAGACTGGAAACATGTCGAGATCAACCCCTGCTGAAGAAACCATATGCCGACCGACGGACCTCAAGAACTACAGACCCATCTTTCTGTTCCCCTTCACACCCAAAGTCATCGAGAAGGCTGTCAACGCCCAACTTTTTGAGTTAATCAAAATGAACAAAATCCTGGACCACTGCCAATCTGCATTCAGAAGCAACCACTGCACTGAGACTGCTCTCCTCGCTGCCACAGGTAACATCAGCATTCTCCTCGACAGAGGCAAGGCCGCAGCGGAATAAAGGCAGTATCCAGCTGGATGAAGAAAGCTGCTTCAAGCTCAACTCAGACAAGACCGAAGTCCTCAACCTGGGCCCCACACTCTCTGCCTGTGATAACTCCTTGTGGCCTGCAGTGCTTCCAATCCCTTCACAACCCCGGACCACGCATGGAACCTCTGCATCATCCTGGACGCCTCACTCTCAATGAACCACCAGATCAATGCCATCTCGTACTCCTGATTCCACAGTCTCCACCTGCTCCAGAAAAGTTGATTCACAATGAGTCCAGGAAAAAAGTCACTTACGCACTTGTCAGCAGCAGACTCAAGTACAGCAACGCACTCAATGCCGGCACCATGCAAAAACTCAAAAAGAAGTTGCAAAACATACAAAACGCTTCCTCCAGACTCATCCTGAATACCCCCCGCTGCAGCCTTATCACCGGCCAACTGCAAGACCTCCACTGACTGACGGTCAACAAAAGAATCACCTACAAACTCCTCACATGCACCTACAAAACCCTCCCTAATGCAGGACCCCTATACCTCAACCACTGCCTCTCCTTCCACACTCCCATCAGACATCTCCGCTCGGCCCATCAGGCCCTGACCACCATCCCCTGGATCCGCAGAACCACTGCTGGAGGAATATCCTTCTCCTATCTCTCTGAATAGACCTTGAACTCCCTACCAATGCATCTCAGGCAATCTCCATCTTTGCCTCAATCCAGGAAGGACCTCAAGACCTGGCTCTTTGATTGAACAGCAGACCTCTCCCCCTCAGCGCCTTGAGACCCTCAGGGGTGAGTACTCACACTTTACAAGCAGACTGATTGATTGATGTATTGGTGTTGTGAGGGAAGCCACAGCAACACCCATGGAATGCCCCTTTCACGCAGTGTTCTGCATGAAAGGGGCACATATTTGCAAGACCATGAAAAGCCACGCAAAGTGGCTATGTGTGGCCTTGTAAATATGCTGTGGGACATTGCACCACTGGAGCATCGAAAAAGTGACGCTCTGGATGCGCAAAAGTGCAGCTAAGGCCCTCGTAAAGGAGGCCCAAGTGTTTTACAAACTTCTGCCATTGGGCTATTCTTTGGCTTCATTTGGGTGATATTTGTGCTACATTTTGGCTTTGTATTCTCTGGTGGCCATCTTGGAAAACTTATTTGTTAGGAAGCTCTCTAAGTTCTTAATTTACTGCAGTTTCTTCACTAGAAAATGCTTTCAGTTTTCCACTTCAATTCCATCAAGATGGTATTCAGATATCCCACACTCTTGGCATAAATCCTGAATGATAGCACTCTAGTTGCTCATTAAAACACTGTAGTAAAGCTGCTGATCACCACTGTGTTACCAGTTTGGGCTAATTCCCCGCTCAAATGGGTGATATGTTCCCATTTGTGCGGGGAAAAACCATAACTGAGGGTGACAGAATTTTGGGCTCCCAGGTCAACTCCCTCCCAGACCCCTACCTCTCAGGCAGCAGCCTATCATGGCCACACCTACAAAAATGGCACAAGCAGTTACATTAAGGCGCGAGGAGCCATCATGCCCCTTAATGTAGCTACTTATTTGCTATTGTCACCATTTCCCAGTGGCGTTTCGTGGCAGGGCCGTCATTGTCATTCAGTACGTGAAAACGCTTCTAATGACGGGCCTGTTTGAAAGGAATCCTGCCCAGTGTGTATCCTATCCTCCAGTAACGGAGTGACCTGTGGTCAGGAAGAGAGTCAAGCTTCGCAGTGACTGGTCCTGAAATAGAAAGTCTCCTCTCCTTCTCCTCTTTTATGTCAGTTGCCGCGTGCTTAAGGCCTGCTATGAGAGCAAAAGGAAGAATGCTAAAAACACTAAGAGAAATCTGTTGGTTAACCCACCTTGTGCAATGATTTGTGTTTTGTCTAATAGCAGTTTTGACTTACTATCAAGTAGCACAGAGGGGTAATGTGCCTGCTGCAGAGCACACCTCTTGTTACTTCACCTTTTTAAGCTACAATTCTGCTGACATAATGCAGTAAGATAAGAATCAAAATCCTGGATCTGCATGCTCACTGCAAGGCATAGGTTTAGAACCTTACAGTTTTTCTCATTCTTTTGATATTCTAGGATTGCTACAAAGGTTTCATTTGGATAGCAATATCATCTTTTTTTGTATTAACAACACCAACTACTGTATTTTTTTGTGTGTTTCTCCAGACCAAGCACTATTAACATAGAATAGCTATCAGGCTGAATATGTGACTCCCACACCTTTTAACCCTCATTCTCTTATGTAACATTCCTTGTACATTAATGTATGCTCTTCTATAATTCATTGTATAATATATGTGTGGTATAAAGTGCTCTGACACATTACGCTTGCTCTGGGATGAGTAGAGCTACAAAAGAAATTACATTTAAAAAAGTACAATTTACATTTTTAATAAAGTAATGATAGATACAGAGGGAAACCACAGAGATTCTTATAGTGTCTGTGTATCTCACATACAGGGGTTGTACTTAGCCCAAATCCTGCCTCCAAATCATAGCTTTTCTAAGCGCTTGCGAAGAGATAACAAAATGGGTGCTTTTTCCCCCTTGTTTGCATTGGCATCTAGCTTTAGGTGTGCAGATAGCGCCCGGTTTGGATGAGCCACCAACAAAAGGAGGGCTGAAGAAACACATTAAAGAACATATTTTGAATATATATTCGAATCGTCAGTATTCTCTGGTGCACTATCCCATGTGCTATGAAAGGGGGGTGGTGTCCGTCTAAGCAAGAACCGTTTGTTGGTCCCAGGTGAAGTCAAAATAAGAAATACATATTATAGTCTATAGGTTGCTCCTCTGAAAGTAAAGCAGATAAGTTGCGGGTGCTTCTGAATAAGCCCTAAAGTCTGCAAATTACTTTGGGACAAATTCAGCATATTCCACTATCTCTGGCCCAGATCTAGATCAATAAATGCTACTGACTATGGGCCAGATGTAGGTGGCCGAAAATAGCCATTTACCGATCGGTAACGGCCGAATTCAGCCGTTGACATGTAGGGGCCCTTAAATGTTGCATTTTCGGTAATTGTACCGAATCGGTAATTTTACCGATTCGGTAAAATTACGGATTCGGTAATTTTACCGAAAATGCAAGATTGAAATGTGGGTAGCCAATTTTCCATTGGCACATGGCTTTCAGAATCGGTATTTTACCATGGAATACAAATCCATGGTAAAATACCGATTCCTGTGTTCATGCACATCTGTGCATGTACACATGTGCCATGTGACAGACAGACGTGCCCTTAGGGCATGTCTGTGTGCCACATTGCACACATGCCCGTTTTGGGGGTGCTAGAGGGTGTCAAAGTGACACCCCCTGCACCCTTGACAAATTCGGTATTTACAGATTTGGTAAATACCGAATCGGTATTTGAATTGAATCCTATGGGCTTCAAGGCCCATAGGATTCAATAGAAAATACCGATTCGGTATTTACCGAATCGGTAAATACCGAATTTTTAAGGAATTGGAAAAAAATCCAGATGTTGGTACCTACATCCCATTTACCGATTTTGAAATACCGAATCGGTAAAATTCGGTAATATTCGGTATTTCAAAATCGGTAAATGTGATTTACCTACATCTGGCCCTTAGTCCCCATAAGATTCTGCACTAATGAAACATTTTTATTTCTTTGCCCCAAACATTTCACAACAAGATAAGTCTAATAGTAACTTCTTTTTTTTGGGAGGGGGGGGGGGAGTTCTATATAGCACGAACTAGACCCGAAGGTATCAGAGCGCTTTACATGAGCACCAATTGCATTACAGACGGGAACAATATTTTTTGTTGGGCACATGGGGCCTCATTTATGAAAAGTGACGCATCGCTGCGTGAAAACAGCGATGCGTCACTTTTCACTGCGCCCTCCTTGCGACACCAATGATGCGTCATATTTACAGTATTATGCATCATGGCGCAAGGAGTTACAGATACGTCAGTATTTCTGACGTATCTGTATGGCGCAAAAGTGACGCATTGCTGGAGTGTGTCACAAAAGTGACGCAACTCCAGCAATGTGTCCTTTCACATGAGGCAAGCCCCATGTGAAAGGGCCTGCATCAGTCTTACGCCTCCTGTGAGGCAGGGGTAAGAAATTGACGCATTTGTGTCCTAGAAGTGGCGCAGTGAAATCTTATAGATTTCACTGCGTCACTTCTATGACCCATTCTTGCGTCAGAACCACCCCCTGCATAGATTATACCTGGCGTAGGTATAATGTAGCGCAGGTGTTTACAAAGTGACTCATCTACCTAGATGCGTCACTTTGTAAATATGGTGCAACAAGGCACATTTTTTACGCCACTGGTGCGTCACAAAAAACGACGCACCGGTAGCGTCACCAGCTTCAAGGTCGACCACCCTAGCCGTTAGGCCACATCCTCCCCCCAGTTCTCCTGGCAATCTTATTTGTTCACAACAAGATGCATTTTAAAATATCACATGGTACAGAGATCTTTGTGTTCACAATAAGAACCAAGCTACAATATTACTTTAATAACTGATAGTTAATACACTTGCTGAAATAATGTTTGTGCATTCTAGTCAAAGGTTCGACTCGCCTTAAAATTGCATAGAGGGTCAATGTGCCTGCTGTAAGGCACAGAATGAAACATACAGATTTTTTTTTTAATGTAGATAGCTCAGTTGTTTACTGTTTGTATTGCAGAGATCGTTGTCACAAGTTAAAATATTTGTCATTTTGCATCCATAAACAAGCAGAGAGTGAAAGCCTGGTGCTGAAAGGAAGCGATGACAACTGAGATATGCAGATGGAGGATTTCGGTAATATGTGGGGGAGAAAAAGGGCCTCATAGCTTGAGCCTCACCTGTTTCAATATGCATGTGTGCCCTACAGAGAAGGCAAGGATCGGATGTGGGCAGGCTCTAAACCTTAATGACCCACTGGCTAGCACTGTGAGAAACTCAGATGCTTTTAGTATTAGGTCTTTTTATCATACCCCACCTTAAACATCCACCCTCACCTTGAACTCTTCGAGACACCTGGGGGTTACTCATTTTATAATACACACCATACAAGTGTCATATATTGCATGAAAACAAAACTACAGAAAAGCACCTGGAAAAAGAAATTACTCGTAGGTAAAGAATAGTGAAATGAAAATGAAGGTGACCAGTAAATAGGAACTGCGTTGCTGGCATGGATTATATGAGGTTTTTTTTTACAGTCACTGTTGAGAAATGTATCAATGTTTTTTAAAATTTTCATTAAATTTGAGGACATGAATATAGGACCGTTAGTGACCCATTTCGAAGTCAGTTATAGAATCTGCAGTGTGTAGGTGATAGGTTTAAAGGAGCTGCACAGCCTAATGAGATTGCACTGGTCAATGTTGATATTAGAGGCAGTGCTAATGATGAAGGAGAATGGAATTGAATGGGACAAGTGGAGTGATGACAGTGTCATCAGACTTGAAGGAACGTTAGTGTTGAGATGTTGGGAGAGGGTATCACCTAAGGTTTTGGAAAGGGGTCTTTTTCTTTTCCGCTAGCACAGTTTACATTTCGTCCCCAAACAAACCCACCCATTTCTTGCCAAAACTGGGAGCTAATCTTTGCTGAAACACAAAGGCAATGTAAATGTTTTAGTGTCACAGTAAGTGGTCATGGTCAAAGACTTCGGAGTGGAGGGCAGAGTACTATTCAGAGTAAGCGACAATATCTTTTTTGGCCTTTGTACATTTTCATGGGAGGGAGTGGGCCTCTAGTCAAAGTTTGTCAAACAGTTGTGTTGGAAATGCTTTAACGCCAGGTTGGTTTCTTTATATGCGTATCATTATGTGGTGTTAATCCTATGAGATCTATGAAATGCATTAAATGTCTTGTTTGAGGAGCCATATCACCTAATGAATTTCAATGTTTCCAAACTTCAAATTCAATAAAATAGGTTTTAGTCTGCTCTTGTATAGTTTGTTCATCAATGCTGGTTCAGGTTCGATTTGTGGGGACCGAAGTAAAAGTTGGTTCCTAGTGGGGATTGGTGTTGAGAATCAGTAGTTACTAATAGAATTGGGACAACATGATTGCATAAGTGCCCATTGAACCTCCTTCCACTACATGCACATTGAATAGAAATAAGAATTATGTTAAAAATATTTCCTGAAGGCGGTTTTTGGCTATGTTGAGAGCTGTAACTTTGGGCTGATTTCTGGGTTGTAATTGGTCTGCGTTGGGCTGAATTTGTGCTTGAACTTGGACAGCCTTGGGCTTGGGACGGGTCCCAAAATATGGCAACACTGGATCATCAGGGAGGTAACTGTCAGTCTGCTGCGGATGTTGAAAGTGCATGTTTCAGTCTGCATGTCAGAACGTTTGAATGATATTGAAGAGGAAGATATTTGAGAACTCACTTAAATTTTATTTTATTTTATTTTGACAGTTTTGTATAGCGCGAACAAGACCCTTGCGGGTATCAGAGCTCTTTCCAAGGCACAAAAAGGCAATATGATAAATGCATACGAATATAGTGACTTTAGCAAATACATGTCTGGTAAAAGTTAGCGACTAAACACATAACAACAGTATACATCTCAAGTATACATCTCAAAAGTTCAGGTGAATCTTGCTAAGAGAATCGCTTTCACTTCTTTTTTGAAGAATGCAGCGGATCGAATCAGTCTAGTTTCAGCTGGTAAGGCGTTCCAAATCCTGGGGGCCATTCCTGAGAAGGTACGGTTGTAGTTTTTTTTCTTGGAGAAACGTTGTGGTTTAAGTAGAAGGTTCTCAGAACTCCTAGTTGTTCTACTACCACCCAATAGTACTAGTTTCTCCGCTTGGTATCTTGGTGTTTTTTGGTGCAATGCTCTATGGGTCATACAGGCAATTTCAGGTGGATTCTGGCCTCAAAAGGTAACCAGTTGAGGGCACGAAGGTCGGGAGAGATATGGCAATTTCTTCTGGAGCCTGTGATGAGTCTAGAGGCTGTATTTATTGAGGCTCTTAGAGGAGCGGTTGTGGATCTGGGTAGGCCGCAGAGAGCAACACTTCCATAATCCACTCTGGGAATTACTAGCGCTTGGACTGCCTGTTTAAAGTCCTTTGCGGGTATGAATGGGTATGAATGGTTTCAGGTTTCTCAGGGTGTTCATCTGAATATTGGCTCCTTTAGTTGCAGCGCTGATGTGTTTCTGCATGTTTGTTTGGGGGGAGCGATGAGGAGGAATTCTGTTTTTAGTGTGTTAAGTTTTAGATGGTTGTTTGCCAGCCAAATCTGTGTTTTTTGGAGCGTTGAGTTAAGGGATTTGATGTCTTCAGTAGTGTCGACCTTAATGTAGAGCTGTGTGTCGTCAGCGTACATGTGATATTGGATGTTTGAGGAGTTGAGGAGCTCAGTGAGTGGTTCCATAAACAAATTGAAGAGTGTAGGGGAGAGGGAGGATCCCTGGGGTACTCCCAAAGAGACTGGGGTGGGGTTAGATAAGGATTGGTTGATCTTAAAACTCTGCGTTCTGTCTTGAAGGAAGGAAGCAAACCAGTTAAACACTCTTCCAGATAAGCCCATTCTATTTTTTAGGAGCTCGAGGAGGTTGCTGTGTTTGACTGTATCGAAGGCTGAGGATAAGTCAAGTAGGATTAGCAAACAGGTTTTGTTTTGGTCCAGTATTTGTAGGGCGGCATTGATGATGTGGGTCATAGCTGATTCGGTGCTATGCCCAGATCGAAAGCCTGATTGGAATTGATCTAGCAGATTGAAGTGGTCGATATGGTTACTGAGCTGTATGTGAACGCATTTTTCGAGCAATTTCGCCAGGGTCGAAACGTTGGAAATGGGGCGATAGTTGTTCAGGTCTGACGGGTCAGATGCAACTTTCTTTAGAATGGGGGTTACCTGGCTAGTTTTGAGGATGTTGGGGATGGATCCTTACAAAAAGGAGGCAAGTATAATCCTGGTCCATAGGGGCACCAGCTGTTGCATGAAGGTCTTTAAGTGGGTAGCTGGGAGAGGGTCTGTGAAATGGTTAGAGGGTTTCCGTGCCATGAGCGTATTTGGGATCGCGTCTTCGCTGTAGAGGTTGAAGGTGGTCCAGGAAGCATTGTTCTACACCGCACGCAGGAATACATGGAGCACTCGGACCATTGCATCAAGAATCCCAGCGCAGGAGCAGTCCCGACAATCGCCGTGGACCCAGCTACAGGCCACAACGGAGCAGTCTCCCCTGGCGTCTGGGATCCCGCATCCCCCCGAGAGGACCCCTGCGGCAACCTCGAGGTAACCAGCACGAGTGTCACCGCTCCAGCGACCCCTCCCATTCCCTGGCAACACGCATACGTTTGAGCAGCTCTGAGCTGCATTTGTTGCTATCACCAGCTGAATAGCCGAGACGGTGGAACACTCGGTTTATCCAATAATGCAGTGATTGATTGATCATCCGTTGGGCACTATAAACCTCACGAGTGAACGGGCAGTGGAGGGGCACCCAGTGCATCATTTTGAGATAGATTGAAGTAGGGAATGAGATAACCCCCACCATTTTTCATTTTGTTTTTCACTGCATTATGTAGATATGGCTCCGCAAACTAACTAATTGGTTGTAGGGGTAACAAAACATAAAAAAAGGACAAGCCCTCAGCAGGATCGTCAGACACAAAGCAAGGACCAATATGCTCATAGAAATGGACAAAGGACCATCCTTGGCTAGTTTCGTAGTATGGAAAGAGTAATAGGACTAATGCTCTGTTCCTTTCAGCACTAGTTAAAATAGCAGCCATCTTGGAACGATAGATTCATTATTCAACGTTCACAGAGCTTATCCACTGCTCTCAATTCACAACACTCTAACCCACAAACTAATTGACATTATTCAACCCGTTACATAAAGGGAGACCTTCAGCTTCGCCTTTCCACAACTCCCATACCAGATTATGGAGCCTATGGGCCCACACACCTATTCTATCAACTACCCTCCAAACCTCACAAAGAAGGGGGCCAAAAGCTTCAAACATTGTCTACTAAAACTGCACCCAGAAACCACGATTTCTGACCCTTACTTCTCAAATATCACAGGACACATAACTAACGACATCATCTTCTACACCAAAAGGAGGGCACAATGGCGGAAAGCCTTTCTCGCCCATTTCTCTATTGCATCAACCAAAAAAAACGTGCATGGCCTCACACTAACTATCACTCCTTCCTCGTTCTACAAAGCAATTGCTACTTTTACCATTTATCACACTGGGATTATCCTCATGCAGTCAGCAGACCATAACTTGAATCTACTGGACAACATCTTCCCTAGCACCAAACGAAGGTTGCAAGATCCTATTCTGCTCCGCCTGCAAACCATTCTCCGACCACTCTGACAGACTCTTCATCTGACGCCCCTTCCCCCTTCCCTAACCCATTCACTATTACTCACATCACATTGCCCTCAGCTCTCCCCCATGCCCCGCAGCCCACAATACCCCTATCCTTCTCAGCAACAGCACTACAGCACTAACCATCATTTCTATGACAAACTGAACCCCGTAATTTTTTTTATTTTCTAAATTGAACGTTTAAAATGTTACCTTTTTGATTCAATTAAGATGGTTACAGGTGTGCCATACTTTTGGCATACGTAAGACTATTAGCACTCTAGTTGTTCTTTAGAACATTCTGGGAGGCTGCTGTAGAACACAAGGGAATCAATTGACAAGCTGCTCTTGTTGGAAGCACATGATTTGCTGAGAATGTCAGGTGTTATTTTCATATGGCTGAGAAAGATAGTGTGAATTCACAGTAAATATGCTTTCATTTAAGTTCCTAGAGAACCATCCATAACCTCCAAAGGAAAATCATCATAAAACAGTTTTCTCTCAAACATGCTTCATGAAATCCCAGCAGAAGGTCAGCATTTTTCATAGGGTTATCATCTAACAACACAGCACAAGTCCAGAAATTAGTATGTACCATAAACAAATGATTCATATTGTAACTAATACCTGTTATCACCCTTTATATCACAGCTTTCCAAACTTTTCATGTTGGTGACACACTTTTTGGAGATGCATCATTTTGAGACACAGTAAGGCAGTGTAGCAAGCGAGCGTAGCGAGCGAGCCCGAACCACCTAAGGAGGGTTCGGGGGGTTCTCACTCACACTTTCTGTCTCCCTCTCTCGCTCTCTCTAACTGTCTCCCTCTCTCTGTCTCCTTCCCTCTCTCTCCCTCTGTCTACCTCCCTCGGTCTCTCTCTGTCTGTCTCGCTCCCTCTGTCTCCCTCCCTCTGTCGCCCTCCTCCCTGTCTCCCTGTGTCTCCCTCTGTCTGTCTCCCTCCCTCTGTCTGTCACCCTCTGTCTTTCGCCCTCTGTCTCCCGCTCTTTGTCTCCTGCTCTCTGCCTCCCTCTGTTTCCATCCCTCTGTCTTCCTCCCTCTGTCTCTGTTCCTCTGTCTCCCTCCCTCTGTCTCCATTCCTCTGTCTCCCTCCCTCTCCCCCTCTGTCTCCCTCTCCATCTGTCTCCCTCTCCCTCTGTGTCCCTCTGTCTGTCTCCATCTGTCGGTCTCCCTCTGTCTCCCTCCCTCTGTTTCCCTCTCTCTCTGTCTTTCTCTGTTTCCCTCTGTCTGCCTCCCTCTGTCTGTCTCCCTCTCCTTCCCTCTGTCTCCCCCTGACTGTCTCCCTCTGCCTCCCTCCCTCTGTCTCCCTCTCTCTCTGTCTCCATCTGTCTCCCTCTCTCCCTGTCTCCCTCCCTCTGTCACTCTCTCTCTCCCTCTCCCTCTCTGCCTCTCTGTCTGTCTCAGTCTCTGCCTCCGTCTGTCCCTGCCCCTGTCTCTGCCTCTATCTGTCTGTCTGTCCCTGCCTCTGTCTGTCCCTGTCTGTCCCTGTCCCCCTCTCTCTGTCTCCCTCTCCATCTCTGTCTGTCTGCCCCTGCTCCTGTCTCTGCCTTTATTTGTCTCTGTCTGTCCCTGTCTGTGTCTGTCTCTATCTCAGTCTGTCTCTGTCTCCCTCCCTCTCGGTCTCTCTCTCTGTCTCCCTCCCTCTCTTTCTGTCTTCCTCTCTCTGTCTCCCTCCATCTCTCTCCTTCTGTCTCCCTCCCTCTGTCTGTCTCCCTCTCCTTCCCTCTGTCTCCCCCTGACTGTTTCTCTCTGCCTCCCTCCCTTTGCCTCCCCCTCTCTCTGTCTCCCTCTCTCTATCTGTCTCCCTCCCTCTCCCTCCCTCTGTCACCCCTGTCTCCCCCTCTCTCTCTCCCTCTGTCTCCCTCTCCGTCTCTCTGTCTCTGTCTGTCTCAGTCTCCGCCTCTGTCTGTCCCTGTCTCTGCCTCTATATGTCTGTCTGTCCCTGTCTGCCTCCCTCTGTCTCCCTCTCCATCTCTGTCTGTCTCCGCCTCTGTCTGTCTGCCCCTGTCCCTGTCTCTGCCTCTATTTGTCTCTGCCTGTCCCTGTCTCTGTCTGTCTCTGTCTCTAACTCTCTCTGTCTCTGTCTCCGTCCCTCTCTCTGTCTCTCTCTCTGTCTCTCTCTCTGTCTCCCTCCCTCTCTGTCTGCCTCCCTCTCTCTATCTCTCTCCCACCTTCTCTCTTGCTGTCTCCCTCGGTTTCACTCTGTCTGTCTCACTCACTCTGTCTGTCTCTCTCTCTCTCTCTCTCTCTCTCTCTCTCTCCCTCTGTCTTCCCCTGACTGTTTTCCTCTGGCTCCCTCCTTCTCTCTCCCCTTGTCTCCCTCCCTCTGTCTGTCTCCCTCCCTCTGTTTCCCTCCATCTGTCTCCCTCCATCTGTCTCCCTCTATTTGTCTCCCTCCCTCTGTCTCCATTCATCTGTCACCCTCCTCCCTTTGTCACCCTCCTCCCTCTGTCTGTCTCCCTCCCTCCCTCTGTCTGTCTCCCTCCCTCTGTCTGTCGCCCTCTGTCTCCCTCCCAATGTCTCCGTCCCTCTGTCTCTGTTCCTCTGTCTCCCTCCCTCTGTTTCCCTCTGTTTCCCTCTCTCTGTCCCTCTGTCTGTCTCCCTCTGTCTCCCTCTCTCTCTGTCTCCCTCCCTCTGTCTCCCTCTCCCTCCATCTGTCTACCCCGGACTCTCTCCCCCTGTCTCCCTCTGTTTCCCTCTCTCTCTGTCTCCCACGGTTTCCCTCTTTCTCTGTATCCCTCCCTCAGTCTGTCTCCCTCTGTCTCCCTCTCTCTCTGTCTCCCTCCCTCTGTCTCCCTCCCTCTGTCTGTCTCCCTCTGTCTCCTTCCCTCTGTCTCCTTTCCTATTCCTCCGTCCCTCTGTCTCCGTCCCTCTGTCTCCGTCCCTGTCTCCCTCCCTCTCTCCCTCTCTCTCTGTCTTCCTCCCTCTATCTCCCACTGTCTCCCTTCCTCTGCCTCGCACCGTCTGCCTGTCACCCTCTGCCTGTCACCCTCTGTCTGTCACCCTCTGTCACCTAACCCCTGCTTCCCTGGCACACACACAGCCACAACTGAGTACTTTGCAGGTCTTTAAAAGACCATTTACTTGTTAATGAGGCTTTGTTGTAAATTGCCCGGCCCCATAGAGACCCATAGAGCAGAGTGTCTCAGAGTCTGCGCTGCTGAGGCGGACTCTGAGACACTCTTTCAAAGGAATGCCTCTTAATTACCAGCAGTTATGTGCTAAGTGCCCTTAATACTGGTGTCATCCCGCGACACACCCACAATTTGCAGACGACACAGTACTGTGTTGGGACACACAGTTTGGAAAGCTCTGCTTTATATGTTCTCCTTTTTGTGACCTTCAAAACCTGCAGTTAACTACAATGCATTTCAGTTGGGTGTCATCATGTATATTGGTCCTAAGATGGCTGCCAGCACTTCCTGGTTGAAGTGCTGACAGTCAATCAGATCTCACCATGAGATCTGTGCTAATGCCCTGCCCAGACATGCAAATTCCTTTTCCTTCAATATCTCAAAAACTACTGAACGGATTTGTACCAAATTACAAAAAGGTTGCTTTCTGGACCCAGATCTAGCATTCTGCCAAATTTGTTATACTTCCATCCACTGGTTCGGGCTGTAGGCGTTGTTAAAAATCTCAATGGGAATTAATATAGGAAACGCACTTTTTATTACCCCCCCTCCTTTTCTCAGCCATCCCTTGACTGCTCATCCCGAAACTTTCCATGCACAACTAGAATCAGGAGCTTTGGAAAAATTCATGAAGATTTGTTGAATGGCGCCAAAGTTAAAAGGAAGTAAAAAAACAA
Organism: Lissotriton vulgaris; assembly: GCF_964263255.1. NCBI lineage: Eukaryota > Metazoa > Chordata > Amphibia > Caudata > Salamandridae > Lissotriton > Lissotriton vulgaris. Next base: position 907,026,080 of record NC_141695.1, read on the forward strand.
TTTCCTATGGAATTTAGGACGTAACTATAACTACCTATTGGTGACAGCCAGTAGGTAATATATATATATACACACACACATGTTGATGTAAAGTAGACAATACTGTGGTATACTATGTAGTGCTCATCGTAATATTATGTAGTCGATATAATGATATGGCTATATTGGGGAGGCTATATAGTGGGGTATACCAAATGTTTCATTTTGTGGTCACCTACCTATAATAAAAGGTGAGCTATGTGCATTAGGACACCAAAGAGAACTGACATCTTTAGACTGATACAGTTTGATCACAACATATCTGATTGCTGCATCAAAGTGTCTGTAGATCTTAAAGCCTAGGTGCCCTAAAATATTTAAAGTGCAACCAGGAGGGGCTGGGACAAATTTAATTTTTTTTAAATTTTGTATAATTTGACTTATTATACACGATAAGCTAAAAGAATCTACTCGAGGACGCTTAAAAATGTAACACCTATCTATGCCATCAGGCACTACTACCCTGGGTCTTTGGACGACCGTCACAATAGGATGCTTCCAAACACTCCAACGTTAAACTCTTTCACCACTGTGGGCATTGAAGGACTCTAAATACTTATAGCATTTGTTAGACTCAGTGGTTTCTGGCTGGCTGGGATGCATCAAAGTCAGAGAGAATCCACCATCTTAGATAGGATGACTTTGATACACTTGTCTGATAACCCATGCTCACCCTTGGGGAGCTTGGCACAGAGCAGTCTAGGATATCCTCAGGGTCAAAGTGTAAAGTATTGGCACAACACGACTCTCGCAACACAGAGTACACTACAAAAAGACTCCACACCATATGTATAAAACACTGGTCTTTGTATTACAAACACATTGGAATCAAAATGACGTCTACATTGGATACATGATTTACAGTTACAAGCAACTGCTGAACTCTCCCATTAGCAGCATAACAGCATGAACATTTATATATTAGTCATAGGTATTCACATGCCCCGTTATCCCCTCAAGCTCATTACCAACATAAACCCATGTGCTTACTTCCCCGAGGTGTTCACAATCCAAGCAATTCCTCCCACATCAAAAGTGACAGAAACATATATGGAAGCTGTTCAGAGGTATTCCATTTTCCGGGTAACACATTAGCAAAAATCACAACATTCCCAATATAGCATACCTTATACAGTTGTAATTGTCAAGAAATCACAGGTTTTCACAATGCCTCATGACCCAGCCCTCAGTCAGTCAAACTACACCCGCCAATAATACACGTTGCACCCGCGGGTGTAGATTAGATTGTCGGGACCACCTAAAGCGGATGGAAATATTTACTTGGTTATGTCCATCCAGATTAGGCCTTCAGGCACCCAGGGGCACCTTCATGAGTGTGGGATCACTTTTTCCCACTTAGACAAGAGACTGTGACATCAGAAGCTGACGTGCTTCCAAATTGGAGAAATGTTTCCCCTCAGGTACGAGCTGCAGTTGCTCCAGGCAGCCAGCCGTGGGTGCACACATGGCACAATGAGACCCCTCGGGCCCTCAGGTGAGGAGGCTGGGAACCACAGATGGAGGCTGAGATGTCAGGCACTGTTGTCCTCCTGATCTGAAAGTCAGAGACAGTCTAGGCTTCCAGCTAAGGTCCTGCAGCCTTGGCAACCGCCCCCCAAAAGCCTTCGGGCACCACAGCCTATGGAGTGTGAGCTAGCACAGGCTTCTGGTTGCAAGCAAAGGTCCCTCAGACTCGTCAAACTTCCCCAGCACTCCTCAAACTTCTCACATTCCGGCACCCCAGGTGGCCCTCCGATCTTCACGAGCACACTCCTTTGCACAGCTTGATTACGGCATTTGTCAGGACAGTCCTTGTCCCAACCGAAGATCACTTCCACCCGTTTCCCCCCACACCCTGCACAGTCCTTATGATCTTGCGGAAACGGGAAGATCCTTTCTGTCCCTGGGATCTCGTGGACAGAAGGCCAGCCAACTGGCCCTTGGAGAGTGCTTAGGAACCTGGGGGATGGCAGTTGGCAATTAGCTGCAGGCCAGCAAAATCTGGGCAAAATCCGCCAAGTGACTTGCCCCTTGCCTGGAGCACGACCAGCCCCAGGCCACCACAAGTCTGTGGATAATCCAGTTGCAGTCCCGCCTGCCCCAATGTCTCCTCTTGTCGATGTCTCACCATCGTACCAGCATAGTGTGGTTCTAATCCCAAAAGCGTTCCTAAATCCAGAGGGCAGAGCCCCAGCAGTTATACCCACAAAGGCCTTTGAAGATGAGATCCATTCAAAAGTCTATCTTTGAAATGGGCAAGCCCTCTCTAAATGTTGTTCTGTCTACCAACCTACCCTAGGAGGCTTGATCAATATCTTTAGTGGGGCCAAGACCCTGCCCCTTGGAATATAGGTGCCAATTCTACCCCCTCGTATCCTTCCCAGGAGGGCCCCTTAGAGTCAGAGGTTTGCAGTGTCCCTTGAGTTACTAGGTTATAGCCTTTTATCAGGAATGCACAGATATAGCTGTCGACCCAACACCCAGATGTGGATTGCAGATAGACTGACAGGCAAAAAGGCACACAGAGCCACAAGCACAGACCAGCCCCAGGCCACCACAAGTCTGTGGATAACCCAGTTGCAGTCCCGCCTGCCCCAATGTCTCCTCTTGTCGATGTCTCACCATCGTACCAGCATAGTGTGGTTCTAATCCCAAAAGCGTTCCTAAGTCCAGAGGGCAGAGCCCCAGCAGTTATACCCACAAAAGCCATTGAAGATGAGATCCATTCAAAAGGCTATCTTTGAAATGGGCAAGCCCTCTCTAAATGTTGTTCTGTCTACCATCCTACCCTAGGAGGCTTGATCAATATCTTTAGTGGGGCCAAGACCCTGCCCCTTGGACTATAGGTGCCAATTCTACCCCCTCGTATCCTTCCCAGGAGGGCCCCTTAGAGTCAGAGGTTTGCAGTGTCCCTTGAGTTAATAGGTTATAGCCTTCTATCAGGAATGCACAGATATAGCTGTCGACCCAACACCCAGATGTGAATTGCAGATAGACTGACAGGCACAAAGGCTCACAGAGCCACAAGCACAGAAATGCCCACTTTCCTAAAGTGGCTTTTCCACATTAGCAATGATGAATTTACTTGCACAACCGGAAAGGATTTGCCATTCAACTCATTGATATCTATAACTATACTGCTACACTTCTGCACTTAGGAAATACTGCTCAATAGCCTTTCCACTGGCCCTCCATATTAATCAATGCAAGAAGCAGGCCCCATCATACCAAACACATCATCCAGTGCCATTGACTACCAGTGCATGTAGCACACCCACGCACATGGCCTGATTCTTCCCAACACTGCACCCTATCCCCAGGGAGTACTACGAAGTGGAGAGAGACATGCAGAATCTTGGCAAGTAGCTTTATAAATGCCAACCCGTGTAATAGTAACCTGCTCACAAATGCCCTGCCAAAGAAAACCTATGGCACGGTTGAAAAGTTACCTCTGTGGGTGGCACAACCAGTGCTGCAGGCCCACATAGGACCATTTGAGCTACATGCCCTATGTGTATGTCTTACACCTAGACAAGGAACTTACTGCTAACTCAAATCAGTCAAATATGTGTACACCAATCACCACTATGTACATGAGAAGCACAACGCTTTGGCACTGAATAGCAGTCTCAAAATGCTCATAGCCCTGAGCCAGCAAAACAAGGGGGCATATTATCAAGCCTGTGCGCTAAAATTATCGCCTCTTTATCGGCCGAAAACGGCCGATAAAGCGGCGATTATGGGCTTGATAATATGCTCTGTGGAATTCCAATCGAAGCCCATGTTAGCTGTCTTCACATCTAACATGTGCTTCGATTGGAATTCCATAGAGCATATTATCAAGCCCATTATCGCCGCTTTATTGGCCGTTTTCGGCCGATAAAGCGGCGATAATTTTAGCGCACAGGCTTGATAATATGCCCCCAGGTCCTTACAGGAGGTCGTAAGCAAAAAAGATCAGGGGAGATCATGCCAAAAGATGCCAGGTTTAACAGGGTTACATTGTGAGAGTTGAATTTTACCTAATGATAAAAAATAAAATTACATTTGTTATTTCAAATCGCAGCATGGATGTGGATGCCTTAGAGTTGTAAAACACAATTTCCCAGCATTACAGTCCCATTAAAGCCACATAAACAAGAGTTCAGACCATGTTTGCACAAAGTGGAGAAGAATTACTAAAGTGGAGAAGAAATATTAACTATTAAACCAGGCACATTTGGTGTAAATAATGTAAGTGACTTACTTTAAGAGATTAGTATTTAATGCACAATGGTTAGAAAAAGTCCAATAAACAATATTTCATTATAGGGTTGGTGGAGACTTGCAAAAACATGAAATCACAGTGAAATCAGTTTTTTACACCACCATATTTTCAGCAAAATAACACCCAAACTCTTAATATTCACATATATATATATATATATATATATATATATATATATATATATATATCTCCATGCTACCAATTCTGTCACTTCAAAACAGAAATTTGGGCACACAGGAAGCTTCCATCGACGTTGTTTATTCAGCAGATGGTATGAAAAACAGACGCGTTTCGGATATACTCCTTCGTCAGTGTTGCACCAGTTAACAGTCAAACACCATTTTTAAACATTTCTGCGTCACCGAGATAACAATAGTGACCACGGGTTAACCCAGCGGAAAACTTCAGAGAGCGTCCGCCATCTTAACACAGTCAATGCTAAAATCCATTAATATAGGCATGTATTGGTTTCCAGGGAGGGTATAGCCAAAAAGTTAAAATTTCACTTTTTAAATCCACCCATATTGGTACAGGAAAGGCCATTGTAACAATCTCGCTGTGGATCGGCACAAGTCTACATGTAATCGGAGCCTGATGCACACAAAGTTACTTACAGAATATTTATCATGCGAGAGAAATCTACACTCGGATATTATACATCCAATTGCCCCATGGGTGGACAACAAAATATAGCCGTGTATCGGCATAACCAAATGCCCCTAAATATACCCATGTGGTGGAAAACATTGTCGTACTTATCATAAACCCCCCTACCAATAAACGTACAATACAAATAGATTTAAACTCAAGAAAAAGGGAGCATTGCACCATCGTAATGACATCATTCTTGGGGGTCACGGAAGTGAAACAACAGCCGTGCATGGGATCGAGGACGGTCCCACTTGCGGGGTCCATACAGGACTTGATTGTGTTCTTTCCGCACCACACTTCCCATAATACACAGTCTCATTTGAGCCTCCCATTGGTGGGTGTGTCATATGGAAAATGGAGAAGTGGGTTAGCGGTTGCGCACACCGCTTCCGTTAAAGCCCCTGAAGAGAGGCATATGGAGCTTCGAAACACGTCGGGCAGATCCATTACGGAGCGGCATCTACAAGCGGATCCCCGTCCTCACCTACACATAAATCAAGCTGCTGCTCGTGTGCTACTGAAAGGTGGACAACCTTGGAGCGACAAGTTATACGCGGCCGTCCAGCCGCGGAGTATGCACCACCCTGTCATCCTTGGGGGTCACAGAAGTGAAACAGCAGCCGTACACTGGATCGAGGACGGGCCCACTTGCGGGGTCCATACAGGACCTGATTGTGTTCTTTCCTCACCACACTTCCCGTAATACACAGTCTCATTTGAGCCTCCCATTTGTGGGTGTGTCATATAGTAAATGGAGAAGTGGGTTAGCCGTTGCGCACACCGCTTCCGTTAAAGCCCCTGAAGAGAGGCATATGGAGCTTCGAAACGCGTCGGGCAGATCCATTACGGAGCGGCATCTACAAGCGGATCCCCGTCCTCACCTACACCTAAATCAAGCTGCTGCTCGTGTGCTACTCAAAGGTGGACAACCTTGGAGCGATAATTTATACACGGCCGTCCAGCCGCGGAGTATGCACCACCCTGTCATCCTTGGGGGTCATGGAAGTGAAACAGCAGCCGTACATGGGAGTGAGTACGGGCCCACTTGCGGGGTCCATACAGGACTTGATTGTGTGCTTTCCGCACCACACTTCCCGTAATATACGTCTCATTTGAGCCTCCCATTGGTGGGTGTGTCATATGGAAAATGGAGAAGTGGGTTAGCGGTTGCGCACGCTGCTTCCGTTAAAGCCCCTGAAGAGAGGCATATGGAGCTTCAAAACGAGTCGGGCAGATCCATTACGGAGCGGCATCTACAAGCGGATCCCTGTCCTCACCTACACATAAATCAAGTTTCTGCGCATGTGCTACTCAAAGGTGGATAACCTTGGAGCGACAATTTATATGCTGTCGTCCAGCCACGGAGTATGCACCACCCCGTCATCCTTGGGGATCACGGAAGTGAAACAGCAGCCGTACACGGGATCGAGGATGGGCCCACTTGCGGGGTCCATGCAGGACTTAATTGTGTGCTTTCTGCACCACACTTCCCGTAATATAAAGTCTCATTTGAGACTCCCATTGGTGTGTGTGTTATATGGAAAATGGAGAAGTGGGTTAGCGGTTGCGCACACCGCTTCCGTTAAAGCCCCTGAAGAGAGGCATATGGAGCTGCTCGTGTGCTACTCAAAGGTGGACAACCTTGGAGCGACAATATATATATATATTTATTTATATATATATATGTTCGTTTAAAAACACAATTAAAATTGTTAAGGTAAGAAATGACACACAAAACATCATTGAGATTCATTAGTTGTGGTTAGCTTTGCAATGCATTATTTGTACAACTGCAAGGTAAACTATAACTCACACACCAAATGCAATGCTCATGACCTCATCATTGATGTGATAAATGCAGTTACAAAGGATGTTACAGGTCACATTACCCCCAGGTCCCTTATGTCCTCGTCCCATTCATTAACAAAGTGGAGATAACCACCTCACGACAGAAAAAAACAAGAGGAATGCTGGGACCCTAATACTGCCCCTCCGACTGGGAGTACATAAGCTGTACCTTTACTGCCTGTCGACAGATTGGACTGGGATGTGCTGGTGCTGCTCCTGCTGTGCTGGAGTGGTGGTCTTCTATCCTCCTCCCGCACGGCTGCCTGACTGTGCGGGCACAGGTTTTCCTGGGCTGTCTCCTGGCATGCCGGGCTTGCTGGTAGTCAGTCACTCTTCACGGCCGAATGCCACCAGGTCAGCCAGTCAGTCGCTGTTCATGGCCAACGCCACCCGGCCCTTTGCGGCTGGGGCATTGACTTTCGGTTCCTTCTGGGTCGCGGGCACGTCTCTCTAAGGCTTGGTCGGGTGGGGGATGTGCTGTGCTTGCCGTGTTTCTGCTGTTTCCTGCGCTGGCGGTGGTGGAGGCCTTGTTCCTGGTGATGGCCCCAGCCTTCAGTCAGTTCCACTTGGCAGTTTCTCTTTTCGCTGCCTGCAATGTTTACGCTGCACTTTTGGGCTTCGACCTGAATATACTGCAGGGCTGGATGAGACACTCATCCCTATCATGGACCAGGGCAGCAGCATACAATCTTGGTAGCCCTTTACAGTGCTTGGCCCCATTAACACCAAAAGCATCTCTTTTACGGCTGATTTCTTTGGGGTTCCTGGCTTGCTTGCGGGCGGTGCCGGGCTTCGGAGTGGTGCTCCCGGTATGGTACGCTGCCCTGTGGTGGGCCCGGGTGCTACGTGCTGTGCTGCTGCTCTGTTCCCTCTCTGGAGGCGGCTTCTTGGCTGGCTTACTCTCTGGATGTCCTGGGCAGGCTTGCTTTCGGGTGGTGACTCTGCTGTGCGCTTTGTCTCCTGGTGTTGCCGGGGTTTGTCTTGTGTTTCCAAGCGGGTCGGTGCTTTGGGGCCTCTGCGCAGTGGGTGCTGCGCCATGGGGGCCATGGGTGCTGTACTCCCTGGTTTCCTGTCGCACGCCTCCGACTTTGGGCTCCTGGCCTCCCTGTTGCTGCAACCCTGTTGCGCCCGCTCCTTGCCACCTCCTAAGGATTTTTCCCCTGTTTGCTGGTTGGCTCCGTTGGTTAGAGCGTGGTGCTACTTCCGCCACGGTTGTGTGTTCGTTCCACGTACGGGGGACTGCTTTTTATTTACGTAGTCCAGACAAGAGTTTCGGTGGGGGGCTTCCAACACACCTTGTAGGGCTGTTATTTGTTCTGGTCCTTTGCTGGGCACTGGTGGGTGTTGTTTGTACCTGGTCCTGGTTGGGTGTTGCTGGAGCCATATAAAGGGCTCTGCAGTCTGGCAGCCCCCCTTGCTGTGATACCCGCCTCAGCCCTGCTTTCTCTGCTGTGCTACGGTGCTGGTGGCGGCCTTGGTCCTCATGGGGTTCCTTGTCTGCGCCTGCCACAGTCTGGTCAGCCCTGGGTGGTGCAGCTGGGTCCATGCTCCTCTTGCACCTGCGTGTGGGGTCCTGCTGGGCTTGTGCTTGCAGCTTGGGTTGCTGCGCCTACCCTGGTCTCCTGGAGGCCTGTCACGGTCTGCCCCGCTACTTGACTGTGCCTGCGCTGCCCTGCTCCTTGGGGTGTTGCTGGTGTGGGTGCTGTGGTCTGGTCATGGGTGTGCTGGGTCATTGTGTCTGCCCGCCCTTTAATGAGCGACCTTGCCTCTGCTGCCGACTCTGTTCCTCTGCGGGCTGACTGTTCGGTTGCAGCTTAAGCTCCGCTTAGGGTACTGTGTGCATGGTTGGTCAGAGGTCGGTGCGCGGGGGGCTACCGGTTCATGTTCCTCCTTCCTGCTTCTCATTAGGGCTGCTCCTTCTTTAGGGTGGGGTGCGGTGTCCGCTTCCCCACCGGGTTTCCATGGGCTGCCCCTGGTGCCTACTGGGTCCGGGTGGCTCTCTTGGCCTGCTCCCGTCCGGTTCTATGGACTGGCCTCTCTGAGATTCCTGGGTTGGCGTACGCTGGGCTGCATCTTCCCCTCGGACTGCCTCCTTGGCGGCTGTCCTGTTTTCCTTTGCTCCGGCTTGGGGCTGCAGGTGTTTGTCCTGGGGCCTTCTGTGTGCTGGGTTTGCTTCGTGGGGGCTGGCTGGCTGGTGCTGCCTCAGTCTGCTTGCCTCTTACTTGGTGGGTGCTGCTGTCTTGGTTGCTCCTGGCTATGGCGCTTTCTGTGCGGTGTTGCTGGCTTCTGGGTTTCCTTGGTGTTGTCCGTGTGTTTCCCTGCATTTGCTGTGCCGCTGGCTCTGTGTAGGAAAGTAGGATCTGCTTACTTTGGTTACCCCCACTTTTTGCTGGTGTTTCACAGTTTCTCGACTTTAGTCTGGCTGGGGCCCTGCTAGCCAGGACCCCAGCCGAGCTGCTTCCTCTCTAAATTGATTGCATGTACAGTAGGTACACTCCAGATTGGGGACTGGGTTACTCTTGTGAGTCCCTAGTAGATGTACCTTAGGTACTAAGGGCATAGGTACCCCAGAGGCCTACCAAGGGCTGAAGCATGTATTATGCCACCCCTGGGAAGCCTTCCAAAATGGCACCACAGGTCTGCTACTGCAGCCTGGGTACGTTGGTGCATGCACCCCTTACTAAGATATAGGTTACCTATATCTACCTTTAATCACTGACACATATAAACATATAAATTACTCCTATGGCAGGCCTTGTCAATCCTGAAGGCAGAGTGCTTGGTTTTGTGTGAAAGGTTGCCCATGCATGAGCAGGGCCTCTCTGCAGCTTTCGGAGCCTATTCTCTGAGGCTGTTCTGTGATGCAGCCAGACCATATACTCTGCAATATAATCTCGTGGTTAATGCTAACTATGGAATGGCTGCATGGAAACATTTCATGTTTGGTGTCAAACACTTTGGAATACTACCCGCCCCCGCCCGTCTTGGCAGGGGGTAGAATTCCACCCTTTTAGAGGGAGAGACATGTACACACTGACCTAACCGGTAATAGTTTAAAAGAACCCTAGCATCACAAAATGGATGCTGCAGCCAAAGATACAGGTCTGAACTCCTGTTGTTGGACGGCTTTAGTGTATTAGGGCTGAGTGGGGCACCCTGAGAGTGCTTTTCAGACAGTGCTGGGGGCACAATAGGTGTACCTGTGCATACCCCAGTTCAAACCGGTTGCAGGGGCGCTCAGCCCCTGCTCTGGTGCGAAACTGGACAAAGGGAAAGGGTGTAGCCACCCCTTTTCCTAAATCCTTCCATAGGTCGGTCCCCAGAGTATGTCCAACCTCTTTCTTCAGTATAAGTTAGGGGACCCTGGCAACAGGACTTTAGATTACACCTGGACGAAACTCTGATACATATATCCTGGAACTTCAACATTCTACATAACTAGAAAATGGAAGAATATCCCTTGGGGTCAAGGTGTGATTCCCCTACTCAAACAGGCACCAAAGAGGCAGCTTGCCAGTCAATATTTTCAAAGGTCCCGCCGGACTCTGAAGTGTTTGCGACACAGAACACAGACTTTCAGACCTCTCAGAGGCCGAAACGAGATCCCAGAAAAGCTGAGACCCGCAGCCCTCACGAGTGACGTGGGACCAGAACTCCTGGACACTGTGCACATTTGCTAGTGCATTAACTTCCTGAGCTTTTCCAAAGTTGTGCATTGGGCTCCTTGTAGTACAAGCCCCAAGCACCATCTGCACCAAAGATTGTGGGCCTAATCTCCAAGAGTGTTCCGTGGGCCTGCTCCTTGCATTTCAGCTCGAGGCTCCTTTGCGATCCTTGGTCCATCAACTGGTGGGTCCCCTCGAAGGTAACTCTACTTTTCCGTGGGCTTCCCTGGTTTCTCTAGTTGTGCCCTGACTCCCCACCAAAGGGTGAGACCCTCAGACCTAGCTGGTCTGCACCAAAGCCAATCTCTTCTTTCTGCATGGGTTGCTGTTGCCAAGGCTTGTTGGGTCCAATCTAGAAACCGACACTGCAGCATTCGGCATCCTTCATGGGACAGCTCGAATCCAGCACCTGGTTATCATCGATGCCTCCTGGTCCTTGTAGATGAAGAGCCAAGCTTCATCTGCAAGCACCCGACATCGGTGGGCATCCGCTCATCGCCTTCCTGGTCACTAGCTAGTGACCCAGACTCTGTCCCCTCTGCTTTCAGGTTCTTCTCATCTTCAATCCAGACTTGGATCACTCCAGACACTTTCCACTTGGTCGCCAGCAGCATTTTTGCAGCAGATCTACATTGAAATCAACGACGAAACCCGACATCAAAAGACACCTATGCACTCGGCTTCCCTGGGTGAGGTAACTCGAGTACTCCGGTGCTCATGTGGGTGTTGACTCTAGAACCTCCTATATCTAAAGGGGTTTGCTCCAATTCCTCTTCTAAGTGTCCTTTATCCTTAAAATTCCAAACGCGACTTTCCTCATAGAAGTTAATAGTGATTTGCTGCTCTGTTCAGACACTGCACGCTTCCCCGTGGGTCCCCTGTGTCACTACCTTGGGTGGTTCCTGGTGGCCCCAACGGTTCTACAGGCTCTAGGGCTTGTCTCTATGTCAGTTGTGGTTCTTATACCACTTTCTTAATATATGGTTTGGCACTCCTCTAGGGCTCAACGTATATTGGGCTAATTTACTGTGTGCTAATTAAGTTTACTGAATGTACCTTTGCCTCTAGCCTCATAAAGAGACTATAGGGATGTGTTTAGAATAAATGCATATATTTTATATATATACCCGGTGTGGTTCTCCTTTCATTTTTTCATTCACAAGATTGTAGACTGGTAAAACAAGCTGCTTTACATTCCTCCAAGACTTAGCCTGAAGGCTGCTCCTCACAGCTACCACTAGGATAGCTTTCTATAAACGTTGTCTTTAACCTACCATCAATAAGGGACGTTTGGACTGGTGCAAGCTACCCACTAGAATAGTGGACAGCATATGCCAGGCCAACTTCTCACATTGGCGTGCATTGTGTGGGATTCCAGCTTGCCATTGTTTTACCAGATATCTTCAAGTGATTGATCATTTGAAAACCACTAAAGGTACCAGAGGTACATGTAATAGAAGCTTAAATACAGTAAGTTCTACTGAACTTAGAGTTGTGTGTCAAGGGCTTAGCACACCCTTTCTACAACCCAAGAGAGTTTAGTAGGTAAACAACTAGAGTAGGTAGTACATACACCACACCTCACTAGTTGTGTCTTCAAGGCCAGGAATCAGTGGATCCCTGCCAGATGTCAGTCTAGTACAGACATCCAAGTATGACACATTCCCCTTTCAAGAGTTAGGGCTCTGTGTGCTATGAGGAAATTGAAGACAGGTCAGAACCCCAACACCCAACGTCTCATAGAGGCATTAATGCTAGATGAGTTTAGACAGGCATCAGAGCCTGGAAGGGTAGGCAGTGGAGTGGGGAAGGCTGAAGATGAAGATACCAGTGGTTCAAACCGCCAAAGACTTAGGCTCTGATGCTGACAAGGCAGGAGACAATGTCCTAGACCTGGACAATTCAGCTCCTGCTGGAAATGAAGAAAGCCAAAGTGGCCCTGTCTTTGTCCCACCAGGAAGAGCTGGGGGTGTGCGTAGAAGGCCAAGATCTCCTTCACAGGAATAAAACCATTCTGACACATCTGTAGGGACCTCTGTCTATTCTCATAGGAGGGACACCTCTCTGGAGAAGAGAGAGAAACAGATGAGACTTGAAGAAGCTCAGCTGAGAATAAGGAGACAAAGAGTAGCCTTAGAAAGGGAGTCCCTAGAGCTTGAAAAAGCAAGAAAAAATATGGGACTAGAGTCCCATGGGGACAGCAACTTCCCTAGTGGTAGGGAAAGGTCTTATGACCATAGAAACTTAAACAAGATTGTCCCTCCCTGCCAGAGTGGGGATGACATCCACAAATGGATAACTGCACTGGAGAGAGCCTGCACAATTCAGAAGGTCCCCCAGAAGCAGTGGCCAGCTTTCTTGTGGCTCTCCTTTGAAGACAAAAGTAGATACAAACTCCTCACTGTAAGAGAAGAGGATGCTGATGATTATACAGACCTGAAGAGTGCTCTGATTGATGGGTTTGGCCTAACCACTGAGCTGTATAGAAGACAGTTCAGAGATACCCAAAAGGCTCAGTCTCAGGACTGGGCTGACTTTATTGATAGTGCTACTAATACTCTGGGGGGCTGGTTACTGGGCAGTAAAATGTGTGATTATACAGGATTATACAACTTGATTATGAGGGAGCAGATCCTTAATAACTGTCAGAATCACCTGTTGTATCAGCACCTGGTACACTCTGATCTGACCTCTCCCCACGAATTGGGAAAGAAGGCAGACAAATGGGTCAGAACCAGGGTGAAGCAGAAGGTACAGAACCAAGGTGGTGCTCAGAAGAAGCAAGATCCTAATAAGGGTGGGGAGAAGGGTAAAGACCAGAAGTCTTCACAAGGCTTCCAAAAATCTTCTAATGGTGGGGATTCCCAATCTTCCAAAAAGAAAGGCCAAAAGAAACCATGGTGTAAAGTATGTAAGCAGTATACCCATTGGACTAGTGATTGCACTAGAGCTAAAGACTCAACTCCAGCCACCATTGCCCCTAAGGCAACTGTTCCCCCTAGCTCAGCTCCAGGTGGTGGAAATCAGAATAAGGGTGTAGTAGGTTTAACCCTGGGTTCTGAGATGGACTCTAGCCTAGCTGGAGTTCCAACTCAGCCTGCTTTGATCTGTAATGGAGGCATGGATATGTCCTCCTTTGTGAGTCCCAGTAACTTGGGCAAATAGAGACAGCAGACTTTGATAAATGGAAAAGAGACTATGGCCTACAGGGTTACAGGGGCAAGTGTCACAATGGTGACACAAGACCTTGTGGACCCTGGACAAATCATACTTGGTGAACTTTACCAAGTGACCAATGCCAGCAATGTCAGGACCAACCATGCCCTGGAAGTTGTTAATTTCTCCTGGGGAGGGGTAACTGGCCTCAAGAAAGTTGTGGTAAGTGCAGACCTCCCTGCTTGCTTGGCAATGATTTAGAGACTTCAGCCTGGTCTGAAGTGGAGTTAAGGACCTATGCAGAAATGTTAGGGATATCTGCACATGTGTTTGCTGTGACTAGGTCACAGGCCAAAATGTCTAAAACTGAACAGGCTCTGGATTATATACCAGGTGCCTTCCAAGAAAATGAGCAGTAGGGTTAAGGCCTTGCCTTCCCCCCTGACTCAGAGTGAAGATCAGTCTTGTGAGGGAGAAGATTGGTCTCCTGAAGAAGGAACTGTCCCAGAAGAGTTTGAGCATGATCAGGTTGAGTTCTTGGGGACAGGGGGCCCTTCCAGAGCAGATCCAAGCCATGAGAAGCGGAGCTGCCCTTCTCCTGAACCCCTCAGACAGCAGGCTGCTGCTGAGGCTTCAGGGAATGCTAGGTGCACCCATAGGATTTATTGGGATGATCGACTCCTGTATTCAGAGAGTGGAGACCACAGGCATGGTGCAGCCAGGAGGAAGGTTATACCTTTGAAATTCAGGTGCTTCCCATTGACACTAGCCCATGATATTCCTTTAGCAGGACACCGGGGCCTAAACAAGACTTGGGACAGAATTGTCCCTCACTTTCATTGGCCCGAAATGTCTGAAATTGTCCCTCACTTTCATTGGCCCCACATGTCTAAAGACACAAAGGAGTTTTGTCGCTACTGTGCCACCTGTCAAGCCATTGGTAAGGCAGGTGGTACAACAAAGAACCCCCTGATACCACTACCTGTGGTGGGGGTTCCCTTTGAGAGGGTAGGGATTGACATTGTTGGTCTCATGGACCCTCAAACAGCATCTGGGCACCGGTTTATCCTCGTGGTGCTAGACCATGCCACTAGGTACCCAGAGGCAATTCCCCTTAGGACCACTACAGCACCTGTGGTGGTAAGAGCCCTCTTGGGAGTGTTCTCAAGAGTGGGTTTCCCTAAGGAGGTAGTATCTGACAGAGATGCAAACGTTATGTCTAGCTACTTGACTACAATGTGGAAGGAGTGTGGAGTGAATTACAAATTCCCCACACCCTATCACCCACAATGCAATGGTTTAGTTGAAAGATTCAACAAAACCTTCCAGGGTATGATCAAGGGTCTCCCAGAAAAGCTCAGGCGGAGATGGGACATCCTGCTACCCTGCCTTTTATTTGCATACAGGGAGGTTTCTCAGAAAGGGGGTTGGTTACAGCCCTTTTGAACTTCTGTTTGGGCATCCTGTAAGAGGACCATTGTGTTCGGTGAAGGTGGGTGGGGAGTTACCTCTCAAACCCCCTAAACAGGACATAGTGGACTATGTACTTAGTGTCCGCTCTAGAATGCAGGACAAAGAATGGGCGTGGGATTATTCGAAGAAGAAAAATAACTAACCCCTGTAATTTTTAGACAAAGCGCACCCCCAGCGGGTGGTTTTTGGGGGTGGGGAGAGTAAGCTTAACGCTACGCGCTGGTTCCATTGGCATAGCAGGAAGGAGGTTAACGAGTCGTCCGTTCAACCTCCGTTAAATAGACCTATTCGTCATCATTCGTCATCTTATGACGTGCCGATATCAAACGCTAGATGCTGGCTGCATAGCGTCACAGCAAGAAGATAAACAGGGAAAATAGACTCTAAACAAAGGCGAGTTGATAGTCGCTCTCATGGAAAATCAAAAGTGTGGGAGGAGGTAACCCAGGGTTTAAAAGCTTTGCTGGTGTCACTGAGATGCTCGCAAAATTAAGTTATCTAAATGCGGGGAGAGGAGTGTTGTTCAGGAAATACATTAAAGCGATCATGTCGGAAAACATTACGGAGCAATTACCTACTCGTAGTCAATGTTTCTCATTACAGACTAAAAAAACACATAGAGAGGTATTCAGACAAAGTTAATACATAAATCACTGATCAGGATGGTACCAAGGATATATATACCTTTCGGGGGTCAATGTTACAGTAATCCAAAAAAAAACATAGATGTACATGATAATAGGTTCATATAATCAGAAACAAACATTGTCGGTGGTCCCGTGAATGGGCAGTAGCCGCTTGTCTAGTGCATGATAATGACAATGAATCACAATAACCACGGTAAGAACTTGTTCAATCGACACATCAGTAATCTCAAGTGATACAGTATAAATGTACTAGCAAAACCAAAAAACCAAATCTCAATCAAATGTTAGACATGCTAGCTGTGCATTGCTTGATTCAAGTTCATTTAAGCCATTTAGTACAGAGTCAAAACGGGTCATCACTTGCATTCCCTTACATTAAAGATTTGGCATTGGAAATTCTGTCAATCACTAAGGAGGGTTTGGAACAAGGCTTCCTAACTGATCATGAATTTCACTACCTTAACCAGAAGGATGCATGACTTCCTACCATATGTACATTGCCCAAGATTCACAGCTTAGGCAATGTCTAGCTTGGAGCCTTTTTTGCAAATACATAGATCACTTTCTCAAGCCCATCGCGGAAAGAACAAAGACATATCTGCAAGATACCCTCCAAACAATTGGAACTTCCTTTTGACCCTGAAGAACAACTACTGGTGACATGTGATATAGTCTCCATATACATGAGTATTCCACAGCTATTGGCACTAGAAATCACCCGCAGGGCACTTGATAGAAGACCAGCACCGATGGCGGTGCCAACAGAATTTATCATCGCACTGTTATCGATCGTCATGATGAAGAACTTTTTCCTTTTTCAAGGAAGCTTCTACTTACAGACCAAGTGAGTGGTCATGGGGCGGCCTTTATGCCGGACCTGGCCATCATCTTCATGGATGATTTTGAACACACTTTCATCGTTAGTTCGAACAATCCTTACCACAATAAATTGACTGAGTGGAGGAGATACATAGATGATGTGCTCATGATATGGCCTGGAACCGCCAAGGACCTAATCTCATTCCATGAATGGCTCAACAGGCAGAATAATCACATTCAATTTACGATGCAGTCGGACAGACACAGAATTTACTTTTTAGATATTACAATCTTCCATGAAGATAGTAAACTTCACACCACCCTATACCGCAAACCAGCAGAGCAAAATTCGCTCTTACGCTACAGCAGCCATCACCCACGGGGCCTTAGGGACAATTTACTGGTAGGCCAGTTCTTACGTAGCCGCAGGAATTGTTCAAGAAGAATAGACTACATGACGGAATCTGACGTTAAGTCAACGACTTCTTGAGAGAGGGTACCCACGACGCCTTGTCAAAAGAGCTCACAAGAGAGCTTGGTATAGCCCCCGAGAAACCTTACTAGCTGGTAAGGACAAGAGTGATCGAGCCTTGGAGAGGATGATCTGTGTGACCACGTTTAGTACTCGAAGAAATGCCAATAAAAAGGTCATCAATAAACATTGGTCATTAATCTCGGATGACATTGCACAACCTAATCCACCCATGCACTCATTCAAGAGAGCGAAGAGTGTCAAAGACCTCGTAGTCTGCTCTTTCATGGACAATCCAGCGACACCGTCCTTACAAACACTCTGGAATCTGCCTGTGATTGTGGGGCACTATAGATGTGGCCATTGCAAGGCCTGCAGGATGACTATTCAAACAAAGAAATTCACCTACAAACAACATCAAATAGAACTACAGACATTCACCAATTGCAATACGAACAACGTCATTTATGGGATCATCTGCCCATGTGGTTCCATCTATGTGGGTCAGACACAACAAAAGATAAAAACGCGGATACTACAGCACTGTAGTAGAATAAGATGTGATGTACAAGGGGTGCCATTAGTGGAACACCGTAAGAGTGCTGCTCATACTGCTGATGACTTCCAATAGATAGTCCTTGAAAAGGCCACTCTGGGCCCGAGGGGGCAACATTGTATCAATCTTTAATGTAAGGGAATGCAAGTGGATTACCTGTTTTGGCTCTGTATTAAATTGCCTAAATGAACTTGACTCAAGCAATGCGCAGCCAGCATGTCTAACATCTGACTGAGATTTGGGTTTTTGGTTTGTGCTAGTACATGTATACTGTATTACTTGAGATTACTGATGTGTCAATTGAACGAGTTCTTACCGTGGTTTTTGTGGTTCATTGCCATTACCATGCACTAGACAAGCGGCTACTGCCCATTCATGGAACCACTGACAATGTTTGTGATTATATGAACCTATTATCATGTACATCTATGTTGTTTTTATGGATTACTGTAAACTTGACCCCAAAAAGGTATATATATATCCTTGGTAACATCTTGATCAGTGATTTATGTTTTAACTTTGTCTGAATACCGCTCTATGTGTTTTTTAGTTTGTAATGAGAAATATTGACTACGAGTAGGTAAATGCTCCATTATGTTTCCAGGCATGATCGCTTTAATGTATTTCCTGAACAACACTCCTCTCCCCGCAGTCAGATAACTTGATTTTGCGAGCTTCTTTGTGACACCAGCGAAGATTTTACACCCTGGGTTACCTCCTCCCACACTTTCGATTTTTCCGTGAGAGCGACTATCGACTCGCCTTTGTTTAGAGTCTATTGTCCCAGTTTATCTTATTGCTGTGACGCTACGCGGACAGCATCTAGCGTCTGTTACCGGCACGTCATCAGATGACGAATGATGACGAATAGGTCTATTTAGCGGAGGTTGAACGGACGACTCGTTTCCCTCCTTCCTGCTTAGCCAATGGAGCCAGCGCGTAGCGGTAAGCTTACTCTACCCACCCTCAAAAACCACCTGCTGGGGGGGCGCTTTGTCTAAAGATTACAGGGGTTAGTTATTTTTCTTCTTCGAATAATCCTGAGCCCATTCTTTGTTTTAGATTGAGCACCGCTCTACCACTGAGGCCATTCTTCACCGAAGTTCGGTGAGTGTTTTTCAAGACCTCTCTTCTATAACGTTGAGTAAAACAATTTCATGTTACTTGTTTTGTGACCCCGCTGCACTTATCATTTCTTACAGATATGGTGCCATGTGCGCCTTGTATATTGACTACAGATCAGGTAATCCCATTGCGTGTTGCACTCTATTGGCTTTCGCCATTTTTAAGTTGTTGTTTGGTTGGTGACTCCGTCCTCTATACTTTAGCTTTCAGATACGTCTGCTGAATCATTCCTAGCCGTGGAACTTGGGGCAGGATTTGTTTTATTTCATTAATTTTGCAGTTTGGAAGGGACACGCCCGAAGCTTCCGAATTTGGTGTAAATGCTGCACTCTCCCACTACCGCCCCTCTAGAAACTATATAATATAATTAAATTACATTGACTTTTAATACAGAATTGTGGCCTCTCATCTTGACACCTTATTTTTCAGGTGTTGTGTCGCTCAACACAGTTTGGAGTCAGTTGGCCCGCTATCTTACATCGGAGCCCTCATTGAAGGACTCACTATGGTAAGCTTAAGGACCCTATTGGCCTTACTAATGTTTATCTTATCTGTCTCCCGTTTTTAGTACCAATTGTGTTCTATTTTGTTTTTAGATGCCCTTTCCTCATCACAGTCATGAGGAAGACCCCTATGTAAGGTGTTAATTGGCCTACAATATACTTTGGGGTCAAAACGTCAACACTCTTTGCTTTTGTGCAAGCCCTCAGAAACAACAATCAATTATGTTTCACAAATGTGGTCTAGCTATTTGAATCAATGAATAATTCATGTACCTTTGGCTAAAATATTTTGGCCTGAATTAAGTTAAATTAGGCATTTTAATGCATTCACGATTTCCATACTTCCTTCACAATCTCTAATACTCACGAGAATCACTTACCCCCCCCCCCTCCTCTTCTTTTCCCTGTCCTTTTTGGGCACCTATTTCTGTATTAACTTGAATCCTGATTTATGTACAATGCATTTTTTCTATGCAGCAGTGTGATTAAATAATCCTTGCTATGTATTTTCGTTGTGTAGTGTTGCTATTTTGATGTGATTACAATGCTTTATATGATGTCCGGTCAGTTCTAGTTTACTTGGATCATTCTATATTGTACTAATTACCCAGGGCCCAGCACCATTGGGTCTACCCTTTTATGTACAATTGTCAATCCTGAAGGCAGAGTGCTTGGTTTTGTGTGAGAGGGTGCCCATGCATGAGCAGGGCCCCTCCGCAGCTTTCGGAGCCTATTCTCTGAGGCTGTTGTGTGATTCAGCCAGACATATACTCTTAAGTCCATTATAACCTCGCGGTTAATGCTAACTTTGGAATGGCTGCATTGAAACATGTTGTGTTTGGTGTCAAACACTTTGGAATCCTAGCTCCCCCACCCCCTGGCGGGGGTGGAATTCCACCCTTCTAGAGGGAGAGACATGTTCACACTGACCTAACTGGTAATAGTTTAAAAGAACCCTAGCATCACAAAATGGATGCTGCAGCCAGAGACACGGGTCTGACCTCCTGCAGCGGGACAAAACTCCGGCAGGAGAGGCCTAGACAATAGGTTTCTTGTCACAGGGAGGTGTAACCACCTCCCAGACAGGCTTTAGTGTATTAGGGCTGAGTGGGGAACTCTGAGAGTGCTTTTCAGACAGCGCTTGGGGCACAATAGCTGTCCCTGTGCATACCCCAGTTCAAACAGGTTGCAGGGGCACTCAGGCCTTGCTCTGGCGCGAAACAGGACAAAGGGAAAGCAGTGTAGCCACCCCTCTTCCTAGATCCTCCCATAGGTGGGTCCCCAGAGTATGTCCAACCCCTTTCTTCAGTATAATTAAGCGGACCCTGGCAACAGAACTTTAGATTACACCTGGACGAAACTCTGATACATATATCCTGGAACTTCTACATTCTACACAACTAGAAGATGGAAGAATCTCCCTTGGGGTCAAGGAGTGACTCACCTGTTCAAACAGGCTCTAAAGAAGCATCTTGCCGGCCTGCATTTTCAAAGCTCCCGCCAGACTCCGAAATATTTGCGACACAGGAAAAAGCTACGACCCGCAGCCCTCATGAGTGATGTAGGACCGGAACTCCTGGACACCGTGCACATTTTCTAGTGCATCGACTTCCCGAGCTTTCCTGAAGTTGTGCATTGGGCTACTTGTAGTCCAAGGCCGAGCACCATCTGCACCAAAGATTGCGCGCCTACACTCCACGAGTGTTCCGTTAGCTGGGGTCGGGCCTTATGGGTTTCAGGTCGTGCTGCTGTGCGCCCTGGGGCCTTTTCTGCTGCTCCTGCCCTTGCTGTGTGCTGGGTCTGGGAGTGGTCTTTTGGCTCCTACCCCGGCTTTGGTTCCTCTCTGGTCCTCCGCCCTATTGGCTCCTGTTCTTGTCTGCCCTCTGTGGTTCAGCAGGTTTATGCCTGGTTGGTTCCTGGTTTGGGGACTGGTGGGCTTCAGGTTGCCCTGGGCTTGTGCCCTGTTTTGTTTTTCCCTCCCTTTGGGGTTGGGGTTTTGGGTTGTGGCCGTTGGCCCTGTCCCCGCCTCTTCGGCTCTGGGCTGTTGATTTCCGGTCTTTACTGGCCTCTCTGCTGTTTGGTCAGCTGTTGGCTGGGCCTTTCTGGGGGGTGTCGCTGGCCTGTGTTCTTTGGGGTTGGCCTTCTCTGCCCCTGCTGCTCTTGGGTTTTGGGGTCCGGGTTCGGTTTTGTAGCCTCCTTCCCTGTCGGGCTCCTGGTCTACTCCTGGGCTCTTGCTGGGGCTCCTACATCTGGGCTGGGTGCATGGTGGTTGTCCTTTGACGGCCCTGGTGGTTCTGGCTTTCTTTCCTGGGGCCTGACCTCCTCTGCGGGGTTTGGTTGGCTTTGTCCTCTGGGCTCTCTGGGGACCGGGTCGTTTGGTTTTGTGGGACGGTGTCAGGCCTGGGTTTCCCTCCTTCCTTGTTGGTCAGGGTGCTTGTGCCTGTGCTCTGCGGGCCTTCCTTTGTTTTTTTCTTTGGCTTTCTCCAGGGTGGTCGGGGTTTGCTCGGTGTCTGTGCGGCTGCTCTGTCCTCTGTGCCTTCCTGGTGATTCTAGGCTGGTCGGCCTTGTCTGGTGGTTCCCTTGGCCATGTCCTTTTTGTTTTTTTAGGGCCTGGTTGCTCTGTTTCCGGTTTCTCTGGTTGGCGGCCTCCTTGTTGTGGCTCTGGCCTTCTGTTTTTTGTCTTGGTTATTTCCTGTCTTTGTTGGTGTCCCTGCTCTCCTGTTCTGGGTTGCTGACCGGTTGCTTCCTGCGCCCAACCCCTTTCATTGCTCCTTTGGGTTGCTGCGTTTGGTGTGGTTTCCTGGGTGCGTTGATGGGTTTGAAAGGCCGTTTTTTCTTTTTTGGTATTCTCCACTTTGTTAATGAATGGGACGAGGACATAAGGGACCTGGGGGTAATGCTCTATTACTTACCGGTAATCTTCATTTCTCCTGTCCCGTTGTCCTCGTCCCATTCATACACCCCTCCCTCCCGGACTGCTGGCCTTCCTGTGTGGGCTTGGTTGCACAGAAGGTGTGCTGGGTAAGTACTTCTTATGTACTCCCGGTGGGAGGGGCAGTATTAGGGTCCCTGCATTCCTCTTGTTTTTTTCTGTCGGACGATGGTTATCTGCACTTTGTTAATAAATGGGACTGGGACAACTAGACCCGGAGTAATGAAGATTACCGGTGAGTAATAGAGCATTACTTATCACATTAGAAATAACACTACCAATGACAAAGATATACATACTTTTTTTTTTTTTTAGAATATGTGTAGTTGCGTACTGATGTTGGGCTATTTTCTGTGTGGGAGTTACGATTTATGGATTGCACTATTCTTAGTTTATCTGTGGCTTTTTAGGTGAATTTCGGAGGTTTTTTGAATGTATGTGAAGAGTGAGGTTCACTTTACCCTTATTCTTTCAGTGAATTAGGTTTTTTCATCATATAATACCTCAGGCTTGTATGAAATCTACCCTACCCTGCTGACATGGGGTTCGTTGAGCAACCTGGCTTTCAGGCTGGTCCTGTACCCAACTTGCCATGGGCAGCCAAACGCTGCTGTAGACAACCTTTGGTAATGTGTAATAGGTGTTGGACACGTGGTCTGGCGAAAAGATTAGCCAGGTGCCTAGCCTCTGCAGTTAGGCTCTATTCCTCCCAATGTTTTAAAGGTTGCCAAAAGATTAAAGTATGAGCCGTCGCACTCGTGGTTGCTTTGAATTTGTAGAACGATACCAAAAAGGTGGTTAGGTGCTAAATGAGTTCCTCCTGAGTCTTGGAGGCTAAATGATACACATGGTAGCGTTATTCCAGTCGGGAATGACGTCCTCAGACGCACACAACACAATGAGATTTCCTTTGTGCTTTGTGCTTTCAAATAAAGTTTTATTGAAACATTCAATTTAATTGATTTTCATCGTTATTTTTCACAATGTCATTATTGTTCAAATATCCAAATTATACTTGGCCCAATGCATTTCGGGCATTATGCCCTTCGTCAGGGGAATTAATTCACTGTCAAGAAAAATAAACACAACTGTCATATATTCATTAACATATCTGCACATGGTTTAATTCTAAAACTGAAGTAAATTTGCGAGAGACCTTATATCCCTTTTGAGTCATTCTGAATTGTGGTGCAAGAAGCTTCATGGCACGTAAAAAAGTGTACTGAATCACCCGTACCCTTTTGTGAATTCATGTGATTTAAACTAAAAAAAACGTGTACATGATTGTTGTGTGTACATTTTAACCCCCACTCTTAGAAAACACCGCATTTCAACATTTGATAAATTATGGGTCAAACCTTCTAAGACTGTCCAGTGTTTGAAAAACACTTGATATTGCCTATTTGGATATGTGTAAAAACGCGAGTTTGACCTGAAAAAAATGTTCATCATAATCTTAGTTTGCTACGTCCAAGCACCTAACCACCTTTTTGGTATTGTTCTACAAATTCAAAGCAACCACGAATGCGACCGTTCATTCTTTAATCTTTTGTTCATTGTGTCTTTCTGAGTCAAGTGAACCATGCACCACCTGCTAACAAAAAATGCAATTTGAGGATATAATCAAGATAACTGATGAAAGAGCAGACACTCTTAGATTTACGGAGGAGGATACACAACAAATATATTCACTAATAGAGGAAAGTGAAACCTTATTACCCAGTACAGGATCCAAAAAAAGCAATATTAAACAACTCCTCTATATGTCAAAGAAAATAGTCAATCAAAACTACATGCAAGTACGGTTATATGTTACCACAAAGTTCAAAGAATCCCCCGAGGGTTACGCATTTCGCTCAAATCCACATTGTGCAAAAACAATACAAAATTCACAGAAAAATGGTAGGCAATATTAAATAAGTGTTCTGTCGACCTTATACTTTTGATTGTTGAAGAACTGGCCAAATTAATTGAGGATCTAACAAAAGAACCACAACAACTAAAACAGGACCTAATTAACATGCTTACAACTGAGGAAATGGAAGAAATGTTAAATGACATCACAAAACAACTTGAGACATACACAAAGGATATGGATGAAAGAAAAATTAGAAAATTCAAACGGAATACGCTTGATTACAAGCTTGGAGAAGTTTATAATTGGGCCGATATATATGCAAGCAGAAGACAACAAACATCCACTTCCAACAGACCATCGGATGAAACATCATCGTCGGATGACTCTCAATCTAGGAGACAACCACCAAGGTTCAAACCCACTACTACCACAACAAAAACACAAGAGCAACCAACTACATCTAGTGGTACAAATAACACCCGGAATACTTTTTTAGAGAGAGGCCAAAAATCATCCGAAGAACCAGGAGGGGCAAAAGGTCAAGTAACAGAGGATTCAATTTCAAAAAACACCAGGAGTCAAAAACCTTAGTTATCAACCTTTCTAAACAACAAATATCTCGTTCAGAAATAAACGTTTTACAAAAAGGAACTACGTTTGTATCCACATTTCATTCAAAACTTTTGGATACACAAGTATGTATTCACAAATTCATGAGAAAACTACGATTGCGACACTTCTTCAGTAATGTTATTCCTACAACAGAAGAACCACCAAAAGATACCTTGAAGGGACTCAGAAACAAAAGTAAATTTATCCCTCCAGTGAGTCACAAGGTCCTGGATGCATTTGAGAAAGTCATCAGTAAGGAGGTAGAGAAAATTTATAATTTTCACACAACAATCGTGTACACGTTTTTTTGTTTAAATCACATGAATTCACAAAAGGGAACGGGTGATTCAGTACACTTTTTTTACGTGCCATGAAGTTTCTTGCACCACAATCCAGAATGATTCAAAAGGGATATAAGGTCTCTCGCAAATTTACTTCAGTTTTAGAATTAAACCATGTGTAGATATGTTAATGAATATATGACAGTTGTGTTTATTTTCCTTGACAGTGAATTAATGCCCCTGACGAAGGGCATAATGCCCGAAATGCATTGGGCCAAGTATAATTTGGATACTTGAACACAATGACATTGTGAAAAATATCGTTCCCCTGGCATCGTCAAGACCGCCATATACGCCCGGCCAAACTACAGGGCAGAAATTGGAGTAAGATCTCCCCTGACAGCCTTGCTGCCCAACTTCAATCTATTGATCCCCTAGACACGACTTCTGACCTAGACACTCGTCTGACCAACTTTAACGGCTGGATTTCTTCTGCAATTGACCTCCTTGCCCCTATTAGGCCCATCAAAACCTACCGCTCTGCTCTATCGGCCCCGTGGTACTCCAACGATCTCCGTAATTTTAAATCAGAATGTAAACGCCTTGAGAGACGCTGGAGAATAACCTATTCACTGGACCGTAAATCCCTCATAAATCTGCCTTAAAAGAATATAGGAAAAAGATCATTGAACATAAAAGAATTTTTCTTGAAGAAAAAATCAACCATTCACAAGGCTCATCCAGGGAAATATTTGACACACTTAGATCCTTCACCGATCCCCTGGCTTTAAAACGTCCCCCTTTGGTGTCTCAGACTCTTTGCAATAGCCTCTCTGATTTTTTTGAGAACAAAATAGCCACCATATACGATTCCTTTCCCAGTAACACTCACTCAGATAAAAGTACCACTAATATTGTCATCACTGGATCTGATTGAACGTTTTCCAACTTTAAAGAGATCACTCTGGACCAATCTCTCAAAGAACTCCTTAAAAGTAAATCCGGTTCTCCTCTTGATCCTTGGCCTGCCAAGCAATACAAATCCCTAGCACCCATTCTCAACCACACACTGAACGAGATTTGGAATGACTTGCTACATACGGGAGTATTTCCAGACTCCTGGAAGCATGCGCGATTAGTCCCCATAATTAAGAAAGCCAACGCCGACCCGAGTGAACCTTCCAACTATAGACCAATCTCTCTTTTACCAGCCCCCGCCAAAGTGCTCGAAAGACTCGCCCAGCAACAACTGGCGGGTTTTTTAGAAACTTCAGGTGCTTACCATGACTCTCAGCACGGCTTTAGGCCAGGGTATAGCACTGAGTCAGCACTAATCAAGATGCCAGATGCCGTCCGCTGGAGGATGGACGAGGGACCAAGAGCGGTGTTGGTGCTGCTTGACTTGTCAGCAGCATTCGACACCGTCTCTCACCCCCTCCTCCTAGACCGCCTACAATCTAAAGGTATCCAGGGTACGGCCTTAAAATGGATTGCATCCTTCTTGTCTAACCGAACGCAGGCAGTGTTCACCCCCCCCATACACCTCAGATAGCCGCCCTCTTCGGTGGGGAGTCCCTCAAGGCTCCTCACTGAGTCCCTTACTATTTAATGTTTATTTTTCACGCCTTTTTGACATCATCGCCCAAACTGGAATAAAGGTCACCTCTTATGCCGATGATATTCAATTATTGTTTTCATTCAACAGCACTACCCAAACAACCTTCGATCCCTTAAAAAACTGCCTTCGCACCATCGCCCAGTGGATGGACAATAATTTTCTAAGGCTAAACGCAGGAAAAACGGAGGAACTCTTTTTCCACCAGCCGTCCCCATTAGACCCTAACATCTGGTGGCCTCTTGATTTGAGTGCTCCACCTCTGCCCAAAGACTCTGTGAAAAACTTAGGGGTTAGATGGGATTCCAACCTCACACTACATCATCAAGTCCACACAGTTTCTGCAGCATGCTTCGCCAAGATCAGAATGGTGAAAAAGTTTATCAATTTCTTGCCCAATTACACCAGGAAGATTGTAGTCCAGGCGTTGATTACTTCGCACCTGGACTACGCCAACGGCTTGTATACTGGTCTGTCTGCAGGTCTCTGTCATCGTCTCCAGACAGTCCAGAATGCTGCAGTACGACTGGTTGGTGGTATTCCTTTACGTGAGCACATCTCGCCCCACCGTCGTAGACCTCATTGGCTTCCGATACAGAAAAGGGCAGAATTCAAGGCACTGGTACTGGCTCACCGTGCATTGAGAGGCAAGGGTTCTGCCTATCTTTCCACCTGTCTTACCCCTTATAACAACACCAGGACTCTTCGTTCCTCCTCAAAAAATGTCCTCACCATTCCCAGATTTAGGAAAACCCGCTCAGGTGGAAAAACTTTCCAAGTATTTACCTCTGCCCTCTGGAACAAATTACCAAATTCCATCCGGTTGACCCAGGAAGAACAACCCTTCCGGAAAGCCCTAAAAACTCACCTGTTTTGTTGACTTTATCTTTTCTAATCAACACTCTAGCCAGCATCAGATCACACAGGAGCGCCGGGACACCCCGTTGGGTATCTGTGCGCTATATCAAAATACACTAAATAAATAAATAAACGATGAAAATCAATTAAATTGAATGTTTCAATAAAACTTTATTTGAAAGTACAAAGTACAAAGGAAATCTCATTGTGTTGTGTGCATCTGAGGACGTCATTCCCGACTGGAATAACGCTACCATGTGTTAAAGGTTGCCAACACATGCTGTGCAAGGTTTAGCAGAACATCTTTATAAATAAATGAACCACATGTTGAGAGCAGAAACTATCCTACATTTGTTCTAAGAAGCCTTTTGGTCTGATTTTTAAAACCAATAAAAAGAGTTGACGACCAAAATTCATATCAACCAATAACTCTGCCTAATTCTGCCTGTAGGTTTATTATATTGCCTTGGTGACCAGAATCCCTTGTATAGTAGATAAACGTATTAATAAAGCCCAAATGTGCTTTATTCCTGTTTACAGATGTATGAAAACACACATTATTTACTGGGGGCTTTAGTTAGTTCCAAGAAGCAGATCTCCGCTGTAGTGAGGATGCTTGGCACTGAGAAAGTCTTTGGTCTCATGAGTTGGAATACCTGTTTAGCATCCTGGAGGCGTATGGTTTTCTTCACCAACCCACAAGATTACTGTCTCAACTGTATGCACATTAACATGCTATAATAATGCTCAAATATTTCAGGTCAGTAACTGTTAAAGTAACCAGGGGGGCATGACAGGGATTATCCTATGTCACCAATTATATTTGCTTTATTCAGATAACCACTTGCAATTGCAATCTGTAATGACCCCTTGATTGCTCCGCCTCTGGAGTCGATGGTTAAATTTACGCTAGTAGATTATGATGTTGTACTGCTTTTTAGAATCTGACAGGACAAATATACAGTTTTCTAGATGTGTTTAAGAGAGATTCAACCTTAGGAGGCTATAGTAAATTATAAGAAGACCTACATTTTGTTATTTATTGGTACCAGCCAGTATTTGCCAGAGATTATGTGAAATACATACTGGCAAATCCCCAAACGGTATTTATGGATTTATGTTACGGATTATTATGAATAGCTTTATAAACAGCATTATATTCCTATGATAAGATACGTAAAATCTCATTCAAAAAGAAGGAAGCCAATGTCTCTTTCTATAATGGATCACCTTCAGCGGCGGCTGGAACCGGTAAGTGCGGTGGGTGGTGGGTGGCGGGACGTGGCGGGACGTGGCGGGGCAGGGGGGGAAGTCCACAGACAACTAAATAGGTATTATTTATTTAATTTGCCCTATTCTGTCACCTGTCGACTCACGCCCCGCCCCCGCCCCACCGCCCTGCCACGCTTACCTGTGCCGGCCACCCTTGGGATCAAATAGCTTTGTTGAAAATGTCAATACTCGCATTATTTTGAGGTGTTTTATAATGCAAAATGTGTTCAATCCAAAAAGTTATTTTTTTTAAATCAAACTGAGGATCTGTTTTCAGATTTTATTTGGGTGAGTAAACGTTCTTGGCTTACATAGGACAAATGGTATATGACCCAAAAAGATGGTGGATTAGCTCTAGCAAACAACACACAGTGCTACTTACCAGTGTTTGCTTAG
This sequence comes from Lissotriton vulgaris, assembly GCF_964263255.1. Classification (NCBI taxonomy): domain Eukaryota; kingdom Metazoa; phylum Chordata; class Amphibia; order Caudata; family Salamandridae; genus Lissotriton; species Lissotriton vulgaris. The sequence continues at coordinate 907,055,125 of NC_141695.1, forward strand.
TATTGCACCAGGTTCCACAAGCAAGCTAGTAACTATTATAGTGTTGAGAAAGCCCCAGTGCAATACATGTTGAAGGACTCATTTAGCTCATTTAATGTAATACCTCTTGCACTTAGTATTCCTTCATGTCTTAAGAAAGTTAAATGTTAGGTTCTACTACCTTTCTTTAAAAGGAACCAGCATTTGAACTGAAATGACTGTTGCAAGATGGAGAGATAATGGCCTACCATGTATCAGTGATGTTTTGACATGGCACGTGGAAATCATACAATAGTTTTTAACAATGTGGGGGGTGAATTAGAGTTTGGCAGACAGAATATCCTGTCTGCCAAAATGGGGGATTGACTTTTCTATCTAGGGCGAGGAGGACAGTAAGCCCCCACTACCTCCGTTGATGGAAATCTTTCGACCGATGGAGAAGGGGCCATTCGGGGAAGGTCATTACACCACCTGTCCTATGTAAGATGCATTATCTGATGTCCGTTTATCTATCCCTCTCTGCCAGGTTTTACAGAAAAAAATTATTATGGGGTTCATTTGTACTTTTTTGTGTATAATAAACTCCCACTTTGAGATTTTGGTTTTGAAAAACAAAAGGTTTGCTCAAGTTTGTGGGCTGTCGTCAAAACCAACGACAGGCATTCAGCAAACTGTATGTAATTTGAGAGGAATCAGCTGTGATCTCTAAATTTGGTGGATTGTAGTCTGTCAGGGTGGTGGATGTAATGTCCTCCACCTCCCTAATGCCAAATGTCAGACAAAATCTAGATCTGGCCCATAGAAGTGGAATGAAAACGTGCCTTTGACTATCCTGTAATCAGATAACTAGGATTTTCCACTGTCATCTGAATAGGTGCAAATGCTTACAGTTTGGTGTGCCTCGCTCTATAAAGTTAAGCTAAGAGTATCCCCATATTATATAAAAATGGATTAATGAAACAGACATCAAAATGAATGAAAAGATTTAGAATTACACAAATGAATTACATTTCTCTACAATTCATTGTCTTAATTAGGTGCATCGATTTCTATACTGAGAAGATACTCTGTTCTCTACCTGATCCTAACTTGAGGGGGGCCTGCTGCTGCTGCTGGGCGCCAGGAGGACCACCACGTGGACTGCCTCCCTGCCTGGAGGACCCAGTGAGCTGGCCCCTGGGCCCAGCCTTTGCCGCCCCCTACCTTGCTAAAGACTTGTTCCTGTGCCCTGCCTGCAGCGCCTGAAAGCACGTGGGTTCCCTTGCCAGGAGCGCTGTGTGGCTGGCCCCTTGCTTGTTTTGTGTGGGGGTGGAGAGCAGGTGCCTACCCTGCGTGTGGCACCGCAAATTGCTCTGATTCACAGCGCGGGTGCCCACCCCGCTCATCTGCCATTTGTGCCCCCAAGTGAGTGCCCACCTTGCATTTGTGCCGCTTGTGGCATAATGAAGATATCGAGTGCCGCCCCGATTTATTATTGATTTCGAGGGTGCCCACCACTCTTTTGCCCAGAAGAAGTCACGGCCGCCGCCCGGCATCTCTAGGGAGTCAGGCCGCCCTCGCCGTGACGTGGGCGGGGCCAGACCCAGAAGTGCTTAGGCAAGAAGCAGGAAGCGGAGGGAGCCTATTCCGTGACCATGCGCGTAGTCGGAGGGTTGCCCGGCAACCAGGACTCCCACGGCCCCTTCCCCAGCGAGGCCGCCATTGTGGAAGTCCGACCGGAGGAAGGAGCGAGGTCCCGCAGCCTGGAGACACCCCGGCAACTCGAGAAGAAGTTGGCAGAGGAGAGCGGAGTCCCGGGAACCGCCCGGTGAGTAAGGAGGGCTGGTGGGGGCTCCGCGAGTGCCACAGTGGAGCTGGTCCCAAACCGGTTCCAGTTCTGAGCGGGCCTGCCGTTGCGGGCCGCTCCAACCAGAGAGGCCATTTGTTTATAGCCGGAGAGGCTCCACCTTGTAAGGGGCCCTTGTGATTCTGAGTCCCCGAGGGGGACTCCACCGAAGCTGGGGCATTTTCTGAAAAGCCCACGAGGCTCCCCCAGGCCATTAGTTTTCCGAGTCCCCAGAGAGGGACCCCCACGAAGCAACATTTCTCTCGAGCCCCTAGGCTCCAACGTGCTGGGGGCATTCTTGATTTAGCCCACAAGAGGCTCAGGGCATTCATTCGAGCCCACGAGAGGTTCAGGGCATTCTTTCGAGCCCACAAGGCTCCCACATGTTGGCCCCATTATAGCTACAGCTGCCCAGCATTTAGTGGGCAGCTGCTCCGTTTAGGCCCCCCTGACATTGGGACACAGGGCTTTTGAGCCCCAGAGAGGCCAGTTGGCCTCGGGACAGTCACAGGTTGTGGCCTATGTGATTTCTGCGCAATTGTTCTTTGCTGCACCTCTGAATGTTTTTTTATGCGTCATGTGCTTTTCCCTACACCGCTGAATGTATGTTTATGCATCATGTGTGTTTCTCTACACCTCTGAATGTTGGAATGCACCATGTGTAATGTTCTTATGCCTATACCCCTAAATGTATGATGATACTTAGGTGGTTGTTCTTTCTAGTACTACAGGTGTTGCTAGTGAGTTCCTGGTTCCCTGCGTGATATTTTCCTAAGGTGGTTAGGGTTGCATAGGTGGTTCTTACCTCTTACCAGTGGTTACTGGTTGTGTGTTACATTTGCTATTTGATGCTACAGTTATTATTGTTCTATGTTCTAAGCGCTATTCCTACAAGTATTCTTATTCCTACAAAGAGCTCATTCTACCAAGTGCTAGTTCTAAAAGTGCCTAATCCTGACAGTGGCCCACGTGGCCCTGTCCCATGTCCATACTCCCCTGTAAATTCTGCCCGTGCCTATGGCACATTGTAAAGTGTGTATTTATTATCTAATGTGTTTGGTATAATACAAAGGCTATTTTTATATATAACGTTGTGTGGAGTTTCCTTTGTGGTGGGCTTTGGGTGTTGTAGCTGGGGGCGCGTGCAAACACTTAACCTACATAGCCTCCGAGATTAGCCTTACTGCTCGCGTCACGTTACCTATAGGGTGAGCAGGGGTTATCTTTTTCGTGTAACTCCCTTGCCCTGACTAGAGTGGTGGTTTCTGCCTGGCTTTGGTGTAAGCCTTAGCCAATCCCATTTCTAACAACTCCCCTGACCTACCGGGGCATGGCATTATTCTCCATGGATTTTAGCAAACATAAACCATTTTTTTAGGGGTGACAGAACATAAAAGCTATCTTCCAAAGATAACCACACATGCAGACAGTAAACAGTGAAGAGCAGCACACTGACTACATTTCCCATGGACAAGGGTACTTTCAAACTGTTGTTTGGTAAATCACAGGATCACACAAAAATATTCTTCTGAGACCGCGTCAGATCCGACAAATTAAATATGCTGCCTTTAGACAACAGAAAATGAAACACATTTTCCACTGTGAGTGTTAGACCTGTCTGGCTTTTTGCGTAGTCCCTCCAATTTATTATTTATTTTTTCCCCTTTTGGCCCCTCATACCTTTAATAATTTTTGTCCACTAACTTTTTCTAGGTGTTGGTCAAGGGGATAGGTGTTCTTTTTCCCCCTCATAGTTTTTCACCTCAGGCCCAGAGGCCTGTTCTGACAGGAAGATGGTTGGAACCACAAAATGGTGGCCACCAACTGCCCTAACTGCCAAACCCAGAACTTGCCCATAGACTAGTATAAGGCGTTCCAGAACCTTCTGGTCCCTTCTGGACTCCTGAGGGTCAGCCTATAAAAGGCGGAATGCTGGACAGCCATTTTGTCTGTCAGTGAGGAGCAGCTAGAGTGAAGGCTGAGGTCTGGTAGGGGTAGGATCCTGAAGGGTGGATTGCTCTACAAGGGTAGCCCTCTGTCAAGGCTTTTCCACCTCCCATTTCCTGTTGTCCTAGCCAAGTTAGTTCATCCTGCTGACCCTGGACAGTTAGGTGAAGGTGTTAATTCCAGTAGTCTTTGGAGCTGAGAAGGACCCTGCCCTGGGAGCTGAAGTAATAGTTCCCCTGTGCCCCTAAGTCTGTCCAGTAAGGAGGGATAGGGGATTAGTGCTGAAGAAGAGCTCTGTGGCTCTACTCTGAAGGAGCCCTGGGGCACCGATCGCGCTCCGTGGCAGCGCCTCCCCAGGAGTGAGAGGAGTCGGTGTATTGACTGGCTTTCGAGCGCTACCGCGCATGATCCCAGCTGAGCCGTGGCTGGCACAGGAGGGGCCTAGGATCGAGCAGGCCTGGGAGTGAAGCGTCCTTCCTGGGAGCGGGCGCAGTGGGAGGCGGCACCAACGCGAGCGCTACCGCGCATGACAGCTAGGGTAGTGGCCCCGCCGATCGACGCTGAGGAGGAGCGCCGGGTGCTACAGCAGCCAGAGTGAATGTCCCGCCTTTTCCCTCTGCTCGCGCGCCACACGGAGGAGCTGGCCCGAGCAGGGAGGGAGAGCTGAGGGGCCCGGTAGCGGCCTGGGGGCATTGTTATAACGGCCTTTTCCTTCCGCTCGAGCGCTACGCAGAGGAGCTGGCCCGAGTGGGGAGGGAGAGCTGAGGAGCCTTCAGAGGCGAGAAAGCCTTTCCCACACTCGGTTCCTTGGCCGTATCGGCTGTGAATTCCCCCTTGCTTCTGGCGCAGGAAGGTTTCAGCATCGTTGTAATCACAAGTAAGGAGATAAACACGAGGGGGAAGTGACTTCCACAAGAGTAAAACTGGTGCCAGAGATTGAGACCTAACAAGTGAATTAACAGAGAATCTGTCCCCAGGAGTTCAGTGTCCTGGAGGAATCCCTGACAGGGCTTCATTGAATGCTGGTTTAATCTGTTATAGCCAGAACTTCTGTGGTCAGTAGTGAATGGGAAAGAAAAGTGTAACCTTCCCTAGAGGAGTATAGGCTTTTCTGCAGGGAAACTCTTGTTCTTTGATGGGGAGGTGACCAGCTAAGCAGGGGCAGTGTAAGGTTAACAATGAAATGGTTATTGCTTGCCTGACTAAATATAAAGTGCTGACACTGCCTCTTCTAAAGTAATGTTGTGATGTAAGTTATAGAAAGTCAAAATAGCAGAGTTTAATGGAATGTACTGTTAATACTGATTAATGTGATAAGAGGATACTTCTGAAAGTGACAATATTACTTTTATATGACATCTGTATGCACTGAGTTATGATTTCCAGAGGTATAAAGCAGAGTATATTATTTTTATAAAACAGCTCATATTTTTCTATACTTTGGTGTAGTGTAATTTTTGTGTGTTATTGCGTGGATTTACTGCTGGGTGGTTTGCAACCTTCACACTTGTGCCTCTAGTGTTTATGTCTTACCCTAGGCCAGGCTACCCTAGGTGACCTGACATCTCAGGTTCCAACAGATTGGTGTCTAGCGGTGGGATCCTGACTTGGTTGCAGCTACTCAATAGTAATTAAACGCAATACACTGGCCTACACCAGGAGTTTTCTCCTTGCGGCCCTCCTAATTTGAATTTTGTTTTTCCAAATTTGTTTCTGGTGGTGGGTGGAGGTTATCCTCAGGTCATGCTTCTTGGTTCTCTCCTGAGTGCTCATTTAATCCCATAGTGAAAGATGGAATTAAATCTTGAAGAGCTAGAATCCTACACTGTGACCCAACTCAAAGAATGGTGTCAGCAACAGGGGGTATTCTTTAAAAAAGGTGCCAGGAAAGGCGAGTTACTGACAAGCATAAGGGCATGGGTGGAAGCTCATTTAGTGGAGGAACCGGACACAGAAGAGAGTGACAGGGACACTGTCCTTGAGACTGCAATGTTGTACCAAGCTGGAAGGGGGAATCTGCTGACAGGTCCCAGGACACCTTCGAGGGAGGGCAGCAGCGTCTCGGAGAGGGGTTTAACTGACGCCGAGCTGGAAGATAGGAGGGAGGAGAGGAGAATGAAATTGGAATTAGCTAGAATGGAAATGGAGAGGGAGGACAGGAGGTTAGCCCATGAACGAACCATAAAGGAGCTACACCTACAAGCCTTAACACTAAGGTCTCCTAATCCAGATAATGGTGGCAGCGAAAATAAAGTAAATACCAGGGAACCCAGACCCTATCTACCCAAGGATGTCATTGCTAGTTACACCACAGGCGATGACATTGCTAAATGGTTAGCCGCATATGAAGTTTCTTTAAGGGCTCACGGGATCTTAGAAACTCACTGGGGGGTGGGCTGTATAAATACATGCCACCTGCTGGCAGGGACACCTTGTTGGCTCTGGAGCAGGATGAGCAAACCCACTACCCTACAATGAAAGTGTCACTGGTGAAAAAGTTTGGACTTACCCCTGAAAGATACAGACAGAAATTCAGGGGAAGTCACAAACTGAGTACCCAGATTTGGGTAGATTTATTAGATTACGCCAAGAAAGCCTTGGAGGGTTGGGTCAAGGGCAGCGAGGTGAAGGATTATGAGGGGCTGTATGATCTATTTTTGAAAGAACACCTCCTAGAGAAATGTTTTCCCGAGCTGCGCCAACACCTGGTGGACAGCAAGCTGACCAATCCCCGGAAGCTTGCAGAGGAGGCGGACATCTGGGCAAGTACCCGGGTGTCCTCAAAGGGGACTGGAGGGGATTCCCAAAAAGCCGGACAGGGCGCCCCCCAGAAGAAGGAGGGGGGAGAGAAAAAGAAGGAGTTCTCTAAAGGTCCCCAAAATAATTTCCAAGGAAAGGGAGCAGGTTTCACCCCTAAGGCAAACCCGCCCAGAAACCCTAATCCTGGCCAAAGCCAGCAGCCAAGGGTTCTCCACTGTTTTGAGTGTGGTGGTGTTGGACATTATAAGGGAGATGTCAGATGCCCAAAGAGACCACCCCCTCCCACCGGAGGAAAATCACCGGGAGTAGCTAGTGTAGCGCTCGGGGAGGAGTTGCCCTTAGATAAGGGGGGTGAGTGGGCGGGTGTCACCTTAGTGTCCCTGGGGGAGCGGGAGATGGTTCCAAAGATCCAGGTGCCCCCAAATACTACAAAGTATGGGCAGTGGGTCACCATCAATGGCCAGAGAGGGGAGGCTCTGAGAGATACAGGAGCCAGTATGACTATGGTGAGAAGTCAACTGGTGTCTCCAGAGCAGGTGGTTCCCAATGTACTCCACCCCGCTGCGATGGCTGACGGCAGAATGGGCCACTATCCAGTGGATGAGGTTCCCTTTGAGTGGGAGGGGGTTGCAGGTTCACTTCGAGTTGCCGTAAGCCCTGCCGTGCCAGTCGATTGTCTGTTGGGGAATGACATGGAGCACAACACTTGGAGAGAGGTGGAATACCGGACGCATTCTGCGATGCTGGGTACACCTGACTGGGCCTGTGCAAACACACGGTCTGCGACTGCCCGGAGAGGGAGTTCGCCTGGGTTGGAGCCTGGAACAATGGCCCAACCCGCTGCTAAAAAGGGACAGACCCGGAGACAGGAAGAGCCTGCTCCGGCTTCCACACCCCATGTGACAGATCGGCCACCTGCGGTGGTGGACCAGGAGTCCGTGGAGGGCGAAGTAGACTCTCTGGAGGTTTTACCCATCCCTGCTGAGTGGCATGTGGAGGGAGGTCCTACCAGAGAGGAATTCTGTAAGGGGCAGAGGGAGTGCCTCACCCTTGAGGGACTGAGGCGACAGGCTGAAGCCCAAGCAGCAGGTGAGTTACGGGACACTACCATATTTACTGGGAGGATGGACTCCTCTACAGTGAACCCAAGGTACCCTTACCTGGTTCATCAAGGGCCTTGGTAGTCCCGCAACAATACCAAGCCTTTCTACTAGAATTGGCTCATGCTATACCCCTGGCAGGACACTTAGGCCAGGACAAGACCTTTGCTCGGCTTGTCCTCCACTTTTACTGGCCTCAGATGAAAGTGGCGTCCAACGTCGGACATGTGTATCCTGCCAGGCCAGTGGGAAAACAGGGGTGAAGCTGAAGGCTCCCCTGGAACCACTTCCAGTCGTTAGCACACCCTTTGAGAGGGTGGGCATCGACATTGTAGGGCCTTTAGATCCACCAACAACAGCTGGTCACAGGTTTATCCTGGTTCTGGTGGATCATGCCACACGGTACCCAGAGGCAATTCCTCTGAGGACAGTCACTGCACCTGTAGTGGCTAGAGCCCTAATGGGGATCTTTACCCGAGTGGGATTCCCCAAGGAAGTTGTGTCCGACAAGGGGACCAACTTCATGTCAGCTTATATGCGGGCAATGTGGAAGGAGTGTGGAGTGACCTACCGGTTCACCACTCCTTATCACCCCCAGTCAAATGGACTGGTTGAGAGGTTTAACAAAACCTTGAAGGGCATGATCAGAAGTCTGCCCGAAAGCCTGCGGAGGAAATGGGACGTCCTCCTACCCTGTTTGCTCTTTTCTTACAGGGAAGTGCCACAGAAGGGAGTGGGCTTCTGCCCCTTTGAACTTCTGTATGGGCACCCTGTCGCGGTCCTCTCAGCCTGGTGAAGGATGGTTGGGAGAAGTCTCCCAGGAAACCCCCCCAGCATGTGGTGAGCTACATGCTGGCCTTCAGGAGCCAAATGGCGAAGTTGTGGAAGCAAGCTTCTGACAACTTGGAGGCCAGCCAGGCAGTTATGAAAGAGTGGTATGACCACAATGCTCACCAGGTGGAATTGGAGCCAGAAAGTGTGGGTGATGGAGCCTGGAGAGCTTAGTGCCCTCCAGGATCGCTGGACAGGCCCCTTTGAAGTGTTGGAGAAGAAGGGTAAGGCCACATACCTGGTGTACCTTAAGACCCCTCGACAGCCCCTACGGGTGCTGCATGCCAACCGTCTCAAACCCCACCATGAGAGGCCCGAGGTCATGTTGTTGATAGTGACTAATGAAGAAGAGGAAGCGGAAAGCGAACCTCTCCCAGACTTATTCTCGTCTCAAGAGAAGGATGGGTCAGTGGAGGGAGTGATTCTCTCTCCCACTTTAACTCCTGAGCAACGGGAGGACTGCCGCCAGATACTGGAGCAGTACTCTACGTTGTTCTCCCTTGTCCCGGGAAGGACTCACCTGTGTACCCATGATGTGGACACAGGGGACAGCCCACCAGTGAAGTCGAAGACCTACCGGCTGTCTGACAAGGTGAAGGCTAGCATCCATGGAGAGGTTGCAAGATGCTAGAGCTGGGAGTTATTGAACCTTCTAACAGCCCTTGGTCCAGTCCGATGGTGCTCGTGCCAAAAGCCGCGCCACCAGGCACCACACCCGAACTGAGGTTCTGTGTGGACTACCGAGGACTGAACTCAGTGACAAAGACTGATGCTCATCCGATCCCTAGGGCGGATGAATTAATTGACCGGCTAGGAGCTGCCCAATACCTAAGTACCTTTGACCTCACTTCAGGGTACTGGCAGATCTCCTTGACAGATGGAGCAAAGGAAAGGTCAGCCTTCTCCACGCCTGAGGGACACTTCCAGTTTTGCGTGATGCCCTTTGGGCTCAAAAATGCCCCTGCCACATTTCAGCGGCTGGTGAACCAGGTCCTCTCTGGAATGGAGAGTTTCTCTGCTGCTTACCTGGATGACATTGCTGTCTTCAGTAGCAGTTGGGAGGACCATTTGCAGCATTTGCAAGCAGTTCTCCAGGCCCTGAAACAAGCTGGATTGACAATCAAGGCCAGCAAATGCCAGATTGGGCACGGGTCGGTTGTGTACCTTGGACATTTGGTGGGTAGGGGGACTGTGCAGCCCCTGCAGGCAAAGATTGAGGTAATCATGGCCTGGAAACCCCCCAAGACACAGACTGAGGTCCGAGCTTTCCTGGGCCTCACAGGTTACTACCGTCGCTTTGTGAAGGGGTATGGCACTATTGTAGCGCCTCTCACAGAGCTCACCTCTAAGAAACAACCTCGACGGGTAGTTTGGACAAACACTTGTCAACAAGCTTTTGAGAAACTGAAGCAGGCAATGTGTGCGGCACCGGTCCTGAGGGCCCCAGACTTCTCCAAGGAGTTCATTGTCCAGACAGATGCATCAGAACATGGCATTGGGGCAGTATTATCGCAACTAAATGAAGAGGGCCTGGATCAGCCTGTGGTCTTCTTATCCAGAAGACTGCTTCCCCGGGAACAGAAGTGGAGTGCAATTGAGAGGGAAGCTTTTGTGGTGGTGTGGGCTCTGAAGAAGCTGCGGCCATACCTCTTTGGCTCGCACTTCCTGGTTCAGACTGACCACCGACCCCTTCATTGGCTGATGCAAATGAAGGGGGAAAATCCCAAGCTGTTGAGGTGGTCCATCTCCCTACAGGGAATGGACTTCCGGGTGGAACATAGGCCTGGAGTGGACCACGCCAATGCAGACGGTCTCTCCAGGTATTTCCGCCTTAGTGATGAGGACTCCCAAGGGGTTGGGTAGTTCTCCCTACTTTCAGCTGGGGGGGACGCGTGTTAGACCTGTCTGGCTTTTTGCGTAGTCCCTCCAATTTATTATTTATTTTGTCCCCTTTTTGCCCCTCATACCTTTAATAATTTTTGTCCACTAACTTTTTCTAGGTGTTGGTCAAGGGGATAGGTGTTCTTTTTCCCCCTCATAGTTTTTCACCTCAGGCCCAGAGGCCTGTTCTGACAGGAAGATAGTTGGAACCACAAAATGGTGGCCACCAACTGCCCTAGCTGCCAAACCCAGAACTTGCCCATAGACTAGTATAGGGCGTTCCAGAACCTTCTGGTCCCTTCTGGACTCCTGAGGGTCAGCCTATAAAAGGCGGAATGCTGGACAGCCATTTTGTCTGTCAGTGAGGAGCAGCTAGAGTGAAGGCTGAGGTCTGGTAGAGGTAGGATCCTGAAGGGTGGATTGCTCTACAAGGGTAGCCCTCTGTCAAGGCTTTTCCACCTCCCATTTCCTGTTGTCCTAGCCAAGGTAGTTCATCCTGCTGACCCTGGACAGTTAGGTGAAGGGGTTAATTCCAGTAGTCTTTGGAGCTGAGAAGGACCCTGCCCTGGGAGCTGAAGTAAGAGTTCCCCTGTGCCCCTAAGTCTGTCCAGTAAGGAGGGATAGGGGATTAGTGCTGAAGAAGAGCTCTGTGGCTCTACTTTGAAGGAGCCCCCCTTTTACCTCCCCTCATCTCTATAGTGTGGAAAGGAAGCACTTCCTCGGTATAACAACAAGATTTCCTTACTACTGGCTGGTCCTGTGGTGTGTGGCAAGCCTTTCAGCCTGTTAGGTGGAAAGTGAGGGGCTAGGAACTCGTTCTCTTCATTGAATTGGGAGCGGGACCCCTGGGGCACCGATCGCGCTCCGTGGCAGCGCCTCCCCAGGAGTGAGAGGAGTCGGTGTATTGACTGGCTTTCGAGCGCTACCGCACATGATCCCAGCTGAGCCGTGGCTGGCACAGGAGGGGCCTAGGATCGAGCAGGCCTGGGAGTAAAGCGTCCTTCCTGGGAGCGGGCGCAGTGGGAGGCGGCACCAACGCGAGCGCTACCGTGCATGACAGCTAGGGTAGTGGCCCCGCCGATCGACGCTGAGGAGGAGCGCCGGGTGCTACAGCAGCCAGAGTGAGTGTCCCGCCTTTTCCCTCTGCTCGCGCGCCACACGGAGGAGCTGGCCCGAGCAGGGAGGGAGAGCTGAGGGGCCCGGTAGCGGCCTGGGGGCATTGTTATAACGGCCGTTTCCTTCCGCTCGAGCGCCACGCAGAGGAGCTGGCCCGAGTGGGGAGGGAGAGCTGAGGAGCCTTCAGAGGCGAGAGAGCCTTTCCCACACTCGGTTCCTTGGCCGTATCGGCTGTGAATTCCCCCTTGCTTCTGGCGCAGGAAGGTTCCAGCATCGTTGTAATCACAAGTAAGGAGATAAACACGAGGGGGAAGTGACTTCCACAAGAGTAAAACTGGTGCCAGAGATTGAGACCTAACAAGTGAATTAACAGAGAATCTGTCCCCAGGAGTTCAGTGTCCTGGAGGAATCCCTGACAGGGCTTCATTGAATGCTGGTTTAATCTGTTATAGCCAGAACTTCTGTGGTCAGTAGTGAATGGGAAAGAAAAGTGTAACCTTCCCTAGAGGAGTATAGGCTTTTCTGCAGGGAAACTCTTGTTCTTTGATGGGGAGGTGACCAGCTAAGCAGGGGCAGTGTAAGGTTAACAATGAAATGGTTATTGCTTGCCTGACTAAATATAAAGTGCTGACACTGCCTCTTCTAAAGTAATGTTGTGATGTAAGTTATAGAAAGTCAAAATAGCAGAGTTTAATGGAATGTACTGTTAATACTGATTAATGTGATAAGAGGATACTTCTGAAAGTGACAATATTACTTTTATATGACATCTGTATGCACTGAGTTATGATTTCCAGAGGTATAAAGCAGAGTATATTATTTTTATAAAACAGCTCATATTTTTCTATACTTTGGTGTAGTGTCATTTTTGTGTGTTATTGCGTGGATTTACTGCTGGGTGGTTTGCAACCTTCACACTTGTGCCTCTAGTGTTTATGTCTTACCCTAGGCCAGGCTACCCTAGGTGACCTGACATCCCAGGTTCCAACAGTGAGGATCACACATTTTCCACTGTGAGGATCACACTGACGCTATCTTCTAATGGGGATGTATGTCATCACAATGCATGCTTTTACTCCGCATGCCATTACAACGCAGTTTTTACAACGCAAGTCGTTGCAACAACTTGCGTTGGGGGGCGCTGGATAGTGGAATAGTTTAATTTTCTATTCCAACTCCAGTCCCCCGTGGATAGTAGGGAAGATGTTTGATAGAAAGTTAAACTATTCCCTATCCTACAGTACCCTCCAGCGCAAGTCATTGTAACGACTGCGTTGTAATAGCTGCGTCGTAATGGTAGTGCGGAGTAAAAGTTGCGTTGTAAAGGATGTTTCCCTTCTAATGACAACAGTATAAAACAAGCATGCCCTGTGGTCAACATGCAAATGTAAATGTACAGGAATTTATATAGCGCAAATCACCGAGCGGTTTCTAAGCGCTTGCTTTGGGAACCAGTCCTGGTATTCCCTTGTGAGATAACCCCAGCAGGGTATCCGCAAGGTGAAAGCCAGGCATCCCGCCGCGAGGGGCCGTTGTGGAGATTAAGCAAGCTATTGCCAGAGTCGCAGAGTGTGAACCCGTGAATCGAGTAGGCACCGGAGCGAGAATTGTCGAGTCCATGGACATTTTAGGACTCAAGACCCCGCCGAGCCGGGAATTGAGCCCTGTCCCGGGCTGACCTCTTCTTCCAGGTCTGCCTCCTCTAACCAGTAAGCCACACTTCTCCACTACCCATAAAACCTATGAAGAAGGCACCACAAGTAAAGTTTCTTTCTAGTGCCACATCACACTGACATACCCCTCAGTAAACAATGCCACATGGTAGCAATCTTGCATTGACAACAGCAAAACAAAAATATTTGACATTGTTATTGAGCAATAGCGCATGCACACTAATTTGCAAGATCCAGAGCAAACAACCCCTGATTATTATTCTTGGACACCCAAGCGACTTTCCAAAAACACCTACACACCAAAATTACCACATTGACAAGTACTTCCAAACTATACTTCGGGACAAATGGAATTCCTATGTACCCTTTATGGGAAAACATAAGACCAAACTATTGTCCAACAGCAAGAGCATACCCAAAGGACGCAAACCCTACACATGTTACAGTGTCCCCAAATTATGACACATAGGCAGTAGCTCCACAAACTATTCTCTATAAAGCATAACCAAACTATGCTCAATAGGCAAACGCACACACCAATTTCTCAACTTCACAATTACATTATAATTCACAGAAAATAACACATATAAACCATTCTTCATGAACAAATAGCTGCATGTTCAGAATACACTGTGGACAACAGGACAACTAAACTATCTTCCAAGAACAACAGTCCAAACATTCTACATTTCACATGGAACATCGTGCTTTAACTAAAAGCAAATTCCCACACAAATTGTCATCCAGTGACACAGTGCCACCAAACTATCCACCATAGGTAAAATTAGCTGCATGTGAAATAGTGCATCTGAACTTTGTTGACCACATAAACCCAAAGCTATCATCAATGAACATTGGTGCACCCAAATTATTCTTTGAGGGAACTCTCAAACACAAACTATTCTCCAAGAAAAATAGTACACCTAAATGTCTTGAAGACTATCGCACAGGTAAACTCTTCTTCTCTGATTTCAGCATGCTAAAGCTATCCTTCAAGAGCAATAGAAAACCCATATATTCCCTCATAGATGACTGCATATCCCACCTATCGTCTGTGAACAATAACAAACCACATCTATCCTGCATGGGCAACAACAACACATCCAAATTATCCTCTACAGGCAATCATAGCTCTCTACTAGCCACATGCCACAATGTGACATTTAGCTATTTTTTAGGTCTGGGTTTGAAAGCAACTGCTTAACAGACCTGCTGTTACCAATTTATACACATGGATACAGTGGGCTTTGGGTATGTTCCTTTCAATGATTTCCATTTTTCAACCTTCCTCTTTCAGCCATTGGTTTAAAATTGTGTGACTCATGCCTTGGCTCAGCCCAGTAGAGCTTTCACCTTATGGCATTTTTTTGGGTGCATCCTTCTGCCTCCAATAGAGTCCATGCAATGCAATGCACGAGGCACTATTTTGCTTCTTTTTGACTCTTCCTCTGTTGACTCTATGATGCCAATGGGTGCACAAGTGTACACTTGCGCATGACTTTAAGAAAAATGATTTTGCTTATTAAATTCAGACCTGTCGGATGTGTCAAAGCTTCTTTTTATACCCTACAGGTATAAGCACGCTGGTACTTGTGTTTTCAATTTCCCATTTTTAAGTAAGGGAATACATGTATCAGCATGCTTGTGACTTATGCAATATTTAATTTGTGCTGGTTGCAGCAGGCGATGGGCACCAGCGCTCATTTATGGGGATATGAACGTATTTGTTACCATTATATCATTATGGAGGACACCACAGACCCTAACTCCATGCCCCTCCTCAACATCCTCAGCAAACTTAGACTCACCCAACTTGTCCAAAGACCAACCCACACAGCAGACCACACCATCGACCCTATTTTCTCCTCCAACAACAGGATCACCACCACCCACATGGCCCGATCACATGGTCCGACCACTACCTAATACATTTAAAAATACCTGCCTACCTAGCCATCCCACAAGAAAAACCCAAAGCACCATCAAGACACTGGGGCAAAATATCCAAAGAAAACTGGACCAAGACCTGACAGAAGTGCCTACCCAACCACACCAGGATCCTCAATGTTGACACCAAGCTCTTTAATAAATGCCTCACTGACTGCGTCAACCGCACTGCTCCTACCAGAAACAGGACCTAAAAAAACAACAAACAACCCAGCTGGTACACAAACAACCTCGGAGATTCCAAGCGCTGCTGCAAACAACTTGAGAGAAAATCGAGACTCGAAAAAAACATCACAGCAAGATCCACAAACAAAGTCGCCCTCAACCTCTACCACCAACAACTCTGAGATGCAAAGAAAAAAGCCCTAACTCTCAGACTTGAAGCTGGCTCCAACAACAACAAACATTCCACAAAATAACCACATTTCTCCACACTTCAACAATCTCCACTGTCTCCCAGTCCAGGAAAGATGTAAGTTCAAGGCACTCACTCACATCTACAAAGGTCTCCACAATCCCGGGCCAGCTTACCTCAACCACCTCCTCAGTTTCTACCAGCACACCAGACATCTTCAATCTGTGTCCCAGGCAAAAGCACGCCTCCCTCACATCAAGAAGACCAGAAGTGGAGACGCTCCTTCTCATACCTCACAGCCAAGACCTGGAACAACCTCTTGAAACACCTCAGAACCTCTGCCTTCCTCATGGACTTGTGAAGGAACCTCACGACAGGTATGGTCTCCTCCTCCCCCCTCATGCCTGCTCTGCTCAGTGCCTGGATACCTTCAGACGATTGGCGGCGCTCTACAAACTCACATACCATAACATTAGAAATTGACCCAGAGAGAAAGACAGAAAGGGGAGAAAGAAGATGAGATACATTTGAAAATAGAGAAAGCAGGGGTGAAAAAGAGCAAATTAGAGTCTGTAAGACTGAGATGAAGAGAAAGATAACTCAGGATGGTCGAAGAAAAATGCATGAATTGGAACCAAGGCTAGATAACCTAGGTAGTCGACAACCATGGCATTCAACAGCTTTAGCAGTGGGCTTATAATAAAAACTCGAGGCCTCTATACATTTTCATTTTTTAAAACAAATTAACCGCTGGCATGTGTTATTAACCAGACTTGGCTAAAAGCAACTCTTATTGCATGCATCAATGAGGCAGCTGCTGAATTGCCTGATCGTGTTCAAATTAACGTGCTGAGCTTCCATTACTGACCCCTACTATTAAAATAAGTAAATATTTAGGGCCTTATTTATGAAGGCCTTGCGCCACCGGTGCGCCACTTTTTCCCATGTTAAAAGTGACGCACCGGCGGCGCAAGGCCTTCATAAATAAGGCCCTTAGATTTTTCACGTAGCCCGTACCCCGTGCTTAAAGCATTCCGTTTGCTGAGCGTCCGACGCTGCGCGAGCTAGGCACGCTCGGCTGCGCATGTTTCGTCACGCAGAGCGCGCTTCAGGCTCACAACTCTGGACGGCCCCAGTGGCCTGTGAGATTCCTTACTCGCCGGGAGCGCGCCTGGGGTCTGCCTCCCTGCAGGGATTGGTGCAGCTTTAAAATGTTAAGTGCACCATTAGTGCTGCGGTGCGGCTCTCCCAGGCTCATCGCCCTCCTGTTAAAGTCAGCTGATCGGTTCCTTCCAAGAGTCATTGACATTTCTGGCGAAGCAGTTCGGGGAACAGAGGAGTTCCTAGCTTCCTTTCACTTCCTGTGTATTCCCCTACACGCTGTCAGCCCGGCCCCGCTGCAGCCTAGAGCACTCTCCGCAGCAGAACACTCAAGTAAAGCATGGAACATTATTAAATAATCGGCGCTGGTGCCTGTATAATTTAATCAAATGGGCTGAGCCGCAAATAGCTGAGTGGTGGTGCGCCCACGGAGAGGATCAGAGGTGAGACTCTTGTGCTTAAATTTTAATGCACATTTCTTTAATGTACCCTGCGTCTTTTGGGGCGTTCTCTTAATGTAAAAAAAGACGCAAATTAATTATCCTTTAATGGAAGAAGCCTGACTGACTCCAGTGAAGCAATATTAACACTGGACTGATAAGTGTGATCCCATGTATAACAGGACGTGACAGACAGACCGCTGCTTTTATGTATCTGTGGCCTAGCTGTGTGCATAGCTGATGCTGTAGCCCGGGCATCTATCTGCACTAATGCCTCATATACACCAAAGAAGTTTTCAATAGTGACAAAATAAGAACAGGAGGAGTTTTCAAAAGTGACAAAATAGGAAACGAAGAACTTTCCAATAGTGACAAAATACGTCAAAGAGCATACTGTATTTTTGTATTTGGTCTAGAGATCACTTGACTCTGGCTCTCGCTTATTCAAGGTCCCTCCTCACAGTCAGTAATAGTAATAAATAGCGTATTACACCACTCTGCACAGCGTAACAAATTGTTTACGCCAAGGAGTTTTGTCGTGTGACTGTTTAAAAATAAAAATTCTATATGACCAAAACCAGGATGCAATAGCTTGAATTTGTGCAGTGCGGTGAAACCCATTGTCAGACATACATTTATGCTATAGCAGTGATAATAAACAAGTTATTTCGAGCAACTGTACAAGCAAACTCGTATTCATATATTTATAATCAAAATACTACATATTGGCTGGCGTTGTTTTTCTTATGAACATCTTCATATAAAAACCCATAAGAAAACCTCCGGTGTCGACAATATCAAATTTACTATTCTTGTATCAACTGTTGATCATATTATGTGTTCCCGGGTCTTTGTTCAAAATACTACATATGGTCAAGGCCCCTGGAATTATGAGATTGTGCGGCCGCTGCAATTTTCACATAATTTTAGATTTACTGCACTTGCCACATAATTATATATCTGATGCATAATCTGCACATTTAAAGAAAACAACAAGTTTGTTTCTAGCTGGAACGGTTCAAAAGTTACAAATAATGTGGAAACACATGTTGCAGTTTAGTGGAAGGCCATTCCCAAAGGTTGACTGGCCACCCTTCCAATTTTTTTGGGATACATTTAGATGTTAAATTTGTACTAACGAGGTGCACCCTGCCCAGACAGTGTTAACAAGTGTAAAAAGTACAAAGTAATGAATACTCTAAAAAACATGTGCTGCATTATGCTGCATAATCTTTCTTTGCTTGCCACACACTCTACTCAACCATGCCACATAATTTGGCCCTCCCGCTGCATAATTCCAGCTCTCCTGACTATAGTGCCAAGGCCAAATTCCTAACTATAACTCACAGCCCTCATATGGAGTGCTGTCACCTTGCTACTTAGATTAAATCATCTATAAATATAGTAAGTTGTGTATAGGGCTAAAATTATAAATTTAAGGCATAACTATAACTTTTGAAGTTCTAAGGTTTGTGTAGTGTAAGGTAATTTTGTCTACAAATATTAAACTAAGCTTTCCTAACTATAATTTATCCTTTTTTTCATTGAATTTCTATATGCTATTAACTGTTTTACCAGTTTTTTGGGTACTGTGACACTTTTGCAAAACTTCAAAGATTATTATGAGGCATAACATTATAAGAGTAGAGTGGTGTGGATTGGAGTTGAGTGTTGAAGAGTGGAGTTGCTGTGGTGAAGTAGAGTGGCACTGTGAGTAGAGTGTCATACAGTAGAGTGGAGGATAGTGATGTGTAGTGGAGTGGAGGAGAGTGGATAGAGTGGAGTAGAGTTGAGTGGCATAAATTGGAGTAGAGTGTTGTAGAATGAAGTTGTGTAGACTCGAGTAGAGCGTCGTAGAGTGTGGTAGGGTTGCATAGAGTGTTGTAAAGTGAAGTGGCAGAGTGGCATAAAGTGTAGTCATGAGTAGAGTGAGGTAAAGTGTTGTGGAGTGGCATAGCAGGAGTTGATTATAGTGAAGTAGAGGGTCATAGAGTGGCATAAAGTGAATTATAGAGCCATACAGTAGGGATATAGTGGAGTAGAGAGCTGTAGAGTGGAATGGAATGCAGTAGCTCACTGTGTCGTAGAGCGGAGGAGCGTATAGTCGAAGGGTGGAGTTTAGGGCTAGCTGTAGGTAAAGTACATTTACCGATTCTAAAATACCGAATTTTACAGATTCGGTATTTTAGAATCGGTAAATGCTATGCAGGGAAAATTCGGTAAGTATTACCGAATCGTTAAGATTCGGTATTTACCTAATCGGTATTTACCGAATCGATAATTCACATTCATTCCTATGGGCCTGGAGGCCCATAGGAATAAATGTGAATTACCGAATCGGTAAATACCGATTCGGTAAAATAGGGAAAGAGTCAAGGGTGGCAGGGTGTCACATTGACACCCTGTTGCACCCCTGAATAGTGCTTGTGTGCACATGTGGCACACATACATGCCCTAAGGGCATGTATGTCTGCCACATGGCACTGGTGTAAATGCACAGATTTGCGTTTACAGAGGTATTCATTATTTACCACCAACTAGTAGTTGGTGGTAAATAACGAATCCTTAAAGCACAGAAGCACTCTTCAAAGTGCTTCCTACATGTCATTTACCGATTTGGTAAATACCGAATCGGTAAATGATGATTCGGCAAATACAGAATCGGTAAATATCGATTCTGTATTTACCGAATCTCCCCTCCATAGCAAATGGCTCAATACCGGTTGGTAAACCTGAAATTTACCGAATTTCGGGTTTACCGACCGGTAATGGGCCAACTACATCTGGCCCTTAATGTCATAGAGTGGAGTAGAGTGAAGTGGCATAGAGTGAAATGTCTTAGAGTATTCAGTTGTTGAGTATCATGATGTAGACCGTTGTCCCGTAGAGTGATGTGGCACAGAGAGGAGTAGCATAAAGTGGAATGTGTAGAGTGGAGTGGGTTGTCATAGAGTGGAGTTGCGTAGAATGGAGTGGTGATTCATAGAGTGTCTTATTGTGGAGTGTCTTAGAGTGGAGTGGTGTGTAGTGAAGTGGCATGTCATAGAGTGGAGTGGAGTGGCATAGCATGGTGTGGAGTGGCATAGAATGGAGTGGAGTTTTGTAGAGTTCAGTGGCGTGTAGTAGAGTGGGGTGGAGTGTAGTACTATGGAGTGGAGTGGTGGGTCATATAGTGTTGTTAGTGTAGTAGAGTGGCATAGACTGGAGGGACATAAAGTAAAGTGCTGTAGAGTGGAGTTACTTGAAGTGGCATATCATAGAGTACAGTTGCATGGCATAGATTGGCCTGTCTTAGAGATGGAGCGGCATAGAGTGGGGTAGTGTGTCATAGAGTAGAGTGGAGTGGTGTGTTATAGAGTGGAGCATTGTAGAGTGTCTTAGAATGGAGGGGTGTAGAGTTGAGTGGCATAGAGTGGTGTGGTGCAGAGTGGAGTGGTATAGAGTGGAATGACATAGAGTTGCTTGTCATAGATTTGGGTAGTGTAGGTGGAGTGGTGTGTTGCAGAGTAGAGTAGAGTGGTGTGTCAGAGTGGTGTGTGGTGGAGGGTCTTAGAGTGAAGGGGTGTATAGTGGAGTGGCTTAGAGTGGAGTGGCATGTCATAGAGTGCAGTGGCCTGTCGAAGTGTGTAGTTACATGGAGTGGATTAGAGTACAGTGGAGTTTAGTACAGTACAGTCTGATGTCATAGAGTGGAGTGACATGTTGTAGTGCGGAGTGGAGTGGCATAAAGTGATTAGAATGTTGCAGATTGGACTTATATGGAGTGGAATGGCGTATCGTAGAGTACAGTGGCATGTTATAGAGTGGCCTGTCTTAGAGTGTCTTAATTGGAGAAGCGTAGAGTGAAGTGGTGTGTTGTACACTGGAGTGGTGTGTCATAGTGTGAAGTGGGGTGTCATAGAATGGAGTGGAGTAGAGTGTTGTAGACTGACACAGAGTGGAGTAGTGTGTCTTAAAGTGGGGTATAATGTTGTAAAGTGGAGTGGCATAGAATGGAGTAGAGTGCCACAGAGTAGAGGGAAATAGAGTGTCAAAGAATGAAGTAGCGAGTGATAGAGTAGAGTGGCATGGAGTGTTGTGGCGTAGAATTTCATGGCACAGAGTGGAGTGGCACAGCATGAATTGACATAGAGTGTAGTCACACAGAATGTAGTCGCATAGAGTGGTGTGGAGTACAGTTAAATGGCATACAGTGGAGTGGCGTAAAGTGGAGTGACATGTAATAAAGAGGCAGACGTTGAGTGGGGTGGTGGTGGGTCATAGAGTAGAGATGAGTGGCGTGCCATAGAGTGTGCTGTTTTGTCATAGAGTTGGGTGGGATGATGTGTCAAAGAGTGACCTGTCTTATAGTGGCTTACAAAGGAGAGGCATAGAGTGGAGTAGCATGTAGTAACGTGGAGTGGTGTGTCATAGAGTGAGTAGAGTGTTGTAGAGAGACACAGAGTTGAGTAGTGTCGCAAAGAGTGGAGTAGAGTGTTGTTGAGTATAGTGGCATAGAGTGGAGAAAAGTGTCACAGAGTAGAGGGGCTTAGAATTTCATAGAGGGGAGTAGAGCATCATTGAGTGCTGTGGCGTAGAGTGCAGTAGCATGGACTTTCATGGCATAGAGTGGAGTGACACAGAGTGGAGTGGTATAAAGTGGAGTCGCATAAAGGGGTGTGGCTTAGAGTTGAGTGGCATACAGTGGAGTGGCTTAGAGTGGGGTTGCATGTCGTACGGTAGAGTGGAGTGGTGAGTAATAGAGTGGAGTGTTTTATAGTAGAGGGGTGTTGAGTGGGGTGGGGTGGTGTAGAGTAGAGATGAATGGCTTGTCATAGAGTGGAGTGTTGTAGAGTGGAGTAAGATGACGCGCCATAGAGTGGCCTGTTGTAGAGTGGAGAGTGGCGTGTCATAGAGTGGAGTGGAGTGTTGTAGAGTTGAATGGCATGTCAGAACATGCAATACATCATAAAACACATATTGTTGCTGAGATCAGACACAGTGTGAATTACTCGAAAGTGTCATTTATAGTAGAATGGTGTGGAGTCTAGTAGAGTGGAGTGGAGTGTCGTAGAGTGGAGTGCAATGTTGTAGAGTGCAGTGGCGAGTTGCAGAGTAGAGTAGAGTGCTGTAGAGGAGTAAAGAGTGGAGTGGAGTGTCTTAGAGTGGTATAGAGTGGAGTAGAATGTTGTAGAAGGGAGTGGCATAGAGTGGAGTAGAGTGGCATAGAGTGGAGTGTTGTGGCATAGAGTATAGTGACATAGACGGTCATGCCATTGTGGAGCGTGAAGTAAAGTGGGGTGGCGTAGAGTGGAGAAACATAGAGTGGCATAGAGTACAGTGACATACAGTTGAGTGGCCTCAATTGGATTGATGTTGAGTGGAGTGGTGTGTTCTGTGGTGCATTAGAGTAGAGGGGCATGTCATAGAGTGGAGTATCTTAAAGTGTCTTTGAATAGAGGGGTATAGAGTGAGTGGCATAGAGTGGAGAACTACCACAAAAAACTGCTGAACAGAATGACACCAAATTTGGTAGGAAGCTAGATCTTGGGTCTGAAATAGTGCTTTTTGTGATTTGGTGCAAGTCTGTTCAGTAGTTTTAGAGAGAATTGAGGTTAAAAAATATATGTATATCTGGACGATTGGGTTTGAGAGTCCTGCAAGCTGACCTTCAAAACATAGAGCGTTCTGATTGGCCGAGGGGCCATTTTTTCCTTTGGACCGTCTCAATCCTTCAAGTGAGGGTCAGTCGGAGTGAGTGTACTGATTGAATGGCCGCAATATGAAAGAAAATGTCATGGCAGTCATTACATGACACCAGTCCCTTTCCTGAAAATGTTTTTTATAAAAAGATATAAGGAGAGCGTGTCTAAGAAACAGAGCAAGATGGCCACTTAGCTTGCCAGCTCTACTCCAACACAGGAGAAACGGCAGCCCTAAAAGCACTCAAAATGCCTGCGTTGCCCCAGGCGAGAGAAAGCAGTGGCGAATCTTCTTCTGAACAGATCTTAGGCCCTAAATCTTCATGTTGAGTGGCACTTCCTCTCAATCAGTAGTGCTCCACTTCCTGCACAACTGGGAAGGGTGATCAGTATGCCTCCTACATGAAACAATGTGACCTTGCGACCCGGTGAGAGGAGTGACCCACACTGCTGAGAGTCACAAGAGAACTTTTCAATATTTTAAAATTAAAGTTCGCTGGCACTTTTGAAAGAAAAACATTATATGACACTTGGGAGCTACTTGAGGATGGGCTACTCTTGGGCTATTTTGGGCCATGCAATGTACTAGACAGCATGTAAAAATGTGACATATATAAATTAGTTTTCTCCACACCTAATACTCATCATAAGGCTCGTTTTAATGCCTGAGCTCTGTTTGTTGTTAAAAAGAGGTCAGCGGGCTCTTTCTTGCCTATAGCAGTGCTCCGATTCCTACATGCATAAGATTGGCACACCTACGACATGGATCAACGCGACCTTGTGGTATGGTGAGAGGAGTGAGCCATACTGCTGAGAGTCACTATAGGGATTTCCACTGGTCTTTAAAATAATTTTTCTGGTAGTCTTGGAAGGAAAGTATCCTCTTATGGCACTTGGGAGCTACTTGAGTTTGGGCTGGTCTTGGGCTATTTTGGGCTACGAAATCTGCTAGACAGCAACTAATGATGTGCATATGAAAGTGAGTCATCGCTACATCCAATACTCATCAGAGGGCTTGGTATAGAGCCTGGAGCTCTGTTTGTGGTAAAAAAGAGGTAATATGCCAGGTCATTTCTGAGCCTATTACCAAGGACAACTTTTGGTTTGATCAGGTCTATGTATCCCATCATATACAATCCAGTGCACCTATTGCTTCATGATACCGTCCTTTATACGTGTTGCGCTTTGTTGTTTCCCACCAGTGGGTGTGACTCCTGATCCTTTTGGTTCTTTGAAGTCGTACCACTAATGTTGTCAGCTCGCAGCCCTTGGGTTCTTCTGGGGCTACCACCTTCTTGTTTGGACTACTATTTCCTACCAAATCAAAAAGGTTCGGATTTCAATACCATAAGTGCTTGATTCTCACTTATCTTCGCAAAGGCGATCTACATTGAAAAGGATTATTGTACTTTCTTACTAAGCTCCAAGAGAGGGAAGCAACCTCTTTTCAGAATAAATGGATAAGTGATGTGCATTTTCCCTTGCTTCGGACAAAACAAAATAGAGTCTTAACTTTAGATGTCAAAACATACAATGTCTTTATAATAGATTACAAATTTGGCAAAGAAAGTAGATGGACTATGGGCCTTGTTTAGAATTTAGTGGCTGGGTTACCACATCACAATGTTGACGGATAGCCTGTCCGCCAAAACATAAATCCCATGAGATGTAATAGGATTTATATTTCCCCGGATAGGCTATCCGTCACCGTTGTGATGAAGTAAGTAACCCAACATCTAAATCAGGCCCTATCTTCAAAATTAGTAAAGAGGGGAATTCTTTCATGTCATTAATGTATATGCCCCGAATAGGGATCAACAAGGTTTTTGGGAAGATCTTTCCTCGAAAATGGCTTTCATCTCTGATGACTCTCTGATACTTTACGGAGGGGATTTCAATCTCCCTATCGGTTGTGTGATTGACAGATCCTTTAAATGTATCTTAAGGCCTCTAAAGGCTTACAGAGCCATGAAAATGTATGCTCAAGGTTTAATTTAGAAGATGCATGGAGACTTCAACATCCAGATACACTAGTCTTTATATTTTCTTTTCCTCCTCACTCTTACCACTCCAGAATTGTATTGCAAATAGCGAACACAAGGCAAAAATCTGCAACAAAATTAGAAATTTCCTTGCGTCAAATCCAACCACTGATACCTCCCCTTCTACCAGATGGGAAGCGCTGAAAGTCACTATCAGAGGCACACATATTAGCATTAGATCCTTCATGAATAAGCAACGAATCACTGAATAAATTGGTAAAAGAATATAAAATCAAATAAAATCACTGATCTTCAATTCAGACAAGATGCGACTAATACACAGCAGCTGACGAATTTACTAATAAAAAGTAGTCATATAATAGGCTATTGAGTAAGAGGGTAGGTGTCTGGGTCCACAAGCACAAAAGTATCCATGTGTGCAAAGTTAATAAAGCGGGCAAAATGTTGGCTGCCTATTTAAAATTTAGGAAAAATAAGTCTTCGATTATGAGTATAAGAGATTTAGATGGTATAAATTACATAAAGTCTGAACGTATAGCAGACATTTTTTTAAACTTTTACTTGGACCTCTGCAATGATAATAAACAATTTTACATTGAACAATGTACAAAATTCTTAAATAGACTGGTACTACCAACTATCACCCACGAGGAGGGAAATTCTCTTGCTGCGCCCCTTTCCTATGAGAAAAGTTGATCAGTTATAAAATTACTAAAAACCTCCAAGGCCCCGGGTCCCCATGGATACACTACATCCTTTTATATTTTTTTCGGGCATGAACTGGATTCCCGTCAGTTAGACTTGTACCATTCATTTTCCTCCTCAGGTGAAGTTACCAATACTCCGGCTGAAGCCATTATTGCCATCATCCCCCCAAAAAAGTCTCATGAAAAATTGCACACCAATATTGTTGATTGATATAGATTGCAAAATCTAGGCCAAAGCCCTAGCCACATGCATTGATACATCAATTTCAAAATTAATTCACCCCAGTCGAGTGGGATTTGTTTAAAATAGGCTGTCTAGTGACAAAACTAGACTATTTTACCATGGTATTAGGAATTATCTCAGCTAACTACCTCCATGGTAGCATTAGCTCTTGATGTTGAAAAGGCATTTGACAACGTTTCTTGGCCTTTTCCCAAAGCTGTCCTTACTAAATTTGACCTAGAAGAGAATTTTATCAAATTAGTGATGACTTTATATAACCACCCTAGAGCAAGAGCCAGACTTAATGGCACCATTTCAGATTATTTTGATCTACAACTGGTTACAAGACAAGGTTTCCCGCTCTCACCATCACTTTTTCTTTTAGTTTTTGAACCCTGTCTACAAGTAATAGGAGATAAGGACAGGATCATAGGGATCCAATTCGGTACAGTTAAGGTACAAACAGCCGCATATGCAGATGACCTACTAATTTTCAATGTGCATGATCAATAATCCATCCAAGCCTTGTCCAAAACAATCAACTCCTATTTCCAAGTATCAGGGTATACATTAAACAAGGATACATCTGAATTGATGGCTTTATATATGCTAGGAAGGGGTGAAGTCATAGGTGCCTCTGGCGTCCATTGGCATACTACATTTATAAACTAGCCTGCAATTGAATTTAATGATGATCTGAAAGAATCCCTTAAACACAAGGAAGTCATTTTGCTACAAAAAGCTTCAAATATCCTAGAAAGTTGGTCCCCAAAATCTTTATCTTGGTTGGGAAGAAGCAAAGCTCTTAAAATGTTGAATTCTCCCATGATTAATTATTTAATCTCCTTTTGATTCCCATTCCATCTTCAAATATTTCTCTGAAAAAACTAAGATTATTAAAAAAATTAGGAGGTGTTAATACAAGCAAAGTTCTCATTTTATTACACAGACTTTATCTTCAAACAGAGTTCTTAATTTCTACACCTTTTAGATCAATACAAACCAGTATGGTAAAACAAAATCCAACTTAATCTCTTTTCTAACTTCCTCTAATGTGCATTCTCCGCATTCTGAAGATATCTTTCACCAGTAAAAAAAGTAATTATAACTATTGACTCAAATTTGGTTACAGTATTTGAAAACTAATTTTGGTTCCATTTGGAATAATAGTTGTTTTAAACTAGATTGTTCATGTATTTTTGGGCCGGTTTAGACACTAGCTTGAATATTTACCCTGAACCAACTTGCCACCCAGCACTCTCCAGAGACCTATGCAATTTACAATATATATACCACTTACACAACATGGATTTCTTAAATTAAAAGCACCCATTACTAACCTTCACATCCAATTACCTGTTCTTTCTAATTTGGTACTGATTGCCTTACACAGTCGTGGTGGTCATTGTGTCTCCAGGGTTTACTTCCTCCTCCCCAAGACCTCTAAGTTATTGATACTGATCGAGTCCAAATGGGAAGAGAGTCTGATTTCACTAGTACTTCTCTTAAATGGCAAGAGATTTAGTCTTCAAGTTTTAAATTCAAGCTCACACGTTCCTTATCTCAAACCAAATTTCAGTTTCGACGCAGAACGTTTTGGACACCACAACTTATGTACAATATGAAGTTAAAAGATGATTCTTTATGCTGGAACTGCCATGTCACGACTGGAGATCTTGAAGACACGTTTTTCTATTGTCACCTACTGAAGCAATTCTGGTTACATACCTTTAGGTTTATTTTATTGAGGATGTTCTACATATCAAAACTATCTTCTGTTTCTCGTTCTGGGCCCTCATGAAGCACAACTAACAAGCCTGAATGATAAATATCTCCTCATCCTCCTCCTTCCAAGTGGTTGTAAAACCATACTCAGTAACTGGAAAAGTTCGAGCAAGATCTCCTTTCAAGCATGGAAGGAACTCCTAATATTCAAGAGAAAAGCAGATAATATTACATTCCAACAATCTCCCTTAGAGAAACTGCACCAATCTGATTTTGGAAAAACGAGGCTCTTATCTTAATTAAGTCGAGCCTCCACAAATACTATGGGCCTGATTATGAGTGTGGTGATGCGGGAGCAAACCGCCATGCGGGCGGCCCGCTACCCCAACATCAAGCTGCTGCTCAGGCCCCCTGCCAGATTACAAGTTTCCTCATGTCTGTTCATCTTTTTTTGGCATTCCCATGGCAGTGCCTCTGAAAATGGGCACCGCAATGGCAATGCCAATGCCAATGCCAAAAACATTTCCTGCAAGGCATGGAGTGTAAAGTGCATGCTGTGCAGGAACTATGGCACATACACACAGGAGGACATATATTGCGCCCCCTTCATACAAACCAGGACCCAGAGGCACAAGAACGAGGAACCGCCGTGAAAACCGTGGCAGAGAGGAAGCTTGTAATATGCCAAGTATATGGAGGCCTTTAGACCACAGTGCCACCAATAGGGAATAGCGGTTCTCTGGTGGCTGCAGCTGTGCAATGGCGGTCTGACTGTCCTACTCATAATGGGTAGGTCTGACCGCAGGTGTGGTGATGGCAGGACTGCCACAGATGCACCCCCTCAAATCTGGCAGTCCTTAAACCCCAGGTATTCCTTTAATAATATAAACACTTCAATAGGAAAGGAGGGTCTCAGGGAATGTTTAAAGACCAGTGCAGATAAATACCCCAAATATAATTTATAACGACATAAACAGATCTGCGGGTCTACTGAGTCAAACAAGACTGCTGAAAAGGCTGAAACTCAGTGGTATTTTAGACAGAGGAAGGGTATACCTCAGAAAGGAGACCCTTTACTGAGGAAAATCCTTTAAAAAGGACGGATTCCCATCACTCACCGAGGTGACATGCTTCATCATCTGGGTCTCCTCCTGGTCACACGCTACTGTAACCAAGGGCTAAAACCTTACACTGAGAAGGGAGCTCATGGATCTTTTTCAAATAGGTGTAATGGAGAGATTCAAGAGAGATAGCTCTCTATAATGTCACAGATGTGAAGGTGCAGTTCTATTGGGGTGATGGGCGCAGTGCATTAAAAGTCAGTGAGATTACAAATGGTTCGCAAGAGAAACATTTGTTTACTGAGTATCTCCTGTTATCCCCACTAAAACAGTGCAAACTGTTTTAAATAATAACTGTATTGATGTAATTATTTGGTCTAGTTGTTTCAGCCACATGGATTGTTAATCCTAGGCTTCCTTCAGGACTGCAAGAACCATATATAGCTACTGCAATGTGTGAAAAAGTAGAAACATAATTATGTCTTTTATAAGGTTGGAATAAATACAACCATATAACCTGGCTTTCAGGTGTTCAGATCCTCTGTCAAACATAAGATGCAGATGGCACCCGTGTCTGACGAGGAGAGGACCCCACCTCACCTGGTGACGGCTCAGGAAAAGAGGCCCCGCTCTGTCCGTCGTTGCCTCGCGGCTGAACTGAGCCGCTAGTTCTCACCTTTTCCCCTTCTTTCTGGCATTATTTTTCTGTAACGTTTGTCTGAATTTCTTTTCTAGGTGATTTTTCTACTGTTTCACCTGCAATATCGATGCCATTATGCTCAGAGTCTATTGGGATTCTGAGCTTTCCTAACATTTGTATGACTTTATTGAGCATTTTCTAAAATTAATAAAGTATTTAGAAATTTAAAAAAATAATATAGTGGCAGGGTAGGGAAGTAAGGGAGAGGACATCAAGACTTTCATAGTGGATTTATTGGGAAGCAGTCGTGGATGGGAAGGCGTGGAAGAGATCTTGGTTAAGGACTTTCAGAGGGTTAATCGAGACCCCTTTCTGAAAACTGCAAAAAAATTAAACCATGCAGAATCATGGGAAGCTTTCTTACATCCTTTATTAAAGACAGGATTCTGAGAACAGTTTTAAAAATAGGCTCCCTAACTGGGAAAGGTTTTTCCTTTGAAATTAGATTGAATATCTTCCATGCTACCCTGACTAGGCAGTCGAAACTAGGTGAAAGGATGGAAGAGTTTATGACGTGAGGGGTGGTAGGCCCAGTTGATATTCCCAGCTACCTTAAGTGTGATGTTTAACAATAAAATGTGCAACTTGAGAAACCACGAAGAAGCGGATGTGCTGCTCAAAAAGTTTAGGTCCAATCAAGTTTGGTAGTAAGGCCGGTAGAAGAAATGTTTTAATAAGTTCAGGTACTTACTTAATCGCAGTGTAACCACAAATGTATTTTCCCCTTTTTTTGTAACTTTCGGTACATTTGTTGCCTTCAATAGTTTTACAGATGTTCTTTCTTTTGAACTAGGCAAATGCCCTTCTCTATTCCTGGTTGTGATTCCAAATATGGCTATCTTAGCTAAGAAGAGTCAGAGGAGAGTTGTCTGGGGAGGGTGGGAAGGGTGTTGGTTTGGGAGCACAGGGGTGGGGAGCATAGAGGGAAACAACTAAATAAAAAGTGTCCTCTAACTTTGTCCATGAAAGTGCTCAGTTTAAGATAGGGATGGAGAGTAAAGGAATACAAATACTATATCAAAAAGTCAATTGGCTGCGAGTAATAACGGAAGAACAAAACTCTTTCAGCATTTGTCAAATGCTCCTGCCAAATAATTGTTCTTCAAGAATCTCACTTGACCAAATCTGAGTGTTTAGATTGTGTGCACTGACCAATTTAGTCATACAAAAGGAGTGATTCTTTTGACTAAAAACGGTCAAAGGACCCTATACTGGAGTAGAAGGTTGATAAGAAGGGTAAATGGGTCATCACAACTGTGAAAATATTTGATTAAAACTACATGTTGGTGGGATGTTATGGCCCGAATATAGATGATGTAGAACCGTTTCAAAATATATATTTAGAGTTGGTAGATACTCCCCAGCCGATAATAATGTCAGGGGATTTTAACACTGTGGAGAGGTCAAGCAACAGTAGAGCATGTATTTGCTCTAAAATGCAAGCATATCGTAAATCCCTGATCAAAACATCTGGGTCTGTGGGACAGAAGAAAGGTGCAGAAAGAAGATACAAGTATCATAGCAAGAAGTATAAAAACTGGTCTAGGTTATATTACTTCCTGGTAGAGAAGTCACTTAAGGATGATATTCAAAATGTGCGACATCTGGCCATCCATCTGTCTGACCATGCAGCAGTGGTCTTAGACTTGAAAGTCGATTCTGGCGAAAGCATAAGAAGGTGGACTTTAGGGCGTTCAATACTAAAAGATCAGAAAGTGATAGTGACTATAAGAGCTAGGGAGGGAGAGTTTTTAAAAAATGTTGCAGGAAGTGCAGCAGCCCCCAAGCAACATTAAAAAGAAAACAAATAGTAAGTTACATGGGTCATTGAATCCATAACCCCAGGAAGACAAAACACCTCTAGTTGGAGCTCTAGGCTCTTCAGCTGGAGGGCAAGGCCCTGTTGTGGTTGTTTATGATTGTTTTTCTCGTAAACATTTTTCAGCCCACAAAATGCAATAATAAAAACTATGTTAAAAGTAAGATTCGCAGCATTTTTATTAAGAATTGATTAAACTTTTTTTAATAATCACTATTATTAAACATTACATTGTATGAATTACTGAAATATGCATTTGATTAAAAATATTGGTGATTTTTGGAGAAAGATGATAGATCTGCTTTATATACACTGATATGCTCAACCCTTCATAAAGCCAATAGGCCAATTTTTTATATTTTGATGTTGTCACTCTTTGACAAAGTAAGTAAATCTGCCTGAGTGCAGCCAGGACCTGTGAGACCAACCGCATACTGCACTTGCCTGAAAGTGTGGCGTGGAATTGGCTGCTCATGAGGGGCTGGATGCAGGCCCCTCAGTCAACCATTTGTCGTGCGCGGCCAAAGGCTGCGCGCAGCAAGGGTTGCTGGCTTGCAAAGGATTGGACGCAGGCCCAGCAGCCAACCCCACACTGCACACGTGCATGGCGTGTAGTTGATGTTACTTATGGTAATACATTATTACTTTATGTTAAAAAAGAAATTCACTGAAAAAACACAAAGGTTAAAGTGACTGAATAGTAATGAATTGTAATTTGGTCTTACTTAAATTTTTTTAAAAACCTTTGAAATTCTCAGAAAAAAGAAGGTTAACGTAATGCTATACGTAGGTGAAAATTTCAGCAACAACGTATCATTAACTATATTATATTAACTATATAACTCAGGAATGTGGGCAAGCCGCGGACCGAGATGGCCGCGCAGCATTGAAGCTCTGCCAGCCTTTCCAGCATAACCACTATTATCCCCATCCACATGGGGCTAATCGAAATGAGCTCACGTCCATGAGACCTAGGAAATCTGCCTGAGCCCAGCGACTCTTGCTGCATGTGGATCGGAGCTGTGGGATCGAGATCAATGATGTGAGAAATGGAGTGGACGATCCACAAAATGGCTGCAGCGCCGGCCTGAAGCTCCCTAGACCTGTGAGCGGAGCCCGAGCACTGAAACTACATCGAGCTGCGGCGGCAAAGCGGAGGTGGGGGGGTAAGTGCGCTGGGCACAGCGCTGACTCTCCCACCGTCTGCACTGCTTTGATTTGTGTCCATAATACACAGCGGTCCGTTCGACTGCTTGTGTGCCCGATCAAGTTAGCTCCTGCCTCCCATTGAGCCTTGTGGGGACAGGGCCCGCAGGATTCTTTGCGGTGGTGGCCCCAGGGCCTCAGTGGGCACAAAGCACCAGATCTGCAGAGTACTGCCACAACCTGAGCCTGGGTGCCCCTCCCCTCCCCCTGGTGCGGTCGCCTCCATCGGCTCGTGTGACCAACTCCGCAGGGCCCACTGGGTACCCGCGACTCCGGTACCATGCTGGCACTCTATCGAGGCCCCGCTGCTTGCACTAAATGAACCACGCAGTGCTGCCTTCTACAATCAGGCCCAGCCATGCCATGACTGCCCATGTGACTGCCTCCCCCACCCCTGCTGCATTTTCATGTCTCCTGTACCATCTTGCACTACATAGCGGCCCGCTGCACGTCCTCAGTGAGTCGCACTGTTTTTCTGCCTTTGGCGGGAGGGGCCTGGCTGCGCGCAACTGCGGCCTCCTCTGTTCTCACGATCCCCTTGAGTGCCTCGGCTTGACGCCACTTACACATGCTTTGCGCATTAGCGCCTGTACCTGCTAGCCTCCCAGGCTATTACTGGCCACACTGTTCCTCTGTGCCCACGCCGTTCTTCACGGTTACTGGACTTGCGCATGCTCCTGGCTTGCGTTGGCCACCCTCAGGACGAGACATAGTGCTTCCCACCAACTTGGGTTGTTGGTCCATTCCGTTGGGTGAGTGCCCTGGCCCCTGCCTTCCACCTGAGTTCTATCCTCTTGTCACCTTCCGCTTGTGCTGGGGTACGGCATGGGCTGCAAGGACCCGAAGCAGAGGACTCTCCCTTTTGAGAAAATTGCGGAGACGGCCCCTGAGAACAGTTCTGACATGGCGGAGGGTAGACAGGAAGCGATCCGTCTCGACTAACCCATGGGACAGGTTAGCTCACTACTACAGGAGATGAGAGGAGGGTTTAAAGCTCTTGATGGTAAATTTGACACATTAGACAAAAACCTTGCGGATCTCAGTGCTAAAATCCAGGTACATGACAGACGCCTTGATGTTGCAGAAGCCCGCATATCCGACATCGAAGATGGCACGGCGCAGTCCCTTAAACGGCTTGAAAGGGTAGAACGTATACTGAAAGACGTGGCAATAAAGAATGAAGATCTAGAGGCGTGCAACGATGAAACAATGTTCGCATTTTGAGAGTGCCTGAGTCCCCCGCCACAGGCCGTATGGACATCTTTGTCGAGACGATATGTTTGGGAAAGACTCCTCCATCCCTGGCTTCGTGGTAGAGAGCGCGCATCATTCGCTGGGTCCCCGTCCTAACCCTGGATACCCACCAAGACCAATCATTGCACGCCTCATGAACTTCAGGGACCGGAACACTGCCCTGCACCTGGCCCGCGAACGAGGAGACACCATCTGGCAGTGCTCGAAATTGTCACTCTACCCTGACTTCACCATCATGGTCCAAGAGGTCCGCCGCAAGTTCAGTGGCGTCAAAGCCGCGCTCAGGAACCTTGGCCTAAATATGGCATGTTATATCCAGCTCGACTGCGCATGGAGGTCAATGGCAGGGCCAGCATCTTTGACAACCCCACTGAAGTTCAGGAATTTTGTTGCACATACAAAACCAACACTAAAACTGTTGCAGATGGCACTGGACCTCCTCCTTCTCAAAGTGGTTCGGAAGCCTGCATGGAGCTTTTCTCTGGAGCTGGCCTTGGATGATCTTACTCTGGCTCTACTCTGACTTCACAGTCTTAGTCCAAGACGCTTGTTGCAAATACAATGATGTTACAACATGCTTGGTCACCTTGGCCAGAGTTGTGACATACTCTACCCAACATGACTGCTTGTGGAGATCAATGGCCGGGCCCGCATCGTTCAAAAACCCATAGAGGTATAGGTCTTTTGACATTAGCACAGCAAAACGCTCAGCAGTCTAGAGAAGGCAAGAGACCCGAGCTGCAACACAGCAGCTCTGAAGATAGCTTGAAATTTCTCTGCACGACAGGCTCTGGTTGAGCTTGCGTGGATGCAACCTCTCCTAGGGCTTAAAGAAAACATTGGGATATCATTTTCACCAAGCACCATTACAGATTGCTGATCGGCCGATATGGCTTTGCCACTCCCTTCTGGTGTACACAGTGACTTTGGTATTTAGTTTATGATGTACCTTTTCTGAATTTCCTGTTTTTTTTATTACAGCACTTAGTACTATGGTTATATTTGATTATGTTGGTTTTGCCTTACTGGTTGGGTAGTGAGGCTGGGCGGTGGATGGGGAAGGTACAGTTGCTATTATTTAGTTATGTTTGTTTACTTATCAGTTTGAACACAGTCATAAGCCACATTGAAGTTTCACTGTATACATTTTACATTCAAACTACAACATCTGCATGGCCCAAAGAGATCGCATTGATGGTCCCTCAGATCTATCATTGATGTCATGGAACATTCGGGCCTTTATGATAACTGTAGGAAGAGCCACATCCTTCACTATTTGCTACTCCACAAAGAAGACATAGCCTTTTTCACAAGAGACACACTTGTCCACATCCAATCAGGCTCACTTTGCATCTAGCTGGGGCACACACAAATATTTTGCAAAGCTATGCGAGAGGCGTCACCATTTTCATCCACATAAGGGTTTCCTTTAGCATGCACATGACTGTCCACGATTAAGAGGGCAGATACATCATTGTAATGGGAACGTTGATGGGACATGGGGTAACACTGGTCTGCATATATGACCCGAACACAGACTCCCCTGACTTCTTCAACTCCCTCCTCATTCAGCTTCTGAAACTGGGCCCTGTGGCCTTTCTGATTGGCGGAGACTTTAACATTGCCCCGGACCTGACCCTTGATAGCACCTCAACTGCCACAGATCCCAGACCTCGCGCACGCGGACGCTCATGTCCTTATGCGAGCGGTTGTCCCTTCTAGATATAGGTTGCACACGCAACCCAGCCCACACAGACTTCACTCATTATAAAGGTTATCACAACATCTGGACCAGGATTGACTTCTGGTTGATCTCTCCATATATCGCCAATTGGTGTCACTCAGTCCTGATTCTCCCTCGGACATATTCTGACCACTCCCCTGTATTGTTGAATCTTGAGATCCCCACCCTCAGGGATTTGAGAGACAGTGGCGCTTCCCTGGCCGTGCCCTAGAGGATGAACTGTTTCAGCATGAAATCTGGGAAGCGATTGAAGTCTATTTTGCGTTAAACACCGGCTCGATTGATACGATGGCAGTTCTTTGGGAGGGATTCAAAGCATACATATGAGGCATTTGTATTGCTAAGCATTCTGGCGTACTCCGTGATTTATATACTGCTTTGCCCCGATTAGACCGCAAGCTTACTGATTTAGATATCTAATTGAGACAAACGCGTGATCCAGACACTGAACTAAAGCATGTGACCCTGTTAGCGGACTACAGAGACCCTGCAGAACGGGAGGTCCTCATCATGGGGAAATACCAGCAGGCTAGGCAGTACGGAGAAAGTGAGAGACCAGGGAGGGTTCTAGCACAGATGCTCAGAACTCCATACAGCAATGCGTACGGTCCAGAGTTAGTCTTCTACAAGCCAGCGGCTCACCGACAGGGAGGAAATTCAGAATTAATTTTTGTCCCATTTTAAAACTCTTTATGCCTCCAGACTAGGAGGTGATAACTCCGAGCAGGAATCTTATTTATTTGAGGTGGAAGTGGCCTACCTAGAGAAATATATGCAGGACTTCCTGGCGGAGCCCATCTCTGAACCTGACGTATTGCGGCTATAAATGCTCTTCGGACGTCCTCTGCCTCGGGCCTGGACGGGTTCACTGGCGACTTCTATAAGACATACAAGGAGTTACTAGGACCGCAACTTGTCGAAGTCTATGCGGAGGCTCTGGAGAGACAAATACTGCCCCCTACCCTTCGCGAAGCAGTCATAATTCTTCCAAAACCCAGTAAAAATTCACAACTCTATGGCTCATACAGGCCTCTATTGTTATTAAATTTAGACTATAACATTTTGGCCAAGATAGTCGCTGGACAGCTGTCCCAATTAATGGAATACATCATCTCACCTGCCCAATCTGGCTTTGTCCCCCACCGTTCCACATCATTTAATTTAAGAAAGCTATTTTCACCCTACACAGAATAAATCCGGAAGTACCGGCGGCCGCAATACTGCTTGACACTGAAAAGGCCTTCGACTCCCTGGAATGGCCCTTTTTCCAGTCAATTATGCACCGCATGGGGATGCCTATAGGATTCGTGGCAACAACTGCACTGCTCTATCTCCTGCCAACGGCTCAACTCAGATTAAACGGCAAGCTATCCAAGCCCTTCTTGCTATCACGAGGCACAACATGTCTGTCCGCTATCGCCTTTATTATTTATACTCGCTATGGACGCCCTAATTCGCCATTTCCAAGAAAAGCACTTGCACAGAGGCCTGCAATTTAACATGGGTCCCCTCCTTGTCTCCTTGTATGCAGATGATACTATCCTTTATGTTCGAGACCCGCAAACAAATTTAGACCCTCTCATACGTGAAATACTCTGTTTTTGAGTGCATTCACGCCTGGGCATCAATTGGCACAAGTCTGTGATCTTCCCTCTAACTCCCAGCACAAAGGTTTGAAGATTTGAGTTCCGGCTGGAATGTTGTGTGGACTCTATCAAGTACCTGGGAATACACATTCATTTAGAGGCAGAGCAGATCATCCGCCTTATTTATGGACAGGCCGTTGACACCCCTGAGGCCCAAATTGACAAATGGCTTGCCGTTGTCCATTGATGGCCAAGTGGCAATCATTAGGATGGTTGTCCTCCCTAGGTTTTTATATCTCTTCAACAACATTCCCATACCCCTCACGAATAGCTTCCTTTTAAATCTCCATTCACACCTAATATGTCTGGTATGGGGGGATAAACATGCTCGAGTTTGCTGGCAGATCATGACTCTACCCTATGAACGAGATGGATACGGGGTTCCCGATTTACAGTAATATTATTTAGTCGCCCATTGCAGCTACACACATGCTTGGTACCACCCGGACGACAGAATCCCTTTTCTACTTCCAGAAGCAGATCTAGTCCTACCTGATAAAGTAGCAGCTGTCCTCCCCAAGGGTCTCTCCCACGACCCACATGATATCCAGATGGTCTCAACGAGTAGTTGAGCTTGGGAAAAGCTTAGGCGGATCAACAATGCGCCCATCCTGTACTCTTCCGCTTTACCACTCCCAAACCCCTGATGGCTGCCGATTTCGGGTGAGGGAGTGATACAACGCACTTTAACCAAATTTGCCATTACAAAAATCGGCGGCTTGTTCCCTGATGAGCATTCCTTTGAGATAGGTGATGATACGTGCTTTCCTAATGCTACCTTTATGGACAGCTTCGTGCTGAGGCATCTTCACTCTGCTTTGCGCTCCACATTACCTGCCTTCCCCCTCGAACCAGAGTCCTTCACTCCCCTATCACATATCATCGAGAGCGACCGGGGTGTTCATCTTATCTTCAAACTATACAAAGCTTGTGCAAACCTTATCCCAATTAATGATGACAAGATTCGCAGGGACTGGGAGGGTGATCTGGGCAACTCGATAACAGACGACCAGTTGGCAGCTTGTTGCGCAATCACGAAAAATATTTCCCTTAATAGGAGACACAAGTTAATCCACTTCAAATTCTTACACAGAATGTACATTACCCCGGCCAGAGTCCACAAAATAGACTTGCCCAGGCCCCATAACTGCCGTAAATGCAATGCCCCCCATGCAGACTTAACTCATATATACTAGAGAGAGCCGGGGTGCGGGTACACCGATTGCCCCTAACACAGTTTTAGCACTTTGTAAAGTCCTTACCTGGAACGTGGCAGGTTTAAATGCGAAGGCTTTGGACCCAATATGGCAAAGCTTTATTGAACAACATCATATTATAGGGCTTCAAGAAACGTGGGACACAACACAAACTTTTTCCCTGGATGGATTTTGCAGCTTTTCCACCCCGGCAGTCCCAGGCATAAGAGGAAGAGCAAAGGGTGGTTTACTCATCTTGTGTTCCCTGGATTTAGTAGGGGTTTTCAAAAAAATAGATACCGCTCTAACAAATGCTCTTGCGGTAGAATGGACTCTCCCTAACTCAAAGATTGTTCTGTTGATTAACTTTTATAACTCAAAGGAGTCCGTCACCGTAAATGAACATTTAATTTCTTTGCTAAATTTCTTGTCAGCCTATAGGAGTGATTGCACTACCCCCTCGGAATTGGTTATTCTGGGGGATTTTAACATACACCCCTGTGAGGGAGGTTGTTTTAATGACAGATACGGGGGGATATCACCCGAAGCCATTCCCCATTTTGAACACACTGCAGAGGGCGAGTACCTAGAGTTCCTTCTGGCGAACCTAAATCTCTTCGAATTCGATCAGGGCATTAGCGAGCCGAGAGCCCCAACTTTTGTTGGAAGAGATGCCAATACAGTTATAGACTATATTTTTGTTTCAAATGGGGTCTTGGCAAAGGTACACGAGTACAGCGTAGTTGACTTTATCTCATCGGATCATCATCCTGTTCTCTTGTCCTTGGATTTAGATTGCTTTCGCACTGGCGGTTCGCCAAGCATGGCAGCCATAAAGGATCTGAAATCTAAAGAGCAGGGAAGGCGCCTGAAATGGGAGATGATCGTCCCAGAGGATTTCTTTCAAGCAATTGCCCAAGAGACGGAGGACAGCATGGCAGTATGCTTGGACCCAACTGCAGAGGGCCCCAAGGTCTTGATAGCCTTCGAAGACATCTGTTCCAGGATTAGTAAGAACTTGGAACGAAGGTCGGTTGGGCAAGGGAATACAAAGACCCATAAATGGTTCAACAAGGAATGTTCAAGGGTCCATAGTGCTCTGATGAAAGCCATTAAACAAAAACCCAGAGATAAGTCCTTAGTGGCCAAGTTAAGGAGGGATTATAAAACCACAACCCAAAATCGTAAAAGTCAAATTAAGGAGGAAGCATGGAATAGCCTACTATCTGTGGAAGTCCTGAGAGACAGCAAAAAGTTTTGGGCCATTGTAAATCAGCCCTTTTTTTCCGACAATGGGCAAACGGATTTAGACTGTGTCATAGAAGACAACAGATGGCTAGCCCATTTTGGCAAAATCTATGAGTCTACAGCCCCTGCCTCAATTGACAAAACCAACGACCATACCAATCTGGTCATGGACTTTAACACCATGGAAGTTGAAAGGGCGATTAGAGAGACCAACAAACATAAGGCCCCGGGCCGAGATGGGGTACCAGCAGACCTCTATATACAGTACCCACAATTCTGGTCCAAAATTCTATCTAACGTTTTCAATGCTATCCCGACAGCTGGCTTCCCATCCTCCTGGTCTACCTCCATAATTGTGCCTATATTTAAGAAAGGGAACAGGGCGGACCCGGCCTGCTACAGACCAATCTCCTTGCTGGACTCTGCCGTCAAGATCTTAGGCAGAGTCATTTTGCACAGAATGGAGGATTGGCTGGAGGAGAGCGGGATCCTTTCAGACCTGCAGTATGGGTTCAGGGCACACAGAGGGACAATTGACCAATGTCTGAACCTTCATTTAATTATTAGTAAATACACTGTGGTGAAGGGGGGGGTTTCTTTATTTGGGATTTATGGACCTATCCTCGGCGTTTGATTTGGTAAATCGTTCAAAATTATGGACCATCTTACACAACTCAGGATTGGACACTACTTTGGTTAGTTTTTTACATGATCTTCACTCTAATTTGTTTGCGACGGTTAGTACATCAAGGGACGGTAGGTGTACAGCAAAGTTTAGATCAGGGAGAGGGGTCAGACAAGGGTGCATCCTGGCCCCTCTACTCTTCACACTGTACATCAATGCCTTGGGGAAATTTCTGAACCCAGCCACCTTGGATATTCCGCGTATGGGGGGCCTACCTATTCCGGTCCTCCTATATGCGGATGACGCTGTCCTCATAGCGCGGACTGGCATAGGGCTTCAAAAACTTTTGGACCATTTCGGCCAGTTCATGGAAGCGCTTGACTTAAAAATTAATACCGCCAAGTCCCATGTTATGGTCGTTGGCTCGCGAAAGAAAAATATGAAGATTAGATCTTTCAGCTCCAATAATTCACCAATTTCAAGGGTGCCCTCCTTTTGCTATCTGGGTGTCACTTTTGACGAGAGAGGAACCTGGAAGCCACAAATGAAACTCAAGGAAAATGGAGTAATTAGATCAACAACAGCACTCCTGAGCTTTTCAAAAAAATTGGGCTCGAAACCTATGGAAGCAATGACCAGGATTTATAGAGCCAAATGCTTGGCAATTGCTTCCTACGGGGCAGACATTTGGGGCTATGTTCCAGTCTCAGGAATACAAATTGCCGAAAATAACTTCATACGGGCCCTGTTGACTCTCCCGAAATCTTCCCCCACACATTCAACGCATAATGAACTAGGTATGGGGTACGTTACTGATCTTCTAAAAATGTCCCCAGTACTTTGCTGGATCAAAACCTGGACCAATGAAGAAATCAGCCTGAATCACTGCATCCTTAAGGATTGTATATCTCTTGACAAAGCTCATACTATCCCATGGCTGGCATATGTTAGAGCGGCATGTGCGAGGCTAGGGCGTCCGGAATTGTACTCTCTTCCGCAACATCTCAAAAAAGAGGATGCAAAGTGGGTGAAGCAACATTTTCGATCTTTGTTGGAATGCGAAAGAGAATCGGCTGAAATCAGTAAACCTACAGTCAGATTACTTTTTCAACTCTCCACCACTACAGAGATGGAACCCTACTTAAAATATGTTACAAAGCCCTACCATCGATTTCTGCTCATAAGGTTTAGATTTAATTTGATCCATCTCATCCTTGGTACGCATACAGATTGGGGTACCCCAGAACATTTTCCCCCTTGTACATGCGACTGTTTCTCAACACAGGACACTCTGCATCTGGTTATGCTGTGCGAGCACTATCTGGCCCCGCGGAAAAAATTTCTTGTGCCCATTTTAAAACCTTTAAATTTCGTTCAGGTACGGCCAGCATTACTATATTTACAGATGTTGAACTCAGTGCCAGTTGCTTATGGCGTAGCCTGTTTTTTAGTAGCTGCCACCAGACAGAAAAAAGTAAGAACTGCCGCATTATTAACTCATGAAAATTGACTGTTAGTATATACTCTGGTGAGATTTATATGCTGTTATCCTTAGGTGTTCCCTGTATCTACCAAATCCCTTCTTATTACGTCCCCTTTCCTTTGTTTTAAGTAGGAATGCAATCAACTCTCTTTACTTATTTAATTGTTTTTAAAAAAAAAATTCCTCTGTATCATGTATTGCTTTTATGGTTTTAATTAACCGAATAAAGTTTTTTGACGTACTGACTGAACTCATATAGCATGGACCTGCCCTCGTTTATAATTATACTGGGAGACGGTGCACATGACACTGGGAGACATTCTCAACATATCAGTTGACCAGTTGCCTGAGATTGCCCTCTTGGGTTATGTGGTTAACTTTCCCAGGAAGATTCGCAAGCCAGCCCCCCTCTGTCTACTGTTGGCTAAGGGAGAGGTGGCCATTCACTGGGGCAGCAAGACAGCACCTACAGTACAGGGCTGGTTGAGCAGCTTGGCGTCATGTAACACTAGGAGTGAGGTGTATGCCACTACAATGCCATCTACATCATGCCCCAGGGACATATGGGGTCCCATAAAAACTTACCTTGCATCCCGGAAGCACGACTCTGCCTCGCAGCTGACAAAGGGCATAGTTCCCACTGGAGTTGGTTAGTGGTCCCCACTTGCGCACTCTACATACCGCATGACATGGATGCCTCGGTGTCTTGCTGCATCACTTACCGAATGTCCAGAATTATTGCACTTTATTTAGGATGTGAAAAATTCGCAAATACACTAAGATGACACACCTCCGAGGACATGATCAGTTAAACAATAAGTGTTGCAAAGCTATTGGACTTTTATTTCTCTCTTTGTAATGCATATTTAATGTGTACTAACCTATGTATGCACAAACCTTTATTATGGCTAACGTAACTGACTGTGATTAATGTTACATTCCTGTTAACTATGAGACAAACTGATAGACAAGCTAAAAAAAAACTAAAAACTATATAACTCATGCCCTAAAATAACTATAACTTGAGCCCTTCCCATTGGAGGGGGGGTTTGCATATGCTCTTCCTCTATTTAAGTGTATTTGGCCCCATGGGATGGGGTCAATAAAGGATTGAGGATGGGGCTGCACGTCCCCCGCTCCTTGATATATATGTGTGTAAGCCTCAGTGGATGGGGTCCTGAAGGCCAACCCTATCCTGTGCATGCAAAAAAACTGTGAGCAGTGTGGGGTTGGTAGCCTTCTGTGGGTTAGGCCACAGGGCCTGATGGCAGGCCAAGCCGTGCTCCAAACACTGCTGCTGTTTCAAGCGTCTGGTTGGCAGCCAGCAAGGAGTTGAAAGCAGTACCTGGCTGCAACCCCATGCCTTGCACGACCAAAGGCTGTGCTTTGCGTGGGGTTTGCTGCCTCAGTTGTATGACTTTACAATGCATGCCGTTGTCACGCAGTCTTTACCACGCATATACCACTGCCACTCATATCTTTATCACGCATAGCTCTACCACGCACATACATAAAGATACATTATATATACCATTACCCCA
Source organism: Lissotriton vulgaris (assembly GCF_964263255.1). Lineage (NCBI taxonomy): Eukaryota > Metazoa > Chordata > Amphibia > Caudata > Salamandridae > Lissotriton > Lissotriton vulgaris. Next base: position 907,097,942 of record NC_141695.1, read on the forward strand.
CATACCGTTACCATGCAGACTTTTACCATGCAAACATTTGCACCGCAATGTTTTTTATTTATAACAATTGTAATGAGTATGGACTTAAACATTAAAATTAATTTCTAACATAAATAATAGTTATAATGCAAGCACTTTTATGGCACAAAATATATATTGCACATTTCCACGCAGCAGAACACAAAACAGCACAACACATAGCAAGTCAATGTAGCACATCCCAACCCTATGCACACTTTTCTGAAGCCATATTACTGCGCAACACAGTGCAAATCAATCGCCTGTACTCAAATTCCATAAGTATTAAATCACAACCCAGAGCAAACGTTTTCTGCATTAGTTAAACTACATTTACACTTAAAAAATTGGACTTACTTTCATTTTTACATATGCCTGTCCCCAACCAAGGCTAAAAACACGATATATTTTACTGCGCAACACAGTGCAAATCAACGCACCAGTTGGACTTGGCCCTTCCTGCTGGGTCATCCCTAAACTTTTTGCCTTTTTCCTCCTATATTTCCTCTGACCTGTGTTTGTTGGTTTAATGACTCTGGGCACTTTACCACTGCTGACCAGTGCTAAAGTGCATATGCTCTCCCTGTTGTAAATTGTTACATTGATTGGCGTCCATGTTTGGCTTATTTGGTTTACTGTCAGTACCTAGTCAAGTGCACCAGGAGTGCCAGGGATTGTAAATACAAATGCCGCTAGTGGGCTTGCAGCACTGGTTGTGCCAATCACAGAAGCGGCCTAGCAAAATGTGTCTAAGGTCTGCCATTGCAGAGCCCACATGCAGTCTGGTACTGTCATGCTGACTGTGCAAGTGCACCTACTTGCCAGTCCCTAAACCTTCCCTTAACTTCATATTAGTCACCCCTATTGTAGGCCCAAGGGCAGGGTGCATTGTAAGTGTAAGGTAGGACAAGCCCTAATATGTGTGGCATGTCCTAATAGTGACTTAAAGCCAATTTAGTTTTTCACTATTGAAAGGCTACCTGTTCTCATAGGCCAGAAAGGGCTGATGGAATTAATACACCCTATAATCCCAGCAGGCTCCGGGAACATGGTAGAAAGTCAAGTTTAGTATGCCTGAACTCAGAATAATAAAATACTTCTTTTAGTAAAGTTTATTTTAATATTCTGTGTTTGCAAATGCTACTTTTAGAAAGTTAGCATTTGCTTGCCTAACCATTTCAGCCCGCCTCTGCCAGGATGTGTATCTGCTGTCTGGGTTGTGTGAGTGACAGGGGTGGGGATGACAGGTGGTGAATAGGGGGATTACACCAGAGTAGGTGGTGGGAGTGCCCCTTGACTCTGAATAGGGCTGTGCTCTGCCATCACAATGCTGGCTCCGCCCCCTGGGGAGCGTCTGATGTCTCTGCCCTGCACCTTGTGAAGAGAGAGGGGAGGACTGTCAACAGAGTACTCCTGGACTGCACTCGTCACCACAATGCTGGCTCCACCTCCTCCTCCACACACTGAAAGCAGAAACCTGTTTTGGCAAAACAAAATGCTCAGAGACTGACCGGATTAGCCAAAGGCCCCCCTGGCCTGCAAGAACAAAAGAAATGTCCTATAAAAGAAGAAGCCCTGCTCCTAACAAATCAGATCCTGTTAATGCCAAGAAGAAGCTCTGCCTGAAGAGGACCTGGGAAAGCTGCATGGAGGACTACTGTCTCTAATCCTGAGAGACTGGCCTGTGGTGGGTGCATTGCGGCAAGAAGGAGAGAAGGAGAAAAAGACTGAGAGACTTTTTAAATCTACTTGTGCATTTGAAAATCTCCAAGGGCTTGCTGGTGAACTTGCCCCCTGAACTGCGCCCCAGGAACAGTGGGCACTACCCCCCCTGGAAAGAGAAGCTGCTGTGAGCCTTGCATCTGCCCTGTAACCCTACTGAGGAAAAGCTGAGTGCGCCATGAGGGAATCACTGCGCTCTCTGAACGGCCCTGGGCACCCCCGTCCCGCCGAGCAACGCAACTGCTATGTTATGTTATGTTATGTTATGTTACGACTATTTATTGTGCGCACAGATACTCCAGCCAAGGAGCGTCCTGGCGCAGAGACAAGGTAGCACGTAACACAACAACAGGCTAAGAACAGAAACTAAGAAACAGCTAAAACAAGAAGGTTTTTATAGCCCTCCGAAAGGTCAGAAGGTCCTCCAGCAAGCGGATTTCAACAGGCAAGGAGTTCCATGCTGACGCAGCCATTACCCTAAACGAGCGGCCTCCCATACGGCTAAGCCTGAATCTGGGAACCACCGCAAGGGCCAAACCCTGAGAGCGGAGGCTACGGGCAGGGACATAAAAAGACAGACAACTCGACAGGATTTCCGGGCCTGTACCTCTCAAGATTTTAAAAGCAAGGCACAAAACCTTGAAGAGGATGCGCTTCCTAACCGGAAGCCAGTGTAGGGAGCGAAGGACACCTGTCACTGAGCAGAATCTGGGCAAACCAACAATCGCCCTCGCCGCAGCATTCTGAACCCGTTGTAAACGGGTTAGTTCAGCCTGGTTAGCCCCAGCCAGGAGAGAGCTGGCGTAATCCAGGCGGGAGATGATAGTAGCCTGGATCACCAGCTGCCTGATCGGGGCATCAAAGAACTTGAGAACAGGTCTCAAGCCCCTCAGGAGACCGAAACAACAGGCCGCGGTTCTTTTAGTATGGCCTACAAAAGAGAGGCCCGCATCCAGCCATACCCCCAGATTTTTCACTTCCGATACCGGGATCGGAGTAGGTCCCAACTCTGAGGGCCACCAGTGGTCACCCCACAGCTCCACTCCCTTCCCGACGACCATCACCTCTGTTTTAGTGGCGTTTAGCTGAAGGCAATTGCCTGTCAGCCAGCTAGCCACCGCCTTCAGTCCGGACTGAAACCTGGGGGCCTCAATCTCCGCATCCCCGCTGAGAGTAACCGCCAGCTGAGTGTCGTCAGCATATGAGACCAAAGTAAGGCCCCACTGCCTAGCGACATCAGCCAGCGGTCTCACGTAAAGATTGAACAACGTGGGACTCAGCGAGGACCCTTGCGGAACCCCCATGGCCAGTGGTTGGTAGTTGGACTTGAAGGGAGGGATGGCAACACAGAAGGAGCGGTCATCTAAAAAGGAGCGGAACCATTGCAACACCTGACCGCCAATGCCAGTCTCCTCGAGCCGGCGCAGGAGGATGCTGTGGTCTACCGTATCAAAGGCGGCGCTAAGATCTAACAAAATAAGCGCCGCCGTTTGACCAGCATCCAACTTTGCCCGGAGATGTTCCACCATCACAAGTAACGCAGTTTCCGTACTGTGCCCAGCACGGAATCCGTTTTGTGTGGGGTCGAGGGCATTGGTCCGAGTCAGATGTTCAGACAGGGCCAGGTTGACGTGGGCCTCCGTGATCTTGGCTGGCCAGGGTAACAACGAAATGGGGCGATAGCTTTCAGGCTTGGAAGGGTCCAGGGTGGGCTTTTTAATGATCGGGGACACCACAGCTTGTTTCCACTTAGATGGAACAGTTCCCGTTTCCAAGGAAAGGTTGACAAGGGAGCATACGGCTGTACGCCCCATAAAAGCTTGGTCTCGGAAGAGAGCAGGGCTTACTGGATCGGATGGGGACCCAGATTTGACTTGCAGCGCAAGTTTGTCAAAACCATCCAAGGTGAGGGGGGGGAAAACAAGCAGTGTAGTCTGATGGTGGACCCCATTAATATTTTCCTCAGTGAACCCTATGCTAGGGAATGTCCTATAAATAGCTGGGACCTTCCCCAAGAAGTAAGATGCAAGGGATTCACAATGGGAAAGGGAGCTCACGGTCGTAGAGGTAGTCCGCTTCGCTGTGAGATCTTTTACGGCCTTAAAGATAGCTTTAGACGGATTCGGACTGTTCCGGAATTCGGTGGCATAAAAAGCCGCACGGGCTCGGCAGATAGCTCGATGGTAGAGCTTAACGGACTTGGCGTATGCAGCTTTTAGATCAGCCCCATAGGTTTTCCTCCAAGCCCTCTCTGCTCGTCTACAGGCACCCTTTAGGGCCCGGAGAGTGCCATCGTACCAGGGACTCAACTCTCTGGGGTTGATTTTAGTTGAAACGATGGGTATCAGAGAGTCCAAGGCCCTAGTTATCCATGAACAGAAGAGGTCATACCCCCTTTCCACATCCGCCAAAGGGCCCAGCGGCTCCTCTAATAGAAGATGATGAAAGTCCTCTAACCGAAGCTTTTTCCAAGCCCTCTTCTGAACCCGTCTAGCCGTAGAGATGGAAGGAGTGGCCGAGACCGGGCAGAGGATGGACACCAAGAAGTGGTCTGTCCATTCCACCGGAGAGACAGAAGTAATTTGAATCCCCAACAGATTGGTAAACAGGGGATCCAAAATATGCCCCCCCAGATGGGTGGGCTGGGAAACCATCTGGGGAAGTTGAAAGGCCTCCAGGTCAGAAGAGATGGAACGCACTGTCAGGCCAGAGAGGGTGTCGAAATGTAGGTTTAGGTCACCCATGATAGAAAAGTTGGCACAGTCGGCGACCAAAGGGCCAACAGTATCAGGGAAAGCATTTCTAAACGCCACATCACTGCCGGGTGGGCGATAAACGACCATCCCGGACAGGGTAAACTCAGGGCTGACAGAGACCTTGAACATGGCACTTTCACACCCAGAGATGTTTAGGGCACTCCAGACGCAAGGGTAGATAGATTTTACCACTAACGCGATACCTCCACCCCTAGACAGCCTATTCAAGGTGTACATAGAATAGCCGGGTGGGCAGGCTAGATTGGTAATAGCGGTATCAGCGTCCTGTAGCCATGTTTCCGTCATGGCAAATACGTCTGGAGCTTCCTCCTCAATGAGGTCATAGATGTGCTGATAGTGTTTCAGCGCAGACCTGACGTTTAAATTCAGGATCTTCAGAGTAGTAGGAGTGTCTGTAGTACGGCGGGTCTCCGAGGAAATAAACCTTGGGAGAGTATGCGGAGAGTCGAGAGACCACCCATTACAAGGGAATTGATATGGGCCACGCAATGGGTGTACCGGTGGAAGGGTACAACAGCGGCTTACCTGACCGATGGCAAACAGGCAATCCCGCGAGTAAGTCAGCATGGTGGACCCAGGATGGTATGATAGTCCTTACACAGAGTACCGCGACGTCCAGCGTGCCCTTAGCGCGGACGGGCGCAGACGGGCAGGACTCTGGCACGACTCCGGCCACGCGAGGACACGCCTGCTGCGCGATCCCGCTGCGCTAGGGGAGGAGCTTTAAGTAGGTGTTCCCAGGCTGCTCCTGCGCACTGAAGCGCTGGAGGGTAGAGACACCTCTATCCACACACCCCACTCCAAAATGGCGGCCAAAACGGACAGGTCACCCACCCCAGAGCCAAATCCGCCAAAACGGCAGTGCGGGGGCCAATTATGGTGCAAGTGAAGGGCGCTGTCTAAAAGCAGGTATACAAACAAATTAAACACAAAAGTTGTTAAAAATCACGAAGGTGAGAGCAAATGCGCGCTGAGCGCTCACGCAGCTACCTTGTCAGGGGCGGTTTCAGGAGGGACTCGCCTTAAGTAGGTGTTCCCAGGCTGCTCCTGCGCACTGAAGCGCTGGAGGGTAGAGACACCTCTATCCACACACCCCACTCCAAAATGGCGGCCAAAACGGACAGGTCACCCACCCCAGAGCCAAATCCGCCAAAACGGCAGTGCGGGGGCCAATTATGGTGCAAGTGAAGGGCGCTGTCTAAAAGCAGGTATACAAACAAATTAAACACAAAAGTTGTTAAAAATCACGAAGGTGAGAGCAAATGCGCGCTGAGCGCTCACGCAGCTCCCTTGTCAGGGGCGGTTTCAGGAGGGACTCGCCTTAAGTAGGTGTTCCCAGGCTGCTCCTGCGCACTGAAGCGCTGGAGGGTAGAGACACCTCTATCCACACACCCCACTCCAAAATGGCGGCCAAAACGGACAGGTCACCCACCCCAGAGCCAAATCCGCCAAAACGGCAGTGCGGGGGCCAATTATGGTGCAAGTGAAGGGCGCTGTCTAAAAGCAGGTATACAAACAAATTAAACACAAAAGTTGTTAAAAATCACGAAGGTGAGAGCAAATGCGCGCTGAGCGCTCACGCAGCTACCTTGTCAGGGGGGGTTTCAGGAGGGACTCGCCTTAAGTAGGTCTACCTGGCAGGCCCCAGCTGACATCGCAAAGACCAGCCTCGCTGGCCCAAGCACCGTACCTGTCTCCTGCCTAACTGCGGTCTGCACCGCAAGAACGGACCTTGCCTTGTGCCCGCCTGCTCCAAAGGAGAAGTTGCCCTGAAGCCCCAGCTGCCGCAGTTCGTGAGCCGCAGAGGTGCGGGGAGAGAAGGAGTACACACTGTACTCAGAGAGGCTTTGTTCGTGCCTCAAACTGCTGCCCGGGGCCCCGCCCTCTCTTTCTACGATCGGTGCACCTCGCAGGAAGGACCCGGCCCGCTCTGCAACGTCAACCTCCTGAACCGCCTCAAGCCGTAGCTCGCAACCCCGGAGGAAGAAACCGCGACGCGGGACCTCGAGCCGACCCCTGCATCGTCCGCCCGGGACCCCCTCAAGAGACTCCAAAAAGGTACTGTTTGCCGCCACGGTGCGAGTCGCCGCTAAGCATAGAGCTCGCACCGCCCTTTGTGCCCCCTGAAGCCCTGAAGTGTGCGCTGTGCGAGTCTCACCCCCATCATGACTGGCACAGCCTCTCTGCCTCGCCTGCACCCTGGGTCACTGAGCGTACGCCAGGCGGCGCGGGCATTGTAAGCGCACCGCCCTACGAGTCGCACCTGCCTGGTACAACTCTTACACTCGCTTGGAATTGTACCCTTGCTACCGAGTAGGCGTCTCACGCGGGATGCGTGAGACTCAGTAGGTTCGTCCCCCGATCGGCGTACGAGGCGCACAGAGGTGTTCAGGCCTCACGGATAGCGCGACCCAGCCTTAGGTCTTGCCTGCAAGCTAGGAAGGGCGTGTTTGGAGCCTTTTGTTACCCCCTGAAAGAAGAAACAGTGCCTGAGGCCCAGTGAAGTGGTTTGAGGGGCATTTGGACACTGTTTAAAGTTGAACATTGCTAAGAAGAACTGTGGCATCCTAACAAGTAACTGGAATCATTTTTGAAGTGAAAAGACTGTATTTACAAGCCTGCGTAAAGTATACATAAAGGAGATATATTTTTACACAAAATACAGTCTGGTGTCATTATGTGGTGGGTTGGTGGTTATTGTGTGTGATACTGCAAATGTTTAACTACATGTACTCTAGAGAGGGGGGGTTTGCATATGCTCTTCCTCTATTTAAGTGTATTTGGCCCCATGAGATGGGGTCAATAAAGGATTGAGGATAGGGCTGCACGTCCCCCGCTCCTTGATATATATGTGTAAGCCTCAGTGGATGGGGTCCCCGGGTCCTGAAGGCCAACCCTATCCTGTGCATGCAAAAAACTGTGAGCAGTGTGGGGTTGGTAGCCTTCTGTGGTTTTGGCCACAGGGCCTGATGGCAGGCCAAGCCCTGCTTCCAAACACCGCTGCTGTTTGAAGCGTCTGATTGGCAGCCAGCAGGGAGTTGAAAGCAGTACCTGGCTGCAACCCCATGCCTTGCACGACCAAAGGCTGTGCTTTGCGTGGGGTTTGCTGCCTCAGTTGTATGACTTTACAATGCATGCCGTTGTCATGCAGTTTTTACCACGCATATACGACTCCCACTCATATCTTTATCACGCATATCTCTACCACGCACATACATAAAGATACATTACATGTACCATTACCCCACTTACCGTTACCATGCAGACTTTTACCATGCAAACCTTTACACCGCAATGTTTTTATTTATAACAATTGTAATGAGTATGGACAAAAACAACAAAATTAATTTCTAACATTAATAATAGCTATAATGCAAGCACTTTTATGGCGCAAAATATATATTGCGCATTTCCACATAGAACACAAAACAGCACAACACATAGCAAGTCAATGCAGCACATCCCAACCCTATGCACATTTTTCTGAAGCCATATTACTGCGCAACACAGTGCAAATCAATGCACCTGTACGCATATTCCATTAACATTAAAACACAACCCAGAGCAAAAGTTTTCTACATTAGATAAACTGCATTTACACGTAAAAAATTGGACTTACTTTAATTTTTACATTAGCCTGTCCCCAACCAAGGCTAAAAACACGATACATTCACCACAAACATATTTGTAACTTTAGTTATGATTTTCTTCAGAAAAAGTTATTTTAAACACTTTTATTCGTAAATTGTAGTATACCCTTAAAAACATATAAAAACAGGCACCCACCCTTTTTGTAGTCATTGGTACATTGCCTCCTGAGGGGACCACATGCACTTGAATCAACAGGAGAGTTGATCAGACACGGTCCAAAAAACTGACATCTACCTATCCAAGTAAGTAAAACCTAGATATTTTGGGCCTTATTATCAGTGCAGAGGTCCTCAGGACCGCTGTGCTTGTAGTGGCTCTCCGGCCACCACCACCACTGCAGGTCCGCCCCCAATATTCTTAGTGTGGCAGGATCCCGCTCCGGCCTCAATGTACTGGCGGTGCCAATGCCGACATCGCCGAGCATATTATGAGTTGGCTTTCCATTGCCCATTTCATGGCCGTAAGCGCTCATGATAAGATGGCGGAGAGCCAACTAAGGAGGTTACAGAGCTGCGACTGTGGGACCACTGCAGCACCAATTGAATTACAAAAGTAATCAAGCGGGTGGCTGCACAATGGGCTTGGTAATCCTCCTGGCGGTGCGGCGGTGGCGGGCCGACAGGAGGACCACCAAACTCGTAATAAGGCCCTTATTATATTTAGGTACTTTTACGAGTTTGGTGATCCCCATGCCGGCCCATCAACAGGAGGCCCTCCAAGCTCGTCATGCACCCGTCCCCTGGATTACAATGGTAATCTAGGGCGGGCAGGCAGTGAATGGGAAGTCTCATGGCAGCGGCTGTGTAAGGGTTATAGGAGAGCCCTAATAGCAGACCGCCACCATGACAGTGTCGGCGGCCCGTTCCTGCACTGTGTCGCATGCATGCCACACCGTGCAGGAACTGTGTTGCAATTCCAGGTGGAAAAACATGTGCACCCGCATTTATGCCCAGACCCAGAAGCGGCAAGGGGCCCTGCTCAAGCCCCCTTAGTTGCCGCTATATCATCCACTTCATGGCGGGCTTACCGCCATGAAAAGGGTGGTGGAAACCCAACTTGTAATATGTTCGGTGGTGCTGGCATGGGCAGCTCCAGCATATTGAGGCACTTGCAGACTACCCGCACAGTCAAATTTTGGATCCCGGCAAAGCCAGCGGTCCTGTGGTGGTCCGACTGTCACACTCAGAATATTGTGGGAGGACCCACAGTTGTTGGGCCGCCACCACTAGTACGGCGGTTCGGTGGACCACAATACTCGTAATAAGGCCCTTAGAAATTGCTTGACATATCATAAAACTATTAATTTTAAAAATGTGTACTTTTTCAGACATTGTGAAGTTTGTGATTACACTGAGTTTGTGAAGCTTTTCAAATTAAACATTAATGTAAGTTAAAATACAGCTTAATTTAATGATAATATTTCCTCAAGACTATTTTTTATTAAAAAAGCAAAACATAACTGCAATGTACTCTGGAAAGGAGCTGGGCAATGGCGGTGGGGGGGGGGCGGGGTAACATTAATATTATAACTCTGCCAAGAACTTACTTGAGGGAAGGTGCTGGACAGTGACTGGGGATAAAATTAGGGTTCCAACACTGCCATGTCTTTACCGTAGGAAGGTTCTGTGCAGTGATTGGGAGGCCAAATATAATGTTGAACTCCACCAAATAAGTACTCATCTCAGGAAAGCCGCTGAAGAGTGACTGGGGCAAATTTATTATCCTAACCCTGCCAAGTACTTACCTTGGGGAGGTTGCTGGACAGTGGCTGGGGGCAAACTTACTATTCTACCTCTGCTACATATTTATCTCAGGGGAGGTGCTGGATAGTCACTGGGGCAAATTTACTATTCTAACTCCAGCAAGTACATACCTCAGGGCAGGTGCTGGAAGGTAGCAGGGGCAAAATTACTATTCTAACTGCCAAGTACTTGCCACAGGGTAGGTGCTGGATAGTGGCTGGGGGCCAAATTATTCTAACTTCACCGAGTACTTACCTCAGGGAAGGTGCTGCATGGTGGCTGGGGGTAAAATTACTATTATAAATATCCACCATGTACTTATTCCATGAAGGTGCTGGCCATGACTGGGGGGCCAAAATACTATTCTATGCCAAGTACTTACCTCAAGGAAGGTGCTAGATGGTGGCATGGGCACAAAATTAGTTTTCTGACTCCGCCAAGTATTTATCTCAGGGAAGGTGCTGGAAAGTGACTGCGGGTAAAATTACTATTGTAACTCTGTCAAGTGCCTACATCAGGGAAGATGCAAGATAGTAGCTGAGGGTTGAAATTACTGTTCTAACACCGCCAAGTACTTAACTCAGGGAAGGTGATGGACAGTGCCTGGAGGCCAACATTACTATTCTAACTATGTCATGTACTTATCTCAGGAAATGTGCTAGACAGTGGCTGGGGGTAAAATTACTTTGTTAACTCCATCAACTACTTAACTCCGGGAAGGTGCTGGACAGTGGCTGGGGAGTAAAATTGTTATTCATGCTCCACGAAGTACTAACCTCAAGGTGCTGGACAGTAACTGGGGGCAAAATTACTATTATAACTTTGACAAGTACTTTACCCATTTTTCCCTTGGAACACAAACACAAACTACAAAGTATCTGAAGATTTAACATTTATACAAATCAAATAGAAAGACTACAAAATTATCAAGCAACACTACAAGAAAATCACCAAGAGAAAGGTAAGTAGTTCAAAAGTCAATAGTAAACACAAAGAATTCAGAAAGGCATGAAAAGCAGGAACATTTTTAACATTTTATGTCTACCCTTAGAAAAATTAAGAACCACAGCAGGCCTGAAAACACTTCCATCCAACAAATACCATCTAGAAAACGTAGACAACAAAGGTTCAAAAAATGAATCCCCAAGTAATATTTGTAACATTAAATACAAATTTACAATAATAATAGCTTTCTTTTCACATAACACAAAACTAACAAAGATTTAATTTTCTCTCTTTTAACAGGGTAATTAAAAAAAAAAAATTCCAACAGGCTGTAACAGTTATGATTTCTTTTTCTTAGCAGGAACAATTTCAAAGCAGAAAAATAAACCTCAGCATTATTACATTAAACTCATTAATTTTTTTCTGTATTTGTACAAATCATTGAAAATGATAAACACAGGGCAAGCCAGATACATCGAATCGAAATGAGACAATTGATTATTAAAGTATGTTGGCTACATTTATTTTAAATAGAGATTAACTGAGCCCAGGAGTCACTAGAGATGTGTTGAATATTTTCATCCCATTGCAAAGGCAGAACGGTTACTCTTGGTGATACATTGGAGAGAACCACAGAGTATAACCACGCAGCCTCTGCAAAGGAGATTGAAGTTAGGGAACGTATTCAACCAATAAAAACACTTACGGCCACCTTCAATAAACCCTGTGGCATAGTTTTGAGGAAGGTAGCCCAGAACATACCCATACATGTTGACAGTAGCATGCCCACAGCCCCAATTTTAAGAAGAATGGTTCAAAGACAAAAACAGGCAGGAAATATGTTATGTTATGTTATGTTACGTTACATAAATTTATAGCGTGCACAGCTACTCATGAGTATCCCGGCGCGGTGCCAAGCGAGGGAAGAGACGGAATACTATCAGGAGAATAAGTGTGTTTTCAGCTTCATCCTGAACACAACTGGGTCCTGGATGAAGCGCAATGCAAGAAGGAGGGCGTTCTAGACAGTCGTCGCCTCCACCGTGAAGGAATTACCCCCTATTCTCTGGAACCTAAACCGAGGGAGCAGAGCATAGCAAAGGGACGAGGACCGCAGAGAACGTGCAGGAACATAAAAAGAGAAGCACCTCTGTAAGTAAAGAGGGCCACAGCCATGGAGGGCACAGTGGACCAGAGTCAAGGATTTAAATTTAACTTTATCCAACATGGGGAGCCAGTGGAGAGAGCGTAGCTGTTGGCGGATACTGTTTCTAGCCGGAATGCCCAAAAGAAATCTGGTCGCTGTATTCTGAACCACCTGCAGCTTTTTAGGCAGGTACCCAGGAACACCAGCATAAAGGGCATTGGCATAGTCCAGCCTTGACAGAATCAGCACAAAGGTAACTGTTTTCCTCGCTGCCTGAGGAAAGAGGGGAAAAACTCTTCTAAGAGTTTTAAGCAGGCCAAAACAACCTCCAGCCAGCTTATTGATGTGTGTCAAAAACGAAAGACATTCATCAAACCAAAACCCCAAGTTTTTTGCTGCTTTCCCTGATGAGATAGGTGACGGAAACTTAGGGGGCCAGTGCTGCTCTCTGAAATTGGGGGGAAATTTGCCAAAGAGCAGAACCTCTGACTTCTCTTCATTACATTTAAGCTGCGCCTCTCCTAACCATTTAAAAATGGAGGACAGACAGTGTTGAACCGGTAATACAGAGTCCGCACCTTTGTCCCAGGTAAAAAGCAACTAAGTATCATCAGCATATGCCATCACCTTAGCCCCCAACTCCTCCTCCAGATAAATCAGTGGAGAAACATAGATGTTAAAAAGAAGGGGGCTAAGGGAGGAACCCTGCCAGACACCTGTAGTTGCTGGTTAAGGGGAGGAGGAGGACGTCGGAATCCAAATCTGCTCGGCACACCCATCCAGAAAGAAGCAAAACCAGCCCCACATGGCACCCAACAGACCTATCTTAGCCAGACGTGAGAGAAGGAGTGCATGTGGGACCGTTTCAAACTCCGCCGTGAGGTCGAGCAGAATTAGTGCTGCTCTCCCGCCAGCGTCTAAGAACTCCCGGATGGCTTCCGCCACCTCCACCAACGCGGTTTCTGTGCTATGGGATGCCCTGAACCCTGATTGAGCAGGGTGCAGAAGCATCTCCCTTTCCACAAAGTCCGTCAGCTGCTTGTTGACCGCCTTCTCGCACGCCTTTGCCACAGCAGGAAGAAGGGGGATAGGCCGGTATTTCCCTGGATAAAGGGGGTCCAGCAATGGCTTTTTTAGAAGAGGAAGAATCTTGGCCTCCTTCCAAGCCTGTGGTACCACCCCTTCCTGAAGGGACATATTGATAACGGTATTCACCTCTGTGTTAATAACCTCGGCAACTGCTGCCAGTGTCCTCGCCCGGCAAGGGTCCGAGGGTGAACCTGACTTCAGACCCTTCAGAATTTTATGACACTCCAATAGGTCCACTGTACTTAATACGGACCAGGAGAGGGCTGGAACGGCAGAATGACACTCCAAAGGTATCGCCATAGTGCTATTACAGGGAATAAAGGCTGCTTGAATAGCCCAAATCTTATCCCTGAAACAGAAGGAGAGACTGTTACAACAAGAAGGTGAAGATGAGGACACACTTACTTTGGCCATCGGGGACGTGAAGCTCTGAACAATGGCAAAACATTTCTTTAGAGCTGTGACTGGCTGATTCAATATGGGCAGAGAAGAATTGTCCTTTAGCGATCGTAATAGCTGCATAGTATAATTTCGGCTTATTGCTGAGCTTCTGCTTGTCAGCCGGACAATGGCCACTCCTCCGCCATGCCCGCTCAAGGATCTTAAAGTCATGCTTCAAGGCTTTAAGAGTAGGGTTAAACAGGGCTTGGATGGTGACTCCCTAGCCTACCTAGCTGGGCGACCAGGGGCCACCTTAGCTACTGCATTTGATACCCAGCTAGAAAACTCCGCAAGGCAGAATAACCCTTCAAACCTATTCTGACATTAACTTTCCCCCTGAACGTGCTTTTCTGTACTAACAAACCTTTTCTACTCTATGATAATGAGAACCCTTTAAAACAAATAATAATCTTTAGCACAGTACATAACAAGGTAACACTGGAAAATAGTGAAAGTTAGATGATTGATGAAACTTTTAAATCAATTTCCCATCCATTCACCCAAATTTATATTATTCATGCAAACATTAATAACACAACCATCCCATTAGCTTACAGTTTACTTCTTTACAAACAATCCTCCATTCACACTGAATTATTATCAATTGTAAACTATAAAAAGAGTGAATAAAAGTCCTAGGAAAATATTATTTTACTTTAAATTACAAATGATTATTACAATTATTAAAATATATCCCGACACTTAAGTCCAAAGATTTCTTTTAAATTTTTCTGGGCATATTGGTGGAAAAAAAATCCTAACTGATGATTATTTGTTGAATAGTAAACTAAAGAATAAACAAAAAAAAAGTATGAATACTGTTCACAAAATGAGGAATACTTGGCTCCACTTCAAAATTACTTCAAAGATGTATGTATTGGCCACCTAAGCAGGTGGGGTCACAGAAGGAAACCAAGATTTCCTATCGAATGATGGAACTGTTGCTGGACCTGCTTAGAAGGAGTGGCAAAAACCAATAATGCCATAGAGGTTTGGCATAATTCCTTCTTCAATATAGAACATATATCTACCTCCCTCCATCTCTTCTTGCAGCACATTTATACAACAATATGTATAAAAAAGTAAAGTAAATTGTTTTTACCTGACCGCAGTACTTCCTTGCTTCCGACCTTGACCACAAAGTTCCACCGACTGTAGTTATCTACAGCTGGAAAAATAAACAAATAGGACATTTTCCTCCATTGATACCAATGGGAAACCATGGAAAAATGTTCTACTTTTATAAATATATATGCTTATCCCAAAGTTAAAAAATTATTATATTTTTAGAAGAGTATCACTTATTATAATTTTTTTATTTTTTTTTAGTTATAAACTTGGTTTGTTTTTTTATTTGAAAAATTGTTTATACAACTTTTTTTTCTACATACATTTTTTTGTAGTAATATTTACAAAAAATATTTATCACTTACTACACGTCTTTTACTTTTGTGTAGAAAATGTATAACTCTAAATTTGTTATATTTATTTTCATTTTCAATACTATTGTATTACAGTTATTACCTCAGTATTAATACACTTCTCCAACAAATACCCCTTCATCCCTTGTATCCGACTCCTAAAACATTATGTTGATATTTTCAAATTAATTTGCAATAATTATTTTAAAAATATTTGAATTATTATTAAAAGAGGAACATGGCAGCCGTAAGCTAACGGTCGCGGCCGAGCTCCCCTGGCGTGATCTGCCAGGACTCTCCACGGAGTACAACGAGCATCGTAAATTATGATATCATAGTTCACTCAGCGGCAGTCGATCCCCCGGTTCACCATCCCCAGCCTGGAATATATTTTTTTGCTAAATTTTCTTTAGAAGAGAGCACTTACGGTATATATCCTCTCTCGCTAGAGGTGGCGCCTTTTCATTCCGGATGGTGAATGAGGATTGAGGCACCGCAGCACCCCTGGAGCTCTCATTGCTACGGTTTGTCAACGGAGCGCGGGAGTGGAGGTGGCGGACTCCCGGTCTACAGTTCCGGGTCTTCTCCGGCAGAGTCAGCACAAATACGAGTACAGTCCAAACAGGTGTGGTAAGCAGACGCAGGGGAGCATCTTCGACATCGGGTGCAAGGTGTGAGTTTACCTTTCCTTTCCCTTCGAGCGTGTTGCTTATTTTTGCGAAGGTGAAGGTAAGATTTTGGAATTTTCCCAATTTCACCATAACGAGGGCTCACTGGCTGTCTGGACTGCCCCTAAGTTTTGTAGCGAGGTCTATGATGTGCCGAAGTGTGTGAAAGGACTGGCTGGGACTGCTTTACTGCGGGTGGGATCCTGAAATTGTATGGAGAACGTTGGGAGTAGTCTCCCTTGCAGCGCCCCCCACAGAGCCACTACGAACCAAATCACTAAGCTATCTGTTGTTATACTTTGCACAACAGGATTGCTAAATTTGGTTTAGGCTCTCCTACGTTCACTTCTGTTTCCCCTCCGGTCACAGAAATAAGGGCTACTGCTAGGCAGGGAGAAGGGAGAGCCATCACAGAGAGTGCCCTCTCAGTGAGTGGAAAAGGGAGAGGAAGGGCCAAGAAAGTTGTGTCCTCTAAACATAGAATAACTCCATAATTGAAGACATACTACAAAGTATTATCTATTACACCTGACAGGGGGCTAAATAAGAAAACTACTATGGCTTCTATCAGTACACAGTCTGGCCCCCTACACCCAAGGAAAATATCCAGCCCTCTGTTATGCCTCCCCTTGAGGTCTTGAATGTAAAGGACGCATTGACCAAGCAACAGCTGGTTATCCACTCTACAGTGGAAGTATCAAATAGGTATACAGCCCTAGACAGTGAGAAAATGGTTCAGGCACTCTTCCAGTAGCAGAGAAGGTGCTGTACCATTATTGGCCTAAGAACCATCTGGCCCGCCCGACCTCCCCCAAATGCAACCCCCTAACACGGTGGTGACTGGGTCGCTAGCTGATATCTTACTGGGCCTAAAGGAGGACATTGGGAGAGGATTCTCAATCTCTGAATCTAATCAAGCTGCAATTCAGGCCTCTTGTGAGATATTGGCACAAAAAATAGAAGATGTTTTGCAAAGAACAGTTATCCTCGAATCTGAGATCTCACAAATCAAGCCAGCATTACACTCTTCTTCAGTCGAGTTGGATAAATTAGCCCACCAAAATGGGGAGATGAAATATGACATAGAGCCTCTTGAAAATCATGCTAGAAAAAAACAATTTGAAAATATTAAATGTCCCTGAAGACCTGGAGGGAGGAGATATTAAAAATGTTGTGATTTCTCTTTTAAAAGAAACAAAAGAAACAATCCTTAAGGACTCCCCGAAACTGGACTTGGCACTGGACATTCAGCGAGTGCACCGGGACACATATAGGAGGAATCTTGAAAAACAAAAGCCAAGGAAAATTTTTGTAAATTTTCTCACATACTCCGTAAAGGAGAAAATGTTATCCATGGCTTTGAAAGCAGGTTTGATCAAGAGCAACTCCTTTTATAGCTCATTTTCTTATTCTATTAGGTCTGACAACTCACACATCACAGCAACAAAACAGTGGGAGGTAGGTAAAAGAATGGCAACTCTAAATTCATTGGGGGCTAAGACACAACTGAGATTTCCGACATCTCTTCAGATTATGTGGAATAATCACATGCACAATTTGCGTCAAATCGAGGAGGTAGAAGCCGTCATTGACAAAATAAGGAATGGGAGTGGGGATTAGGTGGAAGGGGGTGAGAGTATTTACTCTATCTTTTCTGTATTGCTGGGTTTCTCCGGAGAGTCTGGTTTATTATCTATAAAATGTAATTGTCCTGTTATGGTCACGCCCAGGGGTTCTCACCCATAGTGTTTATGCCCAGAGGAGGAGGGCAGGCTCTCCAGGGTTGTGTGTGGTTGAAGGGGTCACTGTGGGAGGGATGGGGGAGTGGAGGAGCACGGGTGGGGTTGCATTGGGAAAATTTTAAAAAAATATCCTCAATCTCAATTGCGTTTTAAGATTCAAGCCATCCTCAGAACGCCTGAATCAAGATCAGCCGGTGGGTAGATGTTGTAAATTTGAATGAGTACTAAAATTAGATTTATCTTGTGGAACATCAATTGGCTTAGGTGTCCACGCAGACAGAGGTTAGTCATGAAATTCCTTGAACAATCATCTGCACAGGTCTGTCTCCTACAAGAGACACACCTGAGCCATCTGGAATGCAAGGCCATCTTTGGTAATTACCACTGGGTTGAGCACTTTTGCTTGTCGGAACAGGCAGCTCATAATAAAGGGGGTGGCAATCTTAATTAGACAGGGAGTTAGAGGCAATATTAAAATCAGTCTTGTCAGATCAATCAGGGAGATGGATTATAGCCCAGCTGGAAGTTGGAGGTACAGAGCTAACTATAGCTTCATTCTACGGCCCCAATGTGGACGATCCGGCTCATATTTATAAAATGCAAGCCAATTTCATGGAAACCACTACTCCAATAATCATCAGAGGTGATTTCAATGTCCTTCTTAATCCCCTATGAGATAGATCTAATCATAGTCATTATGTCGGTGCGCCTCGTATTCGTCGGGCAATGAATAATATGATACATGATCTAGGGCTGGCCGATGTTTGGAGAACTAAAAAGGGCGCCAAACCAGGTTTTACCTTTTTTAGCGAAAAATATGGTAATTCCCCCAGAATCGACTATATTCTAACCGATAGGCTGGGCCTAGAGAATCTATCAGATATTTCCATTCTTCCAAGTATACTTTCAGACCTTGCCCCTATCTCCTTTTCATACTTATGGAAAAGGCAAAGTCTTAGTCCTAGATGCACATTGAAAAGGGCAATGCTGTCTAATGTAGAAATAACCAGTGCACTTAAAGATTCTACACTGGACTATTTTGCTGTCAATATAGGTTCAACCTCCCTAGATTTTGTATGGGACGCATTTAATACGCATCTACGTGGACAGCTACATAGCCTGATATGTTCTAAGAATAGGGAAAAGGCCCATAGATTTTCAGAACCTGGAAAGGGAGATAAGCAAGCTTGAAGGAGAAAGGATGAGTTGCTCTCAGACCCATCCCGAGAAATTGACACATGTTCTTAACGATCTTGAACGTTTGCGCCTGGAATATAGGGGGAAACTGGAACTAAAGATAAAGGCCCAGTGGTCAGCCCACAACATGCAACACTACGAATATGGTGAAAAGGCGGGTGCTCTTTTGGCTTGGAAAGCTCAAGTTGATCAAGCTAAAAACAATATAAGCGAATTACCCATCGATGAGAGTGGGGCAACTTCTGGTAAACAGGAGGATACACAAAGGTGTCTCCTGTCCCGATTCTCAGACCTATATAGAGAAGAGATATCTCCTGGTCCTGAGGTTATTCAAAAGTGGTTGCAAAATAAAGAACTACGGATACTAACAGAGGGCAGCCTAGTCTCTCTTGATGCCCAAATAACTGAGAGCGAGATAAAACTGTATATAAACAAGATTAAGAACAACAAGGCTGTGGGGACTGATGCTCTTCCTTGGGAGATTTATAAAATCCTCCAGGACGAGTTACTTCCAAGACTGTGTGAACTATTCAATTACATCTACAGTTTGGAAGGTAGAGTTCCCAAATCCTGGAAGGAGGCCTCGATTGTTCTTTTCCTTAAGCCAGGGAAAGATTCCCTTAAAGCCGACTCATATAGACTAATCTCCCTGCTCAATGCAGATTATAAGATCTTTATGAGCATTCTGGCAGGGATATTGGTCAAGATAGTCCCGCAGCTGATCAACTCGGACCAAAAGAGCTTTATCCCAGGGAGGTC
The DNA here is from genome assembly GCF_964263255.1 of Lissotriton vulgaris. Lineage (NCBI taxonomy): Eukaryota > Metazoa > Chordata > Amphibia > Caudata > Salamandridae > Lissotriton > Lissotriton vulgaris. The sequence goes on from NC_141695.1 coordinate 907,117,261, forward strand.
TTTCCAGGAGCAGACGCTGCAATAAATTGGCAGTATAGGTCTAGCAGTGACACGGTCGAAACCCTTGGCTGAGGCGGCATTCGACGCTGCTAAGGCATTCGACTGGGTCTGTTTGGTTTTTCTTTGGGGAACCCTAAAGATAATGGGATTTGGCTCAATCTTTATACAGACCTTGATCAGCTGCTATCAGGGCGCCTCCGCAGTTATCCTGCTAAACGGCATGTTAACATCAAGTTTTAATATAACAAGGGGAACAAGGCAGGCTGTCCCATCTCGCCCTGATTGTTCGAAATATATATTCAGCCTCTCGCTCAAGCTCTAAGATTGGATGAATCCATTACCCCTTTTAGTGTCCATCAATATAGCAGTAAGGTATTCCTATATGGGGACGACTTGCTGCTGTATACTAATAACCCTGTGGTGGTACTCCCAAGGGTAGAAACCCTCTTGGAGGAAATTGGTCTATATTCAGGTTATCTTGCTAAACAGAGGTAATGTGCTGGAATATTAATAACTGGGCTGGCAGAATAAGTAAGGTATTTAGATACCTAGGGATAATCATAGTTAAAGACCTGGATGAGATCCCTCAAATTAACCTGAAGAAGGTGTCTAAAGAAATAGACCATCTTTTCTCAAGATGGAAGAATCCACCACTGACTATATATGGCCGGGTACATTTGGTAAAAATTGTCATTTTGCCACAATTGACATATTTGTTTAGTACTATTCTCCTTGACTTTCCCAGTAAGGCTGTAAGCAAAATCCAAGGCAAAATAGGCAGGTTCATCTGGTTCAATAAAAGCGCCAGACTATCCTGGAAGAAACTAAGATGTAAGCTCCTGAAGGGTGGTCTTGCTCTGCCGGATTTGCTTTGGTATTTGTTTGCTGTTCAGTTTAAAAATATACGGATGTTGCTCATCACTACTGGTGAAACTAACTGGGGAAAGATATTGAGAGAGATGGTCACGTTTGAGGGTGGGGGAGAGGGCTTTCTTTATAAGTTTGGGACTCTTTTTTAAAAAGGTTTGCTTGAAAGTTTTAAGAACAGTACTTAAAGTGTGGTCCAGGGTTAGAAGTAAATGGGGGATTGGTTATTATTCCGAATTTGCTCCCATCTGGGATTCCCCTGATCTACCCACATGTTTGGAGGATAGTCTTGCATTGCCTATTAAAAAGGCTGGCATCGCGATTTGGTCTGACCTTATATCATCAGACGAGGTCCACCCATGGGAGGTATTAAGATCCAAAATAGGAAGCTCTTTCTCAAAATTTAAATACATACAACTGTCCTCCTGCTATACAGCTGAGAAAGAGTTTACAGGTGGTAATTGGGAAATTGAGCTTTGTCTTTGAAATACAAAACCCATAAAAAAGGAGGTCGGGTACTGGTATAAGAATCTAGTGGATGCCGATATTACAAACCTCCCTCCACAGCATTCTGTATGGAACTTATCACCCTTGGATATTATAGCTTTTGATTTGTACGATCAATCTCTTCAAACATTATACAAGTATGTCAAACCGGCATCCCTTAAAAAGACTCATTTTTATGTCATCAATAGACTATATTATGCGCCCCTGAAAATAGCAAGATTTGCTCCTCTCTGCTCCCCGAATGGCTCAAGATGTGATCTCTCCAAGGCAGACGATATACATTTATTTTCTGAGTGCATTAACCTGAGAGGATTTTGGCAGAATGTAGAGCGTGCACTTGGAGCAATTTTTAAAGTTAAGTTCAATCTGAATCTCTCCGTAGCTATATTTCGTATTGATAATGAACTGATGAACTCATCGTCAGCAATTCAAAAAGGCCTGTTATTGTATCTGATCCTTATTGCCCGGAGGGAGATCTGCAAACTGTGGAAAGATCCAAGGCTCCCACTATATGAGAACTGATTGAGAGCTTCATTTGCAATGGCTCGTTTAGACCAGGGACATGTTAATGATAATAGCCTTAATATCTGGTCATTGCTTTTATCACGGGGTAAAAAATGAGATTGGTTCAATGATCCCTGGTCCAATGATCACACCAAGCTTCGAACTAAGAAGCTGGCCTGGTTGGGCCTAAAGCCAATGCAGTTGCAGAAGCCCGGGGTGCCTAGGATGGAAGGATGACTTTTTGCTTATTTTGCAGATGCTATATGGTGAGATGAGGACATTTTTATATTTTTTAATTAATTTGCAATGCTTTTTTTTTACCAATATTTGATTTGATATTGAATGGATTACAAATGCATTACTTAGGTATCTAAGTTGATTTCTGAATATTAATACACTTCACCATCATTGCTCCTATATCCCTAGCATCCTGCTCCAATAAATTTATTTTGATACTTTTACGTTAATTTGCTCTCATCATTTTAAAAATATTTAAATTATCATTACATGGATTATAAATGTTATACTCAGGTATCAAAGTTGATATCTGAGTACTAAGACACTTCCCCACCCATTACCCCTAAATTCCTAGGATCCCGCTCCTGAAACCTTATTTTAATATTTTTTAATTATTTAAAAATGATTCTTTTAAAAATAAAAAAAATATTATTAACATGATTAAATATTTAATGATCAGGTATCACAGTTGATACCTGAGTATTAATACACTTTACTACCCATTACCCTTATATTCCTTGCATTCTGCTACGAAAGGTTTATTTTTTTATTTTTAAATTGTTTCGCGTATGACATGTAAAAAAACAATATATATAAAAATATTTAAATATAAACAGATTAATTAAAAGAAAAATGCCTATACTTACATATAGTTATCAAAAATGCTTTGTGCAGAAATGCGTGGTAAAGAGATATGTGGTAAAGGCATGCGTGGTAAAACCATATACGTGGTAAAGTCATTCATTCTAAAGACACATGTGTGATAAAGACTGCATGGTAATTGTATTGCGTGGTAAGACTGATTAGTAAAGGTTGTTTCCTGGGTTCCTCCAGGTGGCTGTCTGAAGGGAGTTGTACACACCCCACGCTGAGTGTGAGAAAAGGCAGTGAGAAGCATTTGGTTGGCTGCCTCTGGTTGGGTTGGCCAAAGAGCACAGTGGCAGTCACCACTATGTAGTTTGGTTCAGATGCACTTTCCATTGAAAAGGCATTTATTGGGTTGCCTATAACTTTTGACCCTATGAATGGAAACATGGCCAATGACTAGGTCATTCAGCTAAGGTACGGCATGCCAGTTTTCAATCAAAATTGTGTAGGGGAAGAAAGTTAAAGGGCTGGGGGGCCAAAAAAGAATTTCATATTTTAGCTCTCATAGGAAATTTTGTGCATGCCTATGGTCGGAACCACTGAATGGGTTTACACCAAATTTAGCATGAAAGTAGAACTTTAACCAGAACATGTTTTTTTATTGGTTTGGTATAAATTAGGAGTGGCCAAACATTAAAAGATGCTGACATAATTCATGGAATTCTGCATTTCACTTGTGATCCATATTTCCTGAAATACACCATTATGACACTTGGCGTAAATATGTGCTATTAAGAGTAAACATTTACCATGAATGGCACCATTCATGGTAGAAATCTACAGGAACAACGGAAAATGAGCAGCTGTTGTCGAACATGTGCTATTTTTCTGCTCCGCAAATGATAGAGCTAGGCGGACCTCTCTATTGCCGTGAGACAATTTAAGAATGCTTACCGAATTCTACGCTCTGACACCAGTCTGCTCATAGTCTTTGGTATTAGCTGATATTTATGAGCTTTATGGTTACTCAGGAAAAAAGTTGGGTGCTATGTTTTGAAGGTTGCATATATTATTCCCATTACATATCACTTTTTATTGCTGATTTACTGTAACATCAAAGGTTTACACTAGCCTGGTACCATGTATTGCGTTTTCACTCAGCACTTTCATCTTACACAAAATTGTTTGATAATTGTTGCAAAGTCAACATGTGTGCCCTGTGCACCCCCATTTTTTGCTCACTGGTACTGGTGGTAACTGACTCTGACTTGGGTTCTGTCGAACCATGGCAGTTGAGAGGCCAGCAGCCCTTTCATCCCTTGAATGTGTGCACTGCTGAGAGTCATTTTAACCCTTTCGCTGCTGATGACGAGCTCAGCTCGTCATCACCCACGGGTGTCGTGTGCTGATGACGAGCTGAGCTCGTCATGAAGAAGGGGAATCTGAATATTTCAGCACAGAGCAAAAATCCCCACAGCAGCCATGTGGTTAAAAACAGCCATGTGGAGCAGCATTGCTTTTAAATGTAAATTGTGCCCAAACTCGACTTTTGTGGTAGGGGCACTTGAAAAGTAAAACAACTACAATATTTTTGCATTTTAGGTGCCCTCAGGGTCTCCCCTATGTGTCCCGGGGTCCGGTGGTCTTGTCTTTATAAGGTGGGCCATTATAAAATATATTTTATAATGTACCCTGGGATAGAGAAATTGCACATATCACTTCACTCCTTGTACTAAAGTGCACCCCAAACTTTGGTCCTAGGAGCACTGTGGAGTGAGGATCGACACTATTTCTGCATATTTAGGACCCCTGAAGTCTCCCCTAGGTGACCCAGGAGTGGGGTGTCATGCAACTATAAGCAGGGCCCTTATAATATATATTTTATATGCCCTGATGATGGAGAAATTGCACATTGCAGTTTGCCCGTTGTAGATGCCGTGCCCCATTGCATAACATGGCAATAGCTTATGAATGCATAACTATTCTTAGGAAATAAATTAATATATCATTCAAGGACTTAGGAGAATTTTATTGATAAATCCAACAATATGTCATTGCTAAATTTATCCGAAATTGTACAGAAAAGACATTATAAGACTTTCTTGCCTAGAAGCCAAAATTCTGCCTTCCTGCCCTCTTCCCTGATTGGTTAGAGTTAATAGGATTAGCCAGGCTGCTTTGGAGAAGTGAAAATTGGCTCACCCAGGGAGAGGCTATCTGGTGGAGAGAGCGCTGCTACACAGGAGTGCCAGAGCTGGGGGGATGGGTCGTAGAGCATGAAGTTTCAAAGTGGGAATAAGACAGGCAGGGAATGCCAGGTCCATCTACCCACCAACCCCTCCGACCCCGCCAGATGGCAGGCTTAAGGCAGGAATTTGCAGATGGTAGGGAGAGGAGAGCTATGGAAATGAGCCATACTAGAGTTTGACTGGGATCTCCCTAAAAAGCAAGCCGGTGAACCCTCACTAAATCCGTACAGGTTATGCGCATCGAGGCACCTCGGTAGAAAAAGCTCCAGAAAAGTCCTGAAGGTAAAATTTTGACTGAGGCCTACCGCAAGGGTTATCCTAGCAGGGCTCAATCTCGGCTGGCCTGAAAGGTTGATTTGTTCCGGTCATGCGCGACCAGATGTCCCAGAGTGGTGCTATAGGCTTCTAAGTGCTATATAGTGTTACGATTTTGCATTTTAAAGATAAAAATATTTCCTATTTTTATAAATTGTGCATTTTGTCTCTAGTATTTACTGAATTGTCTTTTTTAAATGCTTTATATATCTGTCTCCTAAGTTAAGCCTGCCTGCTCGCAGCTAAGCTACCCAGGTTTGAGAATGAGAATAATTTATTTTGTACTTAGCCCTAGACTATGTTAATGGTCTTATTGCCAGTGGTAGATGCACATTTACCACTACTAATACCCACTTTGCAACAGTAATATTTTATCTAACAAATTTAAGCTTCAACTGCAGTTGTTATAATATTTTTTACAAGTGTCTTTTTAACAGATTGCCAAACAGTATATTTTATTGTCGGACATAGGCACATTTTATGGGCTAATTCTCGAAATAAACAATTGGCATCCAATCGAGTGGCTGTTGTTTCCAGTTCTTTTGTTTAAATGAGTTCTTACACCATCAATTAACGTGAGGACACGATTTCTTTGAAATGCGGTACTCAATGAAAAATTTGAATTTTCCGAATGTACACGTAATTTCACCAAATTTTGCTGAAATTGTGTATAGTAATGCAAATGTAAATAACGTGATTTTCTCACATTCCTAATATGAATCCATCCAATTTATCTGAGCAAATAGAAAGACCATGTGTGTGTGGTGTGTGTTTTAACAGGGAGTGGGGTCTCACACTAGCCCTGAATTTTTGCAAATAGCCAGCATAAAGAAATCTTTTGGAACAGTGTAAATGACACCAATTCCTAACAGAATTAAAAGCAACTCTTCAAAAGTGCTGGTATATTTTCGGGCAATAAAACACATCTTGAAGAAATACGACTAGATAGGATTTGAGCAATAATGAATATTACGGGCTCAGGTTTACATTAAATTAACAAAAACATTAAAATTTAATTAAATAATACAAATTTATGTATGCAACCTATGAACATAAGCCTGGCAGTCTTAAATTAATGTACGACTTCACATTAAGACTGAAAAATAAATAGCATTGTCAGTGTGTTCAGTTAAAGCAATATAGCATATCGTTCCAAATAATCTTTCTCTTTTTGTTTATCTCCTGCAGTATATGAGAATGCTAACTGTATTGTCCATTTATTTTAACCATGGGAAGTATACTGTTTTCCCCAAAAACATTTATTACTATTCTGTTGATGCGTCCCCTTCAATTTGCCTTTATGGCACTTTAGGTTACAATATTTACTTCCTTAAGAGTCACCACAAGAAGCACTTGAATTCAACCATAATATAAAACAATCGTTGGTTTTGAAATGTTTGCATTGCTGAGAAAAACTTTCTTCCAATAGTTTCCAGGGAAAACTGTAAAAAAATGTGGCTCGCTTAACTCTAGTGTTTGCAAATACAAACATGTAATAAATAAGCCTCATGTCTGTGTTGTAAATTAACGGATACTAACTACACTGCAACACGCAGACCCATGCTATTACACAATGAGGCAAACCCTCAAACACTGCTGCACTTTTATATCTTGCTTCAAACTATCAAAGTAAAGCTCACTGCTGCTAGAACGTGTCAAACACTGCTTCGTGGGGGTGCAAACTGTCGCCGTGAATGAAATGAAATGTGATTTATCAAAGCGCACACTCACTAACCCGACGGCGTCAAGGCACTGAAGAATGGGTAGTTAAGATATGAGAAGGACAAAACATTACTCTTTATGCTCTCTCTGTAGGATTACCGAGTAACGAGAAGTTTTCAGTGCTTTTCTAAAGGAAGCATGGGTCGCCAAGAAAGAAGGCTCTACCTCGCAATCTTGCCTTCCGAAATTTGGGGATAACTACCAAACTTCAATTTGCCGAATGCAGATATCTAGTGGGGTCATACCACTGGAACATAGATCTAATTGCTCCAGGACCGATGTATGTAGAGCCTTGTGACCAAGGCATAAAACTTTAAACATAATGCTCTTATGCATGGTAACAAGTTGCTGCTGTCTATCGCGGTTTAACTATCACGGACTGATACACAGTGGGGGATATTCTCAAGGAAGTGATGGTGAGGGGTGTTAGTTAATGCCTCTCACCGTTACTTCGTAATTGCGAGGCGGCACCCTATTTTCAAGAGTGTGGTGCAGCCTGATATTTCCCCCTGCGATGCCACTAAGTTTCACGACTTAGCGCCTATGCAGACATCCTTGCACCAGAGTGCAAGAGTGTCTGTGTGCAGGGGAGGGTTGTTTATGTACAGGAAGGTGCCCCTTCCTGCACATAAACAATCCTTAAATACCATTTTGTAACTCTCATGTGTGCTGCTTCATGCAGCACATATCAAAGTTACGAAATGGCATTTTTGAAAAGGTTTGTTCATTTACAGGAAGGGACACCTTCATGTACATGAACAAACCATGGCATTTTGCTTTTTTTATGTGTGCTGCACGAGGCAGCACACACGGAAAAAGCAAAAACAAGGAGAAATGAAGCATTTCTACTCGTTTCCCCTACTTAAGACTAGGATGTTTCTGGTTTTAAGTTTGGCGCTGCTACCTATTATCGCCACGCTTGATAATAGGTGGCAGCGTCGATCACAATGGGTGGTGCGGTGGAACACCCACCGCAACACCCACAGCACGCCCCTTTCATGCTAAATTTAGCATGAAAGGGGCCTTATTTTCAAGGCAGCATTACGCCACTTAACGTGGCTTAAAGTCACATTAAGTGGGTTACCGCTGCCTTGAGAATAAGGGGCTGACCCTATCGCCACAGGGACGTCAGAAAAAGTGACGGTCCCGTGGCGATTGGGGCCTGAGAATGGAAAGGGGCGACCAATCGGTCCCCCCGAACGTATGGTGGAGTACCACGATCCCCCGGGAAGCCATCTTGGGCGGGAGGCGAGTCTCGGCTGGTATGCCCGAAGCGGCGTAGCCGGGGCGCGCCTTTTTCCCGCCCTAGAGTGGGCTGGCCTAGACACCGACGCGGCCGGCCACGCCCTCGGAGGCAGGCGGGGGCGGGTTCACGCCCACCCTGAAGACGGATAAAAGGAGCGGAAGCCAAGAAAGCATCCTCTTGTTCCTGTGCTCTGAAGCTGCACCTCCCCGCTGCACGTGAGCTCGAGACGGAACGAAGAGCAATTTTGAGCGTTGTAATCTCTCTTTTTTTTTTCTTACAGATATCCCGTCTAAGAATGCCCAAGAAGGTCGGAAAGCGGGTCGGTACCGAGGAGATGCTCCGCATACTCATGAAGGAGATAGCCGATCTGAAGAGAAAGGTTGAGGCTAAGGACGGGGAGGGAGGACCGAAACGGCCTTTACAGGGAACAATTCCCAGTGGAAAAAGCAAGAGGCCTAGAAGGGGAGCACTTGGGGGGGAGACCCCGGTTCCCGAAGCTCTACGAGAGGAGCCAACCCCGGCGCCGAAGGAGGGGAATCCAATCCCTGTGGTGGTCACCCCTGCGAACAGGGAGGATATGCCCCCCGAGTTAGCGGCACAATTGGCAGCGTGGTTGGGAAACGATAGCGAGGGCGCCACGGCTGACGACGCCCGGGCAGTGATGAGGCAATTGCGGGAATCTAGGGAGGCTGCGAAGACGCCATCTTCTGTTCCCCCACAGGTCCCGGCGGTTGGAAGTACAGCAGGCCCAAGTTCGGCGACAAGCGTGGGGTCTACTTCAGGTAAGCGGCCATTGCCGATTGCGGGGGGGGAGTCTGCACCTTCTCGAAAGGAGAAGATTGCCCAGCACGTCCCACTAGATATCAAGGAATTGATTTGGGCGGATAAATATGTAAACATGTTTTCATTGCTTACCGACCATTACGAGATCGAGCATGTGAAGAGTCAAAAGGAGCTCATGCATCCGAGTGTTTGGAGCGCAAAAATGGCCGCCTTTAAGGTTGACGAGACCATTGGGACTTGGGGCAGAGCGTGGGGAATTTTTACTTCCATCATGGGGGAGCGCAGGCCTGAGTTATTGACCAAGTTACCCATTTATCAGTCACGTATTATGGAGTATTCTGTGGCATATGGGGGCAATCAGTGGTTCTGCTATGATAATCTGTTTAGAAAAGCTAAAGAACACAACCCGTTGTTGTCTTGGGATTGTTACGACTCTGTGTCTTGGCAAAAAATGGAGAGTACAGGGATGTTGAAGGTGCCATTAGTAGGGAGTAACGGGGGGGAATCCTCCCGCCAAAACTCTGGGACGCCCTTTCGGACGGGCGCAGGTAACGAGTTCCACTCGAAGCCGAGTGGCAACACAGGTAAAAGGGGGATCTGTTGGAATTTTAACAGAGGCAAATGTACCAGGCCCCAGGGGTCATGCAAATTCAGACATGAGTGTGGGGGGTGCGGGCAGCCATCCCATCCTGAGTCCATGTGCAGAGCCAAAACGGGTGATAACGGTGGTAAGGGAGGCGCCAAACAGGTCTAAAATAGTCCGAGGGGCGCCTTTACCAACCCCGATTGATACCATGGCAATGATTCCTTGGCTCAGCGAATACCCAGATCATGCTTCCGCTGGGGTGTTACGGAACGGGTTTTCATATGGTTTCCGCATCCCAGTGGGGGATTTTCAGGGGGCACCGGACTGTAAGAATCAAATGTCGGTCTTACAGCACACGGCGGTGGTGCAGGTAAAGATTGGGAAAGAGGTGACTCGAGGTCGTGTTGCCGGTCCATTCGATTTGCCACCAGTTCCTAATTTTGTGTGTTCTCCTCTAGGGGTGGTCCCCAAGAAGGACCCGGGTGAGTTTCGGCTGATACATAATTTGTCAGCCCCACGTGGTCTTTCCGTGAATGACGCGATAGACCCGGAAGTATGTTCGGTGCGGTACGCATCTTTCGATGAGGCCGTTGCCATGTTGAATCGCCTGGGGCCCGGGACGCTGATGGCCAAATCGGACATCGAGTCAGAGTTCCGGTTGCTCCCGGTACACCCAGACGATCAGCGTCTCCTTGGTTTTCAGTTTCAGGGTCGCTATTACATGGATAGATGTATGCCAATGGGATGCTCGATTTCATGTGCCTATTTCGAGAAATTCAGTTGTTTTCTGAAGTGGGTATTCACGAGGAGGACAGGTTTTCAACATGTTATGCACTATCTCGATGACTTTCTGTTTCTGGGGGCAGCCGGGGATTCTGAGTGTGGACAGGCCTTACATGAATTTTGTGTCCTAATGAATAAATTCGGTGTGCCATTGGCGCCAGGTAAGACGGTGGGTCCCTCGACCTTGATCGAGTTTCTGGGGATCGAGCTCGACTCGATGGAAGGTTGTTTTCGACTACCTAAGGAAAAAGTGTTAAAATTCAGGTTATCCCTTGAGACATGTATTCGTGCAACGAAAGTGAACCTGCATCAATTGCAACAGGTGGTGGGTCAGTTGAATTTTGCCCTAAGAGTAGTGCCGATGGCGCGCCCTTTTTCCCGCTCGATTGCACAGTCCATGGTCGGCTTGAAGGAAGGACATCATCGTACGAGACTCTCGGCAGAGGTTCGCCAGGACATGCGCATTTGGATTGCATTCCTGGCGGATTTCAATGGTCGAATTGTCTGGAATAAACCAGCAGTGTCTTCCGAGGAGTTGGGGCTATGGACAGACTCGGCAGGGAGTATGGGTTTTGGCGCCATACTGGGTACACAATGGTCGGCTCAAAAATGGCCGTCATGGTGGCATGAGTGCGGGTTGACGAGTAACATTGCTTTTCTCGAACTGTTCCCTATTCTGGTGGCTTTGAAAACATGGCCAGAAGGGTTTAGGGATCACTCTGTGGTGTTCTGGTCGGATAACATGACCGTGGTTGAGTGTATCAATAGTCAGGCAGCACGTTGCAAATTGATTCTGAGACTGCTCAAGGAAATTGTGTTGTTGTGCATGCAACTGAATGTACTGTTTAGGGCGCGACACGTGCCGGGGGTGATGAACCAAGCAGCTGATGCGCTCTCTCGTTTCCGTATGCAGGCCTTCTGGGGTTTTCTGCCCACAGCGGACCCGGTGGCGGCACCCTTTCCCGAAGCTCTCTGGTCTCTCGGTGCCCCGAACTACAAGACCTCGTGGGAGAGAGTTTAGCACCCAGGACGAGGAAGGCATATGAAGGGGCGTTCCGTTCCTATTGGGCCTTTTTGGGTACTGCCGGGAGGGAGCTTTGGGGTCTGGAAGAGTGTGTAGTGAGATTCCTGCTCTCTTTACGTCACGCAGGCAAGTCAGTAGCTACGGCCCAGAGGCATCGGGCCGCCATTTCCTTCATGGCAAGGGCTCATGGGATCCAGGACCCGACAGCGTCTTTCGTTGTGCAGAAAGCGCTACGTGGGTGGCAACGCTTTGAGGGTCGCAGAGTAGACGATAGGCACCCGATAGGTCTGGATAGGTTGGCCCTGTTATTATCCGTGCTACCGGTAACATGTTCATCCCAGTACGAAGCAGTGTTGTTCCGAGCCGCCTTTGCATTAGCATTCCATGGGGCTATGCGGGTAAGCGAATTAGTGGCAAAGAACAAGCAGGATACGATGGGGGGACTGTGCCGGGAACACATTCAGGTCAGGGGGGAGACAATGACGGTCTCGTTTGTCAGGTCCAAATCCGATCAGGATGCAATCGGGGACTGCGTAATCATACAGAGGATTCCCGGGTCTGCCATGTGCCCTGTTGGGTGCGTAGAGGAATTTTTAGCGCAGAGGGTGGCAGCATGGGGGGGGACCTTGTTAAGACACGCTGACGCCACCCCACTGACGAGGTTTCAGTTTCAGCGGGTGCTTGCGATGTCGATTTCTGCCGCAGGCTTGAACCCCGGCGACTTTGGGACCCATTCCTTTCGGATAGGGGCTGCTACGGAAGCTACAGCCAGGGGTCTGAATGTTGAACAAGTAAAACGTGTGGGGCGTTGGTCCTCGAACTGTTATAAGAGGTATGTGCGGTTGCACATGTTGTGAAGCTGTAATGATGTACTCACGCTTCTTGTTTTTGTTTGGTTTTCAGTTACGCAAGCCTACGAGGCGGGGCGGACTGTGCAGTCGACCCGACACCGGGGGGCCAGCGGTCAGACATTACCGGCTGTGAAAAAGGAGGTGTGGGTCGTGGGCCACTCATACGTGAGGCGTGCCGCGGACGTATTCAAAGCAGGTGACATGATTCACGTGGCTGGGGAATACGGGTACAGTGTGTCCTTCTACGGAAAGGGCGGGCTCTGTATTGACCAGTTTCGATCATTTTTCGAGGGTTTGTTAGGGCGGACGAGGTCACCGCCGTCTGTAGTCATAGTACATCTTGGGGGCAATGATTTGGTGACCACTGGTAGACGACTTCTTCTTGAGGCGATGCTTTCCACAGTAAGTTCGTTGGCGAGAAGAGTTCCAGGGTGCACAATTGCATGGTCCCATATGATCCCACGGAAAGTGTGGCGGGGGGCTATTTCTGTTTCTGCTCTGAATCATTCAGTAAGGAAAATTAATAATAAAGTGAGTAGACTGTTCCGTTCGAGTACACTGCATTCTATTTCGCATGGTTGTATTAAAGGGGACAGTATGTATTCGGGGGATGGTGTTCATTTGTCCCGGATGGGGAACGAGTTACTCATAGGAGACCTGATAGCCTGGCTAAAGACTTTATGACATGACCTTTAGGCAGGAGTGTTGTGGGGGGTCCGGATAGCCGGTCAACTATCCGGCCTGTGGCGGTAAGGTCATGATCGGTGAGCAGTAATTCGAAGATCCCTATGAGGGGGCATCACCCTTTACGGATGGGAGCGCGCGGGGGAGGTGGCCAATTGGCCCCTCAACGGGGAGGCGGTCCTGTCTAAGGAGAGGCCGCCGGAAGGAAAGGAAAGGTGGTCAAGGCCCCTTCCTGGATAGGAGGGGCTACGGCCCCTCCTGGGGAATTTCCCGGGGCCAGGACATCTGCGACGGCAGATGGGTAAGTTGTGTGGGGTGCGGGAGGGGGTTTACGCTACCTTTTTAGACACCTCACACGAGTCCTCGAACGACCGTTAAATGGCGTCGAGTTTATTGGGGCCCCCGTCAAGTACAAAGGGAAATTGGTAGATGCACTTGAGGTACGCCTCTGTGCGGTCGCTCCTCTCACAAGTGAGGGGGGTATTTCTGGTTTAGGGATCTGACACCGGTTACGACCTTGCCGTTGGCCCTTAACGTTAGGATGTACAATTTCAAGTCAAATGTTTTGTAGGATGTTAGTTCGGCTAGGAGAACCTTTGTATTAGAGATCTGTTAAGGTTAGCCAAACATCGTAATGTGGAAATGAAATTGTACATTATATGAAACTGTTATTTTAATGTTTTCTTTTGTTTCATATTTTAATAAATACGGCCGGGAAGGGTGACTCCCTTCCCGCCTTCCAAAAGTTCAAGAACTGTTTCCGGTTTCCCAATTCTTGGGGATTGTGTTGAGAGGGGGTGGCGGGTATCTCGGCCATATGGAAAGGGGCGACCAATCGGTCCCCCCGAACGTATGGTGGAGTACCACGATCCCCCCGGGAAGCCATCTTGGGCGGGAGGCGAGTCTCGGCTGGTATGCCCGAAGCGGCGTAGCCGGGGCGCGCCTTTTTCCCGCCCTAGAGTGGGCTGGCCTAGACACCGACGCGGCCGGCCACGCCCTTGGAGGCAGGCGGGGGCGGGTTCACGCCCACCCTGAAGACGGATAAAAGGAGCGGAAGCCAAGAAAGCATCCTCTTGTTCCTGTGCTCTGAAGCTGCACCTCCCCGCTGCATGTGAGCTCGAGACGGAACGAAGAGCAATTTTGACCCACCCACCAGCCCCTGAGGACAGCGATTCGTTGTGAATACAGTTGATATAGTATCTTTTTGGTTTCTCTGTTTTCTTACAGGTTGTGATGATTGTCGTGAAATTTCTTAAAGATGCAATAAAGATGGGTTATTTTCAGTATGTTTTGCAAATAAAGTAATTTTGAACAAGGATTGATCAGTATTTACGCTTGATAATAAATGTTGTTTTGCTTTATAAATCTTAGTAACTTAGGTAGAACTGTCGTATTTATTTTGGTCGGGCGGTAAGGTCATGATCGGTGAGCAGTAATTCGAAGATCCCTATGAGGGGGCGTCACCCATTACGGATGGGAGCGCGCGGGGGAGGTGGCCAATTGGCCCCTCAACGGGGAGGCGGTTCTGTCTAAGGAGAGGCCGCCGGAAGGAAAGGAAAGGTGGTCAAGGCCCCTTCCTGGATAGGAGGGGCTACGGCCCCTCCTGGGGAATTTCCCGGGGCCAGGACATCTGCGACGGCAGATGGGTAAGTTGTGTGGGGTGCGGGAGGGGGTTTACGCTACCTTTTTAGACACCTCACACGAGTCCTCGAATGACCGTTAAATGGCGTCGAGTTTATTGGGGCCCCCGTCAAGTACAAAGGGAAATTGGTAGATGCACTTGAGGTACGCCTCTGTGCGGTCGCTCCTCTCACAAGTGAGGGGGGTATTTCTGGTTTAGGGATCTGACACCGGTTACGACCTTGCCGTTGGCCCTTAACGTTAGGATGTACAATTTCAAGTCAAATGTTTTGTAGGATGTTAGTTCGGCTAGGAGAACCTTTGTATTAGAGATCTGTTAAGGTTAGCCAAACATCGTAATGTGGAAATGAAATTGTACATTATATGAAACTGTTATTTTAATGTTTTCTTTTGTTTCATATTTTAATAAATACGGCCGGGAAGGGTGACTCCCTTCCCGCCTTCCAAAAGTTCAAGAACTGTTTCCGGTTTCCCAATTCTTGGGGATTGTGTTGAGAGGGGGTGGCGGGTATCTCGGCCATATGTGCCCCAATGTTGCTTACTGCAATATTCTCCAGCACCCTGTTCCATGTGATCCCATTTGCCACACTGGTTGCTACATTGTGTCTCTCGGCAGAGCAGTGTCCCACACTCCGGAACACTGAGGCTCACTGTTGTATTTTGCCACAGTGTGATAAACTGTGGAGTGCTGCCCGGCAGTGTTGCAGGCAGGTACGTTCTGTCATTTTCTATCCAACAATAATGGACCGCGCTGCACTATTCCCTGTTTCAGGTTTATTTTATTTGATTTATTTAAGAGGTTTTATATAGCGCTGCCTGTACCCAGGAGTATCAGAGCGCTTTACAAGGTGTTTTAATACAGGTACATTGTGTATAAGCACAAACAATGGATTAATAAAAGAGCAAAGTCCACATAGGATACACGACATCTAGATAAAAAAGTAGAAACAATTGCTAGACGCTATGAGAAATACAATATAGCGGTCACAGTTTGGTGGGAAGCCTCACTTAAGTATACAAAAACATGCAAGAAAAACTGAGGGTCATAAGGAGGGGAGGTAAGGTGATCAGATTGGAGGAAAGGGGGTTGGGCAGGCGGGTGGTCACTAGTCATATGCGGAGCAGCTAGACACACATCTCTGGTATGTTGAGTTGGTGTATTCTGCTGTCGGGAAGTTAGAGTTTGTATAGTTAGTAGTTTGGTGAAGCCCTTTAAAAAACAGAAACAACGTGCGACTGTGTAGGGGGTACTCAGTAGTCAGACAAGCTGAATGCTGTTTTATGAGATGGAACCGGTATTCCGTTTTAAATAGGTTACATGCATATACTGGGGAGGTGCACTTTACTCCTAATCTGTTGTTGTCTCTACGGGCACCTGAAGGTGAGCAGTCAGTTTTCCAGTCTTCAAACCCGTAAGCTACTGTGTTGTCTGCTTGACAGGTGTGAAGGCAAACAAGCCCTTCCTGGTAATGTGTCTGCAGCAAGTCATGTTGGTCATTAAAAAAAAATCGAACGTGTCAAGGTTTCTGCAAGCAACAATCTGAATCACATTTATAGACAGAGCTAGAGGTGCAGGTGAGTGAGTTGAAGACATACCCCGCTATCCCCGGTGAGGGACAGCTGGATTGCGCCTCACAGTCATCCTACAAGCATAAAAGACATTCAATTTAACTCTTTGTCTGAACCGAATCCAAGCCCAGATTGTGCAATCTACTGTATTAATTTCCGCCCTGGGGCATTGCACAGGCAAATAGAGGGCAGTATCCAGAGGACAAGGTGTGGAGTTATCTGCCTCATTGGTAGAGCGAGGTTGGTATGATGTAGAATGGTGCCAATAATGCGCAAACTGGGCATGTGTGCAATGATAATACAGGTTTCGATCACAGATCACACCCAGCTCAAAGAGTAAAGTGAGGATTTCCTACGCCACTCTGGGCTACCTAACCCCACCAGGCTAGTGCATCATGGCTGGACCTGAGTCGATTAAAGAAGCATCTGATGAGTAGAAGCGGCACACTAACAAAGAGTTACAAAAGTTGGAGCACAACTACCATCTTGGCAATAGCAAACCTGTCCACCAAGGGTAATAGAAGCCACGTCTAAACAGGCACCCGCACCTCCAGCCATAGTTCTCCTGGCAAAGTACCACAATACCCCATCTGATCCAGAAACTCCACACAGCATTCACTTTTTGAAAAGGTGAGAGGAAATACAATCCAACCAGTTAATAGTTAATGGTGAGCCCTCTAAAATTGATGAATTTACAGAGAACATGCGGGTGCTTGTCTCAGGGTCCCTGATGTACAGCGTCACACTGTGTAGGTACAGCAATATCAGGATCATACAGGAAGTGAAATTTAAGCCGCAGATATAATACTGCTGCCTTTGTCTGTCTGCCAATAGCTCTATAGAAGATACACCCTTTACCACGCAGTCAATACCACACAGTGCCATTACAACACCACAACCGCAACTTTACCATGTGTTCTTGTAGCACTCAAGTCATTACAACGACTTACTTTAGGGGAAGTGATATTGGACTGTTTTTGATTTCAAGTCCAACACCTTCCCTACTGATACACCGACTGGAATTGGAATAATCATGTATTATTCCAAATTCCAGAGCTTCCCTAAAGCAAGTCATAAACGACTTCCGTGCTAAAGGAGTGCGTGGTAACACCACAGTAGTGGTACTGACTGCATTGTTAAGCCAAGTGTGGTTTAGGCGTTCGTGGTTCTGTCATAGAACTACTCCATAGCAATGGCAAACAGTACCGTAGACACAGGGCACCGCTGCCAGGTGCCCCCAGCAACAGGAAAAGGGGATGTCACAGCGCCATTAATATGCAAGCGCACTACAGGGCTGGCATATAGTAATGGAATCCATAGAATACATTGAGTACCGAAACCTTTCTGCTGCAGCAGCATGAATAGGTACTTCTACTCCACGGAATCAAATGGTTTAGTAGAATCAAAAAAGTGTGCAACAGCTTTCAGTTGGGGTTCAATAAGTACAAACATGTCCTGAATGTTATAGAAAGTAGAACTGCCAGGAATAAAGCCTTACTGATAATGGTCTGATAATATTGGGTAGTAATGGGAAGATTGTATCAGAAATTAGTTTAGCAATACGTTTTTTAACCAATATTAGTAATTGAAAAGGGGCAGTATGAATTGCACCTGTTAGGGGTATTATCAGACTTCAACATGGTGATAAGCAATTCTTTGCGGAGTGAAGGTAGGAGGCAGGCAGAGGTAGCACCCTCCTCTTAGAGTATTACTTGTAGAATAGTGCATTTAGGCCATCTGACACAAGAGCTCTTTCACTAGGCCTGATCGGAATGACCTGAACAATTACTATTACTGAGGAGGGAACAGCAATGATATAACTATTATGGTTCCTAACCCCACTGGTATTATTAACAATATATTTGCAACATCTACATTTTCTTCATCTGAAATGTCTTTGAGGTTATCCAGATAACCACGTGTCTACCATGTGTCACTTGGCCTTTTTTTTAGGGTTGATGAGGAAGGGTCAGAAAGTATTAAACTTTACTTGAATTCTAACAAGAACAATCCACTCTTCTGACCCTCATAGAATCCACCATCAACCACACACACCGTAGGAATTTGTGGGGCAGTTGTGAAAATGGCAAACTGAAATGGGATAAGAAAGAAAATAGAGACACTGGATATGAGCACTCTGATTCTGGTCTAGGTGAACAGTTGTATGAGAATTAACATAATTAATATTCTATGGTTTCAAGCATCTTTAACATGCATCTATTATTCGATAAACACCCCAAGTACCTTGCACATAAGCAAAACTAAATAAAAGTTTCAATAGTTTTTGTGGGATTATTCCTGATCCTTCCGGAGAAGAACCCCATAGTTAATATGCAACAATCTCTCTAAAGTCAATATTAATAATCAAATGTTTAAAACATGGGAAAGTTTGGTTCCTTTCAAAACAACTTGTTTCTGAATATTTCTCTGAAATACAAACTGTCCTCCAAAAATGCCTTGTGAAAACGGAGTTTTTGAAAGCAGGCAAAACATGAATCTAATCCTAAGGTCCTTTTGTGCATTGTAGCACCACTGCCTAGCAAGGACACTGTGAAACACAAGGAAACAAGATGGCCACCATCATCTCCAAACAATGAGAAGTTTTCAGAGACTCCAGGGAATTTCAGGTTTCTTGTAGGAAACTTGTTTGTGTGTTCTAACTAAAAACACATTAATACCACTTGCTATACATTTAAATTCACACACAGATATTAACCTGGAGCTATTTAAATTGAAACAAAATAATTATGATGTGGTAAGTATATTTTCTTGGCTTTGATTTAACTAGGCCTCCAGTTAGGACTCAAAACGATCTTGTTTAAAATGATGCTGAGTCACGATGCTTATTCTGTGTTCATATTTCTCGATTAACACTACTTGCTGCAAGACATAAATGGTTTATTTCTGTATGTTGTTTCTCATTGTTCCCAAATAACTTGCTAGAGGAAGCCTTTTGTAACATATTCAAGGGTCTTCATGCTAACACACTGTATTGTATTCATTGACAGTAGTGATTATGGAACTCCCTCCTTTCTTCAATGGACTTGGGCTGACCTCAGCCGGGTACGAAGTGGCAGGTAATTAACAGAGGTCGAACCCCGTCCTGTGTTGCTTGTGTTCCAGTTCAGGGAGGTCCTGGCTTGGCAGCTCGGGCTGGACTGGACATTGGAGCAGGGTCAAGACTGATTTGACTATAGCTGGATCATATAGCTGGATCCAAACTGAGTGGCGTAGTGTGCAAAATAACCTTGGACTGGGATGTGACCCAGAGTAATTACCAGTGGCTGAAAATAATTCAACCATTCCATCCATCACTTTTTTGTATACTTTGAGGTAATTAAAAGATGTATGTTTTTCATCCCACCTCTTCCTGCTCAGGAGCTGAGGGAAGCACTGAAACCACTCAATAATATCAATCAATAATAACTGTTATTTGTTTTTGTTTTCAAACCATCAAAGTATACAAAATCCATCATTAGTGCAGTCTTAAAAAATTTACAAAAAAAGATAAAATCCATGTTATTAGCATCATAAATATACACGAGATCAAAGAATGAGAACGATAAACTTCAGATGAAAAAGTTCACATTGTGTTAAAATATTAAGAAATACTATCTGAAATACAAAACACAATTCACCTTTTTTTCTGGACATAACTTCCACATATTCCTTGGGTTACATAATCATCATGGGTTTAGTACATAAAGCACATAGCCGGCCTAAACGACCTGGTTACAAACGTCTGTTGCCTGATTGAGAAGGAAAATAAAAATCGACCTACTGCAAAAACTATTGGATTAGATGTATCGCTCTTCATAATTCTATAAGCAACCCAATATTGTCCAACTCCTAGATTTAAGCAAATCGGTTCTATCCACCTCCTGTGGACCTGGTGATATTTAGTACAGAAAAACAAAATGTGTTCCTCTGATTCTTGTGCTCGACCACATGCAGTACATATTTCCGATGTTAGGTCACCAACCTGGTTGTTAAGAATCTTTAAAAATAAGTTACCCAGCAGTAACTTAACAAATACACGTTTGGTGAGTGGTGGAGAAATCAAATCCAAGTAGGATTCAAACCTGGGGCAGAGCTTAAAACCTAAGAACTGTGTTGTTAAGTGACCATTGGTCGTTCTCACTACGTAATGCTCTGCCACGTACACCCAGTACTTCGCCTTTACTCTCGGTAATTAATCTTCGCTGACCCACTCTTAATGATCCCACAAGTTCAGCATTTCCAATGGTCTACGCCAATTTGCAAACGACAATAATTCTTTTGCACCACTAATCGTCAGGATCTCCCGCAGTGAATTGCAGTAATCAATTAGGTGGGGCATTGTCCACAAGCGCAGACAGTATACTAAGGGTTTAGGCGAGGCCACAACCCTAAATCTTTTCATCCCTAAATCGAGGAATAATGGGGTCAGAGGGGTGGTAAAAGGTACTAAAACAAGTGACCTAACAAAGATGTTTTCACATACCATCAATTTATGGGTGTTCGTGTAACCCCCTATCTCAGCTCCATGCAATGTGCCACTTTAGGCTTTTGCACTATAGACCTCTAATGCTGGGGTCAGTGGCCGAATATTGACTTTGACCTATGACATAGGGTAAGGTAACTTTTGTCTAATTATTGCTCTCATCCAAGCGAGTCAGTTAACCTTATCTCCAGGTATTCAAAGCTTTTTACCCTCTGATTTGGTTCAGCTGCGATCCTGACCGTTCGTGTTTTTCCCTTCCCCTTCCCAAAGATCATAAATTTAGTTTTTGCAACATTGAGTTCCAAACCCTTTCCTTGCAGAACCCAAAAATGCATTTACTAATTTTGTAGTCCCATTGGTGTTGTGGAGATGAATAGAGAATCATCTGCAAAGAGCAGGATCAGCACTTTCTACCATTCAAGATAGGAGAATCAATTCTGCAGTCCATAAGCCTACTGGCTACTTTGTTAATAAACAGGGAAAACAGAGTGGGAGTGAGTACGCACCCCTGATGCACCCCACACTGTCTTGTCTGTTAATTCACCCTTTTTCCCTCATAATACCTGGGCATAATTGTCTCTGTGCTATCTTGCTATCAGGTTTACCAGATTAGTTGGAACACCTAAATCTAGCATGACTCTTCATAATATTTAGTGGGGCATAAGATCAAACGCAGCCCTCAGATCAACAAATGTTACATATAATTTAACAACACATACTTCCATGTGAGAAAAGTGAATCTGAAGACCTGGTCACAAGCACTTATCTGGGATCGAAAGCCCGCCTGATAGGAAGGCAAGATCGCATTGTCATCTATCCAAGCTTGGAGTTTATCAAGGACTTGCCTTACTAAAATCTTTTGCAAATTATCGATCAAGCAGATCGGTCTATGGTTGGAGGGGATTGAGGCATCTCCTTTTTTATATGTAGTAATTATCTCTTCCCCTTTCCAGGTTGTTGGAATAACCTCTCCAGCTAATACAATTTTACAAATGATTTATGTAAGGAGTCGATACTATAGGTTCAGATTTATGTAAATTGCCTGTTATCTGGTCAGGCCCAGGGGCTTTTCCTGCTTTCAGTCAGTTGGTTGCGGATACAGTGTCTTCCAGGCTAAAGACCAACTCTGTGCTAATGGTGTTTGGAGGAAAAGGAATGTCTGGAGCATTAAAGATAGCACTAGTGATCGCTACGCAGCAAATATCCTCATTCCTGGTGTATAGCATAGTTGAAGTGGCCAACCCATTCCTCCAGCTGGATGTGTTAGCAAAGGGTCGTAATACTTTCCAAGCTTCCATGTGCAATGATGTGTCAAAATGAGCGATTATCATTGCACCTTGCTACTGATAGTAAATCTTGCCAGTTTTTATAGGCAAACTCTCCCTTGGAACTAGCAAGCGCAGTCTTATGTCTGCGTCATGCCAGATCTATCCCTGGTTGGTCGCGCTCAGTAACTACTAACTTTAGGGCCACTTCTGCTGATTTACACTCTGAGTTGTACCATTTATTATTCGTTCCGCCAATAGGCTTCTTACGAGGCACTTGTTTGGAAAAAAACACTTGCAGGGCCTTGTCAAAATCCTTTGACTTGATAGTAATAATGTAGCCCCTAAAAATGGGAACTATCCGGGCCAGACAGAAAATACACAAATAGTTTGTAGATCTTTGAGTTCAAATCCCTATTGGTGAGAACCCTAGGCCAGGAAATTCCTCTATGGTTCTTAGCTATAAGAGGCTTCAGTTCAGTTAAAATATGGCTAGGTGGTTTCCTTTCAAGAGCGGCATATTTAAAAGCGGGGAATTATGATTGCTATCAGACCTCTGAAGGATCACCATATCCTCATTTAGTGACCAAATACTGATGTCTACTAAGCTGTAATCAATGACACTAGAGCTGGGGCCCCATTTAAAAGTAGGTTTCCTATTTGTATATGAGGGGGTCCTCTCGTTGCAAGCCCTCAGGCTCCTTCCCTTAACCAAAGATGCAAGATGGAGGGATATAGCTGTGAAGCAATGGTTACCAGAGGTTGATACAAAGTTTGGTATGCCCTAAATCTCATCCTCTTCCTCGAGTAGAGTGTTTAATAAAAGGGAAGAAGGGAAGGTTCAAAAGAAGTATTGAAATCCCCAGCCACTAAAACCTTGGAGTTTGTTTGGTATACTCCAACTAACTCATCTATCAGGGATAGCACCAAGGACTCATTACAATGGGATTCTGACCTGGCATAAACATTACGCACAGTCAGGATTAATCCTGTGGGAAAGGTGAGATAGATTCCCAATATATTGGCTGAGTTCATTGGTAACTGTTTGTGTTTACACGCTAAAGTGTTCTTCAGAAAAATTACCTGTCCCCCTCTAGCTCTACCTGATTTATTAGGTGCAATTGCAATTGTAAGATGCGTAACCATTTATATATACCTTGTCCACAGCCCATGTCTCCTGAAAAATATAGACATCATTACTTTCTATGAAAGCATGCCAACCTGGATCTAAAAGTTTGGAGTGAATCCCTGCCAAGTTCCATTAAATCAGGGACAATTCTTTGTGTACTCCATTGTTCGTTGTAGTCGAACCTCTGGGAATTTCTATCTCATAAGAAGACATATTGCCAACACTAGAGTAGTAATTTCGAGCTATTGTTTCAGGATTAGCCATTGCAAGAGAATCATTGGGTGCAACAAAACCGCAGTAAGATGGTGCATCAATCTTGGTTGCTATTTGCCTTATGGGAATAGATGCCTCATAGTTGTCAATGTTTCCCGGGGGGATGTTAATAGTACTTCTACTGATAGCTGTAGAACCTAGTAGTCAAGCTGGAACAATACCCATTTTTCCCTTTGGGTAGTGCTGGTCGCTCTACCCACCGCGTGGCCCCTCCAGGAAGTCACCGGTTCCCTGCTGCTGCCGCCGCCGCTCGCATTGCTGCCCTGATTGTGCCCCCACTGTGGTCTGTACTATCGCCCTGATTTGTTTTAATTGTATTGTGCTGTTGTCCTGATTGTCCTGTTCAGCCTGCCCCGTGTACTGCCCTGCCCCCGTTCGCCATAGTCTTGCCCTGTTGGTATTGTGCCCTGTTGGTATTGTCTCTGTTCTGTTGCCCTAGCACTTCTGTCCCCGCTGCTTCCCACCCCGCTCCCTGTCGCTGCTGCCCTGCGGCCCTGCCCCCACTCCTGCCGGTTCCCTCGACCCTCCCCACTCGCCACCCCGCTCCCGCCTCCCAGCTGCTCCTCCCTCGCTCTGCCCCTCCCACTACGCCATTTATGGCGGAGTCCACGCGTACGCGCAGCGTGCACGTGCAGCGGATGCGGCGATTGTGCGCCGAAGGCGTGCCAAAGGTAAGCCCGTCTGCGCCCGTCCGCACCTGGCCCGCGCCCAGCGCCATCCCCCCTGGCCCCTGAAGACGCCAGCCCTCCCGATGGACCTACAACTACGCCACCCTCATCACACTCAACACCGGCCGAATCCCCGGCTGCCACCGAGCCACCCCAGGACGCACCAACGGACCCTTCACCTGCCAAGCCTGCAAGTTCTCCTGCATCCGGACCTGCACCGCACCCACCGAGAAGAGCACCGGCAGCAACCACCTGAAGTGCATCCTGCTCAACACCCGCTCCGTCCACAGATACGCCGTAGAACTCTGTAACCTCCTCGACACCACAGCTCCAGACGTCGCATTCCTTACGGAAACCTGGATGAACGCCTCCTCAGCGCCAGACATCGTCATCACCATCCCGGATGGATACAAGATCACCCGGAGGGACCGCGCCAACCAGATGGGAGGAGGTATCGCCATCGTCCATAAGAACACCATCCGCATCACGACCAACTCCGACGACACCCTCACAGCCGCCGAACACCTACACTTCCAGATCCACACCGACCCCAAGACCACCCTCAGAGGCACCCTCATCTACAGACCCCAGGGACCACGCACACAATTCAGCGAAGACTTCACCGACTTCATCAGCCCGCATGCCCTCCCCTCCGATGACTACATCCTCCTCGGAGACCTCAACTTCCACCTGGAGAACAACAACGACTGCAACACCACCACCCTGCTCGACAACCTCTCCAACCTCGGACTCAAGCAACTGGGGACCACGCCCACCTACTACGTCGGCCACACGCTCGACCCCGTCTTCTCCTCCAGCAAGGACATCTCCTTCAGCCACGCCACCGGACTCCACTGGACGGACCACAGCTGCGTCCACTTCAGCTTCAGAAGGACCACGCTCCACCACCACCAGCAACAGGGTCCCCGCAGAAGCTGGAACAAGATCAAAGCCGACCAGCTCGCCGCATCCCTGAGCCAGAACCCTCCCGCCAGCTCAGCGAACCCCAACCAAGCCGCCAACAACCTCACTAGGTGGATCAGCAACTGCGCAGACGACCTCCCTCCACTGAAGACCCCTCACAGCAGACCCGGCAACAAGAAAGCAGCCTGGTTCACCGACGAACTCAAGAGCTCCAAGAAGACCTGCCGAGCCCTCGAGAAAGCATGGCGCAGAGACCCAACACCAGACAACATGACCACCCTCAAGCTCACCACTTGAAAACACCACCAACTGATCCACGCCACCAACAAAACCGCATTCAAGGAACGACTGGACAACAACGCCCACAACAGCAAGGAACTCTTCAACATCGTCAAAGAGCTCTCCAACCCCAGCGCCGGAAACGACATCACCCCATCGCAAGACCTCTGCAACTCGCTCGCCTCGTTCTTCCACAGCAAGATCGCAGACATACATAACAGCTTCAGCACACAGCCGACGCACCCTACGACCGCACCAGCGCCCCCCACCACCACCCTTCGCGCCTGGACCCCGATCAACACCGAAGACACCATACGCACGATGAACTACATCCACTCCGGATCACCAACCGACCCCTGCCCTCACCACATCTTCAAAAAGGTAGACTCCGTCATCACTCCCCATCTACGGGACATCATCAACGCCTCCTTTGACACCGCAACCTTCCCAGATAGCTGGAAGCATGCCGAACTCAGCGCCCTACTGAAGAAACCATCAGCGGACCCCACCGACCTCAAAAACTACCGCCCCATCTCGCTCCTCCCGTTTCCGGCCAAAGTCATCGAGAAGATCGTCAACAGACAGCTGTCCGCCTTTCTCGAGATGAATGGATCACTCGACCACTCGCAGTCCGGCTTCCGGGCCAACCAGAGTACAGAGACCGCCCTCATCGCAGCCACTGACTACATCCGAACCCTGCTCGACAACGGGGAAACAGCGGCCCTCATCCTCTTGGACCTCTCTGCGGCGTTCGACGCGGTCTGCCTCCACACCCTAGTGCAGCGCCTCAACAACATCGGAATCCAGGAGAAGACACTGGAATGGATCATCTCCTTCCTCGCCGGAAGGACACAGAGAGTCCGCCTCCCCCGTTCAGATCAGAAGCCACCGAAGTCATCTGCGGCGTACCACAAGGATCTTCACTCAGCCCCACGCTGTTCAACATCTACATGAGCCCCCTCACGGCCATCGCACGCAAACACAACCTCAACATCATCTCCTACGCCGACGACACCCAGCTCATCCTCTCCCTCACCCACGACCTCGCCACCGCCAGAACCAACCTACACGAAGGGATGAAAGAGGTAGCCGAGTGGATGATGAACAGCCGCCTGGGACCGCTCCTGGTGGCCCCCTGCCCTGGGCAGCACACCCAAACCAACAGACCACGCACGCAACCTGGGCTTCATCCTGGACTCCTCCCTCTCCATGACCAGACAAGTCAACGCCGTCTCCTCGTCATGCTTCAACATCCTACGCATGCTACTTAAGATCTTCCGGTGGATCCCCACCGAAACCAGGAAGACGGTCACCCAGGCCCTCGTCACCAGCCGACTGGACTACGGCAACTCCCTCTACGTCGGAACCATCGCAAAACTCCAGAAAAGACTCCAGCGCATTCAGAACGCCTCAACACGACTCATCCTGGACAACCCTCGACACAGCCACATCTCCGCACACCTGAAAAACCTGCACTGGCTCCCCGTCAACAAGAGAATCACGTTCCGACTCCTCACCCACGCACACAAAGCTCTCCACAACCAAGGCCCAAGATACCTCAACGACTGCCTGAACTTCTACACTCGCACCCGCCGGCTTCGATCGACCAGCCACGCCCTCGCCGCTGTCCCCCACATCCGAAGAGCCACAATGGGAGGAAGATCCTTCTCCTACCTTGCCGCCAAGACGTGGAACTCCCTCCCCACCCACCTCCGCCTGACCCAAGACCACCTCGCCTTCAGGAAGCAACTCAAGACCTGGCTGTTCGAGCAGTAGCGGACCCCCCTACCCCAAGCACCTTGAGACCCTCCAGGTGAGTAGCGCGCTATACAAATGCTTGATTGATTGGCACTTAAATTCAAATGAATCTCATCCGCTGGACCACTAGTGTGTGACTGGATCGAGATGACTTTATCCAACCCTAGTATACATATATTACTGCAGTTCACACATGGTAGGGCAAAAGTAGAAGGTGTTAGATTAGTAGGAACACAGAGTCAAGCGACCTCTGGCATCGATAATGGAGCAATGATAACCACTCTTTATGTGTGGGGAGGCCTTTGTTCCTGCTGCTGGTGCAAAATGTAATTAACTTGGCTCAGCAGGGTGGCAAAAGGTCTGGACTCTGATCTTGAGCTTAACCAAAGACACATGACAGTTCTGGACAACCCATAAGTTGTACTATAGCCTTCTTGGAACTCTCAGATTTGATTTCAGTGTTCTGCCCCATTTTGAAATATCACTGTACTCAGTAGGCCAAAGTGAAGCAAAAATGCACTCAAATTTTCCCCTATATGTAAAATAAAGTGTCACTACAGACAAAACAGTAAACCACTCTGACTTTCCCTATGAGCGCACACTAACATAATAAGCCCTACCCCAGGTCAATATCTAATCCTGAAGAGTCCTCTCTACGTCAGGCTACTTGTGCGCAATTACTGGACTTGCCCATGGAAGTAGTCTCACACGCACAGTCTAACATGCACAGCCCTCACTCATGTTCATGTGAAACCAGACAAATACCCCTTACCTTTGCAGTGTCGCAGTAGCCTATTCTTAAAAGGCAGAAACTGGTGGTAAATAAGTGTAGTCCATTTGCCGTATGATTATAATAGGTGAGACACATGTATTGAAACTCACCCACAGTAAAAAGTCCAAAACCGGATGATCCAAAAAAACGAAAAATCTGAGCATATTAAATGGGCAGACCCATTTTGCAACTTACCGCTATCACTATCAATCTAAATGGCCTTCAGTCAATCTACCTGTAGCTACTTGATTTCTAGTAAGTCAATCCCCTTCCAGCAAATTTAAATGAAATAGTAAGGACAATTTTTGGGTGCAGTATCACAGAACTTAAACGCAAAGTGATGGGTGGAATACTTGTAAAATCTCAGCTTTTGGCAATCACGCTGGCCACAGACCTAGCCATAAGTAGATGCTGTATTTCTAGTTCCATTAATTCTGTCTCTAATAATTTCAATTTCACCTACCACCAATTAATCCACATTTCTCCTGCCTATCTTTCTACCTACAATAAACTACTTCTGCTTATAGCCAACTAACCTAGGCTCATTTGCTCAATTTGAGCGAGCACATTGATACAGTAGGCAATTGAAGACTCTCAAGGTGTAGTGTGATTTTTTTCACTCTTCCTGTAGCCAAGCTATCTATCTCCGAATGATTTTCTTTCCATCCTAACTATATACTTGCCGTAATTCATCACAAACACACACAGGGCCAGACTGGCCATGGTGGGCCTCAGGCATGTCTCTGGAAGGCTGTAAGGGTGAGGGCTGTTTTTGCAGTGATGGAGTCCAGTTTTGTTACTGGGGGCCGTTTTTGCAGTGGTGCTGCAATATCAGCCCCCAGTAACAAAAGCAGCAGTGCTTCACATTTGCACGCCCCCCAGGGGGATGGTCTGACAAAATTGCCAGGGCTGTTTTGGGTTCCCAGTCTGCTCTTAACACACACACACACACACACACTGATATAAATATTGGGTCCTTTTGCAAAGTCACCCTGTGCCCTGGGCACCCCCCAACTTTTTTGCTGACTGGTACTGGTGGTAATTGACTCTGACTGACCCCGGGCTCTGCCTAACCCGGGCTGAAAGAGACACTTAGAATACAGTGAAAACACCTACATACATTAGGGTACACTATGATTAGGGGACCCCTATGATTAGCATGACCTCCCCTATAAGGCCCTAGTACATAATAGGGCAGTCAGATCAAAACTACCTTTAAGACCCTAGCATATAATAAGGCATGGCAGCTAAAAGCCAGCAGATTTTCTGCACTTGCATGTGTGCACTGCTGCAGCCTGAGTTCAGTTTAAAAGCAGCCTTTGAAGCAGGACTGCTTTTAAAATGCAAATTGTGCCCAAACTC
This sequence comes from Lissotriton vulgaris, assembly GCF_964263255.1. Classification (NCBI taxonomy): domain Eukaryota; kingdom Metazoa; phylum Chordata; class Amphibia; order Caudata; family Salamandridae; genus Lissotriton; species Lissotriton vulgaris. Next base: position 907,146,330 of record NC_141695.1, read on the forward strand.
GACTTTGGTATTGGCTGAACTTAAAAATTGAATACCTACACAGTTTGGGCACATGAAGTGCCCCCAGTGCCTCTTCTATGTGTACCAGGGGTTGGGGATCACATATTTATAAGGATGACCCTTATTAAACTGAGTTTTATGTGCCATTGGTTAAGTGAAATTGAACATTTCACTCCCCACATTGTGATAAAGTGCTTTACAAAATCGACTTTTGTACTGGAAGCACTGTGGAGTGAGGATCTGCAATATTTGTACATATTGTGAACCCGTAAAGCCCCCCTAGGTGTTCCAGGGGTTGGGGGGCTTGTAGATATAAGCAGGGTTCTTATAAAAGATATTTTAATAAGCCCTGGAGTTGGAAAAATGTCCCAAGTCATTTTCTCCATTGTAAATCCCCTGCCACTAAGGTTAACATGGCAAGACGTTATTGACTAATAATTCTTCCTAGGAGAATCATAAAAATTAAATTCAAGGACTTCCTAGAATGATATTGATAAATTCAACAATATGGTATTGTTGAATTTATCCTAAACTATACAGACAAGACCTTATAAGACTTTGTTTTTCAAATAAAGTCTTATAAGGTCAAAAAAGCCCAAATCCAGCCTTTCAGTGGCCTGTCCTGATTGGGCAGAGTTAAGTGGATTAGCCAGGCTCCTTTGATGGGGTGATAAATACCCCCTGAGGTTAGCCAGCTCTTCTGGGAGGGCAGGGTTCTGCTACATAGGATTGCCAGACCAGGGGTGTGGGGTCATAAACAATATTCTTCAATGGAAGGAGGAGACAGGCAGAAGAAACCAGTGTCATTTACACTTCTCTTTGAACCCAGGCATATGGTAAGATTAAGGAAGTAATGAGCAGAAGCAAGTGGGAGAGACTATGGAGATTAGCCATCCTGGAGGTTTGTTTAGTCAGCTCTTCTCTCCCTGCTGGAAAATCAGCCATGATGAATTTTGGAGAAATGGTGCTCTCTGGGAGGAAATAGTACTACACTTTGGAGAATGTGGTCATATCCTGGGGTGTTGACCTGCACCTCATCAGACAGAAGTGCCCTCCTGCATGACCCAGAGAACTTGGAATAATTATCTGAGAGGAGCAGAGCCTCTCCAATCTGCTGCTTGAAACTTAAGAGTGAAGAAGGGTCCATGCTGAGAAGTTTGATTTGCACCAACCAGGCCGTGCACTTTGGACTACCCCTGTTGCACAATCTGAACTACAGCCTTGTGGACCGGACTTGCTTTAAAATGCCTAAAGAATGAACTCCCTGCAAGCTACAGGTTAACAGAGTTCACTTGGATTATCACTACCAATAATCCTCAACCTGGAGTACTACCAGTGGATTTGTAAGGGTTTTGTCCAAGTGGCTTGTGGGAACCGAAGTCCCAAACTTTCAAGGACATCTTGGAATATCCAGACCCTGGGAGGACATTTTGGGCACATTGGGACCCTTATGGGAACTTCGGAAAGAAGTTCCAGACGTTTGGGGAAGTTTGAAGCAACTTTGGAAGATAGCTCCATAAGTGGACCGACTCGACTTGGCCAGCCAAGCCAGCGACCCTCAATCACGAGCCAATCAGGTTTGTCCTGCTGAAAAGCTCCAGAAGTCCGACTTCCAGAGTTTGACTGGGAGCAAGCAGAAACCCAAGCCGGCAAACCCTCACCACAGCTGGCCTGGTGAAGGTCATCGAGGGACCCCTAAAGGAAAAAGCTCTGTTAATGTTTCTAAGTCGACGTTGAAAAGGTGACCGGGACCAATCATAAGACCCAAGCCGCTCACCTTCAACTGCGTGCCAGTCGGTATCCCTGGTTAGCACCGCTGGAAGGCTCAAGAGGTCTGACTACAACAAGTTTAATCAGAAGCTTGTCACAATGAAAACCTGCGAACCCTCAGTGAATCCCGACTGGCTGAGCTAAATCTTAAAACATTCATATCTCTGGTTCCCTCCATTGGATTTTTTTTGTTAGTGTCATTTTAAGGATAAAAATATTTTCTATTGTTATAAATCGGTGTTGGATTTTTAACGTGTGTTCTGTATTAATTATTTACTGAATTGGTGTTTTTAAATGCTTTACAAACCTGTATTTGAAGTTAAACTTGCCTGCTCGCAGCCAAGCTACCAAAGGTTGAGCATAGGATTAATTTTCTAAGACCTGCACAGAGCCCTATATTGTGTTAGTGGCCTTATTGCCAGTGAAAGATACCTATTTACCAATACTAATAACCCACTTTCTAACAGGTCCTAAATATTGCTTCCAGACATATTGTCCCACTGGGTGTAGAATTTCTATTATAAACTCCATTATGGTTATATTTTTGTAAAGAGTATTTGAGACACATTAATTACGGCAGACGATATTCTGAAGATGATATTCTGGTTCTATAAAGTGGCGATGCATGCATATATGTTGACTGTACCCTTATTCTCCATTGCTTTTGATGGACGGCTGTCCTACTCTTGCACATGCTGCTCTCATTCTGTGTGAGTTTGCGAGCACATGTTAAGTGCGAATCACTGACAGATTATCGATTTCTAAAAAATCGAGCTACTATAACATCGAGTCTCTAATATCGATAGCACTAATATCGACTCCCTATACTTAACATGAAAACTACAATAATATCGAGCAAACTATATCGATGCACAAAAATATCGTCTACATAAATATCGTTAGCATTATTTTCGAATACCATAATATCGACACTCAATACTACATATAACACACTACAATAATATCGAATGCAAAAATTTCGATAGCACTATTTTCGTCTATATCAAAATATCGATAGCTAAATTATACTCCATTTTTTAGATATAACACCAATAAATCTATTCTCTAAGTAATACACACATTTCTAATGACTTCACTAATGTATTTTCAAATTATTAAGTAACATTTAGTGTACTAAATTGTGTTTTCGCAAACTGACGAAATTTGTATATAAACTCTTTGTAAACATACTTATTTAATACTTAGTACTCATTTTACATAATCTTTATTTATTACAAGAGTTTTTTTTTACATAAATATATCATTTCAATTCCTCAACATAAACTATATAAGAAAATATATCTTAAATGTTTTACTTAAAAAAAATTCAAACTAACCAATAGTAACTCGTCTTTACATATCTGACCAATCAGATGGCAAACTTAATTACACATAGACTATATAAACCAATCACAAACAGCCATACAAGTTGCAGGAAATATTCTTCGTGACCACATACTGCCAATTTTGGGAGCACCATCTATATTCTTCTCTTCAAGAAAATTCGTCCTGAAACTACAAGTAAGTAATCATATAGCTCTGTTAATAAATTCTAATGTTTTTTGTCTATTAATTATAGACCAAGATTTGTAACCTAATTTGTTATTTCTTTACGTACTTTACCTTTAAACAGACTCTACAAACAAATCAAGTTATACTTCAACTTCAAGATACAGGACACTTTAAATTTAAAAAAGGTATCTACATATGTTTAACATTTACTTAACGTTCTTTATTGGCCTAATTTAAAACTCTATACTTTGTTTCTTAGCCTCTAAATCTAAATACATAGTGTGAAGCCAGAATTTTTTGAGGAAAAAACCTTACAATGCTGTGTAAAAAATGTTTTCTTCCTGTTCTTAAATATGTTTTTATGTGCTTATACTCATAATACATGTATCATCCTCGATTCTTTTTAGCAATTAAGTAACAATGCTTTATAACAAATGTGTATTATTTATATAACATATAAACGCATTAGTAATTTTCATCAACTTTCTCTCTAAACAGAACTGAAAGGTACACAAAAGAGATAATTCACATCAAAGAACAAACATTCTGCTACTACTATAATTCTCTTGGTAAGTTCATAAATAAAACATAACTACTCTTTATAAACTCTATAGAATGTACTAGAAATAAAAATGACTCTTTTTATGCATCTGATAGTATAATCTTGGAAATTTCTCTTTTTAAATTCAAATAAACAAAACTATTTTTAGAGACGTTATAACGTAAAACAAAAGTTACCAAAAAAATAATTGTAACTTTTCCTATAACATACTTAATTATTTCTCAACAGACCGTGGCAATAGAAGAACAACATCTAACTGAACAAGCATCTACTTTCGATAAATAGAACATTACTGGTGGTAAGTACATTACTAGAAGAATACTAGCTTTATTTAAAATCTTTTATACATTTCAGATTGTATTAATATTTGTATATTAACTTTTCTAGATACCAGAAGTCAAGAATGACTGATGATGCAAGATTTATTACATCTCAGAAAGGCAAATTTTTGTTATGCTATATGGGCTACATTTATACTCAGGAGAAACAAAAATACCTTAAAGTGAATTGGAAGTGTACAAAATATTACTCCAATAAATGCTATGGCCGTGCTACAACAAGGGAAACTAGTGTTATAAATACCACTGAACATAATCACCCACCAAACATGTCGGAAATAGAAGTGAGATCCACTCTTGAAAATATCAAGGAATTAAGTACCAGATCAGAACTACCTACCAACGTAATTCTGAAAGAATTACTACCTAAAGTTCCCAAAGAAGCAAGAGGTCAGCTACCATCTATTGCTACCATTAAAAGAACAATAGCAAGAACAAAAAAAGCAAGTAGACCCAATATACCAACTCCTAAAACTTTTGAAGAAGTCATAATTCCGCCAGAGCTTGTAATTACTCATAATGACGAGCCATTTATATTTTATGATAATCATAGCAAGGACAAAAGAATAATCATGTTTGCAACTAATAACAATATAAAAAAATTAACTGAAAGTACTACTTGGATGATGGATGGTACTTTTTCTATATGCCCAAAACCTTTCTACCAGTTATACACAATTCATGGGCAATATCATAATACCTGTATCCCCTTCATATATTGTTTATTACCAAACAAACAAGCCACAACTTACTCAGAAATCTTACAAAAAATAAAGGAACAAAGTTCTGACTACTTCCCAATGAAAATCATCATAGACTTCGAGCAAGCTATGATTAATTCTATTTCGAAAACTTACCCAAACACATCCATTCAAGGATGTTATTTTCATTTCAATCAATGTCTCTGGAGACATTTACAAAAATCTGCCCTTAGTGTTGAGTATGCAACAAATATAACTTTTGCATGCCAAATCAAACATCTCATTGCTCTGGCATATGTACCAGTAACTGATGTGGCCGAACATTACAATTTGTTAATTGAAAGTCCTTTCTACACCCAAAATGAGCAAAGACTCACCCCACTTTTAGATTACTTTGAGGACAACTGGGTAGGAAGACTACATAGGTCAGGCCACAGACGCCAGCCAAAATTTGCAATTCCCTGGTGGAATGTCTATCTACCAACACTCAACCAAGAGGCAAAAACGAACAATGCTGTTGAAGGTTGGCACAATGCCTTCCTCTCTTCTACTGGACGTACAACACCCACATTACACAAGCTAGTCACAGCTATACAAAAAGAGCAAAGCTTTCAGGAACTACGTATGCAGCAATCAGTCATACAACTGAAACCAAAACTCTCTAGACAAACTGCTCAAATGTATTTATATCTTCAACAGCAAGTCCAACTATATCCTACAACAAGAGGACTGGAATATTTAAAAATGATAGCCAAAACATTGAACTAATTGCTATAACTAAATTAATTGATAGAGATCAAACAATATCCTTAATCTAAAAAAACACATATTTTAATATAATAAAAAAATATTTATTTAGTCTAATTTATTTTTTAACACTATTCTAAAAAGACTAAATAAATACATTATTATATCACAATATTTGTTTTTAAAAACTGCTTCCATCCAAATAAAATAACATAAATTTATAACTTACCTTTAAATAGAACATCATAAAGATAATCCTTTACCGACAATACAATGTGTAAATATCAAAGACTTAATCCAACAAATCATTAATTATGTTTTCTTTAACTCTGCAAAAACTATCCATCATCCAAATTAAACGACTATTAAAATGCCATTTAAAATAACGACTGTTATCTTAAAGTGTGAAAAATATTTCACAGAACTCAAAATATAAAGGAAGAATGTAAATCATCTCCGTTCTAACAACTGAAACACACTTCCTTTCCCAAAAAAAAAAAATTTCGGAAACGGAAATAGCTGTTTCAAAATACGAGAAAAAAAAACAGCTAAACAATCCCACCGACATAACACTAACGAGTATCCCAGAATATATAAACATAACATTCCTATGTATTTTTAATTTAATTAAATTATACCACATACTCATTAACTCCAACTATTTTAAATGGCTCAAAAAGTCGTGAACGAAAATACGTATTGATTCCACTCCATTATATGTAAATAGTCATACTTTAATTACCAACCCCAAAATAACAAAATATAACCTTTAATTTTAATTTACAATACTTTAAAAATATAAAAGTAGATTCGTACCTACTCAAAAGTGAACCTGCTTCCAACCGCGACTTTCCCTTTACCAAAATAACGCAAAAAGACAAAGAGTGGTTACAAAATAAACGATCCAAATTATATGTAACTGTGAAAAGTACTACTATAAATGTCCATTATTGTTATATATATAGCTCGAAATTATGTGTAATGTTAAAAAAAATGTATAGTATATTGTGAATAGAAAATGTTTTTGCCTGTATAATAATTATATATTACATACTTTTAATATTTATTACATTAAGTATGAAAAAATAAAAATATTTAATGTAATATTTATTAAAATTATTATATAACTAAATGTGTAATATTGTATTTGTTTATCAGATTTAATTGTTTACAATATGACTAATATGTGAAAATTGTTATTATTAAAACGTATTTATTAATATTAAGAATCATACATAAGAATATTGTAATGTTAAAAGAATCATTGATGATGATGTACATGTTCAAATTAGGATATTTATATTATATTATAAATTTAAAAGTGTTCATATGTTAATATCATCATCAGTATATCACTATATGTATTAAAAATGTGTGACTTATGTTTTTCATTACACATGTTTGATGTTTTAATAAGAAACAATAATAGTATTATGTATGTATAATATCATACATTGCATTATGTGAACTAACCATTTTTTCTCTACAAATTAAAAGTACTTATCAAGAAAATTACTGTAAAATGGGATTATTAAAAGAACATTTGTCCTCCATTTTTGTTTATATGTATACCAAAGATAGCTTAATAAAATGTATATATGTTCGTATATTTCCAGTGTTGAATAAAAAAATGTACAGGAAAGAAAACTGGTGTCATTATTTTGTATTACCTATGACAAAATAATTTTTATGTATTTTTGCAAATGTATTATAACTGTAATGTTCTATCTATTTCTATATACCACATGTAAATAAATAACATACTATACACTGAAGTTATAACAATTATTATTCATACACCCATATACATATAATATCAATATTTGAAAGACACATAATTAAATTTTTAAATATTCCAACTCCAATAACCATTTACTTTAGTTAAATGCTTCTCAAAAACCGTGATTAATTTACAATTCGAAATGCAATCACCATTTAATTAGAGTAAGTGCAGGACACAGAACATATTAAATTTACTCTTCCAACTCCAATTAACAATTAATTTAATTAACTGCAGGACATTAAATAATAATTAATTACTATAAAATATCAAATGTTAAAACAAGAATAATGTAATATCATTAAATTTAATTTAATATAATAAAATTAATTTAAATAGAATCTTAATTTATGTTTTCCCTGTACTCCTATAACTAAAAACTGACCCTGAAACCTAAAAATACCCCTTCACCCACAAACTAAAAACTGACCCTGAAACCTGACAAAACCCCTTCACCAACAAACTAAAAACTGACCCAGAAACCTAAAAATACCCCTTTACCCACAAACTGAAAACTGACTCTGAAACCTCACAAAACTCCTTTACCCACAAACTAAAAACTGACCCAGAAACCTAAAAATACCCCTTTACCCACAAACTGAAAGCTGACTCTGAAACCTCACAAAACCCCTTTACCCACAAACTAAAAACTGACCCTGAAACCTTACAAAACACCTTTACCCACAAACTAAAAACTGACCCTGAAACCTAAAAATACCCCTTTACCCACAAACTAAAAACTGACCCTGAAACCTTACAAAACCCTTCACCCACAAACTAAAAACTGACCCTGAAACCTAAAAATACCCCTTTACCCACAAACTAAAAACTGACCCAGAAACCAAAAAATACCCCTTTACCCACAAACTAAAAACTGACTCTGAAACCTCACAAAATCCCTTTACCCACAAACTAAAAACTGACCTTGAAACCTTACAAAACACCTTTACCCACAAACTAAAAACTGACCCTGAAACCTTACAAAACTCCTTCACCCACAAACTAAAAACTAACACTGAAACATTACAAAACTCCTTCACCCACAAACTAAAAACTGACACTGAAACCTAAAAATACCACTTTACCCACAAACTAAAAACTGACCCTGAAACCTTACAAAACTCCTTGACCCACAAACTAAAAACTGACCCTGAAACCTTACAAAACACCTTCACCCACAAACTAAAAACTGACCCTGAAACTTAAAAATACCCCTTTACCCACAAACTAAAAACTGAACCTTAAACCTTACAAAACTCCTTCACCCACAAACTAACTAAAAACTAACACTGAAACATTACAAAACTCCTTCACCCACAAACTAAAAACTGACCCTGAAACCTAAAAATACCCCTTTACCCACAAACTAAAAACTGACCCTGAAACCTTACAAAACTCCTTCACCCACAAACTAAAAACTAACACTGAAACATTACAAAACTCCTTCACCCACAAACTAAAAACTGACCCTGAAACCTAAAAATACCCCTTTACCCACAAACTAAAAACTGACCCTGAAACCTTACAAAACTCCTTTACCCACAAACTAAAAACTGACCCTGAAACCTTACAAAACACCTTCACCCACAAACTAAAAACTGACCCTGAAACCTAAAAATACCCCTTTACCCACAAACTAAAAACTGAACCTTAAACCTTACAAAACCCCTTCACCCACAAACCAAAAACTGACCCTGAACACTTAAAATACCCCTTCGCACATACACAAAAAACAGACCCTAAACGCACAAAATGTACCTTTGATAAAACTACCCACCCTGATCCACTATAAAGTCTACATCCCACTACTAAAAATATGATACATTTATTTATTTCATATCTACTACATTATATATTTTTGATTCTTTTTACTACATACACAAAATACCTCAATTTAGAACAACAACATAATAGTGTTCATAATTTCGCATTTACATAATATTTATATAAATTTTCGAATCGAAACTAAAATTAAATACAAGGCGAAATTTTTACTTCTATGATTAGAATATACTTTGTTTATACACTACCCACCCTTATCCCCTTGAAAGTATACATCCCACTCATAAAATAATTAGACAAATATTTTTAGAAAATATATAAAAATATTATAATTACAAATCTATTTTAGTACATACACAACAGCAAACTTAAAAAATAAGTACTATATTCGAATAAAATCGATATCATTTCGCATAAATCGAAAATTTTTATTTAAATTTTAGAAATTTCGCTAATTTAAATGAATTTGCGAAATTTTAATTTATATAATTACCCTTTATATTTTTAAAACAATACCCAACCTTATCCCCTATAAACTCTACATCCCGCTCCTAAATTTATTGTACAAATATTATAAAAATATAATGTAATATTTTAATATTTATAATTCTTTTTTGCACATACACAAAAATTTATCATAATGTTTAATGTACTCCCTAAATTTCGAGCAAATTTCGACTACTACAAAACATTTTTTTTAAATATAGAAATTTAGAAATCTAAAGGAAATGCGAAATTTAAAATTTTACAATTTCACTATACTTTTTTAAAACACTACCCACCCTTATCCCCTATAAACTCTACATCCCGCTCCTAACATTAATATACAATTATTTAGTAAAGAATTAAATATTTAGATATATTTACACAATTTAATAATATATATCCAAAAGCAAAGAACAAATAATTTAACAATACTCAATAAATTTATATACAATTTCGCTTTTTTAAATAATTTGAATAAAATTTCGCAAATTTAAATTTTTAATTCAAATGCGAAATTTATTATTCCATATTTACACTATACTTTTTTAATACACTACCCACCCTTATCCCCTATAAACTCTACATCCCGCTCCTAGACTTCTAACTAAAAATAATAAAATTAAATGTAAAAATTACCTTATATATAAACAACATTTAACTAGATCATTACTTAACATACTTTAAAACATCACTTTTACATATCGATATTTTTGACAATCGATATTTTCTGCATCGATATTACTGATATCGAAATTCATGTCTTCGATATTTTTGACACACACATAAATCGATATTTTCTACGACGATATTTTTGTTTACGAAATTTCTTACCATCGATATTTTGGACTCGATATTATGGTACATCGACATTAACAACTCGATATTTTGACTGTCTACCGTTAAGTGCACACAAAGGCTACATGTTGTTTTACCGATCTGTGTGAGGGGGAACATTGCACTATTGCTGCAGGTGCCTGCCCTTTTCATTTGTGATAGTGATATAGCTACTGTTGCCAATGATGTAGCAGAAGTATATGCTAATGAATCATGGTTAAAACGTATTTCAATAAGTAAATTGCAAAAGGATTGGACTTGTCAATGCTGGTTTAAGTGACAGTTACTTTGGATGTTATATTTTCTTTAAAAAACAATTCCAATGCCATGCTTCTCTTTGGCAGGACTCATGTTAATCCATGTTGCTCAGTGGATGGAAGTTCCATGCAGATTTGTCTGCAGGTAGTGGTGTGTATTGTTTACTATACCTGGTTAGATGCTGACATATAATTGTTATATTTACCCTTCAAGGCCCGTCTACTGAACAAGCCATTTCCTGATTGGACAGGTACGTTGAAAGTCAGGCCTGTTCTAATTTGCAAGTGCTAGCTTGTTGCACCAATGACACTGCTTTGGCCTATCTTATGAGTGGACACTTAATTCCAATTGGGCACAAAATAGTAGTTACAGGCTACTTCGTTATTGCAGTATATATCGTAGTATATATGTGCATGGAATGATTGAATTAGTCTTAGATACTCGTAATTAGTTAGGTTTCATCGTAGATCATTGTTTTTTTGCACAAATACCACCTCAATTTGCACCCAGCCATATCAAGCCAGTCATTCCCTTCTCCATTAGGAACAGTCCAGCCTGAACTGCCAGCCAGGACTTCCCTGAATGTGGATCTTCAGTTTAGTGGAGCTGAAGTCCAGTGGCAAAGTGAGGCCTGGACCCACGTCTGGCGCCGTGGGTGACCATCAATGGCCTGGACTGCAGACCTGAGTAATTGCTAGTGGCTTAGATAATGTAAGTATTCCTTCGAGCACCTTGTTGTTTTTCCATCGGTATTGTGACATCAGCAGGAACACCACAGATCTATTTACTTGCATTTGCTGACAGCAGCCGAAATATCGGGCTGAATGTAGGAGACATAAAAAAGAGTCACCTGGGCAGTCGAACCCGGAATTGCCGATTCCACTGGTAATCACTTCATCACTTCTTGGTGGATCCTGCGGACCGTACTTTATTAGTCCATATTTACCCCACCTCCAAATGTACTGGTGCCTGGGCCACTGCCTCCTTGTTCTCCTTGCTTGCCATTCAAGTTCTGTGATGGAAACCGTACAAGCGGAGCGCCAATATCGAAACAGAAAAATTGTGCCTCTTTCATAGGTTCATGTGAGAAATTCCTGCTTCAGAAATTGAGAAATAAAAATTCCAACCCCGCCCCTTTGGAAAGTGCACCTTTGCCTGAGCGCGTGCCCAGCGTGGACGACATGGCGAATCCAGTATCCCAGAGCCGGATTTATAGGGCCGTCAACATCCATCCAGCTGGGGACAGTTTGTAAATGTTATAAAAGAAAGGAACGGCAGGAAGAAAACCAGTAAAATATGGCAGTCGGTACCTCGTAGTAAATTTTTATTTACTGTGCAAAGATTTAGCACGACAAGCTCGAGAAGGCTGTTTTTATTCGCCTTTCTTGATTTGTGACCATTGCAGGGAGACACCTGACGCTGGCTGCCCGGATTGTACTGAGGGGCGAGCTGCACTGCTTCTTGCTCTTGAACCGGTTCCTGAAGTGCAGCCTGGCAGTACTGCCCATGCCTCAGCCCTGTCAGTATTTCAAGAGGAATACAGCAACACAAAAAGATGAGGGACAGAATGCGGAACATTGTCAAACCTTTAACCCCAGTCACAGATCTGGGTTTAATCCATCGTTCATGCCACCCCAGTGTGGACCCAGCCAAATGCAAATCAGTCTTGACCCTGCTCCCAGGGAAACAGTCTAGCCCGAACAGCCTGGCAGTTTATTTTGTGTTGCTGCATTTCAGGGACCACAGTGGGAGGGGCAAGACTGGGGTAGTCCTACCTGCCTTTCATGGCATGTGGTGGAAGAGGTTTCTTTTGCTCTACTGACTTTTCGGAAGGAATACCTGAAAATTGTCCGACTATGCTTTATTTGCAACAGCCTTCTATACTCACCAGGATAGCATGGGATCAGTGCTGGAAGTGAAAAAAAAGTACTTTGGAAACTCATAAATTAGGGGTCAAGGTGTGGCAGAGGAACAAGGATGGAGTCACGAGAGCGGAGTCATAAAAGCAGAGTCTGATAGTTGACATACTTAAAAAAAAAATGCAACAAAGGAAAAGAGAGCAAGGATGAATGTGTCAGTAAATCTGATGCCTCTTACTTAGTTGGTGAGAAAGAGGTGGCATTTAAAATATCTTACTGGGCTAGAGCACCTGATGCACAGTGCTTGAAATTGACCTATAAAAGTGCAGGTATTTCCTATCCCAGAGCAACTGTTTGCTGCTGACAACTACAAGTTCTCTCTCATTACAACCACTGGTGCAGTGCTAAGAAGGACAGGTTCCATCTCTTCCAAATTAAAAAAAGTTTAGGTATTGATTACCTTATAGAACCTATCCATTTATTGCACTGCTGCTCTACGGATATTTGGTTGTCCAGCAATTTTCAGGGGGTTAAATTAACGGTTAGACAGCAATGGATGTTAAAGCAAATCTAGAAGAGCTCTGTGTTTTGTCCAGACTCATTTCATGTAGATGCCGGTTGGACTGCCACTGACAGCCTGTCGGTTACGGTCTGGCTGGCTGACAGCTCTTTGGTCTGACCGCCAGATTATGATACTGGCGGTCGGACCATGTACTATTGGGGGAAGACCGCAGCCTCTGACAGGATCTAGGATCCTGTTGGAGCAGCGGTCAGATCCTACAATGGAGGTGGTGCCTGCGCAGGTACTGCCATATGTATTAGGACACGGGTAATCATAGTACGGCCAGCGGGCCGCCAGCTGCCCGGCAAGCCTTCCTTGGCGGCCCGCAGACCTTGCAGACATCATACCTGTGTTATAAAAAAAATATATATATAGTGTCAGCAAACACTGCCGGTTGCAGCAGTCCGGACTCTCAGAGACTCTGCTCTGTGGGGGCCAGGGGATTCCAGTGAATGTCAGAGTGTAGATGCAGGGGCTAAGAGGTAACATACAACAAAGCTTAATTAACATGTAAGTGGTCTTTTAAAGAACTGTGAAGTGCTCGGTGCGGCTGTGTGTGCGCGCTGGGGAAGCTGACATACACACACGGGGTAAGATGACAGAGGAAGGGAGAGGGAGTCAGAGGGAGAGGGAGGGAGACAGAAGTTGACAGAGGGCAGGAGACAGAGAGAGGCAGTCAGGGGAGACAGAGAGGGAGACAGAGGGAGGAAGAGGGAGGGAGACAGAGGGTGACAGAGGGAGGGAGGTAGACAAAAGGAGGGAGGGAGAGAGGGGGTGACAGGGGGAGGAAGAGAAAGGGAGACAGAGAGAGGGAGGCAGAGAGGGAGGGAGACAGAGGGAGGGAGGGAGAGGGAGACAGGGAGGGAGATGGAGGTAGATAGAGGGAGAGAGACAGGGAGGGAGACAGAGGGATGGAGACAGAAGAAGACAGAGGCAGGGAGACAGAGGGTGACAGAGGGAGTGAGACAGAGGGTGACAGAGAGAGGGAGAAAGAGAGAGACGGTCAGGGGGAGACAGAGGGACGGAGGGAGCCAGAGAGTGACAGAGGGAGGGAGACAGAGGGTGACAGAGAGAGGGAGACAGAGAGTGACAGAGGGAGGGAGAGGAAGGAAGACGGAGAGAGGGAGAGGAAGGGAGACAGAGGGAGGGAGAGTGAGACAGGGAGGGAGACAGAGGGAGGGAGACAGAGGACGGGAGACAGAGGGAGACAGAGGGAGGGCGACCGAGAGGGAGACAGAGGGAGACAGGGAGAGAGACAGGGAGAGAGACAGGGAGGGAGACAGAGGGAGGGAGAGAGAGGGAGGGAGACAGAGGGAGGGAGAGAGTGGGAGACAGAGAGGGAGAAAGACAGAGAGGGAAGGAGACAGAGAGGGAGGGAGACAGAGGGAGGGAGACAGAGGGGGACGGAGACAGAGGGAGACAGAAAGAAGGAGACAGAGAGAGGGAGAAAGAGACGGAGACAGAGGGAGGAGGGCGACAGAGGGAGACAGACAGAGGGAGGAGGGTGACAGAGGGAGGAGGGTGACAGAGGAGGGAGGGAGACACTGGAGAGAGACACAGAGGGATGGAGACAGAGGGAGACAGGGCGACATAGACAGAGGGACGGAGGCAGAGAGTGTGACAGAGAGAGAGAGGAAGACAGAGGGAGACAGAGGGAGGAGGGTGACAGATGGAGGGCGACAGAGGGAGACAGACGGAGGGAGACAGATGGAGGGAGACAGATGGAGAGAGACAGATAAAGGGAGACAGACGGAGGGAGCCAGATGGAGGGAAGCAGACGGAGGGAGACAGACGGAGGGAGACAGAGGGAGACAGGGAGAGAGACAGGGAGGGAGACAGAGGAAGGGAGACAGAGGGAGAGAGAGGGAGAGGGATGGAGACAGAGGGAGGGAGACAGAGGTTGACAGACGGAGGGAGACAGAGGGTGATAGAGAGAGGAAGACAGAGAGAGGCAGTCAGGGGGAGACACCCTCACACCCCCTCACCCTCATACCCCCTCACCCTCACAACCCCTCACACTCATACACCATCACCCTCACACCCCCTCACCCTCACACCCTCACACCCCCTCACCCTCACACACCCTCACACCCTCTCACCCTCACACACCCTCACCCTCACACACCCTCACACTCACTCACCCTCTCACCCTCACACACCCTCTCACCAGCCACAGCCCATGGAGGGAGTTTCGGTGGGGCGGAGAGGCAGGGTGGGGGAGGGGCAGGGTGGGGGGTGCTAAAAACCAGAGTATGGATAATTGAAGGTAAGTAAACAATTGAATAACTAAAACGAATTTCGTAGCGCGCCCTGCTTCGCAAAATGTGATGCAGGGCGCGCTACGAAATTCATTTTATTAATTAAATGAATGGTGCAAGCAGACCAATCGCCCAGGCGCTCGCTGTTTATGATGGTAAAGCAATACCTTCGGCCCTTTACTGGGCAGAACTGTGGGGCATGGAGAACACCAGTGAATTGGCTAAGTCTGAGAACAAGTTTTTAAGAGATCTCACCTCACTTCACACCTCTACTCCCCTGAAGCCCTTATTCTACGATTTGGGAAGGCGTTCCATCCAAGATATCACACGCCTACGCTTCTTGCTCTTTTGGGCGCGCTTAAGAAGGACCACCGAGTTGTCCAACTATGCTCCTGCCCTTGATGAGTTGATGTCCGTTGATACAGGGAGCACAGTAAAATGGATAGAGGACATTAGGCAGCTATTGGCTGATATTGGCTTTGGTGAGGCATGGGTCTGTCAGACCCCACCACCCAAGCGGGTATTAAAGCGTGCCTATTGGGATTGGGTGCAGATGTGTGATCTATCCAATCCAAAATCTGGGAAACATACTGAAGGGTTCTTCGAACACAAAAATATCTGTAGATTAGAATCCTATCTTGACTTCATACAGGTTCTCAGGGACAGGGCCCTAAATATGAAGATGAGATTAGGGACCTTGCCACTTAATAATGTGATAGCATCATGAAAGGGGCCTAATTCAGTGCCACCCCCTTGCCAATGTTGTGCCCATCCCATTGAGTCCATTGCCCACTTTTTTCTGGCATGCCTGGCTTACGAGAGGGCCAGAGCTAAGTGGCTTAAACCTATATGTAAAACATTGGGCCTTACCGATTACTGTGCTGCATTACGCATCCTGAAAACTGATACTTCCTCTTTGACTTTATTATGTGGAGTAGCTAAATTTCTGGGATGCGCCTGGTTATTACGAACAAAGTCCCAGGCAAGAATGCAATAGGTTTCAACACTCGATGGATTCCTGGGTGGAAGATTTGCCAAACGAATGTCGGCCAAGATTAATGATGAAAAAACTGCTATTCTATTCCTTTTTGCTCATATGCACAGTGCATTTCCACTTTTCTACTGTATATTCCTTTTAACCTGTATATATTGTAGATGTTAATGGCTCTGAATTTAATGTATATTATGGTGGTTTTTAAATGACAAATGCTAATATGAATATAAAATTGATTATTTTTGCTATGCTTTTATGATAAACTTTTATAGAATAAAGCTTATCTACTACTACTAGCATAGTTTAATAAAACACAACAAAACATAGCATAGCATAACAAAACATAGCATAGCATAACAAAGCATAGGATAGCAAAACATAGCATAGCATAACAAAACATAGCATAGCATAGCAAAACACAGCATAGCACAGCATAACAATTCAAAGCATAGGATAGCAAAACATAGCATAGCATAACAAACAAAACATAGGATAGCAAAAAAAACATAGCATAGCATACAGCATCACTCCGCACCACCACAGCATCATTCAGGGGCACCACAACATCACTATGCGCTACCACAGCATCATTGAACGCCACAGCATCACTCCTTTGCCATCACAATATCACTCAGCGCCACCACAGCATCAATCTGTGCAACCATTCAACAACACCTGGTTCAAATATGTTCTCTCAATGTTTCAAGCTTTATTACAAATGTAACAAAAATATGTTAATATTTCACTTCTGTTCTTGGATTTTCGTCACAATAAAATACACTGAACATAATCTTCACAAAAGTTATTTACAAAACTTTAAGCTATTGCCATTATAAATTTAAATAACTTTTATTTAAGTATTAATTATTGAAAAACAATTAAAAGCCATTGTTATTTGTAATATCAATACATGTAAGTCACATAAATACAACACATATTGCATTACAAATGCTATAGGTGCCACATTTGCGAAAGTTATAACTATTGGCATTCTAAATGACAAAGCTATTAATTTCGCTATTTTCAAAAACAAATCTTAAATAAAAAATGTGTCATTCACAATACCAATAGCTCAAACTTTCCTAATGCGAGACCTATTGCACTGCAAATGCTTGTTGCTTTTTCCATGTGTGCTGCAGCACACATGGAAAAAGCAAAATGCCATGGATTGTTTATGTACAGGAAAGTGTTCCTTCATGTACATAAACAAACCTTTAAAAAACATGCTATTTTGTAACTTTCATGTGTGCTGCTTGAAGCAGCACACATGAAAGTTACAAAATTGTATTTTAGGATTGTTTATGTGCAGGAAGGACACCTTCCTACACATAACAAACCCTCCAATGCACACAGACACCCTTGCACTCTGGTGCAAGGTGCCTGCGTTGGCGCTAAGTGTAACAACTTAACGCCAACGCAGGGGGAAACGGAAGGCTGCACCACATTCTTGTGAATATGGTGCAGCCTTGCGTTTCAGAAGTGGCAGAGCGTGTCATTAAGCCCAGGAGGCTAATGACACGCTCCACCACTTAATTGTACATATCCCCCATATTTTTTTTAGGTTTATAATATTGTTTTTTAAACATCATTAGTTTTATTATTTATTATTTAATACAGTTTTAGACAATATTGTTTTTTAATTAATGTAATAAATACTAGTTATTGTTTCATTGTAAAATGTAAGCATTTTAATAATATTTGGATTTTCTAGTATAATTTGACATTTTTAAGATTAAAAAAATGAATTAGAAATTTTAATGTAGTAGTAGTAGGTTGTCGGTTTGTAGGGGTTTAGGGTGGTAAGGTATTTAAAATGTAAATTGTGGTTTTAATTTTTAACTAATACTTTATGTAGGTACTTTAAATAATTGATTATTTGCGTTAATTGTTTACATTTTAATATTTATTATATGTTGCTTTTAAATTTATTTTTTATTTGTTGATCAGTGTATTTCATTATAAAATTGTGTTACTGTAATACGTATTTATTCATTGTTTTAATTCTATTTGTTTTGTTTAATGATTAATTTGATATAAATAATGTTTCATTTTTATTTTTTTAAGGATTCTGTTTAATAGATGGTGCATTTTTATAAGCTAGTAGAGAGAAAAATCAGAATTTCATTTCATTTAATTTATTCTTAGTGAATACTTTTTTGTTTCAAAAATGTTTAAATATTTTCATTTTGTTTAATTGTAAAGGTGTTTTTAAAAACATTTAGTAGTAGGAATAGTAAACCTTACCCCTCCCAAGTCCACCACCTTCTCTACGGTTGCTCAGATTTGAGTTAGAATAGTATGTCTAATCCCTCCAAATTTCAACACTTTCTATGCTGTTGCTGTGAGTGGAGTGAGCATAGTAAATATTCGAACGCCTCCAAAGTCCAACACTCTTCTTGCTTTTGCCTTAATTGGAGTGGGAAAAGTAAATTTGACCCCTGTAAAGTCAAACACTTTTCCTGCTGTTACTCAGGTTGGAGTATGATGGTATATCTAATCCCTAAATAGTACAACAATATCATTACTATTGCTCACATTGGAGTGGCTCTAGTAAATTGTACCCCTCCAAAGTCCAATACTTTCACTGCTTTTGCTTATAATGGAGCGGGAATAGTAAATCTAACTGCTCCAAAGTTTAACACTTGTCCTACTGTTGCTTACCTTGGTGTGGGAATATTAAATCTGGCTTGTTCAAATTCCAACACATTCCCTGCTATGGCATAGTTACAATGGCTAATATGTATTTTATGTTTTGTAATAATGTGTTGCTTATTTCTAAAAATACGCAATTTGTAATATTTATTCAATGTAATTTTTATTTGTGGTTCTGTATTAATTTTAATTATAATACATGTTGATAAATGTTTTGTTAAGTTTATTAATTTTGTATTTGTATTAATATTAATTGTAATGCTTTTTTAGTTGTTTGCATATTGTTTTAATTGTTATTTTAAATATTTTTTATATTTATTTTTAAATATATCATATTTATTTTAGATATCTTTTTAAAATGATATTGTGGTTCATAATATTTTGTTTTATATTTTGTAATTTACATACAATGTATGGGACAAGACAGTGCTGCTCCAAGGGTCTGTAGTCATGAGTCATGACCCTTGCAGGAAAGAGTTAAGACATACATCTTTAAAGGAAACTTAATTACAGTGCAGTAACATTCCACTTCTGGTCACAGATTACAGCTACCGCTCCTATTGCTTGCTGACTGTATTCTTGCCTTTGCCTAAGCAGCGCTCTGCTGCCTTTTGACTAGGTGCATGCTACACAAATACCACATACATGTATACATACCCCTGCGATCAAGGGGATGCCGGAAGGTGCCCTGTCCCAGGCACAGAAAAGGCCTCCTCGCGATGCTCTAGATGGCACTAGGGTTGCAGAACTTGTCCGATCCTCCTTCAGAGGCTGTGGTTGCAGGAAGTGGCAGGTATTGGCTGTCTTTCTGTCATCCAATGGTAAGAAGGGCCTGATTATGAGTTTTTCGGTGTTTGGATTGCCAAACCCACAGTGGCGCATTGGTGGCAGTGTGGCTACTGCTGCACCGGCAGTCTGACTGCCATATTATGACTCTGCCTGTCGGGCCACCATCGGACTGCCACAACCACTGGGGAGACACGATCCCTGGCAGTGGCGCTGTGATCTTAGGTCGCAATATGCTTGGCAGTGGTGCTGTTGCACCGACAAGCACATTACAAGTTTCCTCACCACCAGCACTCTCATGGGAGTGCTAACACCATGACAATGCTGGCGATGAGGAAACTAAGGTGGGCCCCCTGTCACTTCTAGGGGAAACATCCTTAACCACGATGTATTTACAACGACTTACCTGAACAACAAAGAGTTAACAACAAAGATTCACTTAGCACGAAGGGCTGAACAACAAAGGACGGAACCACGACTTTTAGAATACCGCAGGCGAGGTACGTCAGCTCCGCTCAATCTACATATGAGGGAGGTTCCATTCTGGTCCGGGGTTCCAGTGCTGGAATTGGCCACTTACACAGCATGCTGCTTTGCCCTCCGTGCTGGGCTGCCAACAATTCGCCCCTCGGTCTCCTCACTGTAGGACTGCGGCAACGAGCTCACTCTAACTCTTACGTTGACCCGCAGCCAGAGCCAGCAGAGAACTTGTTTACCCCCCCACATGCTCACTGTGATTGGGATTCGTTCTAGAATTTGTCACTTATTTCCGCCAAATCAAAAATCAGCCTTTGTTACCCGCGGTAGTTTAGGAAAAGAATGTTGACATTGGCATCTTGTAATGTTAATGTCAGCCTTAACGTTTTGTCTGCACCCTGGCTGCCGTTTAAAAAAAACAGTATTGGGATGTAGTCTGGTTTTCATCTGCTCGGATGAACGACTTTGGAAAAGCGTTTCTGAAATTATCTGACATTTTAAGGTTGGTCATTTTGTTTCAAAAAAAAGGGTGTTTATACTTGTGTATTTAATTTGATGTTTAAACACTTTTACACCTTGAAACAGAATTTACATATTTTATGGAGAATTGTTTATGAGGTATTTTGATAACTAGTAATTAATTTTATTTCTCAAGTTTCAAATCTTACATAAAATGAGTTAAACAATGTTCACCTAATATTATATTTTTCAAAAAAGCATGTTTAATTTATTTTAGCCTAGCAAGTCTACTTTCATTGTTTGCGCTTGTGCAAAGGTGCTCAGAATAAAGTCTGTGTGCTCGTTACTTATGAGACTAAAAAGAAAATCACAGCCTTTCATGTTTCCATGATCGTATTGAGCACGAAGAAAGGCACAGAATAAACATGATGATTTAATAGAAAACAGTCTCAGAAATTAGTAACTGGCAAGTTAAAGGATTTTCGTTGTTCAGGAAGTCGTTATAAAATAAGTAGTGGTTAAGAATAGGTCGTTGTTAAACTTTCTTTGTTTAGGAAGTCGTGGTTCAGGAAGTATTTGTTTAGTCATACAACCCTAGACCTGGAAATACATGCAGGGGGCACATGGAGTGCCCCCCTGTGTGCACCCACCCCCTTTCCTGCAAGGCATGGCCTGCACAGACCATGCCATGAAGGAACTGGCTTTGGTGCTCTCAATGCAGTGCCTTTCTAATAGGCATCGCCATGGGACCGCCAAAAGACATCCAGCCAGACCAGAAGAAAACTCACAATCTGAGGGGCAGCCTGAGGTCGAGTTTGGTGGTGTGGGAGCTGGGCAATGGCGTGGCGGCTTGTTCCCACATCGCCAAACTCGTAATCAGGCCCTTAGTCTGTGCCGCTGCCTGAAGATGCCATACCAAAAGTGCACTCACTGTTGGGCTTGAGCATCCAGTAAGTTACTTGGTCGCAGAGGGTTGCACAGTACACCCTTTATTAATAATGCAAATGTGTATTAGGGACGCTCCCAGGGCTGTGGTTGTTCAGGCTTCTCCTGCGACTACTAGCACCCCGCTGTCCCCATAATCCACGGCCATCGTATCCTGCACTCTGTGGGACCTCTTTAGCAGTTACTACATAGTAGAATACATTAGATAATGTCTTACTATTGGCCAATGCTCAACATTATTGAAATTCAAGGGCTAGTTCTAGCAAAAGTTAGTGCTACGCCTATCACTTTCAAGCCAAGAATACTAAAAACTCAAATGCTTGACTACACCAATGTCATGGAGAATCTTGACAATTGTATATAATCCACTGGGAAAATCAAATAACCACATAAAACAGATAAAATATTATATATTAGTGAACAGATTCTGCAGGAAGCCTCAACATAAACTCAACAGATACATATAACGAACAAATTCTTGAGAAGTGACCAGGGGCTGGAGTAGACAAGCAGACATGGACAGATCTGGAAGCTAGAGAAATACAGCTTCCATAAGCAATGCAATACAGATCTTATACGAGCTGGAACTCCCTTTTCCAGCAACCTTACTAAAAATGAATAATCATATCCTCCTTCAGGATTTTGCCATAAAAAATATGGACTTTTCCAACTGTTAGTTATACAACCAAGATGCGCATCTGAGTGGGTGGAAAGGATATAAGGGAGAAGGAGCTACTAAATACTCAGGAGTATGCTACAATGTAAGCTACTCAAAAGCCCAGAGACATTCAAGTAGACCTGACACTCCATGAACCGTAAAACCTTTACACAACATATAGATCCTGTACAATAAAGAACTGAGATGCTACCCGTCATGTTCACTTTGCTCATCTTGCAACCCACAACTGCAACAAGAGTTTCAGTGTTACAATAAACTTCAAAAACATGAACATGCTCAGCAGCCATGCTGACTGCAGGATATGTATACCAACATTTGATTTAAAAAATGGTGTGTGAGGGGGTGACTTTGCCTGTCCTTGGCCTCACAAAAACTTAGATCAACACTGCC
The DNA here is from genome assembly GCF_964263255.1 of Lissotriton vulgaris. NCBI lineage: Eukaryota > Metazoa > Chordata > Amphibia > Caudata > Salamandridae > Lissotriton > Lissotriton vulgaris. Next base: position 907,169,161 of record NC_141695.1, read on the forward strand.
CCTAAGAAAAGGGTCTTTAGTTGGTTACTTTATGAGTGATATGCAGATGGAAATGAAATCCATTTAAAACATAATCCTGACCAAACTGTCATCGTCATTACCCTCACCCCTCGATTAAAAGCTATGAGGCATATTATCAAGAAACGGCGTTAAAATTATCGCCACTTTAGCGGCAGGAAACTGCAGCTAAAGCGGCGTTAATGGGCTTGATAATATGCCCTTGCGAACTCCCATAGAAGCCTATGTTCTGGTGTGAACATGGGCTTCTAATGGAATTGCTGCTTCGCCCTCTGTGCCAGTGCTCTTTGACCCTGCCTTGCCCCATGCAAACTCCCTCACACCATAGGGCAGAGGCGTGTTTGTTGCATCTAGCATAGATTTTATACAAAGTCCTGACCTTAGACTATTTTTGGAAACTTTCCCATATGTAATGTGTGTTTTACAGCTCAATACTCATGCACTGGTGGAACAATTAGGAGAAATAACAAAAAAATTGTTTTTAATAGCAGCCTCAAGAAGGCATTATTTGTTGGGGAAAATTCCTGCCTACAATTGCTAAGAGATAGGGCTTTGCACCAAAACCCATGCGTGTTCGCATGAGAACGTCCATGTACCACCAATGGAACACCCTGTTGATGCAAAGTAGTACAAAGCACTATTTTCATTAATTTCTGACAACTTTCCAGTGCAAAAAATGTTTTGCATTGGAAAGTTAATAATTTATCAAGAATATCCGCTGAGTTGTGTCACTTTTTTCTGACTTCTCAGGTGCAAAGTCTTGATAAATGTGTCCCTGTGTTTTTTACAACATGGTTTAAAAAAGAAAGTAGCTAGTAATCGTGACCTGCAGATTGTGCTAAAGGGAACTTAAGGACCATTCCAGTCCTTGAGTGTTTGGCAGAAGCATTATTTCTCTGCACAGTCAAATCTGCTTTTCAGAAAATTGAGTGCTTGATCCCTCCTAAAAATTCCTCAACACCCTGGACATCAAGCAGCACATCACTCCACCTGCCACTCCAAAGCAAATGCCCTTGACAGCCTGATGAGCTCACATTCAATCTAGTGTATACCCATGGCACATCTGAACTGCACTGACCAGCTTGCCACCCCCTTTTCTCTCTTCATGGTAATGCAAGGAAAATCCCTCTTCATGTGATGCAAAGAAAATCACTCTTTCATATACTCTTCCACAGACTCCCCTCCAAGAAGAAGTCATCATGTTCTCCCATTCTCATAAGTCTTGACTAAATGCCAACATACTCTTAAAAAAATACACAACCTCCCTTAAAAAACATCTATACTTTAACGCAACATTTAAGTCATAATCCTGCAATGCCAAACTTTCAGCCCCATGGTACTCACAAGTGCATTGAGAGAGGAAGAGCACCATGCAGAGAAAATAAATCGGGACTGACCAAAGGCGCCACTGCTGTCTTCCAATGCAAAGCACTGTTTTCTGCATACAGATTCCTCATCAGTGGACCCAAAGTCCCCTTAAACTGGGCTATCACCTTCATAGTGACTAGCAGAAAAAAACTCTTTTTAGAACAGTCATGCACCTTGGTAGCCCTCTACGAGACCCACCAATCTGTCAAATTGTAGGTAAGTGCAATACCATCAATTAAGCATGGGCGGAAAATCCGTTTCGCTCGCGGATTTTGCGGATTTTCGGTAAATTCGCAATCCGCGAGATTCGCGAATCTCCCACAAAATCCGCAAATCCACGAGCAGCGGATTTTATGGCTTGCTCGCACTGTTCGCGTGAGTTCGCGGCTTCCCAGTACAACTTGGCGCCCCGCGAATAAGCGCTAAATTGCAGAAATACGATCTTAGCAAAACTGAAACTACTTACCAGGTTCAAAAGTTCAGGCTCATCATTAGTAGCCATTTCCTGTAGTGCTTCCTGAGGGGCCCCTCCGGAGTTCAGTTGCCTACTTGCAACTATTATGTGACCCTGCTCTGAACCTCAGAATAGTTACACATATGCCACAAAGGTCCTGAATTACAGCTAAGGGAGACAAGCAGGAGCCAGGCTGGAAATTCAAATCCATTAATCAGCCCCTAATTCATTATTGTCAGTTGGGGCAGGGCAGGTGTTGTAACTAATTTTGCAACAATGAAAGCACTTAGCAAGTGCAAAAGATCACTAATCAGGAAGCACTAAGGAAGCAGGTGCCAGCTAAAAAAATATTCTGTGACACATTAATCAGCCCCAAATTAATTCAGGTCACTTGAGGCAGGGAAGGTGTGCTTTGCTTTGCCACAATAATGTACACTGACTGGACAACCAGAGGGTGCTGTGATGAAACAGAGGGTGGCATGGGTGGGCCAGAGGGTGGCATGAGTAGTCAGAGAGTGGCAGTGGTGACAGAGAGTGGCAGTGATGAAGAAGAGTGTCCCAAACAGGCTGGACACGTAGAAACAACAAGTTCGCAAAACTTGCGACCCGACAGGTAAGTTCGCGTTTGCGAAATTGTACAAAACCCTCGCGAACTGGCAGAAACCCGCGCGAACACACAAAAAAAAATCCGCAAATTCGCGAGAATTCGCGGATTTTGCGAATTGCGAGTTCGCAAATCCGCAAAATTCGCGAACGCGAGATTCGCAAAATTCGCCCATGCTTACCATCAATCACTTCTTCACTGTGTTTAAACAAAATCCGAACCCACGTCTACAACACCATACATTCACCTTGATTCCAGTACTCATGGTTTCACTCCCAAGTGGACAGCCTTCAAGCTCCTCTCTCTCACCAACAGGCATACATCCCTTGAAGCCTCCACCTATGAAGACAACATTTATACCATGAAACATTGTGAAATCCCTCCATGGGGATATCCTCACACCATGTCAACACTTACAACTGGAGAAAACTCCCAGTGCGTAAAAAGACCACCCATAACCAACCAGATGATGTCTCCAACTACCGCCTAATCACACAGTTATGTTTTATTGTAACAGTCTTTGAAAAAGCAGTCTCTGTTCAGCTATACGAATATATCAGTAAGAATAACCTCTTAGTAGGCAATGCTGCAGCAGTACCACTGCCACCCTTCTAGAAGTTGGACGATGGCCTCTTAATTACCTAGGGGAAAGACCTCTGTCTCCTGATGATACCCACCCTCACTGCAGCCACAGATACAGTCAACAAGCACACACCAGTTCACAACTTGGACACTCAGTAGGCCTTCTCCAACACAAGAATAGACTAAGACAGAAAGAAAGGTATAGCGAGACACAGGCAGAAGTGTATAGATACAGAAACAGAGAAAGTGACAGAACAACGATTGTAGATGGGGGTTATAAATTGAAATGATAGATACTTAGGGGGTCATTAGAATGGCGAGTGAACTTTGCTCGCCCGCCATCCTCGTGGTAATCGGGACTGCCCGCCATAGGGGCGGGGGTCCCGTGGGGAGTATTAGGATGTGCCTGCCACAGTGGCGGGCACCTCCTGTATTTTTTGCATTGTGGCGGGCGGTGCTCTCTGCACCCTTCACAACAATGCTAAAAATGCATTTCAGCATTTGCATAATCAAAGCGGCAGGCACCGCGCAGTGCCTGCCACTTTGATTATGCAAATGAAGGGGGGTACTACAGGTACCCCCGTGTGCACCACCCTACTCTCCTTCACTCTGGGGGCCCGCAGGGGGTCCGCAGAGTGAAGTCCGCATGCCTTTCCTTGGCGGCATTGCCGCCACGGAAAGGCAATGAAAAATGCCTATCATCATATGGTTGGCCATATTATTCCTTTTCCGCCCCGGCCACAAGGCGACCAGGATGGAAAAGCGATGGACTGTCTTTCCGTCCGCCGAGGTCCCCCCGCCATACTAATATGGAGGGGGGGGAAACTAGTGTGGATGTCGGGCGGATTGCCTCCGCCCGACATCGTAATGACCTCCATTGTGTTAGATTTGGGGGTCTCTAGTTGGCACAGGTAGGTACTTGTGACAAATAGGCACTCTTGCCTCTAGTCAAGGTAAAGGGGGTACACTCCTACAATAACCCCTGCTCCCCCCCTTGGTAGCTAGGCACGAGCAGACAGACTTATCTCAGAGGCAGTGTGTAAAGCATTTGTGACCACATACAGTAACCCCGTGACAACACTACGGATGGACACCACACAGTTGTATATTAAAAATAAGTATTCTTTATATAGACTTCACACAAGACCACAAACGACACAAATCCACAATACTATACTTAAGAAGGTAGTTTTAGCTTAGTTCAGGTCAGTTCTTATGATGCAACACTTTAAGTCAATGTACCTTACGATGCGGGACATGGTGCAAAGAAATAAAGACGTGAAGATCTTCCAGATGAGGCACGCATCTCCAGTGATGCAAGAAGTCTCGATTCGATGCGTCAGCTGCAGCGGCTATACCCTTGCTCAGCGATGCGACGGACACAGTCTCGGCTGCGGCACTCTTCTCCGACGTCGCGAGAGGCTTCCGCACAATGCGACAACTACAGCAGCGACATCCAAGAAGCGACAGCAGCAGCTCCGACGGCAGCGCACTTCTCCATGGATACGAGGCGCTTTTCTTGATTCGGTGCAATAAGACAGCTACAAAGGCGACATACAAGATGCAACGGCAGCAACGGCGACACGCTTCTCCTTCGTTGCCAGACACTTCTCTCGATGCGGTGCAATACAACTGCTACAGCGGCGACACCCTCCTTCGAAGTTGCAACGGCAGCAGCAGCGACAGCGACACGCTTCCTCTTTGTTGCAAGACGCTTCTCTTGATACGGTGCAATACGACCAGCTACAAAGGCGACACCCTCCTTCAGAGTAGCGACGGCAGCAGCAGCGACGGCGACACACTTCTTCCTCTTCAATCGCGCTTCCAGCTCCTTGCGACAAGCAGTCCCTCAGAAGGCCCAAAACAGCAGCAGGCACTTCCAAAGAACTCTTGGGGAGCTGGTTGTTGAAGTCTGTTTTCCCTGAGACTTCAGCAGGAGGCAAACTCTGTTCCAAGCCTTTGGAGATCCTTCACAAGTTGAAAATAAAGCACACAAAGTTCTTTCTCCTTTCTTTGGCAGTCCGGCAACCACTGCAGGCCAATCCCCCAAGCAGCACTTCAGCTTAGGGATAGTCTCTCCTCAGTTTCTTCAGGTTCCTCTACTCAGCAGAGGTTTCTTCTTGTAGTCCAAAATTGATCTAATTTCTTGGGATCCGGGTCCCAATATTTATACCCCACAATCCTTTGTCCTCTAAGGGCAGAGGGGCCTTTGCCTAGTCCAAACCAGTTCTGGAGCACTCTGTTTACATGACTCCTTCTTTCCTTTCATAGTGCAGGGCAGAAACATCAGGCGCCCCACAGGAGGTGGAGCCAGCATTGTGGAGGAAAGGCAGAGCCCTGGAGCACTCTGTTGACATGATTCTTTCTCTCCTTTCACAGTGCAGGGCAGAGACATCAGATGTACCACAGGGGGTGGAGCCAGCACTGTGGGGGACAGGCACAGTCCTATTCAGGTCCCAGGTGCAACTCCTCCCTCCCATCTAGATGCAGATCTCTCTATTCAGCACTGGGTGGACTCACCCTGTCTCCTGGAATCCCACAGGCCTGTCATTCAAACTCTAGACAAGGAATACACAACCTAGCAGAGGCAGGCTTTGGATAGTTAGACAAGAAAATAACTACTTTATAAAAGTGGTATTTTCAAACACAGAATGTTAAAACCAACTTCACTAAAAGATTTATGTTATCATTCTGAGTTCAGGCATACTAAACTTGAATTTCTACCATGTTCCCTGAGTCAGTTAGGATTATAAGATGTAATAATCTAACTACCCATTCTGGCCTATGAAGAACAGGTAGCCTTGCAATAGTGAAAACGAAAATGGCTGTAATTCACTATTAGGATGTGCAACACACATCAGGGCTTGTCCTACCTTATACTTACAATGCACCCTGCCCTTGGGCCTACCATAGGGGTGTTGGATATGAAGAAAAGGGAAGGTTTAGAGACTGGCAAGTGGGTGCACGTGCCCAGTCAGCATGACAGTACCAGACTGCACACAGGCTCTGCAATGGCAGACCTTAGACACATTTTACAAGGCTGCTTCTGTGGGTGGCACAACCAGTGCTGCAAGCCCACTAGCAGCATTTGGATCTACATGCCCTGGGCACACTCAGTGCACTATACTAGGGTCTGACAAGTAAACCAAATCAGTCAATTATGCTATCATCAATTCATACATCAATTTACAATAGGGATAGCATACGCACTTTAGCACTGATCAGCAGTGGTAAAGTGCCCAGAGTCCTAAAATAGCCAACAGCAGCTCAGAAAAAATATAGGAGGAAGGCAAAAAGTTCAGAGATGACCCTGCAAAGAGGGGCAAGTCCAACACTTAGATAGTTAAAGCTATAGATGGATAAATATAGATGAGTGGAATTTCTATCTTCAGCTCTCCTGCAGAGTCCTATAGGTCCTTGCTCCAAAGTCATTGGTAGATTTTGCTCTCCCATTTTGCATTAGAGGGTCTGCACTGTATATCGCAATACTGCCACACATGCACACATTTATGCTGACTCCCATTTACGCATTTCCAGATGAACACACACCCATTCACAGCACTTACTATCAAATGCACATACATTCATACATACACGCACGCACCAAACATTAAAAAACACACAAATCTTACCTTAACTGCACCGCACTAAGGGGCTAGCCTCAAAGGTCACAGGAGGGTTGGGACTGCTGCCTTCCCTCATTGGCTTACCGGAGTGAGAGGTAGCACTCCTTCCACTTTAGCACTGCTGCCGGTTTTGTTTCAAGGGGACGATATTGCAGCACTGCTTCAAAACTGCCCCCCAGTAACAAAACTGGCCCCATGGCTTAAAAAACGGCCCCCACCCTTCCGGCCCCCTGGGAAACACACTGTTCCCGCTACGGACTGTCTGGTCCTGAATGGGATGGGGTCAGTGAGACTGCTGACCCCACCCCACTCTGTGAAGAGGTGTAATTGATTGACGTTTGGCCCTGGCACTTCAGGGCTTAGAATTGAAGTCCAAGGGAACAGGGCCGGACTGGGAACCGAAACCGGCCCTGGCAAAGTGCTCGGCCGGCCTCCCCCTCCCCCCAGGGGGTGGATTGGGGTGCGACCGTGCTCTTTGCCAGGGCCGGTTTTCGCCGATTTTTTTACAGGGCCGTTTTTGCAGCTATGCTGCAAAAAACGGCCCTGTAACAAAAACGGCCCCCTGGGGCCCAAAACCGGCCCCCACCCATGCGGCCGACCGGGGGATTGCCCGGTGCCCGCAACGGCCAGTCCGGGCCTGCAAGGGAATTGGTGACATTTCTCCTTGTCATGAGGGGGCGGACCTTGAGGCACTTTGCCAGGCTGAGGAAGTCACGCCCAGAGGGCTGTGAAATCTTCAGCCTGCCAAATATCAGCTCAGGCAGCCAAGAGCCTGCACATTTAGCACGTATAGCCCCTGCCTGACCTAAAGAAGAAGAGTGTCTGTCAGGCTGACCTTTACTCAGCCTGACAAACACTCTTCTTTCCTGGAAAAAGGTGGGGAGTGTGCCCCTAGCCCATACAAAGTAGCGGCTGCAGCTACTAATCACCATACAACTTCAAGGGATGCTATTGGATTGGCCATATTTCACTCTACGACTATGTGCAAGGCCTGTGATTAACTGAGCAGCAGAACTCAAAGCAGAGGAGCTAGGTGAGAGAGGTTGTACCAGAGCAGAGTTAGTTGAAAAATATCACAAAAGATGTGGTGACTGTTCTTGCTGGGTTTCATGTACGTATCTGTGTGAGAGTGTGTGCATGCCTGTTATCTCGCCGATTGCCCACTCTCAAGGATTATACATGGTACTACCCTGAAAGAAGATGCAAAGGGGCAGGTAACCAGTGTAGGCAAACCCTGCGCGCTCTCTGCCTCAAGAAGCGAGATCATACCATGGCAGCTCCCAAGAGCCTCCACTAGCTGCTAGTGCACATTAGTTTATAGCTCTTCTCAGCCTTCTGGGAACATGACCTTGGGTACGTCCGCCTGCTCCAAACACATGTTCAAATGCAAGGTTCATCCATGTTTGCGGGTGTATAAATGGTTTAAAACTCTGCTGTGCCCTTGAGCAAACAGGCTGCAAATTCACACTTTTCACTATGCATAGACATACTGTCCTCTGCTGCACATGCAAACAAACTCATTGTGGATGCGTCCCATTCCCATTCCATGGGCCCTGTGGCTTCACTGCTTCCCTCGCCTTGCCGATCTCATGAGGCATCCAAGTGTTGACGTCATTTTACAGCAAAAGTGATGAGAGCTCTCTCTGCAAAAGAGCTCCACTGAACTGCACACAAGTTAATGCTTCCTGGATAACCAACCAATAGCACAACAGATCATGCTCCCAGCTCGCTGGCTTTTGACAACCAATAAAAAGGCATACAGACAACAGTACCCTATGTCGGCAAGGAAGTGCTTTCAGTTCTTTGACAAAGAACATTTAGCTCCTCAAAAACTTCAATCAGTTCAACACAGCATCTATTGTCATTACCCCCTCACCTCAGTTCAGCTCAGGCCCTGGCTATGTGGTTCTGGCAGCATGTTTGTTTGAGCTGTCAGCTCACATTAGAAAAATGTTTTTCTGTTAATAAAGCTTACCTTGTAAGTGTATTATCTTATCACACTTACAAGAAAACAAATATGATCCTAGGGCTGCTGTTGCATCTAACATCTTTGAAAATCAGTTGTATTGCACGTCCTGTGAGAGAGTCCTACTACAGAGAGTGTGGTTCCTCAACAGGATAATACTCTCCAACTGCCCTCCTGTCCTGCAAGAATTTAATTTGCAGGAGGGCACATTTCCTACACGCTGTGGCTAAAGGGGGCGAAGCACTGAAAGCTCAAGCCAAGCTCTAGCTCAGCTGGAGCTCCTCTTGGACCCTCAAGCCCAAAACAGCCGTGCCTTTATGTGGCTTCTGCCTGCCACCTACTACGCTCTAACCTTAAGAGCCAAAAATTCAAGACAGAGCATTAACCTTTGATATAAAAAACGGCGCGGGAAAGAGACACATCAAGTGGCTGATTAAACAACGTGAAACCAGAAAATCTGGGATGAATCCCAGCTTTGCGGCTTTGCAAATAATTATTTTTGACAAATCTATTATTCAAGCCAGCCTGCTTACCCTTCATTGTCACATATCAGAGTACCTTCAAATACATGAGTTCGGGATTCGAGCTGTGCAAAAACATTGCTTGGTTTGATTTAATGAAATATGATGTGCTGTTGCTCCTTGCATCAGAATAATCTGGTCCACATATATGATACACATGACAGCTGATACATGCGAGCTGACTTTACTTGTAGTTCACTAATGGCCTTCTCATCAGGCGCGGAATGCTTCTAAATTCATGTTTAAAAACTAGCACGTTTCATAAATGCATCTTAATCCAGCTATATAATGTGCTGTATTAAAGTGAAATACTTCCACATGTTAAAGATACTCTTATTTGAATTTTGAAGACATTTTATCATATTGTGACAGGATGTTTGTTACATGTTTTAGATGCCACGCATTTTCATGGTGTGGCTCATGTATGGCCATTTACAGCCAGGACAGACCCTTGACTGGGCTCTCCGTGCTAATTTGTTGCCTTGCCCACTTCTAGCTGCGACAGAAATATTTTTATACGCCTTCTTACCCAGCACCTGCTGGGCCAGAGAAAGTGAAACTAAAAGTTGGTGTGAACAGATCATTAACGAATAGGGGAGCAGCACAGACCACTGACACCGTTTTTGTGTGTGAAAAAGGGCGTTTTTATTGAAACAGGTGCACATCACAATTATAAAACCTGGGCCTTACAAAACTAAAACCTCACTATACAAATATGTCAACTATGTAAAATTACCCCACCCCCCACCCCTAAATGACCCTCCCACCCACAAACCATAAGCCTGCAAGTCTCTACCTCCCCCTGGGCTGATCTTCAGCAATTGAGACCTTTAGCCTCCATTACAGTTTTGCTGCAACTATTAACTTCTAACTAACTTAAGTTCCTAATGAACCTTAAACTTCCTGCCTTGTCCAGGCATGAGCTTATCTACCTGTTCCCTTCCTTCCTGGATAGCCGCTGTCAGCAACAATAAACTTGGCTAATTCATGCCAACTTCTCAGCCAACCACTCCTGCCTCAAAGTGACACCCAAACGTGCTTATCCAGGGGGCGTGGCCAAATGCAGAAGATGGCGGACGCCTGAATAGGGAGCTCCCGGGCTGAGCAGATAGAAACACCTGAATCCCGCAATAATTAGGGAACATCTATGCCACAATGCTTGCGGTTGTGCAGCTGAGCGCACCGGCAACAAGAAGAGGCTACACTCGGGCCGCACCGCAGATGGGTTGTGCCGATTAGCAGGGACTACTCCAATGACCTGGCCCCGAAGTACACGGATAGATGCCGGTACGGAGAGAGGAGCTGAGGCGTGGAGGAGAGCGTTGAGGCGCAATGAATCTTCTGATCCTGAGCAGCACTCTCCTTATCTCGGGAGCCACAACATTCTGGAGAGACGTGGCTGGTGTAATCAGCCAGCAGTGAGCACTGGGGGAATCATGACGCAGAGGCCCGGCTGGTGCCTAGGCCCATAAGCAAGTGATGCCGGGGGCGGAAGACACTCAGCCCCAGGAAAGACGGATTGGCATGCACAGCGGATGCTTCACCCCCACCAGCACAGGATCCAAAAAAGCTATGGTGGCTGGCTGAGGCCTTTGCTCCACTAGGGCTACTTTGTGGTTTTGCAGAATAGCCTAGAATCGGCTCACTTTTGCCAATGGACCTTGTGGTGTATGCTGATAAGGACAGCAGCATGTGAAGAACGGTGGAGCCTGTGGTGCTGGGCCCTATTTTTGTGGTTCATAAGAAGAAGGGATCATACATCGACAGAGACGGCAAGAGAGAGCGGCTAAAAGTGTGCAACCAAATAAGGGGCGCAGCACGGACACCACCAGACCTCTATGCAGAAAGCATAGACATGCAAAGTAAAAGAATTCTGCCATAGGATTGTATGTACTATAATCAAAGACTAGCAACTGTAAACCATACAGATAACCGTAGTACTTGCAAATGTAACGCAAATTTAACCTACATTGGTATGTATATGTAGTGGTACAGGTGCAGGATGTACAACTGTAAAAAAAAAAAAAAAAACATTATTTTCTAAACCTGTGTACACCTATTCCAATGTAGAGCCAACCCAAATAAGAAAACTTCGAAAGAGCTAAACCCGAGAAAACTCTTGCTTAAGGAGAAGGCGGGTGGAAAAATGCTCTGGGCCCTGCTACGAGTCACTGTGTTACTGCTTATTAAAATGGTGGCTGGTAGCATAACATGGCCCCTTTTAAGCCCCATTGGCTAAAGTACAGCCCAAAACCAGTCCAGATTGAACAGTCGTCCAACTGCTCCATTCTCCAGACTATCCCGGGGGGCAAACCTCCTTGTAGTCAGCTGCCCCCCAAGACCCCATTGGGGAATCGGTGGAGTAGCACAGACCACTGAGACCATTATTGTGTGAAAAAAGCTGCTTTTACTGCACATAATATTTATAAACCCTGGGTCTTACACCTTATAAAACTAAAACTTCCCTAGACAAATATGTTACCTATGTTAAACTACCCCCCACCCTTAAGTGTCCCCCCTCAACAAAACTTAAACCTGCAACTCTATATTCTTCTTGGCTGCTCTCAGCAATTGAGGTCTTTAGCCTCCCAAACAGTTTTACTGCAACTTTTAACCTCTAACTAACTTAACTTCATATAAACCTTAAACTTCCTGCCTCGTCCTGGCATGAGTTTGCCTACCCATTCCCTTTCAGCCTGGTTAGCTCATGTGAACAACAATAAACTTGGCTAACCCATATCAACATCTTGGCCAACCTCCACACAGAAAAAGGCCTTGACACAACGTTTCTGCCCCACTCCCCATGCCGCTAGACCTAATAAAATCTCAACTCTTTGGCCAGTGCATCCTCTACCTGCAACAAATAAAACCCTATCTCTATCTAATACTACGAAAGATGAACCCCGTCCCCGTTGAAAAATTCCAGAGCATCATACTTCAATTTCACATGTTCAATGTGATTGGTACATCTTCCCCTGCAAAAAAGAGCGAATTTCTTTGTAAATCTTCCTCCTTTCCTTCTCTATAGCTGCCGGCATGGTGACCCCACTCCGCACTCTCCCAGGTATGAACACTGTCAGCATTTTGTGACATCTGGACCACTGTCTTTGAACATCTTGTAACTCATCCTTCATTGCTTTCATCAGAGACAACGCATCATGTACCACTAGGTCATTTTTACTTAAATACTGCAACAAAACATCAGGGCACCATCTCCCTACCATCAACCTATTCAAACAGGGTAAAAGTTCTTTCCATTGAATGCCCCCTCTGCCATGCCAGCACGCTTGAAACCCAATGGGATCAAGACCCAAATTGGCACTGCGTCTGCTCTCTCATGCTTGCCTTTCGGACCATTCAACGAACTGGTACCCCACCAACCATAATGATAATCCATCAACCTCAGGGCAAGGAACCAAACCTGGAAAACAACCATAATAAGTGAAAAGAAGAAATGGTTACCAATCCCTTTTCTGCACATAGCGCTGAAAACAATCAGATGTTCATCTACCCAGGCCTATGATGCCCTTCTTGCCCAAACCCCTCCTACCCACCTCTGTTGGCATACCTATTTGGAATTCATTTTTCCTGGGACCTTTTGCATCCACTCCCACCTGTATTAGCCCTTTTGGCATAACAGCCAACTGCTGGCTGAAATCCATGAATGGCTTGCCAGCGATATGCAGAAAAAACCTAGCCAACATCTCCTGAAAAACTAGTCTGCAGCAAAGGACACATGTAACTGGGCAGAAACTGGCAGCTGGATACCTATGCAGCAAAAAAGATTAACCCTAGCCCCTCTGATCCTTTTTTGACTTGTAAAGTCAGACTTGTAATCCTGCCTTGCACGAACAAACTTCTAACCAAATAAACCCTCTGTCTTCCTTCCCCCCAAGTGCTCAGACACCGGAAATGCCCCAATCATATCCGGAACATCAATGCTGTGAATACGGGAGGAGCTTCGCGGGCAAGCAAGATGGCCGCGTAAGCTCGGAGCTCCGCAGACCCTCCGACCCGCCGCATAAATCCTGGTTGAGATCCTGTTCCACGATGGTGGATTCTTGTTGGTGAATGGTCGTAGAGACGGGATCTGCTTTCCGATTCCAAATCCGACACTCCTGACTGGAGATACGTCGTGTTGAAGTTCTGTGCCAGGGGCGGACCATTGTCCCGGTGATGGCCGACGGCTGCGACACTGCAGTGCACGATCGATGTGCCGAATGAGCGACTCCTACCCCAGCTGGCGGAGTAAGCGGAGTCCCGGAGTTGCGGAGTGGCCTATAGCTGACTGAACATCTGTGGCTGATACGCTTTGCGCCTGCTGAGTATTCGAAGGGATCTCGAAGTGCCAATCCTTTGTTCTGCCCCTGGCTCCAACATGGCGGGCAGGGGCGACCCAGACAGGACGGCGAACCGCGTCAGCAGGAAGACGGTCCAACCCCAGACCAACAAGATCGACCGGTACGCCCAACAGAGGACCTCGCCAACTGTGGCCGCTCATTCGAAAGATTCCCTAAGCGCGGGGTCGCCAGATGAGTCGGAGCCGACACTCCGGGACATCATGGGGGCTATAGCTGGCATCAGAACGGAGATGCATAAGCAACACGAGGTCCTGACGCACAAAGTTGACACCCTGGCGATTGACCTCAACCTGATCAGGGCCGACCTTGGTAAGACCAATGATAGGGTCAAATCATTGGATATTAAAACTGCGAGTCTTACGACTGACGTCTCGAACCTGCAGACGGAAGTCCGGAATTTGCGGTCGATCCATGACCTATTCTCAAGGAGGCTGGAAGACTTTGAGGGTCGGGCCAGGCGGCAAAACATGCGCATTATTGGGGTACCGGAAGGTGCAGAGGACTCGGCCACTGACCTCTTTGTCGAGGATCTGATTAAGACTCATTTGGCCCCAGCAGGCCTCAGCCATTTTTTCTCGGTCGAGCGGGCCCACAGAATGCCGGGCGGACCACCGAAGACGGGCTCCACACCAAGACCCATCATCGCCCGCCTGTTCAACTTCAGGGATCGGGATGTGATCCTACAGGCCTCGAGACGACATGGGCCCCTCAAGTTCCAGAACGCGAATGTTAATTTCTATCTGGACTTTTCTAGGACTGTTCAGAGACAGCGGCAAAGTTTTGCGGGAGTGAAGCGGCGTCTCAGAGACTTGGGGATGAAATACTCCATGTTGTTCCCCGCTAGACTGCGTATTGAGCGCGATGGTCGTGCCATGTTTTTCGACATGCCTGAGTCTGCGAGCGACTGGCTGGACACTCTGCCGCACAGAAGCGAGGAACAGGGGGAACATTCGGAAGGTGCCTCTGGAGGCCCTGATCATCAGGAGTAGTACTCGTCGTACTAACTTTTTCGGTTGGTGTTCCTGTTGACTATGACCGGCAAGCCATACTGTAGCAATCTACTGTGAATATCCTTTCTCTAACATGGGGGGTGGCGGGGTGGGACCGCGTGACCTCCTTTCTCCTCTAGGGTCTTCTTGTAGTTTAGTTCATGGGGCGACAGGCACACTGCTGGTTGGGGGGGCTCTTTAGTCTGCTGCAGGGGTGCAGGGTGGGGGGTGGGGTGTGGGTAAGCATGGGCGGAAAATCCGTTTCGCTCGCGGATTTTGCGGATTTTCGGGAAATTCGCAATCCGCGAGATTCGCGAATCTCCCGCAAAATCCGCAAATCCGCGAGCAGCGGATTTTGCTCGCACTGCTCGCACTGTTCGCGTGAGTTCGCGTGAGTTCGCGCCCCGCGAATAAGTGCAAAATTGCAGAAATACGATTTTAGCAAACTGAAAGTAACTACTTACCAGGTTCAAAAGTTCAGGCTCATCATTAGTAGCCATTTCCTGTAGTGCTTGCTGAGGGGCCCCTCCAGAGTTCAGTTGCCAGTTGCAACTATTATGTGACCCTGCTCTGAACCTCAGAATAGTTACACATATGCCACAAAGGTCCTGAATTACAGCTAAGGGAGACAAGCAGGAGCCAGGCTGGCAGTTCAAATCCATTAATCAGCCCCTAATTCATTATTGTCAGTTGGGGCAGGGCAGGTGTTGTAACTAATTTTGCAACAATGAAAGCACTTAGCAAGTGCAAAAGTTCACTAATCAGGAAGCACTAAGGAAGCAGGTGCCAGCTAAAAAAATATTCTGTGACACATTAATCAGCCCCAAATTAATTCAGGTCACTTGAGGCAGGGAAGGTGTGCTTGCGTTGCCACAATAATGTACACTGACTGGACAACCAGAGGGTGCTGTGATGAAACAGAGGGTGGCATGGGTGGGCCAGAGGGTGGCATGAGTAGTCAGAGAGTGGCAGTGGTGACAGAGAGTGGCAGTGATGAAGAAGAGTGTCCCAAACAGGCTGGACACGTAGAAACAACAAGTTCGCGAAACTTGCGACCCGACAGGTAAGTTCGCAATTTGCGACATTGTACAAAACCCTCGCGAACTGGCAGAAACCCGCGCAAACACACAAAAAAAAAAAAATCCGCAAATTCGCGAGAATTCGCGGATTTTGCGGATTGCGAGTTCGCAAATCCGCAAAATTCGCGAACGCGAGATTCGCAAAATTCGCCCATGCTTAGGTGTGGGGGGGTTTCGTTTGTTTTCCTTGTTTCTTCTTTCCCTTTTTAAGGCAATGCAATGTGTGCTCTAATTTGTTCAATGTATCTGTGAGGTCTTCTGGGGTCGGCGGCGCCTCGAGATTTGACGATGGGGGGTAGGAAATTGAAAGTCCTGTGTTGGAATGTCAATGGCTTGGGTGACCGTATCAAGAGAGGGCTGGTATTGCAACTGTTTAGGAGACATATGCCTGATGTTATTTTGTTACAGGAGACGCACTTGGTGGGTAATACGTGTCGTGCGCTCAATAGGAAGGGTTTCAAAATGGTGGCACATGCTGGGTTCTCCTCTGGGTCCCGGGGGGCGGGAATCATGGTGCGCACGTCTCTCCCATTCGAGATTACCTCCACTGTCGTGGACGAGAGGGGGAGGTACGCTGCCGTCACGGGGAGATGGGAGGGGCGGTCCTTGATTCTGGTTTCAGTTTATGTCCCCCCGGGATTGCAAAACAACACTTTTCGGGACCTTGGGAGCGCCATTTTGAATCTGCCTGAGGGGCTGCTTATTGTGGGTGGTGATTTCAACTCAGTTTGCTCCGGGACCTTGGACAGACATCCGCCACGAGATCTACGTAGTTCACAATCTTGGTTGCCCGATTTCCTTGACACCATGGGTCTGATTGATTGCTGGAGACTTATGCACCCCACCCAGAACCAATATTCCTTCCATTCTGGGGCACACAGTAGCCTTTCGAGAATAGACTATGTTCTGACCCTAGCGGCCCATGCGCCGGCGATTTCTGAGGCCCGTTTGTTGGCAAGGGGCATCTCGGACCACTCCCCGGTGTGGGTTTCCTTTGATTTTGACATTGCGGTTACCGAACGGCCTGTGGTGGTCAACCCATGGTATTTTCGGAACCCGAAGACGCGCGGACTCCTGGCCAAGGCCATCGAGCTCTATTTTACTGAGAATACTGGGTCGGTCTCATCTGCTGCCACCTTATGGGAGGCGTTTAAGACGGTTCTGCGAGGTGAGGCCCTCACCCTCATAGCGGACGTCCGTAAGCACAGAGATGCCGACATGGTTCGCATCGAGGCAGAGATTATGGAGCTGGACTCCCGACTGGAGGCGGGCCCTACGCCTGAGTTGCTCCATGCCCTCTCCCTTAAGCAATCGGAATATCGCGATCTTGCCTCTGACGCTGACATCATCATGGGTAGGGAGCAGCAGGGTAGAATTTACGATGTCGGTGACAAGTCGGGCAAACTCCTGGCCTGGCTTGACAAGAAGGAGAGAGCGAGCCGCGTAGTGCCGGAGGTGCTGGGAGACGACGGCCTGATTGTCACTGATCCGAGGGCGATAGTCGAGTCGTTCTCGGACTACTTCCAAGGCATTTACACCTCGATCTCAGATCGGTCCGTGACCGACTCCAGTACTCTCTTGGCAGATATCGATCTCCCGTGCCTGTCGGAGGCAGATCATGACGACTTAGACAGGGACATCTCTGCAGACAAAATTGCACTTGCCATTCGCTCCCTCAGGTCTGGTAAGGCGCCCGGCCCTAACGGTATTCCGGTGGAACTTTATAAAATCAGGCCTGACGTTGTCTCTCTGCCCTTGCGGAACATGTTCTTAGAGGCGCGAGATACAGGCATGCTTCCCCACGACCAGAGGTTGGCCACCATTGTGGTTATCCATAAGGAAGGAAAACCAAGAGATTTGTGCCGATCGTATCGTCCCATCTCTCTGTTGAACGCAGAGCCTAAGATTCTAGCCAAACTGCTTGCCAACCGACTGATTGGCGCGATCGGCGACTTAGTGCACCCGGACCAGTCGGGCTTTATTCCACACCGCAACACTGCCCTTAAACTTCGTAGACTCCACGGAGCCCTGGCTAGGGCCCACACGCTTGAGTAGCCAGCTGTTCTGGCGTCATTGGATGCCACAATGGCCTTTGACTCCCTGGAATGGAACTACCTGTGGGCAGTGTTGGCGAAGCTCAGCTTCGGGCCGGAATTTGTAGGGTGGGTCAAGCTACTGTACGCAAGCCCGCTGGCCAACGTGACGGTCAATGGTCGAGTTTCGGCGTCCTTTGTTCTTCAGAGGGGCACCAGACAGGGCTGTCCTCTGTCTCCCATTCTGTACGCACTTGCACTTGAACCATTGGTGGCATGGATACGTAGCCACCCGGACATGAATGGTATTCGCTGGTCTCCTGAATTCGAGGACCGAGTGTCCTTATATGCAGATGATATCCTTCTGTACCTTACTTCCCCTTGCAAGTCTCTCATCGTGGCCTGTGATGTGCTTCGCGTCTTTGGTCAGTACTCCGGCCTGGTCATCAATTGGTCGAAGTCGCACCTATACGTCCTGAAAGGAGGGACGCCTCGTCTCCCGAGGGACTGTGGCATACAGGTGGTGTGACAGGGATTCAAATACCTGGGGATCTACATCTCCACTGACCCCAAAGCGCGCTATGAGAATAATTTGCTTCCCCCTCTTCTTCATCTCCGACGTGATGTAGAGGGGTGGCGTAAACTTCCTCTTTCCTTGCTTGGGCGTGCGGCGTTATTTAAGATGATGTCCCTGCCTAGATTCCTGTATGCCCTGCAAAACACTCAGGACCCGGTCCCGGCCAGATATTTTGGCGAAATCGAGAGCTTGCAACGTGCCCTGCTCAAAAATTAAAAAAATAAATAAATAAGGAAATGCTGTGAATACGATCTGTTTATCCTCGCTTGTGAATATGCCAGGTAGACTTAGGAGTGTCTCACAAAACAAACCCCATGTTAAAGGCTTTCTATTTGGCCATATGAACTCGGCCTCCCTAGCCGATCCCGCAAGCATCCTTGTTCCCAGCACCCCTGCCAATGCAGTGGAGCCCCAATGGAGCTTTCCCATGAATGCAATCGTAGCTATGGAATGCCCTTTTTCAATAAATCTCAAACTTAACTGAATTACATCTTCTGTCAGTACCCAATCGTCTCTCCTCCTCAGTCCCACTATTCCACTGTCCAAAAACTACCTTCAAGCCTGACTGTAAGCCCTCCTTCTCGACAAGGTTAGTGACTCTAGCACCAGCTGGAGCATTCTCTGTCACCCACTGACCATAACTCCTTGGCATCCTGGCCCTCATTCTGTCCGCCTCCATGGCCAGCCCATTCAATCACCCCCACTGTGAATGAGACAAAGCATCTGCAATGTCATTGTTCTCACCGGGCACATGCCGTATCTAAATGGAATGTAAAATTTGAGACACTTCAACACAAACACCTGCAGCAACTTCAACACCTGTGCATCCCTTGCTGACCGGTGATTAACTTCCAGCCAAATTGTTAATGCGAAATAAAATCTCCATGGGCGCTAACTGTTTTCCCCACAAAGACACCTCCACCACAAGCGGAAAAAAATCCAAGACAGCTATGCTCCATCCCTAACCCTTCCATTCGGCGTACCATTCCTCCGCCACTTTCCTTGCCAGTATACCCCAAATCCCAAGCCTCCCATCCCGTCAGAGTAAATCTTTGCATCCCACTCAAAGTCTGTCATGGCACGCCACGCCATTGAAAGATTATAAAAAGAAGCACCACATTCTCATATCCTCCTTAATCTCTGATGACACTCTAATGTGGTACTTTATCAGGGGCAGGCCAGACAATGACCCCTACTGTCTACCACATTTACTCCTTGATGTCCTCACCCTGCAGGCAAAATCCAAATGCCCCAACAGTACCTGCACCTCTATAAGTGTAACTTAGATTTTGCCAACAAGGCAGCCAACAGCAATTGTATTGTCAATTACTGGACTGTCCTCCCACCCATAGCAATTGTCAAGAGCATATCTTCCGGAACATTTCGAACATTCATGGCAGAATTAGCAAAAATTCCTGGGGCAGAAACCCTTATTAAAATCATAGCCTGCACCTGTCAGCCCACCTCATTCTTTGCCAGTTATCCCCCCTCCTGCCACCCTACACTCTTACCCGGGTGGGGCGACCTTGAATGGGCAGATACACAATAGAAAAACTGATGGCTGTAAAGATTGGACGTGATTTTCAAAGGTGAGAACTTACAACGGGCAAGTGGGTTCGTGCTGCTTAGGGAGGAGACAGTTCGATAGCGCAGAGTATGATGAAAAGGGAGTAGAGACTGGCGCACTAATTAAAGTAAGAAAAAGAGGGACAATTTAGAGCCAAAGCATAAAAGAACGTTAGGCCAAACAGAGAAAATTAGACTTTTTTTTTTTTAAACTTTTTTACCCTAGAACTCAAAATCACCGGACGGTACTACCCGAATTAAAGAGCTGCAAATGTAGAGAAGTAGCACGTAAAGTGAGAGTGGTGCACTTCTATAAAGGAGACAGGCTCTGTCCTCTATATCAGGAGGTAAGGACCCCTTTTTACAGCAAATTGTGTATTCCATGCAAACGTTAGTTTAAGGACGATAAACATTACACTGTCCCTTCAACCATTCTTTTAGTAACTTAAGAGAGACTGCTTTATGCGCCCCATAGAGAGGAGTGGCCGAACAGAATTCTCTCAAACAAGTGACTAATTCTTACCTATGAAGAGCACCATAACTCCAAGTTCTTTTTAAAAAGCTAAGACACTATCCGTTATGGAAAAGATGGGCCAGATTAAGCACAATATAAACCAAGGGACACTAATAATTAAATCCTCTCCCCCTTTGTTGCTTAGAAATGGGAGGTCAAGAATGACTGTACTAAATTGAACAAAAAGCCTGTATTTTCACTGTGGAAATTTATAAAGCCACAAGTTCCAGATGATGCTGTGCAAAGCAGAAACCATAGAGGTAATTTAAAATACTCTCATCCGGAGACTACGCTCTCTTCTCTTTGGTGAGTAAGAGATGTGGTACGTGAGGTAACTAGTATGCATGCAATGTGAGAGATATTGAGAGGTCTGTTGAAACGGGAGATATTAAATTGACACCTGAAAGATAGATGTATTGTAATAAAAAGAAGATTGTTTTATATTTATTTTAAAAGCCACTTGTCAATCATGGTGTACACATTGTCTAATTTGAATACAAATATAAAGATGGTTCGAACAATCAGAGGATTCCCTAGTGGGGGTAATTAATCCTATACTAGAAAGAGAGATGTAACGTAATATGAATAACATTGTGTTAACATCTCTCTATAAACCATTAATTAAACATGCTGTTCACATTTTTGTTATTCTTAGTGCAAAGACAAACATAGTATTAATAAATATGTCTTAAAGGTATAACTTGTTAAAAAAGAATGCTACTATTTCTCCTTTAAAAAAAATCCTTTTTGTGTTCATGTGTTTTCTCTGTATAGATAGATAGTTTTTAAATAAAGATTTAGAAGAGGAATAAATCCCTGATTGTAAGTCCTGAAGAAGGTGGTCTTTTGACCAGTTACAGCAACCACCGAAACACGTCGATGCCCATGTGTTTCTAAATCCATCTACCAGAATATCTGGAAGGAATATTGTGATATTTTTCCATTTTTTCTCTTGTATCATAACATTTGGATCAGTTTATGTAAAGTTCTATATAGGAGTATGCAATTGGGTCTCCTGTACCCTTTCCGTATACAATTTGAAAATTTGGGATTGCATGCCTTTATTAACTTTTTTCCTATAATGTATTATGATATACTCGTGATAAGGAATGTTTGAAAATTGTATTGTTTTTTAACCTGCTTTTTAATAACGTTTCATATATTTGGAGAAATAAATCACTTTTTAAATGGTACATCTCGACTTTGGGGTATATGAGTGTCACCTTATGGGGGGACAGATTGGTTAAAAGTGTCTGTTGAAAGCAGTAGTGCGAACGGTATGAATGTAATTTGAATTTAGTTCTTGCAGAATTGAACCAATGGGAGCTTTACTAAATGACTGTAAAGATTGTCTTACCAAACTTTGATTGGCCGATGGTATGGTGCCAATGGTCTGAGTCTACCTCCCCCCACTGTTCCCTGGGATCCAGGGCCATGAGTGCCCTAAATCATTTTCCTATTGGGCCAAAGCATAAACCCCAACACTGATCTGTGCCTTTCTCATCAATCAATCAATCAACACTTTATTGTTTAAGTTAGTAAAAACCATAACAATGTCATGATAGGAATGAGGGTTGAACGATTTACAAACATAAAAATGATTTAAAATAAAGAAAAAGAGCATGTTACTTGTTTTACCCTAAAAGCTAGAGAAGATATCCTTATCATATTAACAATTAAGAACAAAGCATGATTCTGTATCATAAAATAGTTGACGGAGTTGGAGATTCATCAGATATTGACATTAAAAAGCATTTAGCATTTTAACATTTCCATAGGGTTGCTAGACATTGCTGAATTGGAAGTGTCTGATTCCTTTGGCCATTTGTTTTTTCTTCATAAAGTAATAAAAATGTAAACATTTTACAGGTCAACTAAGGGTCTGTTGTACCGAGTCCTTTGATGATGGGCGATCTGCAAGTTCGAATGCCTCTGTCATTAAACGCCTTTTTAAGACCAATACGCGGTTCGATTTTAAGATGGGGCAGACGCAGATGAGATGAATTAAATCTTGCCATGCTGCACCAAATAAGCTACATGTTTTGACGCCTTTGTACTTCCATGCAGGTTGATAGGCCAAACTTGGTAATACCCCAAATCTAATTAGCATTAACTTTTGTTTCAAGTGGGGCGAATTTGTTGTACTGAGGTATTCTGCCGGTCGAAGTGATGTAAAGGACTGGAGAACCATCCAGGCATGGGATCTTTTGACTAAGGTGTGTTTATTTTCTGATGATGATTGTAACTTACCTGCTTTGTTTGTTAATCGGCGGAAGACTTGGAAGGAGGGGTTCTGCGCCCAAAGTTCAGTTATATTGGTTTCCATAACTTGAGCTTAGATCCTCTTCCTGGGCACGCCACAGGGCATCATTTAAGATATTGGACCGGTTCTGCCAAAGTTTGTACCAGGTTTTAATAGCAGCATATTTTCTCCCTATCTCCTGTTTGAAACGGTCAAATTCCAGTTGGACCTGGGCCGTGGATGCGTTCTGAGGTAGACTAAAGACTTTTTTATAGGTCTTTGTTTGCAGCAAGTCTAGGAGTTTTGCGTCCTTGCCATTTAACACTATGCTTGCATAGGTTACTGTAGGTAGTAGTTTCGCGGCCATCACTGCTGTTAGTGGCTTAAAGGAAGGACCCTGTAGTTTGTTTGCAAGGGTGCATAATGCATAGGTAAGGCTATTTCCTTTTTTTCCAGATATTGTTTCAGAAATTGGAAATTTAATCAATTGTCTATATATACCCAAGGTATTTTTATGTACTCACAACTCCAAGGCTCGTTTCTCCCAGCTTGAATTGAAACTGATGTCGCGGACAATTCGTGATTGACATAGTTTTTGTTTTTGTGATATTAACTTCCAAGGCATTAGTCTTGGCAAACATTAGTGGCTCATTAAGTGCGCTCGGTAGGCCTATTCTAGTTAGACTAAGCAGGACTATGTCGGCTGCATACAAAAGATGCATTATGGGCAGTATAGTCAGGCACAGGGATGTGTATTTGCCTGATCTAATCGTGGTGGGAGATCTGCCATAAATAGATTGAACACAAATGGGGGGCTAATACACAGCCTTGTTCTAATCCAATCTCTGTTTGTATCTTCCTGGACAACTTTGTGCCATTTGCTATTTTCACACGTACCCACGTGCATGTATACAATTGTATTATGGGTCGTAATATTGTTTCCAGGAGACCCAATTTCTGTAATTTACTCCATAACAGATCACGATTCAGACGGTCGAACGCAGCTTTGAAGTCTATGAAACATGGTTGTAATCTTCTTTGCAGGCGTTTACACTTGTCCGCTATTCTGGCAAGGGCTAAGATAGTTGTTGTTATGCCACATCCTTTGCGAAACCCTGTTTGGTTGAATGGAATCAGCCCCTTTATGTTGGACCATTCTACCAAGTCCTCCAGGATTAATGATGCTAAATATTTTGCTTCAACATCAATTAGTGCAATTAGCCTATAGTTTGCCAGGTCCGACCTGTCAATTCCCTTGAAGATCGGGTTGGTGATTGACCCTTTCCAGCTCAGGGCAAGGGTATTTGTTATACCGATTTCATTATAAAAGCCTGTCAACGGTGTAGTCCAATAATCGGGCTCACTCCTGAAGATGGCCTGCGGGATGCCATTTGGGCCACGAGCCCCATTGTTGCGTCCCAGTTTTATTAGTCTGGATATATCTTCTACTGTGTGGTGTTGACTTGCCAGGGCTAGTGGTAGAGCTAGGATGGTACCGAGGTCTTGTGGTCCGGTGGATTTCTCCACTGCGTGTTTAGGCTCCAGAGATTTATTATTGCTGTCCATTTCACTTTTAGTGAATGTTGTGCTGTCTTAAAATGTTTTACTTAAATGTACTACCCATCCGGTCTCTGTTATGGAGGCATTATTTATTACTTCTTTTGGTCTTGTTGTACCATTTACTAGTTCCCAGAACAGCCTGTTGTTTGTCCAGAATATCTCCTGCTGTGCTTTCTGGTTCTTCCAGATTTGCTTTTTATACCTCCTCCTGATATTCTTTCTTTTCTCCCAGGCGTGATTTGGGACTTTCCATGTCTTGTTTTTCCTCACCGCCTTTCTCAGTTCTTTTGTTAGCAAATTGGACTAACTCGAAGTATTTGTGATGGGTTTTTACCTCGTTTTCTGTACATAATTAATTTTAGGTGCTTGAATTAATAATTTATTGGTGAAAGTGAATGATCTTTGTTTCAATTATTCCTTTTGCTAGCAATATTAGTTCTGGCAGCGTTTCTGCTGACCATCGAATACGTTTCAAATTAGTAAACATCACATGCAGATATGGGATCTTATCTCGGAGGCTGAACCTGACCTATGTTTCTTTACTGAAACCTGGTTAAAACCCCACACTGCACCTACTATTACCTTGGGAATACCGGTGGGATACAAAATTATCTGTCAGGACAGACCCATAAAAAAGGGAGGTGGCCTTGCCATCATGCATAAAGACAATATTATGGTCTCCACTCTCGATAAATATTGCTCAGCAGAGATGGAGATGCTGCTTTTTAAAATCAGTACTTCGCCTAAATGTTTTATGAACGGTGCTTTGGTCTACCGACCTCCTGGACCTATGAACAATTTTTCCAACACTTTGATGGAATTATTGGCCCCCCATGTTAGAGGCGAGAAAGACTTTTTATTATTGGGTGATTTTAATATACACGCAGAGCTAAAGGATGAAAAAGAGACCCAGGATTTCCTAAATGATCTCTGTTCATTGGGATTTTTGCTACGTAACAAAGGGCCCACCCATAGGGCCGGACATACTCTGGACCTCATCTTGTCCAGGCTCCCTGGAGTTGAGTGTTCTGCCCCTATTGCAAATCTATGGACGGACCATTTTACTATAGAATTTTATATCCCTGAGATAGGACCAACTCCCAAGAGATCTATTCAGATCCCCATGAAACGGAGACAATGGCACAAGATAACCAATGAACCTTTTAGGGGTGCCTTCTCTATCCAAGATTATGCCGCAACCAATGACATTGATGTGGCGCTAGAGATATATGAAAAGGCAGTAACCATTGCAATTGAGCATATAGCTCCTATGAAAACCTTTAAGACACGCCCGATGAAAAATCAGGAGGTGTGGTTTTCAGAGGACCTGAGATCCATGAAGCGTAGAAAAAGAAAATTAGAGAAAACCTGGCATAGATCTCATTTGGAGTCAGATAAATTGGAGTATCAGAGGGCGCTAAAATTATATCACAAAGCTATTCGAACAGCTTGTAAACATCATATTACCTCACAGTTAGAGGCGGTAGGAAATGCGCCGAGGATGCTCTACCAAATACTGAACTCCTTCCTGAAGCCGGCAGCATGTGAGAGTGTTGACACTTCATCTCAACAACTTTGTAATGATATTTCTTGCTTCTTTATGAACAAGATTGAAACCATTTATGAGAAGATTCATGCCTCTATTGCTTCCATTGGACATGTTACTCTTCCCACTGTTGTCCCAGCGAGTGAAAAAATCATCGCTTCCACTCTGTCGAACTTTTCTAACATCACCTTGGCTGAAGTGGAGGGACTCATTACAACTATAAAGAGTGGGAGTCCTATGGATCAGCTTCTACCGAGAGTGATGGTTTCAGTGAGGAGCATATTAGCACCAGAAATACAAAGTTTGGTCAACCTCTCCTTGGACACAGGCCGTGTCCCACTAGAGTGGAAGAGAGCCCAAGTGCGACCCATCCGCAAGAACACCGCCACTGCATGGGCTGACATGACCAATCTGAGACCCATTTCCCTTTTACCATTCATGGGAAAGCTCATAGAAAAGCACGTCAATAAGCACTTGTCTAATCACCTGGAACATACTGGTGCCCTAGATCCATCTCAGTCGGGCTTTAGACCAAAATACAGCACGGAAACAGCATTGCTGTTGATTACCGATGATCTACGCATGCTCCAGGACAAAGGAACATCAGCTGTCCTGGTGCTGCTAGATTTATCGGCAGCTTTTGATACCATCTCACATGAGATTTTGGTCGAGCGTCTGACTGGGAGTGGACTAGAGGGCATGGCACTGGCTTGGCTAAAGAGTTTTCTTTCCGATCGGACCCAATGTGTCACCATGGGTGATTTCCGATCCGAGGAGACCAGGATTACTAAGGGGGTGCCACAGGGCTCCTGTTTGAGCCCTACATTACTCAACATCTATGAGGCCCCCCTGGTCAATATCCTGAGAGCCTTTGGTTTTTGCCCAGTGTCATATGCTGACGATACCCAGCTGCTCTTTCCCTTTGACCATCTTACTCCAGAGGTATTACATTCTTTCTCTGAGGGGATGAGAGCAGTTTCTCAGTGGATGTCTTTGAATATGTTGCAGTGCAATGTTTCAAAGACAGAGGTTATGCTTTTCGGTGAGGCTAAGATCTGCTGGGCTCCTGACTGGTGGCCTTTAGATCTAGGCCCAGTCCCTGAGCCTAAGCAGATAGTCAAAAACCTGGAACAAGAACTCAGCTTGAAGCAGCATGTTACCAACATTGCTGGATCTTGCTTTCGGACTATTGGATTGCTGCGCAGAGTTTTTCCATTGCTTCCAGACACCATCAGAAAGCCCCTGGTCCAGGCGTTGGTCATCAGCCGTCTCGACTATTGTAATGGTCTCTTGCTGTCAGCTAATGAGGAGGATCTGGATAGGTTACAGGTTGTGCAGAACACCGCAGCCAGGCTGGTTCTAAATGCCCCTCCAAGAACACCTTCAAAACCTCTTCTTGCCAGGCTTTATTGGCTTTCCATCCATCAGAGAGTTGTTTTTAAGATCTGTTGTACGGTCCACAAAGGACTTCATGGCTTGGGCCCCTCCTATCTGGCAGACAAGTTTGTGCCGTATGTTCCTTCTCGTGCTCTACGGTCCAGTGACCAAATGCTGCTCACGATTCCTAGGATCAAGAAGGTTAGGCAAGGGGGTAAGGCTCTGTCTGTGAGGGGACCGAGGATTTGGAACGGTCTCCCTCTCCAGCTTAGGCAGCTTGAAAATCATCTGGCCTTCAGAAAAAAGCTGAAGACGTTCTTGTTCCAGGTCTAACCACACAGTTTAAGAACTAGATTGGAGCCATGGAATTCGATCTCCTGCAGGTTCAGCGGTCAGATAGCGCGGAGATACTCCCTCGGGAGTTTATTCTAGCGCTCTATAAACCCGCAAAATAAATAAATAAATAAATAAATAAATTGTGGTCAGTTGATCCATCTCAATGCGAGCTGGCCGATGTTTTCGGTGGCTTGTTTTTAATTCAAAGTACCTGATATGAATGGTCACTTCGGGTTGAGTACTTGATAGTATATTTTCCCACACAGGAAAGTAATAGAAGCGTTAGGATTATATAGTCTAATATTGACTGAGTGTGAGCGCCCTGATAACTCCTTCATGGAGGCGTGTCATATTTTGTTCTGCGATTTAATACTCGCAAGCCGAGATGTTCCAAGGCTAAAACCAGATTTTGCCTCTCTTATCATGTCCATGTATATAAAATGCGCCACACACCTCTCCTGTCATTTCTCACAGTAGATCCTGGCATGAATTTAAAATGCAGCAGTCCAGTTCTCTATTGTCAAAGGACCTTAGTGCACTTAGCTAACACATACTCTTCTTCCTTGGAGCCCTCCTTAGCCCTCAACTACCTATGTAGCAATTTTCATTCATAAATACTTTATTTCAGCATACATGTCATAAAGGTTTTTGCATCTTTATTATCCATACAATAATAAAACACATGGCAATTACATTATAAGAGCTTGTATCATGGTTAAGGCTTTTTGGAAGAACACAGCTTTAAGAACATGTCCTTGGAGCAAAAAGGCACAAAGCCATCTAAAACATTGAGGTGCAAAAGTGTACAGTTATTAGACATGTAATAAAAAAAACAAATCCAGACATCTGCACTTGTCTCTTTGTGGCCTGCTTGTACCCTGGAATTTGGCAACAGTGCACACGACAAGGATAGCAACATGCATCCTAGATAATTAATATACATTTGTTAAGAATGCATCCTAAGAATTATTAAGCACTGGGCTGACTAAAAAGATAAAATACAAGATGTACAGTTAGTAGACATATATTTAAATTGGCACACTCCCGACTTCTGAAATTTTCTCCTGATGCCACAAATATGTCTGAGGAATTTGGCAACAGCATAGGAGAACAGAGGTCTAGCATCAGAGCTTAAAATGTGCAGGGCTTCTAGATGATTGCAAGTTCCCAGATGCTTGCATTTAGGTTTTAGCCAATTTGCCTTTGGAAGTGCACATGCTGGGCTAGCAAACATTATGTGGGCAAGAGCCTAAGCAAGTCTGAAATGTTGATGGATTACTTTGCCATCTATCTGTGAATACATTCAGGGTGAGTGTACCATACCTAAACTGGATGTAAAGTTTCCTATCGTTTGGTACTTGTATAATGTTGAGTTAACTCTCCAAAGAACTATTCAGTTTGTAATTCATAAATTCAGATGTTAACTCCCTCGAGATATGTTACTAAGTTCAGCTTGTGCTACTCAATCCCAATACCATGATTTTACGTAGCCTTTTGAGGGAAGTGATAAGAGGTCAGTATTTTCCCAATTTCCCTGTGTGCCAATGTCATAAAATAGTCTCCTCATATTGTTCAACCAACTTCTTCTGTTAAATGTATCCAGGCAGTTGACTTGAGTCATGAGAGCATGAGTATATGGGAGCAGTTCGGGAGCAGACCTAATTCTCATCCAAAATTACACTTGACGGAGCTTGGCTTTGTCAGCAATAGATTGCCTGCCCATGTCCAAGGGGATGAAGTGGGGCACTCTGTGGCAGTGACACCAAACTCCTCCAAAATGTATGCTCAGATCTGGAGAGTTCTTCCATTCTGTCAAATCCCCACAATTCAGCCCCGTAAAGGGCAGAGCACACAGCTTTTGAATCATAGATCTTCAAAACAGCAGCAACCAGTTTGCTAATTGATGTAATTATTTCTTCCCGAAGGCCCCAACTATCAGCTTGTGCTTCAAAATCATCTTGTAAAAACCACAGTTGACGGACAGAATGCAGAACAATGTCATACATTCACCCCAGTACAGAGATCTGGGCCTAAATCCATCGTTTTTTTGCACTCCACACCACCCCAGTTCAGACATGGCCATATGCAAATCAGCATTGACCCTGTGCCTCATGGGAACAGTCCAGCCTGAACTGCCAAGCCATGTTTTTCATGGACCGGAATCAAGCATCCCAGGACCGGTTTCTGGCTATCAGCCGTCTTCAGCCAGGATAGCTTGACTCCAGTGGTGTGGAGAGCATGGGACTCACGTCTTAGCATACCCATCCCATTCGGGGTGACACATGCAAAAACCACAGTTGATGGACAGAATGCAGAACAATGTCATACATTCACCCCAGGACAGAGATCTGGGCCTACATCCATCGTTTTTTTGCACTCCACACCACTCCAGTTCAGACATGGCCATATGCAAATCAGCCTTGACCCTGTGCCTCTTGGGAACAGTCCAGCCCGAACTGCCAAGCCATGTCTTTCCTGGACCGGAATCAAGCATCCTAGGACCGGTTTCTGGCTATCACCCGTCTTCAGCCTGGATAGCTTGACTCCAGTGGTGTGGAGAGCATGGGACTCACGTCTGAGCATACCCATTCCACTCGGGGTGACAAATGCAAAAACCACAGTTGATGGACAGAATGCAGAACAATGTCATACATTCACCCCAGTACAGAGATCGGGGCCTAAATCCATCGTTTTTTTCGCACTCCACACCACCCCTGTTTAGACATGGCCATATGCAAATCAGCCTTGACCCTGTGCCTCATGGGAACAGTCCAGTCTGAACTAACAAGCCATGTCTTTCCTGGACCGGAAACAAGCATCTTAGGACCGGTTTCTGGCTATCAGCCGTCTTCAGCCAGGATAGCTTGACTCCAGTGGTGTGGAGAGCATGGTAACATGCGGTTTCCAGGACATGCTTTCAGATAGTATTATGGCTAGATAAGCAAAGGCACTAACCCTCTCAAGCGGGACGCCACCGAGGGTAGGTGTACTCCTATAGGATATTCCAAAAAGATAGAGGGAGCGACTCAATTCAGCAAAAGAATCAAAAGGTTCACAGATGTGGATTCCCAAAAGTGTTCTTTTATTTGATTGTGTTTCAACAGAGATGATGGCGACCAATCAGTAGTACATCTTCATTGTTTATAAGTCAATATACATGTTTAAACAGCTGACACATTTTGTCCAAACATGGACATCATCAGGGCTGTTAATACCAAAAAATAAAAAAGTAAAAATTAATATTCTGTGTATACATCAACAACATTAAAAATGCATAAACAGTAACAATTTCACTTCAATAGTCAGTCTATGATACATCGTGAGACACCTGCCTATATAACAAACTACAAAAATGAGAAAGATCATGATAGTAATGAACGCTCAATCACCCTCCCTAGAACTCATCTCAGGATAAGAAAAAATGATGAATGGTGGTCCGCGTACCTCTTAATTATATGCTCTTTACATAAGCGAGATCCTGTTTCGGCATTCGTAAAATCCAACAGCAGTACAACCTGATTGGAAATCATTAGCAAGCATAATACATAATATTAATAACAATCATGGTATGAATGTATATCCTGAAATTAGATACTGGACACAACACATTGTCAAAGTTGATATAGTGAATCAACCTAATATCACATGCTAGTTTGTTCATTCATAAATTTCATTGCCTTGTCCCCAGATTCCTCTACTGTTGCTCTGACATAACCCCTTCCTATTCTTACCCTTCCAGCTGTTGCCTGCAGACTCAATGGTAGGTTCCCCTGACAAATATCCCCTTACCCTCATGCCACGATAACCAAGGGATCTTCGGGCATCCATTGTTCCCCTCCAGACCCCCTCGCCCTCCCAGACACAGCTCAAGAATTAGCCCCCCGCCATGGCTGGGTTTATGGCAGTGCGACAGGTGCATACGCACTGGGCACTGACCTGTGGAAGAGGGGCTGACCTCAGGGGGGTGCGCTGTGTTTAGCAATAACTTATGAATAGAGAGCTGAGGGGCACTTCTGCCCGGGGGTAGTGAGAGAATCCGAGGAGGCGGCCATGGGATGTGGGGCACCAAAAATGATAGCGGCACTGGTTGCCACTAGCGCTAATGCTGGTCCTGGCCCCAGCCCCTCCCTCCAATGTGCTGGCCTAATTTTGGCCCTCTTGTTCCTCACTTGAGTAGGAAGTCTCCACGGCTATCACTCTTTTAACTGGGCCTCCACCCTTTTTTCAGACCTTGCCTGTCCAAACTACCACAGTCCTGAGGCTGCGCAAACACTCCTGTGCGCCGCAAGCACCAGTACATAGGGCCGTCTGGGCTCAGACCCACCCAGAGGCACACCCCAGCACTCTCGGGGCCACTCTTCGAAGGCAATACCTGCCCCTTTCCCTTACTTCAGCCCCCTGGGCAGCAGGGGTTGGGTGCAGTGAAGACCATGCATTTACTGCTGTTGCGGCTCCTGCTAATGCTCTATGCTTAGGAAGGTCTCTAACTGCCACATCGGGTGCCACGATGCACCTTACCCCCACCTGGAGCTGCAGCAAATGCTCCACTTACTGCCCTGATAACATTACTCCCCGATTAGGATAAATACAAACTACCTAAGCCTACACCATGGGCATCCGCAGATATTTTTCCAGGGGGGGGGCCCTAACCTGGCAAATGAAGGTGCGTGGCTAATGTTAATCAATAGGGGCAGGGCTAAAATGGCAGACATCAGGATCGGGTAATGCTCAGGCCAAGCTGAGAAAAAAAAGTGGTGAATTCTGCATGTGAAACTGGACAACAATTACAGCACACATGAACCCTAAAATGACCCCCCCTGGCCCCTTAAAACTCATACATTCCCTGATCCCTAAAATTAGCCCCCCGGCACTCCAAAACCCATAACCCATACACGCCCTGACCCCTAAAATTGTCCCCCTGGCACCCTAAAACCCATACCTGCCCTGAACCCTAAAATGTACCCCCCTTGCACCCCAAAACCCATACCCACCCTGAACCCTAAAATTACCCCCTGGTACCCCAAAACCCATACCTACCATGAACCCTAAAATTATCCCCCTGGCACCCCAAAACCCATACCCGCACTGAATCCCAAAATTACCCCTCTGGCCCCTTAAAACCCATACCCACCATGAACCCTAAAATTATCCCCCTAGCACCCCAAAACCCATACACACCCTGAACCCTAAAATTAACCCTGACCCCCCCAAAACTCATACCTGCCCTGAAACCTAAAATTACCCCTGGCACCCCAAAACCCATACCCACCCTGATCCCTAACATTACCCCCCTGGCACCCATACCAGCCCTGAACCCTAAAATCAACCCCGGCACCCTAAAATCCATACCCAACCTGAACCCTAAAATTACATCCTGGCCCGCCAAACCCATTACCACCCGGAACCCTAAAATTACCCCCTGGCACCCAAACCCATACCCACCCAAAACCCTAAAATTACCCCCTGCCACTCCAAAACCCATACCCACCCTGAACCCTAAAATTACCCCCCTGGCCCCTTAAACCCCATACATTCTCTGAACCTTGAAATTACCCCCTGGCACCCCAAAACCCATACCCACCCTGAACCCTAAAATCACCCCTTGGCACCTCAAAACCCATACCCACCCTGAACCATAAAATTACCCCTGGCACCCCAAAACCCATACCCACCCTGAACCCTAAAATTACCCCTGGCATCCCAAAACCCATACCCACCCTGAACCCGAAGATTACCCCTGGCACCCCATAACCCATATCCACCCTGAACCCAAAAATTACCCCTGGCACCCCAAAACCCATATCCACCCTGAACCCTAAAATTACCCCTGGCACCCTAAAACCCATTACCACCCTGAACTCTGAAATTACCCCTTGGCACCCCAAAACCCATACCCACCCTGAACCATAAAATGACCCCTGGCACCCCAAACCCATACCCACCCTAAACCCTAAAAGTACCCCTGGCACCCCAAAACCCATATCCACCCTGAACCCTAATTTTACCCCTGGCACCCCAAAACCCAAACCCTCCCGAATCCTAAAATTAGCCCTGGCACACCAAAACTCCTTCCCACCCTGAACCCTAAAATTACCCCCTGGCACCCCAAAACCCATACCCACCCTGAACTCTAAAATTACCCCCTGGCACCCTAAATCCCATACCCACCCTGAACCCTAAAATTACCCCTGGTATCCCAAAACCAATATCCACCCTAAACCCTAACATTACCCCTGGCACCCAAAAACCAATGCCCACCCTGATTCCTAAAAATAGCCCCTGGCACCCCATTACCCATACCAGCCCTAAAACCTAAAATTACTCCTGGCACCCCAAAACGCATACCCACCCTGAACCTTAAAATTAACCCTGTCACCCCAAAACCTATACCCACCCTGAACCATAAAATTACCCTGGCACCCCGAAACCCATATCCACCCCGGACCCTAAAATGACCCCTGGAACCCCAAAAGCTATATCCACCTTGAACTTTAACATTACTCCTGTCACCCAAAAACCCATACCTACCCTGAACCATAACATTTCCCCTGGCACCCCAAAACCCATACCCATCCTGAACCCTAAAATTATCCCTGCCTCCCCAAAACCCATACCCACCCTGAAACTTCAAATTACCCCACTGGCACCCCAAAAGCTGAACGCTACGGGGCAGATTTACAAGCCCCTTTTGCCACTTTTGCGTCACTTTTAACATTGGAAAAGTGATGCAAAAGTGGCCTAAGGGGCTTGTAACTCTGCCCCTACAAGCTTACACTACATGTGCATATTTGGAGGGGACTGTCCTCCTTGACGTTTCCGTGCATGTAAGTCTAGAACACCTTTCACTTAGAGTAAGCTAGAAATGCAGACAGTAGGTAATGCTGGTGATGCTGTAAAATGCATTAAAGATACTGGAACTTACTTAAAAACTGCTGCCTGCTCTTGTGATACTACTCGATAGAGTCGGGCTGATCAGCAGCAATGTTGTCCTGGCATCCAGCCCCTCCCGAAGGTCTCAATGTGTAGATAGGTGTGGGTCAAATGTCTCCTGGTTTCTTCTTGCCTGGGCCTCCTCTGCTCCTTCGTTGGTGCCCTTGGATGCAAAAAGAGACAGATACATGGCCCTGTTCACCATTCATCTGGTGAGCAGCGCCTTGGATGTGTATTCCATACAAGTGCACAGACAGCAGGGGGAAAGGGATGGCAATGCAAGTGATGCTATTCCTTTGTGAAGTAATTCCTGCAGGCGTCATACATAGAGCAGGGTTTGCTGTCTGTGCACTTGTATGGAATACACATCCATACAAGTGCACAGACAGTAAACCCTGGGCTAGGGGGCCAGCAGGATTCCTTTACAAAGGAAAAGCGTCACCTGCACTGACCATCCCTTTCCACCTGCTGTGCATATCTCCCCACTCCCACCCCATGAAGAGGCAGCTAGAACTGATGATTTGTCATTCTGAGGGGTGCGAATGTTATAAGAATGTGTGTGCCCGGCTGAGACAGCTTCCCGGGCACACACACAGCCGCATTCCAGTACTTCACACAGGTCTTTAAAATACCATTTAATTGGTAATTAGGCTTTGTTGTGTTTTCACCCCATTTAGAGCCCCTGCATCTCCACTCTGCATATGGCTTTGACTGGATGAATTAGCCCCCCCGAACTTTTTACAAGCCCCCCCGACCCATTCCCCCGAAATCTACTTTGACAGACTCGCAGAAAGCAAATGCTGCTACCTTTCCACAGCGTCTGAAGGTTTTTTTTCCTGGAAGTTGGGTCTGAAGTTTTTTTTTCCTGGAAGTTAGGTCGACGCGCTGGTCGGGTTCTTTTCCCAGCCAACAGCAGTAGCCTCTTCCTTCATGTGGTGGTGATGAGTGGGTTGCAGGGCGCCTGCACTTGTTGCCTCTGTCTTCGGTAGCCCCCTGCTTCCATCTGAACGCCGATGATCACCGCCCCCCCCCCCTCGAACCACCAGCACCTGGAGGGGTCGCCGTGATGTCCTGCCTGAGGACGAGTAACAAATGAAGGAGGCCCCCTTAACTGTCAGTTCTGGGACAGGGGAGGATAAGTAGTCAAGCAAGGAAGTCCCACAGTTGGCCCAGATTGGGTGGTATGACCTTATAAATGCCCAAACTTGTATTTTTACAAATACCAATCACACATTATCATATACAAAATCTAATCTTAGGTATATTAGCTAATGGAGCGGCCAGCATTTAGACACAAGAAAATCAGAATATTTTTAGTGCTCTTACAATCTTTCAGTATTAATCAAATTCTAAGAAGGACAGGACGTGTAGGTTTAGAAAAATATAACAATGTATATTTATTTCAAAAGTCATTCGCAAAACACAAATGGGTAAAAACAATTTATACAATAGCAAGTTTAAAAACAGAATAAAAATACAATAGTTTGTACTTCAAGGCAAAAAATCCATTCATGAGAAATATAAACACAACATTTTATTACAAGAACAGGGGTCGACGCGGCGTTTCGGTTTTTGGAGAGACGATTAAAAACCTTCTTCAGGACCAAGTTCTAGAAAGAAACATATAATTACTTTTTTGCGTGTGACAAGTATCGGGTATATATACAAAGCATTTTCTCTACTTTTTTGTCCTAAAACACCTCCTGACTGTTATAGAGACAGAGCACTTTGTTTTTATTCATAGTTGGCCGTGACCTGTTTTACAAAACTAAGCAAACATATTGGTATTTGTAAAAAACTGGTTGATTCCAGGACGGGGCATGTCACTAGTGGGTATAAGAGATAGGGATAATAATATCTCTCCAACAAAGTTAACAATGGTTACATGAAGAAATTCAAAT
Source organism: Lissotriton vulgaris (assembly GCF_964263255.1). Lineage (NCBI taxonomy): Eukaryota > Metazoa > Chordata > Amphibia > Caudata > Salamandridae > Lissotriton > Lissotriton vulgaris. The sequence continues at coordinate 907,205,311 of NC_141695.1, forward strand.
GATTCCAATATGTCATAATGTTCTCAACTCTCATTGTTGATTATTCACCTGGTTGTGGGGGGCTCATGTCTCTTACCCAAGATAAATATATGGTGAGGTTGGATTACCTTAATTATATAAAGCTCTCGTCCCGATTGATCCGGGGAGACTGTCTTCCCAAGTATATTCTATTGGGTTTCAACAGGACTGTATGCTGCTAGGTCTGCTCATGATTATAAATCCTATAGGAGAATGAAGTTGAAAAAAGCTTTCGTTAGACTAGGCAACCTAAATAGGATAAAGGGCTTGGTGATAAGTTATAGCTACCTTATAATTTCTTTTAAGGAAGTTGACGTGGTAGAAGTAGGAGCCACCAATATATGTATTTCAAAGAGCTGAAAAATAGTGAGATGTATTCAATCTCTATTTTTACGGGTTAACTCAGTGTTCTGAACACGGAGGGGGGCTATGTTGTATTCATATCGTGTATGACTTACCCAGATATTTAATTCCTGGCTCCTCAAGTGAGTATCGCCTTTTCCATATGGCGCTGTATTTATAAGCGCTGCCTTATATAAATGCGCTGCTCCTTACACTGTGAAGTGAACAAGAGGGATGAGTAGTTTATAAATTACTACTGACATTTTACTTGTTATACTACAGTTATGTCTTTTTGTTGTTTGCAGCACCTGCACGTTTTGACTGTTGTGTTAATTTGATGGTAGCTACAGCTGTATCGATACTATCAGCGAGTCTATTGTTGGTTAGTGCAATTATTATAAAGCCCTAAACGTTTTAAAAGCCTGTGCTAGTTTATTTAGCCATTGGGCGAGCGAGCGGGCGAGCTTTTTCTTGTAGTAGCACCGCAGTGCCCAGTCTGTCACTCAAGGCATGATAGGTTAGAACAAAGGGGTTCGTTATCTCGTCAACCCGCCCTTCCTGTATACTTAGCAAGGGTGCCGGTAGCTGCCGAATGGATACACTGTGTCCTTGCATATTTTAACTAGTGCAGGTTGGCTCAAGTGACGGGAATAGCAAGGGGATCGCGGCGGTTCCTGCTTCGTTTATCGAAAGCGGCGCGGTCAAAAAGGGCTTACCTGTATTTCGTAATCCGGCCTCCCTGCTCCTACTTCGACGGTCCTTCCGGGATCTGTGATAAAGTAATGTGTAAGAGAAGGGGCCGTCGGTGTAGCTCTTATACACCAGCGTCTATCATTGGGCGGCAAGAACCTGTCGTTTGATTGGCACTCGGGTGACCACGTGTCCGCGTGCTTTATTTACCTTTTGCCGTTTTTTTATTATTTTGTTTTATCGAGCTCCTATGTTATTTGCTGATGGTTAAAACTGCTCATTCACCTATGCCAAATACACACACACCCATAAAGGTTTTCTAGCAAATTAAAAACGTTTAGTATATGTGCTTCGGTGTTAATTGTGAAAAGAGTGCAACGACTTTATTTCAACTCTGCACACCATATATATATCAACAATTGCGGTGTGGGGGACGACATATGAAAGAGGGGGGAGATATCTAAAAATGAAGACTGGGCTTTATTATTACGACCTAATGGTGGAATTTAGGTGTATATAAATGTATATTAGGGAAAGCTACACGTTGGTGTGCAGGTGTTACAGACCCCATGTTGCTCTTGGTCATATATAAAGATACTCTTACGGCCCACTAGCGAAGTATTTAAGTATGTTGTTGGCGACTACTGATGGAGGCTGTTGGTTAGTTTGGTACCCATCTACCCTTATTTGTTCAGACTATCCTCTCCCAGTCTTCCCTGCTGTTCAGACCGATACGGACACTATTACATCTGGACATGTAAAATTGTTCACGTCTTTTTCTTTTCTGTGTCAAGTTGCCACCTCTAGTATTGAGAGTTACGTGTTCGACACAGCACCACCGCAGGTCGGTGAGTTTATGTTTGGCAGTTTTCCAGTGCTCAGTGAGAGGAGCCCCTATTTTATTGGTACGCAGGGCCGACCTATGTTCATTAAGTCTGACCCTTACTTCTCTAGAGGTTTCTCCTATGTAAATCAAGTTACATGGACAGGTGATGAGGTATATTACACTTTTTGTGCGACAGTTCATGAAACTTGTAGGCTTGATAACGGAATCTTTGATCGTAATTATGTTACCGCGAATGATGTCTTTGCAGTTATTACACCCTGAGCAGGGAAATGTCCCTGTAGGTAGGGGTGCGTTGTTGATACAAGGTTGGCATGCAGTATTATTTTCCCTGTATGTGTGAACTAAGCTGTTTTTGATTGTATGGTTTCTCCTATAAGAAAAACGAGGTTTAGGCAGTGTGTTGTGTTGTTTGTCCGTGATAAGGTGCCAGTTCCTATTGATAATGTTCTTCAGTTTGTTGCTTATTACATTATAGTTAGTAACAAAAGCAATTGGTTGAGGTGTATCTTCTTCCTGTTTCTTTGATAGGAACAGATTGTCGCGGTTGTAGTATTTGGCACGCTTATATGATTGCCTTATCAATCTGCCTGAGGACGAGCCACGGTGCCAGGCCTCCCACTGGGGTTCATTTGTGTACCTGGGCATGCTCCGGGGGGCAAGGAGGGGTGCTCGGGGGGGGCAAGTGCCCCTCCTTGCCCCCCTTGCAGACGCCCATGGCCTACACTGAAATGCTAATACAAAGTCCACAACTCGACCAAAAACGCAAAAAGAAATGCTCTGGGCCCGCTACCAGCCACTGTGTCACCGCTTAATAATATGGTGGCTGGTAGTATAAAATGACCACTTTTAAACCGTTTGGACTACAATATAGCCCAAAATCAGCCCAAACCAAGCAGTCATTGGACTGCTCCATGGATAGGGGGGGGGGGGCAGACCTCCCTGTGGTTGGCTGCTTCGCAAGAAGACCTCATTCTTGCGGCAGGTGGGCTGTTCATCTATTGGTACAACACCACCCCAGAGTGTGTCTCCTCCCTCATCCCCTCTTCCGAAAGGCAATATGCAGCTGTGAAGGGGGCCCATCTCCCACCTAATTCTCCATTCCCAGCTGAGCTTTCGCAAGATTTTCAAGGCAGAGCAGCTCCTGAGAGGTCTAAGGGGGGAACCCCAGTATCATAACACTCCCGGGCCACCATGCACCTTGGGGTCCTCTGTTGTGCCACTGCCACGAAGGCTGGGAGCAACAGAGACTTGAGAAGGTTAGAGGAAGATCATCCCACTTAAGGGACAAATTTCCCCGCGGTCAGACTGATTGACTAGTTTTGTTATGTAGCTCTTAATTTGTCATCATCAAGTTTCAAACAAAGAACACCGACTCAAGCACATGTAGAACTCATGGTCATGGTCGCAGAAGGTATGATACTTCGGTACTGGGTTTTGTGCATTATTATGCATTTATTGTACTTGTCTCTAGCTCAAACATTTCAAACGTTACTCAAAGTGTACCATACCACATGTGTTGGTGCACAGGGGAGGCACTTTCCTATCATATGTTACTTGGAGAATCCGTATTCTTCAGGCAAGGTTGGCTTTATTGAAGTTCTTTCACCAAATACCAAAATAATAATAAAATGAATCTGCAGTCTACCAGTCATTTCTGCCAACGAATGCCACAAGAATGACAAATGGCTGAAACCCATTAGAATGTTTTATTTGGATGGCAAATATAGAATATGTAACAACAAGGGGTGGTGATGGACAGAGTTTCTGAATTAAGCAGAATACTCTCACCCAGTCAAGAGATCAGGGCTAGATCCAACACCGTTTTTAGCTCACTGCACCATCCCAGCTCAGAACCTGGCTATATGCAAATTAGTCTGTTCCTGTCCCAGTGCATGATGGGAACAGGGCAAACCAAACTACTAAGCCAATTCTTACACTGGGAAGGAAACAAGCTTCCGGGGACCTGTTTCTGGCATTTCAGCCGTCGTCGGCCCGGCTTGCTTGAATCCTGATGGTGCAATGAGCAAAGGACTCACATCTGAGTATACCCTTCCACGCTTAGGGTGGACAAAATATTTAACAACAAGGGGTGGTGATGGACAGAGTTTCTGAATTAAGCAGAATACTCTCACCCAGTCAAGAGATCAGGGCTAGATCCAACACCGTTTTTTAGCTCACTGCACCATCCCAGCTCAGAACCTGGCTATATGCAAATTAGTCTGTTCCTGTCCCAGTGCATGATGGGAACAGGGCAAACCAAACTACCAAGCCAATTCTTACACTGGGAAGGAAACAAGCTTCCGGGGACCGGTTTCTGGCATTTCAGCCGTCGTCGCACCATCAGGATTCAAGCAAGCCGGGCCGAAGACGGCTGAAATGCCAGAAACCGGTCTCCGGTAGCTTGTCTCCTTTCTGGTGAAGAATTGGCTTGGTAGTTTAGTCTGCCCTGTTCCCATGATGCACTGGGCTAGGGACAGACTGATTTGCATATAGCCAGGTTCTGAACTGGGATGGTGCAGTGAGATAAATAACGGTGATGGATCAAGCCCTGATCTTTGGACTGGGTAAGAGTGGTCTGCTTAATTCAGACACTCTGTTCATCACCACCCCCATTTCTGAATCGAATATAGAATATGAGCATTGCACAGGCTCCATTTGATTCTTATTTTCATGGGAACCCCCTCTAACTAAATCAATATTCATTTAGTGGGTTAGTGCACAGGTGGTAAGGTAGTAGGACGCTCACATTTTCTGGGTTCTGATTTACCAGAAATGGTATTCTTTTGTACACACCATGATGAATATGCAGGTTCTATTCTGTCCTATGAGACGATTTCCTATATAAACCCTTGAATTTGTAGGTGTGCCAAAGACCTTTCTGATGCTACTAGGAATGTTGTCTGATATCTTATTGATTTTGCTGCCCATTTTGTACCTTGAATCATTTTTTCCTTTTCCTGTTATTCTGTAATACCCTATTACTGAGAGCCTTAATAGCAGTAACTTGATGCATCTGCACTTACAACTTTATGTTTTGTACTCATTGAATGTTTGTATTATCCTTTAAAAAATATTCCAATTCTGTCCTAGAACTCACTTATTGAGTCTGCCCATACTCAATTGACTGTATTGTTGTTATATTGCGTGGGCCTTGTTTTGGGACACATCGCCTTGTGAAATCGAGGTTTTACACCATCCTGACCTATCCACCTTTGAGTGTATTGTTTAAGGGTCTTTTTTGGGTGTAAGAATTTAGGGGTGTCCTGCGTCCATAAAAATTTGCTGAAACAGCATGTTGTTTCAGCGATGTACTGGGCCATCCTATCAACCAATCAGACTAGGGTACCGTATTAAGTCAGTTATGGGCAGAATAGATGTTACTGTCTATGAATCGCGTTTGAGCATCAGACTAATTGCAACTAGAGGTGGGTGAGCCGTGAAAGCCCGAACCAGGCTGGAGCCTGAAGCCTGGCTCTGGCTTAGCTCAAGGTCCCCTCGGAACCTCAGGCCAAGCTTTCATGTGGCTTCTGCCTGCTACCCTTACTCTACCTTCATGCACAAAGAGGTAAAAACAAAGCGTTAACATTTGAGTTAAGAAGGAGAGACAAATAGATACCCATTTAGTGGCTGATTTGCACAAAGTGAAACCAGAAAACCTGGATTAATCATGGGTTCACCGCTTAACCAAATTGTGTGATTTTAGGTAAATATTTTACTGATCCTCCTTTTTCTTCACCATCGCATGTGAAACCACTTTCATATACCCGAGTTCAGAATACCCGCTATACAAAAACCTTTTGTGTCTGATTTAATAGAATACAATGTTGCCCTGACTATAAAAATCTGGGTCATATACAGGGTTCACTTCACAACTGCTTTGCCTCTTAGTTCACTCATGGCACTGTCGCTGTGGGGGGCAGGAATTATTCTAAGTTCATGTTTAAAAGCTATCATAGTGCAATGATGTAATGTGACAATATGTTAGTGTCAAAGCTTCCGTATGTTAAAGATATATCCTATGAATTTTTAAAGAGACATTATCATATTTTATGTGCTGTTTTCTGTATGATTGTCATGGCAAACATTTCCAGGGCTTAGTTCGTGCATGTACTTTAAGAGCCAAGCCAGGCCATTGGCTCAGCTCTGGCTCAGCTCTCCCTGTTTCATTTCAATAAACTTTATTCGGAAACATGTAAATCATGTCCATAAAAGTACATACATACAATAAAACATGTTAAAAATATTCGAGACAATCGCAATCCGCTGAGAAAGAAAATACAGTATGGTACATATAATAAATCAAGTAACGCATTTAAAAAGATTTTTCAATGAATAAAAATGTTATATAAAAAGTTTATATTTTTAAAAAATCATGCTTTTCCTATAGCTGATGGCCCTAAGTAGATAACTGGCCGTATAAAAACAGATGTCAGGATGGTGCAAGTTAAAAAGTAATTTCATTGCCGCTTTAACAGTTCTAGCTCCAAATTTGATAAATAAAGGTTTTAAAAAGAATTTACGACATTCACTATACAAGTTACAAGTAAGTAGAAAGTGCTCTGTGCTTTGTTCTGAAATGTTGTCGCACCGACATGGACCTGTGGGGCGCGTTTTAATCTCAGGGAATGCAACCAATAGGTGGACCGTACCCATCCTCATCCTGGTGAGAACAAACCGGTGTTGCCCTTTAGTTACCTGGACGAGGTAAGGATGTAGGCCCACAAATTCATTCAAATGGTTGTAACGTACACAGGTGGAAAGTTTGAGATCATCCGTGGCCCGTCTTTCTGCACAATAATTTAGGAAAATTGTTTTCAGACTCTCTTTAGAGAGATCCGAAGCAGAACAGTGATCTAATGTAACGTTAAACCCGAACACATTAGAGAAGGATTCAATTATGTATTTAATCCATGGGATTTTGAGAAAATAGTCTAGATGAAGACAATCCTCGATGATGGCCCTATTAAATGAGGTTTCGTCTTTCATCCAGACCGAACGCCACAACATCAAAGGTCTCAATAATAATAGATCATTTAGATGACATAGTCCTAATTCTTTATGGACCAAACTATTAGCAGTAGAGGTCGGGAGACACAATAATTTTTTCAGAAATATATTCTCTTCTACCTGTAAAGATTCTGCCCTGGAAACCCCCCATACCCCTGCTCCGTAGAGGGCAGCAGAGAAACACCTAGCTTCAAAGATCTTTAGCATTGCTTTAGGTCTTCTACTACCTAATTTACTTGCAAAAGCAAATATTTCATTGGCACTCCTGGTCATTTTGTCGCGCACCACCTTGTGCTCGATGTCCCAGCGGCCATTTTTGGAAAAGTTAACCCCCAGGTAGCAAAAATTTTCCACGCACTGCACCTCTTGGCCATCGATGAGATACCTATAGGACTTTTTAGCTTTGACTTTACTAGCTCCACACTCCATCACATAGGTCTTACTCTTATTAATGACCAGCTTTCTCTTTTCAATAAAGGCCACAAATTTATCCATCAAAAGCTGTAGACCCCGAGGGGTCCTAGAGAGCAACACAGCGTCGTCCGCATAGAGTAACACGGGGATGGTACTTGTGTTTACTCTAGGGGCGTCCGCTGGTGCCTTCTTTAAGATCGAGTCTATTTCATTAATAAACAGAGTGAAAAGCAAGGGTGCCAAAACACACCCTTGTCTAATACCTCTCCTGACCCTGAATTTGTCTGTGCATTCGCCCGATGGCCCATAACGGACGCTCGAGCTAAGCCTCTCGTATAAACGGGCCAGAAAATATATAATTTCCCTAGGTGCTCCCATTTCTAGCAAGGTAGTCCATAGTATGAGGTGATCCACCAGGTCAAAAGCGCTGCTCAAGTCAGCGAAACAGAGGTAGAGTGAACCATTTTTAGCTCGGGTGTATTTCCCTATCAGGAGTTCCAGGTTTAAGCATTGTTCAATGCAGCCTCTTCCTTTCCTGAACCCATATTGACAGTCTGTCATTATCTGATTAGACTCTGCCCACTCTTCTAAATCGGACAAGGAGTACACGGCTCATAATCTTGACGGACGAATCCAGCAATGAGATTGGCCGGTAGTTTTTTGCGTTTCCTCGGTCCCCTTTCTTATGAATCGGAACTATTATGGATTCAGACCAGGTGCACGGAAAGTATAGCGAACAGCAGCATTAAAAACTTTGACTAGTACTGGCCCCCAAGTCTCAGGTGCAAATTTGTACATATCAACTGGGACACCGTCGGGTCCCTGGGCCTTACCACCCTTACTAGCCCTGATACTACTTAGGACCTCCTGCAAGGTGATATCTAAATTAAGTACTGGCCAAGAGCAACTTATCGGCAACGTTACCATATTAGAGTTAAAAATACCAGAAAAGTGCTGTACCCACGATTCCTTACCCACGTTTGAGGTTAACACGGGAAGTTTATCGTCTTTTAGAAGGGGGCTATTTACTACTGCCCAAAAAAGAGTACAATTGTTCGATACAGCCGCTAGATCCAGTCGCTCCCAAGCTTCCTCACGTAATTCATCTTTCCTTTGCTTAAGAGCCGAATTGTAGTCGGATCTAAGCTTAGCTACAACTGTTTTGTCTCTAGGTTTAATGGATAATGCGTTTTTTAGTGTCTTCAATGCCACAGTACAGGCATTATTAAACCATCCCCTTGCTTTGTTATTAAAATTTCCAGCCAACCTAGTAAACTTACCACTAATAAAAACATTGATTTTCATAAAGTGAAGGATACAGGCCTCCAGGTTTGGTTTCTCATCAATAATTGATGTAATATCATTTAAGCAGCATGAGATAATGCAATCAGAAGTTACTTCTGCTCTATCCCCGGCCCACCTTATCCTAAATCCATTCGGCCTATGTACCTCAATGTTAATAATAGGGCTACTATCTGGGATTGTACAAGCTTTCCAAAACCTAGTTTCGATAACAAGACAGTTATGGTCACTAACCAAGTAATCAACAACCTTGACATCAGAGCTAAGATGAGCTAATTCGGAAGACATGCAAATAAAATCAATTACAGTGTTTGCCCCTCTCCCCACAAAGGTTGGCAAACTGTCACCCTTCCCGTCCTGCTCAATCTCTAGGATGTCCAAATCATGGTCTAATAGGAAGGAGTTCAAAGTTTCTCCATATGTATTGTGTTGGAAATGCGTAGCTGGCTCTCCAACACGGTTCAAAGTACCACACAACTTATGATTAGAGAGAGGACAAACAGAAATGTTAAAATCTCCAACATATATGAACTCAAAAACTGTATTAGAAGCTTTCATCAATTGTTTGATTGCGATGTCTAATTCTAAAATGACCGTATATCTGCTGGCATCAAAAACATTATTATACATATTAATCAACAGAATGTTTTTGTCTGCCTCATCAGCTAGCCACAGCAGTTGGGAATTGTTGCCCACAGTGATATGCTCCTTCACCATAATTTGCATTTTCACAGAGATCAGAATTAGCAAACCACCTTTAGCCCTCCCTGAGGTAGTAGCCGTTGCTGGTAACTCGTATGCTACAAAACCATCAAGGCCCTTAAAATTTAGGCACCAGGTCTCTTGTAAACATAAGATATCAAATGTTCTAATAAGTTCTAACCACCCCAATACTTCTAGTTTAGAGGCTAGTCCTGCGATATTCCAACTGGCAATAAGGCGAGATGTTGATGCCCCCTCTAAGGTATTGCAAGATGGACCCACATAGTTAGGCTGTATACTACCAGTAGTATTTGGGGACTGATGTAAATCAAATCCTGCACCCACTTCAGCAAGCTTGTGTCTGACCTCTTGTCAATCGCAGTTATTAAGACCAGACAAGGCATCATATCTATTGTGTAATAGCGTGCTTGGTACTAGGGGGGATGCCCAGCGATTATGCATGTTCAAGTGGTTATCCCATCCTAGTGCTGGTGTTTTCGGTAGAGTTACATTTTGCTGTTCCCCATAGAAGAATTTTAATGTTAGGGGTACCACCGTACCTCTTCTACGCTGAGGTGGGAGAATATGTGTTAGGACATTGGGAAGTACATCGGGGTGGGCAAACGTTACCACCACACAGTCCCCTTTAAATCTTTTGGGGCGATTCCCTATCCAGGGAACACGTTTAGCTGATTTGATATCATGCGCCAGTTGCTGTGTCCCGCCAGGCGCTAACCTCATATTACCAGAGAGCCAGTGAAGGGCCTTACTACACAAAGAGCTGGATGGCTCGGTAATACCGTCATCCAGCAGGGGTACATTAGCTAACACCAGAACGACAGGTGAGGCTTCCTCAATAAACTGCAGGGGGTCTGTTCCGTGGACTTGTGCTTGGGGTAAGTTTTCTATCAACGGACGCCCTGCTGTAGTTGCAATATTGTGATTAACTTTCGGGGCCGGCATATGGACTACATTAGTCGGCACACCAGATGGCCCTTCCCCGGCTTGATTAACCCTTGCGGTAGTATCTCTTATTGTTAGTAGAGTATTAAGACTACCTATTTCCTCCGTCAACTTTGTTTGCACACCTCCAAGTCTTTTTACTTCTGCCTGTAATTTATCTATTTTAGAGATCAGAGGTTTTACAATTTCAAAAAGTTTACCCTCTACAACCTCAAGCAGTTTAGTAAACATTTCATCATCTCCTCTGTTTCTTATGATCCCTTCCCCTACAGCCTTTTGTGGAGCTCTAGAGGGGCCTGGGGATAATGTTCTTTTCCTTTTCACTCTTGGCCTTTGGCCGCCCTGTTTCCGTTGGTTCTTCACGCAGGCGCGCACCGGCCGTGGTGTATGCTCAATCAGTGGTAGATCGTCCTCCACAGGACCAGATACAGTTTCTGGGTCTGAATCAGTAACATTATCAGAGTCTACATCCAGAGTGACGGGAGATGCTAGCGTAATCAGTGGCTGGCTGTCAGTCTCAATCCTAGGTGATACCTTTGGTGAGACCCTGTTTTCCACCAACACGAAGGGGCTGTCCTCAGCTGACAGGGGTAAAGTAGGGCTTAACCTGCGCAAATCTGGTGACTGGCTTAGCCCAAGTGATTCCCTCCTTTGTTCATTTATTTTCTTTACTGTTTGCACAACATAATTATCCATAGTATTTGCGGGCAGAGCAGCAGGTTTCTTTTTAGTCGCCATTTATATATCACACAGTTCGCAAACAACACAGCAACAAGGTCTTACTTATAGACGCGTCTCTGATGGTCCAGGGGGTTGTGCCCTGCCCCTGCCTCCTCGTGCCGATGAGGGCCGTAGAGGGCCCGGCCTTTGCCCGGGCTTCGCCCCGGGCGTCCCGCTCGCGTCCCGCGGAGCGGACCTCTGCTCCGTTTTACGCGCCTCCGGGCGCTGTTGTGCGGTCACTGGTGCGCGCCGCCGCTGAGGCTTCCGGGAACTGTGGTCCCGGGGCGGCGGCGCGATAGAATGCCTTAGTTGACTCTCTGGCGGTGGAAACGGCGTTCGTGGACCCCTTCGCTGCTCACAGGTAAGTCACAGGTCACTGGTAGTGGTCTGGCGTGGTCCCCGAGCTCCGCCGACCTCTGCTCCGTTTTACGCGCCTCCGGGCGCTGTTGTGCGGTCACTGGTGCGCGCCGCCGCTGAGGCTTCCGGGAACTGTGGTCCCGGGGCGGCGGCACGATAGAATGCCTTAGTTGACTCTCTGGCGGTGGAAACGGCGTTCGTGGACCCCTTCGCTGCTCACAGGTAAGTCACAGGTCACTGGTAGTGGTCTGGCGTGGCTCTCCCTGTTAATATGGCCGAGATACCCGCCACCCCCTCTCAACACAATCCCCAAAAGGAGGGAAACCGGAAACAGTTCTGGAAGTTTTTGGAAGTGGGATGGAGTGACCATCCCGGCCGTATTTATTGAAACAAAATTAAAACATTAAACGTTTCATGTTATGTACAATTTCATTACCATATTGCGATGTTTGGCTAACCTTAACAGATTCTCTAATACAGAGGTTCTCCTAGCCGAACTAGCATCCTACAAAACATTTCTTGACATATTGAAATTGTACAACCTAACGTTTAAGGGCCAACGGCAAGGTCATAACCGGTGTCAAGATCCCTAACCAGACTTACCCCTCCCACTTGGGCTGGGCGACAGCACGGAGGCGTACCTCAAGTGCAACTATTACCAATTTCCCTTGACTTGACGGGGGCACCTAAAGACTCGACGCCAGTTAAAGGTCATTCGAATACTCGTGTGAGGTATCTAGAAGGTACCGTAGACCTTATCCCAACCCCACACAACTTACCGCATCTGCCGTCGCAGATGTCACTGGCCCCGGGAAATTCCCCAGGAGGGGGCTGTAACCCCTCCTACAAAGGAAGGGGCCTTGACCGCCTTTCCTTTACTTCCGGCGACCCATCCTTAGAAGGGACCGCCTCCCCATTGAGGGGCCAATGGCCACCTCTCCCGAGCGCTCCCATCCGTGTTGGGTGACGCCCACTCATAGGGATCTACTAATTAGTGCTCACCGATCATGACCTTACCGCCTACCAAAATAAATACGACAGTGCAAATTAACCTACGAATACATTGGCCACTATGACCGAAAGAGCATGCATTCAAAATTCAACACTAAACTGAATATCTTTAATGGCAAACATACTCAAAACGACCATTCTTTATTAACTCAACATCAACATGGCACTACAACCTGTATACGAAAACCGAAGCAAAATTAATCAACTTTATTATACACAACTGGCTGTCTTCAGGGGCTGGTGGGTGGGTCAAAATTGGCTCTTCGTTCTGTCCCGAGCTCACGTGCAGCGAGGAGGTGCAGCTTCAGAGCACAAGAACAAGAGGATGTCTTCTGGTCTTGCGTCCCTTTTTATCCGTCTTCAGGGCGGGCGTATACCCGCCCCTGCCTGCCCCGAGGGCGTGGCTGGCTGCGTCGGTGTCTAGGCCAGCCCACTCTAGGGCGGGAACGAGCGCGCCCCAGCTACGCCGCTTCGGGCATACCAGCTGAGGCGCGCCTCCCGCCCAAAAATGGCTTCCCGGGGGGATCGAGGCACTCGGCCATACGTTCGGGGGGACCGAGTTGGTCGCCCCTTTCCATATGGCCGAGATACCCGCCACCCCCTCTCAACACAATCCCCAAAAGGAGGGAAACCGGAAACAGTTCTGGAAGTTTTCGGAAGTGGGATGGAGTGACCATCCCGGCCGTATTTATTGAAACAAAATTAAAACATTAAACGTTTCATGTTATGTACAATTTCATTACCATATTGCGATGTTTGGCTAACCTTAACAGATTCTCTAATACAGAGGTTCTCCTAGCCGAACTAGCATCCTACAAAACATTTCTTGACATATTGAAATTGTACAACCTAACGTTTAAGGGCCAACGGCAAGGTCATAACCGGTGTCAAGATCCCTAACCAGACTTACCCCTCCCACTTGGGCTGGGCGACAGCACGGAGGCGTACCTCAAGTGCAACTATTACCAATTTCCCTTGACTTGACGGGGGCACCTAAAGACTCGACGCCAGTTAAAGGTCGTTCGAATACTCGTGTGAGGTATCTAGAAGGTACCGTAGACCTTATCCCAACCCCACACAACTTACCGCATCTGCCGTCGCAGATGTCACTGGCCCCGGGAAATTCCCCAGGAGGGGGCTGTAACCCCTCCTACAAAGGAAGGGGCCTTGACCGCCTTTCCTTTACTTCCGGCGACCCATCCTTAGAAGGGACCGCCTCCCCATTGAGGGGCCAATGGCCACCTCTCCCGAGCGCTCCCATCCGTGTTGGGTGACGCCCACTCATAGGGATCTACTAATTAGTGCTCACCGATCATGACCTTACCGCCACAGGCCCGGATAGTTGACCGGCTATCCGGGCCCCCCACAAAACTCCTAGCTAAAGGTCATGTTCCAACGTTTTTAACCATGCTAAGAAGTCTCCTATGAGTAACTCATTTCCTACCCGAGACAAATGCACACCATCCCCCAGATACATACTGTCATCATTAATACAACCGTGCGAGATAGAATGCAATGTCCTGGAACGAAACAACCTACTCACTTTGTTATTAAGTTTTCTAACAGAATGGTTCAAAGCAGGGATCGAAATAGCCCCCCGCCACACTTTTCGTGGGATCATATGAGACCACGCAATTATGCACCCCGGAACTTTCCTCGCTAACCAACTTACAGTGGAAAGCATTGCCTCCAGGAGAAGTCGTCTACCGGTGGTGACCAAATCATTGCCCCCTAAATGTACTATGACTATAGACGGCGGTGACCTCGTCCGCCCTAACAAACCCTCAAAGAATGCCTGAAACTGGTCAATACAGAGACCGCCCCTTCCGTAGAAGGACATTCTGTACCCGTATTCCCCAGCTACGTGAATCATGTCACCTGCTTCGAATACGTCTGCGGCACGCCTCACGTATGAGTGGCCCACGACCCACACCTCCTTTCTCACAGCCGGTGATGTCTGACCGCTGGCCTGGTGTTGGGTCGACTGCATAGTCCGCCCCGCCTCGAAGGCTTGCGTAACTGAAAACCAAACAAAAGACAAGAAGCGTGAGTACATTATTACAGCTTCACAACATGTGCAACCGCACATACCTCTTATAACAATTGGAGGACCAACGCCCCACTCGTTTTACTTGTTCCACATTAAGACCCCTGGCTGTAGCTTCAGTGGCAGCCCCTATCCGAAAGGAATGGGTCCCAAACTCACCAGGGTCCAAGCCCGCTGCGGTAATTGACATCGCGAGCACCCGCTGAAACTGAAACTTCGTCAGTGGGGTGGCGTCCGCGTGTCTCAACAATGTCCCCCCCCATGATGCCACCCTTCGTGCTAGGTAATCTTCTAAACACTTCACCGGACACATGGAAGACCCTGGGATCCTGCGAATGACTATGCAGTCTCCCACCCCACTTTGATCGGTTTTTGACTTGACAAAGGATACAGTCATCGTCTCACCCCTGATCTGAACGTGTTCCCGGCACAAACCCCCCAGCACATCCCGCTTGCTCCTTGCTACCAGCTCACTTATCCTCATTGCCCCGTGAAATGCAAGCGTAAAAGCAGCTCGGAACAAACAGGCCTCGAACTGAGACGAGCATGTGGCGGGGAGTGTGGCCAGCAACTGGGACAACCTATCCAGACCTATCGGGCGCCTCTCATCTACTTTGCGACCCTCAAGGCGTTGCCACCCACGCAGCGCTTTCTGTACCACAAAAGACGCTGTCGGGTCCTGGATATTATGAGCCCTGGCAACAAAGGAAATGGCAGCACGATGCCTCTGGGCTGTAGCCACCGACTTCCCAGCCTTACGCAAGGACATCAGAAAATGTACTACCCCATCCTCATGCCCCCAAAGTCCCCCTCTCTCAGTCCCCAAAAAGGCTAAATAAGCCCGAAACGCCCCTTCGTATGCCTTCCTCGTCCTTGGTGCTAGACTCTCTCCCACGAGGTAACGAAGTTCGGGGCACCGAGAGACCAGAGAGCTTCGGGAAAGGGTGCTGGCTCTGGGTCCGCTGAGGGAAGGAAACCCGAGAAAGCCTGCATTTGAAAACGAGAGAGTGCATCAGCAGCCTGATTCATCACCCCTGGGACATGTTTTGCTCTGAATACCACGTTCAGTTGCATACACAGTAAGACAATTTCTTTAAGCAGCCTTAAATTCATTTTACAACGTGCTGCCTGACTATTGATGCATTCTACAACGGTCATATTGTCAGACCAAAATATGACAGAGTGATTTTTGAATCCATCGGGCCAGGTTCTGAGGGCCACCAAAATGGGAAACAGTTCAAGGAAAGCAATATTACTCGTCAGCCCCTCTTCATGCCACCATGTTGGCCACCTTCGTGCCGACCATTTTGTGCCGAAGATGGCGCCGAAACCCATGCTTCCCGCTGAATCCGTCCATAGACCAAGTTCTTCAGAGGACAAGGCCGGTTTGTTCCAGACGACTCGACCATTGAAATCCGCCAAAAATGCTAACCAGATACGCATGTCTTGGCGGACCTCGGCCGATAATCTCGTGCGATGATGACCCTCTTTTAGGCCGACCATCGCCTGGGCAATCGAACGGGAGAAGGGGCGGGCCATCGGGATCACCCTTAGGGCAAAATTCAACTTCCCCACCAATTGCTGCAATTGATGCAGCGTAACTTTAGATGCAATAATACACATTTGCAGGGCTGCCCTGAATTTCGACACTTTGGCAGCTGGTAAACGAAAACAACCCTCACTAGAGTCCAACTCGATCCCGAGAAACTCGAGGCAAGTCGTGGGACCCACAGTTTTACCTGGTGCCAATGGCACACCAAATTGATTCATTAAAACACAAAATTCAGTCAAGGCCCGGGCACATTCATCATCCCCAGCGGCCCCAAGGAACAGAAAGTCATCGAGGTAATGCATCACATTTCGAAAACCCGTTTTCTTCGTGTAAACCCATTGTAGAAAACTACTGAATTTCTCGAAATATGCACAAGATATAGAGCACCCCATCGGCATACACCTATCCATGTAATACGAACCTTGAAACATGAATCCCAAAAGACGTTGGTCTTCCGGGTATACCGGGAGCAAACGGAACGCTGACTCGATATCTGATTTCGCCATCAGCGTCCCGGGCCCCAGGCGATTCAAAATGGCTACGGCCTCATCGAATGATGCGTACCGCACCGAACATATCACTGGATCAATTGCGTCGTTTACAGAAAGGCCATGAGGAGCTGATAAATTGTGAATCAATCGAAACTCACCTGGGTCCTTCTTGGGGACCACCCCTAAAGGAGAACAAACAAAATTCTGTACCGGGGGAACACTAAACGGGCCGGCAACCCGACCTCGGGTAACCTCTTTCCGGATCTTATCCTGTACTACAGTCGTATGCTGCAAGACGGAAAGTTGGTTTTTGCACGTCCCGACACCCTGAAAGTTCCCCACCGGGATGCGGAAACCATATGAAAAACCGTTTCGTAGCACCCCAGCAGAGGTACGATCTGGGTATTCGCTGAGCCAGGGAATCATCGCCAGGGTATCAATCGGGGTTGGTAAAGGCGCCCCTCGGACTATATTAGACCTGTTTGGCGCCCCCTCTACCCCCATTTTCACCCGATTTGGCTCTGCACGAGGACTCAGGATGGGGTGCCCCACAACCACTACATTCGTGTTTGAATTTACAAGATCCTGGGGGCCTAGTACATTTACTTTTGTTAAAATTGAAACAGAAACCCCTCTTCCCTGTATTGCCGGCGGGTCTCGGGTAATCGTCTGTACCCGTACCCGACCGAAAGGGCGTCCCCCCATTTTGGCGGGAGGACTCACCAACAGTACTCCCCACCAACGGCACTTTCAACATCCCCGACTCTTTCATTTTATTCCATGTCAAAGAATCGTAACAGTCCCAGGTTAAACTTTTGTTATGCTCCATCGCTTTCCTGAAAAGGTTGTCATAACAGAACCATTGGTTACCTTGGTGCGATGTCGAGTACCCCATAATTCGTGACTGATATACTGGAAATTCAGGAAGCAATTCAGGCCTACGTTCCCCCAAAATTGACGTAAAAATTCCCCAAGCATTACCCCAGTTGCCAATATTCTCATTCACTTTAAAGGCGGCCATTTTTGCGCGCCAAACACTTGGATGCATCAGATCCTTTTGGCCCTTAACAGTTTCAACCTCATAATGATCCACGAGCAAGGAGAAAATGTTTACGTATTCCCCCGCCCAAATCTTTTCCTTTATTGCCAAAGGAACATGTTGCCCCAACTTTTCTCTACGAGAGGGTGTTGACTCATCTCTTGCGAACGGCAATGGCCGCTTACCTGCACCGGACGCTGCCTCCGCCACTCGTGGCTTGTCTATCACCGCATCCGACGCGGGCACCTTGGCTGTATCACGTTTCTCGCGCAACTGTTTAATGAGTGCTTGCGCTTCGGCAGCCGTGGCGCCCTCGCTACTGTCCCCCAACCACGCCGCTAACTGTGCCGCCAACTCGGGAGGCATATCTTCAGCGGATGTCGGGGTGACTACTACGGGAATCGGATTCCCCTCCTTCGGTACCGGGGCCGGTACCGGGGCTGGCGCCTCGAGCGGGGAACAGGGAACCGGGACGTCTCCCCCGACCGGCCCCCTTCTCGGCCTCTTCGGCTTCCCTCCGGCCGGTGGACGCCCCGATCCCTCCTCGCCGTCTCGCTCCGCCAACCGTTTCTTAATTTCGGACATGTCCTTCATGAGGGCCCGAACCAACTGGTCAGTCGACATTCTCTTCGCGCCTTTCTTGGGCATCTTTACAGACGAAGTATCTAGAAGACAAAAAGAGAGATTAAAACGCTCAAAATTGGCTCTTCGTTCTGTCCCGAGCTCACGTGCAGCGAGGAGGTGCAGCTTCAGAGCACAAGAACAAGAGGATGTCTTCTGGTCTTGCGTCCCTTTTTATCCGTCTTCAGGGCGGGCGTATACCCGCCCCTGCCTGCCCCGAGGGCGTGGCTGGCTGCGTCGGTGTCTAGGCCAGCCCACTCTAGGGCGGGAACGAGCGCGCCCCAGCTACGCCGCTTCGGGCATACCAGCTGAGGCGCGCCTCCCGCCCAAAAATGGCTTCCCGGGGGGATCGAGGCACTCGGCCATACGTTCGGGGGGACCGAGTTGGTCGCCCCTTTCCATTTGTTGGCTCACATACCTCTTCTTCTTCTCTTCTTAGATACAATCTTCTCTTGGACGTAGTTCTTTCTTTTCCAAGATGCTGTTAGCCCTTCCTGATATCCCTTAGGAGCCAGCCAGTGTGACAGCTTTCTTCAAAGATTTGTGGTTGGTCTCTTTTACAAACCTATTTGTGCATATGGGCTAACCTACATGTGGCAAAAGCCTATTTAAAAGTGCAAAATGACTTTAGATATTCACAAAAGTCAGTTTCACAATTTTAAACATTGTACTCATGCATGACTTTCTGTGGGAGTTAATCTTCTCCTGTGGGTAGAAGCAGCCAGTCCAAAGTGGTATTCCCTTAAAGTTGGGAACATTCTCAAATGAACACTTGAGACACCGGGGGGCTTATTTATGAGCCCATACGTCGCTTTTGCGCTGCAGTTGCATCACTTTTTGTGACGTAGCCGCGGCGTAAAATATGCACCACTTTGCTCCATATTTATGAAGTGACACATTTAAGCAGATGCGTCACTTCGTAAACACCTGCGCTACATCATAGCTGCATCAGGTATATTGTATGCAGGGTGAGCGTTACCCCACATCAAAGCCTCGTAGAAGTGGGGCATTAAAATCTATAAGATTTCAGTGTGCCACTTCTAGGACACCACTGCGTCAAATCCTTATGCCTGCAGGCGTAAGGGTGACGCAGTGCTATCATCATAGCCCACTCCCCTGCATTGCTGGAGTTGCATCTCGCTTCCGACACAACTCTAGCAATGCATCCATTTTGTGCCAACTGATATGTCAGTAATACTGACGTATCTGTCATTTCTTTTGACATGGTGTCATACAGTAAATATGTTACAGCCATCACGTCGCAAGGAGGGCACAGTGAAAACTGTTGCATCGCTGTTTTTACTCAGTGGTGTGACAGTTTTCATAAAAAAGGACCTGGGTATTCATCAATTGTTACTCCGCTGCTTCTTATCCAGAGAATGGGCACAGATTTCTTGTATTCAGGGACACCTATTTATTCAATTCTGAGGCTATGGCATTTTCCGCATAGTTATGGATGTGTTGCTTTTGACACATTCAGCCTGATTCATGAAGTAAAATTGCGCCCGCAATCGCTGCGAAAATGCAAATGCGGGCGCAATTTCCGTAATCGGCATTCAACATCAAAATAGCGAATTCGCAAACACATATTTGCGAATTCGCTAATATATTCGCAGAATCCCGGCAGGTGAGCATTAGCGAATCGGAAATAGCGACACACCACGGATTCTGCGAAAATAATAGCGAAATTGCAATATAATCGCAATCGGTATTCAAGAAAAATCGCTATTAGCGAAAAACCCAAAAATCGCTATTTGCACCGCGCAAAATAAGAACAACTCAAAGCAGGTGGTAACCATGAAAGCCATGCAAAAAAAACATTCAAAAAACCGTTGTCCTATCACCAACAGGTACTGGCCTGACCAATCACACATAAGGACCCTCATCATCAGCAGCATTAGGAGTCCCACAATGCCAGGAATGTACATGGTGGTGAGGCGTCGCAGGCTAGAGCGATTAGCACGGAGGAGACGCAGGATCCAGGACAGGATATTCCGCCAGCGGGTCACCTTGCTGGGCCAAACCAGAGAGCAGATATATGCTAAATACAGGCTGAATGGGGAAATGATAATGCAGCTAATACAGGACCTTGACCCCCTGATGCAGCACCCAACAAGCCGTACCAATGCTGTGCCTACACATGTGCAGGTATTGTGTAGCCTGCACCTCCTGGCCTCCGGGAGTTTCCAGGGGATAGTAGCGGCTGTTGGGGGGATATCCCAGCCCACCATGTCACGCTGCCTCCACACTTTTGTTGACGTCATGCTCACCCAGCTACACCGTCACATCAAATTCCCCGCCAGCCAACAGGAATTGGACATGACCAAGCTACAATTCTACAATGTAGCCCATTTTCCACATGTGCTCGGATGTATAGACTGTACCCACGTCGCCATCTGCCCACCAGCTGGCATGGAGTATATGTTCCGCAATAGAAAGTCCTACCACTCCCTCAACATCCAGATGGTCTGCAATGCTAAGACATACATCACTGACATTGTCGCACAGTACCCAGGGAGTACCCATGACTCCTTCATTTTCCGGCACAGCGGACTCCACACACGACTGGTCAGGGGAGAGTTTGGGGAAGGACACCTACTTGGTAAGTATACTTTGTTTGAAATGTCACATTGCAAAGATGTAACAGCGCAGCACAGGCAATCACCATCTGCTCCTCTCATTCAGGTGACAGTGGCTACGCCCTCCGTGAATACCTCCTGACCCCATACCTCAACCCTGCTACACCCCAGCAACGGCGTTACAATATTGCACACATACGGACAAGGAATTGCATAGAAAGGACATTTGGCCTGCTCAAGAGCAGGTTCCGCATACTGCACAAGACAGGTGGGGCCATGTATTACAGTCCTGAAAAGTGCTGCCGCATTGTGGCTGTCTGCGCAATACTACATAACATTGCAACCAAGCGCCGGATACCTGTTGACATCTCTGGCAGTGAATCTGAGGGGGACAACCGGCCACCTGCACATGCGCACCATGCACATGGGGAGAACCCAGCAGAAGGGCACAGACATCGCAACCACATCACAGTGAACAGTTTCTAGTACAACCACTTCCATCACCCCACAAATCAACAATGCATGCTAAATGTAATGATGACACAACGCTAATTTGTGTAGCAAAATTAATGTATTTGTTAAATTCACAAAAATAAAAATAAGGTTCCAATCCAAATAAGTACAACAAACAGTATTACGCCATACTGCTGTGCATCACTACATGGCAGGCTTAACCTCAGCCTGTGCCATTGATTAACTGCAATTCTCAGGAGCGCCTAGTGCGCGTTGCGCCATAGCGCCTCTGAGGGGCATCCTCCTCCGGGGCTTCAGGCAATGGGGGGGGCCTGGTGCTGCGGGGGTGTGGTGGGACCTGTGAGGCAGATTGAGAGCTGACGCTGGACGCCCCCTCACTCGCATCATCACCCCCCACAACAGATGGAATAGCTGGAGGGTGAAGAGCAATGACGGCCGTGGTGAGGGTCTCCAGCACCCTTGTCATGTCCTCGCTGCACTGTATGATTTGCTGCTGCTGGGTCAGGGAGCGCCGCGCCAACAGAGAAGTAGCATTCGCTGCTACGTAACTTGCCCTGCTGTAAGTGGCCAGCCGGGTCATTAGTTGGCGGTGGCGCCGGCGTGCTCCACTGCGCTCTCTCGACATGGCAGCGGTGTTGGCCTCCATGGCTGCAGCCATGCGGGCCATTCTATCTCCCACACCTGCCATGGCTGCAGTCATGTTCTCCAATCGTTCTCCCACACCTGCCATGTCTGCCCTCATGCCTTCCATGTGGCCTGCAACAGAGGCCACATTGCGCCCTATCATGTGCAGTTGCAGCTGTATAGCTCCCTGCTGCTGAGCCTGGCACTGGTGAATGCGAAGCATGCGTCTCTCGACGCTGAGCCGCGCCAGTCCCTGAGCATTGGCCCGCCTGCTAGCTGCTGTGGAGTGCTGGCGTGACCTGCCACGCCTGCCCTGCTGGCCTGAGTGTGAGGCTGGCCGCTGTGTGGACACTGGCGCAGCCCCGGATGTAGAGGCGACAGCTGCTGGGGGTATGACCGCCGGTGTTGCAGGTGCGCCAGATGCAGGGGGTGTGACTGCTGGTGTGGCTGTTGTAGAAGATGCAGGGGGCACAGTAGTGACTGCCCTGGCTGCGGCTCTGGGAGGAGCAGCGGTGGCAGGAGGCACAATGGTGGCTGGCCTGCCAGCGGATGTGGGTGCTGCACCAGTCGCAGGGGGGACGCTGCAGGTGGTTCTTGCTGCTGGTGTTGATGCAGCGGCAGGGGCTGGTGCCTGGGTTGGTGTTGGCACCTCCTCCTCCTGGACGCCCTCATCGATTTCCAGCCTATCGCTGTCGCTGGTATCGCCACCTGTGGGGGTAAGTGGTGGATCATTAGTTGCATGTATCTGGCAGACGTGCAGTTGCTACATGCATGCTGGGTGACATTCCCTGAATGGCAGTGGCTTTGTGTGCTTTGGGACCTGTCTGGCTGCATTGTGGTACTACAACATTGTGGCCAGACTACATCTCCCACAATGCTTCAGGACATTCCTTGATGTGCAACTATGGCATGCCTATGGGACATTGGGGGAGCCTATTTGGTCATGGACATCCATAGGGGGCAGGGTCGCAGTCGCATGCCACTTACCTTGGGTGTCTTGGGTGGTGCGGGATGAGTCCAGTGTTGTAAATCCGACACAGGCCTCCTTCTCCAGGGTGTTCTCGACCTGGTCCTCCATGGGAGTATTGGGTGGTACAGTTGGTCCTCCTCCTCCAGTGCCCGAGGACTCCCCAAGGCGCGCCGCCACCTTCTCCTTGGCACGGCCTCGGAGGTCATACCACCGCTTTTTTAATTCCTCGAGGGACCTGTCCGCCACTCCCACGGAGTTCACAGCCGAGGCTATCCCCTGCCATATGCACCGCTTCTCCTGTTCAGGGACCCTCCGAGAATTTGCGCCAAACAGTCTGTCATGGTTGGCCACAACCCCCTCTATGAGGTGTTCCAGCTCCTGCTCTGAGAATTTCAAGTTTCTTTTGCGCCCAGACGAGCTGCTGGTGCCAGGTGCAGGTTCCTCAGCCATTGTACCAGGGTTGTGGATCAGTGTTATTTTTTCTTATTAGCTGCAGCTCTCCAAAATACTCCCTCTCTCTCAGCCTCACTGTGGAAAATGGTGGTGGGAACCGGCAGCTTCCTGGTTGTGATGTCATCACTGGGCTCGAAATGCGACTTCCCGTTTTCCCGATCTCGCGAGTTTGCGATCTCGCAAATAGCGATATCGCAAATAGCGATATCGCTATTTGCGAGCTCGCAGTCCAGGCGCGGGTAGCCGGAAATAGTGATTATTCTGCGATTATCGGTCATCGCTAACGGAATTTGCGATGGCGTGCAAATCGCTTTTTTTATCGCAATTCTTCATGAATTCGGATTTGTGATTTCTGAATAGCGATTCGCTTTTTTTCGCTATTACAGAATCGCAAATGCCGATTTTCATGAATATGGCGGATAATCCATCGTGTGCTGGCTGCGCAATGAGCAGATTAAAAAAAATTGTTCCAGCTCAAACGTATTAAAAGTTACTAAGAAAGCAGCAACACATGTTGTAGCGCAGTGAAAGACACTTCACAAAGATTTTCTCAGTTGCTTATTGGTGTGTTCGGGTTTTAAACTGGTACTAATGAGATTAAACCTTCGCCCATACAGTGGAACAGAAGGAAAAAACAACAAACTATTTAAGTAATACTATCACAAAATGTGCCGCCCTATGCTGCATAATTTGCCTGTTCGTGCTCCATAATGTAATAAACCTGTTGCATAATTTGATCCTCCCCTGCTGCATAATTTCACTGGCCCCGCCTTTAGTCATGGGCAGGAATACATTATTTTACTGACTGGAAGGGGAACGGAAAACATATAAAAACTGGTGGGGAAGGGGTTTCTTGTCAAGAAAAATATTTTCTCGATTAGCACTTGATTTGTTATTTCATGCCTCAAACTATATACAATGCTTGTTATTGCAGGGGGGAGAGGAATTTCCAGAACTTTTTCAAGATTACGCCTGAATTGCTGTACCTGGACTCAGATATCCAGACATTGGGCCTTTTTTAGAGTTTGGAGGGCAGGGTACTCAATCACAAACGTGGTGGATGTTCCAGTCGCTGTATTTCAAGTGCACATCAATTATCGTATTCAGGCCTTTATCTCCGTCTCCTTTCTCCCTTCTGGGCTCATTGTTTGTTTGTCCACACCGCTGTATCATACTTGAGATAGTAGCACTACAGTTTAAAAAAAAAACAGGGAAACACTGTACTTATTACCCCCAGGGTCTCATTATGGATATTGAGGTCTGCTGGGAGATAATGTGGTACTTAATGCCAACTCAAAATATTCTGGCCTCAACTGAACATTCTTTCATTTCTGCACTATATAAGGGTGTAAATACAGTGTAGCACAATCATGGGGAAGTACCTAAAACATCCTGCGAGATTATGCCTGAATTACACGAGAAAGCAATTCTGCATTATATATATTTCTTAGCACAAAAATGCTCCCTCGTGTCTAAAATGGATGTGAGGATGCATTTGCCACTACTAAATAGCGCTAAATACAGCATAACACCAACAGCGAGCGTGAGCGGGCGCTTGCATTTGCTAAATGTTCTCTGGGGTAGGATTTTCCACCAATTTACTGCTGCCATTTAGCGCTATTTTTTTTTGTGAAAAATGCACCCTGGCAACCATAATTGATGCGAGGATGCATTTTGCGCTAAGAAACAGCACTAAGTGCAGCACAAAAGAAATATTGCTCTCACGTTAGGATTTTTACCCCAAATTATTTTTAATCAGGCAAGGAGATGTAATCGACATAATTGAAATTCCAACCAGGCCTAGTATGATATACTTTTTCAATATGTGTATACATGTGAATGCCCTGGTTTTTATAATTTGATCCGCAACTATATTACACGAATGGACATAAACAGCCCGATGTGTGTAATTTGTCATCGTATTTTACCATGTTATTGCATGTTCATTGTACAAAGGTTGTAATGATTGATAAAAATGTAGAGAAATTGTTTATAAACTGATTAGAAAATTGCTCAAACATTGAACTTGCCATATGAAAGTTTTTACATTACATGGTGCGCTGAAAATATTTGATGAAAACAGCTGCAGTATGGCCTAGGGCACTTCTAATACGCTGGACGGGCTATCCTTCATTTTTTGATGGCTTATCCCAATTGTCAAACTCTAGTCTTGAAAGGTTTTGTCAATTGAAAGGAGTCAGAAATCTGCACTCATTCTGGTCCACAAACCTGCAGCTGTTGATTTCTGCTTTAAGATTAGGGCTTGGTGTGTTTGGAACAAAACTCCCATATGTATGCATTTGATTTCAGATATACAGCAAACATATTCGTCATGAAACACTCAAGCAAATAAACAAATAATCATGTACATACAGAGAAGGGTAAACTAAACAAATGTATGTATATAGATATATGGGTATATATCTATATATACTCACTTCTGTTTTAAAGGGAAGCCATTGAAGATAGATTGGCAGCCACATACTCGCTTTCCTTATAATGTGAATTTGGATTAACTGTGTTGAACTGTGTTAAAAGAATTGAGCCCCAGGCAGGTTTACACTAAAATACATCACTCAGCATGCTGACAGAAATGTAATAGAGGAGGGCGGGAGAAATGGAGGGAGGAGGGGAGAGGAGTGAGGGAACGAGAGAGAGGAGGAGGAGAGAAAGGGGGATAGTATGAGAGAGGGAGAGCAAGTGAGAGCTACTTGGAGAAAGAAAGGATTGAGGAGACCCCACAAAAGAGAAAGGGAGAGCGTACGGGCGAAACAGTGAGAAGGAACTAACGAGAGTGATGAAAAAAAATACTTAAATGAAAGCATGCATGCATGTGTAAGAAAATTAATTATATATATATACATATATATAGAAATACATATATTTAAGCATGGAAAGTTTTGGGGTGATCCGTAAAGTGGGGGTCAAGAAAAAAGGAGAGGTCCCAAAACCCCAAATCTCCATGCATTTTCCATAGACTTCTTTTAGAAGGGCTACAGCAAAAACTGCTGAACATAATTACACCAAATTTAGCAGGATGCTAGATCTTGGTACCCAGATTGTGCTTTTCGTGATTTGTGATTTGGTGTAAATCCGTTCTGAGATAAGGGTAAAAAATAGTTGTATATCTAGATGTTTGGGTCTATAAGAGGCTTGGGAGACTATCGAGAGAATTCCAGTTTAAAAAAGAGCATTCTGATTGGCTCGGGGGTTTTATTTCCCTTGGGCCATCTTGCTCCCATGGGAGTCAGACTCCACTGGAAGCGAGCACTCTTGTTGGCTACCAGCAACATGAGAAAAATGTTGCTGAGTCGTTACAGGACTCAGGGACTTAGCCTCTGTCCTGAAGTAAAAAAAGAAAACAAAATAATAGAAGGGGGCATTGTAGGGATACCCTGACCCCCCAAGGCCCATGTGGGGGGGGGGGGGGGGGGGGGAGACACAGAGGAACTCTCCAGGGACAAAAAAAGATAAATCTGCAAACGAGGCCATGACCCAGCGGGACATTGGCATGGGCAGGGCAACTTGTGCTTACTCCCTCTTGGCGGGATCTTTCTTAAATTTCCCGCCAAGGGGGACAAACACAAAGTCTAGTCCGAGCCGGCGGGAGCTTTGAAAATGCTCCCTCTGGCTGGGAGCAGACTTGAGATCTGGTTCCCTGCCTACACTGATGCGAGCACTGAAACAGAAAAAAATATTGTTCTTTCCTAGAGGGAGCAGCATTAGCAGCGAATAATGCCAGATCGTGCTGTATGCAGGGTCCTGAGGCGGCCCCAATGAGTATAAGGTGGGTGCCCTGGGTAAGAACTAGAATAGGGTACCCAGGGCCAATAATGATATGACTACCACACTCCTCCTTCAATAAAAGAAAAGGCCCTGAGATGGGGTCCCCAGTGCGTAGAAGGCTCAAAGTGGGAGGCCGTGCAGCCCCCTTACCCTCTATTTTTACCAGTGGCCCTGGTGGGATGGGGTCCCCAGGGCCTAACAATGCTCAGGGAAAGGGGGCCACACGGATCCCCTCCCCTTCAATCAATTTAAAAAAGGCCCTGGGGAATAGGGCCTCCCAGCTGCTCCTCCCTTCCACCACCCTTTCTTATGGCAGCCCTGCGCGGTTTAGGGAGCAACCCTGACCCAGTTTAGGCAGGTCGCTCCAAAGCCGCACAGCACTACCAGTGTGTTGCGCCCTTGAGCCCTGCTGCTGCTCTGCCGTGAGATCGAGGCCCTCCTCCACCCGTAGGCTACCACCTGCGCCTCATCCCTGGTGGCCAGTGGTAGGCCGTAGGTTTGCTTGCTTGCTTGCTTGGTTGCCCGTATTGTTTTGTAATTGTACCTGTATTGTATTGTAATTGTTTTTATTGTTTTCTGTACTCGTTTTTTCACCCCTTTATTTCCCCTGTCTCTGCTGTGCCCCTCTTTTTTCCTTCTGTCACCTCCGCCGATCCCGCTTTCCCGCCGCTGCGTCCACTGCGGCCCGCCCCCCCGCTCCCATTCAGCCGCTTCCTCCCGCCTCCCAGCTGCTCCTCCCTCCCACCTCCCCTTCTTATGGCGGCCACTGCGGGGTGAAGGGAGCGACCCTTGACCCTGTGTAGGCAGGTCACTCCCCGCACAGCATCATGAGTGTGTTGCGCCCTTGAGCCCTGCTGCTGCTCTGCCGTGAGATCGAGGCCCTCCTCCACCCGCAGGCTACCACCTGCGCCTCATCTCTGGTGGCCAGTGGTAGGCCGTAGGTTTGCTTGCTTGCTTGGTTTGTTGCCCGTAATGTATTGTAATTCTACCTGTATTGTATTGTGCCTGTATTGTATTGTAATTGCTTTATATTGTTTTCTGTACTCGATTTTTCGCCCCTTTATTTCCTCTGTCTCTGCTGTACCCCTCTTTTTTCCTTCTGTACCCTCCGCCGATCCAGCTTTATCGTCGCTGCATCCCCTCCGGCCCCGCCCCTGCTCCTATTCGTCCGCTCCCTCCCCCATCCCAGCTGCTCCTCCCTCCCACCTCCCCTTCTAATAGCGGCGGTTGTGTGGCCACGCCGAAGGTGTGCTTAAGGCAAGACCGTCTGCGCCTGGACCGCGCCCAGCGCCAGAACCCCGGGCCCACGCAGCCACCACGATGCCCATCTCTGCTACGACTCCAGCACCCTCCATGCACTCCACGCCGGCCGATCACGCACCTGCTGCCTGGCTGTCCTGAAGCGCATATATTATATTTTCAAAGAAGGGAGACAGTGAGAGAGGCGAGTTTCCCACTCAAGGAGAGAGTAGTAGGTCCAGCTAGGTGTTCGCCCAAAGTAACATGAAACACAAGAGGTACCAGGCTGTTCCTAAATGGGGCGAGGGTTTTGTGTTGGTGACACCCTTGCGTCGTGGATAAATGTGTGGGTATCCAATATGTTGGATACAATGGCCTCACACACCCTTGCAGGTATCATGCTTCATCATCTTCGTCGGCGGTGCAATACCCAACGGGCAACACCTCAAAGAGGGGCTCTTTGGCGGACATCTTTTTCCAACTGCCGTATGTGTGAAGTGTGGGTGAGGGGCCAGTATTGTGTAGACGTAGGGAGAGTTAAAATTAGGGTAAAGGGTACCAGGATCAGGTTTATTCTAGCAGTCCCTTATTCCAAATTAAAAATGAGAAATAGAATAGACTCGGAGGGAATTAATGTCCCCTGGTACGAGACTAGACTAATGAGTATATCAATAGGTCGACATGTTTCTCGTTGTTTGTCCTCTGACTAGCGATTCTTCAGGACCAAAATGAACAAAAAGTTTGTGGTTCATTAAAACTATCTACAAAGTGCCTTTACCTTGCTATAGAACATTATTTCAAATAGTGTAAAGGGTCAAAAGTACCTGTGTTGTGCTGTATTTGCCTATCTTGGTGGGGGTGAGCTACAACAAAAGTACCCGGCAGGTAGAGCTACGGGTTCAACCTCTTAGTTTTCGGGTTGTATTCTCCCGTGCCTCTGCGAGTGGACCTACCCCTCTCTGCCGGGAACCTGAAACGCACCCAAGGACCCTTCTCCTTCCGGAACTGCAGCTTCACCAGCATCCGGCCCACCAACCTAGCAACCAGGAAAGAACCCAACCACCTCAGATGCATCCTCCTCAACACCCTCTCTGCCCACAAACACACCGTGAAACTCTAAGACCTACTCAATTCAACCTCCCCAGGTGTCGCCTTCCTGACGGAGACCTGGCTGAACCCCTCCCCAGCACCCAACATCGCCATCGCCATCCCGGAAGGTTAAAAGATTATCCGCAGGGACCACACCAACAGAGTAGGATGAGGAATCACCATCGTCCACAGGTACACTCTTAAAGTCTCAACAAACACCGACGACACCCTAAGCACCGCAGAACACCTGCACTTCCACTCCACATCCACACCGACCCCAACACCACCCTCAGAGGAACCCTCATCTACAGACCCCCCGGACCCTGACCACAGTTCAGCAACTCCATCGCCGGCTTGGTCAGCACACACACCCTGGCCTCCATGGACTACATCCTCCTCGGTGATCTGTACTTCCACCTCAAGAACAAAAATGACACCAATTCCACCACCCTGATCGACAATCTCGCCAACTTCGGACTCAGACAACTCGTCACAACGCCCACCCACTCCGCCTGACACACGCTTGACCCCATCTTCTCCACAAGCTACCACGTCTCCTTCAGCCACACCATCGAACTCCACTGGACCGATCATCGCTGCATCCACTTCACTTTCCGGAAACTCACCACGCACCACCACACCCAACAGATCCCTCGCCGCTGCTGGCGCAAAGTCACCGAAGACCAGCTAACCACGACCCTCGCCCAAAGCCTCCCGCCGACCGCACCGACCCCGACACCAGCCAACAGCCACACTAGCAAGAAAACCTGCTGGCTCACTGAAGACCTCCAGGCCTCCTCGCAAACCTGCCAAAAGCTAGAGAATAATTGGCACCGTGAACGAACACCGGACAGCTACGCAGCCCACAAGAACGCCACCCACAGCCACGACCACCTCATCCGATCCGCCAAAAGGGCCTCCTTCAAAGACCTCCTAGACAACACCGCACTCAATCGCAAAGAGGTCTTCAACATTGTAAAGGAACTCCCCAACCCCAGCTCCAACACCAACGACATCCCACCCTTGCAAGACTTCCATCGCAAGATCGCAGACCTCCACGACAGCTTCAACGCCACGACCGCTCTAACAACCACTGAGACCTTCGCCCCCATAACCACCATTCGCACCGACGCCTGCTCTCCTGGTCCAAAATAAGCGACGACAACACCATCAAAATCATGAACACTATCCACTCCGGATCTCCGGCTGACCAATGCCCACACCACATATTCAACAAAGCCAACACCGCCATCGCACCCAATCTTCGGAAAGCCATCAACATTTCCTTCGAGACAGCAAACTTCCCGGATAGTTGGAAGCACGCCAAGATCAACGCCTTACTCAAAAAACACAAGACGGACCCCAAGGACACCAAGAACTTCCGGCCCATCTCCCTACTCCCGTTCCTGGTGAAAGTCATTGAGAAGACTGTCAAAAAACAACTGACCTGCTACCTCAAGTAGAACAGACAATGGAGAAATCGCGGACCTCATCCTCCTGGACCTGTCAGCCACCTTCAACACAGTCTTCCACTGCACACTATGAACACGCCTCCATGACGCTGGGATCCAAGAGAAGGCCCTGGACTGGACCACCTCCTTCCTCTCTGACAGAACACAGAGCATCTGCCTTCCCCCCTTCTGCTCCAAAGTCACCGAAATCATCTGCAGCGTACCCCAGGGCTCGTCCCTCAGCCCAACACTGTCTACATGGCACCGCTCGCCCACATTGACCAACTGCACAACCTCAACATCATCTCTTACACCGATGACACCCAGCTGATCTTCTCCCTCACCAAAGACCCCCACACCGCTAAAACCAACCTCCACAAAGGAATGAAAGCCGTCGCGGAGTGGATGAAGAACAGCCGTCTGAAGCTGAACTCGGACAAGACGGAGGTCCTCATCCTCTGCTCCACCCCCTCGGCCTGGGACGACTCCTGGTGGACGACCGTACTGGGAACAGCTCCAACACCCACCGACCATGCATGTAACCAAGGGGTCATCCTCGACTCCACCCTCTCCATGATAAAGCAGGTCAACCCCATCTCCTTCTCCTGCTTCAACACCCTCAGCATGCTCCGCAAGATCTACAAGTGGATCCCCACCGAAACAAGAAGAACGGTCACCCAGGTCCTCGTCAGCAGCAGATTGGACTCGGAAAGCCCTTTACGCAGGAGCCTCGGCCAAACTTCTGAAATGACTTAAACACATCCAGGACACCTCTGCACGCCTGATCCTCGACGTCCCTCAATGCAGCCACATCACACCCCACCTGAGAGACCTGCACTGGCTCCCTGTCAACAAGAGGATAACCTTCAAGCTCCTCACCCACGCACACAAGGCACTCAACAACAATGGACCAGCATACCTCAACCAACGACTCCGCTTCTACACCCCCACCCGCCAACTGCTCTCCGCCGACCTCGCCCTTGCCACAGCCCCCGCATCCGAAGAGCGACCGCAGGCAGTGGATCGTTCTCTCACCTCGCTGCCAAGATCTGGAACACCCTCCTCATCTACCTTCTGCTGACCCAAGACCTGCTGACCTTCAGAAGACTCCTCAAAACCTGGCTTTTTGAGCAGTAGCATCCCCCCCAGCACCTTGAGACCCTCATGGGTAAGTAGTTTTCTTAACAAATGCTATGATCGATTGACTAATAGGTTCTCCAGGGCCTAATATGGCTCAGGAAGGGCCCCACGAGACCCTCCTCCCCTTAAAAAAAAGATTATTTGACCAACCTCCTGCACTGCATGCCCAAAGACCACACGTGGTGGGGGGTTGGTGGGGGGTTGGCATTATGTATGGTGATAAAATATTACTTTATGTTAAAAAAAATAGAAATTCACAGAAAAAAGGTAAAAGTAACGTTACAGTGAGGTGAATATGTAGGTGACAACATTAATGTCTTGAACTAAAAAAAGCACAGTAATTCACCAGTTATAGTTAGCAGTTGTGCTCCCGCCATGAATCGCTTATGACCTCACACATTATATCACTGATGACATGTTCTATGACATCATTTCTAATATCACTGATGACATCTGAAATGAATTCATGAATGACATCACTGACTGATGATATCACTGAAGACATCATCCAATGAGTATGTTAGTTTGTTTTATAGGTTGTATAGTGGCGGGTAACTGCAATATTACTTTGCTACCTAATTTTGTACAGCCTGTATCCAGATAATGGGTGAAAGTGTTTACAAAATGCATATACTTCTAATGCATCATCAGTGTGTAGAATTATTGAACACAAAATAAAAATCTTTGTATTGCCGAGTACCTCTGTGTGTAGATGACAGTTGACAACTTGTGTCTAATGTGTTAGTGCTGCAGAAAACGTTTCCAACAGGGCAAGGATTCTATGTAGTAGATACTAAGTATTGTAAGCAGACTTAAGCTATTATAGAGAATTATGTCAGCACACCCAAACAAGTAGTGAAGAATCCTGGCCTTAAAATAGTTCATTTTATGTCCATGAAAGATAAAGTCATTGCTACCAGTGTCAGGTGTTTTAAGATGATGAGTCTGCTGAAGAAATTTTTCTTCTGTCTCCCATTTTCTGATAGGAAACCCTAAGTTCAGACCTTATCAGAACCATTACCGAAAGCCTTGCATTGGCTACCCATTAAGAAATGGTCAATCTTTAGAATCTGTTGCCTTACATATAAATCACTAACAGGAAACAAACCTGAATTACTACTGTACAGTTAGGGACTTGCACTTTAACAACAAAGCTTTACTTATCGTCATTCGTGTGCAAATGACTAGATGTGGGGGCAGGTCTTTCTCTTACCTAGCCCTATAATATTGGAATGCTCTGCCTTATTATGCTCACATCTGCCCTGATTACATCAAAGTCATAAAATTGCTTAAAGCAATCTTAAAACAGGTTTTGCCTGAGTTTATCGCTGGTGCCGAGACCCTTTTCAGAGGTGATTAGCGTGCTATTGTGAGCTGTATTAACATAAAATAACATGAACTTTCTACATAACATAAAAGACTGCGTGCACCAGACAGTAACCAGTGCACATGTGCTTCCTTTGCTTCAGAAGATAGGCTATCTGCAAAGTTTTCACCACTGTATGAAGGCTGTAGATATAATGATCTCTAGCACCTTCAGATCTTGGGTATTTTAAGCAAATAGTGTTTTTTTTGACAAGTGGTGCATAGAGTGCAAACTGTTCGTGTGAATAAAAGTGTGGTACAGAGTAACCTGTCTCCATAGAGTAAACACTGTATACAGTACCATCTTTTGTACCCATACCAACTTTATTTATCAATGTAGGTTCGGTGACTGTGAGGTGTGTAATACAGATACATGCTGTCCATAGTAGAGCATTCATTTTGGTAACAGATGCTGATTATCTCAAGGAATCTGACTTTTGCTGTATAGTTGTATACACATTGAACACTGTGTCCAATGAGGGTTTTGCATATATCTGTGGTTGATTGTTAATTTTCACTAGGCTACCAGTGTAGTTTATGGTATAGGGTCAATGTTGCACATAACACAAGCTTGCTTTTCCTATGGGGGTAGAATGTTTCATAGAAGTAATACTGCATTGTTATATTCTGAGGTATTTTCATAGCTCTAATGCTATTTCCATTTATAGAGCAATGTGTACAAAAGAAGATTGGATGATGTCATTGGTGATGTCATCAGTAATGTAATTTGAAATGTCATCCATGATGTTATAAATCATGCCATAGAACATGTCATGAGTGATCTAATATGTGAAGCATTGGCAGTGCAATCAGTGGAGCGCAAGTTATAGTTAGCTCTTCTACCTATAACTGGTGAATTTCTGTGTTTTTTTCAAACAAAAACATCTTTATATCACACCTAACTCTAACTTTACTATAACCTTTATATATATATATATATATACACATTCATATATATATATATATATATATATATATATATATATATATATATATATATATATATATATATATATATACACATTCATATACAGGTCGGACCGAAACGCGTCATGGCGGCATACTGATGCGTGGCGAATTTTTCTTTCAATAAAAACTGAAAAGCACGAAAGATTGGGTCCGCGCTTATCTATCTGAGTCCTGTCCTTTGAGTGGATTCGTTGGATAGAGTACTGGTATATATATATATATATATATATATATATATATACTTATGTATGTAAATATATAATGCAATATGATACACTGAGCTTTTGTCCACTAAATTCTTTTAATTATATGTGTGCAATCCCGCATAGATGTTTTTAAATTTATTCGGAAACTCAAATTGAAGAAACATTTCAAACTTAATAAAGCACAAGATCGTGCAACCAACATAACCAATCTAATGAGTCCTACTAGCAATCTTTAAGTTGGTGACATAGATGTTTTGAGAACAGTAAATGCCATTACCAGAAATGAGGAAGATGATGAGGGTTCTACACATGAGGATCTACTGGCAATGGGCATAACGAGCAATCTTCATTGCAACACTCATTTTAAACCACCCTCTACTTACATCCCTCTCATGCCAAAAGACGCAATTGATACATTCAACGACATGGTAGTTGAAGAGTTGAAAACGCTGCAATGCAGTACATCTTGCAAACAAAAAAGATACAAGTACATGGAAAGACACATGCTACTCTTATGCAAAAATTAAGAAGCAACTCTAACTTGATTATCAATAAAGAGGACAAGGGGGGAAACATTGTTATTTGGCTACCAAGTCTATATGTGGAGGAAGCAGACCGGCACCTCAGCGACAATTCCTGCTATAGGAAAGGTAGTTTAATGACATAAGATGTTTCAAGAAGACTGTCATTAAGAAACTGGGTCAGTGGAAAAGAGATGGGTTGCTGAGCAAGCAGGAGTATAACTTCTTAAAGAATGACTTTCCAGTTGTACCCACTTTGTACTTCATTCCGAAGATACATAAACAGACAACTCCTGTACTAGGTCGTCCTATTATCTCAACTCAACGCAGCCTACTGGAACCATTCTCGAAATACGTAGACCATTTCCCTTACAAATTCGTACAAAATCTCCCCTCCTATATGAAGGATACTGGTCACTTCTTATCTAAATTGAACGGTGTGAGATGGGAAGAAGAATATGTATTGATTGTTGTGGACATTTGTACATTGTACATGAATATACACCATGCAGATGGATTAAAAGCAGTGAAATACTTTCTAGACAAACGTAACATCAACTATCATCGACATAATGCAATGATTCTTGATATGATAGAACTATGCTTGGAAAACAACTACTTTCTATTCAATAAGGAGGTCTTTCAGCAGCTCGGGTGTCGCCATGGGGGCATGTTTCTCCCCAAGCTACGCATGTTTACATGTTGGGTGGTGGAAGGAATATGTCCACAGGGGCACCCATGGTCTGCTTTATGACTGCAAAGTGGTGGAATTTTGGAGAGATATAGATGCTGTCTGCATGATCTGGAAAGGTACACCAGAATTGGCTAGAAAGTTTGTAGAAACCCTTAATAAAAATGATTTGAATCTACAATACACAGCTGATATTAGTGAAACTTGTGTCCAATTTTTAGATGTTGAGATCTATATTGACAACCACATACTCCAAACAAGATTACACAGAAAGAGAACCGCAGGAAATGCTGTTTTGCATGCCAGTAGTGCCCACCCGGGTCACCTCATTAAGAGTATACCGTACAGTGAATTCCTGAGAATGCAGAGAATTTGCAGTTCAGAAGCAGATTCAGTAGAATGCCAGACTCAGGCCCAAAACAGATTTATCACACGTGGATATTGTCCTTAAGTGTTAGAGCAGGCCAGAAAGAGGGCTAACAGCCACACAAGAGAAGAATGTTTAAACAATACTACCAAATCTAGTAACAAAGAAGTGGACAGGAACAGCATAGATCCCCAAAAGAGTGAAGAACAGATTAGACTAATAACAACTTTCAGTATGGAAGAGGAGAAAGTTAGAAGGATAATAAACAAACATTGGCCTATCCTCAAAACAGATATAACTATGGCCCAGCTTTTACCAGAACGGCCACTTATCACTTTC
The DNA here is from genome assembly GCF_964263255.1 of Lissotriton vulgaris. NCBI lineage: Eukaryota > Metazoa > Chordata > Amphibia > Caudata > Salamandridae > Lissotriton > Lissotriton vulgaris. Next base: position 907,241,697 of record NC_141695.1, read on the forward strand.
AGAAGGGCACCCTCAATGAGGGATGCCCTAGTTAAATCTAGTCCGGAAGTGGGAACTCCTAAGAATTGGCTATATACTAAGACAGGTGTCCACAAATGCATATCATGTTGGGCCTGTAAATTTGGCACCAACACCACAGAATATTGGAGTGTGTTTGATCCCAACCCCATTAAAATCCAAAGTTTTTTTTCTTGCGGCACAGAATACGCAGCATATGTCCTTGAATGCACATGTAAAATGGAATATGTGGGTAGTACTTAGTTACAGGCATTCAATCGTATTCTTCAACATTTGCGGGCAATAGTCAATTCTGATGAAAGTTATCCTGTAGCTCTTCATTTTAAATTGGTACACAACAAAAATCTAAATGACTTGAGGTACTTCATCATTGACTCTGTACCTAAAAATCCGAGAGGTGGCAATAGGGAAAAATAACTAAGACAATTGGAATCTAAATATATTTTTTTAGACACTAGGATTCCTAAAGGCCTCAATACAGGAGAAGATCTACACAATTTCCTGTAAACTTCCTCGATGAATTAATCTTGAGAGGCATGAACTATTGTTTTCCTATTGATCCGTTTCTGTGAAGTGCTTTTTAATGTGATTCAGCACTAAGGTTGGGCAGTCTCCCTTTTATTTTTTTTTTTTAGATCACATTTTTTTTATTAGCTTTCATCTGCTCACACACATTACAATATGGACCATCGCAATTTCATGCCTTTGCTCCAGTCTCCCGCCCGCCCTCCCTCCGAGCCCCTCGGACCTAGGAGGAGACAGTGTGTCCATGCAAGCTGGTGTGCACATGAGTTGAACCCCCTAATCTTACACTCCCCTGTACCCCCCTACTCAAACTCCCTTCCCCAACAATTCCCCCCCAAATCCCCCTTTCCAGTGTGTTCCTCTTCCTATCTACTGGACAGTATATGGGACAGGTGTCCAGGACTCATTGTTCGGCCTCTGGCTTCTTATGGAATTCGTCTACCAGGTGAAGTACCCAAAGATATTTGGGGCATGTTAGCTCATTGAACTCTTGGGTCAGAAGAGAGACCATCGGCTGCCATGTATCAATGAAGGAATCAGTTGATTGCGTGAGGGAGGTTTGTATCTGTTCCATCCCAATAACATACCAAAGTCTATGGAGCCATCCCGTGTGTGTGGGCTTTCGTGTGGTACCTCATAGCGAAAGGATGTGCTGTGTCGCTGCCCCTACTGCCAAACCCATTTGCTTCCCTCTTATTGATTTTAGTGGGAACGTGATTTTGTTAGGGAGGCCTAGGATCGTGTAAGCAGGAAAGCGAGGGATTTCTGTCTCAAAGTGTCGGTTTATATCCTGAAGCACTGTACCCCAGAATTCCTGTCCTTCCGCACACTCCCATAACAGGTGTGTCATGGTCCCCATTTGGCTGCAACCCCTCCAGCATGTTAGATCCCGACGCGGATTACCTTGGTGAAGTCTTGCCGGAGTCAAGTGCCAATAGTATGCCACATTAACCGTGGATTTGCGGCTGGCCACATTCCTGGCTGTGTGATGAGCTCGGAAATAAATATCCTGCCATTCCTTGTCTGTGAGTGTGCGCCCTATCTCTCGCTCCCAGCGTCTTTGACCTGCGGACGGCATAGTGAGAGGGGGGGGCAGCAATTTGTACAGCTCTGTGATTGACCGTGCATCCGTAGTTTTCGTAACAAGCCATTTTATGTACGCAGTAAGGCGCCGACTAACGTGCGGTAGCGTGTCCTTATTCGTGAGCCAGTGTCGTAGCTGGAAGTATTGGAACTTTTGCGGTTTTTCAATCCCGTACATGTCCCGTATGGCGTCTAGTTGCATGATTCCCTCTTTGTCAAACAGATGTCTGGCTGACCTGCAGTCCGTCTGTTGCCATTGAGGAAATGAGTTGGAGGCCATCCCGGGCTGGAAGGCCTGATTGTCCAACAGGGGAGTCATCGGTGACGGGAAAGTCGTGAGACTTTTGGGGACCGCCACTGCGTCCCACACCCGGAGGATCGTCCGGGTGATGGGCAACTTTTTGATGCATGTCGGCCTGTCTGGCCGCGATTGGAAAGGGACTCTCCACAATGGCATGCCGGCCATGGCCCTGTCCTGAAACAACCAGCGTTTTTCAGATGCCGGGCAGGACCATTCTAAGAGGTACCGAAGTTGTGCCACCTGAAAATATCTCTGCAAGTCCGGGATGCCAAGGCCGCCTTCAGCGGGTGTTCTCGTGGCCAGGTCTCGGCATAGTGTGGGACGTTTACCATCCCAGATAAACTCTTGTATGGCATCTTGCAATTTTTTAAGCATCCCTATGGGTGGTGTAATCTGAATGGTCTGAAAAAGATACAGCACCTTAGGCAGTAGGGACATTTTGATCGCTGCCGCTCGCCCCAGCAAGGATAACGGTTGCAGTCGCCATCTGTGTAAGTCCCCCTGAAGCTGGGTAAGAAGCTTCGTGTAATTTTGGTCCACCGTTTGGGCCGTACTGGGTGTCAGGGTGACCCCAAGGTAAGGTAGTGACATGCTGGAGGAGATTTCCCCTACTTGTAACAGCCCTCTGTTTGCAGAGAGAGTGTTATGCCCCAGGGGCATAATCACCGATTTCCCAACGTTCATTTTAAAGCCGGAAACCCTTCCAAACCTGGTCATCTCATCTAAGAAGGCAGGGATTGACTGCCTAGGGTTTTCTACGTCTGCTAAGATGTCATCCGCGTATAGGCTTATAGTCTGCCTTTCACCCCCAAAACTGATGCCGACTATGGACGGGTTGTCTCGTACGCGTTGTGCGAATGGCTCTATGTATAGGGCGAACAGGAGCGGCGAGAGTGGACATCCTTGTCTGTTGCCCCTCCTAATGTCAAAGGGTCGTGATCCCACTCCATTGACCCTGATGGTTGCCCGTGGTGCCGCATAGCAACTGGCGACCCAGAAGCGGGATCTCTCCCCTATACCGAACCGCACTAGCGTTCTATCCAGATGTTTTCAGTCCACCCTGTCAAACGCCTTTTCCGTGTGTACCGAGAGAAGGGACGCGTCTGACTCTTAGAAGTGGGCCTTGTCTATGACATGCAACAGGCGTTTGGTGTTATCAGCGCATTGTCGGTTAGGTATATGTTATTTGTTATGTTATTTGAAATTTATAGAGCGCGCTGACACCATGGGTTTCCTGGCGCTATAGAACAGAGGTGAGACACAGGCTGGAAGTTGCAGGATTAGCAGGGTGGGGAGAAGAGGAAGGTTTTGAGCTGCTTCCTGAAATGAAGGAGGGAGCTGCTGGATTTGATGATCAGGGGGAGAGGATTCCAAAACTTCGGGGCCAGGAGGGCAAACCTGCGGCCACCGAATTTATTGGTTCTGGTTTTGGGAACAACAAGCGTGTGAAGATGGGCAGAGCGTAGATTGCGATTTGGGCGGTATGGATTAATGAGTGAAGTCAGGAAAGCGGGGCTGGTGCAGTGGAGAGCTTTGAACGTGAGGCAGCCCAGCTTGAAGGCCACTCTTTGTTCTATAGGCAACCAATGCAGTTTGTGCAGCAGGGGTTTGGCCGATTGCCATTTGGGAGATTTGTAAATGAGGCGAGCTGCTTGGTTCTGGACTACCTGGAGGCGGCGGAGAAGTGATTTAGGAAGAACGTGATAGAGGGAGTTGGAAAAGTCCAAGCGGGAGAGCACAAGGGAGATGATTACTTGGATCAGAGCAGCTGGGGGAAGTAAGTGGCTGACCTTCCGAATCTTTCGGAGTTGGAACGAGCAAGATGATATTACGGAGCCAACTTGAGATCTGAGGGAGAGTTCGGCGTCGATGGTCACGCCGAGGCTCTTTACAGATTTTGCGGGGGTCGGTGGAAATCCCAGTTCAGTGGGCCAGAACTGGGATCCCCAAAAAGAGGGGCTGGAGCCCGGGAGAAGGAGCTCGGTTTTTCCGGGGTTTAATTTCAGTTGGTTGGAGTTCTTCCACTCCTGGATGTGAAGCATGGCGGAATGGAAATTGTCCACAGCGTTCGGGGAGTTGAGTGGAAAGATGATCTGCAGATCGTCAGCATAGTTATATACTGTAATGTCCCAGTTTCGGAGTGAGTGGATTAGGGGCCGGAGGTAAAGGTTGAACAGTAAAGGTGACAGGGAGGAACCCTGGGGAACTCCGCATGTCGTGGGGGTTTTGGGCGCTGTGTAAGGGCCCAAACTGGCGGCTTGTGTTCTGCCAGTCAGGAAAGACTGAATTCAGCTGAGGGCAGAACCCTGGATGCCAGCCTGTTCGACACAGTGAAGCAAGATGTTGTGGTCAACCGTGTCGAACGCGGCCGATAGATCCAGGAGTACGAGGGCCTGGGGGGTCCCCGAGTCGGCGTTCCTCCCCAGCGTGTCGAGGACTGCCATGATGACAGCCTCAGTGGAGAAGGCTGGCCTGAAGCCAGCCTGATTGGGCTCCAGATAGCATGAGGTCTCGATGAAGTTGGAAAGGCATCGAGTGGCATGCGCTTCGATTAGTTTGGAAAAGTAGGGTAGAAGCGATATGGGGCGGTAGTTGGACAGTTCTGCTGGGTCCGCGCCAGGTTTCTTCAGTAGTGGGACTAGGATGGCCTCTTTGAAAGTGCTGGGGACAATACCTATGCTGAGCGAGCCGTTCAGCAGAGGTAAGATGCATTCGGGGAGAGAGTGACAGATGCTCCGTAGGATCGGGGGAGGACAGCCATCATTCGGAGAACCCAATTTTACCCGGGACGCGAGCTGCGCCAAGGAGGCAGGGTTGAGGGTAGGGAAATCGGTGAAGTCGGATGAGTTGTTGAGGGGAGTGTCGGAAGCGGTAGTCTGAGGGGAGGTGGGGATCGAGGCTTTGATTTTATCGATTTTCTCAATAAAAAAGAGATTGAGAGCGTCGCAGGGTCTTTGGGTGGGGGTAAAACCTGCTTGATCAGGCTCTATGATGTCTGGAAGGCAGGGGTCAAGTCTTGCGGCCAGAATCCCGGTGAATAACTTGAGGTCCAAGTTGAGTAATGAAATTGGTCTGTAGGCTGCGCACTGGGTCCCGTCTTTACCCGGTTGATGTCTGCTTCTAGCATGTCCTGAGGAATGGATCCGGGACCTTGAAAGGAGTTGAACAGACTAGTCAGTACTGGGGCCAAGAGGGGGCAAAATGTTTTGTAAAACGCTGCGGAGAAACCGTCCGGGCCTGGGGCTTTCAGCGGTTTGAGGCGTGCTATCGCCGATATAACTTCCTCCACTCGTATCGGGGTGTCTAGAGATTGAGCGCATGTCTCATTAAGGGCCGTACCCCCTGCCTCGTCGAGGTATGCTTCTCCAGCCTCGGTGTCCAGGGTCGAATCGGCTGTATACAAGGAGGCATAGAATGCTCGGAATGCCTCCGCGATTTGATCATCCTCCCTGAAATACCTATCTCCCTCTCCTCGGATAACGGGAATCTTGGATCTGTGAACTTTGGCTTTGAGTTTGCTGGCCAGCAACCGTCCGGTTTTGTCCCCCCACGTAATATGTGTGGCGTATTCCGCGCGGTTGAGATCCAGGCTTGCGAGTCGGGCCCTGGCCGCCTTAAGCTTGCGCCATGTTCTGGGGGACCCTGTCCGGCTGTGAACCCGTTTGAGTTCTAGCACCTGCTCTGCTAATGCCTGACGTATGTCTTTACGATCCCGGTTGTCCGCTGCTGCAATCTTGATTATCTCACCTCGCACTACCGATTTGAGTGCTCCCCAGATGTCTGACATTGTCACCTCCCCATTGTTGTTTATACACAGGTAGTCAGTGATGCTTTTAGAGAGTTGCTGTGTGACCCCCTTACGTTGAAGCAGGGTTTTCCGAAGGCACAACTTGCCTTTACGTGTCCGCACTCGTGGGACTTCCAAATGGACTATGACCGCGTCTTGGTTCGATAGAGCCGCCGGAGCGACCTCGATATCTTTGACCAGGGGGCTAGGGCGGTGGACCCGAAGAAATGGTCTATTCGGGCGGATGTGCGATGTACGTGTGAGTAAAAGGTATAACCCGGTGTTGTGGGGTGGGCCCCCCTCCATAGATCTATGTACCCCCTACTGGACAGCCACTGTCCCCCTTCTTTGGAAATTGCCCAGTAGAGCCAAACCGCTCTCCCGACCTGTCTTTCATAGTGTCCTTTACCAAATTGAGGTCTCCTCCCACCAGAGTGTATTCCGTATGTGTTGCCAAAGCATCCGCTAATGCCCCTGTGAGGAAGGCTTCTTGTTTAGTATTGGGGGCGTATATAGACCCTACAGTAATCGACAGGTCCCCTATGAGGACGTTGTACGCTAAGAGCCTGCCTTTGGTTTCTGCTAACTTGTCCCCCACACGGCCCTTGAAATGACGTGCGAAGAACAAAGCGACCCCTGCTTTTTTCTCTGTGGTAGAAGAATAAAATTGTAGTGGAAAGGCCCTGGACCTCATACTGTGCCAGTCCTTGGAGAGTGAATGTGTCTCTTGTAGTAAGCATATAGCTACCCCTGAGTTCTCCAAGTATGATAGCACTGCTCTCCTTTTGATGGGGTTCTTTAGGCCCTTGACATTTATGGTAATCACCTGAATTGTCTCCTCAGCCATGAGTATGTGTGAATCCTAAGCCACTGTGTCGCGAGCAGACGTTGTCATAAGAATCCCTGCCTACTCCCTTATCCATCGGAACACACCGGCTCCCACCCCCCTTCTTCAACCCTGGCGCCACCTCACCCCTCCAACCCCACCCTACCCAAACCCCCAACCTTACTCCCCCTGTCCAAACTTCCCTTGCCCACCTCGCCCTCCCCCCGCCCCCTCCCTAACCCCAACCTCGATCCCCCAACTAGCAATCATAGTCCCAGGCCTATGCAAACTCAGTCCAGGCCTGTGGGTCGTTACTGAATGAGGGAGTGTGTGGCAGTGGCAACCTCGTTGGCCCCCCGTCCTGCCCCCTAGCCCAATGCGAAGATGGCGCACAGGAATCCCCCCACATGTGCTGCATAAAGTTCAATATTTCATGTCTTTGGAGACTTCTTGTATCGCTGCAGCATGTTCTTGAGCCATGTTTGTGTGGTCTGGCTTGAGGTTACTTCTGGGCGATCGTTGGCGTCCCGCGCGTTGCCATCCATCTCCTGATGTCCGGGATGATCTCATCTGGGAAGGTTGCGTAGAGGTCCCCTCTTCCCCTGCATCTTCCCCGTGGGCAATGCCCAACAGCCCACACGTTTCTCACAGGGACCGGAGTTGGTGGAGGGCCCCTTTCCATTTGAAAATTAGCCCAAATGGGTGGCCCCAGGAGTACGGGATTCCGTTGTCTCATAAGAAAGCTGGGTCCACCTTGAAAGCCTTTCTCTTTTGTAAAGTGATCGCCGACAGATCCTGGAATTACCCCACCGATTGTCCCTGGAATTGGAGGGGTTGCTTTTGGCGCGCCGCCTTCAAGATGCATTCCTTTAGGGGGTAGTCAGGCAGGAAGGCCAGTATGTTGGGTGGCGGGATGGGCGCCCGGTGCGTCAGGCCCACTCTGTGTGCCCTATCTATGGGGATCTCGAAGTCTTCAGGCTCTCCTAGTATCTCCCAAAACAATCGTTGTAGGTAGTTCATAACGCTGTCCCCCTCTGATTTGGATGGCATGCCTCGGACCCGTATGTTATTGCGTCGGGAGCGGTTCTCGAGATCCTCAGCGTGCGCTTGCAGGTCCGTCTCTTGTTCGTGGAGCCTCATGATGTCTTGTTGCAGGAATTCAACTTCCTCGCTCCTAGCATGCTCAGTGTCCTCCATTGCCGCCACGCGCTCTCCAAGGCCGTCCCTTTTATTTTTAAGCCTTCCATGATGACTGGCTGGGTTCTCGTTTTTTTACTGCGATTTTAACCTAGTTTTAATCGTGGTGAGGGCGCGGATTCAGGCTAGAATTCTGGAGGGTTTTTATTAAAAAGAAACTGCACTGAATAATGTCTGTTTGTTTTCTCAAAGATGTATACTTATTTATCGTCTACTTAGATGGATAATAATGTAACTGTTCATCAGGTATTAAAGTGTGATCTGGATTGCTCACACTCAGATTGGTGAGGATATCTATGTATCACCAGCGATATGAAGTAATTAACTGGTTGAAACTTTATTCTATCATGACTTATAACAAGGTTGTACTGGCACTTTAATATGGTAAATAGATTTGAGCAAAGTCTGCTATGCCGTAAACCTTTGCCCTTTTTTAGACATTTTATCCTTGAGAAGATATGATTTTAATATTTGCATTGTAAGGATAATTTGCACTTTTGCACTTATTTTGAAAAATTCGTCATTTATTGCACTAGCACTTTGGGCCATATGTATCATACAAATTCACATTCACAAAGGCCGAAATTTGCTGAATTTCGGCCTTTGCGAATGCGAATTTGCTAAATGGGATGTATGAATGAAAATCCGGTGCAAAATAAGGAATCGCAAAATTTGCAATCCCTTATTTTGCAATTGCATTTAAGAAATCGCAAATTTTGCGATTCCTTTAATGCAATGTATGAAGCTTAAAAAAATTGCTAATTGTCCCTAAGGAATCGCAAATTACCACCAACTTCAAGTTGGTGGTAATTTGCAAATTTCTTGAAAAATGCCAATTTTTGCATTTTTCAAAGTGCCATGTGACGCACATACATGCCCTTAGGGCATGTATGTGCACCACATGTGCACCCATACTTATTTCAGGGGTGCAACAGGGTGTCCTTTGGACACCCCTGCACCCTTGAAATTATTCTCAATTTGCGATTAGCAAATTGCGAAGCGCAAATTGAGAATAAATTCCCATTCCTTCCTATGGGCCAGGAGGCCCATAGAAATGAATGGGAAAGTATTCCTTAATTGTGAATTCGCAATTTGCAAATTCGCAATTAAGGATTATCAAGAAATCGCTAAAAAAATTCGATTTTCTTGATACATACCAATTAGCGATTCTGAAATAGCGATTTCTTAAATATCGCTATTACAGAATCGCTAATTGGTATCTTGATACATATGGCCCTTCATCTTTGGGTTATGCTGTGATTGGGGTATCATATGTGAGCTATGGGTCTTTGGCATGATTATGGTGTATAATTTTAGCCACTTGGCGCACATTGAGGCAACATGTGTTGTCTTTTCTGGAAAACGTTTTTAGAAACTTCTTTTAGAAACTTTTTTAGAAACTGTTTTAATTAAGCTCAATGTCAATTGTACGTATTTATTATGTATTTATAATTACTATTTTAGTGTTGAGACACATTTTACGTATCTAATTTTGAAACCAAAAGCAACACATACGATTAGGTAGTATGTTGTTTAGCTCTATTGCTAACCCCACGTCACATAACCTTTATGTCCAGGGAATCACTATAAATGACTCACTGTTTGTTCTGGAGTGTCATGTGATCAAGGCTGTGGAAACGCAGCCGAAACGTGTTATGCTGATTTGGTGGAAATAAAGCACTTGAAAGAGAATTCAGCACGTTTGTGGTCTGTATCTGATTTACACTACCGGAGGATTAGGTAGTATATTTATTTCGTACTGATTGATTCTGTTTGTTTTTTTTTGCCTAAGAGGTTTAGGCTTGAAACCTTTCCAACATGGAACCATTGTTCTGTTTTTGCACCCACTGGGTGGGAGCACTGGCGACTTTCCTTCCTGCACTGTTGCAGGCAGGGAAACACGGTACCCCAGGCATCACCATATTTCGTGAAGGGAAACACTGGTGTGTTGGGGGTTCATCATATTTCAATCTGATTAAGCCATCATGCAATTGATTCATACTTATCTTACCCTGTAGAGTCTGGTTCCTTTTATCTTCATAATACATGTTGCAAATGAGGGTTCCAAACTCTTTACCGCATGTCCTGTGATTTCTTATTAGGCCAGGAGTTTTAAAAACATGTGCAGGCATCAAGTTTAATTCATTAACTCTCCTTATATGCGGCCAAATTGCCTTTAACTAAACACTGTGGATAGAAACTCTTGTTTAACACACATCCTTTGGCAGTGCACAAGATGGCTAAAAAGCAAGTTGTGTTCAGGGCATTTGTTTAGGTTTCACCTATTAGACAGGGCAAGCTGTCTGTAGGCAAAAATTTCTAGTGTTATATTAGAGTGGGCTTAGAGCCGGCCAATTACTTACCATTGGCTGGCTTTATTGCCACTCCGATTTGCTTGCTTCTTATTCATTAACTTATATTGGCTTTACTTCATCTTCTCTGTTTGTCCCTACCCTAGAGCAAGGATGCATTACTTGTCTCCTTCCACTGCCAATTTTTCATGCACTTGTTTTAGCACTCCACGATAGTGCATGTGTTTTCCAGCTGTCCCCCTCGTATACTTCTCCCCACTTCGTGGTGCTTGTGCTGCTCTGTGTCATCCATGTGCTTCTAACCTGTGATGTGCTCTGCCTTGTGTACATCTTTCTTCCTCCCAGTTGCTTTCTTTGCCTCATTCTTCTACCCCACCCCCCAGTTTGCCTGTTTGCTTTTCCCCTGGAGTTCTGGACTTTTTGGTTCCGTCCAGAGGTGTCAGGGATAACACCCGAAGACCCCGGAGTTCTACCTGGTTCGGTGCACAAATAAACAGAAACACGGGCTTCTCGATGGTGGCGTCAAAGACCAAAGGTTTATTACTGCAGGGACACAGAAGTCACAGAAACTACACACGGGCAGATTCTAGGAGCCTGTTCGATTTGTACAAAGAGGGTTGCTCCTTATATACTAAATATTAGGCTTCGGGCAAATTCTTTACATGATAGTACATTCCTAAACCTTTGCGTCCTAAACAATAAATATTTGGCGTTGCACAGGAATCGTCAAAAATATCTGATGTCAAAACATTACGAACGAGGGGTTCCCACTGTTCCATCATAATCCCATGTCAACTTTTCATTCAAGAGCCGGACCGCCTCATCGTAAATTTCGTTACCTCCCCCTAATAAAGGCCCAGAAGGAAAGGAGCAGAGCCAGGTGCAGAAGATAGAAAAACAGGATAAGAGATGTTTGTGGGTCGTAAATGGGCAAGGCTACCAGCTTCGGCCGCCTAATCATGATCAGGCCAACGAACACGAGAACCAGTATAGCAGGACTGGCCTCAGGCAGAGGAGGCAGTTTCTGTCGAGTCATGTAGCCATGGCGTGTTCTGTCCTAAGGTGTACGTGTCACTAGAAAGGTGAATCGCCGGCTAAAGCCTACGTGTCCTTAATCGAAATGAAGTAATCAGAGGTCATTGCGTGTCCATTGTCTATGTGAGGGCAAGAAACACAAAATGGCTGCCATAATCTAAGATGGATGCCATGGGTAGATCAGAAATGTGTTTGTAATAGGAGTACTCTTGCTCGTAGCATAGCGAAAACACCAGGATATGCTAAATGGATCATTTGCGGTTCACTGATACCAAAATTATGTATTTACGACAATGTTGAAAACACGGGTTCAAATCGTCACGGAACCTCACCCCACCCTACTCCATGTTGCTTTCTCCAGGTTTACTGCCCTCCCAGCGCCCTCCAAGTTACTTTACCCCACCGGTATGCCCCGTGTTGCTTCCCCTAACCCTTCTTTTGCTTTTCCTCACCCTGCCCTTTACTGATCCAATTAGTTAAAAAAAGCATTACATTTTGTAGGTGTCTTCATGTTTGATGCGCATGCCTACAAAATGAAGTGGGAGGCTGTGTCATATGTTTTTTTTTCCTTTCAGGGATGTTGTGCAGCATGACTAAAACCATTGACAGAGCCAAAAGGTCCAAAAGGCAGGCTCTATTGGCTTTGCTAATGCTTTTTGTAGACTAAGGTCTTTAGGACAAAGTATTTTACATGCAGAACACAATGTATACCTCACTCTGTCTTCTAATTGTCTTACTTTATACCATATTCAATATCCTTTGCATCAAAAGATAGCCTCCGGTAAGCTTTATTTTAGACAACCAAAGCGCTGTGCTCTTAAGGATGCAGGTCTATTTTTTAAGTTACAGCCTCCTGGCTTCCATCAAGAATTATTATTATTATAATTTTTTTTAATCCTCATTTTGCGTGTGAAAGTATAAGGAGTATGACGGGAACTTGTGACATCCAGGTAATGTGCCTTCAATCGCTCTACTTTACTGTTCCGGCAACGTAGAGTATCCCTTTGTTGGATCTGTCAGGCTTAGTCCTCCTGTATCCTTTACCATAATCAATAATTGTTTGTATCGGAAGGGGAGAGCTAGCCGTCCTGGCTACTCGACGGGAATGATTCCCATCTGAATTATTGTCACCACTTTAATCATTGGACTTGTTAAGTTTATTCGAGTTCCCTCATTGCCCTACGTATTGAGTGCATGATAGTTTTCCCAAATTTCCCAGAAATTAGATTTTTTGGTAGGCTTTCCTTTCATATCCATTTTGTGTGTTGTTATTATAGATTTTAGCCAGTCCCCTTGTAATGATGGTACTGGTTTAACCCAGTTCAGGCATATCTCTCTTCCTGCAAGAAGTATTAATACAAATAATAAGTTTTCCTGTTTTCTAGTTAACCTCTCCTCACTTAAATCAACCTTGGTGTTAATCCCGAAAATAATTAGAGTTGTACTTACTTCTAGGTGTTTTCCCAATACCCGGCATATCTTCTTACCAACTTCTTGCCAGAAGGGGTCCAAGAGGGGACAGCCTTGGAACATGTGAAGGTCGTCCGCCTTTTCTAGCCCGCATTTGGGGTAGGACTTTACGCTGGCTCCTTTGAATTTTGACAGTCTTCTGGGTGCCCTGTGCCTTGTGAATAAGTGATTTCTTTTCAGGCGTGCTGGTTTGATGATTGACCAGCATTTTCCAACTGACTTCCGCCATAAGTTTTTCAGGTCCGGCTCTATTATGTCTTTACTCCAGACTGAGTCTGGGATCAAGAAATTCTCTTCTCCTGCAGCGATTAGAGCCCAGTACCATCTTGATATTTCCTTCTTTATTGGGGTGGCCTTCGTCATTTCCTTCTCTAGGTCTACATTCCCTGTTCTTTTATCCGTTAGTGAGCTTGCCCAGCTTGTGAGTTTGTAGTTTTTGAATTTTGACAGAGATGAATGAGTGATTTCTACTAGGTATTCCCAAGGTTCTATTGAGTTCTCCGTCATCAGCTGGCCCCATTCGTTGATTCCAGCTACTTTTAGTGGTAATGCCAGGGCATCTTTTAGGCATTCTGGTGTACCAGGGGAATCCCAAATGGGAGCCATGGAGCTGTATTAGGGAATGTTCAGGATACTTCTGACTTGATGCCATAATCTTGCTGCATTGTTTAGTGTCTTTAATTTTATTTTCTTAAAGAATTTCGGGTGGCCGAATTTAAACAAAAAATAGTCAGTTTTGTTTGTCAATATTTGGAGAAATTTAGGGTAGAACTCGTATTTTTTTTAAAAGGGATCTCGCGTTCTTGAACTGGAAGGCCCTGCAGTATTCAACAAGATCTGGGCTGGCTATTCCCCCTTGTTCTTTTTTCCTCCTTATTTTGTTCCAGGCAATCCTTGATCCTTTTGATGCCCATATAAAACTCGCAATTTCTCCCTGGATCTTTTCCAGGTAGTCTCTTAAATTCCAGTGGTATGACATTGAAAAGGTAAGTACATTTGGGAAGAATGGACATTTTTACCATGTTTGATCTTCCTATAAAACTTAATGGTAAGCTGTTCCATATTTTGAGAAGTGTTATTGTCTCAAGTGCAATCCTATTAAGGTTTAACTGGGGCACTTTTCCTAGATCCTTGACCAAGGTTAGGCCCAGATAATTTATTTTGTCTTTAGAGTATGGAGTATTCTGGTGTACGTTCCAGCTCATAGATTCAGTTTTAGCTTCATTGGTCAAGTATCCAGACACTTTGCCAAATTCTGCGATTGTTTTATCTATTGCTGGGGATGAACTTTGGAAATTATCTGTAAAGATCATTAGGTCGTCCGCATATAGCGCCACCTTTTTAGCCCACTCGTGATATTTAAAAGGGGTTATTGACCCGTTATTCCTGAGAGTGCTTGCAAGTGGTTCAATGTAAAGATTGAATAACAGAAGAGACAGTGGGCATCCTTGCCTCGTTCCTCTTTGTATCTCTATGTTATTAGTGAGGCCCCCGTTGATTAGGATTTTTGCTCTTGGTTTTTTGTAAGTCTCAGCCACCAGATGACTAAAGCACTGTCCAAGGTTATAGTTAATGATGACTTTGTTTAGAAAGGACCAGTTGACCCTGTCAAACGCTTTAGCAGCATCGAAAGTAACTATAGTCAGGGGGATCTTTTCGCAAGTTGCTACATCAATCGCAGCATAAAGCTCATACGTAATCTCACATATTTGCCTTCCCTTTATGAATCCCTTTTGGTCCGGATGCACCAGTTTTGGCATTACCTGGGCCAATCTCCTTGCTACGATTTGCATAATTTTTTTATAATCGCAGTTTAGCAGTGAGATGGGTCTGTAAGATTCACAGTTTGCAGGGTTTTTCCCTGGCTTTAAAATGATGCTGACCGTTGCGTCGTTCCAAGAGTCTGGGATTTTACCCTGTTCCTTATATATTGTGTTTAGTAACCTCGTTATCGGCGGGGCCAAGATTTCTCTCAGAACTGAGTAAACTTTGTTTGGTAGGGCATCCGGACCGGCTGTTTTCCCTCTTTTCAGACCTTTTAGCTTCAATTTCACTTCCTCAATCGTTATTTCTGTGTTTAGCTCCTCTTTTTCTTCTTCCGACAGTTTGGGTAGTAGTAAAGGGTATAGGAATTTTCCTATTTCTTATTCTAGTGAGATTGAGTCTTCCTTATATAGGTTGGAGAAGAAGTTTTCGAATTCCTGCTTAATTATAGTTTCTTCGGAAGTTAGGCCGTTTTGATTGCTCTGTTGTATGCTAGCTATTTTATTTCTGGTTTGGTCGGTTTTAGTTTTCCATACCAGCAGTTTTCCTCATCCCTCACCATACTCATGATTGGCGAGTTTGCTAGATTCCCACTTCATCTTCACTCTGTTTTCTAGGTAATCCGCCAACTTTTCTTTTAAATCTCTCCTTTCCTTCTCCATTGTATCTCTTTTTCCTGTGTCATTTTCTGCAGTTATCTGTGCATCAATTTGGTTTATGTTTTTCTCCATGTCTCCAATCTCACGTTTAACGAGTTTTGATCTGTTAGCTCCCAAGCTGATTAGTTTCCCTCTGATAACTGCCTTATATGTGTCCCAAGTAATTTGGTCTAAAGTGCCTACTCGATTGTCCTCAAATAAGTTGGCTGAGGTTATTCTCAGCTCTTCCCGTAGCCTAGGGTCTAATAGTAAAGTGAGGTCGACTGTCCATCTGGATTGTGATTTATTTATTGTAGTTTGCAAAGTTAGTTGCATTGCCGAGTGATCGGACAGATGCGCTGGTAGATGGTCTATAGTTTTAATGTTACTATGCAGGTTTTTACTTATCAGAAAGTAGTCTATTCTGGATCTGTGGCCTAGTTTTTTGTTGTGGAGAGTAAAAGGAGACCCCTTGTTACCCTTCTCCTTCCACATGTCAAGCAGGTATAGGTCGTTTTTGTAAATACCTAGCCATTCTCTCATTTTTGGTAAATTTGCTTGTCTTCCTGGAGGAGATCTATCCAGTTTAGGATCCAGAATAATGTTGTAGTCACCCCATAGTAATATTGGAGCAGTTGCTGATAATAGTTCTGTGTATAATCTTTGAAGGGGATTTGGGTCATCGGTGTTTGGTCCATAACATCCTGCTATGGTAAAGCTGTTATCGTGTATTTTTACTTTAGCTAAGGCCCATCTGCCGTTGCTGTCCACTACCTTGTGCTCAACTTTTACATTGCGATGCCCTTGACATTGCAATCTTGATTGGTACATACATAGATGTCGACCCAGCTAAGAGTTTTCACTATTTGTTCCCATTCTGCCTTCAGGAGATGGGTTTCTTGAAGAATAATCACTTTGTTGTCCACTTCCTTTAAGTATTCAAAGATTCTTCTCCGTCTGCTAGCTGTTCTGAGCCCGTTGACATTCCATGAGAGAATTTTGAATTCTTTAGATGTTGTCATCATGCTTTTTTCTTTTGTAGGTTCTTAAGTTTATTTCAATTTTCAATTCGCTTTTATCATCCCGGCGAACTCCTTTTATTTTAGCTGATGAGGATATTTTTTTCATTTTTCTCCCTAATTTGCTCCCCACCCGTGGTGGTGTTTTCGTTTTTTTTTTTTTTTTTGTGACGTTTATCGATGCCCACCCCGAGGAAGCCTCCTATCTTCTTTTTGGGCGGTATTATTCGCCCTTTTGAGCTCCATGGTTTTTCCTATCTTAGTTTACTGTCATGGTCCTCAGCTGCTCCTTTATTTGTTTCAGGAAACTCTCTACTTCACTAGGTTCTCTAATGTTGTACATTTTATTTCGCCACATGATCCTCAGTGCAGCAGGGAATTTCATCTGAACCGTGGCTCCGAGGGATTTTAGTTCTTGCATAAATTGTCCCAACTCCCATTGTCTGTCCTGGGTGGCTTTAGACATGTCAGAGCGAATCCTTAAGGACCAGTTGTCTTTATTTAGGGAGCTACTCTTTAGACCTTCACTTAGGAGTCTTTCCTTTAGTGTGTACGTTTTGAAGTTTATTAAAATCTTCTTTGGCGTCCTTCTATCTTTGCTCCTCCCAAAGGGGTCTCGGTGTACTCTCTGAATGTCGTCACCCAGGTTCTCCTTTTTAGTCCAGGGAAAGTATTCTTCAAGTAAAGAGATGGTGAATTTCTTAATTTCAGGCCCTTCCAGATTTTCTGGTACGTTTAAAATCCTCAGGTTATTTTTTCTCGCTTGGTTTTCTAACAACTCTAATTTTACTTTTATAATTCTGTCGGAGCCTCTTAGCTTCCTGATCTCCGCCTGATTGGTGTCCACCTTTTTGCTAAGGGTCTCCACCACCGACTCAACTGCTGACACCCTATCGCCCAATGCATTCAGTTTTTGATCTAGGGTCTCACATACCTCCTGAATCTTGGCTTGATTGGACTCGGACACTGCAAATTTTTCTCTCCTCTCCCATTACCTTCTCCATGAGGTTTTCCATGAGCTTTCCCGTTTGCTCTATGAAGGTATGTGGGAGAGGACAGTCTGGGTTGCCTGTACTGGGTTCGCTTATAGCTGACAGTATTTGGACTTCTGGAGCCTCCGGTGCTTCCATTTGTGAGCCTGTGTGGGAGTTCGTTTCTATACTCATTCTCAGATTTTTATTCCTTTGCTCTTCGGTATGCGGTGGTGATTTTGTGAGAGAACTACTCTCTGGTATTTGTGTCGGCTGCTGGACTTTAAAGAAGGACCTCAGCGATGGGGTAATTCTGACTTTTTGGTCTGGTTGGGTCCCTCCTTTTTCAGACCTAGGCTTGAGTTGGCGATCACGGTTAGCAGAGCCTCTCCTTTTCTTTTTTGTGATTACTGGTAATATCACTTGTTTAGCTGGGGGGAAGACATTTTGCTTAGGAAGTTGCCTGTTCCTGAGGCAATAGCTGGATCTTGTCTCAATCCCTTCTTCGAGCTCTAATCTGGATTGGGGATCCCCTTTTCCCCCTTTCTCTTGTCTTTATCTGTAAAGCTTGCACCCCCGAGACAGTCCCCCCAGTGCACTTTGCTCTTCCAATACCTCCTTCACCCTCCTGTGCTTCTTCCGTTCTTATTGAGGCCCCCTGATTAGCCCCTTTACACCCCACAATCAAGTCTAGAGCAATCCCCCCCTGACCTTTCTTCTTCCCTCGTTCCTTGCTCATGGGACTGCTGCTGGAGCTGAAGATCGTCCTCCTCCTCGTGAGACTGGATGCCTCAGTATAGGTCTCAGATTGCCCTCTCTCCGCTTGGTTAGCCTGGCCAGTACCGGTAATGGTAATTATCTTCCCTCTCGAATGTCGGCATTTCTGTCTCCGGATGTGCTGCCTTTCTCCTCCTGGAAATTATGCCATTTCCACTCGTAGCTCTGATGGTGTTCCTGCGATGAGCCGCTGCTGCTGCCGCTCTTCCCCCGGAAGAGGAAACCAATCCTGCCGTGCACTCTCCGGCACTCCTTTCGTGCACCCGACGCAGCCGCCCAGAACCCCAGAAACACAACAGGATCACCGCAGGCGCATCCCCCTCCCCCTTCATGGCTACCTGCGGTGTGTTCGATTCCTACAGCGATGTTGATAGCTTGTTTTAGGTCTGAATTGGCAACTAAGAGCCTTTCCTATATCTTTGCGTTCTTAGTACACCTTACTAGCTGGTCCCTAATGAGAGAATCTTGTAGGGTCTCGAATTCACATGTGTTGGCCAGACCTGTAAGGGCTGCAATATACGTTTTAACTTTTTCACTCTTCCCCTGTACTCTTGAAAAGAATTTGTGCCTGTCCAATACAACATTAATAGTTTTACCAAAATGTTTTTCCAATCTGTTTACTGCTGCTAGGTATACATTTTCTTCATCTTCACTGTCCTCTTCTGCCTCCGCTGATATGTTATCGTACGTTTTACGCCCTTCAATACCTAAATTATGAAGTAATGTATGTAGTTTTCTTAATGCTGAAAAATTTTCTCCCCCTATCGCTATGAGGTAGGTCTTTAAGAGTCCAAACCATTGTTTCCATGGTAACTGCGGCTCTCCCACCTCGTTGAGAAAAGGTGGCGGCTGTGACATGTTGGTACTCGCCATTTTTAGAAGTAAGAGTAAGGAAGCGATAGTTAAAAAATACTCAGCTCATGTGTGTCCCCCCCTTCCAAAATAGAAAATGCAGTTTACTAGTGAAGAAAACACACAAAGAAATGTTCCAGCTGTGCCTTTCAGCGTGTAAAAGGTGACAGGCGTGGAGTAGATGTGCTTCCAGCTGTGCCTGTCAGCGTGTAATGAGTGACAGGCGTGAAGTAGATATTCTTCTATGCTTTGGGTGGAAGGTGGGCCACTTGGTGTTCCTGGCTAACGCAGTTAGATGGGGGAGTTGGACAAATCCAAAGACCAATGTACGAAAGTGTCACCAAGTCTGCTGTGCCTATCAGTGCTAATTTTGATAGCCGACCCTTAACCTCCTCAGGAAAACGAGGTGGTAATTTACACACTGCTGTGCCTTCCAGCGGAGGATGCGACAGGCTGAAGAAGAAACTCTACAGTGAGGCAAGGGTTAATTTGTTCAGAGCGCCTCTGAGGGAGGCGCGCTTGTCAGAACCGCCTCCGGAGATGACGCTTGCTCAGAGGAGGATAGGAGCTGCGCTGAGGGGAAAACGCTGCTCCCGCTGGGCGCAGGACGATACCCCCAGTGCTGCCCCCTCGGTACCTCCAATGCCGCTGCGTCTCCCTTGAATCTGCCGGTTCACTTCACTTAGCGCGGAAAAGCACGCGCCCCCTCAGCACCTCCTCTCTGTGATGACGCACACACAGCGATAACTGTGCCCGCTTGCTGACAAAATAAACAGCAATCCTTTTGAGGAATCACCCGCTGCACCCCTCCGACGACAGCATTCACCCTCAGCCTCTTCACTGCTTTTGCCGGCACTGCTGATAACCTCTCAGCCCTTTCACTGCTTTGGCCAACAAAGCTGACAACAGCTCGCAGTTGAGGAAGACTATAGCTTTCACAAGGCTTTTCTCCTCTCCACCCCCGTGAACCTCCTCATGGATAGTCGCCGATGGGGGCTGCCGCTTACACCGCTGGTCATTACACGGAAACAGGGTTCAATATCACCCCTCCCCAGCTTAACAAAGTGGCACTGCTGGGAGTACACCGCTCACCTCAACAGGGATTTATTGCAAATGAAGAGGAAGCTTCGGTGGACGAACACAGCTTCCGATGGTTTTATACTCCTCACCTTCACTTCCAGAGAGATGTTACCAGTATAAAACTCAGCATTAAGTCATCATGGCAGGGGTTACAGGATCTTAGACAATCGATGGCCTGCCCCTACACGCTATGGGGTCGGGGACCCCTAGTTGTTAATATGTTGATCAACTAAACAGAGGGTATACTACAACCTTCTATCTATGTGTGCTAATTCAAGTCAACATTTAAAAAAATTAAAAACTGTGAAACAAGTTGTGTGTGTGCGTGAAACCCATGTGCTAATCCCACACCTCACTAAACCTTTCTCCTGTGAAAAAAGGGGGGAGGGAGGTTGGCAGAGCATCACGGGAGGAACACCCGGGGGAGGATATGGCAGACTGGTACTCGCCTGGATCCTCACGTTCTCATCATCAGCATCTACCAACCGGCAAAAGAATGGGGATAAAGACTGTGCACAGAAAGAAAAAAACTATATGTGTTCTAAGTGTTAGTGACCGACTGTGGAATACCAAACTTCCTGTGCTCGAGATCTGGTCCCACCACCATAAAAAGAGCTGAGCTACACTGGCAACTCCAACTTTATTCTGTGCTGTGTGCCCGCTCTAATCAAAAACAACCAACATGTTTCATCGCCGAATTTCCTTTACCAGCAATTTCATCAGGGTTTTTGTTGGGTCAGCGTGAATCCTGCACGTCTTGATTCTCCCCCCTTATTGTACCTGTGATTACACATGAGATAGAATCACACACACGCACACATTTACTCACTGTGTCTCGCTGGAAATGCAGACTGGCAACTGCATACATGGCTATACTTGTATCATTCATACATTACCAGGTGGCCTTATGTGATCGAGCCTACCAGGCTCCCGTAGAAGAATCTGGGATGGTTGGACCCTTTAACATATAGTAGGTTCCATGGACCGCCCTGTGGTCGGTATCTAAAAAGATGAATGAGGTTAGATGAAAAGAGCATGATGGATTCGTCATTTGCATATCCCCCTCATACACCCTACTCATAAAATGCTGCAGCCACTGTGCCCATATTGTAGTTTGCTGCAAGCGTCTGTGAATCTACGCCTGACTCATCTAGACCGGCTGATGCTGCCAATTATAATATCCCGTTGTTTTGTTTGCAAGAGTGGCTCATGGGAGGAGTGCGCCGTAGTGTGTTCAAATAATTCAAAAGCAAAACGCCCAGTAATGTAACACGGCGCGTATCACTGAGGAATTGTCCCGCCCTTATGGCCTCTTCCTAATCTCCGACTGATTTTTATGCGTCCCAACTTAATCCCTGTATGGTTTTTATGCGTCCCAAAGCCGAAGGTTAGGCCCTGATGAAATAAAGTTTAGTTTCCTTACCGGTTCCGCGTACAGGTATGGCCTCCGCTCACCCTCCGCTATCGCGAATAACACCGGTGTGTATATTTTAAACACAACACACCGGTCACGTGATAGTCATGTCCGTCGGCACGCCCAATTGACGTGTTCGACGCTGGAATTTTACGTGGCGGCAATCTTGGACCGGGGTAGTGCTTGAAAAAAACTCTCAATCTATGTCTTTGAATTAGCCCGTTTGTAACGCGATCTGCATTATGTAGCCTATCGATCTTAAATATCTCGAATTCTGACAGAGCCTAGCTCCATGTATATGCTCTGGTCTTCTTACTAAAATAGTTCACTGGACCCTTTTTAGGCTAATTTCACGAACTTCATTCAGCACAAGCAAAACTTGGAGTTACAAGAGGGGGAATTGAAATTTATGTATGCCATCAGTGAATAATGATCCCAGCATAATTATCTTCTTGTCTTTGTTGGATGGAGCTTGGCTAATGTGTAGCTAGCTGTCCTAATGCCATTGGACCCTATACATTTAACCTAAGGCACCTAAAGGGATTGTATATACCTAGTAGGTGCCTTTATCATTACTCAACTCACTCGGTACCCCATAGCCTCAGTGGGTGATTAGTGTGTTTATGTA
The DNA here is from genome assembly GCF_964263255.1 of Lissotriton vulgaris. Lineage (NCBI taxonomy): Eukaryota > Metazoa > Chordata > Amphibia > Caudata > Salamandridae > Lissotriton > Lissotriton vulgaris. Next base: position 907,263,394 of record NC_141695.1, read on the forward strand.
TGGTGCATTCGTGTCAGCTAAATGGCGGCTATTCTATTCCATTCAATAACATCATTGAGACCTTGGCGGTCCGTGGCCTCTTCAAAAATCCAACGCGCCTCCTTCCTGAGGAGTCTATTCTCCATATTAGGGATTAGCACGTGGGTTTCACACAAACACATGACTAGTTTTACAGTTTTTAATTTTTTTAAATGGTGACTTTAATTAGCACACATAGATAGAAGGTTGTAGTATACCCTCTGTTTAGTTGATCAACATATTAACAACTAGGGGTCTCCGACCCTATAGCGTGTAGGGGCAGGCCTTCGATTGTCTAAGATGTATTGAGTGGAAGGCGGCCTGTATATACCCCTTTTCCTTCCCCCTGAGGCTCCTTGTAGTTCAGAGGGGTTACAGGATGCCTTGAATTGCAGCTCACTTTCTATATAAGGTAAGTCATGAATCTTCATATAAATCACTGGCTGTAACTGGAGTACGTATTGGGGTGATGGTGTGCCGTCCCCACACGGTTTTGCGTCACCAGTGTTACAAACATGAGGCGCACAAGTAATTCTTCAGAAGTCTTCTTTATTGCATCTCAACACCATCACAAGTTCCAGTCAGCTGAAGCCAGCTGTAGAATATTCACACAATCTTACCAGGGTTGTACCAAGGGGAGGCAGATAGGAGGGGGAGCGGGGCTTACCAAGTGGGATTACAACACTATTGTTTTGTATTATTGTAGCCTCCGCTGTCCCATTTCGCATCTTTTCCAAGGGGTACGTTTCCTGACTCTCTTATGTGGTGTCTTATGTTAATACTTGACAACAAGAGATTGCTTATTAGTCCCTGATTTTGTAGTACTAATAATCCATTGAGTTTGTGACTTGCAACATTTCCCAGTGCAACAAGCACAATCCTATATAGAAATTCTCTTTAAGAAGTTTCAAACGTAGACACTTCTTTTATTTGTTGTTTTGAGTCAGATATTGAATAAAAGAGTCATATTAATACCGTATCTAGATTCTGCAATGTAACTCTCTTTATTTTCCTACCAAACATAATCCAGCTCTTTCTCTCCCGTAGATATTTCTGTACCCGTCACTGAAATAATACTGGATTCAACATTTCATGCTGCTGTACTGGAGACTTTCGACAGTACAGTCTGTTTAACAAGTTTTGTATTGTGCTATGGAAAACTACTAAGATTTTAATTCGAGGGGAATCACTCTCGGATGCCACTCTGGTAATGCATCTAATAGAGTCTGCACAAAGTCCGGTGGACAGCTTCTTGTGGCAGGGGATCCTTTTCTGCAAAGCATATACTTTCTAATTTTCTGTATCTGGTTGCTATTGTCCCAGAAATTCCCTAGGAACCAAACGGATATTGATCAAATTATGCAGAGAGTTCTGCATCTCCACTGATAGATCTGGGATGAAATATCTGTGGTGCAATCGTGGAACGGTGTTTGTTTCCTTTCAAGGAACCAGTTACTAAATTGCAATTTGTGTTGAATCCTGTTGTCCTAGACATTACTGTGGCACATGGCAGGTAATATTTGTCTTCATTTTAAACATATTTATACCGAGAACGTGTCCTTATCCGTTAACATAGTTACATACAATTCACTCTTTTCATAGTTGTTTTACTTTACTTCACAAGTGTTTTAGTTGGATGGGAAGCTTCCTCTTCAAAATAAATGTTTTAATTTTTGTATTCATTTTTGCTGATTTTGTACTCTTTTTTCGTTTTTATTTCCGTAGTTTGTATTGCTTACTGAACACGTAGGTTCAAAATATTTATTTATTCCACCACTTTTTCTCGTCCTTCCATTAGTGTCTTTTACTTTTCTCCTATCCTTCTACTTATTTCATATTTTACATCTGTGATCCTATAGTCTGATATTATATTTTTCATAGGGGTCTGTTTTCCTTAAGTGTTCACGTGCTTATTTCTAAATCTATTTCTAAATTGTAATCTTATGTTTTTTTTTGTTTGTGTGAGCTATTGTTCAGTTTCCATTTTAACTACTTTAACAATCCCCAAATTAACTAATTATGTATTTATTAATGTTCTTCGCTGTTTTAACTAGTTTGCGAAAGACAAATCTACTTACAATAAGGATTACCGTATGCAACCCAATGTATATTCTTACTTATTTTGTATGGACATTATACTATATATTTGTTTGAGTTGTTTATTTTTTATTACATTGTTATACAGTTGGGTTAAAAATATTTACTGTTTTAATTCATCATTACTTTTCATCTTCATACATTGGTTTGACCTTTACAGGAGCAGAAACCACGTGGTAAACTACCTCCATATTCTGCTAAACTGATACACGTTTTTTAAATAGATGTCCTTTTTTATTTATTTTAACATTCCAATGTATGTGCTTTAGATGGGACTGCAAAACTTGTATTGTTCAACAGGACTTCAGCTATATTTTTGCTAAAAAAAATCTTAGGTTAATAACACACTTTGAGGGGTGGAAAGGATATTTAATAGGTTTAGATGACATCATCTCCATATATTCAAACACCCCAGAGAATGATCTGGACTCAAAGAGCATATTGTCTATAGGAGAAAAGGGACCTCCTTTGAAGACCACCCTGTAACTTTTATTGTAAAGCTCAATGCCAGACTAGATGGACCTGCCTTGTAGTAACTAAGTGTTAAAACCCTATTAAACAGTGCTGTTTCAAAACTGGGAGAAAAGTCATAGGACAGTGAAAATGCAAAGCTGGAGATTCTCACCTGGTGGTATATCACAAGACATTGGCAACTAACAGCCATAGGTTCACCTGCTGAGGCAATTATTACCAGGCCAATTCGGTATCACATGGGTGACTTTGTATTTAATTAAGAAGAGGAACAAGATGGTTTCATCCCCGAGCACTATTCAACTGATCCTGGGGGAAGGAGCCTTTGTCTAGTTGGCCTCAAACATGTTTTAAAAGGCTACCACATCAGTAATCGCTATGTGCCAGTATGATCTCCTGAGAGTAATAATATTTTTTGCTGAGCCACTATTCAGATATTTTCTGTAGTATTTTGAAATTGTAAAATTCTTTAGCTTCAAGCAGTGGCGGCTCGCATAGGGCATGCTGGTGGGTGGTGAGGCGGGCGGGGTAGGAGCAGGTTGAGGCGGTAGTAAACTCGGACATATGACGGAACGGAGGAAAGTAATTAATACGTTCCTCTTTTCTGTTGTTTGTTCGAGTTTACTGCCCCAGTGCTTAATTTGTGCTGGTGCTTTCAGGTGCTTAGCACCGGCACCTTTTTATCAGGGACGGGTCTACAAACTGCACAACTGCACTGCAATCTATAAGTCATGTGTCAAAGAATAAATTAAATATATTTGTCTTACTGCAGTGTTCACTTCACACTCTGACAGTCAGTCTCCGGAGTGAGTCCGTCGGTGAAGAAGAGTGTTAAGTGCAGTTTTGAAAGAGAGAGCCCGATAATAAATCTATCTCAATGATGAGATTGTGAATCAATTTTCTCGCAGACTCGCAGTGTTGCTGGTGGGGCTGGCCGAGGATTGGGCTGTACTTGGTTCTACTGTGGAGGGTGGGGGGCTACGGCTCTGTGCTGTACGTAACCTTTCTTTTTAATTCCAGGGACGGTGGACCACACCCGTCCTCAGCACACACGCACTTGTGCATGAGTCACCAGCATGGCAGCACCAGTTAGCATGGCGTGACGCAGCTGTAGGCCTCTTATTAAGGCAGTCCTGAAGTCCTTCCAGTGCCACCCCGCAGTGAGTAATAAAAGAAAATGCTACTTTTACTGGCGCATGTTGACAGTCACCAGAACTCAGTCAGAGCCTAAGGGGCCCCAGCAATGAGGCCCCAGCAATCATGCCACCGGCGCCGGGCGGGGCAGCGTGTGCAGTGCAATGCTCCGAGGTTGCTGGAAGGTCATAGCCTTGCCCTGCTTTTGCTTAATTTATTTTAACACCTGTCCGCGAGCATGGCATGACATCGGAAGGAGTGGGGAGAACAGAGTGGCAAGCAAGAGCGCTGGCAGGGTGAGAACACTGGCAGGCCAGTGGGCAGCAGTACTCAGAGTGAGCAGGGGTTGCAGTGCAGCGAGGAGCCCTGAAGAAACAGGGTTGTGGGAAGTTCCGAGTTAAAGCCCGGGAAGTCAATGGTTGATATTTGGAAATGCTCACAGGTAAAAAGGGGCCCTAGCAAGAGAGAATGCAGACGGAAATGAATGTCTGGCACTGCACTGGTAGTAGAGGGCTGAAGGGCAGTGGGCAGTACTGGTAAAGAGAAAGGGAAACGGACGTGGGCTGAAAGAGAAAGGGCTGCAATACACTGGGTGGTACTGGCGCTAGATTATAGGGGCTTGGGTGTAGTGGGGAATAAATGCAGGCATAAGGACTTCCTGCCAGCCATTGAAGGGCGAGGGCAGTAGGGTAGTTTAAAATACTGGTGACAGATTGAAGGCGTGGCAAGGCGAGGGAGGTGCGAGCATTGTGTGCCCCCAGGTGGATATAAAGTGGCCAGATGAAGGCACGCTGGTCAGTGTATGTGAAATGCAGGGGTTTCTAGGAGCGATGCCTTCTCTGTGGACAGCGAGGGCCTGATGGTGGGAAAGAACAACTTCTGTTCTGATTAACCACTTTCTGCCCAGCCCTCTGTGCTGTATCTCATTCTCAGACTATTTAACATCAGGTGCCTCCATTCAATTGGCAGTCTGTATGAAAGCCACAGACCGCCCTCTATTTCATTGGCAGCCCATGGCAATTCCTTCACTGTGCCCCCTTCCATGGCAGTCTGTATGAAAGCCACAGACTGCCCTCTTTTTCATTGGCAACCCATTGCAATCCCTTCACTGTCCCCCCTTCCATTGGCAGTCAGTGCCACACCCCACAGTGCCCCATTCTTTTTCAACATTGGTCTCTGTGCGTTCCGAATACAGAAGCCCCTCTCCTAATGTATTTTCTTATGGAACAGGCAGGCCTGGAAGGAAGTGCTCTTCTCTTGGCAGCAGGGTGCACAGTGGAGAGTTTAATTTGCCAGGCAGTGATGTTCTTCTGCTCTCCTTGCAGTGCACCCTCCGCCCAGTGACACGGACACCTACTGCATTACTGCCAAGGTTTCTGATTCCTATGAGTGCCATTTCATAATTTCAGTTATTTCAGTGTAATTATGAATGACATTTCAACGACTATGATGAACACTTTCTAGAGAGCAAAATCAATCAAAGAAGATGAGAGAAATACAAATATCAGACATTGTACCCCTGTGTGCATTGAGATTGTCTGGCTCATACATTTTGAGCTGAATCATCACCCTTTATTAAAGCATCCGCTACATTATGATCCCGTCCATAATTGTTCCAACACCTTTAAGCGATGTTTGTCATTTTTAGGACAAGGTTATGCTTAAATTGTACTCTATTTTGCTCTGGAGCAAAAATATTTCTCTAGTGTGACCTGAGTCCAAAATATCTATAACACTTTAGGCCTCAAATTCTTAATTCCTAAATTCATTACATTGAAGTTTTTCTTTCAGATGTGTATGTTTGAACCCTCCTATCAAACACTTTCGATGAGGAAGGCTCACTTGCTGAAATTCAGATTTGGTATTACATCTGACTTTTAGCAGTGCCAGTTGAGGATGTGAGTGGAGTCAATAGAGTAAGTGGGTGGAGCCAGTGGAGACAGTGGGTGGAGCTCGGAAAAAGTAGGTGTGGCCTCCAACAAACATTTGAGCACCTGCACTTCATATTTTACAAATTAAGCACTGCTGCCCCTCCCCTCCCCTGCCCCGCCCCACCGCCTTGCAGCACACCCAATGCGAGCCACCACTGTTTAGCTTGCTGTACAACCACTCAACCCTATCTTATTATATATCACTCTTGTGGAGGAGCTTATGCCTTAACGTGTTCTCTCTGCCGCAATAGCCCTCTTCCCTGTGTGCAAACGACTGTCTACCTCTGTCTTTCCACTTAATGACTGATCCATAATATGGAACAATCTTTTATGGTGCAGCACATACTGTCCTCAGTACCTTGCTATGTTTTATCACCTTTCCTAGTAATCTGGCTTCAGCAATGATCTGTGAATATTTAAACTACATGCCAACTGGTTTGTACAGTTTGTGTATCTTCGTCCAGTAAGTGTAAGAAAATAACAACATAGGTCAGGATTCTCAGAGCTATTTGCACATTACATTTGGCTTCCACATGCAAATACCTTACATGATATTTTCAAAAAATGATATTGCACTTGTACAGGAATGAGTTTCTCCATTGTGGAAAACCAAAAAAACAAAAAAGCAACTATGTTTCACATACTCATTTTTTCTCATGAAAAATTAAATGGTTGTATATTTATGCTCGAAAAAATGTAATTTTCAAAACTTTTTCAGGTTGATGCAGTGAAAGTGGAGATTGTTCCAAGTTTCCAGGTGTAACCTGGAAAAGTTTTGAGAACTCCAAAAGATGGAAATCTGAACCCATGTTAGATATGTGAATGTGGCTCCTGGGGTGTACACACAATGCTATTTGTAGTGCGTGTTCAACTGAACAAATCACTCTGGAGAACAGTCGGAACAACGCGGTCTTAACACCGCGGTCTTAACCACGGGTGTTGCAACCATGCTTGCCTTAACCATACATATGCCTAAACCACGCATATGCGTAGTTAAGGCAGTACATGGTCTAGCTACTGGCTAGATAGAAGACAGTGAAGACAGAAGCAGGAAGATGCTGTGGTGAGGGGAGTGGGGCTAGGGAGTCAGGACAGGTTTCAGGGCAGTGGAAGGTGTTGGGGTCGTTCAAGGGACAGTGCGGGTGGGGAGATCGGGGTAGTGTAAGTAAATCACATTGTTTTAGGCTTTAGGGGCGTGTGAGGGGAATGGGTAGTTGGGGGTAGTTTTTAGGGCTGGGGGTCGGTAGATATCAAGGCAGTGGAAGGGGTTGTGGTAGTTTAAGGGACAGTGCAGGGGTGGTGGGTTTGGGATAGTGTAAGTACAGGGGCAGGGTTTTAAACTGTAGGGCAGCGGGAGGGGAATGGGTAGTCGGGATAGTTTTTCGGGCTGGGGTCGGGGTATATTTCAGGGCAGTGGTAGGTAGTTGAAGGAACAGCATGGGAATGGGGTAGTATAACTAAAGGGGCAGGGTTTTAGGCTTAGGGCAGTGGGGGACACTGGGTAGTCAGGGTAGTTTTTAGGGCTGGGGTTTGGTAGGTTTGAGGGCAATGGAATGGGTTGGAGTAGTTTAAGGGACAGCGCGGGGTAGTGGAATAGTGTAAGTAAATAGGCAGGGTTTTAGGCCTTAGGGCAGTGGGAGGGTAATGGGTAGTCAGGGTAGTTGTTAGGGCTGTGTGGGTTGGGGTAGGTTTCAGGGTAGTGGAAGGGGTTGAGGTAGTTTAAGGGACAGTGCAGGAGTAGGGGGTAGTGTAAGTAAAGGAGCGGGGTTTTATGGCCATTGGGCAAGGATAGGGGAATGGGTAGAGTCAGCATCAGATAGTGTTAGTATAGGGGCAGGGTTTTAGGAACAGTGCAGGAGTGGGGAGCAGTCAGGGGGGTGGGGGTAGGGCAGCCTTGGTCATAGTGGAGTACCTGCAGGGCAGTGACATGGGGAGGGGGAGGGGCAGGGTGGGGGTAGTAAACAATGGATTACGGAGCTTTACAGGTAAGTAAACATATAAATAAAGAAACCAAATTTCATTGCATGCACTGCATCCCCAAATGTGATGAAATACCCGCAACACCCACTACCGACCGCGGCTTGGGTAAGGGTAGGGGTAGTGCCGACCTTAGCAACACATACCCCTTTACCATTCATGCCTATACCACAAAATTTGCATGGTAAAGATGCATTTGTTGTTTGGGCTGCGTGGTAGAGGCACGCATGATTTAACCATGCATGCTTCTATCATATATACAACCAATCACTTAGACTGCACAAAATCCAATATTTGCTTTGCAGTTGCCATGATGAAGGGCGGAAGGCCTGAAACGCGTTGCAAATGAACTGTCGAGTGTTTTTAAAGCAACAACTTTCTACTGGCAGCTTATCTCCAGCGAGTGCATCCCAACTTGAGGCGAACTCTTTTTTGCAAATATTTTCTGCCTGCCTAGTCGTGGTGAAGCACCACCTCTATATCTACTGTGGGTCCGCTGCTGTTCACTGGGACGGCGACAGCGTGAGCAGGAGTAGCACCTTGTGATGGGGAGCTGTGTGATTCTTAAGCACCTGCAATGAAAATAATTTATTCTGTTTCAGCAGAACACACCCACCTGGGGAGTAAAGATGAACTACCAGTCCCAACAAGCATGGTTACAGCGATGGAAGGTTGCCGGCCCACATGGGCGTGGTTCCTTAAAGGGAGCAGCCTGGTGTTCTGCGGTTTCAGAGAGAGTCTGCCATGATGAAGCGCGGAAGGCCTGAAACGAGTCGCAAATGAACTGTCGAGTGTTTTTAAGCAACAACTCTCTACTGGCAGCTTATATCCAGCGATTGCATCCAAACTTGAGGCGAACTATTTTTTTCATATATATATATATATATATATATATATATATATGAAAACGCCGACCCCTCCGTGAAGAAAGCCAGAGGACACAAGGGGAGCTTTCGGGAACACTTTATTGACTGCTTGTGAATGGCATGATGCATTTCGGCGTTGTGCCTTCTTCGGATGCCGCAAGCTGAACGGGAACACACCTCCTCTCACCCTTGATATTCGCAGGTCCTCCCAATTAACGGAGGTCAGCTGGCTCCACCCACTACAAAGTTTCAGCTGCAGTTCAAAGTAGTTGGACTGCAGATCCCATCATGCAGTGCATTGGTAAGTACCGTTTGTGGAGTCATATAAGGCTGTAAATCCTGGCAAGCAGTGCGAGTGTTGTGCACAAGGAGAACCCCCGTAAATGAAAGTCAAAGCGCTTCCTCGGGTCCCCAACGTTCCTGCCCCATTTTCAAAGTCAGACCGAGCCATGAAACTAGGATGCCATGATCCTGTTTCCCTCGTGAAGTCACGGGCTGTTCCTGACAGTGGCCACTTGCCTGATCCGACTGTGGTCCTGCAAAATCCGAACCTCGGGTAATTAACAGCAAGTCACCAACATTTGCAGGACGCTTGAACAGAACGGGTCCTCTTCACGTGCTGCTGGCGGGCACGTCAGATATGAAATATATATATGTGTCTGAAAGGGTTCCCCACTCGATAAATCTTCGTTAGCCAGCCACATAAACTCACAATCACCATTTTAAAGTGCACAAAGCCAAAAAGTGGAAATAGACATAGGACCACATTCCGAGAAAAACTACAATTGAGGTAGAGAAAAGACTCTATAGTGCAACTTCTGTAGTGAACTTATGCCTACTAGTAAAAAAAAATTCTATTTACATAGGCAAATACTAAGTGTAAAACACAATACAAATTAAATTAAAAATCGATCAGATTATATTATATTTCGGCCAAGTGGCCTCATTCAAACAAATGAGAAGCAGTAAGTGTCAAGTTCATACAATTTGCACAGTAAATTGCCAAAAATCAACATAGATGTGGGCCAAGTGGCCTTTTTCACCTCTCAGAAAGGAATGCCACATTACAAGTTTAGATTCAGAAACAATTTCTCATGGGGAGAAGGTGTGTGTACTGGCCAAGTGGCCAATGAACCTTGAGTAGTGTTTTTTTTTTAAAGGCGAAAACATCGACAATTACTGTGTACAAGTTCTCAATCTTACCAAGAAACAATCTTGTAAACTTCATAGGTCATGGCAAGTGGTGCTACATCATAGGGGAGTGAACGGGTTGGGAAAAGAGTAAAGCTGATCCGTAGATGTAGCTAGATAAAATCATATGGTGCTAAAATAAATCTTTTAGTGCCGTGATTAGTGCAAAAAAGTGAACCCTATACTAACTGTTGACAGTCTATTCAGACCTACCTCAAAATAGTATAGTTGTGGGTGTGATTGTGCAGTGAAAAAGTGGAATATAGGTTATGTGCAAAAAAGGGGGGGGGATATAACCAAAAGTGAGATGGTAGTGGGATCTTCGCAGGGTGCTTACTAACACACATGCAGGACCAGGTGGGTTGTCACGAGGTCGCTGTATCATAATCAATAATGTGAAGCTCCTGACTACACAGCTATCATCAGAGAGAGCCCTCTCCAATAGGATAGTGTGGTATAGGAAGTTGCAATCACAAGGCTGGGGGTGGAAGCAGGTAGAGGGTTTGGTGCAGAGGCTAGGCAGAGTGATTTCATGGCCCAACATAAGGTCCTCAGCCAATATGCACATGTAATTCATCATCCTCATTCATGCCAAAGGGGTTTCTTGAATCCAGACGGATGATGTACTGGGATTCCAGGACTCGTAGCTGCTTTAGTCTGTTACTCACTCTCGGATTTGCAGGAATTCTGTCAATACCAAAAAATGAGAAATGATTAACATCACTGTCATGAAAGCGCATCCAGTGGTGTGCAGTAGCATAACTCATATCAGCATTCTTAATAGCCCTCATGTGTTCCAATATCCGTTTCTTTATTGGGAAGATGGTGCTCCCAATATAAAACTTGGCACATGGACATACAATCACATACACACAAAAATCAGTGTTACAATTCATAAATTTCCCAATTTGTTCATTTTTGCCTGTAGGAAGGGGATATGATTTGAGATTCTTGCTGGTACCACAGGCTCTGCACTTGCCACATTTGTAAAAACCTTTCTGTTCTTTGAGCCAAGTCTTTTTCTTCTTATGTGCCTCAAAAAAGCTCCTCACTAACATGTCCTTCAAAGATCATGCTTTCTTGTACGTGATCTGGGGCTGTTTATTAATTGCTTTCCCTATGATAGGATCACTCTTGACAATGTGCCAGTGTTTCTCAAGTATATCACGGATTCTGCCTGTTTCTATATTAAAGGTGGTTATCAGCCTGACATTGTTGGATTTGAGATTCTCTGTGGTTCTCCCTAGCCTTATAAATATATATACATTATCAATCAATCAGGTCACTTGTAAAGCACACTACATACCCGTGAGGGTCTCAAGGCGCTGGGGGAGGGGGAGCTGCTACTGATCGAAGAGCCAGGTCTTGATGAGTCTTCTGAAGACCAGTAGGTCTTGGGTCTGCCGTAGGTTGGTGGGGTGGGTGTTCCAGGTTTTGGCGGCGAGGTAGGCATTCTTCGGATGCGGGGGACTGTGGTGAGGGTGAGGCTGGTGGGGCAGAGCTGGCGGGTTGTGGTGTAGAAGCTGAGTCACCTGTTGAGATATGCTGGTCCGGTGTTGTGGAGTGCTTTGTGTGCGTGGATGAGGAGCTTGAAGGTTATCCTCTTATTGATGGGGAGCCAGTGCAGGTCTCTCAGGTGGGGTTTGATGTGGCTGCAGCGGGGGATGTTGAGGATCAAATGTCCAGAGCGTTCTGGATGAGTTGCAGCCATTTCGGAGGCTTGGCCAATGTTCCTGCATAGAGGGTATTTCCGTAGTCCAACCTGCTGATGACGAGAGCCTGGGTGACTGATCTTCTTGTTTCGGTGGGAATCCACTTGAAGATACTGCAGAGCATTCAGAGGGTTTGAGATGTCATCAGTGATGTCATCAATCATGTCATTTGAGATGTCATCAGTGATAACATCAATCATGTCATTTGAGATGTCATCAGTGATGTCATCAGTGATGTCATTTGAGATGTCATCAGTGATGTCATTTGAGATGTCATCAGTGATGTCATTTGAGATGTCATCAGTGATGTCATCAGTGATGTCATTTGAGATGTCATCAGTGATGTCATTTGAGATGTCATCAGTGATGTCATTTGAGATGTCATCAGTGATGTCATCAGTGATGTCATTTGAGATGTCATCAGTGATGTCATTTGAGATGTCATCAGTGATGTCATCAGTGATGTCACTGACCATGTCATGAATGATGTAATATGTGACATCATCAGCAGTGGATAGCGGGTGCGCGATATATAGTTAGTGCAAATGGTTTCAATGGTTTTGTGCGAGTAAAATAAGGTTTTGTGAATGCTAATCCCTAACTATATATGGTCTATAACCTATGGTTTTTTCAGTGAATTTTCAAGGTTTTGAAAATGCTAATTTTTAACTATATATGGTCTATAACCTGTGGTTTTTTCAGTGAATTTCAATGGTTTTTTAATAGCAAATATCACAAGCTGTAAAATGTATTCTTATTCTAATTCAAAAATATATTTTATATTTTTGTAATATTATTTTTATATTTATTTGTTAGCTTAATAAGGTTCCGTGACCCGCTCCGCGAACCGGTAAACGTTCCATTAGCGCAACCACCGCGTTAGAAAACGATATCGTGACGCGTCGCGTAAGCGCGACGTATTGAGTTACCGCGTAATACGTCTTATGACGCGCCGCGTTAGTGCACCCGGAAGCGTTCTGGAACGCAAACCAAGGCGCGAAGCGCAGCTACTCGGAAGCGATCCGGGTCACGTTACGGGACGCGTAACGTAAGCATAACAGGTCATGTGACTTGAAAATAACACTTTTTATTGGTTGATTTCATTTTTTATTTCTGAATGATGTAAAGCTAGGTCATGTGACCTAAAAATTACACTTTTCATTGGTTTAGAACATTTTTTTTCTCCAAAATGATGAAAGCCCCCTCCTATTTTTCTGACTCTGACTTTCAACTTTGTGAGAGGAAGAACTATTTTCATTATTGGAAGATGGCTTCAATTGTAGCTGCAGCTGGTGGACCCCCACCACCACCACAACCTCCTAGGAAGGATGGACCACCTCCCCAGTTTATTCCCAACCCTGAAGAAGAGGAGGAAGAAGAACAAGATGTACATCAAATAACATTTTTCCCTGAAGAGACCCGGAAATCACACCGCAAGGCCAATTTTATTTGGCAGTTTTTTTCATTTCCTGCAGGCCAAAAAAAGGTGAATGCACGTTATGTTACATGCCTGATCTGTAAAGAACCTCTGTCTCGAGGCACGGATAAAAAGTATAGCTTTGGAAACTATACAATGCATCGCCACATGCAAAGGGGGCATCCTATAAATTATAGTATGGCGGAGGTGCGTAACCTAAGTGAAAATCCACCAACTCTTGTGGCCACCACCTCATCCCATGAAAGTCTTTCGGGACCAGAGGCGAGGGAGATGGTCCCCGCTATTCAAACTAATTTTCAACATATCAAGCTGGTGTGCATTTATTGTGGGGGTTTGCTTTGTTACGGCGAAATGAGCTTTCCATTAATGAACAGAGCATTTGAAAATCACAAGTGCTCAAAACGCCCCAGAAAGTGATTTTTTTTTGTTGCTCCTGTTGAGCCGTTTCTAATGCCTGTTTTTCGTTCTTCCTCCTGAAAAAAACCCAAAAAAATATAAAACCGTTCAAAAAATACAAAAAAAGTATAAAAATGTTCAGAAAAATAATTTAAAAGATAAAAAACAACAAAAATAATAAAAAAAAGTTCTTTTAAGAACTACCTTCCCTTTATGAAAAATTGCTAGAATTCTAGAAGTCAATCATTCTTGTTTCCTCATAATACACTCCCCGGACCGCTTTCCAGTGCGCGTACCGGACGCACCCCACGAAAAAAAAACGTTTTTTTTTTTTTGCCCCGCGGGGCCCTTTTAAAGCCTCCACATCAAACCTAGGGGGTCAGGGAGGATCTACTATGCCCCCTTATGGTCATTTGCCCCTTCGTTTTGGCCTCCTCTTGTCTCTCGATCCTACTGAGAGACAAGATGGCGGCCGCTCCGGACTGTTTAGAATGTTGACAGACACCAGAGAGCCAATCAGCTTCGCTTCGCAAAGCTCCGTTACGTGAAAAGTTCACGAACCGGAGCGCTACCCGGGACGCTGTCACAGATATATCTGTTTTTTAAAACGTTCATTTCTCAAAATCCACTGGAGCACATATATTGAGACCCAGCAAAGGCACATCGGGCTAACAGTCCGTACAATTTTGCCAAGTTTCGTGCAAATCCATTCAGCCGTTCGAGCTAAAAGTGAGGCCAAACGCCCTATGGAAAACTCAATGTTAAAAACGCGTTTTGGGACCCCCCTTTTTTCTCGGCCCCCCCTTGACGAAACCTCCCCAAATTTTCAGGGGCTGCTCAGAAACAAAATGTGCCATTTTCCTGAAAATTTCAGCCGATTCCGTCCACAAACGCCAAAGCTATTAGACATAGAATTTTCAAAAGTCCCATAGAGAAAAAATCCTAACTATATATACCTACTGGCGACCGCCAGTAGGTAATGTACAACTAGTCCTGCTTCCACAAAGGCACGTACACAGAGCTGTAGGAATACGACATCTTCATTTTGCTGGGTCTCCCTCAACGTTGAGCTCAAGGATACCAAGAAATGGGACAATGAGAATGTAAATGAATTCAATATGGACTTCTGATGCAACATAAAACTGAATATAATGTAGATAGTCGTTAAGAAATGAGAACCCTGAATAGATCAATTAATTTTGAAAGAAACATTGGGGAACAAGACTTGATAATTAATTTGATTTTGTAAATCACTGGTACTTTACTGTGATTGAAACAGACCTTATCAGAGACAATTGCATGCTGTGCGTAATGAAATGTAATTACTTGAATCATTTAACATTTGCTTGTACTTTACTGTGATGTTTAAGTTATTTCAAGATAATGGCGACCATCTTTTGGCCATAATTTGTGAACAAGGTTGACAGTCTAGAGGAGTAGTAGAAATGGAAAATAGTATCTGCACTATGCACTTTAAAAATGGTCTAGACAACAGGGACTCTATGGTCCAGTGGAAGGCTAGGAGTAGCCGAAACGCGTAGGCCGTCCAATTACTGAACGTAACTTTGCACATGGTGTGTTACAATAAAACATTTTGATAAAAAGGACTTACCTGTCTGCTGTGCCGTGACTTCCACCAGGAGGGTATGAGGAGGCGAGAGGATTCAAAGGAATATATATATATATATATATATATATATATATATATATATGTATGTATGTATGTATATATATATATATATATACACATATATATATATATATATATATATATATATATATATATATATATATATATATATATATATATATATATATATATATATATACATACATACATACATACATATATATATATATATATATATATATATATATATATATATATATATATATACAACTAGTCCTGCTTCCAAAAAGGCACGTACACAGAGCTGTAGGAATACGACATGTTAATTTTGCTGGGTCTCCCTCAACCCTGAGCTCAGGATATATATATATATATATATATATAGGTTTTGACTTACCTGTAATTACCATGCATGCCTTAACTAGGAATATGTTAGTGTTTTACAGGTAAATATAAACCTATTACTCTAAATTGGCTCCAGCAACTGTAAATTCTCAACGTTTAAATGATGTGCTTAGTGTAAACGAATGATTTTATATAATGCGTCATTTGTATCATTTGGATAGCGCTGCCCTACATGTGGCATTTGCTTTGTCTAGACTCGTGGTACTCATAGTACGGCCTGCGGGCCGCCAGGAGCCCAGCAGGCCTTCACTAGCGGCCCGCAGACCTTGCCTTGCTGTGTCTACATTTCTAGTGAGGCCAGTAGAAAACACAGAAGATGACCGCAGGAGCATAGGTAGTGATTACGTATTAAATAGATGCTCACTACGTATGCTCCTGCAGCCATCTTCTGTGTTTACTGCCGGCCTCTGGGACCTCACGGCACCATCAGAAAGCTTCCCAAAAGACCCTTTAAAAGTCAGCTGTAAGCGCTTTCACAGCTGACTTTTAAAGGGCCTTTTAGAAAGCTTCCTGTTTGGACTAAGAAAGATAGAGGTAGGGACAGAAAGAGGCAGAGCAGATATGCAGATAGAGACAGAGCCAGATAGAGACAGAAACAGATAGAGATAGAGATAGAGATAGAAAGAGATAGAGACAGATAAATATAGAGATAGATAGAGATGGAGATTGACAGAGATAGAGACAGACAGATAGAGACAGACAGAGAGACAGAGACAGACAGACAGACAGAGAGATATAGATAGAGACAGAGAGATAGAGACAGATAGAGACAGATGGGGCAGAGACAGATAGTGTTAGAGACAGACAGAGAGAGATAGAGACAGACAGAGACAGATAGATACAGAGAGAGATAGAGACCGAGAGAGATAGAGACAGATAAAAGAAACAGAGAGACAGAGAAAGACAGAGAGAGACAGAGAGAGACGGATAGAGACATAGAGAGACAGACAGAGAGAGAGAGACAGACAGAGACACGGAGACAGACAGAGATAGAGACAGATAGAGGCAGAGAGATGGATAGAGACAGATGGATAGATACAGAAACGGATAGAGACAGAGAGACAAATAGAGACTGAGACGGATAGAGGTAGAGACAGACAGAGGGAGACAGACAGATAGAGATAGAGACAGAGAGAGACAGATAGAGACAGACAGAGACAGACAGAGACAGACAAAGACAGACAGAGACAGATAGAGACAGATGGAGAGAGGGAGAGACCGATCGAGAGATAGAGAGAGAGTTAGATATAGAGAGAGAGAGATAGAGAGAGAGAGAGATAGATAGATGAATAGAGATAGAGAGAGATTGAGACAGAGGGAGAGAGAGAGAACGAGATAGAGAGAGAGTGAGAGAGAGAGAGAGAGAGAGAGAGAGAGAGAGATAGATGTGTGTATGCTGGGTCTGGTGGCTCAGTGGAGGAATGCGTCCACTCCAGGGGCCTGCGTTCCACCTCATGGTCACCGATTTTTTTTGTTGTGCTCTTGCCCCGCCCCCCCACTGACCCCACCCCCACCGTTGCGGCCCTGGACCCAAACCACACTGTAAATTTGTCTCCTAGAGAAAGTTTGAGAGTACCCATGGTGTAGATGGACATACACCAAGACACTCATGAGTTGCACATCCGAATTCCTTCTTTTAGGTGAAATCTGAGTTTCAATGCTTCTTATCACGTAACACGGTTCCCTTCCTGCAGTCTGCTTCTTGTGCCGTTGACATTAACGCTGCTCACATTCGCTCTACTCCGGACATAAAGCGGAAGCCTCATACCGACCTTCAGAATCCAATTTCAGCACCCTTAATTCCTGGACAGCAACCAACTCGCTTCACTTTCAGGTGAAACACTTCGTACCCTGCATTTCCTCTCAGAGATTTAAAGGGCATCTATCTCTCTTCTGTGAGGAAAGACTAGGGGTCCTTGGAATGTCCTCGAAGGCGAGTCCTTGGTGACGCTGCACGGGGAAGGGGTGGGGCCATCATAACTGCCAAAAGTTGAACGCTTCTTCATAGCTCTTTGCATCGAGATAAGGGAAATTCAGCAAGCTACTGGTGTCCCGCCAAGAAGCAATCAAGTTGCACTTGTCACGCTCGATAAACATGAACATAATATATCTGGAGGAAGGCAACAGCGTTCTCAAGTACAATTCTAGTGGCATACCTGCAAACTTACCACACACAACAGCTTCCCTCACAAACACCCGAGTACAGGAGAAGCAGCATTAGTACAGAGTACAGATAAAGAATATATTCAGCAGAGGCAGTAAGATTGCTAGGTGTCCACACAAACAACGAGTGAGAAGAAACAGCAACAAGGCAAGCACCCCTCCCCCGCAGAATAGGGACAGCACAGAAATGACCAGAGGTTCCCTCGCAGAACACGGACAAAGCAGAGCAAACATCTCAGGTGTAGACCGGGTACAGCGCAGAAAACAGCAGAGCAGTGGTCCCTCACTGAACACAGAACAGGCAGCACCGGTGGAAGGGAACTTCCCTCATGGAACAGGCATAATGCACGTTGCAGCAGTGTATGCTACGAAAACACACATAATGGACAAGGCAGATGCAACGAGGCTTCATTTACACAAAGACGCTGGACACAGACAGCACAGAGCCGCTTCTCTCGGCGAATAGCAAGTAAAACAGAACTAGCAGAAGATAACGCTGCACTCAAACAGAAGAGCTAAAGCTGGGGCAGCAGCAGAACAACTTTCTTTTCCACAAAGACTGCACGCACACAACACACGACACGTGACTGCAATGCGTACATCCTCACAGAAAACACTGACGGTTCAGCAGCCTCCTCCCACCCAGAGCAAAAACAGTATCAAAGGCAGCACTGTGGACTTCACTCACACAGAAGAGGCGCTGTTCGGAGACCAGGGGCACGTGCATTCTTCACCCAAAACACACACAGTAAACGCAATAGTAATGCATGCATCCTTCACACATGCCACATACTGAAAGTACAACAGCTGCCGTCCACTAAGAGCTAACACAGCAGCATGAAGAGCCGGGCAGCTTTTACACACACATGCACAGATACAGCAAGCACAGAGTTTATGTAGAACTACAAGAATAGCACAGCAAAAATATTGACAATGCAAATATTGCGAAGTGTGCGTTTGTATGCACATTTACATATAAATATATATTTATGTGTGTGTGTATATATATATATGTTTGTTTGTATATATGTGTGTGCATATATATATATATGTGTGTGTATATATATATATATATATATATTTACATATACAGACACACCTTGAAGATATAGTAAACCTACATTTACCTATATATACTCACCTTGCTGATATTTTGATTGCCAATATATTTGCGCCACTATATTTAAATTCAGTGAGGTAGATTTACAAGCTCCATGCGCCACTTTTGCGTCACTTTTCCTATGTTAAAAGTGACGCAAAAGTGGCGCAAGGGGCTGCGCCACTTTAGCGTCACTTTTAACATGGGAAAAGTGACGCAAAAGTGGCGCAAGGGGCTTGTAAATCTGCCCCACTGGGGAAGATTTACAAGCTCCTTGCGCCACTTTTGTGTCACTTTTAACATGGGAAAAGTGACGCAAAAGTGGCGCAAGGCGCTTGTAAATCTGCCCCACAGGGGAAGATTTACAAGCTCCTTGCGCCATTTTGCGTCACTTTTAACATGGGAAAAGTGACACAAAAGTGACGCAAGGCGCTTGTAAATCTGCCCCAGTATTCTGGTGCACATTGTCATTTTAACAGACAGAGAAGATCAACAACAAACATCTTCTTTTCACTTGGCACGACACACCACTACCGCAGCCTACAGCATGCGCCTCTCAGGTGCACAATGCAGTGACTGTGTTTTCCCTTTCTTCTTCCCATCACAGCACCACAAGCATCTGATATCGCATAACCTTGCAGCTTCATCTCTTTGAAAGCAAGCCAACGACAACTCATCTGTGATTCCTGATCATCTGTAGGAGATATCTGTCTTTGGTTGTCAAACTCGTATTTCTTGTGAGCGAACCTTTGGGGATTATTCTGTATGGAAATATGTATCTTTACTACCACACGCAGGGATCTTGTGTGACTTTTGTGTTAAAGACCCATACCTCGCACATCGTTTTCGCGCAGTCGATTGTCAAGCATAATTTGTGTAGTGCACATCATTTCTTTTGCAAAAAGTATGCGCATTAGGTACAGAATATACAATTTTACCTACACGTAGAGCAGGATACACTACTGAGAAGCAAGCCAAATAAACAGAAGCCGGGAGACGTTATCCAATGAGATTGCACAAAAAGAAGCGCAGTGCAAAGCGCAAAGACATGTCAGTGGCGCCCCCTTTTGGCTGGCTCCTTAGTACTTGTCATATAGGTAGAGTTGCCAGGCGATAGTCTGAAGCCAGGCCAGACAAGCCTGAAATTGCAGTCCATCCAGGAGAGGAGACATAAACCGAGGGAAGTTTTACTCTAAAATGATCAAAGAATCAAAAACTAGAAAGGAATATTCTTTCAGAGAAGCTGAAGAATAATAAAAGGCTCTGGGCGAGAAACAGCAGCAGGGTACTGTGCTTGGCCTTAGGACAGAAAGACTGAAAAGCTTTGAAATCGCTGGCTGTGCACTATGTTGCTGCTACACCTGGAAGAACGGGCGAGGCTGAAATG
The DNA here is from genome assembly GCF_964263255.1 of Lissotriton vulgaris. Classification (NCBI taxonomy): domain Eukaryota; kingdom Metazoa; phylum Chordata; class Amphibia; order Caudata; family Salamandridae; genus Lissotriton; species Lissotriton vulgaris. The sequence continues at coordinate 907,283,309 of NC_141695.1, forward strand.
CAGACCACATTACCAACTCAAAGTCTTTTAAGAGAAAGTTCAGCCTACACTGGCAGCCCAAAGAAGGCATGAAGAGAGGGAGGTGACAAGGAGGCACAAATACAGGTATGAAGGATAGGAGGTGGTGGGTGGACTAGAGGGAGGAGGCAGGCGAGGATATAGGATGAACTAATGGAGGAATAAGTGGGTGGAGGTCAGCATACATTTAGTTCACTCTACAAATCAATATCCTCTAATAGAAATGTAGGTTAAATAAACTGAGAAAGAGAATAGAATGCAAATCGCATAAAAAGAGACAAACAAGGAAAGGGTGTGAGGAGGTGGAGTGAGTGATAAAGAAGCATCGAGGGTAAGAGGAGGGAGAGAGACTTAGGTTGAACTATATTAAAGCAGAACAAATACAGGGAAAGATGGATGAAGAGGGTGAAAGGAAAACAAGAAGAGAGAAGGAGGAGTTGGGGATAAGGATAAATAGGGAGGGAAGAAAAGAAAAATAGGCATTGAGGAAGAAAGGACTTTAACAAAACCCAAATCAAACCTTAACATTAATCCTAATAGAAAGGGGTGGGAGCATACCTCTTCACCTCCCAACACAGTTCACCCCTTAGCATTATGGTAAATGCAGTTCATGGTACAAGCTTACTTGAATATTTACTGGAGTTTTACACCAAATTTGGTGCAAGTTAGTGCTTTAAATCTCTAGACACGTGTTTCTGGATATCATTCTTCATCAGCAGAGATAAAAACAAATTTAATCTAGGGTTGCTGAGAAATCTGCCACAATACTTCCAGGTCTCAGTACCTCTCACAGGCACACAGGTGCATCTCCACAAGCTCGTCAGCTCAATTACTTTAACTGTAACTCTAAACCTAGAACACAAACCCTATCCACAAACCTGCGGTAAGACCCAAACGAAACACTTGTGTTCATCTAAGCCTTAAAGCTAACCTGCAATCTAAGCATAATCATACATTTATCTCTAAACTTGTTGTTAATCCAAGCAATGCTAATAATTCCAGTCCTCGTTCCACCCCATCCCATTCACCTAACCATCACCCTCATCCTAGTTGTAGCCTAATTCTTTCTAACACTAATATTAATTGTCACTCCAACGCAAACACTAATACCAGCTTTCAGGCAACCCCTATCTCGTGCTCTAACACTAGAATAGCAGATCCTGTTTTAGTGCCTGATCTGGCATTGCTGTGGTGCCTGATGTTAAAAACAAGATCTGCAAACTTTAGTCCAGTCTCTAGATGTCACTAGGTAGGTCTGTGAAAGCCCTACTCACTGGCCTATGTAGCCTGGCTTGTCCCAACATTATTATTAATCTCAGCAGCAAGGCTTACTGCAAACATGGAAAGAGCAGACCACAGCTCATCAGATCGAGAATGTCTGAGCTCGCTCCCAGTAGAGAAGCACTGCATGCTCAGGACGGTGCGCATAACCTTCAAAGCCCTTTACCAACCTACCTAGCATCAGCAATTACACGTCACTGGGCAAAACAGAAACTCCAGAAACAAAGAAGCACTGATGCTTGTAGCTCTGAAATTCAACATAAAAAATTGTATGGTCTTATATAGAGATTGGTGAATGGAATACTCTGCCACACAGTGGCACATATACTGTGCTCTGTATACAAATGCCATAGGTTACAATTCACCTGCAATACATTTGTGTCTGAGTATCCCATCAACCAAACTCCAGAGTAGGCCCTTACTCCATCTCAATAACAGCACCCAGAATATGGATTTTTTTATTTATCCAATAAAACTCCATATTCATGCATCATAACACCTAATACTAACACTTACGTTTGTGACATTTAATTGCAGCTCTCTCCAGCACCTGAACCGCCACATATGCAGTGTCATTATTTAAACCAAATATTGTAGAGTGAAGAACAAACTGATGACTTAATGTTTACTATAAGACAACACGTCTTTGCTAACATGGATTTATATGACTTGGATGCATTTCTCAAAATATGTATCTATAAATTGTAAAATGCTCTGACGTCATCCTGAACATTTCTTTTTATTATGTATGTTTATTATTTGGAATCATTTCTCAAATTTTTTTGTAAAAACAAACAAACTGTAGAAAACTTTAACATAGTCGGTTTAACATTTCAAATAAAGAAATAAAAACATAGAAATTACCAGCATTCGCAGGGTTCTAATCTTTATGGAATGTACTCCGACACCCCACTGTACAACCGGCGGCCATGTCTACATTTCTGCAATTGCAGGGCAATGCCTACACTGTTCAGCTCATGGTTTGTGCACGCAGAGGGGTGCAGCTGTCACCGGAAGTACAGCTAACAACAGGCCAGACATGAAGAAAGGCAGAGTTAGTCACATCTGAAGTAGACAATGGCGGAGTGAAAAAGGCTGTAGTGGCGCACCTCAGCCCCACCTCCCCACCAGTCTTCCGCTGCAGTTGGGAAGGCTTTGACTGCGTGCTCTGCCATCTGTCCCTCTTCTGTCTCTGCTGTACTCTCACACAGGATGAAGCCCACTCTCCCTTATGCTGCAGATCTGCAGCCAGCAGCCGGCTTGCTCAGGCCTGGTCCAAGAATACTCCCCCCTCTCCACCCGCCTACCTTGTTTGTGAAGGAGAGGAACTTGACAGAAAAGTTGTTTGGCCTCCGATTCACCTGCAGAACGTGCAGGACTGAGGCAGCAGAGACACCAACACCCCCTCTATCGCTGGCAGCATTCCCTCATTGCTGCACTGACTGTCAATATGCAGAGTCAAAGGCGTCAGACCACCCCGCTCCTACAGCGCACGAGGGTAAGGGCGCCTGAAGAGGCAGCATGCCGACCGGTAATGCGCCGGATGGCATAGAAAAAAGGCTGAGCTGAAATAGAGTAATTCACAGGAGTGACAAAGAGAGAATGTTCCCTTTTCATGGGCCAGTGGCAATTGCCTACTTTGCCCATGCCTTAAAACCAGCGCTTATTTTGAGCCGGTGGTTTCCAGTCTTTGGCACCGGCACTTAATTACCAGCACAGATCTTATGAGTCTGCCACATGGTGGCGCTGTCTGTCTAATTTAGGTATGAGCATAAAAACATCTGTTTATTCATTCAATTTACGTTTACAATGACTAATGACGTCCTCCCAAGCTGTTCTTATAGCTGTTGGGGCCAGGAATAGTATGAATTGTTAGACTTGTTAAGGGTGTGCTGGTTAGTTGTTGAGTTGGCACGGTCTTTGGCAGCACTGGCAGGGGCAATGGATGGTGCAAGATGTACTGTACTCCTGATGAGGGCCCGGCACTAATTATTAATCAAATTATTCACTGCTTAAAAACGTCTTTTTATCAAATTGCAAAATAGAGTAATCTGAAAGGTCAGATCAACACAGGGTCATTTCAGAGCTCCTGGATAGTCCTATTGGAAGGAGGAACAGTTGTAGGTCACACATGAGTTTGCTGCATGCGTTGGTGGCCAGAGCTCGCTGGTTGCACCACTTCTCAAAAGGGGGTGTGGATTGAGCCATGAACCTTAAATGTCAGAACTTAGGCTGTCAAAAGTCCCAGTTCGGGTCACAGGAGACACGCGCTACAACGAAGAATGCAAGCCAGATGTTGGCACTGCCTCACCTGTAGGAGGAACCCATGGCAGAATATCCGGAATTAACACAGCACAATTTGTATGGCTACCACCAATTGTAGTTGACACTAGGTAGGTAGCAGAGCTGGACTGGGATGCCAAAGTAGCCCTGGCAAAGTTTGTCAGACCAGCCCCCTACGGTGCACAGAGAGTGCAGCGAGCGAGACTGACCAACACAAAGGGGAGATTTGGGGGGCTCGCCCCCTGGAACATTTGGGAAAAAATGGTGTATCGTATAACACATTTATCGTTACATATTCAATAGTGTTAGCTTTTAAAGCATAGTAAATGATGACCTATCTGTGCACCAGGAAATGACATTCTTTGTTGGGGCTCTCGCTATTACCCTCCACAATGCTTCTCATCCCTCCGTAGCTGCTCTCTCACATGTATTTCATTTGTTTTATAGCACCTCTCATACCAGTGTAGGGTGTTGGAGCACTTTACATCACATACACATACAGTGACAATGAATCATACATGTGTAAATCAGTGTACAGAAAATGTTACATAAGACAAAGCGGACTGCAAGGTGTAGGCAGAGGCGGCTCAACCGCATTGGCAGAGGAGCGTCACCCCACTGGCTCATAGCCAGAAGTTGAAAACCAAGATGATATCCAGTCCATGGGAGGGGGGAGGAGGAGTGGTGTGTGCACTTTTAAGTGCACATGTCAGTTTGGCTGGCCGTCCAAACAGACATGCGTACTTAGGTTTCTCCAACCCGGCTGTATTGCACAGCCGGGTTGGAGAAACAGCACAGACTGCCTGTTCTGAGTGAGCATTGATTCAGCCGGCTCATGCCAATCCCAACACTGCTCTCATGCTTCAGAGCAGCGCGGGATTGGAAGGGGAGTCTGTGATACTGGCCCAGGGACTACAAAGTGGAAACAGAGGAGCACAAGGGGGCCGGCACCACCAGGTAAGTATTTTTTATTATTAACCCTCTACTTCCCTGCACGCTCCCCCCACACCCTCCCTGCCCCAAAACCCTCTCCACCTATATTACCAATATAAATCAGTGTCAGCCGCCACTACATGTATGAATCACGCTATCAGGGATAGTGTCTCGAAGGATTCTGTGTATGACTGCTCAGTTTTGGTGTGAAAATTCTGTAAATAAAGTTTAAAAAAAGAATCACATTAGTTTTTTTTAAGAGTGCTTGGTTTGGAGCACCACAAACTCAGGATTCAGAACATAACACAGTGGTTAGTGTTGACTTTAGTACTAAGAATTTATTTCTACCCAAAGGAACCTTTTTTTTTCAGCAACATCAGATAATAAAAGACTGGGGAAAGCATACATTTCTAACCTGTGCCATGCATTTTGCATGCAGCTCTGTAATGGCAGTTCATAGCTCACTATGCCAGATTACAATTGTAACCTGTGAACTGCACAGTAACAAAACAATCTCTGTAAAATAGCAGTATCCACTGAGCATGGTACATGCACCTTGCAGCAGGCATATTAACCCTCTGCGCTTCCATCGATGAGTCAAAACTGCCACTAGACAAACTTCAATCTCTCTCCAGCAGGTTCATTAATCACCAGAGTTATCTTGACACCTTTATTGTTGCCTGAAAACCAGTAGTGGCAAGTGTTTGCTACCAGTGGCGAGGGGGGCATAGGGGTAATGAATTATAATAATAATTTTAAAAAATGTATCTTCAGCCAGTTGCGTCCTGCGTTGCTCTCCTCTGCTCCTCTTCTTCAGGCACATGCTCCCAACCTGCCCTGCGGCCAGTCCTGAAGCTGCTCTCGCTTGAAATCAGCTTCAGGATTGGCCTGAATGCCCTCGATTAGCACTCCAGGACAGACTGGGAGTCTGTGCCTGCTCTCTTCAACCCCTGCAATGCCGCTGGAGTTGGAGAGAGGTTCACTGCGCCTGATGGTTTGGCTGGCCTAAGACGGCCGGCCAAATCATCATGCTCAGTGAAGGGAGTGCACTACCACTCCCCAGGCTCCACCCCCTAGGCTCAGCAGGAAAGGAGAAATAAAACAAGTGTCATTTTATTTTTCCTTTCCTGACGTTTTTTGGGGACGATACTCTTCCACCATTGCAGAGGAGCTGCCGCTGCCGAAAACTGCTAGATATGCAAGGAACTTTACAGTGCTTTTCAAACTACCGCACTGCTACAAAACTGGGTCCCACCTTTCCAGCCTCTGGGGTAAACGCCTGATGCAGGGTAGGCCTGTCCAGCCCCGGTAGGTAGGTGCTGGATTAGAGCCCTGCATACCTTGTAAAGGGATAACAACAGGGCTGTGCGCCTGAAAGCCTGTCATCGTTAGGACAGACTTGGTCACGTGTGATTGACTCCACCTCAAACCTCCCACCCTCCCAGAGCCTTTGTTGATCCTCGCAATGATTTTGTGGTTTGCCTCCTTTAAACATTCTGTTGTCGAACCTCTCTTTCTATACCTCCTGTTTTTGATTTCGAACGTTGCTGCGGACCAGGTTCCACCTGCGTTTTTATCCACGTAGCTCTTCAACTGTTGTAGCATGTCTTTGCACTCCAGCATCCTCAACCCCCACGCAGCAAAGCCCTAATACGTTCAGAGGATGTTCGCTCTTGTGCTAGAAATATTGGCTTTGGGAGGGAAGCAGCCCAGGCACGTCCTCATTACAGGCAGCCCTTAACTCTGAAGACAAGATCATTGGTGAAGGATTTCTCTTTATCAGTTGGGAACCTGGGCTGGAATCAAAATACAATTAATAGAAGGTGATAGGGAGGGCAGAAGGGGGAGTGCGGGAGAGAAGAAGAAAGGTGAGAATATGCAGCCAGACAGGGAAAGGAGGTGGACGCATGTGCTCAACGAAGAGGATTAGAGGTGACTGCAGCAGACAAGGAAAGGAGAACTGGGGGTAATGTAAGAAAGTAATGTCACAGTGGTGTCAGAAAAGCCCCAGTGGTGTCAGAAAAGCCCCCACAGCCCCCTTGTGCAGAGCGAGCTCCACGGGGCCCCCTTCGGCAATAGCACGAGCAGTGGGGCCACTTGCCTGGGAGCTTCTGACTGCGCCTGGAGCGTAGGTGACCCATTTCCATGGGCCTCATTTATGAGAAATGCCGTGAAAGCAGCGATGCCTCACTTCTCAGTGCGCACTCCTTGCGACATTCCTGATGCGTCATATTTAATGTATGATGTATCATGTCGCAAGGAGTTACAGATACGTCAGTATTTCTGACCTATCTGTAAGCGCAAAAGTGACGCATTGCTGGAGTGTGTCACAAAAGTGACGCAACTCCAGCAATGCGTCCTTTCACATGGGGCAAGCCCCATGTGAAAGGGTCCGCGTGAGTATTACACCTGCTGTGAGGCAGGCGCAAGATTCTGACGCAACGGCGTCCTAGAAAGGACACAGGGAAATCTCATAGATTTCACTGCGTCACTTCTACGACCCTTCCTTGCGTCAATACGCCCTCCTTGCATACATTATACCTGGCGCAGGTATAATGTGGCGCAGGGGTTTACAAAGTGACGCATCTACAAAAAATTGTAGTATTAGTAGAGAGGGGTGAGAACTCACCTCAAATATTAATCACAATCTTAGTCATGGTGAACCACAAAAGTCACTAAATAAACCTGTGCTTAGCCCTCTGGTAGCATAACATGAAGCAGTCAGGCTTAATTTAATTTAGAGGCAATGTGTAAAGTATGTATGCAACACTTACACAGTAATAAAGTAAAGCACAGGAATAATCCCAAACTAATTTAGAACCACAGAGTAATTTTTAATAAATACAATTAAACCAAAATTGATGGAGCAAGGATTCGCATGAAAGGCGACTTGCTTGAATTCATGAATCTCGAATAACCTTAACTATGTAATCAACATGTTTGTCTTACTGAATTACCCTTTTTCCTTGATAATGGGTATCCGAGTGAAGCTTGCTTATGTGTTTTCTAATTCTAATACACTTGCAATTAAAATGGCTGCTGCTACGCAGGAATTTCTACTGCGCATGCGTCTGTCATACCCACGTGACATGATGTACTCGCAGCTTTGGAGGGAAACTGTTGCATCTTTGCATTAGAGCTAATATGGCTGTTCTGTGTTCTCACATGCGAGAGGCTTGCACTGCTGCTTTTGCTAAGCTGTTCGTTCAGCCTAATTCTAATGCTCTAGTGTATTATAAAGTAATGGGTATAGTGTAGAGATTCATGGTATACAGTGTATTCATTTATTCCGTGTTATAAAACTGTTTCTTTTCCATTTCATGTTACACTTTGAAAACTGGCCTATCTCGTAACGCTGTACTCCATCTTTGTTGAAACTGCGACTGCGCAAGAACCGTGAGTCTCAAGAACAAGTGACCTTTGGACTATTGCCAAGGAGCTGACTGACTATAAGATGCTCCTGAGAAAGTCAGAGAATGAACTCTAAACTGTATACATTGTAATTGACAATAGAACATCCATTGTTGGGTGTAAGGAATTGGCATGAGAACCTAAATTTGATGGGCGTGGACATAAATTTGAATAAGGAGACGGCGAAAGTCTGAATTTTAGGTGGTGTGATGACCTGTCCTCCTCCTTTGTCCAATCGAAATTGGGGATCCTTACACTTGCAACATTTGGGGGGTGGTACACTGACCTGGAAAACAGTATAATTAGCGTAGATTTAGCTAGAGAAATTGTCCAACTTGTCTGAATAGCTGACCTTTCACTGACCAAACGCACTCAATAGGTGACTCAGAGCAGAGGGCTGCGGAGCACTCTGTCTGGAGTTTCGAGAACCCAATTGGGGTTCTGGGAAGTTGAAGTGCTGGCAAAGCTCTTTGCTGGTGAATTCAATAACCCAATCGGGGTTCCGATTGATAGCCGCAGAGAGGGAGTAGCGCAGGCGTTGCAACTGAACTGGGGGTGTTGGTCTTAACCTTTGGTGGTCCGGTCCTGATCCAAAATTCTGGGGTTTCCAGTCCTGATTTTCCAAAGCACCTGCTCGCCTACCGGCACTGAAGTTTTTTGGGTTTCCTTCTGTCCTTTACAACTGACCCGTGGCCAGGGTTGGTCTTGACACCATTCTAGGTAAATATATATCTGTGTGGGTAATTATCAATATAATGTGTGTCCTTATCTTTACCTTTCCCTGTTTTTGCAAAGCTAAGATTGCATATGTTCCTTTACTACTCCACCCTTAAGTAAATGAGATGTTTATTAGCGTGTTCCACTTTCTTACCCACCTTTTAGTTGAATGCTAAATGTGATTGCATAAATGTTCTTTTTCTTTACCCTCCCTTTTTCAGTAGTTAATCTGATCTGTTTTATTTTATAGTGTGTCCCAATTTTACTTTCCCTATAGTTATGTGCTAAAATCTGTTTTTCATACATTACATATCATGTTCATTTTTTCCCACCATTATTAATTGCGAAAGCTGTGTTATTATTAGTATGTTCCATTTCTTTAACTTCCTTTAGTCACTTTGCGTAAGCCTGTTTCTCGAAATAGTATGTTCCTTGTATTACCTTCCCTTTATTTCGAACCTTGCTAAATGGTTGGCATAATCTATCTTTTGCATAGCTATACACTGTTTCTAATCTTGGTTATTGATAGTTTAATCGCATTTAATCTATAGCTCATGACTTTTGATGATGATTAGAGTAAGAGGTTGAACCTACCCTGAGTCTGTGGTTATTGTATGAGTGTAAATGTTATTGATGTATTGAACTATCTTTATAACTAACTCCCTGATTCATCTGGATTATAGGTACAAGTGACGGAGTTGGTAAGTCATATGGTATAGGAATTAGTGGAACAAAATAAACTGATAGTAGAGTGTGGGTTACCTGATTAAATAAAAAGTATATTTGAATTATGGGCCCTGGTGAGTATTTGGAAAAATGTATAGTCGGGTGACCTGCGCGCTCTATCAAAATGACAACAATCCAATCAGTGGAACCAGATTGCTATGAATTTTTAAAGTTCAAAATACTGCTAAAAAGTGCAAACTGCCAACTATGGTTATCTGGTTGTGCCGGTTTGGTGCAAAGTCACAACCTCACGCCGACTGTGATGGAGCGTGGGCCGTATACAGTACAAGGTTTGCCCCAATGGATGTTTTTTACTTTCTGACTTTGATACAAGGGTGGTCATGGCTTTGCAGGGTTCTGCGCTGCTTTGCGTTGGATCGGGGGAGGCTGCAAGTCGGGTGCTGTGTGGTTCTGTGGGACTCTGCATTGCTCTGCAACGGATCCAGTGAAGTCTTCAGTGAGAAGCCACACAGCACAGCTCTGAAAGTCTTTGCATCACTCAGGATAACTCTGCGTTGGATTCAGTAAGGCTTTCAGTCTAGAGATGAAAAGCTCTGTGGGGCTCAGCATCGCTCTGAATTAGATCCAGCAAAACCTCCACTTAGGGAGGGTGAAGTTAACTCTGACTCCATCCAAGGGTCCTGGGCGCGACGAAACGCGTTGGCTAAAAGAAGTTGATGGAATAAAAACATCCAAGAAGATACAGAGTCTCTATAATTGTATTTAGATAATACTTGAGTGTATCATACTGTTATTTGACTTGAATTAGGCAATACATGACACTGAATAAAATTCCTAGAGGCCTTAGATTCCAGATCATCCCTACATACGATGATCTGGATGAAGATCTCCTGAGTCTATGGGAAAAGGAATTAATATCTAGCTCAATAAAACTGATAGACATTGATATTCTAACGTATTCAATACCTTAAGTCCTGAGAAAGTCATAGGGGTGACAGCCCAAAGCGATAAAACGCATTTGCTAAAAGAAGTGGATGGAATAAAAACACCCAAGAAGATACAGAGTATCTATCATTGTGTTTTGATGATAGTGGAGTGTATCATACTGTTATTTGACTTGAGTTGCGTGTGCTTTGAATATTGTTAATTGTTGGTTTTCAATCATAGATTGATGGTTGGGGAAGCAGGGTGCATCTCCCCATTCTGAACGCACCGCAAAAAACTAATCATTTTGAACTGATTAATATCTGTTGTTGTAATTTCTATATGAGCACCTGAACCCCTTGCGCCCAGCTCAGTGGACATTACAAAAGGATAGGCAGCTAGCTGTATAGGCACATTACCCATCACAAATAGACAAAATGAGTGACAGCTTAGATCGTGACAGACTTGCAGAGGAATTATTTGAGAACCTGTGCAATTGCAGCACTGTAATAGAGGCAGTGAGAAGTGGGAACCCACCGAAAAATGAAGGACTCTGTGACAAGTTTGTAAGACTAGAGAAATTGAAAAGTAATGAAATGTCAAAATGGTGGGATGGGGCCACACTTAGGCAATACACGGAACTGAATAGAATTCTTAGGGGCCTCAAAATCTCAGATCATCCCTACATGCGATGATCTGGATGAAGATCTCCTGAGTCTATGGTAAAAGGAGTTAATATCTAGCTCAATAAAACTGATAGACATTGATATTCGAATGTATTCTATACCTTAAACCCAGAGGAAGTCGTAGGGGTGACACCCCAAAGCGACGAAACGCATTGGCTAAAAGAAGTGGATGGAATCAAAACAACCAAGAAGATATAGAGTCTCTATCATTGTGTTTTGATAATACTGGAGTGTATCATTCTGTTATTTGACTTGAATTGCGTGTGCTTTAAATAAAGATGGCTTTCTTTTGAATACTATGCACCCTGCTCTATGGGCATTTTGGGCTTACCTAAGCGGTGACTTGTAAGTATTAAAAAGGAAGGTTTAGGCCTGGCAGAGGGTTTATTGTGCCATGTTGAAAAAGCTTTATGAAACTGCACAAGCAGGCTTTAAGATCAAACCTGGTGATATGTTTTATAATGCATAAACTTGGAACAGGCGTTCACATGGAACTCATGTTAGAACCAAAATTGTAGTATGATAGAAAATACCTTACTCAGTAAAGGGTTATATATGGTCATAACAGATAAAATATTTTTCTTCATACTACAATCAGAACTCAATGGATTCTTCAGTAGAATTTGACTGAAACACTTCTTCCTAGACAGGAACATTCCCTCATCTCCTCAGTATCACTGCTAAGGCCCTTATCATCCTTCTTTTCGCCTAACGCGATGATGCCTCCTGAAATACTAGCCTTTGAAAGGATGGTGCTAGAAGACATTAATGGCCAGAGATTTGTAAGAACCTATCCTCCCTACAATATCTCCTGGACAGAGAGGTTGTCTCTCAATAAACTAAGGTTGGAAGATCCCATTATAATGAAACATTTTGACAAGAGAGGTGCCATTGTGATACAATATAAAGATCCCTACAATGCTTAAGTCATGAGGCAATTGAGCAACCACAACCACTGCAAAAAACTCCCTGCCAACTCACTTCCAGAAATCAAGCTCAGAATACTTGATGCCACTTCCTATGGACTCGAGCAAGGGTTCCTGATGCAACAAGAATTTGAGCTCTTAAACAAAAATCCCCAAGGTCACCTGTCCTGTACACCCTGCTAAACACTCATAAAGATGCTAATAACCCCCCAGACAGACCCACACTATTGGGCTGTGATTCCACCCTTGAGCCCATAGGGGAGTACATAAACATTTTCATTAAAGAATTTGTCCCACTCTTAGATATGTACGTAGGAGATGGTACGTTTATGATCAACCTTGTTGAAGGTTTAGACTTTGACCCATCACAAGAGTTATTGGTGGCCCTAGATATACAGACTCTTTATTTAAAAAATTCCAAGAATCAAAGCTGGGAGTTCATTAGGCAAGTCCTTGATAGACAACCTGCCTCATACCGCATACCAACACAATTAAATGTTGAATTACTAGAGATTGCTCTCATCATTAACTAGCTATTTTATGTTTGGCAAAGACTACTGCCAAAAATGCTCTGCTACACCCATGGGAGTCATTTTTTCACCAAACGTAGTGAATCTCTATGTTGGTCTGTATGAACTTGACTTTGTGACCATTGATCGGAACCAATTCCATAGCAACACCTGCTTCTGGAAATATTTCATCAATTACATTTTTATGATCTGGAAAGACCCCCCTACCCTCCTGACACTGTTTATAGACTACCTGAGCAGCTGTTAGCCACTCCTAAAATTCACTCACAACATTGATTGCCAGAGCATACCATTTCCGGATTTGGAAATCAATATCAATGAGAATTGCCTCATGTTTGCCATTTAGAGGAAACCCACTGAACGCAACACCCTATTGAAATACAATAGCTTCCACCAATGGGCTCTCAAAGATGGCCTGCCTTTTGGCAAAAACCTTAGGCTACTCAGAAACTGCACCCTCAAAACAGACTTTTTCAAAGAAGGAGCCATCCTAAGTAGGAGACTTCAGGATAGGGGGTACCCTAAATGCCTCATCAAGACCTCAATGAAAGGGTCCTGGTATAGCCCAAGGGAGGACAGATTACCAACAAGAGCCAAGCTTCCATCTGACAAGATCGCACGTGTCACGATCTATTGTCTAGATACTAACAAAATAGTTAAAACAATAAAAAAAACATTGGTCGATTTTGAAAAACATAGATGCCTATGAAGAACCACTACATTTTCTTACAAAAAGGACAAACACATCTGGGACCATCTCATCCATGCTGACTCTAATCTCCCTAAACCACAAGACATGGTTTTATCCGCTAGGGGTCTGAATCCTATCAAGGGCCGTTTTAAATGTGGCAATTGCGTGTCTTGCCAGTTCATGCACAACACTAAAGTTTTCAGCACCTTACAACACCATATCAACTGTGCATCCAGTAATGTAATGTATTGTATCTGGTCTCCTTGTAATCGGATTTATATCGGATAGACATCCCAGCAAGTGAAAGCAAGGATATGCCAACATCAAAGCTGCATTTGTTATGGGAGTAAGACTGCCTCACTGGCCAAACACTACCTCACACAGCAACACTCAGCAGATGACTTGAAGTGGCAGGTTATTGAAAAGGCTCTGCCATCTCCCAGAAGAGGCGACACTGGGTACACTCTCCAGCGTTGGAGTGCAAGTGTATCGCTAAGTGCAACTCGATAAAAAATGGAGTTCACTCCAAGGAGGAGTGGTGCAAATTGATTGCTCCTATGGACTAGGACTTGCTCAACTTCTAATGTGGACCCTCTGGCTGATGCTAGAAGGAGAGTTGGCAATGCCTTCCATTTGCTATTAATAATGTTCTTCTGCTTAAGTGTTTGGTTTTAATAGAATGCCACCATGTCATGACTGTCCTCATGACAGGGTTGGAATGTGGCTATGAGATGCAGTGCTTGGGGTGGAATGGGAGGAAGGGTAGAAGCATCTGCAATGTATTGTACCAGGATTACAGAAAAAAGCTCAGTTTAGGAGAATGTGTGAGCAGTGATTCTTTACATAATCGTCTAAATGTCTGTATGTTAGCATAGTCCCCTTCGTGGGCACCAACTCGCTCTTTTATGTTGTAGCAGCACATTCTGAGCTGGTAGTCAAGTAGTCACAGGGCCTCCTTTCACTAAGCTTTTCACATTTTGCCACCAGCTGTTCCCATTTTTTAGTAAATTGTGTCCAGACTGTGCCATCATGCACAAATGTAGCTCTATTTTTCATGCACGGTTGATTCATATTTTAATATACAAATGTGTCTGGGATTCTGCCTACCTTTCTGCCCATTATACATGTGAGCCCCCAATTCACCATAGTGAATCTTGAACAGCAAGGATAGCAAGTGCCTCATATCTTCACTAGCACTGCTGATCCTCAGAGGAGAGCCTCCTGCCACCCCCCCTCAGGCCCACCATGCAGGGAGACACATCCTCCTCACCGCGATTACAGTACGCGGCCCAAGCCTCATTTATTTATTTATTTAGTTTTTGCATTTTTTTCTTTTGTTTTTTTTTTAAGTTTCAAAAACCTTAATTGAGATATTGTATGGCACATCAGTGTAATAGAAGTCACAGATCAAATGCCACAGTATTTAACACGTGCATAACACCTTCCCGCATTAGCATGTATACAGGATTAATTTCCCCCCAAACAACTTTGTAACGCAGGTCAAGAAAGCATAAAATGCAGTACAGCTTTCAACAGTACATTCCATTAGTATTTCTAGACAAGCAGCAGCACATTGCAATCTGTACGAGGTCATGACGATACCAACTACCGAGATATCACAAATATAGGTGAACTACAATTCTATAGGCACACCCCAAGCCGTAATGATTATATCAAGAAAGACTTTATCTAACCCAATCCATTGCTATGTTCCCATAGCACTTTCGCCTTACAGAATTATAACCTATTTGATTCCTCTTGTGAGGTTTGGGATCGGGTCAGAGGCCAAGCTTCACTCTCCGCTTCCAAGTCCTCTCTCTCCACATCTTCCCCTTGATTCGCCTCCAGGGTAAGAAGATAGGAAGTGAGCGTGCCCCAAATGACTTTCAGCGTGACTTGGTGGGCAGCATTTCTGCATAATGAATGATGCATATGATCTTGTCAAGTAGACATAGTGTGGATCCAGTCTTTGAACTTGGGAGCACGGCCTCTCCCCCACCTACACGCTACCTGTCGTTTCACTAATAACCACCCCATTGCCAAGAACTTGTGCACTGTATTGATTTCCTGGGACAGGCCCAGAAGGGCTACAAGTTGGCATGGTGTTAGCTGGGTACCTATCATGGTCGATAGTCCTCCGAACGTTTGCGCCCTGAAGTCTACCACTGGGAGGCAGCTCCAGTCTGCTCCCTCTGACCACATCTCATACACTTATTACTGTCCCTGAGACGGAATCTGTGAAGTTTAACCGGAGTGTGGTACAATCGATGCAGAAATTTGAAATGAATAACCCGCAGCCTACTGTTTCCGGTTATGGTCTCTGTCTGCGCGCAGCTAAGCTCCCATTGGTCATCCGTTAATAAAACATTCAGATTATTATCCCATTCCTGCCTGGCATGAACAGGGTGTGAGGATGGTGCGTTCTGTGTGTGTTTATATAGGAGGGATATGACATGTCGAGGGATGTCTGCTTGTAATAATGCATGTAAGGGAGCAAGTGTAGTAGGCTCTTCTAGAAAGGCGGGGGTAGCAGCCTTCACACTTTGTCGGAGATGAGTGTACATAAATGTGTTCATTGGCGTTGGCGTACATGTACCAAAAAATTGCTCCTTGGAGCGGAATTGTCCCCCTATGTAAAGTCCCCCCAGGTGCAGTACTTGAGCCCATCCAGCATCTTCCGGCATATCCCTTCAAATATAACTTGTAGCATGGGGGCATCTTAGGAGAGTATAACATGGGGTTCTCTAGCTTGCGAGTTATCCATTGCCATGGCTTTATGGTACATTCTACAGTGGACGGGTCGCGCTCACGCTCCTTCACTGCCGTGAAGAGATAGCAAATCGGGGGGGTCGGGGGGGGGGTCGGGGCCATGTAACCATCCTCCATCACCAAATGGGGCATTAAGGGTGGTGGGTGGAACCAATACGTAGCGAAGTGGGCCTGAGCACAGTAATAATAAGATTCAAAATTAGGGCATCATACCGCCCCTGGTGGAATGGCAGCATCAGCGTATTCAGGTTGAGTCGTGCCTCTTTCCCGCCCCAAATGAGTCTCGTAAGTTGAGATTTGAGCGTACAAAAAAAAAAGCTGCCTGGCTATTAAGGTATATTAATGAATAGGTACAGAAGCTTTGGCAACAGTACCATCTTGATTAAGGAGATCCTCCCCTCCATGGAGAGGGGGTGTCGCAGCCACTGGGTAATAGTGTCAGTAATCTTATCGATGGCCGTGCCATAATTTATTCTCATTAGTGCGTCCTTGTCTCTGGTGACATGTATTCCCAGGTATTTTAGTTAGTCAGTTTCCCAAACTAGAGGGTAGTCCAATTGGTGTGTTGGGGTATTATCTGTAAGGGGGAAATCGCAGATTTTGACCAATTTATTTGTACCCCAGATATGGCCCCAAAGTTAGTTATCTCTCGCAGTATTGGGTTGAGGTTATGTTGGGGTTTTTTAACGTACAGTGTTATATCATCTGCGTATAGGGAAATAAGCAGTTGTCTAGTTGGGTAAATCAACGCTTTATCATTATGGTGTTGCCGAAGCTTGGCAGCTAAGTGTTCAATGCCAGGGCAAATAAAATTGGGGTCAGTGGACAGCTTTGCCGTGTACCCCTGGATATGGCAAAAGGGGGGGATTTGGCTCCGTTTAGGAGCACTGAAGCTACAGATTGACTATATAACAATTGTACCCAGTGGAGGAAGGTAATGGGCATCCCCATGTATCCCAACGTGCCTAGCAGGTAATCCCATTCTAAAGAATCTAACGCTTTGGTAGCATCAAGGAATACAGCGACCGCCGAGCAGTTAGGGTCAATGTCTTGTAATACAGCAGCCAGGGTTCTGAGATTGTAAGATGTGGCCCGGTTTGGGATGAATCCTGCCTGGTCAGGTAACACCAGACGCTGCATCAGAAGATTGAGCCGGGTCACCAGAACTTTAGCTAATATTTTAGTGTCACAATTTAACAGAGAGAGGGGCCGATACGAGTCACAACATAACGGGGACTGGTTTTAACAATGAGGTTATAAGAGCCTCAAGCATCGTCCTGGGCAAGCACCCCTCTTCCAGTGCCACATAGAACACCTCTTTCAGGATTGTAGCTAGAATTGAAATGTACGTTTTATAGAATTCTATTGGTAGCCCATCGGACACAGGGGCCCAACCAGACTTCATCTGCATAATAGCTTCTGTAATTTCATCTATTTCTAAATCTAGGTTCAGGAATTTCTGCTGGGTGTCCCCCAACCAGGCAAGGGGGGTGTCCTCAAAATAGTTAGGTAAATCAAGAGGGGTGCCTCTTTGGGAGGAGTACAGATTGCTATAGTAGTCTCTGAACGTGTGTAGTTGATCAGGGAGGTTCCTATGAATGTTGACCTGTGCATCTTGTATCTCTGTCACGTAGTTGGAGAACTTGGGGGGTCTGATCGCAGCTGCCAGAGCTTTCCCTGGGCGATCTCCTTCACCATAAATCCTTGCCATGTGGGGTTTCCCCTGAAACTTACTTTCCCTTTCAACGAAAAACTTCGCATTCTGTAAGCTTGCAGCGCATAGTGGCCTTGATGGCATGTCCATCAGGACTGGAGCTGAGGTCACTTTCTAATTGTTTGAGTTCCCTTTCCAATGTGGATAGGTCATTAGGCAGTGTCTTGAGGATACCCCCACCCTTTGATATACACCAGGCCCGGGCCGTGACTTTGAAAGCCTCCCATACAGTTTTGATGATGGGAACAGATTGCAAATTGCGCTCCAAAAAGTCCTGAATATCTTGTTCCATTTCAGTCTTAAATGTTGTGTCCTAAAGGTGTAAGGGGTTGAGGCACCAACTATTATATGGGGAGTGGTGGAGTAGGGCACGCATCTCCACGACCACCGGCGAATGGTCCAGGTACGTGCGGGCTAGATGGGTCACATGACCCAGCCAGTGCGTCATCCCTACGGATATAATCAGATAGTCTAGTCTAGCTCAAGATGAGTGGATTGTTGAGAAATGTGTACCTTCCAGCAGCATAGGGTGTTTGTGCCTCCAGGAGTCATGCAAGTAATTGTCATCAATAATGTCTCACAGTGTTCTTTGCATGGTCGTATAGTGTATTGGGGAAACTTGGGACCTATCCATGTGGGGTTGTATCACTGTGTTGAAGTCCCCACCCCAAATGAAATAAGTAGTTCCTATCTCCTGGATTTTGCTCCACAACTGGAGAAGAGCATGAGGGTCTTCGGTGTTGGGGCCATAATAGTTCGCAAATGTCACATCATAGGAGTGAAGTCTCCCCTAGACCAAGCAGAATCTACTGTTTACGTCAATCTCTGATCGAATGGGCACAAACCCCATCCCTCTATTAACCAGGATAGCTACTCCCTGGCAATATGTGGAATAAGATACAAACCAGCGGTGCGAGGCCCATCTCGAGGCGAATTGAGGTACAGTGCTGGGGCTCAGGTGTGTCTCCTGCAACATAGCAACTGTGATGTGATGTCTATCTAAATAACTAAGTATCTGTCTTTTTTTCCTGGGATTATTCAGACCTCCTACATTCCACAATGCTACTTTAAAACTATTAATATCACGTGTGCTGCCCATCATTGCGTCTGTTGTTGTAATCAGCACTTGACCATGTAACATTAACAATAGCAGACTGGACCAGTTGTAACCCTGCTATAGAAAACATCTCCCCTCCATCCACACCGGCTTCCCCAACTTGCCGGGTACATGATTCCCACCTACCCAGAAAAGCACCATTATTTAACTACTGCTATCTCTCCTTAGTGTAACTTCGGGGGTTCGCCCTCGTAGGGAACACTCTAGGGGCGCACGACCCGCCCACTCTCCTCCATGCTCTCACCCACCTGCTACTCCGCTGTGAGGGCGGGCAGCCATGGTGGGATGGAGGGAAGTGGCCGAACAGGACTTTTTACCAAACATAACGTATATTTATACTTCATCAGCGTAGTTCAGTTCTTCATGATCAAAGTGGCAATGAGAGTTCCGTTGTGAATTATGCGCCTCAATCTGGGTTCGATAAAGGCGATTGGGATCTGGAGCGTTCCCGTGCATCTGTCTCCATGGACGCTGACCGACAGTGTCACCTGAGATAGTCTTCAGCCTGCTGCTGATTTAGAAAATAGTGCTGCGTCCCATGATGTGTTATCTTCAATTTCGCCGGATACAACATGGCGTAGGGGATTTGCTGTGATTGAAGCTTTTTCTTGACAGCAGCAAATTTTCGGCTGGCGTCCTGCACTGATTGCGTGAAGTCCGGAAAAAAGGCCAGTGTCGTATTCTCATAATGCACCTGCTTTTTGTCTCGGGCCAGGCGTAGGACTGCATCTCAGTCACAGTAGTTTAAAAAGCGGGCTATCACAGGCCATGGTGGTGCCCCCCGGGGCAGGCGAGTTACCAGAGATCTATGCGCTCTTTCCACTGTGAGGTGCTCTGAGAAGGATTCTCTGCCTAATAAGTCCACAACCAATTTCTCGATGAAGTCCTCCATTCGACCCGTGTTGATGGATTCCACAAGGCCAAGAATACGAACATTATTTCTCCTGGAGCGGGCCTCCAAGTCTTCTTTCTTGTCAGCAATTATCTTGACCAAATTATCCATCTGCGATATCTGGCCCTTGCTCGCAGCCATCTTCAAGATCAGACACTCTGGGCTCTGCTTCCTTAAGGCGTTGCTCATGCTGATCCAGCTTAGTGACCACTGAGTCCATCTGCATGTTCATCGTGTCTATTTTAGTGTCTAAGGATGTGAGGCTTTGTTTCATGCTAAGCAGGTGCGCCATCCAGTCCTCCTATGATGTGTCCACGGTATACGATTCAGTATGTTCCTCAGAGAGTGATCTGGGTGTTTTGCCCATTTCAAACGGGGCTTTGGTCTGTTTGGTGTCGGTGCATCCCATGATGCAGGCAAGTGGGTAGAGCATGAGAATATGGTCGAACTACAGCTGGCACCTTCAGCATGTAGGTGTGCACCAGTGCACCAGTGTATCAGTGATTCTGGACAGTCTGTGGAGGTATATCCCTCTTGGAGGCCAATGTGGTCGATGTTAGAGTTATCATGCACAGAAACAATGGCAGCGACTCCAATCAGTATAGCCCTTGGCAATCCTCAGCCGTGGCCCACAAAGAATATGCGCATACAATCACTGTGAAGTGTTCATAGAATGACATACATCTGGGTATTTGCAATTACAGAAGGGGTATTAGGTACCAAATGCGCCTCAGGGAGTATTAGGATGCAGGGGGACAGAGGAATGTTTAACAGTGAATTGCAAGGTACACCGTCACAAGAGGAAGATTATTATCCTCAGCCCCAGCTGGTGACGATCGCCGCCAATGAATGGTTCTGTCTAGCCCACCTAAAATGGCCGTCCTCTGTGGCATTCGTAGCTCGTTGATGGCAGGATACAATAAGTGTGGACAGCACTCTGTAGGACTTTATATGCAGGGAGTAGTGGAGCGGCAGGCTTTACATGCAGTGTATAGTTGCAGTTAACGCTGACGCATAACCGCGCCTACCTCACATGGCACCCCCATGGTAAAAATGGCGGTAGCACCGCCTGGTTATTATGGCTGGATGGAGGTAGCAGTGTTCAGATCCTGGCAGCAGAGCACATGCTGAAAATGGCGGGTTTGGGCGTTCGTGATACACAGCGGGTCCGGGTTTTCACTATCCCCTGCCTCCAGTCAGCACCGGCGGTCAGGCGTTCGTGTGATCTGCCTGTTCTGGAGTGCGGCGCACTAGTACGCTGCGGCTGCCACAGCGATATTGTCCTCTCAACCCCCAGTGTAGATGCTCACCTCCTACAGGTACTCTTTAAGAGAGGATGTTCTTCTTGACAGGCCGCCTTCCTCGTTTCCGATTTTAAGGCTTGCACGGCCTCAGCCTTTCCTGACTAACCTATCCACAGTGCAGCACCGGTTTTAGCTTGCCGCAGCCCGCACCCAGCTTTGTCGGACTCTGCCGCTGCTGCGCTCCGGGCTGTGCTCCCACAAGCAGTATCCTTGGCAGCAGGAACACGGGTTTCACGCGGTGAGGTTTGATGGTCACAAATGCAGCTCAGGATGGGTTTTATGGATATTCCCCTGCTCGGCAGGGCTGGAGGCTCACTGGTGTGTGCCCATCTTGGTCGTGTGCCACCTAGCGCCCCCTAGTTTTTGCATATTTATATAGAGCACACTCAATCCGAAGGTATTGGAGCGCTTTACATAAGCACCAGTTACTTTACACAGGAACACATTCATTTTTCGGTAGGCACATGGAGATTAAGGGCCATATGTATCATAATACTGTTTTGAGAATTCCAAATAGCGAATTTTAAGGAATCGCTATTTGGAATTCGCAAAACGGTATGTATGTACAAAATCGCTTTTTTATAGCGATTCCTTACCATTCCTAATTTGCGATTAGCAAATTGCTAATCGCAAATTACCCATTCATTTCTATGGGCCAGGAGGCCCCTTAGGAATGAAGGGGCAATTTGCGATTAGCAATTTGCTAATCGCAAATTAGGAATTTTTTCAAGGGTGCAGGGGTGTCTCAAGAACACCCTGCTGCACCCCTGAAAAAGACATTTGGGGGCATATGGCGCACATACGTGCCCTAAGGGCATGTATGGGCGTCATTTGGCACCTTTGGTTTTTAGGAAAAAAGCTGTATTAAAAGAATTCTCGGGTTTCAAAAGAGAGGGTACCCCACTTTCACCAGGGAACAGGGTAAGAGGACAGCAAGTCAAAGGGAAATCCCTGGAGTGCACTAGTGAACCTCACACTCCCGTGTAGACATGTATTTATAAAACACGGGGAAGGACCTGTAGTCCACTGTATTCTAGGGAATAATTTCCACAAAGAAATAAAATCGTTTACAATCTAATTTTATTAAAAAACCATATATCTGAGCAATTAAAATACAAGACAATTAAAATCAAAGTGAATTCCTTGAAAAATCACAAACACTTGCAACCAATGCTTTTCAGACACAATTAAAAAATACACAAAACCAATACTTTTCAGACACAATTAAAAAATACACAAAACCAATAGAGACATGTGTGTAACATTTCAGCAGTTCATAGACAGTGAACATGGGACAAAACATACACCATAAAGAACCCCTAGTATTGCTGTGGCTCCTGGATATCTCTGCCACTCTATATCAATAGACCCACAGGCCTATGTAGTTTTGGCTTCTGTAAACATTAGTAACAATATTGCATGTCCATCCAGTGTTTACCAGGCCCTGATTGGATTCTCTATAACAAAAAACATGCGTCGACGCGTTTCGGTGCAGTACATTTGATTCTGTGGCACCTTCTTCAGGACTTCTTTTGTTGGGGTTTCAAAGAGCAGTTATTTGCACCTTTTCTGTAAATATATAGGAAAAAAGGTCATTTATCGTATAGGGTACTGATCGTTCTACCTTCAGTATATTATAATTATCCGTCTCCTGAGTGGATACTTATTGATTTTCCTCTATAGCTTAAACAGATCAGATTTCAGTTGTAGGAAGGGGGAGGCTCTAGTTGGCGCAGTGTAGCACTAGCGTCAAGCAGGGACTCTCTCTTCCTCGTCAGGGCTGAGGGTTACCTTCCAGACAACCTCTGCTTACCCTCTAGGTAGTGTGGCTTAAGCAGTCTTAGGCTAATCTTTGGGGCACATAGGGTTAAACATTTGCAATATCACACCACCACAACCAACCCACCACACAATGACACCAAACTGTATTTGTAAAAATATATATCTTTATATAGATTTCAAGCAGGCTTGTAAATACAGTTATCAAACTTTCAATATCGGTTCCAGGTTACTTGAGTTCAGGTTGCCACAGTTCTCGTTTAGCAATACGCAATCTGTTGGGCCTTCTGCCCAGGTTCGACAAGGTTCAGTGTCTCGTAGCGCCTCAGTGCGCTCTCCACGTGGGCCCCGGGGGCCGGGCGCCGTGCGAGCCTCGGTTTCAGAGCAGGCTCGTGTTGGGAGTACATGGCGCGGTGCGAGCTCGGATTGCAGGACGCTCGCACCGTGAGGATACAACACAGTACCTTTCGATTCTTTTGGAGCGGTCGGCTTCCAGGGGAGCTGTCCCACGTCGCGTTGCTTTTCTGGGGTCGCTGTTCGCTGCGGCTCTCAGCCGGGCAGGTCACGGGTCATCCGGGGCGGCGGTGTTCTGTGGCGGCAGGGTCCTTCCTTCGATGTTCGCTCCGATCTTGGAGTCGGCGGCAAGTGGCAGTACGGTCCCCAAGTGCAGGACGTACCCAGCCAAGTGCCGGTTGCAGCTGTGCGCTCACAGCTGAGCTGTCGGGCAGGATACCGACCAGAGGGGGGTTTATCATAAGCAGCTGTCCGTCTTCGCAGGTGGTTTGACGCAGTCAATCCGGGAGCTTGGACCGGACGGGTCCTCCTTTACTTTGCTCTCGGGCTCCCAGTGCAGGTGCAGTCACGGTGTTCTGGCCAGCGGCGGCTGGACCTCACGTTGCTCTCGCTGTTGCTTTGGGCCCCGGTCACGGTGCTTGGGGGGATGTCGATGCCTTGGATACGGGGAGTGTGGCAGGCTTGCCCAGCGCTCCCAGACCCTTCTGTCAGTACTGCAGCGACAAGCAGCACACACAGTCGCTTTCTTCAGGATGTAGCGCCCACTGGTCCTGGAGCGCTGGTCAGGGGGCAAGTTCAGCAGCAAGCCCTTGGAGATCTCTTCCGCAGAGTTTGGCACAAAGTTTCACAAAGCAAAAGTCTCTTGTAGTCTTTCCTTTTCCTCTCCTTCGGCAGCAAGGCACCAGACACAGGCAAGAGTCAGCACTCTTCCTTGTCCTTCCCGGTCCTTCTCGTCGGGCAGAGTTCCTTCTGTAGCACAAACAGGATCTAATTTACAAGGAGCAGGGCTCCTTCTTTTATACTGCATTTCTTTTGTTCTCGCAGGCCAGGGGGGCCTTCGCATAGCCACTTTCAGTCCTTGAGTACTCTGGTGGGTGTACTCCGGCTTCTGCTTTCAGTGTGAGGGGCAGGCGCATCAGACGGCCCACAGGAGGTGGAGCCACCATTGTGTGGACAGGGGCAGCCAGAAGTACCTTGTTGATGGGGCTTCGCCCTTCCTGGGCCATGTGTCGGCTGAGTCATCAGTCGCTCCCCAGGAGGGTGGAGCCAGCATTGTGGTGGCAGAGCACAGCAAGATTCAGAGTCAAGAGCCACTCCTACCTCCCACTAAGGTGTAATCTGCGCATTCACCACCTGTCATCCCCCAGCCCTGTCACTCACACATCCCAGACAGTCAGATACACACACCAGCAGAGGCGGGCTGAAATGGTTAAGCAAGCAAAAGCTAACTTTCTAAAAGTAGCATTTGCAAACACAGGATATTAAAATAAACTTTACTAAAAGAAATATTTTATTATTCTGAGTTCAGGCATACTAAACACGACTCTCTACCGTGCTCCCTGAGCTGGCTGGGATTATAGGGTGTAATAATTCCAGCCGCTCGTTCTGGCCTAAAGGGAGCAGGTAGCCTTACAATAGTGAAATACGAATTTAGTTGTAATTCACTACTAGGACATGCCACGCACACCAGGGCTTGTCCTGCCTTACACTTACAATGCACCCTGCCCTCGGGCCTACCATAGGGGTGACTAACATGAAGTTAAGGGAAGGTTTGGCGGCTGGCAAGTGGGTGCACTTGCCCAGCCAGCGTGACAGTACGTGACTGCACGCGGGGTCTGCAATGGCGGACCCCCGACACATCTTATGGCTGCTTCGGTGGGTGGCGCAACCAGCGCTGCAGGCCCACCAGCAGTATTGGCATCTACATGCCCTGGCACTCCTAGTGCCCTTTACTAGGGACTAACAGTAAATCCAATGAACCAATCATGGACATCAATCACATGTACAATTTACAGTAGGGAGCACTTGCACTGCAGCACGGGTTCAGCCGTGGTGCAGTGCCCTGAGTATCGGAAAACCAGCAAAACATCGGAGGCACATCAGCAAAAAGTGGGAGGGAGACTCACGCCAAGGTGCCAGGTCTAACATGTGTCCCCTCCAGCTGAAATGTGGGGGGAACTACCCTTCCCCAGGGAGTTCCACATCACTAAGGCGGAAAAATCTGGACAGACCGTCAGCGTTGGCGTGATCGGTGCCAGGGCGGTGTTCCACCGTAAAGTCCATACTCTGTAGAGAAATGGACCACCTCAACAGTTTCGGGTTCTCACCTCTCATCTGCATCAACCGTCTGAGGGGCCTGTGGTCCGTCTGAACTCGGAAGTGAGACCCAAACAAGTAGGGTCTTAGCTTCTTCAGCGCCCAGACCACAGCAAATGCTTCACGCTCTATTGCACTCCACCTACTTTCCCGTGGAAGTAACCTCCTACTTATGAAGGCTACGGGTTGGTCAAAGCCCTCCTCAGTCATCTGTGAAAGAACAGCCCCTACACCATGCTCTGAAGCGTCTGTTTGCACTATGAATTCCTTGGAGAAATCAGGAGCCAAGGGCACGGGCGCCGTGCACATGGCAGTCTTCAGGGTGTCAAAAGCCTTCTGACAGGTGTCAGTCCAAATCACATTCCTGGGCTGCTTCTTCGAAGTCAGCTCTGTCAAGGGGGTCACGATCGTGCCATAGCCCTTGACAAACCTCCTGTAATACCCAGTGAGCCCCAGGAAGGCTCTCACTGCAGTCTGGGTCTTGGGGGGTTCCCAAGCCAGGATGGTCTCGATTTTGGGTCGTAAGGGTGCCACCTTGCCACTCCCCACTTGGTGTCCCAAGTACACCACTGAACCCTGCCCAATCTGGCACTTGCTTGCCTTGATTGTGAGGCCTGCTCTGCGCAGGGCCATCAACACTTCCCAGAGGTGTCGCAGGTGTTCTGGCCAGGTGCCACTGAACACCGCGATGTCATCCAGGTAGGCGGCACTGAACTCATCCAGCCCAGCCAACACCTGGTTGACCAATCTCTGAAAGGTGGCAGGGGCATTCTTCATTCCAAATGGCATAACCCAGAACTGGAAATGCCCATCTGGTGTAGAGAATGCGGACCTCTCCTTTGCCCCATCGGTCAAGGCGATCTGCCAGTACCCAGACGTTAAATCAAACGTGCTGAGGAACCGGGCAGCCCCTAGCCGATCAATGAGCTCATCAGCTCTGGGGATGGGGTGCGCGTCAGTCTTCGTGACTGAATTGAGTCCTCTGTAGTCCACACAGAACCGGAGTTCGGGTGTGGCTCCCGGCGCAGCAGCCTTTGGGACCAAGACCACGGGGCTGGACCAAGGACTGCTGGAAGACTCAACCACCCCAAGGGCAAGCATCTTGGAGACCTCCTCCTTAATGCAGGCCCTGACCCTGTCAGTCACTCTGTAAGCCTTATGCTTCACAGGTAAGCTGTCTCCAGTGTCCACATCATGGACGCACCAATCTGTGACACTCGGAACCAGGGAGAACAGATTTGGAAACTGCCCCAGCAACTGGCGGCAATCTTCCTGTTGTTCGGGGGTCCGGGTGGGTGAGAGGTTAACTCCATCCACTGACCCATCTTTCTCACAGGCCACCCAGAGGTCAGGAAGAGGCTCCGACTCCTCCTCCATTCCATCATCAGTTGCCAACAACATGCCCACTTCGGACCGTCTTAAGTGGGGCTTGAGGCGGTTGACATGTAGGACCCTCAAAGGGTTCCTGGGCGTCTTCATGTCCACCAAGTATGTCACTGGGCTCTTGCGCTCCACAACCTCAAATGGACCTGTCCACTTATCCTGAAGGGCACAGGGCTCCACTGGGGCCAGGACATACACCTCTTGTCCAGGCTGAAGCTCGACCAGAGTGGCATTCTGGTCGTACCACCGCTTCATTTCTTCCTGGCTCGCTTCCAGATTTGCCTCGGCAAGTTGTCTGAAGCGCCTGGTTTGGTTTCTGAAGGCCAGCATGTAGCTATATACATTCTGGGGAGGTTTCCTGGGAGATTGCTCCCAGCCTTCCTTTACCAAACTCAGTGGTCCTCTCACGGGGTGACCGTACAGCAGTTCAAAGGGGCTGAACCCTAGGGACTTCTGGGGTACCTCGCGATATGCAAAGAGCAGGCATGGTAAGAGGACGTCCCACTTACGCCTCATTGGACCTTCCAGGCCCATGATCATGCCTTTCAGGGTTCGGTTGAATCTTTCAACCAACCCGTTTCCTTGGGGATGGTAAGGCGTGGTGAACTTGTAAGTTACACCACACTCTTGCCAAAGGGACTCCATATACTTGGATATGAAGTTGGTCCCCCTGTCGCTCACCACCTCTAGAGGGAATCCTACTCGTGAGAAAATTCCCATCAGTGCACGTCCCACCACGGGGGCCGTCACTGTCCTCAGAGGGATGGCTTCAGGGTACCGGGTGGCATGATCCACCAAGACCAGGATGAACCTGTTGCCCATGGCTGTCTTGGGGTCCAGAGGCCCAACGATGTCAATACCCACTCGCTGGAATGGCGTACCGACCACAGGGAAGGGTTGGAGGGGAGCCCTGTACTTCCCTCCGCTCTTCCCACTTGCCTGGCAAGTCGGACAGGTTCTACAATGAGCATCTGAGCTCTTGTGCATTTGGGGCCAGTAAAAGTGGGTGACAAGCCTGTCATAGGTCTTGTCCATCCCCAAATGTCCTGCTAACGGCACATCGTGAGCCAGACCCAGTAGGAAGGCTCTGAACTTCTGGGGTACCACCAGCACACGGGCTGACCCAGGTTCAGCAGCCTTAGGCTCTGAATATAGGAGGTCGTTCTCCCAGTACACGTAATGTGTCTTGGCCTGAACACCATTGGCCTGGTCTGCAGCCTGCTGCCGCATACCCACGAAAGAAGGGCATTCTTTCTGCTCCTTGCAGAATTCCTCCCTGGAGGGTCCTCCTTCTTGCTGCCAATGGGTCAGCTCAGGCAGGTCCCCCAGTTCGGCAATCTGTTCCCCTGTAGGCTCCAGGGCATCCCCCTCAAGGTCTGCCTCCTCCTGGACCGTGGGAACTTCAGGGGCCGGTTTCCCGCGCCCCCTGCGCCTTCTCCCTAAGGCCGGTTCCTGGGCCTCTCCTTCAGGCCCCAGGACCTCTTGATCACCCCTACTGGCTGCCATCGACCGGGTGGTCACGCACGCCCAGTCAGGCAGACCCACCATCCTCAGGTGAGTCGTCTTCTCCACCTTTTCCCAAGGGGAGTGCTCCAAGTCAATCCCTAGCAAACAGTCAACAGGCATGGTTTTCCTCACACAGACCTGCAGAGTACCAGAGACCCCCCCCCACTCGAAGGGAACTTGAGCCATCTGACACTGACTCTCTGAATTATCAGCGTTGATAACCCTACAGTAGGCATGGGGTACAACCTGCTCTTGAGACACCAGGTGCTGCCTCACTGCAGTCACACTGGCTCCTGTGTCTCTAAGAGCCTCAGCTTCCTTACCATTGATGATCACCACCTGCCCATATTTCTTAGTGTTAGAGGGCAGGTAGTTCGTAGGGATCATCTCACTGTCTCCTAGCGAGACTAGGGTCATGTGAACGGGATCTCCACCCCCCGGGACCATCACTTCTTCTCCTAAGTGAACGCTAGTCACTTGACGGGGCGGAGCACCAGTGGGTGCGGGTTTTCCAAACAGGCGACACTTGGGGTCACTGGATATGTGCCCCGGCTCACCACATTTGAAACAATTGAAGGGCCCCTTTGGAACAGGTTTACCTGTCGGGCCCCATTCTGCTTTGGGGGTGGGGGAGGCTGAGAACCTTGCTGCTGGTTCCCTTGGGGATTACATTGGGGGCCTTTTTGGAACCCTTTCTGTTTTCCCTTGTCCCCCCCACTCTTCTGCTGGGGACCCTGCCCACTCTTGGCGGAGTCTCCCACTGGACCCTTGTGGACCCTGGTGCTGAGCCAGCGGTCCGCCTCCTCAGCAAGCTTCCTCGGGTTGGACAGCTTGCTATCGATCAGGTGTTGGCGTAACTCAGGAAAACAGTGATCAGACAAGTGCTCCCATGCAATTAAATCAAAGAGACCTTGAAAATCATTCACTTTGCTACCCTTCACCCAACCATCCAGTGCTCTGCAAAAATAAGTCACATACTCCACATACGTATTCCCAGGCCGCTTAGTACATCCCCTAAACTTCTGTCTATACATTTCAGGGGTAAGCCCGTACCTGTTCATTAAAGCTTCTTTCATGTGGGAATAGGATTTCTGGTTTTCAACGGGCAAATCTAGCAGGGTGTCCCGCCCTTCCCTAAGGAACCTTCCCCACAACCCCGCTCCCCAATCCTTGTCAGGGACCCGGTGGGAGGACATGGCTACCTCGTATGCCCTAAACCATTGTCCTATGTCATCCCCCTTAAAGAACTCTTTAACTACATCTTTGGGGATGTGCACTCTTGACTCTACCTGCACTGGCGTTGTGCTGCCACCAGAGGGAGGATGATCCAAGTTTCTCTCCTTTAGACTCATCTCCCTCATTTTCAACTCATAATCCATTTGGTGCTTTCGCTCTTCCAGCGCCATTCTTTTGGTTTCAAGCTCCAGTTGGATTTTCAATTCTGCCAGCTTCCTTTCGTGATCCCTCGTTTCCTTCCTGTCGGCCAGCTCCTCTGGCGACAGGCCTTTACCAAAGCTGTGCACGCTGTCTTGCCTTTCGAGATCCACCAGATCTACAGGTGCATTCTGCTCCTCAGTTGCCTCCTGCTCCGCGAGGGCATCTTGATCCTCCGGGGCCTTTCTGGACTCTATCCAGGCTTTCAGGGCCTTGTAGAGCTGTGGCTTGTTCTTGCAACCGGTGTGTGGAACCTTGAGTTTCTTGCAAAAAAACTTCAGTTCCGTTCTGGAGTATGTATCCAGCTTTGTGGCGTCCCACTCCACCTCCAACATCTCAGAGGTCGTGGACTCCGCTCCATCCAGGCTCTTCGCGCCCGGCATGGCTTCTTCGCTAGGGATCTTCTCTCGGCAAAATTACAATAAAACCTGTGGCTAAGTAACTGGACTGTAATCACCGTGCAATGGTCAGAAGTTAAGGTATAGACACTGCAAATGTAAATTCGAAAATCCTCACCGCTGCGTCCAATGTAGGAAGGGGGAGGCTCTAGTTGGCGCAGTGTAGCACTAGCGTCAAGCAGGGACTCTCTCTTCCTCGTCAGGGCTGAGGGTTACCTTCCAGACAACCTCTGCCTACCCTCTAGGTAGTGTGGCTTAAGCAGTCTTAGGCTAATCTTTGGGGCACATAGGGTTAAACATTTGCAATATCACACCACCAAAACCAACCCACCACACAATGACACCAAACTGTATTTGTAAAAATATATATCTTTATATAGATTTCAAGCAGGCTTGTAAATACAGTTATCAAACTTTCAATATCGGTTCCAGGTTACTTGAGTTCAGGTTGCCACAGTTCTCGTTTAGCAATACGCAATCTGTTGGGCCTTCTGCCCAGGTTCGACAAGGTTCAGTGTCTCGTAGCGCCTCAGTGCGCTCTCCACGTGGGCCCCGGGGGCCGGGCGCCGTGCGAGCCTCGGTTTCAGAGCAGGCTCATGTTGGGAGTAGATGGCGCGGTGCGAGCTCGGATTGCAGGACGCTCGCACCGTGAGGATACAACACAGTACCTTTCGATTCTTTTGGAGCGGTCGGCTTCCAGGGGAGCTGTCCCACGTCGCGTTGCTTTTCCGGGGTCGCTGTTCGCTGCGGCTCTCAGCCGGGCAGGTCACGGGTCATCCGGGGCGGCGGTGTTCTGAGGCGGCAGGGTCCTTCCTTCGACCTTCGCTCCGATCTTGGAGTCGGCGGCTGTGCGGTGGCGGCAAGTGGCAGTACGGTCCCCAAGTGCAGGACGTACCCAGCCAAGTACCGGTTGCAGCTGTGCGCTCACAGCTGACCTGTCGGGCAGGATACCGACCAGAGAGGGGTTTATCATAGGCAGCTGTCCGTCTTCGCAGGTGGTTTGACGCAGTCAATCCGGGAGCTTGGACCGGACGGGTCCTCCTTTACTTTGCTCTCGGGCTCCCAGTGCAGGTGCAGTCACGGTGTTCGGGCCAGCGGCGGCTGGACCTCACGTTGCTCTCGCTGTTGCTTTGGGCCCCGGTCACGGTGCTTGGGGGGATGTCGATGCCTTGGATACGGGGAGTGTGGCAGGCTTGCCCAGCGCTCCCAGACCCTTCTGTCAGTACTGCAGCGACAAGCAGCACACACAGTCGCTTTCTTCAGGATGTAGCGCCCACTGGTCCTGGGGCGCTGGTCAGGGGGCAAGTTCAGCAGCAAGCCCTTGGAGATCTCTTCCGCAGAGTTTGGCACAAAGTTTCACAAAGCAAAAGTCTCTTGTAGTCTTTCCTTTTCCTCTCCTTCGGCAGCAAGGCACCAGACACAGGCAAGAGTCAGCACTCTTCCTTGTCCTTCCCGGTCCTTCTCGTCGGGCAGAGTTCCTTCTGTAGCACAAACAGGATCTAATTTACAAGGAGAAGGGCTCCTTCTTTTATACTGCATTTCTTTTGTTCTCGCAGGCCAGGGGGGCCTTCGCATAGCCACTTTCAGTCCTTGAGTACTCTGGTGGGTGTACTCCGGCTTCTGCTTTCAGTGTGAGGGGCAGGCGCATCAGACGCCCCACAGGAGGTGGAGCCACCATTGTGTGGACAGGGGCAGCCAGAAGTACCTTGTTGATGGGGCTTCGCCCTTCCTGGGCCAGGTGTCGGCTGAGTCATCAGTCGCTCCCCAGGAGGGTGGAGCCAGCATTGTGGTGGCAGAGCACAGCAAGATTCAGAGTCAAGAGCCACTCCTACCTCCCACTAAGGTGTAATCTGCGCATTCACCACCTGTCATCCCCCAGCCCTGTCACTCACACATGCCAGACAGTCAGATACACACACCAGCAGAGGCGGGCTGAAATGGTTAAGCAAGCAAAAGCTAACTTTCTAAAAGTAGCATTTGCAAACACAGGATATTAAAATAAACTTTACTAAAAGAAATATTTTATTATTCTGAGTTCAGGCATACTAAACACGACTCTCTACTGTGCTCCCTGAGCTGGCTGGGATTATAGGGTGTAATAATTCCAGCCGCTCTTTCTGGCCTAAAGGAAGCAGGTAGCCTTACAATAGTGAAATACGAATTTAGTTGTAATTCACTACTAGGACATGCCACGCACACCAGGGCTTGTCCTGCCTTACACTTACAATGCACCCTGCCCTCGGGCCTACCATAGGGGTGACTAACATGAAGTTAAGGGAAGGTTTGGCGGCTGGCAAATGGGTGCACTTGCCCAGCCAGCGTGACAGTACGTGACTGCACGCGGGGTCTGCAATGGCGGACCCCCGACACATCTTACGGCTGCTTCGGTGGGTGGCGCAACCAGCGCTGCAGCATTGGCATCTACAAGCCCTGGCACTCCTAGTGCACTTTACTAGGGACTAACAGTAAATCCAATGAACCAATCATGGACATCAATCACATGTACAATTTACAGTAGGGAGCACTTGCACTGCGGCACGGGTCAGCCGTGGCGCAGTGCCCTGAGTATCGGAAAACCAGCAAAACATCGGAGGCAAAAAGTGGGAGGGAGACTCACGCCAAGGTGCCAGGTCTAACATCAGTCATGCATGGACTTGCCTATTTCCTGACTCCTAGATATTTACTCGACAATGTCAATCATTGTTGTATCTAGTACAGTATTCAAGCATGCACAGATCTACTTATCAGGTGACTTATTATTACTCATGCTGTATATGCATTTAGTACATTATATTGCTCAATTTCACATTGTATTTGTTCACATATACCCCCCGGTTCCCTCCGAGTCTATTTCAATGTGGAAACTACCGAGGCATGGGGGTGGAGGCCCACTTTGGTGAAGGTACGGTGTCTTAATCTATGATCACCCCCTAATAGTACTAAATAAGGTTCATTCTCACCCCCGCTCTGTGTGGAAGACGATCCAGAATGGGGTCTGCGTAGCGTTGCACTGTGAATCTGCAAACTTTAGTGACTACGTCCTGGGGAACAATATCGGAATGTTAGCGGACATTGTTATTAGTTCATAGTTTTAGAATTTCAGCTTGGATCTACGTTGGTGAGCAAATGTTTTATTTTCTGGTTACCTCTCTCCTTGTACAGGAGCTCCTTGTATTGGGATGTCTTTCTTTTGTCTTTACGATCTACTGGGCAATTTTGATTGTGTATCTATATGGACAAAACACATGATATTTGCTCCAACTCTGTCCCTCTTTCTAGATGAAATCTAATAGTGGATTTGTATCTATTGAGTATCTTACCTTATAGTGTTTAAAACTTTCCTTGAACGGGCATAGGGTAACTCGATTCTTCCCCAGAACTGGATGTTTTCTATTCAAGTGAAATAAGTACAGAAATATATGTTTTAGTACTTGCCCTGTGGAGTTGTTGAACTGTTCATTCGGTACTGTTAATAGCTCTTGCCCTGTGGAGTTGTTAAACTGTTCATAGCAGGGCTAGTTTGCTGTCTATGTTCTATCCCTCTATATTTATACATGGCTTTTAAATGTATTGAATAAGAGCCCTTATAGTTCTTTTAGCACAGATACCTTTAACTCTATACACATATGTGTCATTTGCTATGTTAGGTACTATCCTGCATGATGCATCACTCCTCCATGTTTTGGTGCAAGCTAACATCCCTATTACAAATGGTATGAGGGATGCTGAAAAACATATAGACACAGCGTCCGTCATAAGCTGAGCTTGTTTACTATCGCCTTAATGCTGGACCTCACTCCCTTGGATCGCTGTGTCCCATTGTATGTTTTGTCAAAGTACACACGGGTGGCGTTGGCTCTGGTAAGCCCTGGCAACGCCCCCATGTGCTTGATATAACGTTATCTCCCTATTTTGAATGGTATAAGGGATACTGACAAATATATAGACACTGCGTCCGTCATAGGCTGGGTCCCTCCCCGCTTTCTAACTTCTTAGCCTCTAATGCACTATGGTGAACTGTGAGCCGGTTGTCTATCGCCTTAACGCTGGACCTCTCTCTATTCGGTCGCTATGTACTTTAGTTTGTCAGAATGCAGACGGGTAACGTCCGCTCTGGCAAGTACCCCGTGGTCTACGATGTCTCTTACCTTCGTGTCGACGGAGCCGCGTCTCTGCCTCATTCACACACTCTCTAGGGTGTTGAATGAGTGAGCCTTAACTTTTATGTATTACTGGGCTGTTTAATTGATTACACCTGGCTGATCCGTGGATGTCTGAGGGGCGTATCACTGGGAAATGTAGGCGCCATCTTGGAACGGTGCATCTATACCTTTGTTTATATCGTGTTCGATCTTATCAGTGTCCCGCCGATCTTTCAACGTCATTAGTTAGGATATACCTCTTGTTATTTAAACGAAGACCCCAAACGAACCAATATTGGAAATCTTCCTGAATTTTTTGTTTTGAGGAAAAAACATAGTTGGCTTGCTCTACATTCGGTCAGTGTTAGGGAGGTGTGTCATGGATAGCCGTGACGCCATCTTGGGACAGTCTAAATACAACATCGTATTCAACAAATACGGTGTTTTCTTATTCATGTGCGCATTTAACATTCATTGTGCCTGATTCTTTATACATATGACAATAACCTTAATGTGAATTACTTTTTAAGGGTTGTCACGCGTTTTTTGTTTTAGCGTCTTAGGCACTTAAAGGCAATGCATATCGTTCATTCTCAAACTGTGTATACTCGGGGCACATAATTGTTTATTGTTGGTTTTGTCTCGAGCGCCTTCTCACTAGGTCTTTGATTTTACAGCTTTTTAGGTGGAACACCTCTATTCAGACCGGTGCCTAACTTATATCTTGTATAAGTGGGGCATTTATGAGTTGTCAAGTGGATATGTGCTGCCTATTTTGGGTCGGGATTAGGGTCATAAGGTTATTTGGTTCCTTTGAGGGGCATCCCAGAGACCCTGTTCCTACAGTCTTACTGTCCCTGTATTTGTTATATTTTATCTTAATATCCAGGACACAGTGGTATGATTGCAGTTCGAGTTTTCAAAGCAAGCATGAGCTTTTGTTGGATCTTTATCTAGTTTATCTAATTAAATTAGAGCCTCCCACTCTTCCAACTAGAAGTTGGTGGTAATTTGCGATTCCTTAATGGCATTTTTTGCATATTTTTTATTTGATACATTGCATTTAAGGAATCGCAAAATTTGCGATTCCTTAAGTGCAATTGCAAAATAAGGAATAGCAAATTTTGCAATTCCTTATTTTGATGCAAAAATGTTTGATACATACCATTTAGGTAATTAGCATTCGCAAAGGCCGAAATTCGCAGAATTTCGGCCTTTGCGAATGCTAATTAGCTTGATACATATGGCCCTAAGTGATTTTCCCAGAATCACAAGGTGCTCAGACGACCGAGGCTCGAACCCGGTTCCCTAGCTCCAAAGTCGACAGCTCTAGTTGTAAGGCTAAATATGGCTTGGCGCATGACTCCATTTAAGGAGCTTGATCGCCAGGACACTGACTATCATCCCTTCGTCATTCAGGTAAATCTCCAATCGGGAGCTTGCTGCACTTGTTCCACTTGTGCCGCAACACTACCAGATCCCCAAGGGGGTCCTCCAGCTGCACTGAGTTTATGCGTGCTCACAGGTAAGGTCGCTTCTAAAGATCTCCCAATTCTTTTGTTTAAATAATTTTTTATTACGGTTTCAGAAAAAGAGAACATACAGTAATCCAATTAACACATTATGAATAAAATATAACAATTAATATAAAAGAAGATATGAGTACATAATTCATAAGAGGAAAAGATAAATTTGGGTAAGTAAATTAATAGAGGAAAAGCTAAAAAGAGGTGAAGAAAAGAAAAAAAGGATAGAAGAAAAGAAAAGGAAAGAAAGAGATATCAAGGAGAAGAAAAAAGAAAGGAAGAGATAGAAAAGAGGAAAAAAGGGGAGTTAGAAATTAGGAGTAAATAGGAAATTAAGATGCAGGTGTATGTGAAGAAAGATACGAAGTAAAAGGTAGCCAGAGTAGGTCAGATTTAATTTTCAGAGAAAGAGAGAGAGAAGAAACAGTAGCAATTCTGTGTTCGTCACAAATATAGTTCCACCAAGTTAATAATGATAACTTAGAGTTGTCTTTCCAACAGGACTTTAAATGCTTTAGCAATAAATAAACCAAACAACAAAGTAATATGATTAGGAACATCAAAATCAGGTGAGGAGGAACCTAGAAAAACATTTTTTATTGTTAATGGAATATTACCTTGAAATATTGTCATACATTTAGACCAAATAGATTGCCAAAACTTTAATACATTCGAACACTCATAAAGTTGATGAACTAAAGTCCCAGTAGAGTCAGAACAAGACCAATGAGGAAGTAGGGGAAAACTTGGATATGGAAACAGGGGTAATAACAACTCTACTATAAATAAAGTAAAGGAATTGAGTAATACGTGCAGCAACAGAAGTTTTAAATAACTTGAGCCATAATTTATCCCAAGAAGGGATAGGGAGTGATAAAGATAAGTCTGCTTCCCAGAGTAATTTGACATGCGATCTAGGATGTTCAGTAACAGGGAATAACAAAATCTTATAAATATAGGCAGCCTTGGGTCTATGCTCTTGAAAAACACTGTGTAACGGTGAGGGTGAAGTAAGTAAGGAAGAAGGTAAAAGGGAAATTAGTGGAAGATAGATAAGACTGCAAAGCTGTTGATTATAAAAGATATTCATTAAAAACTGAGTGAGGTAAATTATATCGTGATTGTAACTCATGGAAGGGAATAACAAAATTATGTTGGGTTAGTTGATGAATAAAATAAATTCCCTTCTCCTTCCAAAGTTTGTAATAAAATTATTTACGTTTATATTTGATGAATTCATTGTACCAAATAGTAAAAGACAAAAAACATTGAAATGAATATAGACCGTCAGAAAAAATATTATATAATAATTGTCAGGAGTATTTTAGAATAGGATTATCTGATATGAAGGTGCAGTTAGACATATATATTATATCTTGAAAGGAAAAATCTTTCAATAGGGAACGCTCAAAAACAATACAACGAGGGAAAGGGATATTAGCAAAAATCATAAGTTAAAGCAAAAAATTGACGAATTAAAAATGCAGACTGATAAGCTTTAAAATCAGGAAAAAGTATACCTCCTTCTGTTTTGGGAAGCTTAAGTTTCATAAGGGCAATGTGGGGGTGTTTGGTATTCCATAAATCTTTCTACAAATAGAATGAATCTGGGGAAAAAACGAAGAAGGAATCCGGAAAGGTAACATGCATAATGTATTAAGGACATGGGGTACAATCATAATTTTAATAGTATCTAGTCTACCCCACAAAGACAAATGAAGGGGAGGCCAAGAAAGAAGTAGTGATTGTATTTTGGTAATTAGGATATTAAACGTATAACTAAGGGTACTAGGTAAGGTAGAGGAAAACCAAATACCAAGATATTTCATTTTTGTGGGACACCAGGTAAAATTAGTATTATTAAACAAATATTGTTTGCATAGAGAGTTCAAGGGTA
The DNA here is from genome assembly GCF_964263255.1 of Lissotriton vulgaris. Lineage (NCBI taxonomy): Eukaryota > Metazoa > Chordata > Amphibia > Caudata > Salamandridae > Lissotriton > Lissotriton vulgaris. The sequence continues at coordinate 907,320,867 of NC_141695.1, forward strand.
AGATGTCTTAGAAAAGTTCAACTTATATCTAGAGATACTAGAATATAACCGAACTTCATACAAAAAGGGAGGGAGGGAGGTATTAGGATCAGACATATATACCAGAATATCATCAGCATATGCTGACAAATTGGTTTCTAAAGAGTGAAGTGAAAAGCCAGAAATACATGAATTAATTTGAATACGTTCAAGGTAAGGTTCAAGACATAAAACAAATAACAAGGGTGAAAGGGGACAGCCTTGGCGTCTGCCTGTATATAACGGAAAAGATTTAGAAAAATGGTTATTAACAAAAATACTGGCACGAGGAAAATAATATAGCAATTTAACATTGGAAATAAAATTTGGACCAAAACCAAACCATTTGAGTGTAGTGAACATGAATTGCCAATTAATGAGATCAAAAGCTTTTTTGGCATCTAAGGACAATGCTGCAAGTAGGGATTTGTACTTTCTCAAGAAGGAGATAACATTAGCAAACATACAAGCATTATCCGACCCAATCTGCCCTTAACAACACCAGCTTGATCTGTCTTAACTAATAGTGGGATAGTACTCTCAAGGCGAGTGGCGAGGATTTTAGCAAATAATTTACAGTTATAATTGATTAAGGAAATGGGGCGATAAGTTTTTACAAAGGGAATGATCCTTGTCAGGTTTGGGAATAAGAACAATTAAAGCCTCCATAAAAGAGCCGAATGCTTTGGAGTCACTAATGAATGAGTTAAAAAGGGCCAGAAGTGTGGGAGCACAAATAGAAGAAAAAGTGGAAAAAATTGAAAAGAAAGACCATCGGGAACTGGTGCTTTCGATTCTTTTAAGGATTTTATGGCTTCCATTATCTCCTTAAGAGTAACCTCTCCTTCTAGTAATTCAAATTTATCAGGAAGCAAAAGTGGGTTAGGTAGGTCCAAAAAAAGTTGTGTACATTTTGAGCAGAGGGATTCGTATCATCCGAGTATAAGGATTGATAATAATCATGAAATGTAGTAGCAATATCTTCATCAGAGAACGCCAAATTATTAGTAGAGTCATTTAAAATAGGACCTATATGTTTACGTTCAGATTTAATTTTAAATAATCGGGCAACATCTTGCCAGCTTTATTTTGAACCCAGTGATATTTAGATTTAATTTTAAGAAGAACATTACATGCATCAATTGTGGCGAGCTTGTTAAGAGCAGATTTGGCCCTAATCAATCCATAAAGAACAGAGGAAGTTTAAGAAGTAAAATAGTTATGCTCCAACAGTTTCAGATGTTGTAATAAAGTTGCATACTTGGCTTTAGCTGTTTTCTTCTTTTTTGCTGAGTATGCAAAAGCACAGACCTTAAAGACATCTCAGTTATTAGTAATGGTAGTGTCTAAAGGGTTGGTGATAGTAAAAGATTTGTTAATAAAGGTAGTAGTTTCAGTTACAAAGGCAGTGTCTGACAACAAAAAATTATTACGTTTCCAACGACCACATTTTGGACAACTGAGGGAAAGTTCAATAGCAGAAAAATGGGGGCATGATCAAAAATATAAATAGATCCAATCTCAGAGGATTGAATAGATGGGAGTAAGGGTTTACTAACCAAAATATAATCAATTCTAGAACGAGTATGGTGAACATTAGAAAAAAATGTAAACTCAAGGGTATCAGGATTACAGGTCTTCCAAACATCGTATAATAAATGAGAGGCAATGGCAGATTGAAATGATTTATGAGTTTTGTCAGGATTAAATTTACATTTGGATTGTCTGTCCGAAAATGGGTCTAACCATTGATTAAAGTCTCCAGCAACAATAATATTTGGGCCATCAGTAGAGGATAGTAAGATCTTAATACTATTCCAAAAGTCTGTGTCTGGTTTAACAGGGCCATACATATTCAATAAAACAAGATCTTTGTTTTTTATAACAACCTTAATCATTACCCATCGTCCATCACTATCACATTGTGTAGATAAAATTTGTACATGAATCGATTTATGAAACAGTATAGCTACACCACCTTTCCGATTAGAGGCTGGAGAATAAACAACTTGACCCACCCATTGCCTTTTCAATTTAAGTGATTCTACATCATTACAATGCGTTTCTTGAATAAATGAAACATGGAATTTCAATTTAGACAAATGAGAGAGTACCTTTTGTCTTTTGACAGGATTTCCAAGACCACGAACATTCCACGTTACAACATTACACATAATGGGGGAAGGGAGGGTGAAACATGAATGGAGATGATACACTTCAGGGGAACAACTAGAAGCATCAAAACACCATTTATTAGATGAATACAAAAAACAAAATGTATAACAGCAAATAACACTAATAGGTACAGGCATCAAGCAACATATTGAAGAAAGATAAGCACTTGAAAAAACTATAATGAAAGACATTCATACAAACAAAAAATTGATAATGAAATTACACCATGGAGAAAAAGTAGAAAGATAATAGGATAATAGGAAAAGAGAGAAAGAGAGAAAAACAGAAAAATAAGGAAAGTAAGCAGATCAAGGAAAATAATCCAGATCTGAAGATAAACAAGCAACAAGACGAAGGGGGAAAGGTGACGACACAAACACGGACAGTGGTAGGAGTAAAGAAAAATGTACAGCCTTAGAAATAAGTAAAATGAGCAACAGTAACAGGAAATAAAGAGTGAAGAGAAAAAGAAAAAAGAAAAAAAGATTTTGTGAGGTAATAGAAAGATAATTTAAAGGAAAAATATTTTAAAGAAAGAGTGTAAAGGAATAATTATAGGAATAACTTTAACTAATGAACTAGTGAAACTAAGAAAAGATTAAAACACTAATTTTACATATTTCGAGGAGAGATATTGTTGAAAAAGCGTTTCAGTTTAGCGGGATCATCGAAGAACGTGACCTTCCTTCATGAGTAATTTTGCAAAGACACCAGTGAAGAATACCATATTGAATGTTCAAGTGTCTCATCTGGGGACGGAGAGCCACAAATTCCTTATGTAGTGCATTTGTTGCATTTGAAATGTCTTGTGAGATAAAAATGTTAACGCCTGACCATATGTTATGTTATTTTATGTTATGTTATGTTCTAGAGAATTTATATTGCGCACTAATACTCTGGAGTGTCCTGGCGCGGAAATGTGCTGAGGCGTCATTTGGATTTAACTGCTTTCAAGACATACATCAATGCAGTAAATTCTAAGAAAAACATGATGATACCACATGGTTTGTTAGAGTTAGGCTGAAGACAGCACAAACGATGCATCTGTTGTATGTTAAGAGGTATTGAAGATCTAAGAGTTCCGGCAGGAATTTTTTCAGAAAGGATAACATATCTGGACCCTCAATATGTTCCGGCAGGCCATAAAGGCAAAGATTGTTCCTTCGATTGCCATTTTCCAAGTCTTCGGTATGAAGTTTAAGTTTATACATTTCTTGCTCTAACAAGGGGATTTTAGTAGAGACATCTTGGATATCCCCAACACGTTGTTCAAGCTCCATAACCTTGCCCTCCATGATTATCCAGCGGTCTTCAATTTGTTTCAACTTTTCATTAGTAGTAATCATGAAAGGCTGAAGACCACGCACCTCCTCTAAAATAGAGTTCAGAACAGGATTTCGTGAGGTTTGAATGGGGGAGGGTGGGTCATTCTTATGTCTCTTTGGTTTTGCGCCTGAGGAGGATGATCTAGAGAATGCGTGAGGGTCATTCGCCATCTTGCATTGTGGGAGAGAACGATGGGGGGGTAATTAAAAGTGGTTGAATGTGACCCATACACCACAGAAGAAGAAGGTAGAAATAGTGACCATCCAAGGATGAGTAAAAGCGTTGGATTTAATAGAAGCAAAATAGTATATTACTGTAGTCAATGATGAAAAAAGGAGTAAGATCCAATTTAACCTCAGTATGAAGAAATGAAGTCACCACAAAAAATACGATACATACAATGTAAAAACATGAAGGAAGCACCTTTTAGAATTAAAAAAATGGAGGATACTCATTCAGTGCATAACAGTAACAGCAGAGAGTTCTTCCTCATACTTGTTTCACAAAACCGCAGCAAATTGGTAAAAGTAAGCAGCTATTCATAGGCTGCATCCATAGCATGTAGCAACATGAAGAAAACATAAAAAATGGAAAAAACCTTCTCTATTTTCTTATTTGTTATCCCCTCTTCATGCCATTCATAGTGAGAGAGAGCAGAAAAAGGAGCAGCATTAAAGATACTTGATATTTAGTTTAATTTGAGCATCATACTGGCAGCAAGAGAATAAAGGTCATAATATGAAGGCGGCATTCGTTGACAGGGAGAAAAAAAACCAAACGCGAGCGCCGCGTATCGAAAGGGCGGACGCCCACGTTCCTGTGAGGGAGATATCACTGCCGCAGCCTCAGGCTTTGCGCTACTTATTGCCAGAAAAAGAACTTGGCCACTGCACGCACCTGGGATTCAGGATTACGGGGCTCCCATCCATGCCTATAAACTCAGTTATTTGAGGCGAATAGAGTCAAAGAAACTCGCGTCCTAGCGGAGCTCAAACACTGTCTGCCATTTCGCTGTGGCATCCAAGCCACGCCCCCAAGATCTCCCAATTCTTAAGCGTATGCTTATTCTCATGCCTTGTGAGCCTGCCTGCCCCGCTCTGCTCAATACCCTTTTTTATCACCTACAATTATAGGAACAGCCCGGTGAGTATGTCTCATCTTACTCTTTTACTTTGGGGAATGTATCATACAGCAATTGAGGTTATCATTCACTACCTGCATTGGCCCTCGGTAAACAGCTCTTTCACCAGAGATACAGTGAATGAGTGACATTTTCTTTTGCAATTTCTGACTGCCATGTATATTCCCCATACAGGGCCTTGCGGCCCTTCCTGAAGTCCTGAAGCTGCTTCCTACACCCAATCTTGGCTAAATAAACTAACCAGTATGTATACTGTGATATCGCATGTGCCACACCTGACTATTATGACTAGCACATGTGCTAACTCTGCTTATATACTTAGCCCCCCAGGACATCCCCAGTCCTGAAAAGACCCTCTCACCCAACGTAGGGTCTAAACGCCATCAACATTATTAAAGACAGACCTTTTGCTTCAAATAACACAATGTGGAAACTGCCCAGTGTTGCTTCATGTAATGAGTTAATGAGGCTGTCTTGTAAATACCAATGTACCAGTGACTCTAACTTCTTTTGCCATCAGTTTTATTTCTGGTTATGGTTTTCTCGCTTGGGGCTTTACCAAAAAATGTCTCCCACTTGACTTCACTGCGTAATCTTGTTCATGCATTTTGTTATATGTCAAATCAGAAATTCATTTCAATCCGGATGGATTCAATTTAATTATGCCATACTGGTTGCTCTGTGTTAGGGTGACATTGATTGTTTCATGACAGATATCTTCTGTCTTAGTATTGAGATTGTGATTTAGATTAATTCAAGGCAGGTATTTTCTGTCATACTACAATTTTAGTTCTAGCATGAACTCCATGTGAATGCCTGTTTCAAGTTTATACTTAATACCAATGTTCACATGGACATTTGGGTTGCTCTTGTAATTCTAAACCATGTTTTATAGTGTTTTTTTAGTGGGGAGCACAGTAAGTGCTGCAGCCCACTTATAGCATTTAATTTACAGGCCCCAGGTACATATAGTACCATATACTAGAGACTTATAAGTAAATTAAATGTGGTTAATCATTAAGCAAAAGGAGCTTCTTCTCAGTGTACCCCATTATATCAGTCCATAGTTGACATATATCCAAAGAACAATCGACAGGCCAGGTTCCAGTTGCAAAGTAATTTTCTGTTTAATTCCAGCAATCTCAAAAAACAGTAAATAATTGTGCAGAATAAACAGCCAATTTATCGTGAAATATAAAGAGCTTATACAAGGATAATGAAACAAGAAGATTATAAGGCATTTCATGGAAATAAAAGAATACAGGGAGGATTATAAAATGAAGTGGACAAACACAGGAGCTAATATAAATATGGATAATGCAACTGATTTGAAACTGAAGCTTATGAGTCAAGAATAACCATAGGGAGATACTTTGTCATATAAAGGACCAATCACATTATAAATTTAGCCTGGGACAGAATGTTCAATCAGGAGATGAGAGAGGTAGTAATGATTTATTAAGAGGGCAGTGATTCATGTGGGATTTAAGTGGCTAATAGAGCAAAACATAATTTCATGAACAGTTTCCTTTAGCTGGTTTGGACCTTTTCTAGGATGTCCAGGTGAAGGCGCCCTGTTAGTCCACTCACAAGCATATACTGTATCATGAAACCTGAGGTCATGTGATCCCACTAGACCTCCTCTTGGAGGTCATGGTTTTGCCAGAATAAATTCAACATAAGGTGTTAGCAATATCAACTGCTACTTGTTATGAGACTGCATGATTAATTTCATAGTGCCTTCCATTTTGTAGATTGAGAAGGATGGTAGGCTAATTGGAACTGCACTGCCTATTGGTACTGAGAAATGTCCAATGCATGGCTCTGTATAGCATGGCTCATGGCTCAAGGACATCATAGCAAGCTGTAGATGTTTGACTGTCCCTAACCTCAACATACGCAACAACAATGTATGTGCACTAGAGGCATGTGTGTAACATGAATTGAGACCCAGAGCAAATCTCTTGGGTCTGGAAGGGCATATGTTGTGGAGCTCCTTAATGAGCGTGACTACCTTCAGCTCGCCAAGCTGCAGAAGACTAACAGTGGCAACAGCAATAGTCATAGTGGTATAACAGGCCTTTTTCCTGTGCCTGTCAGAGAGAATTCCGAACTGCCCTCACCAGTTTATAAATTTGTCTTGCAGTCCCCTACAACTGTGCCATTCACCCATCCATGTAAGACCTATATTTTGCAGGTATATGACTAGCTCCATGCACAGAAGATGTATGAGGAGTACGTGTAATGCACGTGGCCATAGCCACACTGCAAACACTGGAAACAATTTTGTAGGTTTCACTTCTAACTGGTACCTAAGAGGGAGGGTAGCACAGATTCCAGACAGTAGATGTCAACTGTAAGACTCCGTTAGGACATTTTGGGGATCCCATGTAGTGGGTCAGATTACGGTGCTTGGAGGAGAGGAGCCAGAGGATCCTTCGAAGCTTAGAGAGTTTTTGCTTTCCCTTCCTAGACTACCGTTCACTGGAAGGACTAGCCCACATAGGTTAGCAGGTAGTTAAGAGGGACGCCCCCACCTTCTTATGTACTGATTTATTGGGTTTATCCTGATGGGATACCCACCGCACCTTCGTGTTAAGACCTTACAAGAAGGACAAGGACAGGACCACTCTGAACTGTATAAGCAAAAAGCCAGAACTGTCAAGATCTGGTCTCAAGTTGACTGATCAAATACAAAACTACTTTCTGAAACATTAGAATAAAGATGGGGCAGAAACTTCCAGCCAGGGTGCCTAGATTGTTCTCTCCGTCAGAATCAGGAGTACCACACTAATCTCAACGGAGACATTTTTCTACGCTGGAGTGTCCTCCACCAACTCCACTTGCCAGGTTCAGGACCAGAACCTGGAGAGGTTTAACAGCCTGCCAAGATAAACTGCCTTATAGCCTTCCATAGTAAGTAGATGTGAAACTGAGACCATTTTGCTATTTCTGCATCTGCCTTTCCCCGACTGGAAAAAATGAGGAATGCAGATGAAATACCCTGCAATCCAAGACTTCCTCATTCCGGGAAGGAATGCAAGGATTGAGAGGTTGTAGTGCCCCCCAGCATAGTCAAGGGCCAACCATTGTAATTAGGTTAATGATAACTACATCAAGTTAATTACAATGACCAGCCCTGGGCAACTTTAAATTAAGTTTCCCAGCAGAGGAGCTTACCATGGTGTTTGCCTGCAAGGGGGACTCTTTGAAGTGCACTGCCAGGTATTGGGTAATGTACTCATCCTAATGCACTTAGCATTAAGGTAAATACATTGCCAGCCCCTTACAATGCTTTAAAAAGCAACTGTGCTTTTTTTCCTCCCAAAAAGTAGTGGAACAGTGCCAATTTGTTCCCTTCAGGAAAAAAGTGGGCCAGAGCTTTGCTTTCTGTATAAGAATCTCATCCATCTCTAGGACAAAACCACACCAGGGGCTCTTTTCATAGGCAAGCACAGTCATCAATTCCCTTCTTACCTTTGCAACTAGAGTGGGTTCTTTGTTTTGACTGGGGAAGGGTGGCTTTTATTTGGGCCTGATGAAGAACCCAAAGAGCAGGACTTACCAGACTGCGAGGAGTTTGACAGTCGCACATCCAATCTACTGACATTACCTACTCAGCCTACGTTCACCTGACCAGGCACACAACATTACTGAGGACTGCAACCATTACCAGTGGCCCATACACTATGCACACCACATCGAGTGGGTAAGCCGCTGACCATTGACAAATTCCAGGCCTGACGTGCCTGAACTACAACTAAGTGCAGAAAAGTACTGTGTTATAGTGGTTCCCTGAAGGTGGGGAAGAACAATCACATATTCCTGGGAACTGAAATCAAAACTCTTGAGAAAAGGGGTGACCCCAGCCACCGGAGGTTCCCAGAAATAATTCCCCTGAAATTTTCTTCAGAGGACTGATGGCCAGTAAATCTTATCATATTAAAACTGTTGATAGAGAACATACTAGACTGGTCCCCAGATAACGGTGGTTACCAGTTACTATTGTTATAAGTCTTGCACTGCCCTCTAACAATTATGTACAATACGTGTTGTGTGTTGGTAATAAAGTACTTGTCAATCAATTAATTAATCAGCAAATAATCCGTGAGGGTCTCAAGGCGCTGGAGTTGTTAACTGCTTTGTGGGATCTGTTCATTCGAACAGCCAGATCTTAAGCCATTTCCTGAATTTCCAGAGTGATGAGGTGGTCCTGAGGTAGAGGGGAAGGTTGTTTCAAGCTGTGGCACCCAAAGGGGAGAAGGAACATCCTCCACTGTTACCTCAGCAGATCTGGGTGGGTGTCTGCAAAGAAGAGGGTGGCAGATCATAGGTGTCTAGTTGGTTGGTGGAAGGTCATGAGTTTTTGATGTGTGCTGGTCCTTCGTTGTGCTGGGCTTTGTATGTGTGGGTCAGCATCTTGCTTGAACTGGCATCTCTGCTGGATCAAGAGCCAGTGTTACTTCTTGCGGGGGGTGTGATGTTTGCTCATCTGGAGAGGTCGAGAATGAATCTCGGTGCTGAGATTTGTATTGTCTGTAGTCAGGAGGTGTGCAGTGATTCCTATGTAGAGTGTGTTCCCATAGTCTAGCCTGCTGGTGAAGAAGCCCTGCATGTCGGTCCTTCTGGTGTTTATTGGGAGCAACTTGAAAAGCTTGAGGAGCATTCGTATGGTTTTGAAGCAGGTAGACGAGACTCTGTTTTCCTGTTTCTTCATAAATAGCTTGTCCAAGATGATACAGAGGTTTCGAGCATGGTCTGTCGGAATGGGGGATGGGCAGAGTTCAGCAGGCCACCATGCGTCATTCCATGGTGAGGTGTTGTTCACAAAGATGAATTCTTCTGTCTAGTCCTTGTTGAGCTTGAGGCAGTTGTCCTTGGTGGTAGTTGGCCCTGGTGGAGGACCTCTTCTGACAGCTTTAGGAAGAGCTTGGTGTCATTGGCATAGGAGATGATCTTGAATTTACACAATCTGACAGTGTTGGCCAGTGGGGTCATGTATTTGTTGAAGAAGATGGGGCTGAGGGATAATCCTCGGTTGACACTGCAGATGATCTTCTTGGATTCTGAGGTGAACAGTGAGAGATGGATTCTCTGTGTTCTTCTGGTGCGGTATGAGGCAATCCATTTGAGGGCATTTCCCTAGATTCCAATGTGGTGAAGTCTGTTGATCAAGATGTTAAAGAAGATGGTGTCAAAGGTGGCTAACAGTATGCAGGAGGATGAGCGCTGCAGTTTTGACATGGTCCAGGAAGGCCCTGATGGCACTGGTGGCTGCTATCAGGGCTGTCTCAGTGCTGTGGTTGGCTCAGAATCTGAAATGAGATCCGTTTTTAGGTCTCGGCTATTCCATCCCGTTAGGGATTGAATAGGCGAGATTATAGTAAGCAGTCCGAAAAGTCAACCTAGCCTGCAGATCGCATACAGTTCATGTGAGGCAGGCGTGTGAGGCAGGCGCGTGCACATCAAACATCATCGGCCTCGGCATCAGACTTCAAAGGAAGCCGCTCGCACACCACCATTTGTCTGAGCCTCGGTTTCAGACTTCAAAGGAATCTGCTCCAAAGCAGTTCCCCCGCTCACCCCCGTCAGACTTCAAAGGAATGCGCTCCTGCTCCCCGGCCCCGGGGCACAGAAATGCCGAGAGCTTGGGGTTTTTTGCATCCATTTTGCGGGAAAGCCGTGTTTTGTTCGGCGTTCTCTGCACCTTTCTCGGTTTTTTTTCTGGACGAAAGTGAAAGCCTACCGTGCTTGCTCCTCAAATGCTGTTGCTGTGTTGCCATCTCTCTAGGGACACTCAGCTTGAAAAGACTCGACTTGCTAGCTGCAATGCTACATCCGCTATGCTTTGCCTCTAGACACATTGATCCCTCGCAGAATGTGCTGACTCTGCCCCTCCTGATTCTGAAACTGACCAACACAGTCACTATGCAGTCTCTTCTCTCTGTCTTATGATGTCTGCCCTGCCACTATTTACTTCGGACCCTCACCCTCACACCTCCTCACCCTCACACACCCTCACACCCTCTCACCCTCACAGACCCTCACACACCCTCACACACCTTCACACACCCTCACTCACCCTCACATCCTCACCCTCACCCCCTCACCCCCCTCACCCTCACAACCCTCTCACCCTCACTCACCCTCTCACCCTCACTCACCCCCTCGCACCCCCACACACCCTCGCCCTCACACACCCTCACCCTCACACCCCTCACCTTCACACACCTCCTCACCCTCACACCCCCTCACTCTCACACCCCCTCACCCTCATACCCCATCACCCACACCCTCACACCCTCACTCACTCTCTCACCCTCACCCCATCACACCCCCACACACCCTCACCCTCACACCCCCTCACACTCACCCTCACACCCCCTCACCCTCACACCCCCTCATCCCCACCCTCACCCTCACACACCCTCACCCTCACTTAATCTCACCCTCACCCTCACACATGCTCACCCTCACTCACCCTCTCACCCTCACACAGCCTCTCACACACCCTCACACACCCTCTCACCCTCACATCCCCTCACCCTCACATCACCTCACACTCCCTCACACCCTTGCCCTCACCCCCCCCTCACCCTCACACCCCCTTACCCTCACACACACCCTCACTCACCCTCTCACCCACCCTCACTCACCCTCATACCCTCACTCACCCTCACACCCTCACCACCTTCACCCTCCCCCTCCCCCTCACAACCCTCTCACCCTCACTCACCCTCTCACCCTCACTCACCCTCACCTCCTCACACCCCCTCACCTCCTCACCCTCACACACATCCTCACCCTCACACCCCCTCACTCTCACATCCCCTCACCCTCACACCCCCTCATCCTCACCCTCACACCCCCTCACCCTCACCCTCACACACACACACCCTCACTCACCCTCTCACACTCACTCACCCTCACCCCCTCACACCCCCACACACCCTTACCCTCACCCTCACACCCCCTCACCCTCACACACCTCCTCACCCACACACCCCCTCACTCTCACACACCCTCACGCTCACACCCCCTCATCCTCACCCTCACACACAGTCACCCTTACTCACCCTCTCACCCTCACACACTCTCACCCTCACACACACTCTCACCCTCACACACTCTCTCACCATCACACCCCCTCACCCTCACATCCCCTCACCCTCCCTCACACCCTCACCCTGACACGCCCTCACCCTCACCCTCATACCCCTCACCCTCATACCCCTCACCCTCACACACACCCTCACTCACCCTCTCACCCACCCTCTCAACCTCACATACCCTTTCACCCTCACACACCCTCACACACCCTCTCACCCACCCTCACCCATCCTCACCCTTACACCCCCTCACCCTCACCCTCACACACCCTCACCCTCACACACACCCTCACCCTCACACCCCCTCACCAGTAACACCCCCTCATACCCCCACACACCCTCACACCCCCTCACCCTCACACCCTCACACCCTCACCCTCACATACCCCCTCACACCCTCTCTCTCTCACATCCCCTCACTCTCACACCCCCTCACACCCCTCACCCTTACCCTCACACCCCCTCACACACCCTCACTCTCACACCCCCTCACCCTTACCCTCACACCCCCTCACACACCCTCTCACCCTCACACACCCTCTCACCCTCACACACCCTCTCACCCTCACACCCCCTCACCCTCACACCCCCTCACCCTCACACCCCCTCACCCTCACACCATCCCGCTCACACGCCCTCACCCTAACACCCCCTCACTCCCCCATACCACCTCACCCTCACACTCCTCACCCTCACACCCCCTCAAACCCTTCCCCTCACACACCCTCCCCCTCACACCCCCTCACCCTCATACTCTCACCCTCACGCCCCCTCACCCTTACCCCAGTCTCCCTTGCCCTCCCTCACCCTCACACCCTCACTTCCTCTCATCCTCACAACCCCATACCTCACCCTCACAACCCCACACCCTCCCCCTCACACACCCTCACTTCCCATCACCCTCACACCCCCTCACCCTCACACTCCCACACCCCGCACCCCTCACCCTCACACACCCCCTCAACCTCACACACCCTCACCCTCACATACTCTCACACACCCTCACACACCCTCACTCACCCTCACACCCCCTCACTCACCCTCACACCCCCTCACCCTCTCACCCTCACACACCCTCACACCCCCTCACCCTCACCCTCACGCCCCCTCACCCTCACACCCCTCACCCTCACACACCCTCACTCACACCCCCTCACCCTCACACCCCCTCACCCTCACACACCCTCACCCTCACACACAACAAAACATAGCATAGTATAACAAAACATAGCATAACAAAACACCAAAACATATCATAACATAACATAAAACAATACATAGCATAACAAAACATAGCAAAACACAACAAAACATAGCATAGCATAACAAAACACAACAAAACATAGCATACATAACAAAACATAGCATAGCATAGCATAACAAAACACAACAAAACGTAGCATAGCATAACAAAAAACAACATAGAATACCATAACAAAACAAAGCTTAGCATAACAAAACATAGCATAGCATAACAAAACATAGCATAGCAAAACAAAACAAAGAATAGGATAGTAAAACTAAACATAGCATAGCATAACAAAACAAAGCATAGGATAGCAAAACAAAACATAGCATAGCATAACAAAACATAGCATAACATAACAAAACATAGCATAACAAAACACAACAACACATAACATAACAAAACATAGCAAAACACAACAAAACATAGCATAGCTTAACAAAACACAATAAAACATAGCATAGCATAGCATATCAAAACACAGCATAGCATAGCATAACAAAAAAAACATTGGATAGCAAAATATAGCATAGCATAACAAAACAAAGCATAGGATAGCAAAACAAAACATAGCATAGCAAAACAAAACATAGCATAGCAAAACACAACAAAGCATAGCATAGCATAGCATAACAAAACACAACAAAACATAGCATAGCCTAACAAAACAGCATAACAAAACAAACATAGCATAACATAACAAAGCATAGAAAAACAAAACATAGCATAGTATAACAAAACATAGCATAACAAAACACCAAAACATATCATAACATAACATAAAACAATACATAGCATAACAAAACATAGCAAAACACAACAAAACATGGCATAGCATAACAAAAGACAACAAAACATAGCATACATAACAAAACATAGCATAGCATAGCATAACAAAACACAACAAAACGTAGCATAGCATAACAAAAAACAACATAGAATACCATAACAAAACAAAGCTTAGCATAACAAAACATAGCATAGCATAACAAAACATAGCATAGCAAAGCAAAACAAAGAATAGGATAGTAAAACTAAACATAGCATAGCATAACAAAACAAAGCATAGGATAGCAAAACAAAACATAGCATAGCATAACAAAACATAGCATAACAAAACAAAACATAGCATAACAAAACACAACAACACATAACATAACAAAACATAGCAAAACACAACAAAACATAGCATAGCTTAACAAAACACAATAAAACATAGCATAGCATAGCATAACAAAACATAGCATAGCAAAACAAAGCATAGTATAATAAAACACAACAAAACATAGCATAGCATAACAAAACATAGCATAGCATAACAAAGCATATCATAGCGAAACATAGCATAGCATAACAAAACATAGCATAGCATAACAAAACATAGCATAGCATAACAAAACACAGCATAGCATAGCATACCAATTCAAAGCATAGGATAGCAAAACATAGCATAGCATAACAAAACAAAACTTAGGATACCAAAAAAAACATAGCATAGCATACAGCATCACTCTGCACCACCACAGCATCACCCAGGGGCACCACAACATAACTATGCGCTACCACAGGATCACTGATCGTCACAGCATCACTGTTTCGCCATCACAACATCACTCAGCGCCACCACAGCATCAATCTGTGCAACCATTCAACAACACCTGGTTCAAATATGTTCTCTCAATGTTTCAAGCTTTATTACAAATGTAACAAAAATATGTTAATATTTCACTTCTGTTCTTGGATTTTCGTCACAATAAAATACACTGAACATAATCTTCACAAAAGTTATTTACAAAACTTTAAGCTATTGTCATTATAAATTACAATAACTTTTAAGTATTAATTATTGAAAAAAATGTAAAAGCCATTGTTATTTGTAATATCAATACATGTAAGTCACGTAAATACAACACATATTGCATTACAAATGCTATAGGTGTCACATTTGCGAAAGTTATAACTATTGGCATTGTAAATGAAAAAGCTATTAATTTCGCTATTTTTAAAAACAAAACATAAATAAAAAATTTGTCATTTACAATACCAAAAGCTCAAACTTTCCTAATGCGAGACCTATTGCATTGCAAATGCTTGTTTAGATTGTTTCGCTCCAGGTGTTCGGTGAGTTGCTGGTTGATTGCCTGCTCTAGAACCTTAGCTAGAAAGGGGAGCAGGAAGATGAGGCAGAGGATCTTCGGTTCTTCTGGGTGGCGGATGGTGTCTTCAGGAAGGGCCTCATTTCAGTGTGTTTCCAGTCCTCAGGGAAGGAGGTCAAGGTGATGGCAGAGATCAGGTCTTTCTTGAGCTCGTAACTAATCATATTGCTCCAGAGGTTGAAGAAGTGGTGGGGACAGAGGACCGTGGATGCTTCAGAGTGCACAGAGTTCATGATGGAGATTGTGGCTTAAGTTGTGAGAGTGTCCCAATAGGTGAGCAGATGTTCGGGGTCTGTGTTCGTGGGTTTGAGAAGACTGATGCTTTTGGCAGTGGAGGGTTGGGATTTGAGGTTTTGGTAGATGACAGAGATCTTGTCATGGAAGAAAGGCCACCAGGATGTCACACAGTTGATGGGAGGGAGTGATGTTGTTATCGGTGGCTGGGGGTTGGAGAACTCCTCATGATTGTGAAGAGCTACTTGCTGCAGCTTGTGATGGCTTCTATGCAGTCTGCTAGGGCATTCATCTTTGTTTCTTTCAGGAGGTGGTAGTACTGGTTGAGTACTGTCTTGAAGGTGGTATGGTCCCCTATCTCTTTGATGGTGCGCTACTTCCTTTCTAGTTGCCAGCAGTTGCATTTGGTGGATTTCAGCTCTGCAGTGAATCAGCTGACTCTTCTGGCAGGTCTTTTGGATTTGAATGGCTTGGCGGGGGGAATTGTGTCTTCACATTCTGTGATCCACTGGAAAAAGTTCTTCTCTGAGGGACCACTGCCTGCTTTAAAAAATGTTTGTACTACCATTCACAAAAGGATATGAGGTCCCTTGGGGACCTCTTCCCATTTGCAAAGGGTTATCACCAACTTGAAGTTGGAGCTAAAACGCAAATGTTTGGAAACCGCAAAACATTCTTGCATACCACTGCGATTCGGTATTAGGAAGGAATGCCCCATAAATACCCCTTTCTAATATCGAATAGCATACCCTATTTGATAATAGGTTGCCAAATTGCAAATAGGTTTAGTACATCTGACAAAGCTTTTTTCTGGTCCAAAGCGGCCCGAATCAGGACATTAGCATGCAGAAAAAAGCTTCTTATGTCTGGCCCGTGATGTTTTCTCTTTGCTTCTGAATGTTTTTTGGAGGTGGTGAGTCTCATAATGGGTCAGTTAGATGGGTAGAGATTTGATCAATATGTGAAGCAGTGATTGAAAAAGCCTTGTATAATTTTTTATTGTTAACAGGTCTAGCACGGTTTCAACATCCCTTAAAGTAAATCCAGAACGCAATGGTTAAAGATTTTCCTGCTTCCAAAATTATACTTCTGGAGAGGTAAACCTCAGCCTTTGAAGTGGCCTTGGCTGGGTTAAATGCAAATGACATCATATTTGATTGATAATTGCAGTGGTTTGCTCCCCAAAATTGAGAGCATCCACAAACAACTATTAGTATGAATGCTTATGATAGAAAGGCTGCCGCCATCTTTTTGGCCCTAATTATAGCTCACAATATTTTTCTCAATAATAAGGCTTTCTAACTGATCATTTACATCAGAGAACAAGTCAAAGAATGAATGAATGATTATGCAATTTGTATAGTGCCTACATTTACAAAAATCTTCCACATGCCAATAGAACTAGATGAGAACATACACCGAACAGAATTAAGATGGCCTCAGAGACACTAACACTCATGCACTATTAAGCCTTTCCTCAAATCGTGGGGGATAGTCTAAGAATTTACGGACACTTTTATTTTTTCTTCAATTTCCCTTAGCATACAAACTGATTTCATTTTAAATCAATCACAGTCTCATTACAATAATACTGTGCAACGACTGGTGTGACATTCACTACTTGCCTGATGACATCATCAAAACGTCTATAACTAGCAAAGAACAATTTAATTACTGAGTACACATCCTTGAAAGCCAAACAATTCTCCTGAGTCAATAATTGTATCCCAGAGCAGGGGTGTAGGGATCTTATCTGTACACCTTCCCATCCATACCCTTCCTTGAGTATTTTGAACCTTCTGAAGCTCAGGGGACAGTATCTAGGATGCTCTGAGCTTTGTGTTTATCGACAAAGCATCTCACTCTCAAGATCTGTGACAATCTAGCAGTCTGTTTCATCTAAAAATGAAAAACAAAAGTATTGGATACATTCCTGACACAAAATCAAAGTGGATTAACCAAGAACACACGCCTGTTTAGGACCTCTTAAACTAGCCAACAAATCCAGGTTACTCTCATACAACAAGGAGGAATACAGGATACTGTCCTGCATTGATTTCCCTCCATCTCAATTGACACATCCCTCATTATATCACGTCTTCAATTTTGCTCAGCACAATTCCCCAAACCATCTGGTGGTTCCACCATTAAATGCATACCTCAGTTCTCCTACAAGCTCAACTGCTCAACATCTATAGCTTCATAGCTCACAAGATTTTGACTCATGATCTATAGACCTTTGCTTTCAGGCAATTCACCACTGGATGCTACCTAATCCCCTCAAAATAAGCTTTTCAAAAACTACAATACCCATAACCAGGAAATTGCCACAATTACTAAAGTGTCACCCAACCCCAAACACATATACTTTGGGAGTGATTATAGACCTCTAACGCACCCTTGTATACACAAGCAAAGGACATTTTCCAAGAGACTTTCATCATCATGCAATACCTTTGCCAATATTTCCTTACATAGGTTTATCCAAAAGACTACATACCACTGTTGCTTTAGGACTTTCTTTCTTCCAACGGACTACAGGCCACTAACGCTTTAGCACTTTCCTTCTTTTCTATTTACAACCTTATGTGCTCCAAGCACTATATCTTAGAGCCCCTCTCCTCCTGCTTTGCATGCTACAGACAATCCATACCATTGCTTCCACCAACCCTTCAATTCACATAGCTAGAAATACATCTCACAAGCATCGCAATCTTTACCTGGTTACCCATTGTTAGACATCAAATTTTAAGCAATTTGCATAATACATCACAATGATTTCGGGTGTTTCCCTTCTTGATCGTCCCTTCCTTTGAAAATTCTTACAGTGGTAGAAGCCCTCAATGAAGAAGGGCAAATTCTTAAACTCAATTCTTGAAAGAATACAAATAATTACCAACTCCTCCATTTCGGAGAGTGTTAAAAAAATGGTCTTCAATTGGTATAATCGTATCATATAGATCACTTCTAAAGAAAATGGTAGATACTTGCATGCACAACTGTACCTATTCTAGCACTTTTCAGAAAGTAGGTACAAGTTTGCTGATTCTCCTATCCTCGTGATAAAAAAAACACTTTCGATTTTAACTAAATTTAAGAAATTGGGTTATTAGTTGAGAGGGATGGAAGTCTTACACAAATAACAAACTCAATACTTGTCACAGTGAACCACAAAAGTCGCTAAAGAAACCTGTGCTTAACCCTCTGGTAGCTTGCCACAAAAGCAGTCAGGCTTAACTTAGAGGGAATGTGTAAGTATTTCTGCAGCCCTTCAGCAGTAATAAAGTGAAAACAGAACACAAGGAAAATCCCAAATGAATTGAGCTAAATAGAGGTAATTATAAGAAATGAAATTACATAAAAATGACAAAAATCCAATCAGAGGAACCAGAGTTATGAAGTTTTAAAGGTGTTAATGAAAATGGTGTCAAAAAGCACAAACTGACAACTGTGGGTATTTGGCCATGCTGGACCAAGCCAAAGTCACAATTTCAGGACAACCACAATGGTGTGTGGGTTGAATACAAGTACCAGATTTGTCCTGGTGAAGAGTTGTACCTTTTGTCCCTGATGCGAGCTCTGTGGGGCTTTGTGTTGGTTCAGGTAAGGCTTTTAGATCCACAGGATTTATGTTGTTCACCATTTGATTTGATAAGTCCTTCAGGTAGGAGCTATGTGGCTCTGTGAAACTCGACATTGCTCTGCGTTGGAGCCAGACAGCTTCCAGACAAGATCTTTATGGTGTGGCCCTGCCAGGCTTTGTGTCACTTGGCTTCTGTTCAGGTGAAGCCTTTAGTTCAGAGCTCTGCAGCTTTGTGCACCGCTTTGCTTTGATCTGATGGAATCTTTAGTTAGGCAGGGAAGAGTGCTCTCTGATTCCAGCCAAGGACTCAGGATATCTGGGGGCATCTTTTGGGGATCAGGTTTTACTCCAGCAGAGATCAGCAGCAGGGCTAAGGTAGATCCAGGCAAGTCCAGTGGTTCTGGTCAACTGAGCAGTTGCATGTCAGACCTCTGGAAGCGTGTTGTGTTCCTGCAGTTCAAACAGAAAGTTAGCCAAGTGACCCTTGGAGTCATTATTAGGGAGCCTGGGCTAAAGGCAAGCAGGTCCAGTTTTCCTTCTTTAGACAGCAGGGTGGTCCTTCTTCCAAATCTTCCACAGGTCCAGAGATGTTCTGATAAGCGGTTCTGGTTCCAGCCTTTAGTGTGGGAATTTCCTGGCCTAACCCAAAAACTGGTGCAGGGCAATTCTTTCCCTGTCTTGACTCAAAACTATGTAGGGGGGCAAATCAAGGGCAGGTCTGATGTCAGGTTATTTATATGTGCTGCAGGCATGGCCCTTTGAATCTAATCAGGGCAGAGTACAGCTACTTGCAAGCCATCCTGTCAGGAATACCCACTCCCTGCATATCTAGGCCTTTTTCGTCCTCATGTCTGGAAAGAATTTACAACCCATACCAGGAAAGCCATTGGCAGTCATGTGACCCAGGACACGGGCAGAAAGGCACACGTTGTTTTGGGCAGAAAAATGGCAACTTCCGAAAAGTGGTAGTATAAGAATTGTAACTTAAAATCCGACTCAACCAATAAAGAGAATCTTAAAGTACAATTAATTTGAGTGTAAGAAACATTTCTTTATCTGGCCCCAAGCTAAAGTTAGCACTTATTAAGCATAATACTGTAACCCAATGTTAGTCAATACAAGAGATAGCCTTTCAACAGTAAAAAAACTTTGGGAGTTTTTCATTGCTAGGACATGTAAAACCAAGGTATAAATGCTCTACCTTTTAAATGCCATGCACCCGGCCCGATAAGCCTTCAGAATTTACCTTCTGGGTGACTTGGATGTAGTATAAGTGGTTTAGGGTTGGTAAACGGTTTTATTTTGCCAGGTCAAAATGGCAGTTTTAAACTGCAATATAGGCTACACTGGCAGGCCTGAGAAATACTTTACAGTGGTACATTAGGGTTGGCATTTAGAGCACTGCAGCCCACTGGCAGCAGTTAATTTAGAGACCCTGGGTACATGAAGTGCCATTTACTAGGGACTTATGAGTAAATTAAATATGCCAATCAGGTGTATGCCAAATTTACAAAGTGTAAAGCAGAGAGCACAAACACTCTGTCATTGGTTAACAAAGGTGAATGTTCACAGAGTCCTAATGCAAACAAAAATAAGTTTGGCAAAAAAATAGGGGGTGAAGGCAAAAAACCTTGGTGAGTACCATGTCGAGGGTATCGGTTCTAAGACCAAACTGAAAACCCAGACCCAGTAACCCTGGAACTATCATTTGAGCATTTTGTAGGCTTGTTAGGGGTGTGAAGCAATATATGAGTTCTACAATAAAATAGTTAGGAAGACCTGTTTGGACAGTTAAAAGCATACAATAAAAAGAGAGTAACTATCCTCTCCAACAGTTTAATGTCAATAAATCTTACATTATACAGTGCAGTGGCAACTATATGCCATTAACAGGTATATCCTATTAATCCAAATAAAAACTATTTACCTGTCAAAGCCTAATTTGCACTATTAGATGTTGGATAGAGTATAAAGTAAACCCATGGACTGCATGCCTACATAAGTCACAAAAATGTGCAAAAAAAATAATTGATGGAAAGCTTGAATTAATCTCAGCCACTGGTAATTTCTGGGGTGCATCCCAGTCTATTGTTATTTTGCACATCCTGCCACCTTAGTTTAGACCCAGCAAGATATGCAAATCAATCTTGGCCCTGCTCCAATAGGATCAATCCAGTCCGAACTGTCTTGCCAGTTCCTTCCTGAACTGGAACACAAACAATCCAAGAACAGTTTCACCCCGATTGGGGCTTATTAGTCACTATACCTTAGTTTCAGTAGCACGGTGTGCACGGGACCCATGTCACTTAGCGCATCACACTGAAGTATACAAACAAGTTATCGGTGGAATAATTGAATTAATCTCAGCCACTGGTATTTACTCAGGCCACATTTCAGTCCAATATTATTTTACTCACAATGCCACCTAAGTTTGAAACCAGCCATACGCACATCAGTCTTGACTTTGCTCAAATAGCAGTCCAAAATGCCAGGCCAGCTCCTCCCTGAAGCAGAACACATGCAAACAAATACCCGTTTAGCCCTGACTGGGCCTTGTCACTGGGGTGCAACTTGATTCCAGTGGTACCATGAGCATGTGACCCACATCAGGGGATAATCATCACACTTAGGGTTGTGATCAATTCACACATTCTACGTGTGACATCCTAAGTGCAAGCGGGTACACCCAGACACTGGCCATTTGTAAGTATAGATCATGATCTCCCATTTTATTTTAAGGGTAAAAGCTCATTAAGGTAAGATTTATAAACTTAGTTGAATTTGTTGTTCATACCAATATTAGATATTAACTAGAATTACAACAACCCTTCTTCTTTTCTAGCAACAGTTATACCCTGTCAGCCCAGTATGACCCGCATAGCTTACAGAGGTTATGTTTTGTTGATAAGAGGGAAGATTAATTTTAGGAAAAATCTATACTGGAAATCTTACATGTTACAACAATTTTAAATGGCAATAAACTGAACAGTGCCTTCCAGCCAGGCTCTGCGGGGTGAGTAGTATAGAAAACATTAAATGACTTTCAATGTATCCTGATTGACACTTTAAAGTAAGTTTGTGAATTTGGAAAACTAAAATTACTTTTTCATTGTGTAACTTGAAGTTATTGATAGTTTCGCAAAACATGTATAAGATTCAAGTCCACAGGTTGCACTGTATAACACTTTTTGAATGCTTGACACAGCTCTCTGCTGTTCTTTCAACAAGCTGTGTAAGTTAGCTTTGAATGTGCACAAATCTGTAAATATCATCTTTTTAACGTTTACACCTAACAGACTCTTACATTTTCTTTTCAGCTATATCTTTCCACAATGGTAAGTTTCGGTGTATTGTTTAATGTTATGATAATTGTATATATACTCTTCACATTCTGTTATTCTTATAGCCTCGTAACACAAATCGAGTTTAGTGCTTTCCCACCTTTTTTTCAAGCATATAGTTACAGGATATGAGGCAACCTAGAACTCTTGGCAACCTGTGAATGTGTAAATACAAAACAACAACGGTTCCCTCCATAGATGCATCTGGTAGCTCTAGGATGGATCAGAACGAGGGATTGTGTATGTTCCCTGATGTTGAGAGATTTGTCCTCCAAAGAGTATCCCTGACTACTTACATTACTTTATCCATAATGTTGCTACCACATTTGTCCTGATGAAGACAATGTGGAAATATTTGTAGGGGTTGAAATGCTTACGTACT
Source organism: Lissotriton vulgaris (assembly GCF_964263255.1). Taxonomy (NCBI): domain Eukaryota; kingdom Metazoa; phylum Chordata; class Amphibia; order Caudata; family Salamandridae; genus Lissotriton; species Lissotriton vulgaris. The sequence goes on from NC_141695.1 coordinate 907,343,578, forward strand.
CTTGTGTTGACTGACATACTTAGTAGTGTTAGGAAATTCTACTCTAAATGTCAGTCTTTTTCAAAAATGTTCATACTATCTAGTCAACAGTGCTGTTTTTTTGCTTCTGGAACAAGCAGTAGCACACTATTGTTCACCTTTGTCACTCCTCACTTTTACTGAGCCGTCTTTGTAGCACCTATAGAATGGATTTGGTATCCATAAATAAGTACTATACGATAAATAAAATAACTGTTGTTTCATATGTATATTTAGACACATCTTTTAGGTTAAGGAGGCATAGGCTTTCAAGTTTCCTTCATCGGAACCTATGTTGTTTTGTATATGCTTTTCGAGAATTCACTTATAGGCCAGAGTCCAGCATTGCCTGTAAGTTAGAGTAGTGGTAGACAATGTGAGCATGTTAGATTCTTTGTTGTTGATAACTAGACGTGTGATAATTAGAGAAGTTCTGGTGTGGCATGAGAAGAACTAGCCAAGGTGCTTATGTACTAGCTGCGTTACTGCCAAGGCACCCACAAATCAGGGGAGCCGTGCCTTTGGTGGTCGCGCCGGACAAGCCTGTGGGGGTTAGGGTGGTGTGTGATGCCACCTCCAACTGCCAGTAATGGGTTGAGGATTGGGCCTCAGGCATGTGGCTACCCAGAAGCAGTTTAAGTATTTCTGGGTTACGCCCTTCTGTTTCGTGCAGGTCTCTCCCCCCCCCCCCCTCCCTTAAAAGGGACTGTGGTGAAGTTGGTTCTTTTCCACTCACCGCTCTGCCGGGAAACCTGAACTACATTTCTTTGTCCCGCCCACCATCACCTTAGACAGCAGATTGTCGTGTGGTTTAATTGTTCCTGTCATGTTTTCATTAATTTTTCTCCTTCAGCTCAACATACTTCAAGTTGGAGTTATTTTTAACTATGTTTCTGTTTCCTTTGCATTAACTCTTCTTTTGCAGCTGTTAGGGGTTGTTGTAGTATTTACTCGGTGGGTGAGGTCATGATTGATGAGGCACTTCAGGTTTCATAAAAGGCATCCTTTTACTTGGGATAGGTGGGACAGTGGTCTCACGAGCCCTCCAAGGGGTTCTTGTAGCTGGCTGGCTAGAGTGTGCGGGGGTGTGGGATGTGGGAGTGATCGCTGCCAACAGGCCCTTACAGCCAATCCCCACACAGGTGCATGGGCGCCATGTTAGCACAGGTCCTTTGGGGAATAATGTGGGCATAGGGGGTGCCCGAAGTAGGTAGCTTGAAGGGTGGACAGGCCCCCTGCACAAGCTTACTACAGGGAGGGATGCAGAGGGGGTGGGCCCCTGCCTTTAGAGAGGGGCCCTCACAGGTTGACCTGCCATGATCTCCTCATAAGGTCAACACTGGATACGCAGAGACAAGGCTAGTTATGATGTAAAGCGCTCTGATACCTGTGTCTCGGGTCAAGTTTGCACTATATAAAAACTCTAAAAAAAAATTAAATGGTCAGGAATTTCTATGTATTAGTCTAAGTTAAGGTTAGATAACCATCCAAATTGTAAATAACACTGTATGTTGTTTTATGGAGTTTCTGCGTATAATTTTGTAAAGTGATATTGAGTGTATTTTATTGTGAGTTGTTTTTGTTAACGTAATAAATACAGTTGGGGGTTTAAGACCCCTAACTCAAAGGTTTTAAAAGTGTGGTGTGCGCTGTCTTTAGCATTGGGGGGGGGGGGGTGGGATGATGGAGGTGCAGATGGGAGGATCTGTGGTCATTCATCGGTAGTGCTAGGTCTTGGCGATTTCTGGCCATATTAACTTTTACATTGCTCTGTGGGTCTGTATGTATTTCAAATAAATGGAGCTATTTGGTGGTACTACAGAGCCGTGAGAGCCATCTGGTGGCTTATTTGGACAGTGCTGGAGTGTGTTGGGTGGATAATAATAAAAAAAAATCACATTATTCTATTTTGTACCCCTCCATCAGTAGTGACTTTCTCACTCTTATCTCATCACTAATCTCAAGTTTCATTGTTCAATATGTATTGAGTATTATCTGTAATATTTTTCCAGAGTCCCTTTTAGAGGCCTATTGTTGGACCAATTTCCATATTCTGCTCAGCAGTGTTGAATCCAGGAATGACTCCAGGAATGCTCAACGACTGACAAAGAAATCATATTTTGCAAAAAGCAAAACATAACCAAACATAGCAAGGCATTCCCTTGGTAGAATATGACTCTTTACAACAAATGCGTGTACAACGCATTCCATTACAACACGGTTGTTAGAACGACTGCGTTGTTTCAACGCAAACCATTACATCGCAAGTTGTTTGAACGACTTGCTGTAGAGGGCGCGCTGGATTTAGGAATAGGACTGATTACTATTACTACTCCAGTTTGTGCAACAGCAGGGAAGGCGTTGGATTGTAAATCCAACACCAGCTCGCCCCCTACAGCAAGTCTTTGAAGCGACTTGTGATGTAAAGGTACGTGTGGTAACAACGCGTCCAATGTAACAACTGTGTTCTAAAGGAACCGCGTTGTGGAGACAGCATTGTAAGCAGTGTTTTCCCCTTGCGATGGAACACATTTTCAGGAAGCGCCATTTATTAAGGTTAAGTGACCCATTCCCACTGGAAATCATGTCTGTCTTTATACTACAGTATTAAAAACAAACCCCCACTAACGGAGGAGTTGAGAATACTCTACATGTGATTGGCACATTATTACAAATAAAAATTCATATTTAAAGTGAGGATCATAAAGAGAAAAATATGAGAATAATGTAGGTCTTGGAGTTGCTCCTCATCCACTTCGAGACCCACGGAGCACTCTGAGCACTCTGGGTTGCAGGGAAGTAATTCAATCTCTGAGTCAAATAAATTGAAGCATATGTATGTTCCTGAGGACATAAAACTACATTTTGCAGTCCCATCATGCAAAAATCAATTTTGCAAATGTTTAGGACTAAGCAAAGTTGCATTTTTCTTCTTTTGAAAACTCCTATAATTCTTGCAGTTACTACAATTACTACCCATAATTTGAAACATTTTCTACATGCGGTTGCATAATTAGATCTTCTCACACCACTGCAAACAATGAGGCCTGCACTCCTGCTTAGCATTAAAGAAAATTTCGACAAGTTTGAGTTTGGCATCACAATTTAGCACCATTTGCCACATTTATTCTCTTTCTAAACTAGAGAAGAGGCATGCAGTGTGTTAAATACCAGGTTTCACAGCCATGAAAATAGTTTGGAGGCGAATGATGTAAAAATAAAACCCACATAATGAAGGGCCATTATTTAGGAAAGGTGGACCCGTTTTGCTACTGAGGCAACTTGCTGGATCACAAATTGACCTAGGATCCCTTAATGAGATCACATGTTCAATCCTTTAATAGGGTTTCCCACTGTATTGATGTCCTCTCTAGGCGGCTAGGCTATAGCCACCTAAAGTCTCTACTGTATCTTTACAATGCGAAATGTGTTCCAACTATATCTTTTGGGGCAGAGATCTGGGATATAAATCTTGCCTCCCCATACAAGTGGCTGGAAACAAGTTCTTTAGAAGGTTGTTGCGTATTCCTCAGAGTGTACCAGCAGAGATAGCGCATGAAGAGTTAGGAGTGAGCTTAATAGCCGATTATATACAATTACGCTTCATACTCCTATAGTTCTACATATGGGTTAAAAGTGAGTTAGAGTTTAATGGGTTGATTCTGAGAGATTGTCTGAACACATAAAGTAGTCTGCACATACCTTGGTGGAACTATATAAAAACTACTCTGATAGATTTGTGTAAACCCCAACCCTATAATTCCCCAGAGTTGATCTCCAAATCAGATATTGAATGGGTTAAGGGAACATTTAAGGCGTATACTCAAGAAGCAAGAGCTTTAGGCTCCCAGCATAAAAGCTATCATACACATTTTTGATGGAGAAATCCACGAACAAAATAGAATCATATCTAACACTGAATATGCCGGTTGTACGTATTTTTCTCTGAATTTGTTCCCTCAGCTATTAGTGGGGTGCTAGAAGCCATCAGACCCCACTATTTGTACATGTGATATGACCTCTGCACTAGACACTTTACATATTGTTCTAATGTGTCCCAAATGGGCTGGTCTGCGAAACAAGTATATTCATCCTCTACTCTTGCCTTTGAATTTTAAGCAAGCAAGACCACCCTTATTATATTTGCAATTTCTAGGCAATGATACCGTATGCTGTTATTTATCTAGGTTCTTATCAGGGGTGTTTTATTCTCATCTATAAATTTATGGAGGCTCTATGAAACTGGATTTTATGGTGTGTTAATTTATTTATGGAGTTTATTGTACTTTTATGATTGCTTTTGTGAATCGTATAAAGATATTCTGGCTTTGGAATGGTAAAATCATTAAACTCCATGATCTATGGGTAGGCCAATAAGTGGGATCTATGTGAGATCTTGGTTGCATTGTTAGCTCTTCTCATACCACTGCAAACAATGTGGCCTGCAATCCTGCTTAGCATTAAAGACAATTACGACCAGCATGAGATTGGCATCACCATTTAGCACCATTTGTCACATTTATTATCTTTCTAAACCAGGGAAGAGGCATGCAGTGTGTGTTCAATACCAGGTTTCACAGCCATGAAAATAATTTGGAGGTGAATGATTTAGGTACCCGTCTTTTGTGACATGGAGGTGAGCAAACATCATTGAGAACTGATCAGTGCTGGGCACGGTATTGCAGTTCACAGCTCAGCATCCATGTACCTACCTCATGTAATGCCTTTAAGATTGTTTACCAACCATGGTGTCACATACTGTCATGCCCGGTACGATGGCACTCCACTTGCTACTCTACCAAGTAGCAGCTTTTTTTCAGTTCTGTAACTAATTCTCCAGAGGCAAAGGGTCTGATTCACATAGATAAACTTACACATGTGGTTAAGTTTACTATTTTTTGCAATTTGTAAAGGAATTTTACAAGTAGAATCCAGTGGTGGCTCCTCCTCTATGGCAGACGAGCATCACCCCACTGTTTTCTCGCAGTGTGAGAAGCAAAAGCATAAAATGGCAACAACTTTTTGTTACTACCATTTTAAGGTTTTTTTTTTGCTGGTGGGTGGGTAGACGGGGCTGCTCTGCTTACGGAGTAGGGCAGGGGAGGAGTGATTTGCCCACTCCTCAGTGCGCAATGCCTATTTGGTCGGCCCTCTTGTGCCACCCAAAACAGCTATGTGCTCTCCCCTATTCTCCATGCAGGCTGCATTGCATAGGAGTGGGAGCCAGGCTGTCTGCTTCCTGTTCTGACCTGGAGTCCATACACAGGCAAGCAGGAAAGTGGAAGCAGGACCCAGCAGCAGCGGCGGCAAGGTAAGTTTTATTTATTGTTATTTGTTTTTTTATGCAGCCCGCTGCTGCACCCCCGAGCATCCGTGCCCCAACCCGCGAGCCGTGCCGGCCACCTCTGGTAGGATCTTTACAACACGTGTCAGAGACTCCGCACGTAAATAAGATAGGCAATCGTAAAGATACTATGTGTATTATTATTTTGTGAATTGCAAAAGCTTACTATTGTGAATCAGGTCCATAGTGTGCACTTGCACATCGTGAAGGTGATTCAGTCCGTACCTGGATCAGTGGTCTTGTCCTCTTTCATAGTCAGCTTGTCTACTCCTAGTGTGTCACCGTTCTGCCCTCAAAAGCAGATGGATGCATGAGCAAACGAAGGGATTCGGAGAGCAAGAGTGGTTAACACGCCACCTTCCTCAGTACATTGCTTTCCCTCTTACACAAATCTTTGTAAAGCCTGCCAGTTGCAGGTCCGAGGCCTGGCTTGACCAGCAGAGTAATTTATGATCAAATAAATACCAATAGGTCGGGTAGCAGTATCAATGCTTGCTGCTCAGAGACCTATAACCCTGAAAGACTGCCAACAAGTGTTTTCTAAAAAACAAATTCGTTTTTACAGTTATATTACCATCCATCACACAAAAGCAGACAGAAGCACCTTTTAAATAGCAAAATAAAAAGCTTTTCTCAAAACTAGACTCACCTTTGGGGCTAAGAACTAGAGGAGAGCAGCCTCGGTGTGACTGCGAACTGAAAGAGAGCAGCCTCTGGAGGCCATGTTGATTTATTACTTGAAGCATGGTGGGTTGGGTGTGGATAATAAAGTTGTGTTGTACTGTAATGTATCTGTTTTGGGAAACCGAGATTTTACACATATCTCAGAAAGCCCTCTGACTTTTTTGACCAGTGTATTCAGGTTGATCATTTTTCAACCAATTTCTGCTAGATTGTTGATTACTGTCCGCAAACCTAACAAGCAACAACAGCTGTTCAACTTCTATTCTTAATAAAAGTCGTAGCATTGATCAACAAATTATCAATGTGACTGTTCATTGTGTTTGTATCCGCAGATTGAAAATTCAGCAGTCTCTATAAATGTATATGCAGGGTCGTTTGAATTATAGGATTCTACGGACATGGCTTTTTTTTAACATAATTATAGATTTGCCACATATGCCACATAATCCATCACCTGCTGCACAATCTGCAGATTTTAATAAAAGAAACGTTGTTTGTAGGTCAAATGAATCAAAAGTTACTAAAAATGTAGCAACGTGTTCATGTATAGTAAAAGTTAATTTGCAGAGTTTAACTGGTCATCTGTCAATTGCTCATTTCTGTCCTTGATTGTTAAACTGGTTCTAATGTGGTGACAAATTTTGTCAGACAGCATTACCATGTGTCAAAATAAAAAAATAATGAAGTAATACTATCACAAAATGTGCCACATTATGCTGCATTAGTTTATTTATTTGCTTCCTAAATTAGTCAACCCTGCCTCATAATTTGGGGCTCCTCTGTCACATAATCCAGTGGCCCTGCGTATATAGTTAGCACCCAGCTTCTTGGCTGACATTTGCACTGACATTGACCAGAGGAGCAGCATAGCCAGCACCATCAAACCTTAAAAGGTACGGACTACACTTTTCCTGAGGATTCCAATGCGAATGAATTGCACATAAAGAAGTTGTCCAGAATTTTCAGAGCAGTATCTAGAGTGAGAAAACTGAAAATAAATTGGTATTACACAATGACTGTGTGGGGCAGAGCCCCCTCCTTGCTTGAACAGTATTACATTGTGGAATAGTAGTAAGAAGACTACAAAGACCAGAATGCTTATGGAGGCTCACAGATGTAACTACTAAAGGACAAGTGCTGGAAGGGTGAGGGAATGTGCTGACATAAAATGTTATCTAGAGATGTATATGACAGTGCATTTGTGAATATGCAGCAAAACTGTATTGCAGGAGAACTGTTACGATTGCATTGCTGGTGCCACAACTGATCACTGTACACGGTACACCATGCACAATGTTCTATGACATCTGCTGCAGTGGCTTTAGAACATGCCATCCTGTGGCTGGAGCCCCATCAAGACCCTGGTATACCATTCAAACAACCCCAACTTCAGAGATGGCAAATTTCCGAACCCACAACCCGGTAGTTGGGGCACCAACTAAAACTGGCTCCACCACTGATCTAGTTACGATGATGTCGGCTCCCTGAAGAGGATACAAAGCCAGAGATGAATAAGGCAAGACTAAAGCTGTCAGAAGCCAAATCACAAAACAGATGATGTACCCGTCATTAAAGGGTGCACTGCCTTGAAACGGGAAGGAAAACACGGCCATTCCTCTCCGGAAGGAGCCAGATCCCTCCTGTTTTGATGGTATGGAATCCCATCCCAGCAGGCAGGAGAGTACCTCAAGGAGTACAGCCGAAGGAAGCCTGAAACATAAATACCCTATCTCCTGTCCCACAACAGACAGTGACTAGGAAAGGGTGCTAAACCCAGGCCCACACACCACTTCTTCACAAGTGTGGCATCATAAAGGTGGGGTGGTGCTGAACCTCGAGACAAACAGGCCCAGGAGGAGGCCTGAGAGTCTTTTATCCATAGGACACCCACAGGCCCTAATACCCAAAGGGTAAACTGGTCGAGAAACGGGGACCTGAAAGAGGCGTCCAGCCGAATGTTTCACCAGGGAGAAGACCCAAGTATCAGAACGCCCATTCAAGAATTTACGATACTGCAGTTTTCCAAGGCTTTTCTTTGAAGTAGACCAGGGAAGACCCAAAAGTATTTCCCACCTAGACTGATCCAACCTCCGTCACTTAAAGAGTGAAACCCAAGATAAATTGACAAAGAGACCACTGGTTTGAAAGTCATCTGGTCGTTCTGTGCATCCTTCTGTCAGCTCTCTAGACCGCGACAATGCCATCACTTCTACTCTGAAGGAGGTGCAGAAAAACAATCGAAGGAAGATCAAACTAACAAGAGTAATTAATACCTGCCTCATAATCTGCCTGTCAGTATTCAGAGAGAAAGGGTTGGCTCTGCTGAGGCGGTCAACTACCAGTTCCACCCCCTATCTCGTCCTTTTCACAACCAAAGCCTGGCAGTGCGCGGTGGACGCCTCGAGCTCACCGGCAGCGAAGGGGTTGAGGACAACCCCAGCTGGAGGGAGGCAGCTGAGCAGACAGAGAATAGGAAAGGTTAGCAAAATATCAAAAGTCTATTAGCCTGAGTAAAGGCAGGAGCATCTGCGAGCGAAGAAAAGGACCATAAAAATCAGTGAATGGAAGGGGATGAATTGAAGTCAAGATCAAAACTGAGAACGTAAGAAAAAGGGTGGGGGCGCCAACAGAAAGCCATTAACTCCGTGTCCATAAAAATGATTACAACGCGTGAAGCGAAAGTGACTATTAATGAAAGTGATTAAACGGGTGTCGGCTCGGACCAGATACACATCTGAGGGGGGAGGGAGGGAGCAAATCGGCGTCCATTAATCACGCTAACTAAATGGGGATAGGCGCAGACAGTGAACGAACGGGTCAGTTAATTCTGTGAGCGCAATTAATGGCGAATTTAAATGTGGTAAGAGAAAAATAAGTGTGCTTTAAATTACATCGGAGTGATAAAAACGAGAGCAATAAAACAGTGCCAACTCGAGTGAGGCGTGAAAAAGTATCAACACTGCAATTAAATTGCAACAGTAGAATAATCTGACGAACCCTTCTCCAGCGCAGGCGGCAAACACCGGCGGGAGGAAGATGTCGGCGCTATGCTGCCTGATCACAGCATGGAGGGGAGCGGGGCTGCTCGCACGGTGGTCTCTGCATCTTAGGAGGACATGTTTCCTAGTTCATAGGCACGTATTGGAAGGTGAAGGTCCATGATTATTGGATCAGAGACGGATTGGGGGTTAGATGATTAAATCCGATGGGTTTGGGCGACTAAGCACAGCAGGAAAGCCAATGAGATGTCTTCATTCATTACTTGTATCTCATGCAGTCGTGGCGTGGTGAACCTTGGGCCCAACAACCAATGTGAGGACTAAGATTTGGAACAAAATCAAAGATTTGGGCATGACATTGTTGTATGTAACAGGCCGAAGCCCTGGTGAGTACTGTACGCCTGGAACTGACAACTGAACAAGCAGAGTGGGTGGGTCCGGGCAGGGCTTTAAGTGTAGGGTGGCCAGATTCTCAAAACAAAAAAAACCGGGACAGGTGTCATAGACATAGAAGTAGGACTGACATAAGTACCCATGGCTTTAAGTGGGATGAAAAAACAGGGGGTAGGGGGCGGTCACTCAAGGGGCGTGGCCGATGTAATTAAGGACGTGGCAACAAACATATAAACTAAAAAATCTGTACTTAGCATAGCGTCCTGCCCGAAAAATGTGCTGCTTCTGTAATTGTATCTAGATAAATATTATAACGAGTAACATCACACCTAGAACAAGCCTGGACTATTGGCTTTGTCAAAGGTTGTTAGCTGCATAAGAGAAATAAGCAATAACTTTGACTTCGCTGTACATAACATTGAAAATGCCTCCGTTCTGGAATGAAGAGACAGATTGTGAAAGAACTCTAACTGGTCTCTTTAAAAGCAGTGAAGGGTGGTACTGCTGCAGCAGTAAGTTTTTTTCTCAGTGAGGGCAAAAATGGAGAGCCCAATAGAGTCCCATCTCAGCACCTATGAGAAGTAAAGCAAGTGCATCGAGCGAGACACTATTTAAAAACCGGGACATTTATCTGTTTAACCAGGGCACTACGCAAAAACAGGGACATTTCTTTAATTTGCAGCAAAGTGTCGGGAAACCGGGACACTGCTCCAAAAAACCGGCAAGTCCGGGGAAAACCGGGATGTCTGGTCACCCTATTTAAGTGGGATGAATAAACTGAGGGGTCTTTCAAAGGGGCGAAAACAATGTAATTAAAGGCATGGCTTAAAACACGTAAGCTAAACATCTATGCTTAGCACAGTGTGCCCACCGACTTGTATTGTGCTGTTTCTGTCTTTGCTTCCAGATATGTGATACAACAAGTAATATCATAGCTACAACAAGCCAGGACTATTGGCTTTATCAATGGTTGTTAGTTGCATAAGGTAAATAAGCTGCAACTATGGCTTCTATATAATATTGAAAAAGCTTCCACTTAAAGCCTGTGACACCACAACGATGTTGCTGCTCCTGAGTTTCAAAAAGAGAAGGGAAATCCAGAGAGAAAAGGATTCTCTTTAAAGGATTTCCCTTTGCCTACAATACTCACCTGCCATAATGTCATGCCGTAACTTCTCCACTAGTGATAAGTAAGTAGTGTAAGCACTCGGACATTAATGTGCCTGCTGTCACTTGAAGGACCAGGTTTTAGAACCTAGCGGCGTCGGGGAAAACGCCCGATGCCTTCGAGTTCCCCTGCCTTGTCAAACAGAGACACGGGACGCTTCTTGATGACGTCAAAGACCAAAGATTATTGGCTGCAACCAGGAACAGAGGTCTACGAAGCACAACACGGGTGGTTCGCTAGAGACTGCACAAATTCAATGAGCGGAGCATGGTCTTTTATGCCAAAAATCACATTCCAAAGGTGCATCAATTACATACAAACTAGCCAATCACATAGTGACATTTCAAACATATCGTATAACGACAATCCCACTTTCCGTTGTCCAGCCCACCAGAAATGACCAAGCACATTCCAATTTCTTGTTCGATCAGGCCGGACAAACTCATCATAAAACCTCAACCCAAGTCAGTGATTATGTCGTAAAGGAAGGAGCAGAAACAGATTGGAAGCAAGATAGAAAGGTGGGTGCAGTGTACTGTAAACTTCAGCATGTCCTGCTCTTTGATCTTTATCTGACCAGCTGCTTAACAAGGAACTGGCTCAGCGAGGTCAGCCTTGGGCAAGGGAGGCAGTTCGGCCAGGTCATTCAGAAGTCAGCTAAGGTGTACGTGTCCCAAGAACTCGTTCAGCCGTAGTCATCGGCCTATGTGAGGGCAACCACACAAAATGGCTGCCGTTCACAAAATGGAACCAGAGGGTTCAAACGAAAATCCCTAAATACGTAGTGTTCTCATTGATCGAATAATGCAAAAACACTCGTACACACCGCACTCATGATTTGCGGTCCGCTGACACCAAAATCGTCTATTTCTGACGACCTTTATTGAACGGGTTCAGAACCACCGAACCTCAGACCCTCAAACTACGGAACTACAGACCTCCTTTTGCCCTTACATAGGCAACAAACCTAAACCCATGTCAATCTGAATTTGGATCTATATTCATCAGATCATCGATATGTTGCTGTAGCATCATCCTAGTACTTAGTACCTCTCCTTACACACAAAGTAGCACAAAGGCCACAAATAGCAGGAGCACACTGTACACAGAGACAGAACAGGAAAAGGATAGCTAAGACCATTCCAATAACCATCAGAATTCTCCATCCCCAGGTGGATATCAATCCCCAGAACCATCCGATCAACGACCAATCCCCTTTTCCTAAATGGACAGAATCGGAGATCTTATGTAGCTTGGAAATGACCTGGAAGACTGACGGAGCATTGTCTGGAATGAAAACGCAGCAGCTCGATTGGATCAGTTTACATACTCCACCTCGGTCTGCTAGTATGACATCAAGAGCAACTCTATTCTGAAGTGTCATAAGTCTATCCGACTGGAGCTCCGCAGTCAAGTTACTAAGGGCACCGGCAGTGTCGACTATGGTGGACTCAACCACTCTTGTCAACTGGCGAATATTCCTGCTGTTAGCCATCGGTCCCCAGAACGGCAGAAAACCCTTAAAGAAATCTCCTAACTCTTGCCCTGCAGTATCTTCCGAACTGAAGACACCTCTAGCAACTCTCGTCTTATGGTAATCTGCCGCAGCTGTAAAAGTGGGAGGTAACAGGAAGGAAACAAAACATGTGCCCAAAAAGTCAGGGGGCAACCATGTATATGCTTTGTCGTAGCAAACAAAATAAGTACCCTTAGCAGCTAGAAATGCTGGGGAAGTCTGAGATGTAAATACGTAGTTGTCAGTACAAACGCTCTTCCCTAGCTGAGCTCTCGGATTCTTGCCATTACCCTGCAGACAATAGCGACCCTGATGGGGCACTATCCAAATCGGTGGAGAACTTTTCGCTCGCTGGTTAACACTCAGACCCAGTAACCAGTAACATCCCAACCACTATATGGTTGCTTCTCATCTTTCGGAATAGTTTCAACTGCATTAGTCCCTTTAACCATGTCGACTATGCCTCTAGCTACAGCACTATTCTTCGGATTGTCTTTCGGTGAACGTTGGGGATAGACACTATGGGCATAGATGAACATCGTTCTATAAGCCCAAATAGAACCATTTAAACTAAAAGGCAAAACCAAGTACGGAATACCTTTATCAGTCGTATGGGGCATTAGACCACAAATCCAACAATTCGTTATATTAATCACTAACTGGTGTTGGAGCAAAAGTTGAATAAAGGAATTATTGGCAAATTCCAGTCGTCTAACTACCTCATGTTCAGGCAAAGGATGAAAAGAATGAGAAGAAATAGTAGGTGGAGGTGTAGGTTGTACAGTGGGAATAAACATCACTTTAAAAGAGAATGTCACATAACCAATTAAAAATATCATTAAACTCAATAGCAAAAACAAACACAATATTAAAAATCTTTTCTGTGTCAATCAATCAATCAATCATTGCATTTATATAGCGCACTACTTACCCAGAGGGTCTCAAGGCGCTGGGGGAGGGGGATCTGCTACTGCTCGAACAACCAGGTCTTGAGTTGCTTCCTGAAGGCGAGGTGGTCCTGGGTCAGGCGGAGGTGGGTGGGGAGGGAGTTCCATGTCTTGGCGGCGAGGTAGGAGAAGGACCGTCCCCCTGTGGTGGCTCTACGGATGCGGGGGACGGCGGCGAGGGCGTGGCTGGTCGATCGAAGCTGGCGTTTGGGAGCGTAGAAGTTGAGGCTTTTGTTGAGGTATCCTGGGCCTTGGCTGTGTAGGGCTTTGTGCTTGGGTGAGGAGACAGAAGGTGATTCTCTTGTTGACCGGGAGCCAGTGCAGGTCTCCCAGGTGTCCGGAGATGTGGCTGCGATAGGGGACGTCCAGGATGAGTCGTGCTGAGGCGTTCTGGATCCGCTGGAGTCTCTTCTGGAGTTTGGCGGTGGTTCCGGCGTAGCGGGTGCTGCCGTAGTCCAGACGGCTGGTGACGAGGGCCTGGGTGACCGTCTTCCTGGTCTCGGTGGGGATCCACCGGAAGATCTTACGTAGCATGCGCAGGATGTTGAAGCACGACGAGGAGACGGCGTTGACTTGTCTGGTCATGGAGAGGGAGGAGTCCAGGATGAAGCCCAGGTTGCGTGCGTGGTCTGTTGGTTTGGGTGCGCTGCCTAGGGCGGGGGGGCCACCAGATGTCGTCCCAGGCGGTGGGTGAGGATCCCAGGATGAGGACTTCCGTCTTATCTGAGTTCAGTTTCAGGCGGCTGTTCTTCATCCATTCGGCTACCTCTTTCATCCCTTCGTGAAGGTTGGCTCTGGCAGTGGCGGGGTCGTTGGTAAGGGAGAGGATCAGCTGGGTGTCGTCGGCGTAGGAGATGATGTTGAGGTTGTGCTGGCGTGCGATGTCTGCGAGGGGGCTCATGTAGATGTTGAAGAGGGTTGGACTGAGCGAGGAGCCTTGAGGGACGCCACAGATGACTTCGGTGGCTTCAGATCTGAACGGAGGGAGGCAGACTCTCTGTGTCCTTCCGTCGAGGAAGGAGATGATCCACTCCAGTGCCTTCTCCTGGACTCCGACGTTGCTGAGGCGTTGTACTAGGGTACGATGGCAGACAGTGTCGAAGGCCGCAGAGAGGTCGAGGAGGATGAGGGCCGCTGTTTCTCCATTGTCGAGCAGCGCTCGGATGTCATCGGTGACTGCGATCAGGGCGGTCTCGGTGCTGTGGTTGGCCCGGAAGCCAGACTGCGAGGGATCGAGGGATCCGTTCGTCTCGAGGAAGGCGGCCAGCTGCTTGTTGAGGGTCTTCTCGATGACTTTTGCAGGAAACGGGAGCAGCGAGATGGGGCGGTAGTTTTTGAGGTCGGTGGGGTCAGCCAATGGCTTCTTGAGTAGAGCGCTGAGTTCGGCGTGCTTCCAGCTCTCCGGGAAGGTAGCGGTGTCGAAGGAGGTGTTGATGATGTCCCGCAGGTGGGGTGCGATGACAGCATCGGCCTTGTTGAAGACGTGGTGAGGGCAGGGGTCGGTCGGAGATCCGGAGTGGATGGAGTTCATCGTGCGGACGGTGTCTTCGGTGCTGATCGGAGTCCAGGCGCGGAGGGTGGTGGTGGCGGGCGGTGGTTCGGTCGTGGTGTTCATCGGTTGAGTGCTGAAGCTGTTGTGTATGTCCGCGATCTTGTTTTGGAAGTAGGAGGCGAGGGAGTTGCAGAGGTCTTGCGAAGGGGTGATGTCGTTGTTTCCGGCGTTGGGGTTGGAGAGCTCTTTGACGATGTTGAAGAGTTCTTTGCTGTTGTGTATGTTGTTGTCCAGTCGTTCCTTGAATGCAGTTTTCTTGGTGAGTTGGTGGTGTTTTCGGGTGGCGAGCTTGAGGGCAGTCATGTTGTCCGGTGTTGGGTCTCTGCGCCAGGTTCTCTCGACGGCTCGGCAGTTCTTCTTGGAGCTCTTGAGTTTGTCGGTGAACCATGGGGCTTTCTTGCTACCGGGTCTGCTGGGCGGGTTCCTCAGGGGGGCGAGCTCGTCTGCGCAGTCGCTGATCCACTTCGTGAGGTAGGTGGCCGCCTGGCTTGGGTTCGTTGTGCTGGTGGGGGGGTTCATGCTCAGGGAGGTCGCGAGCTGGTCGGCTGTGATCTTGTTCCAGCTTCTGCGTGCAACCTGTTGCTGGTGGTGGTGGATCGTGGTCCTTCTGAAGCTGAAGTGGACGCAGCTGTGGTCCGTCCAGTAGAGTCCGGTGGCGTGGCTGAAGGCGATGTCCTTGCTGGATGAGAAGACGGGGTCGAGTGTGTGTCCGGCGTAGTGGGTGGGGGTGTTCACCAGTTGCTTGAGTCCCAGGTTGGCGAGGTTGTCCAGCAGGGTGGTGGTGTTGCAGTCGTTGTTGTTCTCCATGTGGAAGTTGAGGTCCCCGAGGAGGATGTAGTCAGCGGAGCAGAGGGCGTGCGGGCTGATGAAGTCGGCGATGTCTTCGCTGAATTGTGTGCGTTGTCCCGGGGGTCTGTAGATGAGGGTGCCTCTGAGGGTGGTCTTGGGGTTGATGTGGACCTGAAAGTGCAGGTGTTCGGCGGTTGCGAGGGTGTCGTCGGTGTTGGTCGTGATGCGTATGGTGTTCCTGTGGACGATGGCGATGCCTCCTCCGGTGTGGTTGATGCGGTCCCTCCGGATGATCTTGTAGCCGTCTGGGATGGCGATGGCTATGTCGGGCGCTGAAGAGGCGTTCATCCAGGTTTCCGTGAGGAAGGCGACCTCTGGTGACGTTGTGTCGAGCAGGTTCCAGAGCTCAACGACGTGTCTGTGGACGGAGCAGGTGTTGAGCAGGATGCACTTCAGGTGGTTGCTGCTGTTGCTCGTCGAGGTCTTGAGCACTGCTGGAGTGGTGCAGGTCCGGATGCAGGTGAACTTGCAGGCATTGCAGCAGAAGGGTCCGTGGGTGCGTCTCGGGTTGGCTCGGTAACAGCCCGGGAGTCGTCCGGCGTTGAGGGCGTTGAGTTCGGTGGCGTCGTAGGTCCAGCGGGTGGGCTGGTGACGGCGGGGGCCAGGGGTCCTGGCACTGGGCGCGGTCCAGGCGCGGACGGGCGCAGACGGGCTTACCTTTGGCGCACCTTCGGCGCACAATCGGCGCTCCCGCTGCGCGTTTCCGCTGCGCGGTCGCTGAGGGGGCGTCATAAGTAGGAGCCGGGAGGGAGGGTCAGCGGGGAGGCGGGAGGACGAGTGGGAGAGGAGGGGAGGCGGAGCTACGGGTCAGTGGCGGCGGGAAGCACGGAGGTGACCGAGGCAGCGGGGCCGGTGAGGAGCGGGGGCAGAGGCGGCAGGCTGCGGGCAGAGGCGAACCTGAGGAAGGTGCGGAGGGCAGCGGAGGAGGTGAGCAGAGGTCTGCAGCGATCAGGTAGCGGCAAGGCAGCAGCTAGGGCAGCAGGCAGGCGAGCAGCGTGGAGGGAGCGACCGCCTGCGAGGGCACAGGGGTCAGATATACAAACACGTGTGATTAGTTTGTATATCTTATTCTTAAAATTCATTGTCCTTACAGGTCTCTCCAACTCGAAGAAATCCATCCTAACTAAATATGCTGCTCGCGATGGTAAGGTGTTCTATGCTGAGGAGTGCTTCTGTCCACCCAGGGCAACTCCCTTAGGCCAACCATAACCTTCGACCTAATGTCTCGGGTTTGCACTCCAAAGACTTCGGCAACCGCGACCCTACAGCTGAACCCGGATGGCGGTTCGCAAAACAAAAATGAGTAGATCCTCGGTGGAGAGTTAACCTGTAAACAGAAAAATCATAAAAACGTCATTTATTTTATTAGTCCCACGACTCTTGGTCGCAAATTATAACGATCTCTTCCAGGCAATGTCTGTTCTTTGAATAAAAGATCAGGCTCAGTAGTGTTCAATCGATTCAAAGGAGGCACAGCTTCTTGCAAGAGATCGTCACTTTCTTTCTCGGAGTTTGTTCCAATCAGACCGGCATCACTGAATGGCAAAAATCGTGGAACAGTTTCCGTTTCAGAGTCTGGGAGTCCTTCCTGGACCCACCGGTCGTACGGTAAGGGCAATGGAGCCCGTTTGCAGTGTACGCCGTGGATCCAGTGTTTCTTGCCTTGCACTCGAACTGCAGAACGCGTAGACAGGAGAACTAGATGTGGTCCTGTCCAACGAGGCTGATCGTCCTTGCTCCGCTGGAAGTTCTTAATGAAGATCCACGAGCCGGGTTCAATAGTATGGCCTGGATCTTCAGAAACCTGTGGCAAACTGTCATAGACCTGTTGGTGTAAAACACGCAATTTAGTTGTCAGTTCGTGCAAGTAATCAAGCAACACAGGGTACTCAAGGTCACTAAACTTTGTTGGTTTTGGTACGCCCCAAATATTCGCCGGGCGACCAAACACAACCTCATACGTACTCAAACCCATTCGCGAATGCACAGTCATTGTTGTGGACAGGAGCGCTAAAGGCAAAGCATCTGGCCATTGTAAACCAGTGCTCGCTTGGATTTTGGCCAAGTTTAACTTCAGAGTGCCATTATAGCACTCGACTAAACTAGCTGATTGGGGGTGATTTGCAGCGTGGAACATCTGCCGGATTCCTAATCCCTCGCATACTTTCTTCATCACTTGACCCACAAATTCACTCCCATTGTCACTCCAGATAATTCTCGGTAAACCGAATCTTGGGAAAAATTCCTTGATTAGGGCTTTCGCTGTGGACTAGGCAGTATTGTCCTTCAAAGGGTAAGCTTCCACCCATCTAGAAAAGGAGCAAACAACCACCAAAACATATTTCAGGTTGTTGCACCTCTCCATGTGGATGAAATCTAGCTGCAAACCCTCAAACGGATACGTAGGAGGAGCAAAATGACCAGCTGGTGTTGGAGTTCCCTTACCAGGATTATACATCAAACACACCATACAGTTCTTAACCAAATTCTCTGCACATTTGGGAATTCTCACATTCAGCCAAACCGGAGCCAACAACTTACAAATCCCTTTCACGCTGATATGTGCCATCCCATGAGCCATCGTAACGACTGGAAGCACATATGAGTCAGGCAACAACCATCTTTGATGTTCAGACAAATCAGTCCAACAACCATTCGAATCCAATCTACCCTTACTTTCTCTCCATTCATTCAACTCTTTCTCTGTAGCTTCAGCTTGGATGGTTTTCACACTCTCAATCGTATCTTCACACATACTTTTCTCTGGAACCCATCTCGCCGGACCTGCAACATACATTCGGCTCATCACATTTCTCGCAGTTTCTTTCGCAACTTCATCCGCAAACGCATTTCCGCGACCAACATCATCCGTAACTTTCTTATGGGCACTGCATTTCACAATCGCTACTTGCAACAGCAAAGTAAGTGATTCAAGGAGTTCATTCACCAACTGCCCATACTGAATCTTCGTTCCATGCGAAGTCAAAAATCCACGTTCCTGCCACAAACGTCCAAAGCTATGAGCCACACCAAACGTACAATGGCTGTCAGTATACACATTCACTCATTTTCCTTTCTCCAACAGACATGCTCTCGTTAATGCAATCAACTCTGCTGCTTGCGCTGAATTATGTGGGATACGTGCAGCTTCAAAAATTGTATGCAAAGTCTTAACAGCATATGCCGCAGTCGTATCACCATTCGGCAACTTAAAGCACGAACCATCAACCCACAATGTACCATCACACTCTGGAAGAGGAGTATCCCTAAGGTCTATTCTCCCTTTCGTTTCTTCCTCAGTTCTCAAAAAACAATCATGCTGTTCTGTGTCATCTGTCTCAACTGAAATCGGCAACAACGTGGCTGGATTCAACGTGTTGCATTGTTTAATGTGCACATGACTCGCTAACAAGGTCAACTCGTAACCTGACAACCAAGCACTAGTTAAGTGCTGTGTCTTGGTACAGTTCAACAAGGTATCCACTGCATGTGGAACCATTACGATCAATGTGTTGTCCATAACCAAACCAGCAGACTGTCGAATTAAAACAGCCGCTGCTGCTGTTGCTCTCAGACAACTCGGCAACGCTCTAGCTACCGGATCTAAAGTCGACGAAAAATAAGCACATGGACGTTGCTTATCGCCAAACTGTTGAGTCAACACTGACAATGCACATCCCTCTCTCTCGTGGACATACAATGTGAAAGGCTTACTGTAGTCGGGAGTACCCAACACAGGAGCCGAACACAACGCATTGCGTAATTCGGAAAAGCTCTTCTGACATTCGTCAGTCCAAGGAATGGGATTTGGAGTATCCTTAACAGTAAGAACTAACAAAGGCTTCGCTAACAAAGAAAAATTAGAGATCCACTGTCTGCATTACGACGTAATACCCAAAAACGCACGTACTTCTCTCTGTGTTGTAGGAACACTCATTTTCGCAATAGCTTGAATTCTCTCTGGGGTCAGTTTCCTTCCCTCCTTCGATAAGAGGTGACCTAAATAATAATAATAATAATAATCCACATTTGTAAAGCGCGAACACTCACCCTCAAGGGTCTCTAGGCGCTGGGGGCCGTCGGGAAGATTAAGCGAGCTATTGCCCAGAGTCACATGGTGCTGGGCTGACCTGCCGCCGGTGCCAGGGATCGAACCGTGATCCCCAGATACCAACGTCAGTCGCCCTGGCTGTGGCGCCACACCGGTTACTTCTTGTCGACAATATTGCAACTTGGAGAGAGAAACTTTGTGATGAAAATCAGACAAGTGGCGTAACAACGACAAAGTGGCTTCCCTACAAATCTCTTCATTATCGGCAGCAACTAACAAGTCGTCAACATATTGAATAAGGGCAGCACCATCTGCTAAAACCAACAGATCAAATTGTGTTTTCAAAGCTTGGCTATAGATCGACAGACTCTCGCAATAGCCTTGAGGAGCGCGCTTAAAGCGGAAACTTCGTCCTCCTAAAGAGAATCCAAAGATATCTCTACTTTCCACGGCAATCGGGATGCTGAAGAAAGCATTCTTCAAGTCAATCACTGAAAACCATATGGCGGGAGCCGGGATCAAACTCAACAAAGCAGTGATATCAGGTACAACAGGGAATTGCGGAACAACAATCTTGTTCACTTCGCGAAGATCGATCACAAACCTATATACAGGAGGCTGTGAAGAATCTGTTCTTTTCAGAACAGGCAAAACTGGACTATTACACACATTACCTCTTGTTTCCTCAATCACACCCTTTTTGATCAGATCATAAATGATCGCCAAAAGTGCTCGCTCACCATCACTCGAGATATGTGGAATGTGCGGTAACTTAGCCTTCAGTGTCACAACATATGGAGGAATCTCCAAAAGACCAACATCGTTCGGACCAGTAGCCCACAATGAATCTGGTAAAGAAGACAATTCAGGTGGAAGTCTGTCTTTCGATATGTACATCGGAGAGATCACTCTCTCACCCAATGTAAGATGTACTCCTGACGGAGAACAATACAACGTCGCATACAATCTCTTCAGCAAATCTAATCCCAACAAGTTCTCACCACAACCTGTAATCAAAATGAGGGGTGCTTCAAATTTACGAGGTCCAACAGAAAGAGACAACGGAGTAGAAATCAGATTTGTAACCGTTTTGCCAGAAAAACCTACAGAAACATTCTCAACCCCAGACAAAGGTGCGCCAGGGAGTTTAGAGTGCATAATAGAACTCTTCATAGCACCAGTATCTAACAGAAAAGGCTCTGACACACCTGATGCAATCACTTCAAAATAAGGTCCACTCTGATCAACTGGAAGTGAAACAACTCCCTCTCTTTGTCCATGGCTATCCTAACAATCATTACCATTCACTTCCTCCCCTTCAACGTAGTAATCATCCGTAAAGTACTGTGCTGTCCTACCAGACAAACCCTGCTGCTGATCAAAACTATTCATTGAATTCTGTGGGAGCAAAGAACGCCCATTCTGACCAGGACCTCTACCTCTAGGTGCTTGTTGAACACCTCGACCTCTCATACCAGGAGCACCATTCGTGCGCTGAAACAAAACCGGACAACTATTCTTAAAATGGCCCTCTTTTTTACAATACGCACACTGATTAGGCCCATACGGGAAACGCTGTTGAGAAGACTCATTTCTTTGCGAGTTTCTCGAATATTGCTGATTCTGCTGATAATCGCGTTGATTACTAGTACGGGGTGGATAAGCTTGTTGTAGAAGAACTTTAGTCTTTAATTCCTTAGTCTTCTTATCCTCTTTCTCTATCTCATCTTTATGCCTATTTTCATAGTACTGGGCCGTAGCCAAAATCTGTGCTGACATGGAAACAGCCCAAGCACTCTCAGAATCCTTCAACATAGTGCACAACTCGGGAAGCAGATTATGCACAAATTTGTCGACGAACAATCTCTGGCCACCCTCAGTAGCCATATCCTGACCACTATGGTCTACAAACGTCTCTTCAAATCGTGTGAAAAAGTCGGACACCGTTTCATCTTTCTTCTGTTTACATGCAGACAACTTGTCCCAATTAACACGCACTTCAGGCATCAAAGTCTTCATATAATTAATTATCCTACCAGGGAGTAGAGTAATGATATCTTCAGGTTTAGCACTTCCTACTTGTCTATCATTCGCAGCACGAAGGTTAACCCATGTATCACCCAATTCTTAATCATGATCCGTATGACGAATGGTACTCCAAATAGGCTGTGGGACAACATTTCCAAACAACATATCTATGTCTGCTAAGTTCATGATACACGAACCCACAGTTTGATTGTACTCCTTATAATATCCTGCTGGATTTTTGCGCGGATCAGGCAAAGACTGCTTAGTAGCCAAAACTTCAACACGCTTCCAAGGAACATGTAACCAAACTCATTGAAAGTGTGCAAGAACAGGTGGAGCAGCATTAGGATCAGCAGGTCTCCAAACCGGAGGAACCTCACGCATCGGATATTGACGCGCTGCTCTCCTAACTGATGAATCAGGCTCAAACAATCGCTCAGAAGGAGTGTCACTACGAAATGACAATATAGTCTCAACTGCTCTCCCAACATCATGAGGACCCACAACGGTCCCTTTCGCAATTTCGGAACGTATTCGATACAACTCATTAGGAGCTTTACCTACTTCTTCAACCCATTGTTCATGGAGGAACCCACACATCATGTCAAAGACGTACCGTTGCTTTGGTGCTTCCATTGTAGGAAAACATCCATAACACCTTCGAGATCATACTGAGAAGCGTACGTAATCCATTTACGCGCCAAATGATCCAAGACTGTATGCTCATCTGTATCAGGCAACTGACTACGTGATTGTCTACGTTCACTAACCGGAGACATACCCAATTGTCCCAACAAAGGAGAAAAGAAACCAGAAACTGCAGCGGTCATTCTCTGTCTAGCAGAAAGAGAAGGTGAAAGAATAAGAGAAGACGGAACAATAGTAGAAGAATCCAAAGGCAGAACAGAAGGAGTATTATAGATAGGCGTAGGAGTATCAGACGAAGAAGGAGGCAAAGTTGGCGGCCCCTGAGGAGGCTGCGCCAAAGGAATAGTAGCCAACGGAAAAGGAGCTGGCTGTGGAGGATTTACAGGTGGCACAACAACCGGAGGTTGTGGAACTACAACTGGTAGTGGCGGTGCCGTAGCATTCTGTGCATAAGGGGATGCGAACTCAATAGATGGGACATTAAAGGATCTTTCGCAAGATCTTTCTTTGCTTCCTGTTCTTTAGGCGGCAAAACTGGGTAGCATTTATCTACTGCTAACTTCCTAACCCTAAGCATCTGTTCACTCTCTTGCTCTTCCTCATTATCCCTATATGCTATAGCAGCTTGCACCATTGACAAACCTCGTTCTCGTTTATTCTTATTCGCTAATTTAATTTCTTTCTGTTTGGCTTCTTTGCGCCATATGAGGAAAGAGTCAAACATTGGCGGCCAGGCTTTCTTTTTGAACAATTTAACTTCGAGATTATTTAAAAAATCAGGTTCAAAGCTACCTTAACGGGGCCACTGTAGGACACCGTCTTTCCTCGTATATTTCACCCAGATGTCATTATAACCAATAGGGCCCACACCATGCTTCACATAGAGTTCATACGTAGGAGTTCCAATCGGAGGAACCGGACACGAATCCTCTAACTGGGAATTAATAGAACAACCACAACCAAATATCTTTCCAAGTCTGCTAAGACCAGGCATCTTCGCTCACTAGTCTAGCTTCAAACTTCAAGGGAAAATCTGAAAATGATAGTCTTGTGAATACACGAGTCCCTCGGCTTTGGGGCCTGCAGGTACCAAATCAAAGCGATCCACGAAGGGATACCAAAAACAAACTAAGGACTGTGAGACGCTCCACTCATACTTAACTGAAATGTCGATGGCGTCACCAGAAGACCCGTCTATCGTCTCGCTCTACAAATCGTCTAAGGCTCCAAGACAGGGCGACAGTCAGGCCAGAAGTCCTTAGTAGCCGTCGGAAAGCGGGGAACCTCGCAGCAAAGACTTTCGGACAATGACAACATACAGGGGTCGATGAAGTGCTGGCCTTCCTCCAGAATTTTCACACGAAGCTCTCCACGATCTTCAGGCTTGGACCGGTACCGCTGAAGTCGCCCCACGTTGGGCGCCAACTGAAGGACCAGGTTTTAGAACCTAGCGGCGTCAGGGAAAATGCCCGATGCCTTCGAGTTCCCCTGCCTTGCCAAACAGAGACACGGGACGCTTCTTGAGGACGTCAAATACCAAAGTTTATTGGCTGCAACCAGGAACAGAGGTCTACGAAGCACAACACGGGTGGTTCGCTAGAGACTGCACAAATTCAATGAGTGGAGCATGGTCTTTTATGCCAAAAATCACATTCCAAATGTGGCATCAATTACATATAAACTAGCCAATCACATAGTGACATTTCAAACATATTGTATAACGACAATCCCACTTTCCGTTGTCCAGCCCACCAGAAATGACCAAGCACATTCCAATTTCTTGTTCGATCAGGCCGGACAAACCCATCATAAAACCTCAACCCAAGTCAGTGATTATGTCGTAAAGGAAGGAGCAGAAACAGATTGGAAGCAAGATAGAAAGGTGGGTGCAGTGTACTGTAAACTTCGGCATGTCCTGCTCTGTGATCTTTATCTGACCAGCTGCTTAACAAGGAACTGGCTCAGCGAGGTCAGCCACGGGCAAGGGAGTCAGTTCGGCCAGGTCATTCAGAAGTCAGCTAAGGTATACGTGTCCCAAGAACTCGTTCAGCCGTAGTCATCGGCCTATGTGAGGGCAACCACACAAAATGGCTGCCGTTCACAAAATGGAACCCGAGGGTTCAAACGATAATCCCTACATACGTAGTGTTCTTATTGATCGATTAATGCAAAAACACTCGTACACACCGCACTCATGATTTGCGGTCCGCTGACACCAAAATCGTCTATTTCCGACGACCTTTATTGAACGGGTTCAGAACCACCGAACCTCAGACCCTCAAACTACGGAACTACACACTGCAGTCTGGAAAAAAACTTACCGCCTGTGCCAAGGCACAAAACAGAACCCGATAGAGACCCGTTTCGAGGCCCCCTTTAAAAAACTGCTGGTGCTCAGACCCGGTAAGACCCGGCCCACTTAAAGCCCTGAGCCAGAGAGTGGATGTCAGGGCAGAAACAGGTTGAGCGCCTTCTGGCCAGAAGGAAGGCAATGCATTTGAAGGATCTGCTGTTACATTCCTTTTTGGTACGCAAACATATGGCCTCAATAATTGGAAACTACGTCTATAAGTATGTCCAGAAATATTACCGCAGCGAATCAGAGTTCTCTTGATTCTTTACAAAATGAGATTTTGGCAACCTTCGCTCTCTGTGGATATGACAACGAGAACGTGTGGTTTGAGATTTAGATCCTGAGACCCTCTTGAGGGCTACATTATTAAATATATGTATAAACCATAACTAAGAAGCGCATCCCTTCTAGCTGCACCTGAGCTTGGGAACAGTGAAACATTTAGAAGATTATTGAGGGGTGGAGGTGGGCAGCAGAAGCCACCCATGGAAAATCCTGTACCTACATATACATACGATTGTTGACATCTCAACAATACCCCAGAAAACAATGGATGTCCTCATAGATATTTAAAAAATCCAGCTGTAGTGTTGACTAGGAGTTTTCTATGGAAATTCCTGCTGGACTGAGTTTATATTTCTTTTTAGCTTATATTTTTGGAGGGAATATAAGAAGCGCATGTTTAACTGTTTATCTTTCTGAATACGAAAAATAATTTTACATCGGAAACTCATTGTTCCATCTCAAGCATAAACGTGTCATTTGTTTCCTTTTAATTAAAAAAGCCTAACGATTTGATGAGCACAAATATTTGTTACACACTGAATTATGAGGTTTTATTTTTTAATGCAATGTATCATATTCTACTTAAATCACAGCTTGAGATAACGTTTTAGTGACCTTAGTTTTTATTTTACATGAAAATGTCTATTGGTCCTAAATTAGTTTTACTTTTTAAAATAAAAATACTGCTTCTATCATTTGTTTTCTTATGCCCTCGTATGTGTGCTATAGTCTACTGGAATTTCGGCTTTCACTCAGCTGCACTTCTCTAATAACTGACACATATATATTTAGAGTACCAGGAATAATAGTGACACTATGCCCCATCCAGTCTATCCAGCCACAGGTATCACCGTGTTTGCAAGTTCCCCTGCTACACCAGGTTGAACACGAGAAAAAGTTAACTTTACAAGTGAATTTAACTTTTACTTTTAAGAATGAACACATGCTAATAATGTCACTAATGTTTTATTTAGTTGGTCAATTAAATAATACTGTAAGGGAAAATACTGTGATTATATTTAAATATACCCCTGAAATAGCTCCATGTCCTGTAATTATCATCATCAAAGCTTTATTTCGATATACAAAATATCATAAAAGCACATAAAAATATAAAACCACAGTTCATTAGCATTACATTTTCTTAAAAAGATTAAGATAAAACCATTCATGTTTCAATAAATATTTTAAAATACATATTAAACTTTTAGCTGCTTTGTGAGTATTTAAAAAGATTCAGCTAGGAATAAGAACCTCTAATAGCCTTCAATCTAATCAGCCAGGCCCAACTAAGAAATTTGGCCACCCCACACACTAAGGTTGTACTAGTGTCAGCCTTGAGTATTCTGAGTGCAGAGGAGTGGTCCCTGGTTCCAAGCAACAGACACACAGGTTTGAGCCATTTCTGCCTAGGTTGTGCATAGGCTGGGCATACAAAGAAGACATGAGGGATGTTTTCAGTCACACCGTCACAGATTGGGCATACAGAAGAGGTTTGGTACAGCGGCTTCCATTTGCAGGTGTAATCGCGGAGGGGGAGTGTTCCCAGCCTGAACTGGATGAAAAGGGATCTATCTCTTGGTTTCTTGATAAAGTCCAGGTATGACTCCAAGCGAGGCTTTAATTTATGCTGTCTGAATGCCTCCGTCAGCCTACCTTGGTTTGGGTCCCTTTGTTCTTGATCATCAACCCATGTCCAGTAGGCTCGCTTAGTTTCATTCTTGGATAAAGAGAACCCAGGCTCCCAGTCAGTTGGCAAGCCAGATTCGCGCAGGACCTTGTTAATATTATGAATCCAGCTAACTTTATGACTACCATGAAGATTCATAACTTCTCTCAAACCATCTAAATACCTTGAGAGCTCCGGTGTCCGCCATAACCGAGCCCAATATAAGAGAGGGCGTAATCTGGTTAAATCCTTGATAGAGCGGCGACCCAGATCACTCATTAGTGGTTTGATGGGAGTGCCCCTTGGAAGCGATACCAGCTCCCTACAAAACTTATTTTCAGAAGAGACCAGGGCATCAACACACTCAAAACCCCACATCTCTGCACCATAAAGGGCACAACCAACAGCTTTTGCAACGTAAATATCCAATGCGGGAGCAATGGGCTTAGAGATGGATGTACGGTGTTCCCGCTCTAGAGCTCCAACAACCCTTTTATGGTTTAATACCATTTTATCAACGTGAGGTCGCCACTTTAATTTATCCGAAATTCTGATTCCCAAGTATTCAAATTCTTTTACACGTTCCAGTGACACCCCATCCAGGGAGAGGGTGTATCTGGATGACTTACTAGGATTAAAATAAAGGAGCATAGTTTTCGAGGTGTTTATAACAAGACCCCTGAGCTTGCAAAAGAGGCAGAAGCGGTCCAGCAACTTCTGTAATCCTGCAGGAGTTTTTGATACCAACAGCGTATCGTCTGCAAAAAGAAGAGCGGGGACTTTATCACCCACCAGGACTGGGGCATCAGCATTTATTTCTAGCAGAAAAGAGACTACACCATTCACAAATAACGTGGAAAGTGTCGGGGCTAGCACGCAGCCCTGACGTACCCCTCGAATCACAGGTATTCTATCAGTTTTTTGCTCTTGTGATCCCCATCTAATACGGGCGTAGGTACCGTCATGCATGCGTGCTAGAAGATTCAAGATCGGTAAAGGAATCCCCATCTCCTCCAAGATCAGCCAGAGGCTGTCTCGGGGAACCAGGTCAAAGGCGGTCTTCAAGTCAATAAATGCCAATTAAAGACCACCTTTGCCAATGCTAACCACCTTCCAGTGTAAAAGCACTAGCCTGAACACTTGATCTACCGTGCCTGTGCAAGGCCTGAAGCCTGCCTGAAAGGGTGAGATGGTGTTATTGCCCTCAGCCCAAGAAAGAATCCTCTCCAGGAGTACCCTGCCAACCAATTTCTGCCCCACATCTATAAGGCTAATCGGGTGATAGTTGGCAGGGTCCTCCCTGGGTCCCTTCTTATAAATGGGGATCACTTCTGCCGCCTTCCATGAATTTGGGACAGGTGAACCTTCCAATAAGGCATTCGTCAAGAATGCAAAATAAATGGCCCAACGTCAGGATTTGCTTTAAGAAGATCGCCAGGTACACCGTCCTGCCCTGGGGCTTTAGCAGGCACAATCTTAGCTATTGCAACCAGGACCTTTTTTTATCAACACTAGGGAGAAGAACCTGTCCAGATCCAACATCCAGGGCACCGCTCAAACGCACTGGGGCTCCGGGAGGTTCATTACCACCATAGAGTTTACTAAAGTACTCAAACCATTCATTATCTGTGATATGGTTGGGGATTTGGTCAGGATCGCAACCATTCGATCTTCTTACCAAGGCCCAAAATAGATCACTATTCTTAGTATTACATGCTTCTCTAAGGCTTTCCCAATGGGATTCTTCCCACTCCCTTTTAGCTGTTGTTATAGCATGTCTATAGTGCAGTCTGGCCAACCGAACAGATACAGGGTTACATGATTTGATTGCAAGAATTAAGTTATTTTTCATCTTTCTACAATTGCTATCAAACCATTTCTCCACCGGTTTTACAGATTTCGACCTCTTTTTCCCTGGAACTGTAAACAGTTTGCCAATCTGGTCCATAGTATCAGTGTAAATGGCTTCTGCCTCTACGGGGCCAGCCGCGCCATTACATGCTGCAGAAAGCCTTAGAGACTGCTCAATAAGGATTCCATCCAGAGCACTTAATCTGGTCTCATCCATATTAAATGTAGGCCACTTGAGGAATCTGTTGCAATTGGATGGTATAGTTTGCTTAGTTATTAGCCTCACACTATTTGATGGGGTATGTTCACTTCTCCGCCACAAATCCACCAGTGTAAGGGACAGGGGGTTATGATCACTCTCTGCTGATGGTATAATGGCCATATCCACCACTGAATTCCATGCTCTCCTATCTACCATTATATAGCCGATTCTACTCTCACACGATACTCTATTGTATGTATTTGCCCCCTGAGCATCTGAGCTGGTTCGACCATTCACAGCTCTAAGACCTGTCTCAATGGCTAGGGCATTCAGCTGAATAACTACTGGAGACCATCTCCTCACAGGCGGGAGGGGAGGGGGTGGAACACCCCATTGTGCATCATCTTCATGCATTCCGAGAATGTCTTCTACTGCCAAAGGTTCAAAAGAGCAGTTAAAGTCCCCAGCAACCAAAATTACAGAGTCAAGAGAACACATTTTAAGCAGATCAGTTAACGTATCAATAGTAGTGGATTTAGCCCCCCCTTGGGTACCTCTGGCATATACATTAAAGAATTCCCAAGTGGGGACACCATTCATACCCCCGAAGGAAAGTCTCATAATGTCCAAAGTTGAACAGGTATGGTGAGAAATCTTGAGATTAAGGTCCACCCTCACCCATGCCATAAGCCCTCCAGAGGGGCGGCCACGCCCCACCATAGTAGCAGGTACGTAGAAACAAGAAAATCCCTGCTTATATAAAGGTTCGAGGCTCCATCTCTCCTGGAACATACATATGTCATGCCCATCAATAAAGTTATTCCAATCGAGTAAAGAGAGCTTGTTTCGCAGCCCTGCCACATTCCACGAGACAAGTATGACAGTATTATTATGAACCTTATGGGAGATTGGGACACATGGGGTTTCACCTAAGTCCTGGCTAGGTACAATAATAGAGTGTTTAGAATATCTAGAGCTACATTTGAAGACTCATGCCCCACAGATGTAAATGAGTCGGGAGAGCAGCCACCCAAAGGGGGAAGTGGATTATTCAATTCTCTTACTCCATCGTCGAGTCAATCAACAGTCTCCAAGCAATCAAAGTGGTTGTGGCTGAGAAAAGTATTCATGAGAGGGAGGGGCATGTACCACCCCCCCTGTGCTGGTCCCCTCCCGTTCCGCTGTACCAATGTCCAACCATCTAACTGTGGGATAAAACAACCTGGGGGATAGAAGTAAGTCAGTGGGAGAGAATGAATGGTCGTTCCTGTAATGGGGTATCTGCAGTTACAAATGTAATCAACAATTATGGGGTTGTTAAAGTTTATCAAAATGCAGTCGCCCCTTATGTTTTTTGCCAGAGGACCCACCCAAGGAACCCTCCGGATCATAAGTATTTTACCAACAAGCTGCGAGGGCAGGGGTCTGTTCGTGTTTAACCAGTGTACGACCCTATTCCATAGTTTTGCGGGTCTTTCAACCTCATTTTTGCCCAACTTTGGTACGCCAGCTAGAACAACCACAAGTGGGCAAACCTCCGGGGGTAGGTTTAAGATTTTTTTCCCGTTATTAGATTGGGTGGTTGGGACCTGGCATGTCTTGCGCTATATTATGTTTTTGCTGGCAAGAACTATTAGTATTGGCAGATGCATTATCCTTAACAGGAGGTGTAGCTACAGCTGCCGATGAAACCAAATGGGTTGTATCTGAAGCTATTGTTTCTTTATGGATGGCGGGAGCTAAGGCAACAGCCTTTCCCATATGGGTTTTAACTAATGATTTAGTAGCTGTAGAAGGATTATCTCCTATAGGGGGTTCTACAATTCCCTTAATGTCACGTTCAATCCTTTTTAGATGGACCTCGATCTTGCTCAGCCTATCCTCTAGTGGCGCTAGAAGGAGCTTGAGAGTCTCACAGATGGCATTAGACTCAGCCTCCTGCACCCCCACCCGTTCCCTTTGACTAGATAACCCGCCTGTTGCCTGGCTCTCCCTTCTTGGCAGTGAGTAATCAACTGAGCCCGGGGCGGGGTTTACAGCAGCCTGCTCCAGGTTGACAGAATTCTCTTTCATAATTTTCTGGCTTTCCTTTTCCTCCCACCAATGTTACTTGCTATTCCTTCTTTATTTTTTGGAATTGCTCCTGGATCTTTCCCACACTGTTGCCTAGTATTATGCACCTTAACAGTATTAGGCACAGAAGGAAACCTTTGGGGGGATACCAACAATGAATCTGAGGCTGTGGACTAACTACTAGTTGAGGCCCGAGATAAATTGCAAATGGGGGGCTGTGTGGTGGGGAGTTCTAAAATTGGGGAAGCACTTAAACAATTATTAACATTTAGGTTGACATGAGTCTGCGCATTCGCAATGAGTCCCATCGAATACCTTCTTGCAATAGCCAGTTCCTGAGAGACCCGTCACTCCATTATTGTAATCCCCTCATCAACAACACAGTTCATCCTCGTTATGAACTGGTCCATGGCTCCTGTGAAATTGACAGTGTCCGTTCTCCCCTTAACTTCCTTAGGCGGCATAATAAGTACAGAGAGAAACCCAAAACACTGCAGTAATAGACAAGTAACAGAGTACTCACAAGGGCAGATTGTGCAGCAAATGGAAGGGGGGTGGCCCGTCCCGGCCTTCTCCGGTCTTTAACGGGCTTAAACGGGCCTGCCAGTGCGCTCCCGCGTGTGGCTCGCGGGGCGAGAGGCGCTCTACTCTTTTAACGCGCCTCCGGGCGCTCTGCTGGCGTCACGACCACCGGGGCGCCTGGGAAATGGAGTTCCCTGCCGTCACGGCGGCGATGTTGCTGGTGCGGCTGTGCTGCTGTATGTCAAGCCGTTCCCCTCACGGCGGAGTAATGGCAGCGCAAGGTAAGTCTGCTAAGCCGTTCCCCTCACGGTGCTGCTGTCTCTGTGATAAACGCTCCCAATGAGCGCTCGGCGCTCCACTCTTTTAACGCCCCTCCGGGCGCTCTGCTGGCATCACCACCGCCGGGGCACCTGGGAAATGGAGTTCCCTGCCCTCACGGTGGCGATGTTGCTGGTGCGGCTGTGCTGCTGTATGTCGAGCCGTTCCCCTCACAGCGGAGTAATGGCAGCCCCAGGTAAGTCTGCTAAGCCGTTCCCCTCACGGCGCTGATGTCTCTGTGATAAACACTCCTGTAATTATGCTTGTTTGTAGAAAAATGACTGGA
Source organism: Lissotriton vulgaris (assembly GCF_964263255.1). Lineage (NCBI taxonomy): Eukaryota > Metazoa > Chordata > Amphibia > Caudata > Salamandridae > Lissotriton > Lissotriton vulgaris. The sequence continues at coordinate 907,375,334 of NC_141695.1, forward strand.
CAGTAATGCAGGAACAAGGAGAATGACCAGAACACGAGCGGCTCCTGTTCTTGGCACTTGCGTTTTTGGTGCTATGTTTGAGTGCGAAATACATCCTCTCGCATTCATACATATAGATAATATACAGTTAAGTGTCAGATTTGCACTTCGTGTAAGCCAAAATCTCAGTGTGAAAATAAACAAATCAATGGAAACACCGTAGATCTCAAATTCAAAAGGGGCTGGTAACTTCTGTTTAAGTGTGAGCGCAAAATCCGTTCCGCTCGCGGATTTTGCGAATTTTCGGTAAATTCGCGATCCGCGAACTCCCGCGAATTTACCGCGAATTCGCAAATCCGCGAGCGGCGGATTCCGGGGGCAAAAGTTGAAGCCTGGCTGGCCTGTCAACTTGTAACTATTTTACGATGGTGCCGGCAAGCTGCCAGCGCCATCCTAAAATAGTTACTAAGTTAGCTTCAACCAGAAGCTCTAATAGATAAAATAAAGCAGGTGCTCGCACCTGCTTTATTTTATCTATTAGAGCTTCCTGTTGAAGCTAATTTAGTAAGTATTTTAGGATGGCGCTGGCAGCTTGCCGGCGCCATCGTAAAATATTTACAAAATGCCCTTCCTGTGAGCCCAAAAACAATCGTGAGCGTCGTCGAGGCAAGTATGCCTTCTTCCCAAATCTACCGTGGAAAATCAGCTGTGATGCTGGATAGAGGCTTTTGCATCCTTGACTTTCACGAGCGCAATACCCGTGCTGTTCCTGTGACCAGGAGCTTCTTTCTCTTCATCTGCTGAACTGATCTTTCTCTGACCTTTTATACACACAAGAAGCATGTGTGAACTCGCATGGAAGCCCTGCCCATTTGGCCCCGCCCACACACTCGCGGTTTGCACCGTCTTCCCGCCATTCACCCACTATGATGGACAGCTCACTCAAGGGACCCCTGCGCCCTTCGGGGCGCCTGACTTTGGTCTTGGAAGCCCCCCCCACACACTCGCAGTTTGCACCGTCTTCCCACCATTGACCCACTATGATGGACAGCTGACCCAAGGGAACCCTGCGCCCCTCGGGGCGATTGCATAGTAACACACACATGGCCGCTCAAAGCCGTGGAAAATCAGCTGTGATGCTGGATAGAGGCTTTTGCATCCTTGACTTTCACGAGCGCAATACCCGTGCTGTTCCTGTGACCAGGAGCTTCTTTCTCTTCATCTGCTGAACTGATCTTTCTCTGACCTTTTATACACACAAGAAGCATGTGTGAACTCGCATGGAAGCGCTGCCCGTTTGGCCCCGCCCACACACTCGCGGTTTGCACCGTCTTCCCGCCATTCACCCACTATGATGGACAGCTCACTCAAGGGACCCCTGCGCCCTTCGGGGCGCCTGACTTTGGGCTTGGAAGCCCCCCCACACACACTCGCAGTTTGCACCATCTTCCCACCATTGACCCACTATGATGGACAGCTCACCCAAGGGAACCCTGCGCCCCTCGGGGCGATTGCATAGTAACACACACATGGCCGCTGAAACTAGTAAGCTGAAATGATTCAGCAGGGCAAATCCGCGGATCCGCAAATCCGCAAATCCGCCGATTTTGCAGATCTACGATCCGCAAATCCGCAAAATCCGCGGATCGTGGATCCGCAAAATCCGCCCATACCTACTTCTGTTGCTGGTCCCATCAGAACTGTGATCACTTTACTTAGCTCAATTGGAGTACAACAGCTGATCGCTTTCAAACATCTAAGAAGACTTACAGCTACTGTTTCAAATACAGCTGATAAATAGGCCACTGGCCTCATGATTCCGCTATTTTTTTATCAAGATTGAAAGTGCACACCTACTTCTCTCATAACAGAAAGAAAAAGCTCTAAACCATAATCAAGCATTCTAAGGGCAGGTGCATTGCACATATTTCCATCAATGCCTGTAAGACCTCTGAGCACTCTTCATCAAATTCTATCACTGTGGGTAAGTCATACTATAAGCTTTGCAATCAAGGAGAAATTTGGAATCCACTGACCACAGTAGCCAACAATTCTGAGGAAGATCCTCATCTCCATCTGGGTGGTACGAAGATTCATATTTAGAATTGGCGAAAACCATTCTTTTGAGACTTTCCTTGCTGTTTTTTCAATGGGATGACTAAGATAAATCACTTCCTTTTTCAAGTACTGAATTTTTGTAGCGGAAACTTTGTGACCATTGTCAGGTAAATGATTTAACAGGGCAGCTGTGTCAAGTTTACAATTCTCTTTCGTCTTAGATGTGACCAGTAAGTCATTTACAGCCAGTGTAGGTCGACATGTTTCAGCCAGTGCCTTTATTAATGCTGGCTTTCCTCAGGACCAAAGAGTGTTTGGCATAGGGGTTGGTGCATGCTAGGACATGTGATTGTTCAAAATGATGAACATACAGTCCTGCTATGCTGGGGGCGAAAACGCTGCCCATGGAAGTACCGTGCTATAGTCCCCCACCCACGGAGCACTTACTTCCGGCAATTATTTTCTGTGACCACTAAACAATTGCTAAATGACTCTCTACCCTGTATGTCCTGTTTTGTCACTTTATGGTATGTGTTCAGGTATGCCTGGTGAGGGAATCCCCCTCGCACACTTAGAACACCTTAGTGTGTGCAACACATAGTCTACACAACACTCACTTTAAAATATTTTTAATTACCACTCTTTGGTCCTGAGGAAAGCCAGCATTAATAAAGGCACTGGCTGAAACATGTCGACCTACACTGGATGTAGGTGGTCTTAACTTAACCACCACACATCCCCCTGCCTTGTTTTTAACCACCCTGGGAGGCCTAGTTATTAAACTTTAATTTACCCTCTGGTACTGGGACCACCAAGTAGCCGTTTCAATTCTCACTTTATCACTCACCTCACTGCACACTCAGTAAAATACCTGCTCCGCTGTAATCAGGCGTCGAAGCACACCCGGGACATGTTAGATGTCACTGGGTGGGCCCGATGAGGAAGCATGCCACCAACTAGGTTGGTGGGTGAGGGCTTCATGAATACACCTACTAGGTGTCTGCTGTAAATACAGTTCAGAGTCCTTCAAGGTCACACCAGGCTAGTCCCTTTTGATACTACATATCATTTCCAGGGGATTTGGACTAGCTTTCTAGTCCTCTCTCTCCCTCTTGATACGCTAATGTACTAGTACAACCTCAGATCCGTGATGTAGAACAAATGTCCATTGTCCCGCATCAAATAGGCATCTCCTCACAAACAGTCACAATGTACATTGACATGCAGTCCGTATGTAAACTGCGCCAACACATAAACATACATGGAACACACTGTGAAACTGCATCTCCCATTCACATTGCAGAGGGACAATCAACACTTCCTGCAGACAGACGTGATATTTCTATGATCAATCAAGTATGAAAGCATGGACGAATGTAGGGGCAGTGATTCCACCTTACGTACATGTTGCTCATGTTGTGGGACTTGAGTCACAGGATGCATCCCTGCATGATGGTGATACAAATTTGACCCCAAAAAAAGCCCTCTTGTCACTTGTAGGTCACAAATGACAGCCTATATGTAATGATGTGCGACATGTGAAATGCAGAAGAGTGGGACTCCGTACTATCTGTGACACACAGAACTGTCATTTTGAATATGTGTCACCCTAAACAGCCTCTCTGTACAGAGGTGGTACACCCACCATCTATTTTCAAATCATGAAATTGCTATCACTACATGTTGCACTTACACTCGGCTGAGTGACATGCACGCAGGGAATTTGTCTTGGAATGCATTTATTTTCACAAGCTGTGCCTGAGGTCATTTTGTTCTGCCCCATGATTGCTAAGGACTGTCACAATGTGACGTGTTCATGTGAAGAAATTGTCAATGATGGTGTTCCGACGGGCTATTCCCGCTGTGGCTGCAGTGGGGTGGGGTCCACCTGCCTCATCGTCCTCATCATCGTCCGGTGCATCAGGCACTTGTATCCATGGGGCTTTGGTGCATACACATATGTTATGCAACACACAACATGCAACGATTATCTTGCACACAATGTCTGGGCTGTACAGGAGCCTTCCACCTGTGATGTCCAGGCACCTGAAAGGTAACTTCAATACACCAAATGTGCATTCCACGATGCCCCTGGTGCGTTTGTGGGCCGCATTGTACTGCCTTTGGGCCTGTGTGTTTTGGCTTGGAGGGGTATCATCATCCAAGTGCAGAGTGCATATCCTTGATCACCTGTGACAGTGCAGAGATCCATGAGTCAATAGTTGGCCATGCATGATGTGTTTGCAGGCTCCCTGGTTCATTGGTGTGTGATATGTGTGACTTAGTGATTCATGTTTGACATGTACTTCTTGTAGCAAATGAGCGGCATCACTGTGTATTACGTAGCCTCATTGCTGGTCCTCCATCCCCCTGGTCCTATTTACTAGTGGGCGTAGCAGGGTTGCATCACTTGCACCCCTACGGCACTCCATTGTCATGCCTGTATGCGCGTGTCCACACGCCTGAAAATGACACAGTGATGTTGTGCGCTGAAGGTGGATAGCCACGTGTGTGTAGGCCTATGATAAGGATAGGGCAGAGGTAGATGTGAGGTTCATAGCTGGCTGCACTCACCATGCTGTTGAGGGTAGACCTTTGGCTTATGCTGCGATAATATTGACACACACAACAGTTGGCATGTATGATCCCGGACCCCGAATGGGCTTGCACCCGTTTCATTCACCCCTTCAGCCGAGCACGCACTCCCGGGGCATGCTACATTGCAACATTATCCATTGCGGGACGGGTGGCGCCGACACTACAAAAGAGACACATGCATTAGTTACCTCCTTGGCAAGGCCAACACTTTACCACGCCCAGAGCCCTGGGTTACTAAACCACACCCCAACACTGGACTGTCGTACGCAAGTTCACTCTGCTTACGCTCACAGGGGTTACGACATAGCTACGTGGCCCAGGTCTACCCCACTGTCTGAGGTGACTTGGTTGCGTCCGCTGTACATGGCACAATGTAATGAGGTAGGGCCCGAGACCCTCATGCATACATACTGACCACAAGGACACACTTAGATAGTTTGTGAGACTGGCTACGGGCACGTGCGCCCGGCCCCTTTTATTGCCGGAGTCACATGTCCTATGACGCCTGTGCTGGATGGGTGTGGGGTGAGTGTAAGACAGCCCTCAGGGAGTGGTTGGTGCTGGCAACAACTACAACAGTGATCAGACAATAAGAAGCTCAAAGTTCAAACAGCAAGGGTCCATGACTTGAGCTGCACAGAGTTAGTGGCCTTGGATGCACTGCGGCCGGCACAGGCACACCTCCATGGGACGGTGACTTGCGGTGCACTGAGGTAGGGCCATGCGAGCTGAGCAGGCCCTCGTCGATGTCCAAAGTGAATGTCGCAGAGGGTTGCGGGGGACAGTGGAAGGTGTTCTTCCAGGGCATGATGCAGAGGGCAAAACCAAGCAGAAACAGGTAATATGGAGGAGATGAATGCTGCAGACTCATTTTTACGACCAAGTCAGTATCAGCTACATGATGATGAGAACAACTCCCAGGCCATATACTCAGATGCCACCAAACTCCAACCACATGCCTGGTTCCCACCTCTTCCCACATTCTGCTATTGTGTGGCTGAGGTACCATGCCGTTGATGGCTCATGTACATGGCTAGCCCAGGTTACCACAGTAAGTTGTACTGTCATGTCTGGTGGGTGACCATGTTGTGTGGCATGTTGTATGTGAGTTTTTAATGTGTGGATTACCAGAGTTGTGAGTTGCATGATTGTGGAGCTGGGGTGTGTGGTGTGTTCATTTGATACTTCCAACCAGTGAGTGTCCATGAAAGTTGGGGAATAGACTTAGTGGCAATGGAGCTGAAAGGGTATGCAGTCTGTGATGAGGCCTGGACAATGATATAAACTCTGCCATAAATAAATCAAAACTCTGTTCCAAATGTGTGACTTACTCAATTGCAGTGTAGGCCATAGGCAGCCACATGTCGTTGGCTAGCGATGCACAGAGTTAGTGACACTAGAGCAGTTGTTGGTAGTATTCGATCACCTCCATGTGTGACCTACTTAACCGTAGTGTAGGCCAGAGGCAGGGGTGGAGTACGTCAATGAGAAAGGAGAACTGCGGGCCTGTGTCGCAGAGGCTGTGATGGTCTGAGGAGGCTGCCAAGGTCACGGGCCTCGGGCTTGGAGCTTGCACCGGCACATGGTGGGCCCTCTTTGACACACGCTGGTGTCAGCAGGTGAGCAGTGAGGCCTGGGTACACAGGGGCGGGCAAGATGGGTTCGGGGACCAGCGTCCTGGGGTGCAGCAGCTGTACAGGATCACAGGCAACACCGCTCACGGTGACAGCGTCAGCCTTGTGGTCGGGTGAGAGGCGCCACCCTGGCAGACACATTGGGCATTCTGGAAGAGAACCATGCCCAGAGCTATGTGCTTTTTATTCACACCCCTATGCTTGCCTGGCATACACCGGGCCATCCCACTCCGCTCACGCTTACGGGGGGACATAACAAACTACATTTCCGCAATCTTCCCCACTGGCTGGGGTGACATGGTTGCATCCACTATCCTTTAAGAGTCCATCTCGCACTCAAGAAAAAGTTAAATATTCTTTCACAGTTTATCCAGTTCGTTGTTGTGCAACATTCACCAAGTGTTTAGTCTGGGAACACTTTAATACTATAGACAAGCTAAGGAGCCAGCGGGCACTCCCACTGGCTGGGTGGTGATGTAGTGCACACTTCTACTTGAACCTTCTGGGTTCTCCTCTGGTTTTTATGTGCAATGATACTTCATTAAGCATTTTATTCTTGTTTCAAACATTGATATTTTATTTCATCATCATAATAATCAATGTAACTTCTTTACTCTGGACACTTCATTTTAACATTTTCCATCTACCCAATGCATTTCGGGTCTATGGTGACCCTTCCTCGGGGGTCTGTATGAGAAAAATCAAGGAAAATACAATCAGCCTCATGCACATCTCTGTGTTTTACATCGAACATCATGCTCATTATTCATAATAAACGGCATTACGACCACTTGAAAAAATTCCTGTGTTCTGGCATTAATATCCGGTAATCACATGAACCCATGTCCCTTAACTCAATTGTCCCTGAGAGACCTATCTCTCCCTTTTTAGCATTGTGTAAACTCAGTAAAAGGCCGCTAAAGTAAAATGACGTTTAAATTAACAAAGATAACATCTAAAGTGCAGCAAGCGTTCAGCGTTCGTTCTCGACTTACTGAAAAATGATGAGCGTCCCGCGATTCAGAATCTCCTCCAATCGGCTATTCCGAACTTCCCAGTGTATTGTTATTTATGTTGTAAGACCTGGGATTGGCTATAGTTGCGATCACGTGGTCGCGCTCGTAATGCAATGAGAAAGGCTAAACAAACTGGTGAATGTCGATTCAAAGAGTGAATCTGAAACTTATAAAACATATTAAAATTATGGATATACCTGTTGTTTGTTTACCTCATGAACCCGAAATTTGTGCTATTAAATAGAATACAAAATAAACTTCAAAAAACAACGCAACGCATGTCACGTCATAAACGCAAATATCGTGACTTAGTTCACATATAAATAAATAAATCTCATATGAATTACGTGAACAATTCATTAGGTGAACGAAAACATAATCAGTTAACCACAATGAAAACTCAAAAAAATGTCAGCCATTTTAGGTAGGGATAATCTCATCACTTATTGTTATGCAAAACTAATTTCAGCTTTCCCAAGATATATTTATAAAAAGCAGGATAATTCTATCCTGTCATTCAATCCGTTCGGTTGCAGGCTTCCCATCTTTTTTATCCAAAAGTATTCGGATCTCAGTCTTTGTTTATGAGAGTCTCTGTCTGGGTAGTGTTTAATTACTTCCAATATGGTGAAGCGTAATTGTGCAACATTGTGTCCTGCTTCTAGCCAATGTACAGTAAGAGTAGATTTCAGATTTTTCAAATGGATATTACTCTTATGTTCTGTTATTCTGATTTTTATTTTTCGTTCAGTTTGACCGATGTACAGTTTTCCACATGGGCACTTGATGCCATAGATCACGTTTTTAGTGTCACAAGTTCCAGAATGTAATAAAGCCAACTTTTTTCCGGTCATTGGGTGCGTGAACGTTTGTCTTACCATCACATTGTTGCAATGTATGCAATTCTCGCATCTCTGCATGCCTTTGTGATTAGGTTCGTTTTGTTTGATTTTCTTTTTTAGTAATTCTTTCATGTTCTTTGATCTGTTGTATGCAAATGTTATTTGGTTGGCAAATAATGGTTGTAGATCTGGTTCTTCTGCAATGAGTGCCCAATGTTTTTTCATGATATTAGCTATCTTTGTTGATTGAATTGAGTGTTTCAAGACACAAACTGTCATTTTGGTATCACTTCTCTCTTTTGTTTTCAAAAAGACTCTCTTTTCATGTTCAAGACTTTGTTCTTAGATTCTTCAAGCAATGGTTTTGGATAACCTCGTTGTAGATATTTGTGGATCTGTTTATCGATGGTGGTGAGTAAATCTTGAGGATCAGAGGTGATCCTTTTTTGACGAATGAATTGAGACAGTGGAAGATGTTTCTTCAAAGAATAATGGTGAAAACTCTTATAGTGTAAACCACTATTTCTGTCTGTTTCCTTCGTGTGTACACTGGTTCTTATCTTATTTTGTTCAAGGTGGATTTTGACATCCAGAAATGCCAACTCTTTTTGATTTATTTGGTAAGTGAATTTGATCCGTTCATGGACTGAATTCAAACTTTGGATATTGTTGATTAAACAGAACATGAAAGACTTACTTAAAAAGAAAATCAAACAAAACGAACCTAATCACAAAGGCATGCAGAGATGCGAGAATTGCATACATTGCAACAATGTGATGGTAGGACAAACGTTCACGCACCCAATGACCGGAAAAAAGTTGGCTTTATTACTTTCTGGAACTTGTGACACTAAAAACGTGATCTATGGCATCAAGTGCCCATGTGGAAAACTGTACATCTGTCAAACTGAACGAAAAATAAAAATCAGAATAACAGAACATAAGAGTAATATCCGTTTGAAAAATCTGAAATCTACTCTTACTGTACATTGGCTAGAAGCAGGACACAATGTTGCACAATTACACTTCACCATATTGGAAGTAATTAAACACTACCCAGACAGAGACTCTCATAAACAAAGACTGAGATCCGAATACTTTTGGATAAAAAAGATGGGAAGCCTGCAACCGAACGGATTGAATGACAGGATAGAATTATCCTGCTTTTTATAAATATATCTTGGGAAAGCTGAAATTAGTTTTGCATAACAATAAGTGATGAGATTATCCCTACCTAAAATGGCTGACATTTTTTTGAGTTTTCATTGTGGTTAACTGATTATGTTTTCGTTCACCTAATGAATTGTTCACGTAATTCATATGAGATTTATTTATTTATATGTGAACTAAGTCACGATATTTGCGTTTATGACGTGACATGCGTCGCGTTGTTTTTTGAAGTTTATTTTGTATTCTATTTAATAGCACAAATTTCGGGTTCATGAGGTAAACAAACAACAGGTATATCCATAATTTTAATATGTTTTATAAGTTTCAGATTCACTCTTTGAATCGACATTCACCAGTTTGTTTAGCCTTTCTCATTGCATTACGAGCGCGACCACGTGATCGCAACTATAGCCAATCCCAGGTCTTACAACATAAATAACAATACACTGGGAAGTTCGGAATAGCCGATTGGAGGAGATTCTGAATCGCGGGACGCTCATCACTTTTTCAGTAAGTCGAGAACAAACGCTGAACGCTTGCTGCACTTTAGATGTTATCTTTGTTAATTTAAACGTCATTTTACTTTAGCGGCCTTTTACTGAGTTTACACAATGCTAAAAAGGGAGAGATAGGTCTCTCAGGGACAATTGAGTTAAGGGATATGGGTTCATGTGATTATCGGATATTAATGCCAGAACACGGGAATTTTTTCAAGTGGTCGTAATGCCGTTTATTATGAATAATGAGCATGATGTTCGATGTAAAACACAGAGATGTGCATGAGGCTGATTGTATTTTCCTTGATTTTTCTCATACAGACCCCCGAGGAAGGGTCACCATAGACCCGAAATGCATTGGGTAGATGGAAAATGTTAAAATGAAGTGTCCAGAGTAAAGAAGTTACATTGATTATTATGATGATGAAATAAAATATCAATGTTTGAAACAAGAATAAAATGCTTAATGAAGTATCATTGCACATAAAAACCAGAGGAGAACCCAGAAGGTTCAAGTAGAAGTGTGCACTACATCACCACCCAGCCAGTGGGAGTGCCCGCTGGCTCCTTAGCTTGCATCCACTATCCACCACACTCCAAACACCAGCAGTGTATGTTGAAATGGATATGTCTGTGGTCTGCAAACTGCAGTCTGGCCAGCCCATCCACACCAAACTTGGCATTGTGTACATTCTCATGCATGGGTCACTTGCTTCCTTCGCACATGCCTGGTTCCCACCTCTCCCCACATTCTGCTATTGTGTGGCTGAGGTGCCATGCCCTTGATGGCTCATGTACATAGCTAGCCCAGGTTACCACAGTAAGTTGTACTGTTATGTCTGGTGGGTGGGCATGTTGTTTGGCATGTTGTATGTGAGTTTGTAACATGTGTATTACCAGAGTTGTGAGCTGCATGATTGTGGAGCTGGGGTGTGTGGTGTGTTCATTTCCGTAGGAGCCATCCTGGAAGCACCGGTTGATGATGGACTGTCGGAAGATGTAGGAATCATGCACACTGCCTGGGTAGTTGGCGACGACATTGGTAAAGAGTCCCCGCTGGTCCACTATTGCCTGCACATTGATGGAATGTGTGTGGTGTCTGTTGTGGTAAGTGTGTGCAGTGTCGGCAGGGGGCACAAGTGGGACATGCGTGCAGTCGATTGCCCCCAACATGTGCAGGAAGTCAGCTATGGCGTAGAAGCCTTGCTTGGTCTCTAGCTGTTCCTGCGCAGTGTGGGGGAAGTGAAGGTACTGGGGTGCCAGCTGATGATGGCATCCAAGATAGTTGTGAGAAACTTTGATAGGGCTGGCTGTGAGACTCCTCCGACTCAGGCCTTTGTTGGTTGGAAGGTACCAGAGGCCAACAGATGCAGCACAGCCAGCAGCTTTGTCTGCGGAGGGATGTTGGTTGTCCTCTGGTGTTAGGTCTGTGAGGCTGGTGCGTTTTCTGAAGGTCCGCTGTCTTTGTCCGCGCTGCCTCTGTGGTAGTCTGAGGGCGGGCGGGGCGGGTCTGGGGAGGGGCAGGCTTGGGGGTGGTGGCGGTGGGTATTGTGGCCCTCTTGGGGCTCCGAACTGCTCTATGGCATCTGTTGTTCTTCTGGTGTGGCTCTGGACTGGGCTCCCTTTTATGGTGCAGGTTGTCGTCCGACTTTACACCAGGTAGGAGAAGGTGTTAAAGCCCTTGCTGCTAACACACCTTGTTCCAATGATTCCGCCCCACCACTTTCCTTCTCAGGAGGTGGGCGAAGTACTGCTAATTGCTCCTTTTGTGTGGGGGAAGCCTCTGTTCCTGCTGCTGGAGAAAAGTTCATTACTGGGAACAGTAGGGCGACACAAGGCCTGGGCTCTGATCCTGTGCTGATCCATGAAAATATGGAAACTCTGAATGACCCACAAGATGTAGAGTTATCATTTTGGAAGTTACAGATTTGATTTTCTCGAACAGGTTACACTCTAATTCTAGGCGTCAATGATCTCTGTAGGCCCAGGGGGCGTTAAAGTACATTCTAAGGTCGGTCCCTCCCTCTGTGTATAATGAAGTGTCACTATAGTTAAAATAGTAAAACACATGGACCTTCCCTAGGTGTACACTACCATCATGAAGCTTATCCCAGGTGACTACCTAACCCTGAAAAGTCCCCACTGCGCCAAGCTACCTGTGTGCTGTTACCGGGCTGTGCACAACACCAGCTTCTCATGCTTAGCCCGCACATGTGTGCACATGTGTTCACGTGTAACCAGCCCCTTATCCTTGCTGCGTTGCAGTCGCCTTATCTTAAAAGGCAGACACTGGTGGTTAGCACACACAGTCGGTTTACTAAGTGATTGCCATGAGCCAGATACCGGGAAGGAGGCTCACCCACAGTAAAAAGTCCAAAAACTGGGTGATCTGAAAAGCAAAGAACAAACAGGGCATACTGCAGGGACAGTATCAAGTAGAACAGTTCCTTTCGCAATTTCGAAAATGTGTTCTAAAAGCATACGGTTCACCTCTCATCCAAGTCACATGCACATAATTCGCCCTCCATATACTTCTCTGAAATTGGCCCTATTTCTAAATCACTAGTTGAGCCCTTCATTTGCTCCCTATCTCTGAAGCTTTCTTTTTATTAGTAACTCATTTCCTCAAACCTTTCTGTATTTCTTTCAATCACTCCTCTCTCTTGTCCTTTAAATCAAATCTTTAAAGTGAGCTCTTAGGTTATTAAGCCTAATTTTTTTATTTCATCCTTTTTCAGATTCATTTTGTAATATCCTTTCACTTTATTTATTTTACTGATGTCTACCTCGCACTCATCAGCCGATTGTTCGAATTTTTCATGTGCTTTGTTGCTGCTTCTTAAACAAGTACCCCATTCCATCAACAGTGTATGACAATAATATTTTCAGGTCAAGTATTCCCTGTAATCCTTCCCCAGTTCAATTTTCAAAGCTCAACCTTGATAACTTCCTCTTTCTATGGTCTTTCAATAGCAGCAGTAGTAACGGGCAAGCCTATTGGAACAAGAGAAGCAGCTGAGTTTCTCCACTAGTACACAGCAAAGCTGTCATTGCAGTCTCAGGTGGGGCACTTGCTACTGACTCACAGATGCAGGTGCGTTCGGTACCTGTGCTTTACACACACATTATTCCTTTAGTGCACCCATATCTGGTAGTACTGGTACAACAGAACCAGATCCCTGTCTCTATACTCCATCAACATATGGAGCAGGTCTGGAATTCAAAACGTCATTAAAAAATATATCTGCCTCATCTGAGTCTTAATTTTACTTTGCTCTGACTCCCTCATCAGTTTTCTTTTTGTCTGTCCCTTTGATTATTTAAAGGAAAACTGTTACTCCTTCCATCATATCCTCCCTCTAGCTTCTTTCTTGTGGATCCCTCTTGCTATCAAGCAATGTCCCGAATGAACTTTTCACCACATTTTTCATTTTCTTTCCCACTTCCTTTGTAGTTATCCAATCCCTAGGATATATAAACTGTCATAGGGAAACCAGTGCTAGCTCTCAGAGAGGAAGAGAAAAGAGGAAGGGGGAGCCACGCCAATGACAAAAGTTACTTAAAGCGTGACAAAGTGTTCTGGAGCAGTGGAAGGCCCTTTGCAAAGATTGACTGATAATCTTGTACTTGCTTACGGCTGTATGTGGGTGTTAAACTGGTACTAATGAGGTTAAATATTTCCCCTGACATTGTTACCTTGAGTAAAAATAACAAAATAATGAAGTAATGCTAACCACAAAATGTGGCATATTGTGCCTCATAATTTACCTTTTTTGATGCATAATTTAGTCAAACCTGCTGCATAATGTGGTCCTCTTCTGCTGAATAATTCCAGTGGCTCTGCTTAAAGCTTCATGGTGGCAAAGATGTATTCTTTTCGAGATGTAATGTAAGGGTGTTATCAGCTGAGTTCTAAAATAGTGGAGACACATAAAAATGTCTGCATTAGATACAGTTTGATTACTTATTAGTAAAAAGTATATATAGTAAGAACATATTTTATCTCAATCACTGCATCATTTTGTAGCAGCCTAGCTTAGAGTATGTAAATACTGTTTTAAAATAATGACTTACATATTCAAAGGGCTTTCTGCCACAGGCTCGTAGACCTCATAGCACTATAAACAAGGCCACTGAAATTATGTGGCAGGAGTAGGGCAAATTATGTAACAGGGTTGACTAAATTCTGCAGCAAGCAAAGGCGAATTATGCTGCATAATGCTGCATATTTTGTTATCGATTTACAAAAGGGGGTGGTGATGAACAGAGTGTCTGAATTGAGCAGACCACTCTTACCCAGTCCAAAGATCAGGGCTTGATCCATCACCGTTATTTATCTCACTGCCCCATCCCAGCTCAGAACCTGGCTATATGCAAATCAGTCTGTCCCTGGCCCAGTGCATCATGGGAACAGGGCAGACTAAACTACCAAGCCAATTCTTTACCAGAAAGGAGACAAGCTACCGGGGACCGGTTTCTGGCATTTCAGCCGTCTTCGGCCCGGCTTGCTTGAATCCTGATGGAGCAGTGAGAAAGGGACTCATGTCTGAGTATACCCTGCCACACCTATAGTGGCCAAAATCGATTTACAAAAGGGGGTGGTGATGAACAGAGTGTCTGAATTGAGCAGACCACTCTTACCCAGTCCAAAGATCAGGGCTTGATCCATCACCGTTATTTATCTCACTGCACCATCCCAGCTCAGAACCTGGCTATATGCAAATCAGTCTGTCCCTGGCCCAGTGCATCATGGGAACAGGGCAGACTAAACTACCAAGCCAATTCTTTACCAGAAAGGAGACAAGCTACCGGGGACCGGTTTCTGGCATTTCAGCCGTCTTCGGCCCGGCTTGCTTGAATCCTGATGGAGCAGTGAGAAAGGGACTCATGTCTGAGTATACCCTGCCACACCTATAGTGGCCAAAATCGATTTACAAAAGGGGGTGGTGATGAACAGAGTGTCTGAATTGAGCAGACCACTCTTACCCAGTCCAAAGATCAGGGCTTGATCCATCACCGTTATTTATCTCACTGCCCCATCCCAGCTCAGAACCTGGCTATATGCAAATCAGTCTGTCCCTGGCCCAGTGCATCATGGGAACAGGGCAGACTAAACTACCAAGCCAATTCTTTACCAGAAAGGAGACAAGCTACCGGGGACCGGTTTCTGGCATTTCAGCCGTCTTCGGCCCGGCTTGCTTGAATCCTGATGGAGCAGTGAGAAAGGGACTCATGTCTGAGTATACCCTGCCACACCTATAGTGGCCAAAATCGATTTACAAAAGGGGGTGGTGATGAACAGAGTGTCTGAATTGAGCAGACCACTCTTACCCAGTCCAAAGATCAGGGCTTGATCCATCACTGTTATTTATCTCACTGCCCCATCCCAGCTCAGAACCTGGCTATATGCAAATCAGTCTGTCCCTGGCCCAGTGCATCATGGGAACAGGGCAGACTAAACTACCAAGCCAATTCTTTACCAGAAAGGAGACAAGCTACCGGGGACCGGTTTCTGGCATTTCAGCCGTCTTCGGCCCGGCTTGCTTGAATCCTGATGGAGCAGTGAGAAAGGGACTCATGTCTGAGTATACCCTGCCACACCTATAGTGGCCAAAATCGATTTACAAAAGGGGGTGGTGATGAACAGAGTGTCTGAATTGAGCAGACCACTCTTACCCAGTCCAAAGATCAGGGCTTGCTCCATCACCGTTATTTATCTCACTGCCCCATCCCAGCTCAGAACCTGGCTATATGCAAATCAGTCTGTCCCTGGCCCAGTGCATCATGGGAACAGGGCAGACTAAACTACCAAGCCAATTCTTTACCAGAAAGGAGACAAGCTACCGGGGACCGGTTTCTGGCCAATTCTTACACTGGGAAGGAAACAAGCTCCCGGGGACCGGTTTCTGGCATTACAGCCGTCTTCGGCCCGGTTTGCTTGAATCCTGATGGTGCAATGAGCAAGGGACTCACATCTGAGTATACCCTTCCACGCTTAGGGTGGACAAAAATACTCCATCAGGATTCAAGCAAGCCGGGCCGAAGACGGCTGAAATGCCAGAAACCGGTCCCCGGTAGCTTGTCTCCTTTCTGGTAAAGAATTGGCTTGGTAGTTTAGTCTGCCCTGTTCCCATCATGCACTGGGACAGGAACAGACTAATTTGCATACAGCCAGGTTCTGAAACTGGGATGGTGCAGTGAGCTAAAAAACGGTGTTGGATCTAGCCCTGATCTCTTGACTGGGTTAGAGTTTTCTGCTTAATTCAGAGACTCTGTCCCTCACCACCCCTTGTTGTAAATATTTTTGTCCACCCTAAGCGTGGAAGGGTATACTCAGATGTGAGTCCCTTGCTCATTGCACCATCAGGATTCAAGCAAACCGGGCCGAAGACGGCTGTAATGCCAGAAACCGGTCCCCGGGAGCTTGTTTCCTTCCCAGTGTAAGAATTGGCTTTTGTAGTTTGGTTTGCCCTGTTCCCATCATGCACTGGGACAGGAACAGACTAATTTGCATACAGCCAGGTTCTGAAACTGGGATGGTGCAGTGAGCTAAAAAACGGTGTTGGATCTAGCCCTGATCTCTTGACTGGGTTAGAGTTTTCTGCTTAATTCAGAGACTCTGTCCCTCACCACCCCTTGTTGTAAATATTTTTGTCCACCCTAAGCGTGGAAGGGTATACTCAGATGTGAGTCCCTTGCTCATTGCACCATCAGGATTCAAGCAAACCGGGCCGAAGACGGCTGTAATGCCAGAAACCGGTCCCCGGGAGCTTGTTTCCTTCCCAGTGTAAGAATTGGCTTTTGTAGTTTGGTTTGCCCTGTTCCCATAATGCACTGGGACAGGAACAGACTAATTTGCATACAGCCAGGTTCTGAAACTGGGATGGTGCAGTGAGCTAAAAAACGGTGTTGGATCTAGCCCTGATCTCTTGACTGGGTTAGAGTTTTCTGCTTAATTCAGAGACTCTGTCCCTCACCACCCCTTGTTGTAAATATTTTTGTCCACCCTAAGCGTGGAAGGGTATACTCAGATGTGAGTCCCTTGCTCATTGCACCATCAGGATTCAAGCAAACCGGGCCGAAGACGGCTGTAATGCCAGAAACCGGTCCCCGGGAGCTTGTTTCCTTCCCAGTGTAAGAATTGGCTTTTGTAGTTTGGTTTGCCCTGTTCCCATCATGCACTGGGACAGGAACAGACTAATTTGCATACAGCCAGGTTCTGAAACTGGGATGGTGCAGTGAGCTAAAAAACGGTGTTGGATCTAGCCCTGATCTCTTGACTGGGTTAGAGTTTTCTGCTTAATTCAGAGACTCTGTCCCTCACCACCCCTTGTTGTAAATATTTTTGTCCACCCTAAGCGAGGAAGGGTATACTCAGATGTGAGTCCCTTGCTCATTGCACCATCAGGATTCAAGCAAACCGGGCCGAAGACGGCTGTAATGCCAGAAACCGGTCCCCGGGAGCTTGTTTCCTTCCCAGTGTAAGAATTGGCTTTTGTAGTTTGGTTTGCCCTGTTCCCATCATGCACTGGGACAGGAACAGACTAATTTGCATACAGCCAGGTTCTGAAACTGGGATGGTGCAGTGAGCTAAAAAACGGTGTTGGATCTAGCCCTGATCTCTTGACTGGGTTAGAGTTTTCTGCTTAATTCAGAGACTCTGTCCCTCACCACCCCTTGTTGTAAATATTTTTGTCCACCCTAAGCGTGGAAGGGTATACTCAGATGTGAGTCCCTTGCTCATTGCACCATCAGGATTCAAGCAAACCGGGCCGAAGACGGCTGTAATACCAGAAACCGGTCCCCGGGAGCTTGTTTCCTTCCCAGTGTAAGAATTGGCTTTTGTAGTTTGGTTTGCCCTGTTCCCATCATGCACTGGGACAGGAACAGACTAATTTGCATACAGCCAGGTTCTGAAACTGGGATGGCGCAGTGAGCTAAAAAACGGTGTTGGATCTAGCCCTGATCTCTTGACTGGGTTAGAGTTTTCTGCTTAATTCAGAGACTCTGTCCCTCACCACCCCTTGTTGTAAATATTTTTGTCCACCCTAAGCGTGGAAGGGTATACTCAGATGTGAGTCCCTTGCTCATTGCACCATCAGGATTCAAGCAAACCGGGCCGAAGACGGCTGTAATGCCAGAAACCGGTCCCCGGGAGCTTGTTTCCTTCCCAGTGTAAGAATTGGCTTTTGTAGTTTGGTTTGCCCTGTTCCCATCATGCACTGGGACAGGAACAGACTAATTTGCATACAGCCAGGTTTTGAAACTGGGATGGTGCAGTGAGCTAAAAAACGGTGTTGGATCTAGCCCTGATCTCTTGACTGGGTTAGAGTTTTCTGCTTAATTCAGAGACTCTGTCCCTCACCACCCCTTGTTGTAAATATTTTTGTCCACCCTAAGCGTGGAAGGGTATACTCAGATGTGAGTCCCTTGCTCATTGCACCATCAGGATTCAAGCAAACCGGGCCGAAGACGGCTGTAATGCCAGAAACCGGTCCCCAGGAGCTTGTTTCCTTCCCAGTGTAAGAATTGGCTTTTGTAGTTTGGTTTGCCCTGTTCCCATCATGCACTGGGACAGGAACAGACTAATTTGCATACAGCCAGGTTCTGAAACTGGGATGGTGCAGTGAGCTAAAAAACGGTGTTGGATCTAGCCCTGATCTCTTGACTGGGTTAGAGTTTTCTGCTTAATCCAGAGACTCTGTCCCTCACCACCCCTTGTTGTGCATATGTTGTTATAGCATAACTCCATAATTTTGCCAGTTTTACACTTGTTAACTCTGTCCTGGCTTTTATTGCCCCTCATAACTACCACATTAACACCCACATTTAGCAGTAAGCAACAGAAAGGTGAACTGTCAACCTTTAGAAAGGGCCTTCCGCTGCGAGGTAACGAGTTGCTGCATTTTTAGTAACTTTTTTTAACCAGTGGAGCTAGAAACAAGTTTTCTTTATCTGCAAATTATGCAGCAGATGATCGATTAGGTGGTAAATGCGGGAAATCCATAACTATGCACTGTGAGTGCAGGGTGAGCCATAAAGTGAAGGGTGAGAATGAGGAGTAAGTTGTCTAAATGCAGGGTGCATTACCAGGATGTTATTGACATCGGCATAGGGTTTTAGATATAAGTTAAACTATTGCTATTAGGGTATTAATCAGGGATCAAGGGTGGAGGAAATAAATAATGTGCTGATCCTGCAACAAACTTCCAGTCTTATGATTAGGGTTGCGAGTATTTTGATGTTGCAGACGGTACAAAAATAAACAGTCAACTTAAGCCGTATTTTCAGCACTTATCTGTGCGTACCTTGAACAGCAAATATAAATAGAAAGCCTTTTTAATTGTGTTCTAGGGCAGCCTGAATGATTCATGACTGATAATTAAGGGGAACAAAGACAGAAACAACACATTACAAATGAATACATACTTTTTTTATTTATAACCCTATTTAGTGTCAAGAGGAGCTATTTGCAGGCTCTTCAAACAACACATGGCTGGTATTTTTCCTTTGGCAACCCTCCTTTATATTCCTTTTCATGAAATGTATTCTTATAATAGTAAATGTAAAATACAAATGTAAGGAATAGGCAGAGTGGGGAACCAGGGGGTACTGGAACCAGAAAAAAACGAAGCATCTGTACCAGTTTACAAAGATAAGTAAATATGCAAATGGTCTTTAAAGACCTGTGAAAAAACTTTGGTGTGCAGGAGATAAGAATCCGGACACTGCCCATCCAAGCCCACAGCAGCACATTCACTGACCTCCGATCCCACAGCTTCTGAGTGAATGAAGACGGCCTAGAAATGCAGCAAATAAACATCCCCACACACAGGCCATCTTCATTTACATGTACTTGCAGAGGCATTTGCGCCCCCTATAGGAACTCATCTACGCCCCCCACAGTTTGAAGACTTCTGATCTAATCTGATCACTCTGCAGTTGGCGCCATCAAATATGCAGAATATCTTAGCTAGGCACACAGGACCCTCCAAAAGCATGGACTAGCCTATGCGACATTCACCTCAATTGAGAAATTGTACTGCGTAATCACCAACTCTTCTTCTATTATCACCATTGAAAATATTGGTCTCTGAAGCTCCATAGGTAATTCCAGAGTTTTTGCATACTGTACAAGAGATTTTCTCTCTCTTCCCACTGTCTTCAGAGCACTCTACACCACACTGTATCCACAGGGTTGTCTCAACAGCACTGTCCTCACAGCACTGTTTCAGTAACATTGTTCTTAAGGTTAGGACTATAGACTGGGTACCGTGCTCATCCTACTCTCTAGGCTCCTCCTACCCAGCAGCAAGTGTTAACACTACTTGACAGTGGGTGTTAGGGTGAGGGACTACAGACTAGTCCTTCCTGGTCACAGGGCAATGCTCCTTCTCACGACAAACCTCCTCCACTGCTGCCGCCAGAATCTTGGTGCATTTTCATGCAGGTCCTTAACAACGCAATGCCAAAATGTTGAAGGTAGAGGGTAGGGTCCTTATTCAAGAGTCTGGAGCCTCTCAGGTAGGAGGTAAGATCTTTAGTTCATGTTACCCCCTTAGGTCACAACAACAGCAGGTAGGTAATGTCAGGTCTCTGCCCTTCAACTGTTCCTGCTCTTAGCTGTCACAACACACACCAACATTATATTACATCATTCACTCTCAGTATTCTAGACACCAGCACAGACTTACATGGATTGGGGGCACACAGGATACTATACCAGGATCCAACCCACCATTGGCACACAAGCACAATCTATTGCTCTTTCAAATTGTTGAACCAGCTGTCCGAGCTGGCACACAATGCCCTTCTTACCGATAGTGAGATTCAAGGTTGTACCTTAAATGTGACAGGGTTTTGAGGAGTGCTGGATCTAGTTGTCATTATGAAGAAAATAGGAGCAGGGGGAGAAAGAGGGATCACGCAGATTTCCCTAATGTAAGTTAAAGTTGCCAAAAAATATCTTATGATTGGACTTAATAAATTGGAAGGAAAAATTATCAAAACTTTGCTCAATGAAGAATCTCATATGGGGGGAGATGGCAAGAATGTGGTGTTGAATGACGGTGATAGGAAGGGAGGGGAACAGAGAATTTACGGCTGCCAATATTAGCCAGATCATGAGAAACTAACCCCGGTCCACCTCTTTGACCAAAGTGGGGGTCCTAAGTCACGTGAGGCCCATTTAGCTGGATCATCATAAACAACAAAACCCCTTGAATGAAATGCAGCTAGATATACAGCAATATGGAGAAGAGGGAAACAGGAAAAACATTATGTTTCAATTCCAGAGGGCTCTCAGTGCAAAGTGTAGCTCCAATTCCTAGACATCGGGGATCAATCATGTAGAAGATACAGACATTTGGGTATGGGGAAGTTTCAGGCGTAGAAAAATTGAAGATTAATTAGAGAACCACCGTGACTTAGTATGAAAAAGGTAGTGACACCTCAAAACAAAAATCTTGGCCTTACAAGAATTTGCATGTTCTCATTGTGCAGATAGACAACAGTGGATACTATAGCCTTGTAGACAGGGCTGCTGGAATTATGCCATTGTGTGGCCCTGGCGACTTTCACATAGTTATAGATTTGCAGCATTTGCCACATTGTGGAAATTTGGCAGAGATCCATGTTAGCATTTAGCTGAAGTCCTCTTGTTTCCGGTAGCCATTTTGTCAACCATGTGCTCGCCATGTGCTCTTTTCTTCTTCTCTGTGGTTTGCCCTTGTGCTTTGCTCAAAGAACTGGATATACTTAGCCTCTGCTTCTCTGCACATGCTCAGAAGAGTTTGTAGCTGCCCATGCAGCTGCTTAGGTTTGTTACTGTCAGGATGTTTCTACTAAAGTCAGCAACTGTTGGCTCCTCCTTCTTAGCTTACTGTGCATTTTTGTATGACCATTTATGTATATAACTCGCCTATGTGTGCTTGTACCGCCTTCTTTTGAGCTCCTGTGTGGGTATAAAAGACCCATGGTTCTTCTACTCCTTGTGCTACTTCATACACTACTGAAGGGTGTTGTGTGAATGTAGTTCCACCTCAAGTGGTTAATAAAATATCTCTTTGCTATTTCAGTTTCCATGCCAACTTCTATTTACTGGTCTGAGGACTTGTGTGCAGACAAGGGCGAACCCCTAGCACTGGTAGGCCTTGCTGAGGTCCACCTCTATAGATTTGGGCACAACCAAGTGGGGCTCAGCGGCAACTCGGATGCCCGAAGGAGTGGTTGAAAGAAAGGATTGGAATTTCGCTACGGATGATCTCCGCCCGAGGAGACCCGCGTCTTGGCACCCACAGAGTTTTTCCTCTCTTTCTGATACAACCCTCTAGGTGGTGCAGGTCCTCGACTGAGATCCCTTCTCGTGTTCGCCGTGCAGAGACCATTTGGACTCAGAACTTGGCAGTTGGAATCTGGAGACTTTTGTTTAGTAAGGTCATTTGATGCGACACTTTGTATATGGAAATTGGCCAATATTTGGAATTTGTTTGGATATATATGAATTGCAATTTATATAGGCAGGTAATTATGGGACTTTTCTCCAACTTTTGAATAATTCGTAATGGGACATAATGTGTTAAGTGCCACTGCTGTATAGTATTGTATATGCTACAATATTTTTGGCATGCCTGTTTCAAGCACACTTCGTAGAATGTGTTGCCTCTTTGGAGGTACTGATGTGAATATCGAGCGGAATCAGTTGGCTCCCCCCGAGGGGACACCTAATAGGGACATGTATATTAAAAATGGTATTTCTTCTAAAATGTACAGCACGTTAAGGAATAAATATACTAGCAAGGATCCTGAGTTGCGGTGGTCTATACATGGGTCATTTGATCTTGGAAAAATTCAGTAGGTGGAACAATGTATGTTTAAGCGCAAAAGTAGACACAATATGTTTGACTGTGTACGAATGTGGGAGAAAGAAGCGTGTGAACGAGTGAGAAGAGAGCAAGCCTTGATAGAGAAAGAACAGCGCAAAAATATCCATGCGAAAGCGCTAGAATTAAAAAATAAAGAAATGAAGGAGATAAAAGATAGGGAGCGTCGTTTACAGGTAAATGACCAATACCCTGTCCGGCGCCCCCTCTACCCTCTCCTTAATAAACCACAGGATGATTCAATTCTGCTAGATCGTTCTCAGCCTCCATATACTTTTCCCTCTGCCCCTGTTCCTGATTCTGATGATGATATTTCTCCTTCCGATCAGGAGAAGTTAAGGTTGGATGTTTTGCGAGAGACTCTCTCTTTGCTGGCCGTTGATCGTGCTGCTACTCTTAGATCTGCTGCTCGTAAAGCCGCCTGTGATAACATTTCTGCTTCAGATCTTTCAACCGAGGTACAACATTGGCAGGATAGAGAGCAGTTATATTTTGTAGAAATGTTTGCCACAGAAGTAATTGAAGGGTTTAGAAAGTATTCCACAGAATTAGAGCCTACTGATATTGCAAACGATTGTAAGCAATTGCGTGACAGTCTTTTTCTCCCCTCTTAGGTGGCTGAATTAGACGCATGGTTAAACTACAAGCTGATGCACTCCGTTTGCGGGAGAAGAAGGCAGCTGCACAAACAATTCAGACCACCATGCCGCAGGCTGACACTTCATTGACAGATGAGAATGTTGTAGTTCATGGGAAACCCATTTGGGAAGCCACGCTTTTGTATGTCCCACCTAGGGGTATGGGGACAGATGATGATAAAAATGTCACTGATGCGAAGGGTTACTTTATTTATAATTCAGTGTATACTCCTTGAAGTGGAGCAGATGTTATGACTCTTAAAGCTGCTTTGCCTGACCCGCGGAAACATCAAGCCGCTTGTTATGAAGAAGTTGAAGGAGCCATTAGTTCTTGTACCATGACTTTATCTGATATTGATATGTTTTTTGGGCTTATTTTACCTCCTGATATGTGGAGATTTATTTGTAAAGTCGATGATCATACAACTTTTTGGGATGTTTGGAAAATACTAGAAAAGAATGATGCGAGAAGGGAACCCGCACAGAAAGCACAACAAGAAAGTTTAGATCTTCCAAAAGCTATACTTGTTAAATTAAAAACTCTTATTCCTCCTAAAAAGATAGATTGGACTGTGTTAGTATCTTGCAAACAGAAGGCAGATGAATAGGTCTCTGATTTTTTTTACACGTTTTGAGGAGGCATTTCACGACTTTAGTGGCCAGTCATTGACAGATGACACAGGCAGGCATCTGTTTGTCGATAAATTTGTCGCAAACATGTTGCAAGGAATAGCTAGTCGCCTAAAAGCCAGCGAAAGTTCATGGACCACGTATTCCCCAGTCTCTCTTTTGGCTATGGCACAGTATTAAGAACATCAGGAATTAGAAGCTAAGGGCAAGGAGGATAAAAAAAATAAGGAGTTGAAAACAAAGGTTATAATTGCTCAGGTTTATGGCCCATCTTATGGAAGTGGTGGTGGGGGCAGACGTGCAATGTATCACCCCGGTACACCCTCTTTTTCCCAAGCTACTTTGTCTTCTGGTCAGTGCGTTTACTGCAGAATGACTGGACATTGGGCTTTTGAATGTCCTCGTTTGTGTACTCAGCAGTATCAGCATTGTCGGGGACAAATGAGAAGCTGCCTGGCGAGTCCAGGACATAGGGGAGGTATGGATGATTGTGCTAGATTTGAGACTGTTGGGCATATTCTGAATTCTTCTAATACATTTTATAGGTGTAATCAATATCAAATAACTGATTATTTGAATTTGGATTTGAAGGACTCTGCATATGCATAGGAATGCCTAGGATGGGGTTAGAAATCACTGAAGTCCCAGTAGATCAGAAGGGTCCCGATGTTCAAGCACATGTTTTGGGTACTACTGATCGATTTCTGGTTGATACAGGAGCTACTTGTAGCACCTTGTCTAAACAATTGGTTCCAAGGGCTCCACTGTCTGGCTTAACCATTACATCGATAAGTTTTGATGGGACTCCTTCCCTTAGCCCACTGTCAGAATCACTTGCATTCCATGTTGATAAATTCACTGCTCCATGTCCATTTTTGCTTTCCCCTAACACACCGGACAATATTTTGGGTCTTGATATGCTCAAGTATTTTAGGGCTACAATACTTTGTTCCCCAGAAGGTGTGTGTGTTATTTTGAATGAGAACTTACCGGTGACAGCGAAGTCCTGTCTCAGAGAGGATATTGCTTTGGCGTCACTCCCTAGTACTTTGTGAGCTACTTCAGACACTGATGCGGGGCAAATGATTATTCCACCAGTGCATATTCTTGTAAAGGAGGGACCTTCTTTGCCTCAATACAAAATTTCTTCAGAAGGTGAAGAAGCACTTGCATACATTGTTCATTATTTGGTTGAAGTGGGGTTTGTGGAAGAAGTCCCTTTCAATATTTGCAATAGCCCTATCCTTTCTATTCTGAAGAAAGACACTGATACTAAAATCTACTGGTTTGTCTTTGATTTACGAGAAGTTAACAAGATTGTAGTGCCATAATACCCGGTAGTCTCTGACATCACAACACTCCTTACCATGGTTCCCCCGACAGCCACTACCTTTACGGTGATTGATTTAAAGAACACTTTTTTCTCAATCCCTATTCATCCTGACAGTCGATATTTGTTTGGCTTCACTTTGAATAACCGATCATTTAGATTCAGTAGAGTTCCCCAAGGATATACGGAGAGTCCTAGTATTTACAGCTAAGCATTGAAAAGATAACTTGATTCTTTCCCTGTGCCGACTGGGGTGGCTCTCATACAATATGTCGATGACACCTTGTTGGCAGCTGATACGCCTGAACAGTGTGAAGAAGGAACACTGTCATTGCTTCCATTTCTTGCATCCCACCATCACAAAGTTTCATGGAAGAAATTGAAGTATTGTAGACAGAAGGTTACCTATTTAGGTCACCTCCTGTCTAAGGAGGGACGTGCACTTACACCAGATCGCATCCAAGCTATTTTAGACACACCAGTGCCCCATACTGAGAAAGATGTCTGTGCATTTATTGGTCTTGCTTCTTTTTGTAGGCAAGGGATTTTAGGCTTCCCACACATTGTTAATCCTTTGTTGTCTCTTCTGACTAAAGACACTCCAATTCCCCTTCCATGGATGAATGAATGTCAGAATGCTTTCCACCAGTTGCTTCAAGCTCTTTGTTCTGTGTCAGTATAGGCCACTCCAGATTACGCTAAGAGTTTTACACTCTATGTACATAAGAGAGATGGGTGTGCATTTTCAGTTTTAGTACAGACACACGGTGACAAGCAACGCCCTTGTGCTTATTTTTCAGCTGTTCTTGATCCACTTGCTTATGCATTGCCTGGGTGTTTCCATTCTGTCACAGTGGCAGCTGTGTCTTTACATCAGTGTGAAGGGATAGTTTTGTCACATAGACCGTTGGTGTTAATACCTCATGCAGTTGACGCTCTGTTGAACCAAACTATAACACAGCATTTAACAAGTGCTAGGTTGACAGGATAGGAATTGACACTCTTGGCCCCTCATATCACCTTCAAAAGATGTTCAACTTGAATCCAGCTACTTTGTTGCCATGTCCAGCGACTCAGTCACAGTCAAAAGAGCCTCATGTTTGCATATTCCTTGTTAAGGAAAGGACAAAGGGTTGTGTCGATTTGCAAGATACGCCCCTTTCAAATGTTGATGGGAAACTGTGGGTTGATGGGTCCTGTTTGAAATTACCAGATGGTACGCCATCAGCAGCATATGCAATTACAACACTTCAGACGGTAGTTGAGACAGCTTGTATTCCACAGAAATCAGCTCAGGCAGCTGAGCTAAAAGCTTTGACACAAGCATGTGAACTTAGTACTGACTTGTCTGTGAATATTTATACTGACACCGCTATGCTTTCGGAGTGGCTCATGATTTAGCGTTACTCTGGAAAGAAAGAGGCTTTCTTACATCCCATGGGATGCAGATAATTCATAGAGAATTAGTACATAATCTTCTGACTGCCCTGACATACTTAAAGAAAATAGTGATTGTTAAATGTAGCACACAAGAAAGTGACCGAGGACAGGGCAATGCCTTTGCAAATCACACAGCCAGAGAAACTGCAATGCAGCAAAGCACCACATTTATGTATGTAGTGAAGTCACAGGCTGAACGTTGGCATGAGGATAGGCAGGAAGTGCTAGACATGCCAATCCAATCCAATTGGATTGGATAATGAGGGCTGTTGGCGAAATAAAAACATGTAACTACAAAAAGGTGGAGTTAGGGTCTCAGGGAATCTGGTTTATAGACCTGCGAGGTGAAACTTCACCTTAATACATAAATGACAGCACACTGTCATCTCGGGTCTGAAAACTGCACTACAGTAGCCTTTACTAGGCAAAGAAGTGGTCTATGTCCTACTCTCTCACTAGGAATTTTGTATTTACTGTATACAGTTAATCTTAAAGGAAAAAAATGTGGGAATTTATCCCTAAAGGACTAGAACCTTCACTTACCCGAAGGTGACATGCTTCATCATATGGGTTCCTCCTTACCAGTAGGAATTCCTAGTCCTACTGGGAGCTAAAACTTCATCACTGTGAGGAAGGAGCTCATAGATGTTTTCATTGATGTTTAACTATGCAGATAGGATGCTAAAATCCCATATGTAAGGCTTATGGTGTAGTGAGGGTGCAGCACAACAAAGGTGATGTGATAGAAATATATATAGTGAATGTTAGAACTGCCTAGATCGATGCCCAAATCTGATTTTATTAGCGTGCTATTACTCGCAGGATAAAAAGCGGTACAACAAAGTAGTATGGATTTACAACTACTAATAAATAAAGGTCGACATGTTTCAGCCATATGATCAGAATTCTGTATCTGTGGCTTTCTTCAGGACCAGAAAAGGATAGGATGGTACAACAGCTGCTGCTGGTATATATAGGGATAAAAGAAAAAAGATACAACTCCAGTATTCCTTCGACGTGGTGTCAGGTAATACTTGGAATATCTCAAATATAAATGAGAGAGGACAGTCAAGAACACACAAATCAGTTATTAGTGCTATGCTAATGACATAATCCTCATCATAATATTGTCAGTAGCCATATATATCTACAGTAATTATTGTTTCACTTACCCTCAATAGGAGGATATTATGCCTCACCTCAACCTGGCAGGCAGCTCAGGGAAGGAGGCCCCGCTCTGTGGGGAATAGAAATTGTAAATCACACCTAACAATGTTTTAGGTTGACATTACTAATTAAGCTCCAGTATACTAAAAAAACAAGTGCCATGATTACCCCAGACCCCTGACAGGTCTGAAGGTGAGAGCTTTTGATTATGGTCTGGGGACCATGTCATGGTCTGATCCTTCCAGAGGTCGAGCAGCTTGGAGCCTAGGTGGCGCGGCCAAGAGCAGATCCTTCTAGCAAAGAGAACTGCGGTTTGAGTGATGAACAGGAGGAACTGGGTGCATTCTACCCACTGCAAGAAGGTGCCGTCGACCCTGGTAGAACCTGCTGCCCTGATCCACCATCGAGACATCCTGGATACGGAGAAAGGCCAAGCCGAATCACCTGAAGAACCTGAGGAAGTCTTCCCAGACCAAACGATCCCTGCTGTATCCTGATATCAACTGCGGCCCCGGAAAGAAACTTCATTGTTGAAAAAGACTGGTTGAGCAACCATCCTGGGTTAGTAAAAAACTGAGCTGAAGAGGGGGGGGGGGTCTTCTGTGTAGTGACACCCGTCTTAACCCTCAGTGAAGAAATCAACGGCTGCCCAGGACTTTAGAGCTCCAACGTTTTTGTTACTCCAACAACAAGATGAATATGCCTGTGGAGGAAAAATCAACTGCTGCAAGGATCTGTGAAAAAAGATAATGTGCATTGTTGGGTTTATTGTCACTGTGGTCACAATGGCAGTGATAACTTGGGTTGTAGAGGAAGTGGCTCCTGCTAGAAAAATACTGACTGCCACTACTCCAGCCGCCATTGAACACCACTAGTTTACTCTCCCTTATCATGAGCAGAAGCATAGACAGTCTTATCTGAACAACATGTTCATCCAGATGTTGCACCAAACGCACAATGCTATGAACATTACTAACTAATGGGTGTGTGGAATTATGCCAGCTCATCAGAAAAAGGGAGGAACGCCTTTCATTCCTCTTCCCTTTTCCCACAACGGCTCTTGTCAAGCCTGGTTTGCACTCCTATTTGCTTCTCATGAGGCTAAAATTACTGAAATGGCTGTAGGGAGAATATAGTATTATCTTAATAAAGCATGTAATCCTGATGAAGAAGGTGATCTACAAGCTAAAGGGACTAAATGGGACATGGAGGAGTACCGACGAGGAAATGCTTCTACACATTATGTTTACCCAAATACTCGAACCTCTAAGGGGAATTGACCATTTGTTATAGCTGTCACTAGAGCCCGAGCAGATTTGTGTGTGAGTAGTGTTGGGAAAATTCCAGTGGGAAGAAGCAAATGTACTCAGGTTTTGTCTATTGATGGTACCAATAACAGCAGCTTTACGTCTTCACATAATACATACTTTATTTGTGGAAACAAGGGATACTGCCATCTACCTGTTGGATGGTCTGGAGTCTGTTACGAGTCCTTTATGCAACCTCCTGTGTTTTTAGCACCTGCATCATATCACATGGACTATAGATTGTTTGATGACATTTCTAAGACCAGATACAAAAGAACAATAAGTAATGATTAGGTGGACCAGACTGACACTGCACTACAGCAATACGTTGATTTTAACTTAGGGCTGTTCTTTTTCGTTGGTGCTGCCTTGAACAGCAGGAAAATCAAATGGTTGACTCATGTCGTGGAAGCTGTGACCAACCAGACACCTATGGCACTTGGAAACATCACAGAGTAACTGCAAATTGCAAGGATTGTGATGCTCCAAAATCGTATGGTTCTAGATGTGGTTTTGGCTGATCGAGGTGGTGCATGTCTCATCATTGGAAGTAGCTGTTGTGTATACATTCCAGATCATGCCCCTTCAGTTTTTGATGCGATCTCTAAACTACACAAAATTGCTGCTGAGATCCACCCTGATACTGGCACATGGACTTTTGCCAGTTGGTTTTGGACATTGCTCTCTACCTGGGGCTGTAAACTATTGACAGTTTTGTGTATATTATTTTCAATTCTACTGACATGCTGCCTATGTATACAATGTGGTCCAATGCTTTGCTTCATCTGTTTCACTGCTTGTACAACTCCCAGACGTGATATTACACAAATGAATGCCCAGCGTATACTAGACAAAAAAGTTGATGACATGATGTAAATTGATATATATGATGCATACTTAGACTCCTCTAGACTGTAACTGTCTTCAGCTAATGCTAAAAGGGTAGTCTGTGGAAATTTGGCAGAGATCAATGTTAGCATTTAGCTGAAGCCATCTTGTTTCTGGCAACCATTTTATCAACCATGTGCTTGTCATGTGCTCTTTCCTTCTTCACTGTCATTTGCCCTTGTGCTATGCAGAATGAAGTGGCTACACTTAGCGTCAGCTACTCTGCACATGCTCAGAAGAGTTTGTAGCTGCCCATGCATCTGCTTAGGTTTGTTACTGTCAGGATGTTTCTACTAAAGTCAGAAACTGTTGACTCCTCCTTCTTTGTTGACTGTGCATTTCTGTATGACCATTTATGTATGTAACTCTCCTATGTGTGCTTGTACCGCCTTCTTTTGAGTTCCTGTGTGGGTATAAAAGACCCATGGTTCTTCTACTCCTTGTGCTACTTCATACACCGAAGAGTGTTGTGTGAATGTAGTTCTACCTCATGAGGTTTATGAAATATGTCTTTGCTATTTCAGTTTCTGTACCAACTTCTATTTACTGGTCTGAGGACTTGTGTGCAGATAAGGGAAAACCCCTAGCACTGGTAGGCCTTACTAAGGTCCACCTCTATAACATAATCCACCATCTGCCACATACTCTCCAAATTTTAACAAACAAAAAATTGTTTCTAGCTTGAACAGTTCAAAAGTTACTAAAAATGCCGCAAAACATGTTGCAGTGCAGTGGAAAGCTCTTTTCAAGGGTTGGCAAGTAATATTTTTGCTGCTTATTGCTATATTTAGGTGTTATATATAGGTGTTAAACTGGTACTAATGATGTTCAACCAATGCCTAGACAATGGTATCAAGTTTGAAAAATACCAATATAATGAAGTAATACCATAACAAAATGTGCCACTTTATGCCGCATAATTTGCCTTTTTATGCTGCATAATTTACTTAACCCTGCTGCATAATTTGCCTCCCCCTCCACATGATTCCAGTGGCCTTGCTTATAGACTGCTGCCGAGGGCTGTAATGGTTCTTAAAGGCCCTGAACCTGAGTTATAGGCCCTTGCTAGCTACAGGTGAGGGCCTATAACAAGCAAGAGGGCATTTAAAACCGGTATAGCCTGATACACATGGCTATAAGGCTATTAAAACAATCCACCCTCTGAGGGTAGAATGTCCTAAATCAAAAAGGGAGAAACAGGAAGACATACATTGGAATGTTAGAGCAGAAGGCTTACACAAGCCATTATAAGCCTGGAGCTACTCCATTATCTTCAGTGGAGGTTCAACATTCCAGTTTTCTAATAACTATCAGCACATTAGAATGTTAGGAGCTCCATAAAAAACAATAGGGTGAACCGGGCTTCTAATGGCCAGTTGAAGCCTGGTGCTCCAACATTCCAATGTTTGTTCACAGCTGTTGCTGAGAACAAAAGGCCTCACAGAGCCTTGGGGGATTTGTTTTACGAATTAGAAAATTCTGCACTCTAGGGTCAGAATGTTCTAATAGCCTTAGAGCCCTCCGCAGTGGGTTCGACGGGCCATTAAAGGCTTGCTCCATTGTTAAAGTTCAAAGTTCCGAGACAAAGGCTTGGGCCTTTAATGCTGGAGCGAGCCCATAATGGCCAGTAGAGCCTGCCACTGTGAGCTCTAAGGCTATAATAAAAGTACTGGGCAGATTCACTTCCTTTTGTACACCAGCAGTCCAGCACATCTGCTGCCTGTCAGAGAACACCAGCAAACAGCCACCAGAAGGAATCACAGAATCTTCACAAGAAACAAAAGATCTTAGATGTATACCTCACAGATATCAACCTTGAAAAACTGAGGGGCATATTTACAAAGAAATAGTGCCGCCGCAGCATCATTTTTTTTTACGCAGCGGTGGCACAATCAGTGCTCCACACTGCTCCATATTTACAAACTGATGCATTAGGCCCAATGCGTCAGTTTGCAGAGGCCTGCGTCATATTATATCCGTGCCAGGTATAATGCATGCAGGGTAGGTGCTCCCATGTAAAAAGCCACATGGAACTGATGCTATGACATTTACAACTTTTCGCTACATTACTCTACGACTTGACTGTGTCAAAATTCCTATGCCTTCTCAAACCAGACGTAAGGATTAACGCAGGGCTTTTAACATGGGACTCACCTCTGTGTTCTTACGCATCGCTGGAGTTGCGTCAGCTTACGACCAACTCCATCAATGAGTCACTTTAGCTCTAAAAGATGTGTCACAATTTCTTTTTTTTTTTTTTTTATTTTTTTTATTTCATCATCAGAAAAACAAAGTGTAAACAATTGATTATTTTAACATATATATCAGTTATAACAGAAGTCATTCAATTAGTGCTTTGTCACTTAAAGAATCAAACGAATTGTACAACATATTCTTAAAAGGCAAAGTTTAAACGAAAGCGAAAACAAAAAAACAACAACAAAAAAGAGAAAAAAAATGAAAAATTACAAAGAGGGCTAAGCAGTTTTTGACCCCACCGACTATAATCTTGTAAGAATAAGCATTAGTCTATCCCTCTTTTTAGTTAACCGTCTAATTTAATTTTCCATTTTTCAACTGGGGCCCATATCCGCTTCCCAAGCTGCTTTGCCTTCGCGCCTTTTTTTCATGTAAAGCTTTCTCTAGAGTATAGATAGCTAATAATTTTGAAAGCCATTGTTGAAACGAAGGAGGATTAGAGTCTTTCCATACCGTTGCAATACAAAGCCGGATCAGCGTCATTGCAATAAATAAAAATTCTTGATGGGGTACCTCCTGCCCCTCCTTTGCCACCCCAAGAACCATAATCTCATTAGTTAATTTAATCGAGATTTTCAATTCCTCTTTAAAGAATTCCTCCATAGCTTCTTTAAGGGGATCTAGTTTAGGACAAGCTGCAAACATATGTATTGTGTCAGCCTCCATACTCTGACATCTTGGGCAGAAGATCCCACTCGTGCCCCCATAACTGGCTATTCTATGCGGTGTACAATATAATTCATATAGAGTCTTAAAATATTGTGCCTGCAGATTTGCAACCTTTAAAGTAGTGTTTCCTAACCTGAGCGATTTTTCAGCCTCATTTCCTGATAGATTTAATTTATTTCTCCATTTATCAAATACCTTTCCTCTGTCATCCTCATTATACTGGCATAATGCACCATATAGTTGAGAGATTGTGCATCCATCCTCATCTCGAACAAATTCCATCAGGTCTACCTTAATAAATTTACAATTGCCTGCTTGTTTTCTCTGCAGGACTGACCTTATCTGTAAGTATTTGAAAAAGTCTCTCTGATCCAAATTGTATAGCTGTTGTGCCCTTTCAAATGTTATTAACCCTGATTGATCTGTGATGTCTCCAATTATGCTGACCCCAAGATTATCCCACCGCCTCATCACTTGATCATGGAATACATCTGGGAGAAGTTCATTCATATATAAAGGAGTATAAAAATTCATTCGCCCTAATTTAATTTTCTTCCGGATAATTGACCAAGCTGAGATAGCCGCACCCAACACCTTGAACTTCGTTCTTTTATAATAGTTTAACTCCCTGAAAGTAAGGAGTCCCTTATTAGAATCCAAAACCAGCAGTTCATATATATCCGGAATGCCAGCATTACCCCTCCAGATATCTTTCGTATTTCCTCCGAGAAGTCCTTTACAATACTGAAGGACTGAAGCAAAATAATATGTCTTAAAGTCCGGTGCTGCAAGGCCCCCCCGTTCTTTAGATAGTGCCAACATCTTAATGGATCTTCGGGTTCTGCCCTTTGCCCATATAAAGCGATTACAAATCCCCTCTATTTCTTTAAACCACTTATTAGTAAACAATAAAGGAATCGTGCGGAATAAATATAACATTTTGGGCAGGAACAGCATTTTTATAACATTACAGCGACCTATAATCGTTAAATGTAAATTGTCCATCCTGTCTAGGTCTAATTTTGCCTTTTTAATTACTGGGGTCAGATTTTTCTCCACAACCTTCGATAAGTCGGATGTTATATTAACGCCCAAATAAACCGCAGACTCTATAACTCTTTCGTCCTGAATATTAACAAATTGATTAACAACTATTTGCGTTTTCCCTTGGTTCAATTTATACCCTGATAGAAGACCATATTTTTTAGCTTCATCCTCGATCTCTCTAATTGCTATTACTGGTGTTGATGATGTGATTGCTAAATCGTCCGCGTATCCCAATATTTTGGTTTCGTATCCATTCAGCATAATTGGGCTGATATTTTTATTTTTTTCTATATATCTAATAAATGAATCAATATAACAGGCGAAGAGTAGAGGGGAACATGGGCATCCTTGCCTGGTCCCACGTTCGATTTTTATTACCTCGCTCAGTTCTCCCCCTACTCTCAGTCTGATACTCGGATTTTTATAAAGGGCTTTTAATGCTCCTATGCATTTTTTCCCGAAATTGCACTTAATCATTGTTGCCCACAGGAAACCCCACGAGACCCTATCAAAAGCCTTTTCGGCGTCCAGCAATATTAAAGACATAGGGTCTCGTGAGGCAGTTGTACCATCCAGCAGCGCAAACACCCTTCTAATATGATCGGCGGTACTCCTCCCCGGTATAAACCCATGCTGCCACGGTGAAACTATCTTCCCAATTATCAAGCTCAGCCTATTTGACAAAATTTTAGAATAGGCTTTACAATCACTATTCATTAAGCTGATTGGTCTGTATGACCCAGGATCCGTAGAGCTTTTATTCTTTTTCAGAAACACCACCATTGAAGCTTCTCCCCAAGACCCCGGAGGGGCAGCACCGTTTTGTATAAGAATCATAAGTCTATTAATGTCTGCTTCTAAGATCAGAAAGAACTTCTTGTAAAACTCTAGGGGTATTAAATCAGGTCCAACTGCTCTCCCAGACGGAAGATCTTTAAAGGCTCTTTGTACTTCTTCTGAGGTAAAGTTATTCTCAAGGGATTCGTTGTCCTCTTTTGTTAGCTTATCTAGTGAGGCAGACTCTAAATATTGCTCAATTTCTGCTGTATCTGCTTCACCATTATCCTGACTATATAATTTTTTATAAAACTTCTGGAATACAGAGCAGATTTCTTTTGGTGTTTTCACTATCACCCCTGCCTCCGTAGTCATTTCTGTTATCTGCCCCTGAGTAGCCGCCTGCCGAGTTCTGATCGCTAGGATTCGTCCTACCTGTTCGCTGTATTCATGTTGCTCTTCCCTCCTTGCTAGATATTTACCAGCTGATTTTGCGGCATATGCTTCCCCCACTCTAGCTTTAGCTATTGCTAATTGTTGCATTACTTTTGTCACCTCCTCTTTCTCTCTTATATTTCTTGTCACAATTTCTGATGCATCCATGAATCATTGCACCATTAAGCACAGTATTGTAAATACAGCGCATCCATGGTGTCGCTATGGTATTTGAGGCGGGAGCAAGAAATCTGACGCATCTATGCCGATACATCAGTTCTTGTAAGTATGCCCTTAAGACTGAGATAAAAAATATTGATGCCGATAGTCTGTAATGTGCCATAAGAGAAGGCAATGGATCCTTGAAAAACTGCTTAGAGCTGGGAACTTCTCTTGTAAAAATAAAGCACTCAAATCAGAAAGATCCTGGGGTGCGTCTGACAATCAGTATTCTGGCAATGGAAAGGATAGTGGAAATCCATACTTGACAAAGATATAATGAATGACCCTCACATGAATCTAATGATAGGTTTTGATCTCACATCATGGGAGTCCCTGCCTTCCAGCATTGTAACTCTTCTCTTCAGGAAGGTTCTGACATGTTTGTGAAGAGTGTAAGATTCTCCACTGATATACCATGAACTCTATTAACAGACTCTTTCTCTGTACTGCATCTTCTGTTTAAATCTTTAGCACTCCTAAAGCTTCCAACCTGCCTATTATTATAATACATCTTCATTAACAATAAACCAGCTATGTTACTTTCACTTGCAACCAATAAAAATGACTGCTATGTCTTTAGTAGAAGCAATTTATTAAAAGCACTCTAGATTAACAAGAATGCATTTTTCATTTGGTCCAAGGTCTAAAGGAAGTTGAGGTGCTTTTGCAGCAAATCTGTGTATGCTATTTTCCAAGCTATGTTATTATGGCCTTAAAATAGGCTGTTTTACTTGCCATGCATATAGCTCTGTATATTCAGAGCACTTGCTGAATTCATTACTCTGTAAATACCATATTAAACAGTAAATTTCGACTTTTGCTGAACTCTGATCCCAAGATATTAAGACAAAGCTTCTATATCACATTTAGACATATACTTTCATTTCGGAAGATCACATGTTGTGGCATATGTCGGCTATATGTATTATTCTTTACATTGTAGAAGCCTGCACATGCCTCTTGATACTTCAAAGCTGTTGGATGCTACCTTTAAGCAGTTTGTGCAATGACATTTCTATGCATGCTTATTCTGGATTTTTTATGAACTGAAAGTAGATAAATCTCTTGGGGATTTTGTTAGAAGTAAGGGGCATCTATTATTAGGCAAACAATAGAACTAATTATTGAAATGTTTGCTGTGATTTGGAGTTTGAAGGACAGGTTTTCTATGAAGCTGGAAGTTGTCTCCATGGAGGTGGTGCAGCTGATGGTTTCCTAGAAGATGATGGTGATTCCACCTCTGGGCTTTTGCTGTCTGTTGATTTTGTCTCTGGGCAACATAGCAGTAGCCTTGTTAGGGGCCGATGCCATGTTCAGCCAGGCCACTGTGCGGAACAGCAGGTCTGGTGTGTGGTCATGCAGTAGGTCCCATATCTCTGTGGAATGTTTGGAGAGTGAGCAGGTACTGAAGAGCACCCATGAGACTGAGGATTGTTCTGTTGTTGGTGGGTACTGAGGGTTGGTGGAATAAAGTGTGGTCTCGGATGTTGTTGTTGTGATAGTGGTTAGCTGTTGATGTGGGAGAGTGTATAACAATTAGCAGGCAGTGCAATAAAATGCCCCTTTAGTGTTGTGTGGAGTGGAGTGACTGCACCGTGCAGAGCAGCAGCCAGAGTTGAGGATGAGCTGAGGGTATGCATTCCAATTAATTATTTTGACAACAAGATTCTAGCAGACAACTATGGCACAGCCTGACAGGCTTTCTGAATGGATTCTAGCAAGATTTCTATAGTGCAAATTTTCTACCTTAAGGGTTTGTAGAAGGGTTTAGTCAGTGGCTGCTCCTACGCCAAGGTGGAGTAGCATCGCTCCACTGCTTTTAAGCAGTGTCACTGAAAGGAAAAATAAAATGATAATAACTGAAAGTTATTATCATTCTATTTTTTCCTTGTTGTGGCAGCTTTGCGGACGGGATGGGGTGTGGCTGCTCTGCTGACGGAGCAGGGAGGGGCGAAGTGGTTTGCACTCCCTAAAGTGCGCATGGATGTTTGGCTGGCCTTCGGGGGCCGGCCAAACATTCATGCGCACTTTGCATGTTCTCCATGCAGGCTGCATTACAGCCTGCATGGAGAACATGCCCAGCCTCCCATTCTCTGGCTGAACACTGATCCATAGCGCTCAGACCAATCACAACGCTGCATTGCAGTGTTGTGATTGGGTATC
The DNA here is from genome assembly GCF_964263255.1 of Lissotriton vulgaris. Taxonomy (NCBI): domain Eukaryota; kingdom Metazoa; phylum Chordata; class Amphibia; order Caudata; family Salamandridae; genus Lissotriton; species Lissotriton vulgaris. The sequence goes on from NC_141695.1 coordinate 907,412,981, forward strand.
GGGAGGCTGGGAGGCGGGTGCATCCTTCTTTCTGCCCTGGAAGCGGGTAGGAAGACCGAGAAAAGGCAGCGGTAGCGGCGGATGGCATCAGCAGGCAGGTACATGTATATTTAATTTTTTTCATCTCATTCCCTCCTTCCCCATGACACGCCCCCTACCCCTCCTCAGCCTTCAAATACCAGCCACCACTGGGTTTAGTAAACACCACATTTATTGACTATAAGAAAGGTAATCTGCTGGATTTCATGTAACACAAATACATGCCTGCATTAACAATCAACTTTTAACGGCATATTGTCTATAACACATGCATTATATAATAAATAAAACAGGCCTACTGCCTTTGTCATAGCTTTTCCTAGTAAATATATCAGACTTAGGGCATCTGTAATAACTTTTCCTAATGAACCATTCAAACCTATACCTTAATCAATAGCTTATCATCATAAGTCACTCGGACCTGCTCTTTTGAGCATAAAGTCTGCCACAATGCACCCATCAGGTGTACTGTAATAAAAATAAAAATATATACAAAATGACAGTTGTCAAAATGATATAAAATCCCTCCTAAGAGGTTTTACTAGGAACAATCATTGTGCAAACTCTCGATCCCCACGGTTTGTTCACGTGGGATATCAACATCAAAAAAACTCTTGCATACTACAGTAATCTGTGTCACCTACATATTTATATATACATATATGTGTATCTTTGTATACACACACATATATATATATATATATATATATATATATATATATATATATATATATATATATATATATATTACGCTATATATATATATTACGCTATATATATATATTACGCTCAAACTTTTCTTCTCTTTGCGGAAAAGGCACAGCACTCAAGGAGGATTGTAGAAACCACACAAGGTTTATTCAGGGAAACTGCACAGACGCGTTTCGGCATGCTGCCTTCGTCAGTGTGTCAATCACACCAAACAGTCAGCATGTTCATAAAGTTTAACTTAATCTTGGACACTGACATAGGACTAACCCCTCAAACAACACCATGAGCGCCATGTTGGAATATGTTTCCAAAGCCTTATTACATATGTAAAATACTCACTACATCCACTGATGGACTACGTGTTCATGGTTAGAGGGTCTATTCATTACATATGTCTAAAGATATTGACAGAAAATAAACCCATGGATCGGCTAATGTCCTATGTCAAGATTGTCCCATCATGAATATAGTACAGTTAAAACATACCGAGAAAGGTAAACTAATTCATCAAATTCAACATATAAGCTGATCAAATTGCACGGGCAGTTGCAAAATACATTGATGATACATGTAATAAATTGGTTCACTCAATAAATACAATCTACTAAATTTAAAGATTTCATTAATGAGATCCAATTCGGATAACAGTAACCACATGGCTTGTGTGATGTTTTCGCCAACCTAATAACAACTAAATAAATAAATAAATGCAAATCAGACCAAAGAAAAGACCAGAAAATTATATGTATATGTAAACACATCATTCCATATATGATTCTCAGGAGAAGCTATGAGATTCATTGGTCACAGGATTAACAGATTGATGGTAAGCCATCACTATATGTTTGGGTGATCCCTTCAGAGATGGTGCACATATGTGGGAGATGTAACATCACTTTCCTAAATGAAACGCCATCTCTTCTCCACTATTAAGCCCTCGGGGATGTTTAGTGGAGAGATCTAAGATGTACCTCGACTCCAGCCTACGGAGTCTTCTCAGGCGATCACCTCCCCTGGCATTAGGTGGGACGGTGTCCAAACCAAAAAATTGAAGTTTGTCTCGATCCCTACCGAGTGCCTCGGCGAAGTGCCGGGCCACCGGGTAGGCAGGATCCGCCTTTTCGATGGCCCGCAAATGCTCTAGTATCCTCAATTTTTGTTCCTTGACTGTACTGCAGATGCAGCGAAAGCCACAAGGGCAGAGCAAGCAATATACTGCAAATTGTGAACTGCAGGTTATGAACTTTTTGATGGCCATTGTTCTCCCTGTATCTGGTATTATGTAGTACAGGACTCTGTCCTACATGTAGGCTGGCACAGGCCTTGTAGCGCCCACAGGGAAAGAACCCTTTCATCTCTTTAAGAGTCTTCGCTTTAGATATGGGTTTCTCTAAGTGACTGGTAACTAACATGTCTCCTAAAGACCTCGCTTTACTGAAGGTCAACAGTGCATATGCCGGTAGATCTTCCTTCAGTACACTGTCTGTTTGCAAGATATGCCAGTTCTTTTTTAACATGGCTCTGAGATCGTTAGCACCTGATGAGTAGGGAGTGATCAACCTAAATTTCCCCTTGTTGGTAGCTGCATTCTTCTCACGGCCACCTCCTTGGGTTTTGGCAGTGAGTAGAGTCCCCCTCGGAATCTTTCTCACCTTCCTCAGTGTGTTTTGTAACAGTTTCTCACCATAGCCCCTAATTGCAAAGCGCGCTAAACATTCTGAGGCAGACGCCTCGAAATTTGAGTCCCTCGAGCAGTTCCTTCGGAGCCTCAAGAGTTCCCCGTAAGGAATGCTCCTCACAAGTTGGGGAGGGTGGCTGCTGCTGGCAAAGAGTGTTGAATTGCCAGCAGTCTCCTTTCTGTAGAGTGCAGTGTGAAGATGGTCTCCTTCGACAAACACCCTCAGGTCCAAGTATTCCGCTGCCACCGGACTAATTGAACCAAAGAAATGCAGGTTAAGGTCATTGTTGTTCAGTAACCTGATGTATTCCTCTGCTGTGTTCGTCCCACCGTGCCAGACGATAAATAAATCGTCGTGCCAGACGATAAATAAATCGTCAATGTAACGGTGCCAACACACTGTCTCCCCCCTGTCCTGTCCAACCACACAGCTCCTGGGCACCCGCTCCTCCCACCAGCCCACAAACAAGTTCGTGTAGCTGGGAGCAAAGCAGGTGCCCATCGCCGTACCTGACCTTTGTATATACAACTGTTCTTCAAATAACAAAATATTGTGGGTTAGACAAAATTCAGCAAATTCAAGAATCATTTCATTGTGCTTCGCAAATCTCATCTGGCGTTGGTCTAGGAAATATCGGACTGCTTCCAGGCCGTATCTTTGCTCTATACAAGTGTATAGGCTGGTGATATCCAACACCATCAGCAGATATTGTGGGTTCCATATTAAGTCTTGAATCTTGATCAGGAAATCCTTAGTGTCCTGGATATATGAATCCAGCTTCACCACCAAGGGGAACAAGATGTTGTCCACAAAATGGGACATATTCTCCATTAGACTGCCGATGGACGAGATGATGGGGCGGCCTGGCGGATAGTCCATATTTTTGTGTAACTTGGGAAGGTGGTAGAAGGTGGGTATCATAGGATAGTTGTTCCGCAAAAAGAGATGTTCGTCTTTGCCCAGCATCTGAAGATTGTACCACTTCTGGATAAGTGTCTCATACTCCGTCATGCTCTGTTGGTAAAGTGCAGTGGTACACTTTGCATAAAACTTTTCATCTGAAAGTTGCCTCAATGCTTCTCCTACATATTGGTCCCTGCTCATAAGGACCACGTTCCCCCCTTTGTCCGAGGGTTTCACCACAATATTTTTATCCCTCATCAGGTTTTTTATTGCCATTCGTTGTTGGTCAGTGATATTACTCCAATCGGCTCAATGGTCCGCTTTTCTGTATTGCATGAGGTAATTTTTCATGGCCCCCGTAAACACATCCACAGCATCCCATGACGATTGCGGCACGAAGACGGAGGTAGGTTTAAACATACTTTCCTCCCTCTCCTGCTCTACCCCTTGTAGTTCTGCTCGCTGAGCAGTGTTCAACCGACAGATGTCAGAATCCTGTTCCATCCGTAAGTCCTCAAGGGTCTCAATGGCAGGTAAATCCCTACTACTAAGGGCATCTGTTGCCGTCATCCTCTCCCAATTCGTATTGCGATCTTTCATGTGAGGGCGCAGTTTGAAATACTTGTGGAGTTTGAGCTTTCTGTTAAAGCGGAACAAATCAATCCGTGTTTGCGTGTATTCTAGTTCATTGGTGGGGCAGAATGTCAAGCCCAGGCTGAGTACTTCAGTTTCTATATTGGTTAGTTTTTTCTAGGTCAGATTCACAACCGTTAGGTTGACCGAGTCTCCAGAGCCGTCGTGCCCGTTTGTTATTGCTTTTTGTTCATGCTGCGATTGGTCCAACGGGAGGATCTTACACCTCCTCTGCCTCCTCTGTCCGCCCCCTGACCTCCTCATCCTCCTGGTCCTCCTGACCCCCCTGCTGCCACTCCTGCGTCCGGTGGTTTGTTCTTCCCATCGCGCAGCCAGGATTTCTTGATGATTTCGAACTCCTCTTGAAAAGGGGTTCTTTTGGGTCTGGCACCTTGGGCGGCTTGGGCGGTTTTTTGCTTCCCTGAACCACCCGGTTCTTGTTGTTCGTCACTAGACTCATTTTCTGTCACATCGGACTCCGAGGTGGCAGCTTCTGTTTCTGCACTGGCACCAGCACCGGCACCCCTCTGAAGGGCCTTCCGGGGAGCATCGAATTTCTTTGCGTATGTTAATACGCGGCCTGTAAGATAGTCATTGGCATCGCTCTCATATTTCTCCTGCTTACGGAGTCGTATTTTCTGCTCATACTTGATGAGCCAAGCTTTCATTTGATCTTTCAATTGAGATATCAGCGCTATTTGTCCCGAATCCGCCTCCTTCTCTAACTCCTCATCAATCAATCTAATCTCGGCCAACGCCTTTTCTCTGTCACTCCAGCCGTACTTGAACAAGATCTTGAGGGTACCTTCACAGTAAGATGCTGTGTGTTCGAACCAGTCCGTTAACAGTTGAGGGTCCGGGTGTTCGTAGGAAGGCACTGTGTGGACCCTTAAGCCTCTGGGCACCCTCTGTTCCTCCACATAATTAGTCAAGCCGTTGGCCTCCCACCATTTTCGCACTTCACGCTTGTGAAGTCTTTCCAACTTTGTAATGGCTTCCTTTAACTTGTTATTCTGTGGCTCTGCCATTGCCATGGTTACTGTCTCTGACGGCTTTTCTCGCTGTTTAAACATGCCCTTTGCCGCGGTATTGCGTTCGGTATCAGAGAACATGCTGACGTTCTTAGGTGTCAGGCTGCGTTTCTCACCGTAGCTAAACAATGCAGATTTCCCCTGTTACGTGGTAACACTCTCCCTCCTTTGACGTTCTGCCGCTATAACCCGCTACAGTTGCATAAATATGCAGAATGGGGTTCACCGAGAAGGGAATCTTCCTTAGGAGGCTCCAGAACACTCCGGCGCTCTCCCCCGTACTCCGTCCTCTCTTGCTCAGTTGGATCTTCCCCCAGCGGTGGCGGCGGTGCGCAGTATAGGTCCTTTCAGGAAAATGCTTGTCTCCCACGTTGAAACTGCTCACTCTCGAACGGGTGCTGTAAGCGGCTCGTGGGACGCAGCATCACATTACGCTCAAACTTTTCTTCTCTTTGCAGAAAAGGCACAGCACTCAAGGAGGATTCTAGAAACCACAAAAAGGTTTATTCAGGAAAACTGCACAGACGCGTTTCGGCATGCTGCTTTCGTCAGTGTGTCAATTACACCAAACAGTCAGCATGTTCATAAAGTTTAACTGAATCTTGGACACTGACATAGGACTAACCCCTCAAACAACACCATGAGCGCCATGTTGGAATATGTTTCCAAAGCCTTATTACATATGTAAAATATGGTTAGAGGGTCTATTCATTACATATGTCTAAAGATATATATATATATATGTACATCGTTTTTTTTATTTTCCAGAGGAAATATATTTATGTATACACACACACATAATTTTATTTTTTAGAAGAACTCATCTCCTCCTTTTTTCACTCTTACACTCTGATTACTTCTTCCTTCCCCTTAACGCTAATATTACCCTTACTTCCTTGTACCTCTAATGAACCCTAGCCCTCATATCACCCTCACCTTTCTTTACCCACACCTTTACCCCCTTTATTAAAATACCATAAAAATTATGTTATTTAACCAAACTCCATCTGAAGCTCCACTACTTTTACTCTGTCCATTCTTTACCTTTTCTTTTAAGTGCTTTTACTGTATTGATTTTAATTAATTGTACAGTTAATAAACTAATTCAATTTTTTATAATAATAGATCAGACCTCTGCATCCGACAAACAGCATCATTAGGTGGTCACCAAAATCAAATAGAGCCTATTGTATTGAGTATTCCTACAAGGAACAAACAAGCTCTCTTTTTAAACAGAAGCACTCACCTTCTGCTCAATTATGTATAGTCAAGGGAATTAATATTTGAGAGGAGCCGAAGCTTCTCTCTAACTTGTCATAAATTTCAGATGTGTACAAAACTACAGCTGGCAAAACGTTATATAACCCATCATAAAGCAGCATGACAAGGATTCTCAAAGTGCAAGTCTTCTCGCTTAAGGGTTTGTGACAGGGAACAACCAACACCAAAAACTTGCCCACTTGAGACACCTTGATTATGTGGGATTTTCTGTAACAAAATACCAGTCTACAAGCTTCAACACAGTTGAATGACAATCCTTTGTATCCCTTGGTTCCCATACATTAAAACCTGCTTTACGGAACCTGGTTATTCCTCCCTGTTTGAGCACCCAGATCAAATTGTTAAAGGGTATAGACAGCGGGTTTTGGTGAGCTTCCGAAAACACAAAAAATTGTCCAGGGAATTGTCTGAAGTAGCCAAACCCACGGTCAGGGATTATTGCCTTATACAGGTTCCTCCCTACATTCCCCCATGTCTAACATAGGTTAACAATGTGCATGAAAGGAGTCTGTTGTCTGGATTCAGGCTGGGATCTTTTCGTTGGTTGATATGCTTCCCCCTGAATCAGTATTCATCAGAATCTATCACGGTTTGCCCCTGTGACGAACATTCGAGGCAAACCATTTTACATTTTGTATTTTTTTGTCAATTTTATCTTCCATTTACCAGGAAAATTTTAATACCTCTCTTGCACAGAGACACATTTTCTAAGTGCAAAGCAGCTTTGTCCTTTTTGCAGCAACTGAATGACCGTGATGTTTGCTTTGCTGCTGGCAGCTTTTTGAAGTGTATTCTAGCAAAGAGAAGGAGTATGCTGATTTAATTCTAATGCATTTTATCACTTTCTGTATGGAATGCATTAGTATTGCTGCTAAAATGTTTACCCATCTTGCTAACTCCTTTATAGGCCTGATTTTATTATACATGTGTTTTTGGATAATACTTGCTGCTACTGATGGCTGCAGTTGTTTTTCTTTGTTGCTCTCTTAGATAATATTTGCTGCTACTTACGAACCCAAGCGATTTGCACTGTCATTATACTTCCTATTAGATAATATCTGTTGCTACTTAAGAAAGAAAAAGTACTTTATTTGTGAGATGTTGTATCCTTTATTATATGGGAAAATGAGTTTGTATTTGCTGTGACAATTGATTTTATATGATTTTTTTTAATCTATGTGTATCTTTTATGTCCTGTCTTTGGAAGGACTAATAAAGAAAGAATTTAATTGAAATTGACAATCCATCTTATTGGCATATTTAACATATGTGTTTCACAATAAATAGGTCAGTCTACTATGTTGGCTGTAACTCTCCAAAACATATCAGGCCTATAGCATTGATCAGTGTCTTATCATCATAACTCACTGAGCCCTACCACACGGTGCTGAATGAGCTCCAGAAACCTTGTTTCCAACAGCAGAGGCAGCAGAGTCTTTGCACACACCCCTGCCTCCTAAATGAAGTGGAGGAAATGCAAATTGACAGAACAGTGCATTTGCTGACCTGCACACTAGTAAATAGATTTCACTGTGTGAGAAAGGGGCGGGCCTTGGAGGGGGAGACCAAGCTAAGAGGCGCTCTACCCTCCATCAAGCCCAAACCCTCAATAAACAAGGAAAGCCACTTTGTACCACATTGTGATAGCAGCTTGTGAAGGCAGCCGAAATAGTGTGAAACACTGTGGCACCATGTGTGTTGGGAGGTCTGCATTTGCCAGTCTTATAGGTGCTCCAGTTTGGAAATAATTTCTAATTAACTGCCTAAAATATTTAAGATAGCTTAGTGGAAAAAAGAGGAACAATGGAAGCTAGGGGAGACATAGGGCAAGTGGGAGGGAAAGGGAAAAAGTGATGAAAAAGGGGGGTTACATTAGATAGAGATGAAGCAAATGAATGGGTGAAAAAGTGTGGAGTGTAAAAGTAAAATGAAAAAGGAAATGATTGACCGAATAGTGAAAGAAATGAGAGAGCATGGCAATCGAAAGGTGACATGAGGGTTATGCGATGGGAGAATAGGTGGACGAAGAAAGGAATGCAAGAAAGGGGAAAAGTCAGAGCAAAAATTCTAATGAGGATGGAAGGGGAAATGCACAGTTATAGGCGATAAAGATAACGGAAGCGAGAGAGAAGAAACGGAGAAGCAAAGAACACTGGCACTGGCCGCCCTCCTGGCACTATACGTGGATACTTTTGGTCTGATGACCAGGGATCGGCTGGTAATGAGAAAGATGATGTAAAGTGGCACAGCGCGCGCGTGTAGGAAAGCTGGAGGGGGTCGTGGCACACGGTGAGACCCCGAGGGGCACTGTGGGGGTATAGAGCGCCCTCTCGGCACTCCCGGGCTTGGCGAGTCCGAAAGGAGCCGCAATCCGTTGTGATCGCTTCACCGGGGCAGACGGTGATTGGGAGCGACACTCCTTCGCCAGGCCCTGACTGATGCCCACTTGCAGGCGGCGCGTGCGTGCATGTCATCTCGCGCGTCTGCTTGGCTGCTCCCACGGCGGGACAGGGCGACCATCACACACGCACCTTGAGGCCACTGCAGGGACGCGCTGGCGCTTTATCAATCTGCACACCGCAAATGACGAAACATAACATAACTCCTGGAGTGTAGCAGCATAGTGTAGTATACAGCGAACCATAACGGATTGCATTGTAACATAACACAGCTGATGGTATGGTATTATGACATATTATAAATACCAGCGTGTGATAATATGACATACTATAAATACCGCTGTGTCGTGTATCTTACCATAAAGCTACGTGGTATAATATAACATGACATGACATAGCTGAATAAGGTATAATGAAACATACTATAAGTTAGCATATTATAAAGAGCGGAAAGCAGCCCTTTGTAAAATAGTTAAATAAAATCTAACCTACGTTTTGTGACCTCACATAAGAATCCCAAGCGAGATAATGATATAGTTTCCCCAAAAATGAAGTTAGCTTATCACTTACCTACATCAATCTAGGACGGCAACAAGAGCGGCGCAAATCTCGAAAGGTTAGGAAAAGAGGTTGGCAATTGTTCCTTTGGTATTGCTCCTAGGTTTGGGAGACATTTCCTACTCTTTGGGAAATCTTTAAAAAAAAATCCTGGAGTTGTTACTAAAATTACAACTATTGTAGATGGTGTACATTTGATTTCTGTGCAAATTCATATTTTTTGTCCTCAATTTATTTTTTTGCCATTGAGAAACACCTTCTTTTGTTAGTCAAGTACCTACCCATTCCCACACCAATAACTCATTTACCTCTGTCAAGAGGAATACATTAGCATCTATCTCAAGGGTTAAACATTGCCTGAACATTGCTAGTGAATACCTACAATGTTTATCCTGTGTGAACTGAATTTTGCAAGTATTGACAACTACCACAATTAGCGAATATTGAAATTCCATCATATTTACACAATTTTTGTGTTCTCAAATTCCATTAATGAGGTAAAATTTCACCATTCCTGATTCTGTGACCCTTGGATGGGGTTTGAGACGAGTTGTGATATTCCAGACCACTTTGATAACCTACTTCATTTTAATCAGTGGACCATCCTCTTTCACTCTTCATTGAGACTCCAGCACCTACGGAAGAGATGCTTAGTACGCTGAGATATCTTTTAACAAATCATAGACAACATAGTTCCCAAACATCCTCTAGTTAGGTTGTCAATGTCATACACATGCCATCCAGAGAGGTTAAAGTCTCCGAAGACAAAAGTGATGCTGTTAAACATGGCAATTTCAAGCATTATTCTTGGGAGGATATCCTTATTCTCTCATATCCTTATTCTCTCAGACGAAGGGCTGTGTATCAATTCAAGCTCAGCAATTATTTTTGTGTAGCCACGTATGCAGCGGTGTAATGTGCTCTCACCCTATCTCGACCTCTCCCCCCGGGTTAACTTGAAGAGGCAGATCGTGGTCAAAGAATTTCCTAACCAATGGGTGACTACCATCTGTTATATACATTGTGCCAGTGAAATACATTCTTACACTTCCACATCAAATTTGCAACATCCGATTTCTTGAGTGGGCAAGACCTGTCACTGGTTATGTCCTTTAACAAACACATGTTTGTAAAATAAGGCTTGATATGTGCTGCCAGTGCTTTAAAAGACATCATTTGATTGACAGCCAGCTCTGTGTCTTTGGATCAGCCTTCTAGGTCTTGAACTTTCCGTTCTAGTCCATTCTGCTCCTCAAATTTGCAGCATCCGATTTCTTTCGTGGGCAGGACCTGGCACTAGTTGCTGCATACTGAAGCTGGCTTGGGAAGTTCAACTCAAGACACAGTCAATGGATTGGTGCACAGAAATCTGGGAGATGAAGTTCGAAGAAATAGGAGTGGAAGAATGGTGGCTCCCCTTTTGTACCTCTTTTGGCCGCCATAAGTGTGGCAGGGTATGCTCAGACGTGAGTCCCTTGCTCACTTTGCCACTGGATTCAAGCAAGCCGGGCTGAAGACGGCTGGAAGGGCTGCAGACGGCTGGAATGCCAGAAACCGGTCCTCGGAAGCTTGTTTCCGGTCCAGGGAAAACATGGCTTGGCAGTTCGGGCTGGACTGTTCCCATGAGGTCAGACTGATTTGCATACAGCCATGTCTGAACTGGGGTGGCAGAGTGGGCTAAATAACAGTGATGGATTAAACCCAGATCTTTTGACTGGGTGTGAGTGTTTGATTGATTCAGATGCCCCGTCCATCACCACCCCCTTTTGTACCGCTCATATATTAGGAAGTCATGGTCACAAGTGAGCAACACCTCCCACTTATGATAACATGTCTGAGCCTTTGAAGGGGTTCTGTTCATACATGGACAGTGAAGTCAAAGATCTTGACAAGTCAGTCCCAAAGTCCAGAAGCGGGAGAGAACTTCTCCCAGGAGGGAATCTAGCAGAGCATCGAGGCGACTACTAAGGGTGGGCGTAAAATCCGTTTCGCGGGCGAATTTGCGGATTTTCCGCAATTTCGCGATCCGCGAATCTCGCGAAATCAGCGGGGACGAATTTTCAGCCAAGCAAGGGTTACAGCAGCAGGTGCAAAGTTGAACCTAATTTCTTTGTAACCTTTTACAAAAGGGTTACAAACAAATTAACTTCAACTTGGACACCTGCTGCTAATTGCTTCCTGGCGCCTCGTTGCCTACTTGCAACTATTCTCTGACCCTACTCTGACCCTTGAAGCAGGGTCAGAGAATAGTTACAAGTAGGCAACGAGGCACCTGTCCAAGGAATTAAACCTCATCAGGAAGCACTTACAGATATAAAAAACAGGAAGAAGGGAGAGGATGGCAAATACACCCATTTTGAGTTGTCAGGAGGGGTTAAACTAAAAGAGACCTTTACAGCACAATTTTCATAGCATTTTGCTAAAAATAAAAAGCTGTATGTTCTGTAGGGGCAACTCAGGAATCTGGCCCTTCAGAGATCCGGCCTCTCTTTCTTTCTCTCGTTCACTCTCTCCCTCTCTCTTTCCCTCTCTTTATCTATCTATCTATCTATCTATCTATCTATCTATCTATCTATCTATCTATCTATCTATCTATCTATCTATCTATCTATCTATCTATCTATCTCTCCCTCTCCCATAAACGACTGCATGGGTAACTTCGCTATGCAAGCAGCTCGCGAAGTCGCAAAAAGCCCCGCGAACACGCAAAAAACCCCACGAACACGCAAAAAACCCAGCGAACACGCAAAAAAACAAAAATCCGCACATTCGCGAATTTTGCGGATCGCGAATTAGCAAATCCGCAAATTAGCGGATCGCGAATTCGCAAAATTCGCCCATGACTAGCGACTACAAAGAAGGCATGTACATCGCATGTGAAGCCTGCCTCACATTAGAATTAGCTGTAATCTGAGTGGGCATGGCCTTCCTCTTACAATTGTCTTCCTGGTCATGCCTGTGAGGTCCTTGAGTCACAAGCAGAAGGGGCCAGGTGTACATTAATTTAGACAATATAGTCAAAAGTACTGAAGCATAGGAGGAAAATTCCACTTCTTACTTGCAGTATCCAACTGACTGCAGGGAATGAAGGTAAGTCATATACCAGGTCAGTTTATGATTTAAGTTGGATGATCTCACAAGTGGGCTAGGCCTTGTGCTGATATTTGCATACCTGTGTGCGCATGTCAGGTAACACTCCAGTGGGACAGAAATCTAGGTGATTACTCGACCAGTAGGTGTGACTTTAGAGGCAGACTGCCCCCATTTCTGCTCCGTGTTTTTATTGTGCCTGGAGCGCTGGAGTGCTGAGGCTGCTGAGCTGAGAACCGCTGAGTGCCAGGGCCGGTCCTAGGCCTTCTGAGGCCCCGGGCGAAAGGGAAGATGTGAGGCCCCCTAATTGCATATTGCGTCACAAGAAGTGACATCACAGAAAGCGACATCGCAGTACTATTGATCTTATTTGGCATCACTGAAGCTAACTAATGTGAATATTAGTAACATGGACAAAAAGTAGAGGGGATTGAAAACAGGTGAGCAAATATCAATTTATTATAAAATGAAATATTGCAATCAAACAAGGTTGAGAGAATGAACACAATGCTTGTTGCAAAATGCAGTGAGGTCACAAACTCCAAACCAGATCGCTTGTAACCACAACAATGCTTTGAACCTCTGGCCCATGGCTCTTCTAGCTGACAAGGTAAAACATTTTGATTCTGCTGGTTTTAGTTTGAAAGTGAAAATTACATAGATTGGTCCAAAGATCGCCGACCTTGCACCAGGAAGCCCAGCACCTACAACAGTGGTTACTCAGGATCAGGCACGTTGCCCATTGTGCTCAAAGGGCTTCAGCATCTTTTTAATTGAGATATTCAAACAAAAAGTACAGGCACAGTATAGAAGAAAGAGGAGCAATCGCATAGTGGGGTATGAGGACTGTGAGACGGAACAGCATGCTTTGCTATCAAGTTGTAGAGTCAAGGTACCATCATGACGTAACATAACATAGTAACATTTAATCTTAGTATCCTAGGTCATAGGTGCTTGAAATGAGTAAGTAGCTATAATAGGACTGGCGAGTGTTGAAGCGCCGAGAATTCTAGAGGAGGCCACCTCACCTACCGGTAGTGAACAGCAATGTTGAGCAGACTTTTTGTGCAGTGGCGAGCGTTACTAATACGTAATCTTTAAGGGTGTGTAATATACCGACCTTGGAAGGATAAAAGTGTTAGCTTGCCTAGGCACGATTTACGTGTAGGAACCGCAGGTAAAAACCGATCTCAGGAGTGAGCATCTGATTTACTGACACATCTTGCCAGTAACGCATAAAGAGCATCTTCTGGTCTATGCCGTACTTCAGGACTAGAGGATAAAATGCATTTTGAAGCAATATGGTTGAGATGTGATAGCAAGGCCATTGAAATGATCACTGCAAGAAGTCACTCAGCACCACCACAGCACCACTCAGCACCACCACAGCATCACTCAGCACCACCACAGCACCACTCAGCATCACCACATCATCACTCAGCTCTACCCCAGCATCACTCAGCACCACCACATTATCACTCAGCACCACCACATTATCACTCAGCACCACCACAGCACCACTCAGCACCACCACAGCATCACTCAGCACCACCAAAGCACCACTCAGAACCACCACAGCACCACTCAGCACCACCACAGCACCACTCAGTACCACCACATTATCACTCAGCACCGCCACATTATCACTCAGCACCACCACAGCACCACTCAGCACCACCACAGCATCACTCAGCGCCTCCACAGCATCACTCACGGCCTCCACAGCATCACTCACGGCCTCCACAGCATCACTCAGGGCCACCACAGCATCACACAGGGGCACCACAACATCACTATGCGCTACAATAGCATCAGTGAAAGCCACAGCATCACTCGTCGCCACCACCACATCACTCAGCACCACCACACCACCACTCAGCACCGCCACAGCATCACTCAGCACCTCCACAGCATCACTCACGGCCTCCACAGCATCACATACGCCTCCACAGCATCACTCAGGGCCACCACAGCATCACTCAGGGGCACCACAACATCACTATGCGCAACCATAGCATCAGTGAAAGCCACAGCATCACTCCGCGCCGTCACAGCATCAATCTGTGCAACCATTCAACAACAACTGGTTCAAATATGTTCTCTCAATGTTTCAAGCTTTATTACAAATGTCTCAAAACGATGTTAATATTTCACTTCTGTTCTTGGATTTTCGTCACAATAAAATACACTGAACATAATCTTCACAAAAGTTATTTACAAAAGTTTAAGCTATTGCCATTATAAATTAAAATCACTTTTATTTAAGTATTAATTAATTAAAAAATTCAAAAACCATTGTTATTTGTAATATCAATACATCTAAGTCACGTAAACACAACACATATTGTATTACAAATGCTATAGGTGTCACATTTGCGAAAGTTATAACTATTGGCATTGTAAATGACAAAGCTATTAATATAGCTATTTTCAAAACCAACACATAAATAAAAAAATTGTCATTTACAAGATCAATAGCTCAAACTTTCGTAATGTGATACCTATTGCATTGCAAATGCTTGTTTAAAAGGTCCACTATACCTAAACGGCAAGGTGCTGTTGCGTTCTACTAGTAATTTATGAACGTGGTTTCCACTGCAACTGATTTTGCTTCACTTACTTTTTCACGTCTCTGCTTCCTGCCCAATAGCCACCGATGGCTACAATGACAACATTACACAGATGATAACAATTTTGTAGTCCAGGACAGACTCATTGGAGGCATACATTGCCACCTTCACTGACTTGCCGAATGTATCACCAATATATGAGTGAGTCCTGCTTAAAACTTACACTCTTTCTGCGCTTTCTGAAACAGACACCGAAGGCTACAAGGCCCACGGAATGGGGCCCCCTCACCATGACCTTGCAGCTCGATCCAGTGCTATGTGGCCCTGGGAGGGGGCCCCCCTCCCCTGGGCCTTCAAACCATAACAAGGCACTTCCCAAGACACTGCCGAGAGCTCATCAGAGTGCAAAAAAAAAAAAACCTCAGCTTAAGGGGTGTGCTTCAATTGTAGCTGTACCTAGCTTAGATGGCAACGAGAACAGTAAGTGTATTTCTGTTTTGTATGTAATACTGCCCCCTGTGTCAGATCAGTACAAGTCAAATATTGCTTCTGCATAAATGAATTGCGTTTAATTTATCGAGCTAGGAGTAATGTTATTACTAAACTTTAGCTGTTCAATTAAGATACGAGACACTGCCCTACCAAGATTCGAAGTATAACAAAAGCCAGTTGATCTGGCTGCTCCCTCCTCCCCTCACCCACCTCCTCTTACCTGTGTCCGGCTGGTGCTCTAAAGAAACAAAGGGGCCTCTGTTGCCTGGACACAAAATGCACAAACAGAGCCGAGACTGGCCGGTATTTAACCGAGGTGCTGTCGGGGGCCCTGTAGTGAGCTGTGAAAGTGTGACCTTTCACAGGGGCACGAGGCCCCCTATGTTTTGCTGAGCACGAGGCCCTGGGCAGCTGCCCACACTGGCCATGCCTATCGCCGCCCCTGCTGAGAGCCACCTTGTTCGGAGAACGGAGTGGCCATGAACGCTGTATTGAGGTGAGGCGGTACACGGGACGCGGAGGGAGAGCCGCCAGCAGCGTGTGGTGAGCCCGGCAACCAAAATACAGCCGCCAAGCTACTACCACCATCACAGCTGCAACAAGGGGGCTGCCAGGGAAAGCGAGAGGCGGGCAGCCTACATCCAACCACAGCACTGCACTGCCGTTGTGGGCCTTTGTGAGCCGTTGTGAACCAAGGTACCAGTGCAAGTGCACGAGCGGGAGATTGAGCAGGGTTGAATGGAGGTTATCTCCCCATACTCCCCAACTCCCTATACTTCTGCTGCTGCTTCCCCACCCCCGCTCGTCCTTGCCTTCTCCCCAACAAGACCATCTGCATTCCCCAACAGGATGTGCAGGCAGGACGGGAGGAGCAGCTTTAGTCCCTTTAAATCACACCACTATACTACTACCAACGACAGTGAGCAGAGGCAACCTGAGTTCAGTTGAAGAGACAGAGTGATTCTGAACTGATCATGCCCACCTATGAAGGAGGAGGAAGAGACCTGTACAATCAGCAGTCAGTTATCTGACAGAATAAGCGCAGAACCGGCGATTGGGGCAGGTGTTGTAAGAGCAGAGGGGTTGAGCAGAGGGGTTGAGTAGGGTCAAGCTGCACAGGCTAGTGCGGCGGCGGCAGGCCCTCTCGTTCCCCTGCCCCCGCTCTCGGCTCCCCAAGCTCGCTCACTGAAACAGAATGGATTCTGGCTGCCTTCCACTGGGGCTAAAACCCACAGTAAACAAGAGTAAAGGCGAGATTATCTGTCCCATAAGGAAGCCAAAGTGCCAAAGAAAGGGGGAGTAGCCACTCTAAGTCACAGTTATACCACAATGCTGTCCGGAAGGCTTAGGAAAGAAACAGTAAAAATTTGCAAGAAGTTGAATAAAGAACTTATACAAGCACTTGAGGAACTAGAGACTGTCCAACCCCACTCCTCGGCGCCATCACCTCCCCACCTGCAGTACCCTGAAAAGGGACCTGGTCCCTCAGGCCGCACCACAAAGACGGAAACAACAACACCCCTAGTGCCTTCAACCCAACTGCATAATATGCAAGATGAAATAATCAATGATGTAATAAAGAGGACTCTCAGAAGTTTCTTTAGGAAACATGTAAACAAAGCACAAGTTCTAACCAACCCCAACAAAACATCATCCCCATCAATCCAGCCATCTCAAACACTTCTCAGTACTGACCCAGTTCAGAATAAAGGGCAGGCCCTGATTCTTGCACAGCTCTACAACCAGATCACCACCACATCCCCAGATGGCCACTTTACGAGGGATGCACTCTCTACTCCTCGAAAAAATAGACCAAGATCAGTTATTCGGTCAGGAGACAGGCCTCTTCCTTCACAACAAGTTCACCAATTAAATAAGGAACAAAGATCATTGCCAATATCCATTTCAAACGACGACTCTCCCTTCAACCTTAGATGACCGGTGGACCCCCTCCCACACTGAAAAGGCTAACACACAACCTGGCTCAATCAGCTCTGCAAGTTTTGATAGCAATTTCTCATCATCACAAAAATCACCTTCACAATTAATTACAGAGTCAATTAGCAAGGTGCCATCAGCATCCACCCACTGCAAAGACCACAAGGATCCACCAGGAGCCAGGGGAGAGGTTTTAGCAAAGTCTCCACAGACCTTGATTTTAGATGAGCCGGAAAAGGTTACTAAGTCAGAAACATTACTAAGCCTGGGCAAAGCATTACTCTATGCTCACGTAATTTGCGAAGTTTGCTCTACTTCACACCACTCGAATTGCACGAAGCACAGTGCAAACACACGTAGCATAGTGCAGCTGTCATGTTTTGCTTGCTCGCGAACCTCAACGTCAAGTTGGCGACCGCGAGCAAGCAAAATGACATCCCGGCTAGACTTTTTCCTCGTTCCCGATCAGCAACTTCAAGTTGCAGATTGCAAGCGTGGAAAATAAACCTCCCGGCGAGCTTCTCAATGCGGGGAGGTCAGGTTTCTCATTGCAAGTGGTCTCTCGCAATGAGAAACTAACAGTCCACGTTGAGAAAGCTGCTGCTCGAGTAAAAATCTACTCGAGCGGCAGTAAAAGACAGCTCACACTGTGCAAGATGCCGTTTTCAATGATTGCACAGTGCGGACAAACATCCGGCACTGTGCAATCATAGCGAACAACGCCCTACGCAGTTCGCGTAGCGCTACACGTAGCTCATGTAGTGTGAAGTACACTTTGTGTAGCTAGGCATAGCGTTACTTCGCAAACTACGCCTAGAGTTAAACATTACCGTATACCGTTAAGACTGGACCAGAAGATCCGACAATCCCAACAAATATGGTAAACACACCAAAGGAAAACCAAAACAGGGAAGCCATAGAACAGTACAGGGATGAGTACAGGTCAAGAGGCAAGGAGAATGTTCAGATAACACTGCTTAAGAATCCGGACATAATACAAATGGGCAAACATCCCCCCAACATAGTGGACCATCAACCTCAATGCGAACAAGAGGGACACAAGCAACAATTATTATATATTCAAAGAAGAATAGAGCTACCCCAGACAATGGATAAAAATAACCACAAGATCCCTGGCCAGGATCCCACTACAACAAACCTAAAAGCCAAATTGTTATTTATCCCTGAATGCCAGACTGAAGGACCACACGATATCTTGAACAAAGGGAACATCCTGAAAAATTTTAAATCTACCTCTGAACTGCGTCATATTGAATCCAATGATATAATTTCAATCGAATTTAAACCCATGGGAAATATTTCAACTTACTGAACCAACGTTAATCACTTTTTCAACTGTAGCAATCAAAGAGCAGGTATTATCAAGGTCTGACCTATTTAACAAATGGGGCATCAAAATAGTTCCCCAAACCGAACCACAGTACCCATCAATTCTTGCAAAATCCCTGGTCTCATTAGAAAAACCAGGACCACTATCCCTTTCAATACTAAGATCAGCTAAAGGCCGATTCCCCAGAAGGGTTACCCGCCCTGAAACAGAGGAGCCCAAAATCACAGTGATTGATTGGGCATGGCTGCCTGAGGCCCTGGATGGGGGAAATTACAATTTAACTGGTATTCAACCCGGTCTCTCAGTATGTTCGTGGAATATCAATGGTCTTACCACGAAACTTCAATCTCTAGACGTGATAAAGTTTTTAAAACACCACAAGGTTATATTCTTGCAGGAAACATGGTCCACAGTTAGTCTTCCAATAGAAGGATACTTGGAATATAGAACTCCCGCTCAGAGTCTGCACAAGTTTGTTCGACCCAGCGACGGTCTCTCAATTTACATTTCAGCCAAGTTAAATGTTAATATAGTTCAACTGACATTTGAGAAAGACTGGATTTCCGGCATAAGGATTGATAATCCCAAACAGACTGAACAACTGATTCTGTTCAATGTCTATATTTCACCAAGCATCAGGGAGACAAAACCCAAGTTCAATCGCCTAATTCAGATCTTGTGTAAACTACAAAGTAATCATAGAAGAACAGCCTGCTTACTAACTGGCGACTATAATACAAACCTCTTTCGAGAACTTCCTGAAGAGTATGACACACCGTGGCCAGATATTCTGTAACAAACAAAACCCACTGGTAACAAACATAGCATACTCAGTGAATATATGGTGCTACAACTCAGTGTTCTGGGCTACACAATTCTGAATGGCTGCTTCCCTAAGGATAATCCACCAAACTGGACAAGATCTAACGGTTGTACTCACTCGTTTCAAGACTACACCATCTGCAATCAGGAAACTCTCCCTTTGATCGAGAATTACACCATAGCTGCATGAGGAGACAACGATCATCGTCGCCAAGTGATTGCCATGTCATTTCACATAGGAAGACATGCCGTGACAAGCCTGACTTCAGGAGGAAATTACAATGAAAACCTCAAAAGGTTGAAATGGTCAGATCCAATTATATCAGCAATAATGACCAAATGCAGAGTCCTGCAAGATTCAAGGAGCATCGATGTATTCCCGCCTACAATTGCATGGAAACTCTTCTCCCAGGAACTGCTTAAAAACTTCACACGTACCATATGAAAAACCAAAAAAGGTAATTCAACAATAATAGCTGAAATTAGGAAATTAAAATCAATATGCAATGGTGCTCTAAGACAATTATGTAGGCACCAGGGGGAAGATCACATATTCAATATATATAAGCAAGTTCAAAAAGCACTTTGACAAGCAATATTTCTTGAGAAACACGAGCTCCGACCAGTTCTGGTTAAAATTGATACATGCAAGTAAAAATCACAACCCAAAATCTTTCTGGTCGCTTGTTAATTCCAAAACACATAAACTAGGAGGACAAAGTAGTGCTAACATCTCTGAAGCCAAATGGGTATCCTATCTGACAACCCATATTGAAGAACCAGAAAAAGAAGATGGTCCACTGGACAAACCTCCAGCTATGGCCCCACAACTCAGTTTATGCCAACTGCTAGGTACAACATATGTTGGGACACCCGAGAAATTTGCTGAATCATTCATAAGGATGCCATCGGCAACTGATATCAAATCGCCGCTCCAGCATGAAGAACTGCCCCAATGGACACCCACAACATTTAGAAATTCTTACGGAAAAAATAGCATGAATTATAACTGAGGGTCGCTCAGATGGAGCTCCCGGGCCAAATGGTCTAACCCAGTCTCTGTATAAACAGGACACAGAATTCTGGGCCAATCAACTGGCACCCCTTTGTTCTTATTGCTGGACTAACCTGGTATTACCGGAATCTTGGCATGGTGCCATTATACATCCAGTTTACAAAGGTGGCAAGAGATCAGACCCAAAAAACTACAGGATGCTTACTCTATTGGAAGTGGAATCAAAATACTATGCCAAACTGATCCTTCAAGATCTGGTATCTTGGGCTACAAAAAAATCATCTTATATACCCTTTAACCAGACAGGATTTGTGCAGAAATCAAGCACCATAACAAGCCTGCTTGCAATATCTGTCCTGTTGGACAAAGTGGCAGCATCAGGAATGTTAATGCATGGTTGTTTTGTTGACTTTAGGGCCGCTTTTAACCGCGTACCCCAAAGCCGATTATAGCTCAAACTGCGGAAATGGGGGATTCCACCAGTGCTTCTACAAGCCATAATTTCGCTACACACTAACACATGGATCCACATAAAACTTGGGGACGGATCGTATATCTCAAGGAAAATACAAACATCTCGCGGAGTGAAACAAGGTTGTGTGCTGGCACCCCTTCTTTTCAATCTCTTCATTTCCGATCTGTCAGAGTCACTCAATGAAGTCAACTCTCATCCTTCAAAACTCGCTGGGGTAAGAGTTAGTAATTTACTGCATGCGGATAACCTTGTCCTGCTTAGCCACACCAGGGTCCGCATGCAGAGACTACTCAATCGGATGTCTCTTTACACCACCGAAAACAAGCTGGAACTGAATCTAACAAAGACAAGGGCAATTACCTTTGGGCTAAGGAATACCTAGGTGTCGGTTGGCAATACAATGGTAAAAGCGTTGATAGGGCCGTTTCATATAAGTATCTGGGGGTCCACATGGATAGAAGGGGCTAATTTTCCAAACATAGAGACGTGATAGAAGCCAAAGTTTTGACACTCCAGGTGGCATTTAAGACCCTCACAAGGCAACTGTCCGATACAAGCCTGACCCCACTTAAAAGTGTCATGAATGCAAACATCATTAACTTCCTCACCTATAGCCAGGAGATCATGCAAGGGAAAGACAACAGCCACATGAACAAACAATAACAAGAATCTTCAAACAAGTGCTGAGCCTTCCAAAAACGTTATCCCCCGCTCAAATACGTCTTGAGTTTGGTCTCCAAGATCACCAAGCGGTAGGGGCTAGAGCATTCATCAGGCTGTGCAACAAGTTGCGTACCTCCAGAGAAGGAAGCCTGGAGGCCCTTTTGTGACAGGAAATCTCAGCCGGTCAGTTTGGTAGATCATACCAGTAGTATTTACAAGACTCTTTAAAACTCCTGGACGCAGAAGAAATCTGGATCTCCAATCCATCGCAGAAGGCACTTAAAATCCACATCAAAAGAAACGTCCGCCTCTAGTCTTTCCACTTGGATAGAGCCCAACAAGCACAACATAAGCACGCCTGGACAATCGTATCAGGGTTTAAGCCAGGGTCCATGGCCCCCCCTTTGTACCTATTCAGTGCTGTGGAAAAAGAGATTTTTGGCCCTCAGAATGGGTGAACGGCCATTCCTTTATCATTTATCAAGTTGGCCCTGCTCAAATACCAACATAATGTTCAGGGTGTGTGGGAGTAGCAAGGAAACAATCAAGCATGTGGGTTGTCTTTGTCCTGCACTCCTTGACGATCAAAAGATCTTGCTAAAGAGCGAATAGAACAAACTTGCCATCCGCATGTGTCGACAAGCTATCCTTGCATCAATGAACCCGGATAACCCACTGCTTAACATCCAGTTCACCAAGTTCATTTCAAGTACAGTAAAAAGATTTATAAACAGTGAGAGCCATCAAGTCAACAACTGTTAATCATAATAGGGAGGATTAAGTCCAACGTTGTTTTGTTGATTTACTCACTTCTCCATACCACTTAACAGCAGTTGATTACGGCCTTTTTCACATCGACTTTTTTGCTTTCCTGTGTGTCCCTAGAACCTTTAAATTATTGTATGTAGGGATTTTACCCTATAAATGAACTAAATGGACGCATTTGGGTGGATTTTAAAAAACTAAGAGGAAAAATGTAAGCAAAAACACAGGACTTAGATAACACCTGTCTTCTGTACTTCGTGTAAATATTTTAGCAATTATTTGACATACGTTTTTTTATTAGTGATGCATGTTCACCATTGTAATGCTTTTTATTAATCAAACAATAAAGTATTCGTCTAGATGATGGAGCTGCAAAAGAGATGAGCTTTAGAGGGACTGAGCCCTGCTGAAATGTGGCAGAATGCAAAGAAAGCTACAAAAATCTAGGCAACTGGACCGAATGCACTGTGATGCTCAGCAGCCTAACTTAAAACTAGCACTGGCAAAGTCAATAGGTCTTGCTGATAATTTAAATCCAAACTATAACGTGAAAAAAATCCTGTAACAGAAAAAAAAAGATTATTTTCTGCCTGCAATTCATTGAAGCTATAAAAAAAAACTTTGTGTAATGATTTAGTGCACTTTTGTGATGTAAAATAGACCATGATTTATGGCAATTCAAACCATCGATAGGAAGCGGATTTATACAGTACTCATGTGAAAGGAGTCACAGCCGTATCTATGTACATTTTGAATTATTAGTAACAATAGGTCAAGCAGAGAACTGCGCTGTCAAGTCAGACCTAAAAAGACCAAAATACCAGTACCTGGCCGAGGTATGGTGTAAGTATACCTAGATGCAGGAAAGTCAGGTGGGGTGAACAAGCTTTGACAGTGGCGGGTGCTAGATTGGGAGAGGTGTGGCGCAGCAACCAGGGTGGTTGAGTCTGGAGCGCAGGGCTCACGGTTCGATCCCCGCTGGCACTAGGCGTGGGCGGAAAATCCGTTCCGCTCGCGGATTTTGCGGATTTTCGGGAAATCCGCAATCCGCGAGATTTGCGAATTTCCCGCAAAATCCGCAAATCCGCGAGCAGCGGATTTTGCTCGCACTGCTCGCACTGTTCGCGTGAGTTCGCGCCCCGCGAATAAGTGCAAAATTGCAGAAATACGATCTTGGCAAAACTGAAAGTAACTACTTACCAGGTTCAAAAGTTCAGGCACATCATTAGTAGCCATTTCCTGTAGTGCTTCCTGAGGGGCCCCTCCAGAGTTCAGTTGCCAGTTGAAACTATTATGTGACCCTGCTCTGAACCTCAGAATAGTTACACATATGCCACAAAGGTCCTGAATTACAGCTAAGGGAGACAAGCAGGAGCCAGGCTGGAAGTTAAAATCCATTAATCAGCCCCTAATTCATTATTGTCAGTTGGGGCAGGGCAGGTGTTGTAACTAATTTTGCAACAATGAAAGCACTTAGCAAGTGCAAAAGATCACTAATCAGGGCGCACTAAGGAAGCAGGTGCCAGCTAAAAAAATATGCTGTGACACATTAATCAGCCCCAAATTAATTCAGGTCACTTGAGGCAGGGAAGGTGTGCTTTGCTTTGCCGAAAATAATGTACACTGGACAACCAGAGGGTGTAGTGATGAAACAGAGGGTGGCATGGGTGGGCCAGAGGGTGGCATGAGTAGTCAGAGAGTGGCAGTGGTGACAGAGAGTGGCAGTGATGAAGAAGAGTGTCCCAAACAGGCTGGACACGTAGAAACAACAAGTTCGCAAAACTTGCGACCCGACAGGTAAGTTCGCAAATTGCGAAATTGTAAAAACCCTCGCGAACTGGCAGAAACACGGGCGAACACAAAAAAAAAAAAAATCCGCAAATTCGCGGGAATTCGCGGATTTTGCGGATTGCGAATCCGCAAATCCGCAAAATTCGCGGATTGCCAATCCGCAAAATCCGCTCATGCTTAGCTGGCACCTTACCTCAGTACTATGTAACTTTGGGCATTAGCTCACCTAGGGCCCGATGTAGGTAGGCCGTTACCGATCGGTAACGGCCGAAAATACAGATTTTCGGCCCTTACCGATCGGTATCCAGCCATCGAGATGTAGGGCAATGAAAATCGTCCAAATCGGTTAAAATACCGATTCGGAATGGCTACCGAATCGGACATAATCCGATTCGGACATACCCTGATTCGGTAACAGAAGGAATCGGTAAAATACCGATTCGATAAAAATACCGATTCGGTACATGTACCAAATCGGTAGTGACACCGAATCGGAAAAAATACTGAATCGGTACATGTACCGAATCGGTAGTGACACTGAATCGGAAAAAATACCTATTCGGTCCATGTATCGAATCGGTAGAGAGAGCGAATCGGAAAAATTCCGATTCGGATAGCCTACTGATTCGGTAGAGTTACCGAATCGGTAAATCTCCGATTCGGACAGAGAGAGAGATGTAGGGAAGCACAGAAATACCGATTTTGGTTCAAAATCGGTATTTCAAATTCGGAATTTACCATGGATTACAATCAGGTGGTAACCAACTTCAACCTATAAAAATAGACCCAAAATGCATTGCAACTTGCAGGATGGCTGCTTTTTATGTCATTGCAAGGCGGCTACGGCTACAGCAGGAAGGAGAGAGGGAATGGCAAAGAGAGGAACAGGTCTACAGACAGAGGATCACCCTGTTCATGCTCACAGAGGCAGAGATCCTACAGAGGTACAGGCTGGACTCAGACACCATTCTGGAGCTCATCAGGGACCTCAAACCACTGTTGGACCACCCCACCCTAAGGGCACACGCCATCCCAGCGCACGTGCAGGTGCTATGCAGCCTACACCTGCTTGCGTCTGGCAGCTATCAAAGTGGAGTAGCTGCGGTAGGAGGGGTGACCCAGAGCAGCCTGTCAAGGTTTTTCCACAAATTCCTTGACACCATGATACACAGGATGGACCAATACATCTCTTTCCCTGCAACCCACGCAGAACTGGTACAAACAAAAGCTGACTTTTACCAGATGGCACAATTTCCCCAAATCATCGGCTGTATAGACGGCACGCACATTCCGATTTGCCCCCCTGCTGACACAGAATACATATACCGCAATAGGAAATCTACGCACACCATCAATGTGCAGGTGATCTGCAATGCGAAGTGCACCATCACAGACCTGGTCGCAAAATTCCCAGGGAGTACCCACAACTCCTACATTTTTCAACAGAGCGGCATCTATGCACGGCTGATGGCTGGCGAATTTGGTGAAGGATACCTCCTAGGTGAGACACATCATCAGACCCCCATAACACAAAGTAGGTAAGCGAAATAAATGCATGCATGCGAGTAATGTTACCCCTTTTCCTTCTAGGCGACAGTGCATATGCCCTCCGCTCATTCATACTCACCCCCTACCTCAACCCCTCTACACCCAGCCAAAGGAGGTATAACCGGGCCCACAAAAGCACCAGGAATTTAGTTGAACGGACCTTTGGCATCTGGAAAAGCAGATTCAGATGCTTGCACAAGAGTGGAGGTGCAAGGCAGTATACCCCCATCACCTGCTGCAAGATCATAGCTGTCTGTGCAATGTTGCACAACCTTGCGGTGAAGAAGGGCACTGAGGTGGAGTTGTCAGACTACGAGGACCATGACGACAACGTTGCTGTGCCACAAACACAACCTGCTGGGGTGTCTACGCCAAGTGATGGCAGATACAGACGTGAGGAGATTACAGAAAACTATTTCTGAGTGAGTACAGATGCACAGACAGGTCAATGGTTGTAAGGAAATGACATTTTTAATAATGTTGCAACACCGTTACTGCACTGATGTGCAACAAAAGAAAATGTTAACAAAAAGTGGTTCAATGTCAATTGTCCGGGTTGCCTTACCCGCCCTGGCAAGCTTATTTTTTGCTGCGCTTAGCAGCCCCACTGGGATGTGCCTCTCCCCCTTCTGCATGTCCAGCAGCTTCAGCAGAGCGCCTGGTGCTCTGGCGCGGCTCTGACACTGCGCTGGCCGGGCTGCTGCGGCTGCTGCTGTCCCCAGCCTCGCACAGGTCCAGGGCTGGATTGACCACAGTGTTTGAAATTATAAGTGCCTCCATGGCGGTCGTAATGCGGGCCATGCCCCTGGTGACCTCTGCCGTGTTCTGGGTCAGGCTGGCCTCCATATTTGCCCCACGTTGGCATAGCTGTGTGGTAGCAGCAGCAAGGCGGTTTACTGACCTATTGTGCATGCGGGCATCCCTGCGACGAGAGTGCTCGTGCGCGTCCAGTTTAGTACATAGCTGCGTGATGGCTGTGGTCATACGGCCAAGACCTGTAGCAATTTCCTTATTGCTGTCTACAAATGTCTTAAACCCCTGCGCCATCTCTCCCATTTGCAGGTTATGCTGCCGCAACTGGCGCTGGCAGGCCAAGATGGATTTAGCCTGCATCCGCTGTATCTTTACCATGCTGCCCTCCAGCCCTTGAAAGACGCTGCCCTCCCGTGCTGGAAGTGCAGTGGTGGATGTTGTACGCCTCCGGGGATTGCTGCTGCCCTGCTGTGTGGGCTGGGGTGCCACAGGTGTTGCTGTGTTGGTAGCTGGGGCCTGACCCGCTGCTCCCTCGATGGGGTTCAATGGAGCTACAACAATACTCCTGGCAGGAGACGTGGCAGGTGCAGGGTGGCTCGGTGGTGGTGAGTTCTCTGGGGAGAACAGCAATGGGGGCGTGCCAGATAATCAGGGGGAGTGTAGAAATGTGAAGGAATGTCCAAGGGCTTCCTCATTTCCCTGGCCACTGGTGTTCTCATCCTCCTCCACCTCCTGTGCTGCTTGACTGGTGCTTGGCCCTGCCACCGCACTGGAAGATGGTGCTGGTGCTGGTGCCTCAGTTGCTCCTGCTCCTCCGCCTGATGGTGCCCCTAGGTATTAAGAAGCATTTGTGAATTGAGTGCTGATGTATTACAGTCACTACAATTAAAGCATTGCACATATCATTTCAAATACTTTGATTCAGTTTCACAGTTCTTTTAATTATGCTTCTGCACTGGCATTTTTGCCTACTTCTGCTGACTACATTTACCATGATGCATTTCTCATGTCTGTTGGTAGCAGTACTGGGCTGGGGTTTGGCTGTGCATTGGGTCTAAAGGGGAGGTGTCTGGTAGGGTGTGTCATGATGCGCATGCTTCTTACCTTGAGCTGTAGCTCTGGCTGAGCTATCCAGGTCCCCAACTCCAACCACACTCTCCCTCTCGATGGTAGTTGCCACTAGTTCCTCCAGCTCAGTGAGGGGTGGCGCCGGGTTCCTGCCTCCACCAGTAAGTCCAGATTGCCTGTGCAGCTCAGCCAGTTTCCGCTTTGTTAGGCTGCGGATATCATAGAACCTCTTTTTGAGGTCATCAAGGCTCCTGGGGGTAACACCAACAGCGTTGACTTTCTCCCCAATATCGCTCCACAGCCTCCTCTTTGTGCTCTCAGGTACAGTGAGGGACAGCCTCCCAAACAGCTGCCTGTGTACCCTCACCACCTCCTCCACCAACACTTGCAGCTCCATGGTGCTGAATTTAGGTTTCCTCTTCTGCACAGCCTTCTGGCTCTCACTGCTGCTAGCCATCTTTCACAGTGCTCTGGATCCTGCTTCCACTGCTGCTCACTGTGAATGCTCAGCTCAGGCTGCCTCTCCAGAAAGTTCTTAATTAGCTGCACCTGCCTGGGTAGCCACTCCCTGCTAGGGTGGGGGAGGGTGGATCCACCTCATTGGGTGTTGTCTCTGGTTTCAGTTTGACTAGCTTGCCGAATCGGCAATCACCGATTCGGTATTTACCGAATCGGATTTTACCGATTCGGTAAATCCCGATTCGGTATTTACAATGCGTTCCTATGGGCCTTTTGGCCATGGGGGTGTATTGCGATTACCGATTCGGTATTTGCCAAATCGGTTGTAGCCGATTCGGTAAATTCCGAATTGGTGAATGCCGATTCGGTACGTATCGATTCACACTACCGATTCCTACCGAATCAGTATTTTTCCGATTTTTTTTATCTACATCTCATTTTCCGATTTCAAAATACTGATTTGGTGCAATTCGGTATTTTAAAATCGGAAAATGCGTATTACCTACATCGGGCCCTTATTCTCCCCAATGGCCACCAGCGCCATGAGACCCTTAGGGACCAGTAGTTCGCGCTTTACAAATACTCTGGGGCAGATTTATGTTAACTGGCGCATTCCCAGGGATGCGCCAGTTAATGTGCGCCACAGCTCCGCCACCCATGGTGCGCCGCATTTACAATGCGGCGCACCATGGGGCAAAAATGGCACAGATGCGTGACGCATCTGTGCCGTAAAGGTGGCGCATTGCTGGAGTTGCGTCGCAAGCGCGACGCAGCTCCAGCAAGTCTCGGAGGTGCCCCATCTTCACAATGCTGCGTCAAGACCTACACCTGCTTCAAGCAGGCGCAGGGTTTTGACGCAGCATTGGCCTGAAAGTGACTAGGTGAAATCTTATAGATTTCACTCAGTCACTTTTAGGAGGCGTTCCTGCGCAGGAATGCCCCCCCTGCGCAGGAACGCCTCCTTATGGCGCAGGGATTTACAACGTGACGCATCTCCTAGATGCGTCACATTGTAAATAGGGTGCATTGTTTGCGCCGCCGTTGCGTCAAATAAAGTGACGCAATTGCAGCGCAAAGAGGCGCAAGGGCCTCATAAATCTGCCCCTCTATTTTTTATTTAATTGTGGAACTCCCTGCCAGAACATATCAGGAGCGTCAACTCCAGTTGTTTCACAGGCAGGTTAAGACATGGTTATTTTCCACCTAGTCCTTGTTGAGAATAGTTTAGCTATCTAAGGTTTTTTCTTGGTCTTGGTCTGCTCCTCTCATACAGCTCTTTCTGGTTCAGCACTTTGACGCCTTTTTGGCTGAACGCGCTCTCTAAATACCACGAATACAATACAAAACCCTGGTGAATACAATCAATGGGGGTAAACATCCCCTGTAATGTGCAACAGAAAGATACATACGCTGATGATACACCTGATAGCCTGTGAATGACTCACAGTGGCACATAATATTTGTGATTGTGGACATCTGCTTCCATCTTCATGCTTATGTCCTTTAATAAACACATTTTTGTGAAAGAAGCCTGTGATATGTGCTGGATTAGGAGCAGATAAGTGGCCAGAACAACACAAAGCAGCTTTTCTTTTAATAAAACTCGAACAAAAGGCAAGCGCCGTCTGGCGAGCGTGAACCGCATGCGGAGAGCTCTCGGCTGATGACAAAGCCGACCCTGATGTCCTCTTAGCCAGATATGAAAAGTACTTCAACGCCAGAAAAAAAACTGCGGACAAAGGAAGTCATTCTGTGGCTAGAAGTGAAGCAGGGAGAGTTTATCAACGAGTGGTTCGCCCGAATGCGGCTGCTGGGGACGGGATGCGCATTTCATGAAGCTGACGAGAGGATAAAGGCTGACATTCATGCAGGAAACTGGACAGAAGTGCAGGAGAACCCAGAGGCACGGCATGTGCGTCTGTGAAAGAAAGTGCCGCGAAGTGCTGCATAGCATGAAGGAGCCGTGTCAGGTGGAAAAGTTCTATGACGTAGGGCGCCGCAATTCAGAAGAAAGAGCCAGGGATGAATGCAGAGCTGAAAAAGATAAACGGGTGAATGGCAATGCTTCAGTGTACTTGCATACATCCAGGAACTCACACAACAAAATGTGCTTGTATGGGCATTCTCGAATGTACAAGTCATTCATTAAAAAGTCCAAGAAATGCTACTGTAGAATCCACAAAGGAAGATGCTCCAAAAAGAGTTTTTTCAAAATACTATTAGAATTTTGCAGTCCAGAAACCTCCAAGTCACCCTTCCTAACTTTCATAATTTTTAATACATTGGCAACTCATTACATAACCAAAGCAAGCACCTTGGAACTGCTTAACCCATTTCCAAAAATCAGCAGGGGTGAAAGCTTAATTAGGCCTGTTATCTTTCCAAGAATGCCAGTATCTGAATTCCATGAACTTTTGAACACCTGAGCATCAGCCAGCTGCCTAGCCGACCTTTGCCCCTGTACATCAACGAAAACATTCTTCTATCAACATCTGCAGCCATCCCAGTCTGAATACTGACTAACAACTCCTTATCAACAGGAGTCTTCCTGGATGACTTAAACAAGCCTATATATGTTCATTACTGAAGAAAAACGGCTAGCGCTCTGAAGATCCTATCAATTACAAACAATAGCAAAGGGACCACTACTTTGCAAACTTATGGAAAGAGCAGCTGTTAGACCTGGCATTTCTTTGCGTGATTACCCCTGATTTTTTACTTCTATCTCCTCTATTTTTGGTGCTGTGATAAAAATGTTTTTGCCAACTTAGATGCTTTGGACACTTTGCCACTGATAAACAGTGTCAAAGTACAAGTGTTCCCCATGTAAAGTGTAATGGTAATTGGTTGGCCATGATTGGTATGTTTGCCTTACTAGTAAAGTCCCTAGTAAAGTGCACTATGTGTGCCAGGGCTGGTAACACAAATGCCACTAGTGGGCCTGCAGCACTAATTGTGGCACCGACACAAGTAGCCTTATAAAGGGAACCCAGGCCTGCCATTGCCAGCTGCTCTGTCCTGACCAGACTGTGGGGGGTAGGTGATAGCGGCGTTGACCGCACGCCATCCGGGTTCCTGACCTATACGTGCAGGTTCCACTGGAGCAGACTGCGGGGTACCTTAGGATCTTTCTTAGGGTCACTACAAGTCAGCAGGACTTCCTTGCCTGCCATAGTACGACCTCAAGACTCAAGGTTGTATCAACAAATATATATATCCTTTCCTCACTGTGTAGTACGTCTCACATAGGTCCTGACGAATTGCCTCTCTGGCAAGAAACATGTTGACCTGATTAGGGGGTTGTAGGTATCTTGCTTTTTACTTCCCTAAGCATATATCTCCCCTCCCACCAATTTAAACCAAGGGCGTCAGCCACGCTAATAAAACATATTGTGGACTGACCCACCTTTTTTAATTTCACCACTCTCTCACGACTACACCCCTTTTCTTCCCGCACACCCGCATGCACCATATGGCTGGAACAAAAGATCTCCGATAAAGAGCCCCTTTATGGGTGCCCGTCAGACATTGCAGCGCCAGTCTGACGAGGAGCAGATTCCATATGATGAAGCATGACATCTAGCTTGCTAGGTGTGTGAGGTTTCTAGTTCCAACAAGGGAATTCCCCTTCTTTGGCTCTCTCTTGTTTTCTCTTTTTCAGGCTCCAATCGACACACTCTAACTTTTTCACCACCCCACCTGGGGAACTTTGTACATTGCTTTGTGACTTGTGGAGACTTAACACACATATTATTTCCTTTAGGCTGGGCATTGCAGCTTTGGCTGTTATGTATTACCCACTTAAAGGCATTCCACATTAAGAAAACCCATTTTTACATTACAGCTGGCAACCCTGTCTGATACTGTTAGGTGATCGCTACTGGTAACCTTGAATGGGGTGACCACTAATGTAATCTTGTTTGGTGTGATCACTTTTACAATACTAATAATATTAATAGCTTGGGATGATTTTCCTTGGACGCAAGTAAGGAAAGGTTGGAGACCCCTGGTTTATGCCACAGAGCACCTCTGTTAACCATTAGAAGATTACTAAGAGTTCAGACATATGCTGCCAGACTAAGCCTACAAGTAAAGGCAGGGGGCAATATCTTGCCTGTCTTGAGGACTCTCCGCTGGTTACCAGTGACTAGAAGAACATCTTTAAAGCTGCTATCATCACCTACAACACAATGAATAGTAATAGCACAGAATTTCTTAGGAAGTATACCAAAGCGTTCAAACCAGGAACATATGGTCTAAACTAGCTCTGCCATCAAATAATCCCAGTTTGCATTAAGTAAAACTTTGATGCAATGACTTTCTCTGTACAGGTAGACAAATTGGGGTACCATTTACCAGCACAGAGAAGGACACTAAGAACTACATGAGGTTTGGAAGACTGGCTAAGAGCTGGCTTTTTCCTACATGATTGCAAGAAAAAATAAAAACAAAATACCAGTTTCACTGAGCACTACCCAAACAACTCATGGCAGCAGGAAGAACATAATACCAAAACAGGACCTTGCAATTTTCACAATGAGTCATTTTCAAACCTCACGTCTTTGAGGGTGCACTCCAGTCCGAAGGTGCACACTAGCCCATTCCATAAGGTGGACACTAGCCCATCTCATAAGGTGCACACTAACGCACATCATAAGGTGCACACTAACGCATCTAATAAGGTGCACACTAACCCATCTCATAAGGTGAACATTAACGCATCTCGTAAGGTGCACACTAATGCATCTCATAAGGTGTACACTAGCCCATGTCATAAGGTGCACATTAGCCCATCTCATAAGGTGCACACTGACCATCTCATAATATGCACATTAACCCATCTCATAAGGTGCACACTAGCTCATCTCATAAGGTGCACACTAGCTCTTCTCATAAGGTGCACACTAACCCATCTCATAAGGTGCTCACTAGCACATCTCAAAGGGTGCACACTAACCCATCTCATAAGATGCACACTAGCTCATCTCATAAGGTGCACACTAACCCATCTCATAAGGTGCTCACTAGCTGGTCTCATTAGGTGCACACTAACCCATCTCATAAGGTGCACACTAACTCATCTCATAAGGTGCACACTAGCTCATCTCACAAGGTGCACACTAACCCATCTCATAAAGTGCACACTGGCTCATCACATAAGGTGCACACTAACCCATCTCATAAGGTGCACATCAGCTCATCTCATAAGTTGCACACTAGCCTATCTTATAAGGTGCACACTAACCCAACTCATAAGGTGCACACAAGCACATCTCATAAGGTGCACACTAGCCCATCTCATGAGGTGCACACTAGCCCATCTCATAAGGTGCACACTAGCTCATCTCATAAGGTGCACACTAACCCATCTCATAAGGTGCACACCCTTTAACGGTAATCATCCATAGCCCCAGTTTCAGAAAAGAGCACATGGACCTCTCTCTATATTTACATATCTATTTTAAAAAAAATCCTTCCGCCATTCTCTTCAACACTCAAGTCAAGTCAAGTCAGAGATTTATATAGCGCGCTACATACCCGGAGGGTCTCAAGGCGCTTGAAGAAGGGTGGGGAATTACTTGTCGAATATCCAAGTTTTAAGTTGCTTTCTGAATGCTAGGTGGTTCTGAGTGAGACGAAGGTGAGTGGGGAGTGAGTTCCAGGTTTTAGCTGCGAGGTAGGAGAAGGATCTACCTCCCATGGTGGTTTTATTGATGCGAGGTACGGTAGCAAGCGCTTGGTTGGAGGATCGTAGTTGGCGGGAGGGGGTGTAGAAGGAAAGTCGTGTGTTGAGGCATTCGGGTCCAAGTTCGTAAAGTGCTTTGTGTGCGTGGGTTAGGAGGCGGAAAGTAATCCTCTTATTGACGGGGAGCCAGTGGAGGTTTTTCAGGTGATTAGAGATGTGGTCTTTACGTCGGATGTCTAGTATGAGTCTGGCTGATGCGTTCTGGATGCGTTGGAGTTTTTTCTGGAGTTTTGCAGTGATACCTGCGTATAGGGTGTTTCCGTAGTCTAGGCGGCTGGTGACCAGTGCATGGGTGACCGTTTTTCTGGTTTCGGTGGGGATCCAGCGAAATGTTTTTTTGAGCATGCGAAGAATGTTGAAGCAAGATGATGAAACGGCGTTGACTTGTCTGTTCATAGAGAGTGAGGAGTCCAGGATGACGCCCAGGTTCCGTGCGTGGTCCGTCGGGATGGGTGCTTTTCCAAGGGCCTCTGGCCACCAAGAGTCATCCCAGGCGGAGGGGGAGGTACCTAAGATAAGGACTTCTGTTTTGTCTGAGTTAAGTTTCAGACGGCTGTGCTTCATCCACTCGGCTACATCTTTCATTCCTTCATGTAGGTTGGTTTTGGCGGTGTTAGGGTCTTTGGTGAGTGATAGGATCAGTTGAGTGTCATCAGCGTAGGAGATGATGTTGAGGTTGTGTTGGCGTGCGATGGCCGCGAGGGGGCTCATGTATACGTTGAAGAGGGTGGGACTGAGTGAGGATCCTTGTGGTACGCCGCAGATGACTTCAGTGGCCTCTGAGTGGAATGGTGGGAGGCGTACTCTCTGGGTTCTTCCGGTGAGGAACGAGGTGATCCATTCCAGTGCTATTCCTTGGATTCCGATGTTTCTGAGGCGCTGTAGAAGGGTGCTATGGCAGACTGTGTCAAAGGCTGCGGAGAGGTCGAGGAGGATGAGGGCGACTGTGTCTCCATTGTCCAGTAGAGTTCGAATGTCGTCTGTTGCTGCGATGAGTGCGGTTTCAGTGCTGTGTTTGGCTCGGAAGCCGGACTGTGAGGAGTCGAGGGATTTGTTGGTTTCGAGAAAGGCGGCGAGCTGGTTGTTGACAGCTTTCTCGATGACTTTGGCCGGGAATGGGAGGAGCGAGATGGGGCGGTAGTTTTTGAGTTCGGTGGGGTCAGCTGTGGGTTTTTTCAGAAGGGCGCTGAGTTCGGCGTGTTTCCAGCTTTCTGGGAAGGTGCCGGATTTGAGGGAGCAGTTGATGACGTCTCGGAGGTGTGGTGCTATGATGGAGTCTGCTTTGTTGAAGATGTGGTGAGGGCAAGGGTCTGAGGGGGATCCTGAATGGATGGAGTTCATCAGGCGAATGGTGTCCTCAGTGGAGATTGGGTTCCAGTCATTAAGGATGTTCAAGGGGGGTGAAGATCCTGCAGAACGTTGGGTGGGCTGGTCTCCGGGTCGGTTGTCGAAGCTGTTGTGGATGTCTGCGATTTTGTTGTGGAAGAACGAAGCTAGGTAGTCGCAGAGGGCTTGAGAGGGGGTGATGTCGTTGGAGTTGGCTGAGGGGTTGGGAAATTCTTTGACGATGTTGAATAATTCCTTGCTGTTGTGGGCGTTGTTGTCTAGTCGGTCTTTGAATGCGGCTTTCTTGGCAGATCGGATAAGTTGGTGGTGTATGCGGGTGGCGTTTTTGAAGGCGTCCCTGGTGCTGGTGTTTGGGTCTTTTTTCCAGGCCTTCTCAAGGGAGCAACAGAGTTTCTTTGATTTCTTAAGATCATCGTTGAACCAGGAGGCGTTTTTGCTGCCTAGTTTGGTTTGACGTTTTTTCAGCGGTGCTAGGATGTCGGCGCTGTTGGATAGCCATTGGGTGAGGTTTATTGCTGCTTGGTCGGGGTTTGAAGAATGGGCAGGGGGGTTTTGAAGAAGCGATGAGGAGATCTGGTCGATGGTGATTTTGTTCCAGTTTCTTCGCAGAGTAGGTTGAGGATGGTTGTGAGTTGTGGTCTTATTGTAGTTAAAGTGTACGCAGCTGTGGTCCGTCCAATGGAGAATAGTGGTGTGACTGAAGGAGACATGTTTGCTGGAGGTGAAGATAGGGTCGAGTGTGTGACCTGCGAAGTGGGTGGGCGTAGTGGCAAGTTGTTTGAGTCCGAGGTTGGCGAGATTGTCCAGAAGGGAGGTGGCGTTGCTGTCATTGCTCTTTTCCAGTTGAAAGTTGAGGTCTCCCAGTAGAATGTATTCCTCGGAGGGGAGGAATACATTCCTCGGAATGTATTCCTCGGAGGGGAGGAATCTACTGTATCATATGAAACTGGGGTAAATTCAGTAGCGGTCGGCAGTAGGTGTTTCTATAGGGCGGTGACGTGGGCAGGAGGAGGGGCAGGGTGGGGGAAATAATGTATGGATTACGGAGTTTTACAGGTAAGTAAACATTTAAATACATAAAACGAATTTCGTTGCGCGCACTGCATCACATTTGGTGATGCAGTGTGCGCAACGAAATTCGTTTTATGTATTTAAATGTTTACTTACCTTTAAAACTCCGTAACCCATACATTATTTCCCCCCACCCTGCCCCTCCTCCTGCCCACGTCACCGCCCTATAGAAACACCTACTGCCGACCGCTACTGGGTAAATTTATGAGATTTATTTTCATTCAGAGCACAAGACTAACCCGATCACTATCAAATGAGATGAAGACAAAGACAATCAACTTCTAAACTCCACTAGCCTTGGGTTCCGGAGTAGTGCACTACTCACTGCAAAGAATTTTAACACCTTATCTGAGGTAGTAACCACTATAATAATGCATATAAAATTAGAATCACATCAACAGTAGATGTAGATGACAAAGATTACAGGGACACAATGAACTGAGCGAAAATCATGCATTTTTAATTTAAATAAGTTGCAAAGTTTTAAACGTATTGTTCCATTCCAATGTTTTTTTTCTGCAGAAAAAAACACAATTGGCTTTGAAATTCCTTTGCATAAAGTCGATTTACTACTTCTACGCTCTGCTAAGATAAAGTCCCTTTTCTATTATTCTTTTTTGCCAGATTAGCTGAAAAACAAGTCCTCGAAATTGTAATTTCCTGAGCTTTTCGCAAGCACAATCTATGTACGCATATCTATACACCGGCATTTCGTTTATTGTAATTTACAAACTTTTAATTTCTCAGAGTGCAGAAGGGAGTCCTTTAATTTCGCACAGTTCTATTCTCACTCGGATACAATAAGACAGGCTGGTTAAATATATGTTCATATTTTAATGGACAAAGAGGGTTTCAGGTAAGTTCAACACCAGGGGCCTCATTTATGATGCCCCTTGCGCCATCGGAACTTCACTTTTCATGAAGTTCCGTGGCGCAGAAGCCAGCGTGGTATTTATCAGGCAGCAGTACGCCAGTTTTTGTGGCGTACTGCTGCCTGATAAATATCAGTCCCTTTAACGCAGTGTACTGCGTTAAAGGGGCGTGCAATGGGTGTTGCTGGGGGCGTTCCCAGCAACATCCATGGCCTTTTGACACTGCCCCAGATTTACGAGAAATCGTAACTCTGAAGCAGTGCCAAAAGCTTACGCCTCCCCAGGGGAGGCGTAAGGGAGGCGCAACAGGGAGAAATGTCTTTATTTCTCCTCGTATTTCCTTTTTCTATGTGCGCTGCATTCTACAGCACACATAGAAAGAGGAAAAGCCTCTTGTGATTATTTTTGTACAGAAAGGTTTCCCTTCCTGTACAAAAATAATCTTCCCCGCAACGCAGGCACCCTTGCACCATTGTGCAAGGCTGCCTGCGCTGGCGCAGGCAGCCCATTGTGCGCCGGCGGAGGGGAAAAGGACAGGAATGCGCCGTATCTTATAGATACGGCGCATTTCTGCCCTTTTCTTTTGCCGTAGGGAAGCGCAGCAGGAAGGCCTGCTGCGCTGCCCTACGGCAAAAAGTCATAAATGAGGCCCCTGGGGCCTCATTTCTGAGGCTGTGCGTCACTTTTACGCTGCCGGTGCGTCACTTTTTGTGACGCACCAGCAGCAAAAAAAATGTGCCTTGTTGCACCATATTTACAAAGTGACGCATCTAGGTAGATGCGTCACTTTGTAAACCCCTGCGCTACATTATACCTGCACCAGGGATAATGTATGCAACGGGGGCGTTCTGACGCAGGAAAAGGTCATAGAAGTGACGCAGTGAAACCTATAAGATTTCACTGCGCCACTTCTAGGATGCAAATGCTTCAATTTCTTACGCCTGCCTCACAGCAGGCGTAAGACTGACGCAGGCAAGCCCCATGTGAAAGGACGCATTGCTGGAGTTGCGTCACTTTTGTGAGACACTCCAGCAATGCGTCACTTTTGCGCCATACAGATACGTCAGAAATTCAGACGTATCTGTAACTCCTTGCGCAATGATGCGTCATACTGTAAATATGACGCATCATTGGTGTTGCAAGGCGGGCGCAATGAAAAGTGACGCATCGTTGTTTTCCCGCAACGATGCATCACTTTTCATAAATGAGGCCCTAGTCTCTGTCTATCGTACCTCAAAGTGTCGATGAGCCATTGAAAGATGTTAGGTTAGTGCAACGTTGCAAGTGAATGAACTCCTAACGTGGATTTATATGGCCCCCTGACTCCCAAAACGGGTCCCAGAGGGCAGCAGCATCACTACTCCA
This sequence comes from Lissotriton vulgaris, assembly GCF_964263255.1. NCBI lineage: Eukaryota > Metazoa > Chordata > Amphibia > Caudata > Salamandridae > Lissotriton > Lissotriton vulgaris. The sequence continues at coordinate 907,451,416 of NC_141695.1, forward strand.
GCGGAAGGACAGACGGCTTCAGCTCAGTGGCTGTTTTCTAGTGGGAGGGACATCCTGTACCTGGAAAATCCCACATTGGTGCAGGCTCAAGGGTGGGAACACTTTGCAACATTCAGCAAAACCCGACGGAATCAGAAATCTATGGCCAGCTTTGCCAAAGCTTTCAAATTCAAGAAACTTTATGGGCAAAAGTCAACGCATTGTCCTAAAAGACCTGTCTGTTGAATATGCTGGGGTAGAGTGTGGGGTATGCTTTCCCTTTTCTCTGCACGGGCAGGATAGAAACAGGCAGCTGACGGTCTAGAAACGAGTGACCATACACAAAGGCGTGGCTTCAATGGTGAGCCCCACAAAGAGAGCCTATAGAATACCAACAATGCACATGAAATATACATTTTGTGTAATTAGTTAGGAGCCTGCACTGAAACCTTTGGCGTTCCATATGAAATACGCAGCCATTAACATCGAGCTCAGCTTAATGTCTGCTGAGTTCCAGGACTCGTGCAAAAGCCAAGAATCCAGCTCCAGCCCATCAAGTTCACAACAGCAAACAGAAGATGAAGAATTTACACATGGATCATATGCAGTGCTGTCTCTGGCTTCCAGGCACATTTGTGAAATGTGTGATTATCCCACCGATCTGTTTAAACTTGAAAATTGTAATAACAAGTTTGAAGATTAGACATCCAAGGACCTATTCACAAAGAAGTTACAAATTCCAGACGAGGAGCTATTTAAGTATTCACAAAAGTTCCAGGTGCAAGTGTGAATTTGCTACGAGTTTCAAAAAAGCTCGTGTTTTGAAAAGTATGATATTCCCATACATCTCTCATGTATGTTTGCGTTATGCAACACTGTGTGGAGGCTCCACAAGGCAGAGATGTTATGTTATGTTATGTTAGCGGTTTTGTAAAGCGCAACAGCTGCCCTGGCAACGGGGCGTCCCGGCGCCAGGATTCTACATGAAGGAAATAGTGGCAGTGGCATCCAGGTTATGTGCGGTGGTTGGATGGGTGGGAAACATGAGAGCTATAAGGCAGCATTTTCTCTAAAGCAAAATGGCCATCACTCCTAGCCTATGGGATTAAGACAAACCATTTCAAGATTGTGCCCACCAAGGGTTTACTTCCTCTTCTGGGTTAAGAGTAGCAAAGCATCCTAAAAATCAGCAATTACTTCACTCCCTTTCCTGTCACCTGAACTTGTTGGAGGGGTTTTCATTGTTGTTCCTTGTTTACACCTGGATTTCCTTTTCACTGTAACTTTGTTGTATTTGCCCATTCCCTATGGTTCTTCTTCAATTCAACACTCTCACCACTGATGTGCCATTCTGCTTCATTTGAAAAGATGACCAAGTCTCTTCCTGGAGCCTTCATGCGCTGGCAGGAGTGGAATGAGTAAATGTATAAGATTAGCAAAGTCTTGTATGGCCCACTGTGCTGACATATGTATAATTTCTAAATAGCCAATCTATATATTGCAGCGCTCTGCCAGGGAAGACACCAGTGTTTCTCCATTTCCTGTCCCAGGTTCCCGGTTTTCCCTAAGTGTGATTTGATGCACTGGTTTAGATTCCCTCGGCAGATTTATTAAACTGCTGGAAACCGAGTGACTTTCTGCTTGCATTCCTCGTGTAGGTGGTCATGACAGACAGTCCTTAACGTACGATGAGTCATACAGACAGCAAGTACTCAGGTAGACCATCTCAAACAAGCACTGCGACAACCCATAATTCATTAATTTAGAAATGTATGACAGCTACATATCACAGAATTGTTGCAGGTATGGTTTAGCTTTGGCATTGTGATTAAGTGGTGCACTGGGAATGACTCGATTCTAGGAAGTCAGGGTCGTATTTATCATTATTTCACACAACGCAGCAAGACACCATGCTGCGAGTGAAAGGGAGAGGGCAGGGATACACTGTATCTATCATGATATGGCGCCTTCCTGCTCTCTGCCTGCGCTGGTGCCAAACTGCTGCCTAGCGCCAATACAGGCATCCTGCACTATGGTGCTAGGGTGCCTGCATTATAGGCAGGAATGTTTTTGTGCAGTAAGGGACACGTTCCTACACAAACAGAGGCGGCTCCTCCATAGGGGTGTTGGGGCACCGCACCCCTGCTTTCTCGCAGTGCGAGAAGGCAGAAACATAAATAGTAATAACTATTTTTGTTTCTGCCTTCTCGCACTGCGAGAAAGCTGAAGTTCCTGGTTAGGAGTGGGCGGTGTTTCTCGAGGGCAGGGGGGAGTGGCTTGCCCACTGTTGTTCATAATGACTGTTTGGGCGGCCTCAGGCAACAAGAGTGGGCAAGCCACTCCCACATGCCCTCGAGAAACACCGCCCACTCTCCCTGTTCTCTATGTATGCTGCAGAGAAAATGACCCGGGTGGGGCACGGCCTCACCAATCACAACGCTGCCATTGCAGCGTTGCGTTTGGTGGAGGGAGGGAGGCTGCCTGCAGCCTTCGGGAGTCTCGGGACTTGAGGAAAAGCAGGATGGTAAGTTTAACTTTTATTTTATATATATTTTTTCCCTTAAACCCCTTCTGCCTTCCCCCATCCCCTCCGTGGCGCGACGACCCCATTTCCACCCCCCCACCCGCCCGTAATGCCGCGACTGCTAACTGTGCATTAGAAAGCAAATAAATCTGGCACCAAATTATCCTTACTAGATGCATTGTGTGATCGTCGGCAAAGGAATGTTCTAGCCCTGTTCCGTTAGCAGCAGACAAAGATTGATGCTTAGAAATGGATAATGTTGGTGCAATCTAGCTCAGACAGTGGGGCGCCTCTGCCGAAGGAAGACTCGTGGATCCCGGGGTCTTTTGCCAGTTTTACCTGCAAGTGACTCACAGATCTCGGCGCTATGTGCTTTTACTCACTAACGTCTTTTAAGGGATTCCAGACATAATCCTCTGGAAGCTGTCAGATACGTCAAGTGGGTGACAAACCGCTGGGAGGTTTCAACAGCTGTGCGTTACTAAGCATTGTGGCTCACTGACTGTATGTGAATTAGTGCTGTGTGCTTTGAAAGGGTGTGTGCATGAGTATGTGCTAGCGAATGATGGGTGTGTATGTGCGCGCCTGTGAATGGATGGGTGTGAGTGCACCTGTAGATGGGTGGGAGTGAGTATGTGTGTGTGGGTGCTTGTAAGGGATGGTAGTTGTGCGTGCCCTCCCCACTACTCGTCGACATTACGAGCTGCCACTATACACAAACACAATCCTCCAAGGCTTTTTCCTCTTTCTTTGTGTACTGCAGAATGTAGCACACATAGAAAGAGGAAAAAACAAGGAAAATAAAGATATTCCTCCTTGCTTCGCCTTTACTGGGAAGGCGCGGTATTCTGAAGCATTCCCAGGCCTACCAGTATTGGTAAATCTGGGAATGCTTCTGAAACCATGGGTGGATGCATGGAAACACACATGCTTAACCCATGGATCGTCTCTCGGGAAGATTAACACACAGGAGCGACTTGTGTTGCCTTGCATCACTCCAGATTTTCCAAGCAATGCAGGGCCATGCAAGGTGGTTTTGTGTGGCTTGGTAAATCTCAGTATAGATTTTGCATCACTTTGCGCCTCCTTGCACGGCGGAAGGGTGATGCAAAACTATTGATAAATATCTCCCTCAGTGTATTGGATTGTTATTTAGCATGTAATATTGACTACATTTACAGAAAACTTAATGGAAGATTACCAAATGACCAACCGGTATCATACACTTTCCAGTCCGCAGGAAATAAATCAGTAATTAACGATAGCTTTTTTCATTTTACAGACTTTCATGCATGTTCTGACTATAAAAGGAAGATATATCTGATAAAACTAAATAAACACAAAAGATGCCTGGCATGAACTACAGCTGTCAATTATGTATAATGATTCTTGTAGGTTTTAGGCTACTATAGGTCAGAGCCTATCTCAACACAAACAGATCCTTGAACACCATATTACATTTGCAACATGGCGTACTTATATCACTAACCTATATTGAACAAGTACAAGTACCTTCTCCCATCCTGTCTGTGATAGTGAGTGTTAGACCTGGTGTCTCTTGGCGTGGTTCCCCTGACCTTTTTGGCTTCCAACCTCCTGTTTGGACCTCGTTTTGCTAGCATAGGACTTGGGGCACTCTGAAGGTGCCTTCAGTGCCAAAGCGCTGTGCTTGTCATATCCATACTGGTGATTGGTGAATACATGATTGGCTGATTTGAGTTAGCTATAAGTCAGCTATCCAGGGGTAAGACATATACCTAGGGCATGTAACTTGAATGCTCTTCCATGGGCCTGCAGCACTGGTTGTGCCACCCACGGAAGTAGCTCTTCAAACGTGCAAAGGGTTGCCATGATGGGGCATGTGTGTGCAAGTTGCTGTTACTCAACTTGGCATTTACAAACCTACTTGCCAAGGTTCTGCATGTCATTTTCCATATCAGCGTACTACCGGGGTACTGGGTGCTGTTTCGGGAAGACGTAGGGAATGTGTGCGTGCGTGGTATATGCCATGTAGCAAATGAAAGGCTATTTAGCTGTATTTCCATGGGCAGAAGAGTGCAGTGTAGTGTTTGATATTGAGGGGTTGGTAATGACGAATCCTCTCTGGTGGTGCTAGTGGGTTCAACATTATTATGATGGTAATACCACTTTGGGAAAGTGGGTATTTCTGTGCTTATGGATCTGTGTGCCTGCCAGACTGTCTCCAATCCACACCTGGGTGCTGGGGGGACAGCTACATTTGTGCATTCCTGATGAAACAGCCATAAACTAGGGACCCAAGGGAAACTGTAGACCTCTGACTCTGAGGGGTCTTCCTGGGATGGATAGGTGGGGGCCGACTTTGCACCTGAATTCCAAGGGGCAGGGTCTTGGCCCACTTAAAGATATTGATCAAGCCTCCAGGGGTAGGATGTCGGACAAGACAGAAATTAGATAGGGCCTGTGCATTTAAATGGTGGCCTTTTTAACTGATCTTTATTCAAAGGCCTTTGTGGGTATAACTACTGGGGCTCAGGTGTAAGAGATACTTGAATGTTTGGAACCATACTACACTGGTTTGATGCTGGGACATCGACAAGAGGAACTATTGGGGTAGGAGGGACTGCAACCGGATCATCCACAGACTTGTGGTGGCTTGGGGCTTGTCATGCTCTAGGAAGTGGACTTTCACTTGGTGGATTTTGCCTGGATGTTGCTGATCTGCAGCTAATTGCCAGCTGTTGTGGCCTAGGTCCCTAAACACTCTCTAAGGGCCTATTGGATGGCCTCCTGTCCATGAGATCCCAGGAACAGAAAGGATGTCCCCATTTCCACGAGATAGTAAGGACTGCGCAAGGTGCGGTGGAAATAGGTGGAAGTGATTCCTCGATTGGGACTAGGACTGTCCTGACGGATTCCATAATCACAGTGTTCATTTGGAGTGCTGGAACGTGAGGAATTGGAGGAGTGCAGGGGAAGTTTGCTGAGTCCGAGGGACCCGTGCTTACAACCGGAAACCTGTGCTAGCTGTGCATGTGGTATTGGAAGGGTGTTGGGGGAAGCCGCTGAGTCCATGGGACATGAACTGGCAGCCCACAGTATCTCCGACCTCCAGATCGGGAGGACAACAGAGCCTGACATCACAGCCTTAGTCTGAGGTCACAGGCTCCCTCTCTCTGGACCCATGCCACAAGTCACTCTGTTGTGGAGAACATCGTGACTGGACCTGTGGGGTCTTGTAGTGCCTTGTGGGCACCCACGACTGGCAGCCTGTAGCAACTGCAGCTTGCATCTATGTAGGAGGGGAAACATTTATCCAACTGGGAAGCTTTCCAGTTTCTAGTGACATGGGGGCATATTAGCAAGGCAGGCGATTTGAAATTATCGCCGCTTTTGCTGCCGTTTTCGGCCGAAAAGTGGCGATAATTTCATCACCCTATCAGCAAAGACACGCTATCGCGTGTTTTGCTGATTTTGCGCCCTTGTCAACAACGCCCAGCTTTGCATCTCTAATGAGATGCAAAGTGGGCGTTCCAGGGCAAAATAATAGGAGAAATGTCGCTAAGCGACATTTTTCCTATTATCAAGCTGCTCGCTAATAAGCAGAGCGTTAGGAAAAGTAGCGCTAACCACAGTTAACGCTACTTTCCTAACGCCTGCTTGTGACCTGTACTTAGCCATGTAATTCAATGGGAGGTGGATTACATGGCTAAAATTGTCCTGCCCTTTCAGCAAGGTTATCGCCATTTTCAATGGAATATCGATGGGAAAACCAGCGAAATTCCATTGAAAACGGCGATAATCCCCGCTATCGTTGGGATTTTTATCTCCATGGCGTTAAGCGTTGTTAATACAACGCTAACATGGAGATGATCGCCAGCGATAGCGGGCGATAGATTTCCTCACGTTAGCAGCGGTCAGCGATAATTATCGCTGCCGCTTGCTAATATGCCCTACAGCCCTTTGCTTACGTGGGTTATATATGCAGTACTTGTGAAGGTACTGCTGGGTACCTGAAGGCCTAATCTGGAGGAACAAAACCCAGTTATTGTTTCCTTCCAGTTTAGGTGGTCCAGTCAATCTAATCAAAGAATCACCAGCAGGGGAAATGTGTATCATTGGCTGGTGCTGTTTGAGTGACTGAGGGGCTTGGTCATGAAGCGTAATTGGAACCTGTGATTTCTTGACCATTGGAACTGTATTGGGTTTGCCATATTGGAATTGTCGAGTTTTATGAATACTTCTGAATAGTGCATATATGTTGACGCTGTTCTGCTGCTAATGGGAGAGTTCTACAATTGCATATAAATGTAAAATATATATCCAATGTGTATAATGTGTTGATTTCAATGTGTGTGTAATACAAAGACCAGTTTTTGAACATACAGTGTGGGATATTTTTTTGTTGGCGCAGTGTGTTGCGAATGGGGTCTTGCACCAACACTTTATATTTTGACCCAGAGGATAAGCCTGACTGCTCTGTGGCAATCTACCCAAGCATGTGCATATGTTATCGCCCAATGAATCGTACTCATCCTATGGCGGATGGTGGATTCTGTCTCGATTCAATGCGTCCCAGCCAGCCAGAAACTGCTGGGTCTTACAGTAAGCACAAGTAATAGCTGGCATCACAACAACAGTTTGAAGTGTACATGAGATGCGGTGGAGACTCTAGGGCTCCCGGGCCAAACTAATATACCAAAAAGTCAATCAAACCAATCAAACAGCATGGGCAAAGTGCAACTCTGTCGAAGAGCCAGATCTTGAGTCTCTTTCTGAAGTCTGCAAGCGAGGGGGCAGTACTGAGCAGGAAGGGACGTTCATTCCACGTCTTGGTAGGTATGCCTTAGGGGAAGGAGCAGCCTCCCCTGCAGCTGTGATGGATGAGGGTGTGTGTGCAAGGGTGAGTGAAGACGAGTGCAGGTGTCTGGAAGGTTGGTGGAAGTTAAGTTGATCGTTGAAGTAGGCAGGTCCTAGGTCGTGGAGAACTTTGTAGGCATGTGTGAGGATCTTGAGCTGGCATCTCTTCTGGATGGAGAGCCAGTAGAGGTCTATCAGGTGGGGGGTGATATGTGTTTATTTAGGGAGGTCCAGGATAAGTCTGGGTGCAGCGTTCAGTATTGTCTTGAGTCTTCTAAGGAGCTGGGTGGAGATGTTGGTTTAGAGGGCGATACCTTAGGGCCTGGTGACGGTCCTTCCGATTTTGGGTGGGATCCATCTTAAGATTCTGAGGAGCATGCAAAGTATGTGGAATTAGGAGGAGGTGACTAGGTTGACTTCTCGTTTCATGGTCGGCTGGCTGTCGAGCATGGTGCAGAGGGTGTGTGCATGGTCAGTCGGTGTAGGTGTCGGTCCGAAATCTGCAGGCCACCAGCTGTGGTCCCATGTGGAAGTGTTCTTCTAGAAGATCAGTACTTCAATTTTGTCAGAGTTGAGTTGGAGGAAGTGTCTCTCATCCACTTGGCTATGTTGGTCATGGCGTAGTGGAAGTTGGTTTTGCCATTGGAAGGGTCCTCAGTGAGCGAGAAGATCAGTTGAGTTTCTTCTGCATAGGAGATTATGTTGAGTCCATGGGATCTGACAACATCTGTGAGGGGAGTCATGTAGATGTTGAACAGGATGGGGTTGAGGGTTGATACTTGTGGTACGCCACATCTGATATCTTTGGGTGAGGAGGTGAAGGGAGGCAGTTGGATGCTTGGAATATGTCTAGAGTGCAATAAAAAAAATCCTAAAATAGCTAAAGCCTCATCCTACTTCTGCTATTTAATGACATAATCTTTCTTGACAAGCTCTAACTTCATGGAAAGAATCTATTATCCAAACTATTTATAATAAGGCCAAAAACAGATCCAAATATTTACAGAATGATTGTGTTCCTAGATGCTGATGGCAGAATCTTTGCCAAACACCTTCTCAGTTTCTTAAAAAGATGATTTAGTATTAACAAGATAATCCCTCCAAATCAGACAGGAAATAGACGTAACTGCTCCATGTTGGATAGCATATTCTTCTTAACTACCCTGGTTCATCGATCAGCAGAAACTAAAACTTGCAAACTATTTGTAGGTTTTATCAATCAGCAGAAACTATTCCACAGCCTTTGATAAGATAGATAGAAATATCCTCTGGTCAAAATTATAAAAACAAGGATTAGATCAAGTGTTATTATACTGACTAATTGAGTTAGACAATGATACATGAATGCAAGTTAAAGTAACAAACTGTAAAGGCCTAACCACAAATCATTACAAATAATGATTTGAAGCAAGGCTGTTTATTGACCCCTCTTCTTTTTCACTGTACATTTCTGATCTCACAAAAATCTTAGATGGAAGCCCTCTGACATCGAATCTCACCATTAGCATATGCAGACAACCTCATTCTATTATCAACAACACAAAAGTGCCTATAAAGACAGCTTGAAATCCTCCGGACTCATAACAAACAAAGCAAATTGCTAATCAAGTTAAGAAAACAAAAATAATGCACAAGATAGACCAAATGCTGCAGTATACTTACCGTAGTTTTGAATTTGACACAAAGCTAAATTGGCTTTGACACAAAGAAAAACTCATATGCAGGACTACTGTAAATATGTAAATGTAAATTGATACTTGTATAGCGCACTACTCACCCGCAAGGGTCTCAGGGCGCATTACGAATACTGCTGTGATACCCATCGTGGCTTTCCCTGTGAGGTGTCCACTCCTGGGCACCCCCAAGGTGGAGGACAGGCATCCTTAACGTTGTGGGGGCCCTTGTGGAGATTAAGCAAACTATTGTCCAGAGTTGCAGAATGGGACCCATGATTAGAATAGGCACCGAGGCGAGAATTATCAGGTCCGTGGAATTTTTGAGCCAAAGACCCGCCAAGGAGAGGAATTGAACCCTGGTCCCGTGCTAGACCTCTGCATCAGGGTCTGCCCCTCTAACCATTGCGCCACACTTCTCCACTGCAACCACTCAAGTCATTGAGTGATGAGCAAAGACCTATGGAGATGGGGCAATCTGCCCTTCAATTACAGTTTTAAAAACTAAAAGACTTCCAGCCCGTCCATACATTGCAATCATTTTTATGAAACAAACTATAATATATCTAGATTCACAGTGTATCAAACTTGTACAACTACATTTAGATTGAAAGGCAGATCTGAATAATAGTTAAAAAAAGTCATTAAAATCAGAGCATGCTTACATTTGTATATGCCTTATTGGCACATTTAATTTACTTATAAGTCCCTAGTAAATGGTAGTACATTACAGAGGCCTTGTATATTAAATGCTACAAGTGGCTTGCAGCACTCATTGTGCTACTCACTAAAGTAGCTCTATAAAGCACGTCTCAGGCCTGTGACTGCAGCCGATAGTGCAGTTTTAAACTGCATTTTGACCTTGCAAAATAAACCTTATGCCAGACCAAAACCTTCCTTTTTATTACTTATCAGGCACCACTATGGTAGGCCCTGACAGCTCATTGGGCAGGATGCATGGTATTTAAAAATTAGAACATGTATATTTAATGTTTAACGCGTCCTGGCAGAAAAAAAACTAGGCCTGGGTGAAATTTCAATTCTGGTGCAGTAATCTGAGTAATTTCAGTAATTACGCATTACTTTTGTGATGCAAAAATACATGACCATGCCAGCTTGAGTAATTTAGGGCAAAAATCCTACTGAAGAAGCACAGGAATAACAAACAAAGAGTGAGTGAGCAGCAGCTGACTACTGATGTTTGTGTCTTGTAGCATTTAGTGCTATTTTCTTTTGCACTAAGATGATAGAGCTAAATGCTGGACTATAAAACTCACATGATTATGAGACTTTTTGTGGTAATTTCGAAGAATTACGCTAGAGAGAATTATGGCAGTTACACTGAACCCCTAAAAAAAACAAAGTTGTTTTTTTACTGTGATAAGGCTGGACTCCCATAGACTAAAACTCCTTTATCTCATTGCATTTAATAAGTGCTACATTCAGTTTGAGAACAGCTTGAAACATACATATTCTTCTCATTTTTATTGTAATTCAAATTCCACTTTAATGGTGAAGTTGGATTTTAAATTACTATTTTGAAAATGCCACTTTTATAAAGATTCAAAACACCTGACACAAAGCCTTGCATCACAGCACTGTGTAGCTCCTGATTGGCAGCTTCACAAGAACCGAGACAGAGCCTAGCAGGGCACGACTGCAAAGCATCTGATTGGCTGTTTCACCGGACCGTACAGCGACGCAAAGACTTAAAATAGCTGCCTGCGCAACTCCTGGTCAGTGTCTTCACTGGATCCAATGCTGAGTGATGCTGAGCCTCACATTATAGCACTACGCAGCTCTTGATCAGGGCTTTACCAGATCCAACACAGAGTGAGGCAGAGCTTCACATCATAGCACCAAATACAGAAAGTACAACTCCCAGAGGACCAAACCTGGCCCATGCTCTAGTGTAGTCGGCCTGAACTTCTGACTTTGTCCCAGTCCAATGTGACCCGATAGCTCTTTAATGGTAAAGTCAGATTTCAAATTGAAATTTTAAAAAAATGCACATTTAAAAAGTTTCCATTTTTCCACCCTACACTTTCACAGGTCTTCTATGAGTTTTTAGCTGGCTTGGGCCATGATGCTCCCCCATCAGGAATGTGTATTGGGCACAGACAGCGAACAATAGGACCTGGGTGTAGCTGGGAGAGGGCCATCCTGCCAGGATGGGAGGGGTGAAGCAGTTCTCTGTCCCACTTATATTTCATAATGCTGCCTCTAGCACACTCACAAAGAATGTGACATCAAACTTTTGCCACCCTAGATCTCTTGAAGCCTCAGCAGGGGAAGGACGGAACTTTCTAGAAACAGATGTGGGGGTGAATGAGAACTTTCCCTGAATTCAAAGGGTGGCACTAGATTTAAATATTGGACCTCCTGAGCCACTCATCAATACACTCCTGGACCCATGGAAATTACAGCAGAAGGACTGTCTTGTTCCACAGAGGGTGCCCTGCTGCTTTAGTCCTGCCCTCTTCCTCAAAGGATTTCCCTGCTGCTTGAGGCCTGCCTTGTTCTTCAGATGACTGACCTGCTGCTATGAGAGGACTGTCCAGCTGCATGAGGTCTGCTGCCTTGATCCCCAAAATATCACCCTGCTGCTTGGGGGCTGCCTTGTGCCCCACAGGGCTAGCCTGCTGATTGAAGCATGCCCTCCTATCTGAGAAGGAAAACTGGACCTGCTCCCTTCATCCAAAGCTAACCTGAGTGTTTTCAAGGGTCAGCTGGCTGAAATACTGTTCTGAGCTACAAGGACACAACAAGCTCCAGAAACCTCCCTGCGACTGCTCTGCTGACCTGCTGCAACTGACCCTGCCTGTACCTGCAACTGGACATACTTGAGCCCTGCTGGTCAATGCTGAAGTGTGTTCCTGATCCAATACAGATCAGGAACTCACTCCAGCAGAGGACAGATCCTGGACCCTTGGCTGGCATCAGTTAATTTCCGTATGTGAAAACCTAAAGTTTTGAACTCTGCAGGCTAAACTTTGAGAAGATAATGGGCCCGATTCACAGAACTAACTTTAGACAAAATCCTAAACTTGCTACCATTTCGGTATTCACAGAAGATAGGAGTCCTAACTTTAGGACTCCTAAATATCTTCTGTGAATACCGAAAGTCTTAAAGTTAGGATTTTTTTCAGTTTAGGAGTAGTAAAGTTAGGACTCCTAACTTTAGGATTCCTAACCTGAGAAATATCCTAACTTTAAGACTTTTGGTATTCACAGAAGGCATGTAGGAGTCCTTCTGTGCATACCAAAATGAGTAAGTGCCTTCTGTGAATACCAAAATGGTAGTAAGTTTAGGATTTTGTCTTAAGTTAGTTCTGTGAATTGGGGCCAACATTTTCAGTGGGACTAACCTGGTCCCTGTGCCTGGCCTGCATCCTATCGCAGTTGGCCTGAATTTGTTACTTTGTCCCGGTCTAGCATGACTAGAAACACAGTTAACACTTTCTGCATTTTTTGTTTTATTTTGCAAAGGATTCGAACTCAAAATATCCATACAATAATAATAACCTGTTGCATACTTTTTCATTTACCTTTGATTTTTCTAGGGGGATAATAGTCGTAAAACAACGCTACATCAACAAGATAAAAGAAAGAATTGACTAAATAAATAGATAAATAATAGGCAGTGGACAGACAGACCATAAAAATATTTAGCATATTATTCCTGAATCATATTATGCCAAATAGCATTACATTTCTGTAGTGCCTTTGGGCCTAGCCAGAGCTTTTTCCCGCTCAAAGATTTCTGTGAAAATACCCCACCACTCCATTACGTTACATGGCTTCGGGGAGATCCATGCCCGGGCTATGGCTAGTCTTTCAGAGACTATAATTATAGTCTGCGGAACTCTCTTGCCCTATTGTCTCTATAGCCCAGCCTTATCTCAGATGTAGTAAAGACCACTTCCAAGCCAAGACAAATTCTTAATACATTCAGAACCGTTTGCCAAAAGACCACTAACATAGGGAACTCGGCAAACATATGGGCTATGTTTACTTCATATTCTCCACATTTAGGACACCCCGTCCTGGTAATTAAGTGATGAGTGGCCATTTGTCTCCACCTTACTACCTTATCTGGAGTATAGTACCCATAGTTATAGTTTGAAATTGTTGAAGCCTTAGATTGACAGACCATACTGCCTCTTTTGATGTACATAGTGCTGCCTCAAGGGTTGTCCCAGAAATCTCCTCCACAAGAATTGCACCAAGAATTCTCACCTAGAAGATACAAAGGATCCATTCTTCTCTGGCTGATTATTTGATACGTGGCACCAATTAATTTGCCCTGGCCAGGTTCATGTGAAAAGATCAATTACTGATGAGGTGCCACCTCCCTAAGTCCTTGTGACCTCATAAAATAATCCCTAAATTGAAGATATTTAAAGTAATGCTGTTGTGGTATGGAAAAGGAATCTTTCATGTCTTGAAAAGTACGAAAACCCAAAGTTTAGCTATTCTGTCTCGAAATATGTCTGAAAGGGATGGATTATCCCAAAGCAGGAATTTAGTAAAATAATCGGCACAGAAACATAGTAGATATATCTCGTCAAACCATAGCTATGCTCCTCAAGGTCTTAAATCGTACCCTCTTTAAATAATTGGGATCCTGTATTCTATAGAGAAATCTAATAGAATCTTGATTTAATAAAAGCCTATGGCTGAAATCTTGGTCTTTGTTAGAAAAAAGGCTACAAAGTCAGCTCATAAATGAAGCGCAATAGTATAATTTAAAATCAGGAAGTGCTAAACCACCTTGACTGAAGGGATATTTTCAAATTTGTATTGCCCGTCTTGCCCGCCTGTACCACCAAATAAAACTACCTATAAGTAAAGAAACCTTAGAAAAATCGTAATTTTGACGATATTACATCTTACGATAATACTAATTGGAAGCTTATGCCATTTTTTAAGCTTCTTAGCCGTGTCATTCAATAAAGCTTTGTAATTTAATTCAATGATGCTTTGTATCTGAGGAGTAAGATGAACACCAAGATATGTAGCTTCTGTACAATGTCCCGTTATGGGGGTTTCTGGTGCATAGTTGAACAAAATCTGGGTCTTATCAATGTTCAATTTATATCCAGAAAAGACGCCAAAAGCTATTAGCCACTTCATTAATTACATCTACAGACCGGACTGGGTCTGTCGAGAAGATTGCGATGTCATCAGCATAAGCATTGAGTTTTAACTCATTAGGTCAGGAGGATAGTGGCCCAATACTTACGTGCATCATAAGTGTTCGAATAAAAGGTTCCAGATACAGGGTAAACAACAGAGGGGATAAAGGGCACCCCTGTCTTGTACCCCTATTAATACGAAACACCCTAGACTGTAAACCAAACCCTCATAGCTTAATTTAGCATGGGGTAAACCATAAAGTGCTCTTACCCATGTCACGTATCGATCAGGGATTCCCATGGCTACAAGAGTATGACATAAGTAAGTCCATGTCACCAGATCGAACGCTTTTTCTGCATGCAAAGTAAGTTTCGTCAACTCCGACTAACTATTCCAAAGAAAAAAAAGAAAGTAGGCCCATGATTGTCTCAGCTATTTCCCCGATTCCTGTTGCCAAGACTTCAGAACTTCCTGAGCCTCTTGCTCTGAAAACACCAGCTTAGTATTACCATTCTTTGTTATCTTTAGGTGGCCAGGCTCCTGGAGATAGACCTGCACCCCTGCTGCTTTCAAAGGGTCGATAAGCTGCTGAAGTCTCCAGCGGTGATCCATAGTATCTTTGCAGAAGTCAGATCTAATAAACATTGAAAAAGATTCTATACGTACTGGGATAGTAGGTCTGGCTTTGATTGATATTGCTTGTCATAGTAGACAATTACCTAAACATATAAGATTGGGTATTGGAAAGCAGCCAGGAGGTCTGTTAGTATTCAGTGGGAGCCTATGGGCCCGTTGTATTTGGCTATCCCAGTACCAATCAGCCAGCTCTGGAAATGACCTCTGGAACAGATCAACCACATATGCTCGACAGTCCGTCCCTTCCTTTCCTTCTGGTACACCAAATACTTGCAAATTATTGCATCATTGTCGATTTTCTAAATCTTCAACCTTCATCTGCATTGATCTTATTTGTGTCTCATGAACAGCCGTACATTTCGATGTTTGACTCAAGTGATCTTCCGTGCCAGATAGTCTCTGTTGAAGCTCTGTGATATCAGAAGGGATAGAAGATAACTGATCTTTCACCTCTGCAAGAGTTGATCTGAGGGCGGAACTGTCAGGTCTAGCCTCAGCATAGTACACCTGAACTTATGCCCTTTGTACTTGTAGTATTTTAAATATTTCTTGTAACAAAGTATGTTCAGTTGCCTGGCTAGAGCAGTCCATCTGGTCAGTCTCATCAACCGACTCTCCCAAATTTTATTGAATTAATAACGCATTTGGCGAAGATGTTGGACGGGAGAACACCTGTGAACTTTTTTTTACTATTAGTGTCCCTAGTGTCCTTACAGCCAGTAACATCGCGATTGTTACCCTTCTCTACCACTGAGGGAACTGGAAAAGCCTGAATGGTTGGAAGGAGCAGTTCAGGACTTTAGCCAGATAATCGTGAAATTATTTTCTTCACCTCCCTTTTCTTTGTAACCCACTTGCGGGCTGCTAGTTATCGCAGATTTGTTTTTTTTTAAGGGAAGTATCTCCTTGCTTATCACCATTCTTCTTATTATTCTGTCTCTGAGCCCTTGATTTAGAAGTTCCTTTATTCTGTTTATTTAGCAAAGTTCCCTCCTCGCCATGTTCAATAGATTCATCACAGCTAGCAGTTGTCTATTCATTAATAGCAAGACTTGGACCTTGCAGCCCTTCCTGAATCCCTGAATTATTTGCTAAGATAACTGTTCCTCCAGCATATGAACAGCTAGAGCTTTGTTCCAAAGTCTGAGCAGATTTCTTATTGTCCTTGTTTACACAAACAGTGCCCTGATCCATGTCACCAGATATTTATTCTTGATTTCAGAGACTATGCCATAGCCATCTTTACGGAAAGGTGTCGGCCTATATTGAATAGTCTGCGACGTCTGGAGAAATTGTGGCAGTTGAATATCCCCAGGAGTCTCTACATTTAAAGTAAGAAGTTGGGCAGGGGCAGATACAGATGTGGACACAGCCAAGTTCTCCCCTAAGGCTGGAGATTCTGTTGATACTTTACCTCCGTAGATTTAAATACTTTTGTATCTGTCTGTATTTCTTTTCTCACAATTGGGGACACTGCCTTAATTAATGCACTCACCATATCCGACTCTGGAGGATAAGTACCTGTGCCCTCTGGATTAATCACAGACAACGCCTTCCCAGACTGTAATACTTTTAAAATAGACCGACCTACCCATGAAGAAGATTGTGTTAGGTTAGCCTTTTCTCTTTTATCTTCTCCTTCCTCATTTACATTTTCCTCAGCCCCTGTGCTTGTGCTTGCCAATACTGCTGTCGCCCGAGTGCCGGCGCGCCCTCCTTTAACATTATTTGATTTTGGAGGTCTCTTGACCCCGACTTTGCAGCAAAGAAAGTTATTCAGCAGATTATGATCTAGTTGAGGAAGGAATCGCCTAGAACACCCACACAACCAGTGGCAAACAACAAAACCTGGAGGGGAGTCCGGTCAGCGAAGAGAATCATACAAGCAGTTTATAATATTCTCAGATATTGAATGAAATGTCAAAACCAACCCCTTTCTAGTTTTTCTTCTTTCATAACTTCTTTTTTGAGTTAGCCTATCAGTTCTACGATGTCCCGACACCACCACAGTCTGCTAATCCAATTCCAAATCTCCACCGCGTCTCCTGACTTTTTCCCTTGACTCGCAGGAAAAAGAAAAGTCAGCAAGGAGCACCGCAAATGAACTGGAAGCAGGCTCTGAGCAGACTGGAAGAGTACACCGTTTAAAGTTCCCTTTTTTCCTGCTTTTTGAAGCTATCTATACTTATGTACAGCTTTTAAACTGCCTATCCCTCATTATCAACTGGATTTTTGTCATTTTGGTCTCATTTTATTTATTAAAATGTTGTTTGTTTCTAAATTAGCGTGGGGTTTGTCTTGTGTTGTGTTTTCACTTTATTAGTGTTTGAGTTCTGCATAAGTACTTAAAACAGTGTCTCTAAGTTAAGCCTGAGTGCTTTTGTGCTAAGCTACCAGAGAGCTAAGCACAAGTTAATTTAGTTACTTTTGTGGTCCACCCGTACAAGGTTTGAAAGATTTTGGTTGTTTCCCGAGAAGGGATTTCACCCCCCTCAATCAAAAACCCAGTTTATTGCCCAAAGGTGGCTATCAAGTTTAAGTTATAGAGGGCTTCAGGCTGTCTATTATTTGGAATTATTTGGGTGCCATCTGCATAATTGTTGCATGTGAGATTGAATCATTTAATCATGGTTTTTAAGGAGTCTAGGTAGCTGATGAATTATAGAGGGGGTATGATGGGGCCCTCGAGAGGCCCCAATGTATGTTCAGGTGTGAATGAACCTAGTTCCAGGGACTTGTTGAGTAAGCATTTAACTAGCTGCCCTGTACAGGCTGTGCGAAGGACATCTGTAAAGATTTTGGGAGTTCCTGGCTTTGAAGTTAATTCTGATATTTTGCTAGCAATGATCATGTTGAGGAAATATCTTTCCAAGAGCGTATTGAAGGTATGTAATGATGGAAAGTTGCTTTTGTCACTTTCTATGTTGGTTGGGTTATGTGATGGTGTGGTGTTGTCTCTGTTCTACTTGAAATAATTTTCTATCTTAAATTTGTTTGATCAATTCCAAGAAGATTTTGTCACAGAAGTCTTGAGCTTGTGGTAATGTTGGCATTGTGGATTTTGGAATTCTGCTAGAATCTTGTGGAGTTCTGTAAAAAGCCAGTCGGTATTATTTTTGCATGTAGAGCATCCTTCCTTTTTTGTGATTATGATGGCTCTTCTGTAGGCTCTGTAATAGAGGTGGAGTGGGCTTTTGCCTGCTTCAGTTTTTGATATTATCTACATGTGCTTTAGTATGTTGAGTCTTCACTATTTTTACATTGTCAATAATCTATGTTGTGTTGTTTTCTAGTCAACTCTGGATGTGGCTTTTATTGGTCAATGTCTGTACAGTACAGAGGAGATCCAGTTGTAGAAGATGTGTATGCCATTTGGTTGCATGTTTATAGGGGTTCTTTCAAGATGGACGCTGAGTAAAGAGTCTAGCTATTGATAGCCAGTGTAGTGCTCTCAGTTTCCTTAAGTGGAGGGGGAGTAGCAGTCTTGCTCCAGTGATTTGGATGCGTTGTTATTTTTAGAGACAAGGAAGTAAGGAGCTTGTAGGTACAAGCCACTTGCGTAACCTACCGGCCACATCAAAGGGTGTGATTTGTCTGTATGGGTATTTTAGATGAGAAATTATGGATTGCAGTGTCCAGGTTGTGTATAATGCATACCCTGTGACTTCATTCACATGTGGGAATGGGGATAGCTTAGAGTGCGAAGTCAGGCCGAGGTTTCTTACCTTTCTTGGTGCTCTAGGTGGTGTCTCTGATTCATTGAGGTAAGTTGTTGTAGGCTTTTAGTTAATTCATTTTCCACATGTCATGATCTCTTTTTTGTATTAATTGAATTTAAGATGGTTGATCATACTGAGGCACAAGATAAAAAAAAGGTTTGTGATTTATGGGTCACAATTTCCACTAGGCATCCGTTAGCTGTTCCTTGCAAGTTTGCTTGATAGAGGTATGGCTCAAAAGTCAACAGAGCTGGTGATGCTCCGAAAGAAGCAGGTCAGGGGAGTGTAGAGCAATAAAAACGTAATTGTTTATTTTAAATAGTTTTTATTGAGTTTTACAAGCAATAAGCGAACATCTTACAGCAAGGAACATAACAAATCCCACATCATGTAGTATTATGCTCTAGGTGTCATCAGTGCCCATTTTTAGCATTCATGTCGGTCTCCTCCCAGCAGTATTGTAGGCCATCACATGAGCCACCAGAGCCCCAAATGTCAGTGTGCTGGAGCTTGTTGTGTTTCCAATTCTCACTAGTCTCACATACCCAGCCTCTTATAGTACGCTATGAAAGATAGCATTCAGGAAATCATGTCAAATGTTGAGCAATACAATTCACAAAATGGGCCCATATGTCTTTGGGTCGATTCATCTCAGGCATTAGCTTCCAATAGTCCTCTTGACATAGCAGCGTCCACCAGCCACTCTTTAAGTTTCGGGCAGCCAGGTCATTCCTTGTGCACGGCAACCTTTCGCATAGTCAGTAGGAATAGCATGGTCATTAGTCTGCGTGTGCTACCAAGGACACAGCCAAGGAGAGCAACCAGATGTGTCCTTGGTACAGAGTGAGCGACTATGCCACTCAGGGCCTGATTTAGATCTTGGCGAATGGGTTACTCTGTCATAATGCTGATGGTTATCCAGTCTGTCGAAATATAAATCCCATAGGAAACAATGGGATTTATATTTCGGTGGACGAGATATCCGTCACCGTTGTGATGAAGTAATCTGTCCACCAGGATCTAAATCAGGCCCTCAGTCAGTTATAGACAGAGGTCCAAAACCGCAATACCCCAGGACCGCTCCAGGCCAGATGCAGAAAGGCAGTCATTTCACAACTGCCGCGAAAGCACCATGCTGGTGGCTGAAGGCCCATATTGCGTATTCCAGCCGGTGTGCAATATGTTTGGTGGAGATATTTGACATGTAGGAGGTGGAGGTATTCATTGGGGGAGAGCATGCATGGGGTATTACAGCAATTTTTCCATTTCTCCTTGGTCAAGTCCTCCCCAAGATCCTCCTTCCACCTCTCATAGACCAAGGGTTTGATAAAGGAGCCTTCTCCTGCATGGTTATGTACAGCCTGGTAATCAGTTTCCTAGGGAAGGGGCTAGCAATGACAGTATCTAGGCCATGCAAAGTTTCAGGCTCTTGGGGAAATATGGGATATGCCACTCCACTAGGGCCCCACAGCCTGTAGTAGAGTAGGTGTCTAACGGAGTACAGCTGGGGTGTGACTGACATCTTGTAAAGACAGGAACTCAGCAGAAGAGTGCATATCTCCCAGTGTGTCCAAGCCCAACCGCTTTAATTGTTGTACTATCTTCCCTCTTCTGCGGAGAGTGAAGGGTTATGCATGAGGCTTAAGCCAGCGGAGTAGAGGCATGCCTTGTTGCTCAACCAGTTCCATGCCCATGTCATGTATCTGACTATATACATTTCAGTAGGGGATCTTGTTAGTGTTGCACATTACCTTAGATTAGGTCCAGGGGCTGTCATTATTTGCCTCCACTGCAGCATTGATATGTATTGGGTACGTGGAACTAATGATGAGCAAACTGGGCCTGCACGCAGTAGTAGTATGATTCATTATCAGGGACACCCAACTCTCCCTGCTCGGGGCGAAGGGTGAGTGTCTCCCAGGAGAGTCTTAGTTGTCCACCGGCTCATGTCAGTTGAATCATAAGGGAGCGCAGGTGAGTGGAAAAGAATTTGGCGAGGGGCATAGGAATATTTATGAAAAGTAAAGAAATTTGGGGAGAGCTATTATTTTAGCAATCAAGAGTCTCTTCCGGCTAAGGACAAGGGCAGTACTTCCACACAGGCATTCGCTCTTCCAGTCGTGCCACAACTCTCCCATAGTTTACTTGCCAAAGAGTGTCACATCTCTACTGATTGGGATCCACAGATATCGCACTTTCTCACTCGGCCATTCCAGGGAGAAGTCCATTGGGAATTGGTGTAGTGTATCAGTTAGGGGGAACTTACAGATTTCGTCCAATTAACTGAGATCCCAATTAAGCCTTCAAAGAGTATAAATTTACAAGTATGGGGGCCAAATCTTTGCACTGGGTTCCGGATGTAGACAGTAACATAATCGGCATGCATAGATACCACCACCAGCCTTGCCAGGCAGTTGGTGCCCTGCTCAGAATGGCGCTGTCTGAGCCATGCCACGAGGGGTTCTACAGCGATTGCATATAGAATCGGATAATGTGGGCAACCCTACCTCATCCCTGTGCTAATCAGTATGGGTTTGATATCATACCAATAATTTGCAGCTGAACAGTGGGTAGCATACAGAGGAGGGTAATCCACTGGAGGAACGCGGGACTTAACCCTGAGCCAGGAAGCAGCACAAATCGAGAGAAGAGGTTGTACAAGGTAGAAGACCCTGGAACAGAGAATGTGGCCTAACGGCTATGGCGGTCGCCCTCCAATCAGGGGAACCGGGTTCGATTCTCGGCAACAACGCTCTACATCCTGTGATTCTGAGCACATCACTTAATCTCCCTGTGCCTAACAAAAATGAATGTGTCCTTGTGTAATGCAGCTGTCCCTCAGGTAAAGCGCTCTGATACCTGATACCTTCGGGTCAAGTTTGCGCTATATAAAACTCTTAAAAGCAAAAAGACAAAACAAGGACTGACTGGTTTGGACGAACTAAGGTAGGGAACAGTGTTAGCAGCTTTGCTGCACACATGCATGCGAAAACTTTATTATCTATGTTAATCATAGATTGTGGTCGGTAGGAATCACATATATTAGGCCAGGCTTCAGGATTGTGATTATTAGAGCCTCACGAAGAGAGGAGGGTAATTGGAATGATTGTCTAGCCTCCTTAAAATCGTCTACAAGTGTGGAGCCAGAAGATCAGCGTATTTGTTGTAAACTTGGGCAGTCAGGCCATCTAATCCAGGAGCTGTGTCTCAGGCTATACTAGGGGTGGCCAGGGTGACATCTTTACTGTAAACAGTACTTCCAAGCACTGCCCATGTCCACTATCCAGCTATAGTCATTGAATAGAGTCCAAGTAAGCATTAAGCCTGTCAGGCGGGATATCGCAGTGGAAGCTAAAGAGCGTTATGATAGTGGAGCATTACTTGGGTGATGTTCGGTGCGACCTGGCAAATAGTTCAGTTATACAGGAATTTTTCCAGTTCTTTTTTAGCAGGGCTGCTAGAGTCTTACCCGCTCTGTCTCCCTCACCATATCGGCATCCTGCTGCCTCCTTATGTAGGAGTCCAGCTTCACTTTTGGTGGTGTTGTCGTTGATGGAGTGGAAGTTTGCGCCTAACGCAACAAGCTCTATGTATGAACCTCGAGTACCCTTGTAATAATACTAAACCACCTTGTTCGTCATTAATATTCCACTTTTCCAGTACATGCGGGTGTCCCAGAGACGCTTGCCTATGTGTTTACTAACAGTAACACCGCTTGCATTCTGAAAATGGCCGCTTTGCAGAAATTCAGTCTGCGCATGCGTCGGTCATACCCATGTGATGTGACGCACTCGCAGATTTGGAGGGAAGAGTCCGCTCATGCGCATTGTAGCTGACCTGCCCGCTCGTTCTAACCATGCTCCGCGCTTGCCGATGCAGCTTCGCATTGCTGTCTATCTTGCACTAATCACTAAACGCTATAGATATTATAAAGTAAGGGGTGCAGTGTAGATGATCACGGTGTACAGTGTGTTCTGTTTTGCTGTGTTATTAATTTGTTTTCGCTTACTTTTCATGTACCACGCATGCAATGGCCTGGGTATGAAGCTGACTCCATCTTGTAGCCCGTCCCGACCCCAACACGTGACAAGGGAAAGTCCCTACTGCGCAGAAGCAAATCTCAGCCAGCTGGCTCCTGAAGCAAGATGCGCATGGGAAAACTACCTAGATGTGGACCTTTACCTTGAGACCTTGCAACATTGTATCAATTGATGTAGTAAACCATTTTTCTCTATATTCCTATGCATGGGAACCTGTACACAAGGGGGCGGGTATTAAATATGAATATTAACTATGGGAACGCAGAATTTGGGGAGGTAAAGGTGACCTAACCATTTCTCCTGACCAATCACAAGTTGAGACCCTAATATTGCAACATTTGTGGGTGGTCTGGGAACCCCAGAAGAGTATAACTAGCCTAGTCAGTTAGGGAGAAATTGTCCGACTTGTCCGAGTAGCAGACCTGTCACTGACCCCTCGACTCTATAGGTGATTAATACAGAGAGCTGCGGAGCCCTCTGTCCGAATTTTCCACAAACTCCAAGGGGTGGAAATAGACTTAAGTGCTGGCGAAGTACCTTGGCTGGGGGTCCAAGAACCCAATCGGGGTTATTGGCGGATTCCGTGCAGTGAGGGGGTAACGCAGGCGTTGCATCCGAAGCTGTGGGGGTCGGTCGTGCCCTTTGGTGAGCCCAGTCCTGACCCAGAACCTGAGGGGTATCCTGTCCTGGTTTTCCGTGAGCTGCAACCTGCTCACCTACTGGTATCCTAATTCCTTGAGGGTCCTTGTCCTCGTCCTTCCCGAAACTGACCCGTGGCCAGGGTTGGTCTCCATTCTTGCCTAGGTAAATATTACCTGTGGGTGTCCGTCATTCTATCCCTTTCCTTCGCTCCTAATAAAGCCTCTATGCACATGATTTTTGCTGATCTTTCCTCCGATGCATTTGCAAACTGTTTAATTAGTATGTTCCTATTTTTCCCTTCCCTTAGGAGGTATTTGAACTGTTTTCTTGAATTATTAATGTGTGGTAAACTTTAGAAATCGCAATAAGACTTTAGCTAGACAGAATAGGTGTAGGGCTGCATTACTCATAGGCTGAGTGGTTTGAACTTGTTGTCCCTAGTTAAGTCTGAATTTATAGCATGTTCCTTGTTGCCCTTACCCTTTAGAGACTCCGTTTTCCCTTAAATGGTGGTCGCCTTGTTGCATAGCTACTTTATCTTCTTGATATTGCTTACTGATGTCCTTATCAGCATTTGCCTCATAATTCTGTCTCTTTAAAATTATTTTATATAAACACCCTTGAAATACCTAAGGTGTTTGTGGTCATTCTAAAAGTATATCAAATGTTGAATTTATAAATAAAGTGTTGCAGATTGAAACTTATCACCTATTCTCGTGCTCCTGGTCCATCAGGAGGAGTAAGTACCTGTGGTAAGTCAGGTACCTTGTAAGAAGTGTCACAGGAGACACACCCACAAGACTGATAGTAGCGTGTAAAATCACCCGACTTGTAAATTGGGGTATTTCAAAACGGATACATGGGCCCAAGTGCGTTATAATCTGGCAGTCTGTAGGGCCGGGTGACCTGCGCGCTCTATCATTGTATTCGGACATTTTGTCCCATATCTGCGCAAGACATCGGACATCTGACTCCTTAAAGAATTGAAGCTTCAGGTCTCAAATCTTGCGCTCTAGTGTCTTCAGGCATACACCAGAGCCTTTTGATATGCAGATACCCATGATGTAAACATTGAATGCCTCTTAGAGGAGGCCAGGTGAGATCACTGATCCAACATTCTGATCAAAATATGGATTGAGGCAGAGCCAGTCACGTGCCAGATATGCCTAACAGCCGACTGAGACCCAGCAGGCTTTCAAGACATTGCCAAGACGTGCGAATTTCTCTTCCACCTTATTCCCTGCTTGACATATGGCTAACCCTTCCGGCAAAACATAAGAACATTTTTCTTTATAATCATTTCCTTTGTCCGTTCTTTTCATTTACATGTGTATACACTGAATAATAAAAATGACTGTTACTGTACAGCAGGATTCACACTGTAAGTAAAAAGAGTTCACGATATATTTAAAAAGCTTCAGTCGGTTTTAAGAAAAATCATTGCAATTGATATTTTAGGAGCGTTCTTGCAGTTCAGATTTATAGTAGTCATTTTAGATTCATTATTTCTAACCAAACGTTTTGAAAACTATATTAGAATTCAGCATTTGTAAGTAAAACTGTGTGTGTGCGCGCTTGCAAGTCAATCTTTGCCTGTGTGTGCGAGCTCGCAAGTACATTTTTGCCTTTGTGTATAAGCGCCCTTGCAAGTCAATCTTTGCCCCTGTGAATGTGTGCGCTCTTGCATGTCAATCTTTGCCTCTGTGTGTGTGCACGTTTGCATGACAATCTTTGCCTGTGTGTGTATGTGTGCTCTCTTGCATGTCAATCTTTGCCTGTGTGTATGCGCTCTTGCATGTCAATCTTTGCCTGTGTGTGAGTGTGTGCGCTCTTTCATGTCAATTTTTGCCTGTGTGTGTGCACGCTTGCATGTCAATCTTTGCCTGTGTGTGTGTGCGCTCTTTCATGTCAATCTTTGCCTGTGAGTGTGCACGCTTGCATGTCAATCTTTGCCTGTGTGTGTGTGTGTGTGCGTGCTTGCATGTCAATCTTTGACTGTGTGTGTGCGTGCTTGCATGTCAATCTTTGCTTGTGTGTGTATGCTTGCACACCAATCTTTGCTTGTGTGTGTGTGCTTGCATGTCAATCTTTGCCTGTGTGTGTGCGTGCTTTCATGTCAATCTTTGCCTGTGTGTGTGCGGCGCTCTTTCATGTCAATCTTTGCCTGTGTGTGTGCACGCTTGCATGTCAATCTTTGCCTGTGTGTGTGTGTGTGCGTGCTTGCATGTTAATCTTTGCTTGTGTGTGTGTGTGTGCGTGCTTGCATGTCAATCTTTGACTGTGTGTGTGCGTGCTTGCATGTCAATCTTTGCTTGTGTGTGTGCTTGCATGTCAATCTTTGCCTGTGTGTGTGTGTGTGTGCGTGCTTTCATGTCAATCTTTGCCTGTGTGTGTGCGCTCTTGCATGTCAATCTTTAACTGTGTGTGTGCACGCTTGCATGTCAATCTTTGCCTGTGTGTGTGTGTGCGTGCTTGCATGTTAATCTTGCTTGTGTGTGTGTGTGCGTGCTTTCATGTCAATCTTTGCCTGTGTGTGTGCGCTCTTGCATGTCAATCTTTGACTGTGTGTGTGTGCGTGCTCTTGCATGCAGGGCCGGCGCTAGGCATGGGCAGTGTGGGCAGCGGCCCAGGGCCTCGCGCTCTGCCAAAGATTAGGGGGCCCCCCCCATCAGTGTGAAAGGCCACACTTTCACATTAGCCAACCTATTCTTGTGAGGCCCCCTGCCCCAGCTGATCATATTACATCATGAACTTGCTGGCGTGGTGACATTCCTGGGGGTGCAGGGGTGGGGGAAGGTACAAACTGAATGGGGGACAGCACACCAGCTGGGCCAGCAATTATCTCGGCTCAGTGTCAGAGGCAGGCAGCGCCTCAGTTAAGTATCAGCCATTCTAGGCCCTTTGTTTCCAGGGGAAGGCAGACACAGGTAAGAGGAGGTGGATTATGGGTGGAGGGGGCAGCCAGATCAACTTGTTTTCGACCTTTCTTTGTGTATAAACTGTGTGTTGTGGGAAGTGTGTCTTTACTGTTTCATGGCCCAGGGGAGGTGGCCCCCTCCCTGGGCCTTGAAGCACTGGATCAAGCTGCAAGGTTCAAGTGTGGGGGCCCCCTTCCCTGGGCCTTATAGTAATTATGCAGTGCCAGGGTTGGATTGGGAAGGGAGTTAATTGGCTGGTGCGAGAGGCCCAGTCCCTAAGGCTTAAGTGGGCTGTTTTCTTTCCTCATTTATGTTGAGGCTTGCTCTGCTGCTGTGAACTCGAGAGGCCTCAGCAGCTTCTTCCACTGCCCATTTTCATATAAATAATTCGTTTTTCGATTTGTCCTTGAACAGCAAAAGAACTGAATGGTTTTTGGGATTGATTTAATATTAAATGTTCAGTCTTGGTGCTCCATGTAAAGCAAGCATTTGCAATGCAATAAGTCTCGCATTTAAGCGCGTTTGAGCTATTGACATTGTAAATGACAATGCCTTTTTATTTATATTTTGGTTTTTTAAACATAAATAAAAGGCATAGTCATTTACAATGCTAATAGCCCAAATTCACGCAAATGGGAGACCTATTGCATTGTGAATGCTTGTTTCCTTCTGGCACTCCGAGCGCCTAAATTCGCGCAAATGGGAGACCTATTGCATTGTGAATGCTTGTTTCCTTCTGGCACTCCGAGCGCCGCAGAAGGGAAGTAAAACTACAGGTCCCAGAACGCACATGTGTGAGGCAACTATAGAGCTTTAAGTATCTGCTTGATGCCTGCCGACTAAGTCTAGTTAAGCATATTAGTTGCACAGAGAGCCAGTGATATCACTGTCCACCTTTGGAGCTGAAATCATCCATAACAATTACTCAGTGAGAATTATCATGGCATTCTCATCTTCCTGTGTAACCTTTGACCCACAGTGTGTCCGCCTTGCATGACATCTGGCACTGCAAGTGAGAGACCAACTTCACCTCTCTATTAATTTTTGAACTTCCAAAGACTCTTATTTTGCAGTCATATTTAAGTATTATGTCCCTTGTAGTTCTCACTGAGTCATGGATTAGGAGCCTGTGGTCCCAGACCAGTTATCTGATCTGCATAAATGAGCTTTGCCTGAGGCTTTTTGTCCGTAATTTAAAAAGAGAGTAGTCTGACAATACCATCTGCATGTATGTATTAAGCGGGTATATCGCTCCTTGGCACGGGGCCTGTCCTTTCACCAAAAACACACGATGTAGCATGCAGCCTTTCAATAAAAGCGACAAAAATAAACAATCCCAGCCAGCAGTGGTCTGCAGTAGTTTATTTATAGCTGGCAGAATAGTTTCAAAGAGCAGAGCAGTGAGTGCTTAATTTGTAACAACATAAGTGCAAGGGCTCTCATCAGGCGGTCACTGCAGCTTGCACCACACAGTGCCCTCGCCACACAGCCAATTTTAGTAACAACACAGCTACTAACCATCACACTACTGCAAGCACGATAATTTGAACTATTTCAGGCCTCCAAGGCTGTAAGAATGGCTTGGCTGGCAGGTACGCCTGGCAGGTCTGGCTTGTCTGCGTACCGACCAATCACAATGCTGCCATTGCAGCCTTGAGATTGGCTTAGGGGAGGGAGGCTTCCTGTTCTGTTCCTGTTCCTGTTGCAGGAGAGCAGGTCAGGAGCAGAGACGACGCGAGACCTGGGAAGGTAAGTTTATTTTATTTTTAAATTACGCCCCCGCGTTCGAACACCTACGTGACCCCCCACTCGCGCATCAGGCCGGCCGCAATTGGATGTTACATGCAAATTCAAGGGGCCTCACAGCTTTCCTTTCGCCTGGGGCCCCAGAAGTTCTAGGACCGGCCCTGCTTGCATGTCAATCTTTGCCTGTGTGTGTGTGCGTGCTTGCATGGCAGTATTTGTCTGTGTGTGTGTGTGTTCTTGCATGTCAATCTTTACCTGTGTGTGTGGTGAATGAGGGTTTGAGGCATCTGACTGTATCTCTGAGCTTGTATTTAAGTGATAGAAGGAGACTGGCCTACATGAGGATGAGTTCCTTCTAATATTGAAGGCTCTTTCAAAGTTTAAAACATTCACAGAAGAACCTGCTCGCACTGCACCCTCCATCCGCAGACTAACGCAAACTTTTCTTGGCCTCCAATTAAGGAGTTCGTTCTGCTTCCTTTACTTTCCCGGTCATAGTTCGCAGCTCTGGCAGCCCCATCCCCCCAACACAAGCTGCTGCCAGAGATGCTAAGGGCACTGTTTTTCTGATCAGAGGATTTTGACTTGTAAGTGTAATATCTAATTACTAGCGGTTGCTAAGGGGATTCTCTCCACAGGCAAACGCTTTACAGAGCAGACATTGACCAGTTCTGGGCTCACTCTGGGCTGCTCTTGGCTCTCTCGCAGCATACTGCTGTTTGACCACTTCGAACCCCCTAAGCCCCAATCCTTTAATAACCAGGGTATTGCGGCTGTCCTATAGTGTGGCAGAGATAGCACAGAGATGCATTTTTTCCCAGGTCATGTACGGTGTTGTCAATGAAGGCCTTAATTCACAACACTCCACTGGTGTGCTTGGGGCCGATCACCTTCGTTTCCTGGAGTAGCTCAGTGCGCCCCACCCTCTGTCCACAGACCAGGATTCATTTAAGTACATAACTAGTTATAATGCAGCCCGTTGCCCAGGGCCGGACTGAGAATGCAAACCAGCCCTGCCAATTAAGTCGGACCGGCCTGGGGGGAGGGGATGGTGGGGGGTGCTGCTGCTTTTGCTACAGTGGGCCAATGTTGCTGCACTGCTGCAAAATCGTCCCACAGTAACAAACAAGGTCCCCACAGCTCCAAAACTGGCCCCCACCGGGAAAACACCTGGTGCCCACTACAGCCAGTCCGGCCCTGCCGTTGCCATGATATCCAGGACAAACAAAGGTCCTAATTTTTCATAAGGTGGAAGGGGTATCCGGCATATTTTTGAAGGAGTAACCCATCTGCCATATTCTAAGTTGCAGATTTACAAGCCCCTTGCGCCTCTTTTACGCCGCCGTTGCGTCACTTATGTGACGCAGCGGTGGCGCAAAATATGAGCAAAATGTGATGCATCTGGGAGATGAGTCACGTTGTAAACCCCTGCGCCATAAGGAGGCGTTCCGGTGCAGGGGGGAGCGTTCCTGCGCAGGAACGCCTCCTAAAAGTGGCTGAGTGAAATCTGCAAGATTTCACTCAGTCACTTTTAGGCCAATGCTGCGTCAAAACCCTGCGCCTGCTTGAAGCAGGCATAAGGCTTGACGCAGCATTGGACAGATAGGGCCCCCCCAAGCCTTGCTGGAGCTGCGTCGCGCTTGCGACGCAACTCCAGCAATGAGCCACCATTACAACACAGATGCGTGATGCTTCACGCATCAGTGCCGTTTTTGCCCCATCGTGCACCACATTGTAAATGCGGCGCACCATGGGTGGCGGAGCTGCCGCGCACAATAACTGGCGCATCCCTGGGGATGCCCAGTTATTGTAAATCTGCCCCTAAATGTGGCCCTAAATTGTGTCTCAGCACTTGAATTATAGGTGCTATTAGTGGACAACTCGACTCACACAAACATAATCAATGCCGAATGATGAAATGCTGGGCTTACGCACTACCAACCTTCCTACTTGAAAAAAAGTCACTTTATGAAAAGGAGATAAAGCTTCATGCAGAGAACTGCCTGAGAGGCACTTCTATCTCTTTCCCCAGCCAAGCTCCGCACCCAACAAAATAAAAGGCGTGCTGAGGAGGCGGCAGATGTGCTGGGGTGTTTCACACACTTTAATGGATATTGGCCGCTTAAAGCCTTGTAAGACAAGCTGGAAACTCAGTGCATGGATTGCCAGCTCCCTTTCCCTGCCACCATGTGGTATTGACTGGGCACACATGGCTGTGATAAGGGGACCAATATCATGTGACAGAGAGTAGCACCATGTGAGTTGGCAGGTTTGCCACTGTGATTCAGATGCTGATGTGAACAATAAGACAATGACACTCAATTGTTTCTAAAAACATTGACAGCTGAGGACATCATGCAGCAAACCTGACTAGCTTGACTCCAGAACCGGATGCCAGAGAACCTTTTAATGCTAAACCCCCAGAAAGCGAATTCTTTTTTTTTCACATCCTCTCTTTGCAACACAATTTACCTCTTTATCCAAGGCCCTCTAAAACTTGAGGGGACCTCATTTATACTATCATCTGCTAAAAAAATCCCTTGGGTTCATGCTGGATCCTGCTTTCACTCTCATCTCTCACATAAACAAGATGGGAAAAAGTGGCAAATTTCCATTTTCACCCAAGAAAACGATTTGCCAGTTAATTCCCCCTGACCACCTAAGAATTTCCCAAAATGCTTTAGTTTTCTCAATATTGGACATCATGAAGGCCCATCTGGTAGTAACTTTCAAAGCATCCATTGCAGCAGTAGTGACTCACTCAGTGGCCAGGCTCTTCACTACCCCAGGCAAATGTATGCACATCACTACTGTACTGTGCAGTCTCCATTGGCTCCCCGTCATAGTGGGGATTAAATCCAGACTCTACTTTCGAATTTACAAAGCTACCCTCTGTACCCATCCTCCAAACTAGTAGATTTGTCCTACAAAATCTGGTGGCAGTGTGAACACCCAATCTTAAATACATTGCTCTGTGAGAGTGAAGTTTTATTCAGCTCAATGACAAGGGAGCTACTGGAGCCCCAGCAAAATGTCTGACAAAACGTTAAACACTGTGAGCAATAGTCTTTGGCACATTTTTAAAAGTTTTCACTCCACCACTTTTATTTAGAACGAGCTATCATTGCATCTCTGCCTGATTGGTTGGGCCTGTGGAATAACCTCATTCTTTCTGGATCTGTCCACTCCCCTTCTTCATTTTTCTTGCAACCTATTTCTCTCAATCCTGCTTCTCCTCCTGTCCTGCATCGTCCTGAACGTCCCTTACCTCTTTCATTGTATATTTGGCACACTGGGGGCGGCCACTGCTGTAAATAGAGCAGCGTTCTCATCAAAGGCATTTCATGCGTAAAACCTGCCCCTCCGCCCACACAATTATTTCTCCCCAACACTTCGTCTGACCTTCCACGATGTGCAGCATATTTCACAACAGCTATCTGAGATGACATTTACAGAGCTCACAACAGATCTAATGCTTGAGGACCATTGGGTATTAGAGTACCAGCTGATGGCATACACCCCCCCTGCAGCTAAAGCTGCCCGTAATCATGCACCACACCAAAACCATAACGCGAATCAGTACAAACGGTCACATTAAAAAATGTTCTTCGACAACATGTGCTTGTGAGAGCGATCACTTCTGCAGCTTCTCTTGATTGTACGTTTGCTAAAGAAGAAGCATAAATCACTCTGTCAGTGGTGCAAGAAGCATATGCAGCGCTTACATTTTCCTGCATTCGCTCTTAAAATTGTACCTCTACAAACAACACAATAACATAACGTTCCAAGGATTAATTTTTGATATCAGGACGGGATTTTGTGCGCAACTCTTTCACCTGTATACAGTAATATCGCTGGAATAGCATAGGCAACAATGTAGCACAATTGAAATTCCTCTTGCTTTAACAGATATTGGAATAACAAGTAAAGTTTATTCATAATGTTTAAGTTGGACATTTGTCAAATGTTGTGTTTAACAAAATTTCAAGTGAGTGTGGTACATATAACGTTACTAGATGTCCCAACACAATTTTATCAGACTTTTCCTCAGCCACTATCCCTTCAGCCATGGCCCTCAAGCACCCTGGGAGAGATGTCACTACAGAAATCAAAGAAGCTGAAAAATATGCAACAGGGCTTTGTTGATCACCATGGCATTGTGTCAGCACAAAGGAAACACAAGGATATGATGGACGGAGCGCTGAAACTTTTCAGACACTCGCCCCCAGTCACAGATCTGGGTTGAATCCATCATCATTCTTTAGCTCACTTCGCCACCTCAGTTCAGACCCAGCTATATGCAAATCAGCCTTGAACCTGTGCCTCATGGGAACAGTTCAGCCTGAACTGCCAGGTCTTCCCTTAACTGGAAACAAGCATCCTGGGACCGGTTCCGGGATAACACCCCTCATCAGCCAGGCTAGCTTGAATCTAGTGGCAAAATGAGAAAGGGACCCTCGTCTGAGCATACAAAGCCAACTTAGGGCAAACAAAGCAAACACAAGGAGATGATGGGCGGAGATTGGAAACTTTTCATACACTCGCCCCCAGTCAAAGATCTGGGTTGAATCCATCATCGTTCTTTAGCTCAGTTTGTCACTTCGGTTCAGACCCAGCT
Source organism: Lissotriton vulgaris (assembly GCF_964263255.1). Lineage (NCBI taxonomy): Eukaryota > Metazoa > Chordata > Amphibia > Caudata > Salamandridae > Lissotriton > Lissotriton vulgaris. The sequence continues at coordinate 907,483,889 of NC_141695.1, forward strand.
ATATGCAAATCATTCTTGACTCTGTGCCTCATGGGAACAGTTCAGCCTGAACTGCCAAGCCAGGTCTTCCCTGAATCGGTAACAAGCATTCTGGGACCGGTTTCAGGCTAACAGCCCTCATCAACCAGGCTAGATTGAATCCAGTCAGCACAGACAAAGAGCACTCATTCCTCTTAGTCCAATATCGGGAAAATTATTCATCATAATCTGGTTGGGGCTGGGGATGAACACAAAGTATGTTCAAACTCCAGGAATTTCTTTTGATACTTCTCTTAACAGGGCACTGGATTGGAGATTTCCTTCCTCCTCAATCATTGAAGGAGTTGGGCTAAGAGGGAAACGTTTAGAATCCATTGACCCTGCCATACCAAAGAACCCCCTCACCTCTCTCTCTCTCTGTATGGTGGAGGACTATCTGTAACACAGCTGTCATTCTCTCCTGGACATATTTCTTGTGAATCTCCAATTCATGACCTAAATAGATCACTTTAGAATGACAATATTGGAGTTTTTCAAGCAAGACAGTATGCCCTCCTAAGCCGAATAATTAATCAAAGCCGTAGTATTCCATTTGCATTAGGGGTAGGTGTAACTCATGCACTATTGTGTAGAGTAATCACATGGATTTACCTAAAAAGTGTAAGAGAAAAGTGGTTCTGCCTTTAGCGCTATTTTCTTAATGGAAAAATGCCCCTTCATGTCCAATATTGACGCAATGATGCATTTTCCACTAATAAATAGTGCTAAATGCAACGAAAGACAAATATCAGCAAGTGCAGCAGCTCCCCCTTGCTAAATGTGCTCTTGGGTAGGATTTTCCTCCAACCTACTCCTAGCATTAGTTTCTTAGCGTAAAATGCATCCTTGTGTGCAAAACAATACTGCATTTTGTGATCAGAAATTATTGCTAATTGTAAAACAAGATGTACAGCAGGGCGAGCAGTCACTTGCACTCGCTAAATTATTTGTTTTTGTGCTAATTTCTTCCCAAATAACTCCAAATTACGCAAGCGGGTGTAATTGCATAATTATCCATAGCTCCTCTTCAAACAGTAATGTGGAATTACCGAAATTACTCTGATTACTTTAGCATAATTGAAACTACTATCTAATTTGCATGCCTCCCTCATAAATAAGTGAGGCAACAAACAAGTTATTGATTTACTGAACCAACACTGATCCATGAGAAAGATGCAAAGATTCTAGATCCTTGTGAAGAGCTTAAGAGAAAATAGACACTGATTCAGTATACACTTGTGGGATTCTCTGCCAACAAAACCACGTATTTGAACGTTAAAGCAAATAAATATTGGCTGTCTTTATGTAAAGGTATTGAAAGAATGCAGAACAAAGAGGTATGACAGTAAACCAATCTATGATGCAGGCACTTGGGACATAATCATGACAGGGTTTGAGACAATGGGGAAACTGTGCATCCCTAAATCTATAATTACTCTCAATTATTTTGGACAATCCTCCAAGATACTCCATCAGCTTTGCATACAGGGAGAAGGGGGTGGTGCATGGACTTGATTCTATTTCAAGTCACCGTTAAACAAACAACATGGTGCCAGTTTATTTTCTGCAATTGCTGAGCAGGGATACATTTCTGCTTGACCATCTCAAATCAAGGACATCTGCCATAAAAAACAAATCCTTCTCTGGGAACTATATCACCACCTGGAACTCCCTACCACCTAGTTAACGGAAACAACTCTCTCTTCTCCCTGTCAGAAAGCACCATAGTAATCACATGTTTTACAAGTTGCTAAACTAGTCTTTGTTAGATATGTAAGTGATACAATTTGCCTGTGTTACTCACAGTCATTTGCTGTGTTCTACTGTCTTTTGTATGGTTAAATATAGGAATGCTTGATCTGATATGTGTTATACAATGATAAGTATAGTGCCCTATCATTATACTGTGTAGGTGAGTTATATAAAATATTGAGGGGCTCATTAGGATGGCGGACGGAAGTGCCTCCGCAGACCCAGAGTATGCGGAACATGCCTATTTTCCGTGCGCCCGTCGCGGACACTCCGTCCGCCAAATCAGGATACGAAATACGTGCCAAAATCCGTCCGCGGCGGTAGAACACGGTCCGCCGCACCACCACACCCAACCACGCGGCGGACGTAACCTATCCAGAGACTCCGCCGTACGGACTGACGTCTAGGACCGTCCTCCAAATCAAGATGGCGGAAAACACACATAAAAGCGCGGCGGAAAAACAACCTGCCTGAACACGGCGGATGCTCCACAGCGACCATACCCACCACGAGCCGCTCGCCGACATGGACCCTGCACTACAGGCTTACCCGATACTCTACGCGATCCACTACGTCCTCGTCCTGGCCCACCATCGACGACGACGCAGGTAGGCTACAAACCATTCGCTGACTGGAGAGGAGTACCTGCAAGGTCCGTGACGTAGGGAGGGGGGAGTGACATGTCCCGAAATGGACATATTCCTGTGTACGGCAACGCCTCCAAGAGTCGTGACCCAGGTAGGGGAGAGTGACATGTATCTGAACCCACCGCCCTCAAGAAAATACAAATCCACACCAGCAACACACACGCAAGAATGACTCCGACAAACCACGACACATGAATCACAATTTTATTTACGCAGAATCGGAGTAACATCACAGTCTAGGATGGAGCATGGGCAGTGTGGACACCAGAGAAGGTACATCAGATGCAGTACATCAGTATGAGGATAGCAACAGGGCAGTGTAGGGAAGTCAGAAAAGATACCAGAAGCTCGTTGTAAGTTGACAGAGGTTTATTTGATGCTCACGCTTTAAGATCCCAGCTTGTAATGAGCAAAACAGATGACAGCCATAACTGTCTACATTCTACTTGTTTAAACCATAACAAGGTTGCCACAACACGAGCTTGCCACGAGCAGCCAGACACACCTGAACGCTCGTGACAGCTCGTGTAAGCAAATGTGCATTCCCAACACACCTTCCCCCCTTAAAAAAAAACAGAAAGGGAAAAAAAAAAAAACAACAAAAAAAACCAAGAATCAATTCATAACAAAGTCATTAAACCTAACAGGTAAACGATGAGAGCGAGTAGCTCTGGTATTGTCAGGATTACATTCAGCTTGAGAGCATTTTGCATTGTCACCTTGTCTCCCGACATCATAAAAAACATTACTGTCCGAATCATCCACAAATTGACACGGCCCATTAAACAAAGAAACCCTGCTAAAATTCCATACAGAGCCTCCATCAACCCTGACCGCATTTCTAAAGACTTCAATAACCTTCCTAGGATTTGACCAAACCGGAAAACCCTTACTCACACCCTCTTTTTTTTTGATTCGAACTAAATCACCCACCTTGATAGGACGACTAGACGTAGAACCATGCCTTTTGACCATGTCACGTTTCATTCTATCCTTATACGACTGAACCCTGTGTTGGACAGCATCAAAATCAACATTAGAGCAATTTTCAAAGCCAGCTAAACTCTTTTTTAGCCACCAAGGGACTAACTTAGTGCTGGGCTTCCTTCCTCTTAAAAGCTCAAAAGGGGAAACCAAGGTAACGGAATTTGGTGAAGTCCTATAAGCTAAAAGCATAGATTGCAAAGCATTCCTCCAATTCAGATTACCCTTGATAGAAAGTTGTATGGCTTCTTTGATCACACGGTTGAAGCGTTCTACCTGGCCATTTGCCTCAGGATGGAAAACTGCAATTCTCCTGTGAACAATACCACATTTAACAAAAAAAAGTTCAATCTCCTTACTCACAAACTGCGGACCATTGTCAGTCACAACTTCCTGTGGAATCCCCTCTCTGCAAAAAATCTCATCTAAAAATTCTATCACCTGACACGAAGTAACTTCTCTAACCATTCTGACCTCGGGCCATTTTGAAAAGTAATCTATAAGTACTATTCCATAAGCCTCCTGTTTAGGTAGACAACTGAAAGGCCCAATGATGTCTAACCCCAGTTTCCGCCAGGGGCCTAAAGGTAAATCAATTGGACATGGATCAGGACGAAGAGCGACCGCAGTTTTATCACTGTTAGAACAATAGGGACAACACCGTACAAAATGGTCTACACACGAGTCAATACCTGGCCACCAGAAAGACTCCTTTAAACGCCTTCTGGTAAAGGATATACCCAAATGTCCCTCATGAGCAATTTCAAGAAGGGAATTCCTGATCTGAAAAGGTGGAACAATCTTATCACTCCGAAGAATTAAACCATTTTCCACAGCAAGTTCTTCTTGAACTTTAAAAAAACCCATCAAACTTCCGGACAGCTTCCTCTGTTCCGGCCAACCATGCACCAAATACTTCTTGATGCTGCACAACTCCAAATCTTTATCCATCTCATCCATCCAGACATCCTCTTGCAACGAAACCGATCACCATAAACAGAATTAACATCTTGAAAAGTGAAAGCGACTTCACACTCCTCTTCATTGATCACTTCCAGAACACTAGTATCAGAAATCAGTCTGGACATACAATCTGCATGAACATTCGCCTTCCCTTGAACATACTCAATAGTGTACTGAAAAGATTGCAACCTAGAAGCTAATCTAGCGAGACGTGCCGACATAGTTCTCCCTCCACCTGGGGCCATGAGATACACCAAAGGCTTGTGGTCAGTCTTTATCAAAAATTTAGTACCCCACAAGAAAGGTCTGAAATGTTCTGCTCCCCAAACACATGCCAGCAACTCTCTTTCTATGACAGAATAATTATTTTCTGCATCTCGCAAAGCTCTAGATGCATAAGCCACAACCCATTCTTTCTCACAATCTTTCTGCAGCAGTACTCCACCCAAACCGGAAGAGCTAGCATCCACCATAATGATGCATTTCACGCCAACCACAAAAGGTTTGAGACACGGAGCATTTACGATAAACCCTTTTAAAGATTGAAAAGCATGTGTCATTTCATCAGTCCAAACAAACTTAGCGTTTTTCTTCAAAAGACACCTGAACGGGTCAACTTTTACTGAAAAATGTGGGATAAACTTAGCGTAAAACTCAATGAGGCCTAAAAAAGCCAAAAGTTGCTCTTTTGACGTAGGTACAGGAGCATTCGTGATGCTCTTAACGTGATTCTTCTTTGGTTTGATTCCCATTCCACTAATGGTATGCCCTAGATATTCCACCTCCTTTTGCCTAAATTTGCATTTGTCAAGGCGATAAGAAGAAAATAGTAATCCTTTTTTTATTTTTAAAATTCCTCTCTTAGGGTCCTCTTCACGTAGGTAGTGAAGCTCCCGCTCGTCGCCAGTGTAGGGAAGTCAGAAAAGATACCAGAAGCTCGTTGTAAGTTGACAGAGGTTTATTTGATGCTCACGCTTTAAGATCCCAGCTTGTAATGAGCAAAACAGATGACAGCCATAACTGTCTACATTCTACTTGTTTAAACCATAACAAGGTTGCCACAACACGAGCTTGCCACGAGCAGCCAGACACACCTGAACGCTCGTGACAGCTCGTGTAAGCAAATGTGCATTCCCAACAGGCAGCAACAGGGCAGTGTGGACACCAGAGCAGGTACATCATAGGCAGCACATGAGAGGGCACAATGCAGTATCAGAACAGCAACAGGGCAGTGTGGACACCAGAGCAGGTACATCAGAAGCAGTACATGAGAGGGCACAATGCAGTATCAGAACAGCAACAGGGCAGTGTGGACACCAGAGCAGGTGCATCAGAGGCAGTACATCAGTTTGAGGATAGCAACAGGGCAGCAACAGGGCAGTGTGGACACCAGAGCAGGTACATCAGAGGCAGTACATCAGTTTGAGGATAGCAACAGGGCAGCAACAGGGCATTGTGGACACCAGAGCAGGTACATCAGATGCAGTACATCAGTATGAGGATAGCAACAGGGCATTGTGGACACCAGAGCAGGTAGGTACATCAGAGGCAGTACATGAGAGGGCACAATGCAGTATCAGAACAGCAACAGGGCAGTGTGGACACCAGAGCAGGTACATCAGAGGCAGTACATCAGAATGAGGATAGCAACAGGGCAGCAACAGGGCAGTGTGGACACCAGAGCAGGTACATCAGAGGCAGTACATGAGAGGGCACAATGCAATATCAGAACAGCAACAGGGCAGTGTGGACACCAGAGCAGGTACATCAGAGGCAGTACATCAGAATGAGGATAGCAACAGGGCAGCAACAGGGCAGTGTGGACACCAGAGCAGGTACATCAGATGCAGTACATCAGTATGAGGATAGCAACAGGGCAGCAACAGGGCAGTGTGGACACCAGAGCAGGTACATCAGAGGCAGTACATGAGAGGGCACAATGCAGTATCAGAACAGCAACAGGGCAGTGTGGACACCAGAGCAGGTACATCAGAGGCAGTACATCAGAATGAGGATAGCAACAGGGCGGCAACAGGGCAGTGTGGACACCAGAGCAGGTACATCAGATGCAGTACATCAGTATGAGGATAGCAACAGGGCAGCAACAGGGCAGTGTGGACACCAGAGCAGGTACATCAGAGGCAGTACATGAGAGGGCACAATGGAGTATCAGAACAGCAACAGGGCAGTGTGGACACCAGAGCAGGTACATCAGAGGCAGTACATCAGTTTGAGGATAGCAACAGGGCAGCAACAGGGCAGTGTGGACACCAGAGCAGGTACATCAGAGGTAGTACATCAGTTTGAGGATAGCAACAGGGCAGCAACAGGGCATTGTGGACACCAGAGCATGTACATCAGATGCAGTACATCAGTATGAGGATAGCAACAGGGCATTGTGGACACCAGAGCAGGTACATCAGAGGCAGTACATGAGAGGGCACAATGCAGTATCAGAACAGCAACAGGGCAGTGTGGACACCAGAGCAGGTACATCAGAGGCAGTAGATCAGAATGAGGATAGCAACAGGGCAGCAACAGGGCAGTGTGGACACCAGAGCAGGTACATCAGATGCAGTACATCAGTATGAGGATAGCAACAGGGCATTGTGGACACCAGAGCAGGTACATCAGATGCAGTACATCAGTTTGAGGATAGCAATAGGGCAGCAACAGGGCAGTGTGGACACCAGAGCAGGTACATCAGAGGCAGTACATCAGTTTGAGGATAGCAACAGGGCAGCAACAGGGCATTGTGGACACCAGAGCAGGTACATCAGATGCAGTACATCAGTATGAGGATAGCAACAGGGCAGTGTGGACACCAGAGCAGGTACATCAGATGCAGTACATCAGTTTGAGGATAGCAACAGGGCAGCAACAGGGCAGTGTGGACACCAGTGCAGGTACATCAGATGCAGTACATCAGTATGAGGATAGCAACAGGGCATTGTGGACACCAGAGCAGGTACATCAGATGCAGTACATCAGTATGAGGATAGCAACAGGGCATTGTGGACACCAGAGCAGGTACATCAGAGGCAGTACATGAGAGGGCACCATGCAGTATCAGAACAGCAACAGGGCATTGTGGACACCAGAGCAGGTACATCAGAGGCAGTACATCTGAGGGCACACCACAGCAACTTACAGCACACTATCAGGTGGATTGCGTGAAGTACCCGCATTGGACCGACTGCCAGCACCAGAAACCGGAGTGTGACACACAGCCACAGATGTAGTGACTGACACGTGAGCCACAGGCCCAGATACACTGCCAGCACCTGATACATGAGTGTGAGACACAGCCACAGCCCGAGTGACTGATACATGGCCCATAGACCCAGATACACTGCCAGCACCTGATACAGGAGTGTGAGACACAGCCACAGCCCGAGTGACTGACACATGGCCCATAGACCCAGATACACTGCCAGCACCTGATACAGGAGTGTGAGACACAGCCACAGACCGAGTGACTGACACATGGCCCATAGACCCAGATACACTGCCAGCACCTGAGACAGGAGTGTGAGACACAGCCACAGACCGAGTGACTGACACATGGCCCATAGACCCAGATACACTGCCAGCACCTGAGACAGGAGTGTGAGACACAGCCACAGACCGAGTGACTGACACATGGCCCATACACCCAGATACACTGCCAGCACCTGATACAGGATATGTCTCAACTGATACCCTGCCACTAACAGACACATGCGAGTCAACTGTACCAGCGCCACTGGGACCACTGAAATGATGAGCCACAGGGCTGTATGGTCCAGGAGGCAGGATGGCTCTGGGAGCGGGAGATAGTTGCAATTGTGCGACATCGGATTGTGCATGTGTCAATGCTGTGTGTCTACGTTTCTTTTGGACATGTGCCTGCACCCTGGACAGGACAGGACTTACAACTGGACCGGACTGAGAAGAAATTTCACCCACCATGGGAGTGGCATCTGCTGTGGGGGGAATGCTCTCTGGGGACGTGCTGGAGCCTGCTTGTCGTTTGCTGTGTGTCTGCCTTGTGGCCTCTGCAACATGTGTCATGGGGGATGCTACTACAGGGTCCACCTGCATCCGTCCCTGACGGGCCCTGATGGGAGTGGAGGTAAGGGGTGACTCCACTGCGGAGACATCTGTATTCCGTTTCCCAGAAAACAGCTGCCTCAGTGCAACAATGGGTGATGTATGCCTGTCCCTGACAGCGCCACTGTCCATGGCAGATGCCTTGGGCCTTGGGTGTTCAATTTCCGTAGGAGTACTGTTGTCTGCGGACTTTCCCTGTTCCCTGGATGGTGCCCTGTTCCAGGCAGCAGACTTGTCGTGTGTGGTGTACATGTCCCCAGGACACACCTTCTGCCCGTGTGTGTCCCTGCCCCTGGGAGTGTCCGTGCTCCTCTTAGGTGCGTTCGTCTTGTGACTGTCCTTGTCCCTGCCCTTGGGAGTGGCTCCTTCCTTCCTAGGTTCCCTGCCCTTGGGAGTGGCTCCTTCCTTCCTAGGTTCCCTGCCCTTGGGAGTGGCTCCTTCCTTCCTAGTGTCCCTGCCCTTGGGAGTGGCTCCTTCCTTCCTAGTGTCCCTGCCCTTGGGAGTGGCTCCTTCCTTCCTGGTATCCCTGCTTTTGGGAGTGGCTCCTTCCTGCCTAGTGTCCCTGCCCTTGGGAGTGGCTCCTTCCTGCCTAGTGTCCCTGCTCTTGGGAGTGGCTCCTTCCTTCCTGGTATCCCTGCTTTTGGGAGTGGCTCCTTCCTTCCTGGTATCCCTGCCCTTGGGAGTGGCTCCTTCCTTCCTGGTATCCCTGCCCTTGGGAGTGGCTCTTTCCTTTCTGGTGTCCCTGGCACTGGGAGTATGCGAGCCCTCAAGGGATTCATTCGTCTTCTCAATGTCCCCGTACAAGGTAGTGTCACTGGAAGTGGGAGTGAGTCTTGGCTTGGTAGTACCTTGTGTGTGGGATGGCTGTGCAGCATGTGTGGCCATTACACCCAACCCCTCTTTAGCTTCACGTGTGTGTACTCCACTATATCTGACGTTGTCCTTTTGCACAGATTTACCTGACCTAGGGGATGGGGTCTGAGGCCTCCGTGCCTTGACGTGCTGGCTGACGCTGCTTCTAGTGCAATAACCTGTATTAGAGTCCTGGTCAGAAAATTCACTCCCACCTGACACATCCAGAGTTGTAGATGGTGGAACAGAAGTACCACCCAGTCCATGCGACTGTACAATGGCAGACGACACACTGTTAGACAATGACTGCAGTGTCCTGTGTACACCAGCCAGATCACCATGCATACCTTCCATGAATGCCACCACCTGCCCCAACTTCCTATCGTGGTCTTGGAAAGCATTAATCATATTGGTCTGCCCCACACACAGCTGTCGCAGCAGATCAACCGCCTCTGCACAAAGAGCATTTTGGCTCACCGAGGCTGGGGCAGCGGTGCCGACACCGAACGCCACTCTGCTCCCCCTACTCCTGCGTGCACGAACAGTACATGGTGCAGTTGGCGGCAGGGTGGGCCCTGTGTGCTGTGGCCCGACCGAAGGTGTTGATTGCCCACTCCCAGTCTGTGAGAACAGTGCTGACTCACCAACACTGTCGGAAGATGATGACGATGTTGTCTCCACATGCGAGTCCTCCGGGACGGTCCTGTCCCACTCTCCGGCGCTGGCTCCTTCGGTGTCAGTCTGCGTGTGCGCGACGTCTGATCCGGATGCATTGCCTTCTGTCATCTCCGCCGTCTGTGGCTGAGTGCCCTCTGCCAAAGCTGAAATGCACAGGAAATTGGTGTAAGTCATGGGCACACTCACGTACAGTACTGCTACGGAATCCCTAAAGCCAATGATGACAATGCCCATCGATCCCCCAACCTGCACACGGCCCACCCCAACCAGTCATCCTCACAGGAATGTAGTGGCGTTGGCCGTAATACATGTACAGCATGCACACTGGGCATGAGGAATTACATCTGCACACAAGTGTTGCCAAGGGGAGACGGAGCACTACAGCATGTGCATGTAAAAAGTACCGCTTAGCGGGTGGCGTGTCAACATGCCGCATCGGACAGTGAAATGTAACTGCGGCAATGTCACCAACATGCCATTGGAACGAGCCCCACGATCGACGGAAGTCCATAATGTGTGTAGTCAACCATACATGCATGGCACTCACAAGCAACATACACTGACAGTATGCTTACCGCCACGTTGCTGTTGATCCACACGCAACCGCTCGGACAGGTCAGGATGCGTCACAGCTATGATACGGTGCATGAGAGGGGTCATTGAGCGTCGGGCCAGACGTGCCGTCCTTGGAATCATCCCTAGTGTCACTTCCGCTACATTCTTGCTCAGTCTGGAAATGTCGTCCCAGCGTTTGTGGCAGTGTGTATGTCGTCTATTGGACACCCCCGCTGCTCGTACTTCACGTGCAATGCTCCTCCACACGTCCTTGCGAAGGTGCAGCTTCACCTACCATGATGGGAGACAAAAGGGTCGAAGTCAGTGGACAGTTGGCCAGTCACACAGATAGGAGCAACACATTTCTCTCTGCAGCCATGCACATATCGATTCTTTAGTTGGTCACACATCACACCGCCAAGTTTCCAGAGCCCAGGTGTCATATGACACCTCATGCACAACAACTTATCCCCCACTGCACTTACCGCCTGTCTGGGTGCGCCGTACAGGCGTCCGTAGTTGCGGAGCACAGCGTCCACGAGGACATCCAGCTCCGCGGCGGTGAAGGGACGAGACCGGACCTCTTTGACTCTCGACATGGCTAGGTCACGGAGTATGGCACTAGAGCGGCAGTCGGTGGTCAGCTCCGCAGCAGCAGGTGGAGGTGATGGTCACAGGCAGCAGTCGGTGGTCAGCTCCGCAGCAGCAGGTGGAGGTGATGGTCACAGGCAGCAGTCGGTGGTCAGCTCGGCAGCAGCAGGTGGAGGTGATGGTCACAGGCAGCAGTCGGGGGTCATCGTAGAAGGTATGCTTTTGCACATCACACATATATAGGGCCCTGTGGCCATGTCAGTGGCATACGGCGCCAGCCATTGGTCCGCCGTGAGAGCGTGTTTGGAATTGGGCAAATGATTGGCCCTGGTGTTGCGGTGAACAGCATACGGTACTTGCTATTGGCCAACCGTGGCCCATGTCCACACCTCCCATTGGCTGCACGTGCACAGACCATCACGCTCACACACCGGCAAGTGCATGTGCTAGACACCGGGACGGAAGCATCATTTGCAACAAAGTTGTAACAGTGGCGCCACCATGGCGGGACACGTATTCGGCGGGGGAGGTGGAGGCCAAAACATCCATAAGCTGATGTCCATGCACATGGCCGTTCATGACCCCCCTTACAGTGACATTGCATCAGCCAGCCTACACCAGCCGGCCCAGCCCAGCCCATGACCGCCGTTCCGGCCATGCCAACTACCGCCGCTTCAGGCCCCCTCCACTACCGCCGTGCCAGGCCCAGCCCATGACCGCCGTTCCGGCCATGCCAACTACCGCCGCTTCAGGCCCCCTCCACTACCGCCGTGCCAGGCCCAGCCCATGACCGCCGTTGCGACCATGCCAACTACCGCCGCTTCAGGCCCCCTCCACTACCGCCGTGCCAGGCCCAGCCCATGACCGCCATGCCAGGGCCGCCAGGGCACGGCGGTAGTGGAGGGGGCCTGAAGCGGCGGTAGTTGGCATGGCCGGAACGGCGGTCATGGGCTGGGCCTGGCACGGCGGTAGTGGAGGGGGCCTGAAGCGGCGGTAGTTGGCATGGCCGGAACGGCGGTCATGGGCTGGGCCTGGCACGGCGGTAGTGGAGGGGGCCTGAAGCGGCGGTAGTTGGCATGGCCGGAACGGCGGTCATGGGCTGGGCCTGGCACGGAGGTAGTGGAGGGGGCCTGAAGCGGCGGTAGTTGGCATGGCCGGAACGGCGGTCATGGGCTGGGCCTGGCACGGCGGTAGTGGAGGGGGCCTGAAGCGGCGGTAGTTGGCATGGCCGCAACGGCGGTCATGGGCTGGGCCTGGCACGGCGGTAGTGGAGGGGGCCTGAAGCGGCGGTATTTGGCATGGCCGGAACGGCGGTCATGAGCTGGGCTGGGCCGGCCGGTGTAGGCTGGCTGATGCAATGTCACTGTAAGGGGGGGTCATGAACGGCCATGTGCATGGACATCAGCTTATGGATGTTTTGGCCTCCACCTCCCCCGCCGAATACGTGTCCCGCCATGGTGGCGCCACTGTTACAACTTTGTTGCAAATGATGCTTCCGTCCCGGTGTCTAGCACATGCACTTGCCGGTGTGTGAGCGTGACGGTCTGTGCACGTGCAGACAATGGGAATGTTGAACGCGGGCCGCGTATGGCCAGACGTAAACAGCGGAAGCAGTGCACCGCCATGGCGGCGTCAATGATTGATTGCATGTCAGATGACGATGCACCTTGTTTAATTTTCTGCAGCTGCATGATGACGGTTGTGTGCGTGATTGCGTGACTCCACACTTCATGCTCTATCCCATGTTTTTCCATACCATGACCATCGGTGTGCCACTAATGTCCGTCACTTTTGGGTCATGTCACATGTCTTGTTGGCAGTGATGTAGAGGTGAGACAGAGTGCATTGCACATGTTGCAAACCATCATGTAGCTGGTGGGGCACATTGCTACGTCAATCCATGTTGTTGTGACAATCAGAGATGTCACACATATGCCAATTGAACACTGCCTATTACATGTTGGATAGAGTGCGGTGACATGTGAGTGAGTTGCACAGACATGCGTTGTATGTGCATTGACTTCCATTCCATTTACTCCCACACAGGAGGGCTCAAAATGTCCATCGCCCATACACTGTGCTGGAGGATATGGTGGACGAGGAGGTGATCAAGAAATTCAGGCTTGATCGACGTCGATTGCTGGAGCTTGTGAACCAGTTGTCTCCTCACCTGCAGCCGCGGAGAACCTATCCAGGCTCAATTTCACCCACCCAAAAGGTGATGGCGGCACTCCATTTTTTGCAACAGGCACATTCCAGTACACTATTGGACATGCCGGGGGAATGTCACAGGCCATGTTCAGCACGGTACTTAGGGATGTACTGACAGCCATGATGCTGTACAAGAATGACTACATGCATTTTCCACAGGCGGTAGAGTTGGCAGCGGTCAAAGCAGACTTTTATGCACTGGGTCGCATACCACACGTTGTGGGTTCAATTGATGGCACGCATATTGCGATCATTCCACCACGGGCACGTGAGCAGGTGTTTCGGAATCGGAAGCACTTCCACTCCCTTAACGTGCAGGTGGTGTGCCAGGCCGACAACATTATCTCACATGTGTGTGCAAGATTTCCTGGCTCTGCACATGACGCCCACATCATGCGGAGCAGCATTGTCCCCCAGCTGATGGCAAATCTGCGTCCGGCACAAGCCTGGCTTGTTGGTGAGTATGCTGTGGTGACAGGAGTGATATCTGGGTGGCTTGGTGTGGCCACATGTTCAGGTAGTGATGTTTCTCTCTCTCTAATTTCCACATACACAGGCGACTCGGCTTACCCAAACAGGCCTTGGCTTCTAAGTCCAATTCGCAATCCCACCACAGCAGGAGAAATGCGATACAACGATGCCCATGGTAGGACACGTCGAGTGGTGGAACGAACATTTGGCCTGCTTAAGTCTAGGTTTCGGTGCCTGGATAAGACTGGAGGGGCCCTGCCTTACGCACCAGGCAAAGTATGCAAGATTGTGATTGCCTGCTGCATGCTCCACAACCTGGCTGTGCGAAATAACATTGAACTGATCTTGGACCCAGATGAACAGCAAGTTCCTCGCCCTCCAGACCCACCCATGTCGACTGATGAGGATAGTGGTGAGGAGGAAGGTGTGGACCAGAGGCGCCAGCTCATTGAACGCTACTTCCCTTGATTGTGAGTGTGCCCCTCTTGTGCTGCTTGTGTATGCCCTGTGTAGGTTTGCTGCTCTTGTGTCATTGTGTTGGGCATCATCTATGTGTTTTGTTATGTGATGTATGCATGTGTGTGTGTGTCTTCATTTATGAGTACATGCACTTCTCCATGATGTGTGTAGTGTCATCCATTCGTGTAGTAATGTGTGTGGTTTGTTGTAAGTTGCACTGCATTGAGTTGGGATGAGTGTGATGGTGTTTCCTAACGTCTGTTTGCGATTACTATGTTTCCCTAGGTCACTCCCTTGCGGCATGATTCTGTACCAGTTGGATCCCTGAACCTGGTTACGTCTGTTTCTGAGGCAATCATGTGAATAAACATGGAGGCAACACATCATTGAGTGAGTAAGTGTCATTTATTTACAGATTGTGCATAGGTGTAGGTGCATATTTACAAATGAGTGAAGGGGTGGGGGAGTGAGAGTCCAAGGTAATGGCAGATGAGATGTCCGTGCAGACACCACATAGGGTGTTGTCTGCCTAGTGCAGCAGGCCTGTGCCAGGTGGGACCGGATAGTTGGCAGGGTGGATGGCAGGCTCAGGTACTCAAATGAGTCATTGTCGGCTCCTCTTGGAGCGTGTGGCAGGAACTCCGACACTGCTCTCGCCCACTTCCTGCCTCGGACGGCCCCTCCGTCTTTGTGTCGGGACGGAGTCAGCTGGGGGCGCTGGCTGATCAGGTGGCACATCCGCCGCCAGGGGCGCAGGTGGCGGTGGCGGTGTTGTGGGCGCTGCCGTTGTTTGAGGGGGGGTGTGGTGGGTGGTGTTGGCGGATGTCCTCGTGCTAAAAACGTCCACGAGTTGGCCAAGCCGCCTCTCGATGGCCCCCAACATCGCTGTGTTGTCCACAAAGTCCTGGTGGGCCCGGTCTGCATGTGCCTGGCTACGTGCATAGCCCGCCTCCACCCGGACTAGTGCTTCAAGACACTGTTGCACGGCATTGGGTGTAGTGTCATCAAGCCTTCTTTCCGCCGTGCTCCTGCCTGCAGGATCTGCCCTTGCATTGGTGGTTTGCCTCACTCTCTCCCTGCGTGGCTGGGATGGCGCTGCCCCAGCGTTGGCCGGTGGGTTGGGCAGGGTGGCAGGGGCAGAAGTGGTGGTAGTAGTGGTGGTGGAGGTGGTGCTGGAGGTAGCTGTGCAGGTCACAGTAGCCGGTGTTGTGGTGATGCCAGAGCCCGTTGTTGTTGTTGTTGGTGCAGGTGTGACCTGCGAGCCAGAGGTCCCTGGCTGGCTGCTTGATCCGGCACCATCCTCTGCCCCGGAGGTGGCTGGACAATCGTCCCCTGAAAGTTCCGAGTGTGGGGATGCTGGAGGCCTGGTGTTAATTGCAGCAGTCAGATTAGGATCCCCTGCAAAAAAAATGTGAGGATGAGTCATGTTGCCTAAACGTGTACATTTATTAATGTTTGGCATTCAGTCGGCATTGGCACACACCCCACTCAACACCACCACCCTCTCTATGGACATGGGGGCCTGTTGGGAGTAGGACTAGTGACCCCTCACACACCCCACCCACCACCACCACCCTCTCTATGGACATGGGGGCCTGTTGGGAGTTGTAGTTCCGTCCCCTCACACACCCCACCCACCACCACCACCACCCTCTCTATGGACATGGGGGCCTGTTGGGAGTAGGACTAGTGACCCCTCACACACCCCACCCACCACCACCACCCTCTCTATGGACATGGGGGCCTGTTGGGAGTAGGACTAGTGACCCCTCACACACCCCACCCACCACCACCACCCTCTCTATGGACATGGGGGCCTGTTGGGAGTTGTAGTTCCGTCCCCTCACACACCCCACCCACCACCACCACCACCCTCTCTATGGACATGGGGGCCTGTTGGGAGTTGTAGTTCCGTCCCCTCACACACCCCACCCACCACCACCACCCTCTCTATAGACATGGAGGCCTGTTGGGAGTAGGACTAGTGACCCCTCACACACCCCACCCACCACCACCACCCTCTCTATGGACATGGGGGCCTGTTGGGAGTAGGACTAGTGACCCCTCACACACCCCACCCACCACCACCACCCTCTCTATGGACATGGGGGCCTGTTGGGAGTTGTAGTTCCGTCCCCTCACACACCCCACCCACCACCACCACCACCCTCTCTATGGACATGGGGGCCTGTTGGGAGTTGTAGTTCCGTCCCCTCACACATCCCACCCACCACCACCACCCTCTCTATGGACATGGGGGCCTGTAGGAGTGGTTTAGAGGTTGGTGAGTATGTGGACTGCATGCAAGGCTGGGGTATGTGAGATGTGTCTTCAGAGTTGTGTGAGGCACACCGTGTTGTTGTGTTTGTGGTGCTTGGTTGGTACTTACCAGCCTCTTCTCCATCATCAAGTCCATCGAGGGTCTCAGGGTGCAGGATGGTCAGCACCTTCTTCTCCCACTCGGTGTACGGTAGGGGCTCCGGGGGGGTTCCACCGCCTGTGTGGTTGGCCCGAACAAAGTTCCTGGCTCTGATGGACTTCACTAGGGTCTTGAGGTCGTGCCACCGCCTCTGGATTT
Organism: Lissotriton vulgaris; assembly: GCF_964263255.1. Classification (NCBI taxonomy): domain Eukaryota; kingdom Metazoa; phylum Chordata; class Amphibia; order Caudata; family Salamandridae; genus Lissotriton; species Lissotriton vulgaris. The sequence goes on from NC_141695.1 coordinate 907,500,740, forward strand.
CATGCTTGGTCCTCGGGACGGTCCCGGAGGCATTGACCCTGGTGACGATCCGGTCCCACAGGCTGTTCTTCCGAGCTATGCTCGTCTGCTGCACTAGGGATCCAAAGATGTGGGGTTCAACACGAATGATCTCATCGACCATTACCCTGAGCTCGGTGTCGGTGAATTTTGGATTCTTCTTGGGTGCCATGGTGCTCGGGGGTGTGTTTGTGTGGATTTCGGAGGTGCTGGTGTGTGGGGTTTGGGTATGGTGTGATGGGTGTTTGTGTGCAGGGTGTGTTTGGGTGTGGGTTATGTGTATGAAATAAATTGTTTGCTGTTGGCCAAGTGTTGTCTCCTGCTAGCAGCTATGCTGTGATGCAGAGGATTTCTGGAGTGGGTGGGAGTTAATTTATAGTCTGTGTGTTGGCCCTGTGTGAATGTTGATTGGCAGTCAGGTGATAGGTGGGTGTGTTGTCAGGTGTGGTTTATGCAGTTCTTGGGGGTGGGTCATTGTGTCTTGTGTTTGGTTTAGATGTGTCAGGTGGGTGTTCGTCCATTTTCCAGTGTTTGGTGATGAATTATGTCGGTATGTATGCCATTGGTTTGACTGTAGGGATGTTGGACTTCCGCTGTGGTGCACCGTTTCTCCTAGCATTGCTACCGCCGCGGACGTGGATCGCGGTGGCTACCAGGGTACTTGCGGAGTTATCCTAATTGCGGACACGGACAGTACGCAGGTATCGCGGGGGAGGTTGTTGTTCTCCTGGTCATGTGCGTACGCGGCGGTCGGTGTTTTGTAGGTTTCGTCCGCATGCCGCGGCCTCAGGTGTACTTCGACCGCCGCGGACGGAGATTGTTGTGCTCCGTCCGCCGCGGTCGGCGTTTCGGTCACAATTGATCCTAATCGCTATTGCGGTTTTTCCGCGGGCAGGTCCGGAGTATCTTGCCACCTTCCTCGGCGGACGGAACACGTTTCCGTCCGCGATCCTAATCGACCCCTAAATACATCAAATAAATCTGAAGACCAAGGTAGCAAAAAAAGACATTACCTTATCACAACTAAGGTCCTCATTAGGATGTCGATCGGAAAGCCTCCAACCATAGGTCGGAGGCTTTCCGATTGACATCCTTGGTTTGAATTCGGACCGCCATATTAGGATTACGGCGGTTGGAATTCAAGCCCACTGGTTATTCTGGCAGGCTTCGGACAGGCTCATGGAGCCTGTCAGCCAGTCGGAAACCAAATATAATCCCATGCAGACAGCGCTCCACTGTCGGGATTATGATGTCAGTTTCCGATAGGCTTTCCATGTCGGGCTTTCCAAAATAGAAAGCTGTCAGAAAGTGACTTTGGGCAGCCGCAGCCCGTGGAGTCAGTTACGGTGGGGCAGGAAGACGGGGCGGGGGAGGGGCAGGGTGGGGGGTGCTAAAAACCGGAATATGGAAAATTGGAGGTAAGTAAACAATTTAATAAATAAAATGAATGTCGTAGCGCGCCCTGCATCGCAAAATGCGATGCAGGGCGCATTAATTGTTTAAATTGTTTATAAATTAGTGTGATAGGATCATACATATTTATGATGAAATTATTCATTCCGATGTTGGGGCATGGCCTGACACAACAAGATGGCGGATGCCTGTCAGCACCAAAATCCACAGCCAGCCTGTCCCTGGCTGTGTCTCAAGGAAATGCTGGTGCAGCATCCCTACTGTTAGAGTTGATTCCAGGTGTTGAAGACGGCCGCAGGAGCAGTTTGTGAAGCTGCGGCCTCTTGAGCCAAGAGTTGCATGGCTCACAGCGGCTGCCGCTGAGCGAGTTTACACCGCAGGCAACCCAGACTGGACAGATCCCACAGCCCCCCCATCTATCAGTGAGAGGGCAGAGACACCCTTGGCTTGCTGGCAGCTGCTGCGGGGAAGTGAAATTCTGTGATGCACTGCGGATCATGGGGGCCTGGCCTGCAGCAACAGGAGTGGCTGCTGCCCTCCTGGAAGGAGCTGCATAATGGACGCAGGGTCCTCGTCCCCTATCACATACTGCTTGTGCAGATGAATGTTTGAGGAGGGGGTTCTGTGGCCACAGGGCCCCTCCCCCCTCAGGCCAAACAAAATCACTGCACAAGATATATTAAGAACTCCCCCCTGACATGCACAAACTCTATGCTTGCTGAAGGTGGCGGATATCTCTCCTGAGACCTGTAAACACACACTGGCCTAGGTGTATTGGGGATCCCCCTCCATTCCTCATGTTAGGGAGCACCCTCATCTGCTATTGCTGGTCTCTATGTGAGGCACACTGGGCCAGAGGCAAGACCACTCCTACCTTCCCAGACAACACTAGGCCCTCCCTGTATTTCTGGGTTTAAGGCAGGTCTCTCAAAAATAAAGACCTCTTACAAAGCAGACTACCTTAGGGCATTATCTACAGTCCTGGACCACCCATTGTTGATTCACCCAGCTTGTGATACTGCATATGCCTCCCTGGACCCATTTACACTACCTACCTGTTCGCAGGAATGGTGGGTCCCACACTCCCAGCTCCCTATTGCCTGGAGCATCGTAAAGGACTGTGAGAAAAGGATGCAGTTGTAGGAATAAGAATAATGTTTATTGAAGGTCAGAGAGCCATCCCAATAGGTACAAGGCACAAGCAGCAACTGCCACTGACAGAACATTTAGGGCAGGATGTCTGCCAACACTCTAGGTGACATCACAGAACACTCACAGGCAGAGACCTGTAAGGCACATCACCACAGTCCCACACTCACAGCTCCGCCTGCACCCCATTGCCTGGAGCATCATAACGGACTGTGAGAGCATGCTTTAGCACACATTGTGAGTGGAATGCCATGGGACTGGTAAGACTCCCCCTTGATGCCTCCGTCTACTGAACCTCATGCTGCCGGCTGGGTGATGTCTCCACTCTGATGGCGCCTACAACAATGTCCCCAGATGTGCCAGACTTCATGGAGGCCAAAGACAAAGTTCTTGCAATCATTGTGGATGCCAGATTGGACCGTGGTGACAGGGTGGATGCAGTGGCAGAAGAGCTGGGCCTGCAGAGAGAAGACCAGCGTAAACTCTCTCACAAATTCTTACAAACCAATCAGCCATACATGCTCTACAACCTATAACTGTGGGCCTTGCAAGCCTGACAATACAGCTCTCCAACAAAGTCTACTTTGTGGAAAAAGGAGTGGAAGACTCTGAAGGCAGATTATGTCTCACTAACCTATGTATAGTTGGCTTTCTGAAGGGGGTGGAGAGTGTGGTCCCCCCATATTCTTTGAGACTTCGCTGTCCACTTCTGTAGTGTCTACAGAACTGTCCCTCTCCTTCACAGTGTAGTAGACCCGGTGGTGTCCAAACTGCTGAACTTCAGAGATAAGGTTGTGATCCTTCAAGCCACTAGGCATTTGGGCCACATCGCCTATGACAACTCATGGATACTCCTCTTCCCGGACTAAACTCTGGCAGTCTAGTGTTAACGGTTTTCCTACATGGGAGTGAACAAGAAGCTACAGGATGCCGGTCTCACCTATTCTTTGCTGATCCCTGCCAGGCTCAAAACCATTGCTAAACAAAATACTTACATCTTCAAAGAACCTGATGATGCCTGGATTTGGGTAGAGGAGAAATGTTATAAATCATCAGAGTGGGAGCCCCTCACACCACGTCAGTGCCGCCCCCTTCCCGGGTCCCAACACAAAGGGTGTAATTTGCGGGAGAGGATGAATCTCATTGCCTGTGCACCCACACCAGCACAGGTGCAAAAAGAACAGATCCGTGCACCAACTGCTGTGACTAATATCTGAGGCCAGGGGATGAGCCACACAATGGATAGCTCAGGAGAAGTGCATTCTGAGCAGTAGCTGGACTCTTCTTATTGGACCCACTCATTAGTATCAGCCCACAAACGGCAAAAGGCATTATTTGACTGTAGATGGGCCCCCTACAGCTTCAAGTAACTCTGAAGGGTGGCTACTGGGGGATGTGCAACAGACATTGGTCCTGCACTGCTTTTCTTGGCCTGTCTGTATTTCGATTGTGAGGACCCTGTACTCATGTGGTAACCACCGACACCTGCTGCATGACTGAGGAAATAACCCAGATTGAACCAACGCATCGCTCTGGAACTGAATCTATCCCTGTGGCAGATGTGCCCGTGTGCCGAGCCCAGATGCTTACATTCACACTGCACCATAGATAACTCTGGGACTTCCCCCCTCTTTTTTTTTACAATATACCTCGTCAATACAAGATTGGCAACACCCGCTACAATTCTGCACCCCCTCCCCTTTTCTTTCCATGCTGGGAAACCTGCGGCTCTTGGCATGCTACACTATGTTTACATTATGCCACTGAAACATAATTTTTACTGTTTGGGCAGCCAGCTGTTACTCTGCCACCTCTGGAGTGGTAGTTGAGTAACTTGTTCTATTTTCCCTTTTGAGCCTCCAATCACATGCACATTGCAGGCAGCATGCCTGTAGCCTGTCCAGGGTTCCGCTTTTCATGTGGTTAGGTCAATGCTACCCACCTCTCGCATCCCCCCTGTCCATAGATCCCACTTGGATAAGCTATTGCTCATAGTATGGAATATTCAGGGTTTTTTAACATGGCCAAGAAATATCACTCTATCCATCAATACCTCAAGAGTTGGGGGACCCATGTAGCTTTCTTGCAAGCAACTCACGTAAGCAAAAGAGAAGATCTCCGACTCTAAAAACTCTGGAGGGGTAAATGATTTAGTGTAGCCAACTCTAGCTATGTGAGGGGGACAATCATTTGACTTCAGTGGTTTGTGCCTTTTCGAAGTGCTACTGTTGAGATAGACCCAGAAAGGTGTTATGTGTTTTTGGAGGACACACTCGATGGCAAAGCTGCATTTCTGGGAAACATATATTTAACGAATGTAGCAAAACCGCAATTTTTGGCAAACATATCATTACTCTTTTCTTAAATGGTCCCACCCACCCTGGGTCATAAGAGGTAACTTAAATAGTATCTTAGACACTGTACTGGAACAGCTATATCCTCTCTCCACTCTCCTCCACAATGCACTCCGCAGCATATCTGTTGCGGTGGCTCACACTATGGACACTAATTGACAGCTGGCTGGCCCTCCACCCATTTAGTAGGTAATTCTCCTTTTATTCCCTTCCACATGTACTTCATGTCAGACTAGACTGCTTTCTTCACCACTACGCTACACAGCACACTGTTACAGATTCAGAATACCTGGGGAAGACCCTGTTCAACCTTAACCCACTTCTCTTATGCCTTGAATGGAGGGAGACTATTCCACCGGTATCCACCTGGCAATTACAGCTCACAGCACTTGCGGACCTAGCGTTCCATGAAACAACCTGTCAAACCATTGTCAATTATATAACCGAAAACAGCAATACAACCACCACACGCCTGGTGGAGTGGGATGCTTTAAAACAGTAGTGCAGGACCAATGCATTCACACTATTATTGGGGCACGGAGCAAGGGGCATGCTCAGCCGCAAACTAGTCCAAGTAGAGACCTCCCTGCAGGGCCCGTTAAATGACTCTGCCATTGCCAAATTGACTGCGGTGAGAGATAGTCATGCCCAACTGCTCGAGACCCTGCACTGTATTGACCATACTGCATGTTAGACCCAGTGGTTTCTGGCTAGCTGGACACATCGAAACAAGACCAAATCCACCATCGTAGATACGATGAATAAGATACACTTGTCCAATAACTTGTGCTCAATTTTGGGAAGGTTCGCACAGAGCAGTCAGACTTATCCTCAGGGTCAAACTTTAAAGTATAGGCACAACACCACTCTCGTAACCACTGAGTACACTACAAAAAGATTCCACACCGTATGTATAAATCACTGGTCTTTGTATTACACACACATTGAAATTAAAATAAAATACACATTGGTTATATGCTTTACAGTTATATGCAAATGTTGAACTCTCCCATTAGCAGCAGAGCGGCTTGAACATATATGTACTAGTCATAGGTATTCACTTGCTCTGTTATCCCCTTAGCCTCATAAGCAATATAAACCTATGTGTGTACTTGCATGAGGTGTTCACATTTGAAGCAAACCCTCCTACATCAAAAGTGACAGAAACATACAGCAGGCTGTGCAGAGGTATACCACTTTCCTGCTATCACATCAGGATAAAACACAACATTCCCAATATCGCATACCATGTACAGTTGTAAGAGTAAAAGAATCGCAAGTTTTGAAATTCCTCGTTACTCAGCCACTCAGCCACTCAAACTTACACCAGGCAATAGTACACGTTGAACCTGCTGACACTTTAATGAGATTGTCAGGACCACCTAAAGCGGTTACTTGGTTTCATCCCTCCAGATTAGGCATGCAAGAACTCAGTGGCACCTTCACAAGTGCAAAATCAATATCCCCCCATAGGCAAAAGACTGTGACACCGGAAGATGATGCACTTCCAAATTGGAGAAATGTTTCCCCTCAGGTGGAGGTGTGAGCTGCAGTTGCTCCAAGCAGCCAGCCATGGGTGCACACAAGGTACACTGAGACCCCTTTGGTACAAGACACAATATTCTCAACAACAGAAAACCCTCTGGCATGGTTCCAGGGAGGCGGCGCCCTCTGACAGAGGCCGCAATGTCAGAGTCTATTGTCCTCTCGATCTGGATGTCCCAGACAATCTATACTTCTAGCTTGGTTCCTGCGGACTCTGCATATATACCCCTACACTCTTCCGACACACATGCTACTGGTCAGACATTGAAGGACTCCGCATCAATGCAGAGGTTTATGTAGGAATTGAGACCCGTTCCAGGCTGATTTCAGTACGAGGGAATATATTTACAATTTACCAGGTGACCAGTGCCCCTTCCTACTTGATAGTATGCAGTGCGAGGAATTGATTATAATTGACAGGGTGACCAGTGGCTCTTACCATCTTTCCTTACTCCTGGTACCTTTGGATACCAAGGAAAAACCAAAGGAAATGATGGACGGAGCGTTGACAGTACAAGCACTCACCCCCAGTCAACTGATCTGGGTTAAATCCATCACCATTCTTTAGCCCACTCTGCCACCCCTGTTCAGACATGGCCATATGCAAATCAGTCTGACCCTGTGCCTCATGGGAACAGTCCAGCCCGAACTGCCAAGCCATGCCTTCCCTGGACCGGAAACAAGCTACCGAGGACCGGTTTCTGGCATTTCAGCCTTCTTCAGCCCGGCTTGCTCGAATCCAGTGGCAAAGTGAGCAAGGGACTCACGTCTGAGCACACCCTGCCAACTTATGGCGAACAAAGAAAAACCAAAAGGAAATGATGGACGGAGCGTTGACAATACAAGCACTCAACCCCAGTCAACTGATCTGGGTTAAATACATCACCGTTCTTTAGCCCACTCTGCCACCCCAGTTCGACATGGCCATATGCAAATTAGTCTGACCCAGTGCCTCATGGAAACAGTCCAGCCCGAACTGCCAAGCCATGCCTTCTCTGGGCCAGAAACAAGCTACTGAGGACTGGTTTCTGGCATTTCAGCCTTCTTCAGCCCGGCTTGCTTGAATCCAGTGGCAAAGTGAGCAAGGGACTCAAGTCTGAGCATGCCCTGCCAACTTATGGTGAACAAAGAAAAACCAAAGGAAATGATGGACCGAGCGTTGACAATACAAGCACTCACCCCCAGTCAACTGATCTGGGTTAAATCCATCACCGTTCTTTAGCCCACTCTGCCACCCCAGTTCAGACTTGGCCATATGCAAATCAGTCTGACCCTGTGCCTCATGGGAACAGTCCAGCCCGAACTGCCAAGCCATGCCTTCCCTGGACCGGAAACAAGCTACTGAGGACCGGTTTCTGGCATTTCAGCCTTCTTCAGCCCGGCTTGCTTAAATCCAGTGTCAAAGTGAGCAAGGGACTCACGTCTGAGCATACCCTGCCAACTTATGGTGAACAAAGAAAAACCAAAGGAAATGATGGACGGAGCATTGACAATACAAGCACTCACCAACAGTCAACTGATCTGGGTTAAATCCATCACTGTTCTTTAGCCCACTCTGCCACCCCAGTTCAGACATGGCCATATGCAAATCAGGCTGACCCTGTGCCTCAGGGGAGCAGTCCAGCCCGAACTGCCAAGCCATGCCTTTCCCGGACCGGAAACAAGCTACCGAGGACCGGTTTCTGGCATTTCAGCCTTCTTCAGCCCGGCTTGCTTGAATCCAGTGGCAAAGTGAGCAAGGGACTCACGTCTGAGCATACCCTGCCAACTTATGGCGAACAAATAAAAAACCAAAGGAAATGATGGACGGAGCGTTGACAATACAAGCACTCACCCCCAGTCTACTGATCTGGGTTAAATCCATCACCGTTCTTTAGCCCACTCTGCCACCCCAGTTCAGACATGGCCATATGCAAATCAGTCTGACCCTGTGCCTCATGGGAACAATCCAGCCGAACTGCCAAGCCATGCCTTCCCTGGACTGGAAACAAGATTCCGAGGACCGGTTTCTGGCATTTCAGCCTTCTTCAGCCCGGCTTGCTTGAATCCAGTGGCAAAGTGAGCAAGGGACTCACGTCTGAGAATACCCTGCCAGCTTATGGCGAACAAAGAAAAACCAAAGGAACGGTGATGGATTAAACCCAGATCAGTTGACTGGGGGTGAGTGCTTGTACTGACAACGCTCCGTCCATCATTTCCTTTGGGTTAACTTTGGATACCATACTCCATTTGTGAGCAAAAATTACGGATTCCTTGACGGAGTCCTCAAGGACCACAATAGGATCGCTGTTCCTTATGACTAACTACTTTAGGAAGATACCTTCGTCCACATGTGAGTGCCCAGGTCCCCTGAACCCCCTGTCCCTGAAGAGACCCCATAACTCAAGAGTGTCGAATCATCGTCGGATACAAAAGGAGGGACAGTCCTAGAGAGAGCCTTAGAACATTAACATTTATTTCTACAAAGTGAATTAAACCTTATCCCATAAGGGACTCCAATAACCAACAGCTTCTTTTTACCAATCACTGTATAATACGTCACTGTTGGTTATGGTCACTAAAATGGGGCACATAAGTCACTTGAGTCTCTTTTTTTGTCTTGTATATAGTGTGAGTACACTGTAAATGTTTTACTTCTTTTTCTTTTGATTATCTTTTGCAAAATAAAATTTACGCCCATCTTCGGCTGAAGTGGGCACAACAGAAATTCTGTGGGCTTCAATTTCAAACTTTGATTGATTCATTATCTTAACTACTGAAATAACAATGTTAGAAGGATATATTTTGCCGCTCTAACTACAACTCTAATTTGGATTCAAGGAACTGATACTCCTTGCATAATTTTCACTTTTGTTTTGTTTAAATTAGTTCCTTGTGAACAATTTTATGTTGGCTGATCAGCTATACCCAGTTCACAGGATTATATGGGTTGCTCTTGTTTTTGTTAAAACAGAGTGTGAGCTAGCACTGGTTTCCAGTTGCAAGCACAAGTCCCTGGGACTCGCCAAGCTTCCCCAGCACTCCTCGAACTCCTCATGTTCTGGCACCGCAGGTTAACCACTGATCATTATGAGCACACTCCTTTGCACAGTGTGATTAAGACGTACGTCAGGACAGTCCTTGTTCCAAAGGATGATCACTTACACCTGTTTCCCCTGCACCATGTGCATTCCTTATGGTCTTGTGGAAACGAGGAAATCCTTTTTGTCTCTGGGATCTCTTGGAAAGGAGGCCAGCCAGCACTTGGAGAATACTTAGGGACCCGAGCCACGGCAGTTGGCAATTAGCTGCAGGCCAGCAAACATACAGGCAAAATCCACCAAGTGATAGTCCCCTTCCTAGAGCATGACAAGCCTCTGGCCACTACAAGTCTGTGGATAATCCAGTTGCAGTACCTTCTGCCCCAGTGGTTCCTCTTGTTGATGTCCCAGTGTCAAATCAGCATAGTATGGTTCCAATCCCAAAAGCGCCTCTAACTCCTGTGAGCAGAGCCCCAGTAGTTATGCCCACAATGGCCTTTGAAGATATAAACAGTTTAAAAGGCCACCTTTGAAATGCACAGACCATCTCTAAATTGTGTCCTGTCTGCCATCCTACCCAGGGAGGCTTGATCAACATTTTTAGTGGGGCCTGAACCCTACCCCTTGGAATGCAGTTGCCAATTCCACCCCCCTGTATCCGCCCCAGGAAGGCATCCTCAGAGTGAGAGGTCTGCAGTTTGCCTTAAGCCCCTAGTCTATGGCCATCTATCAGGATTGCACAGATGTTGCTGTCCCCCCAGCAGCCAGATGTGGATTGGAGACAGGCTGACAGGCATACAGAGCTACAAGCACAGAAATGCCAACTTTCCCAAAGTGACATTTCCACATTATTAATGTTGAATCCACTCGCACTACGAAAGAGGATTTCCCATTACAATCTCATCTATATCAAACGCTATACTGCTACTCTTCTGCACATAGGAAATATGCTCAATAGTCTTTCCACTGATCCCCATGTTGCTCAATGCGAAAAGCAAGCCCCAGCGTACTGAACACACCATCCGGTGCCATTCACTACCAGTGCATATAGTGCACATGTGCACATTACTTGCCTCTTACTGACACCTCACCCTGTCTCCAGGGAGTAACCCAATGTAGTGTGAGACATGCAGAACCTTGGCAAGTAGCTTTTTAAATGCCAAGCAGAGAACCAGTAACCTGCACACACAAACCCTGCCAGAGCAAACTTGTGGCATGTTTGAAGAGCTACCTCCATGGGTGCTGCAGAGTAATGGAGGAGCATGCCCTTGGTATATGTCTTACCCCGAGACAAGGGACTTACAGTTAACTCAAATCCGCCAATCATGTATACACCAATCACCAGTATGTATATAAAAATCACAGCGCTTTGGCACTGAATGATAGTGTCAAAAGTGCTCAAAGTCTAAGGCTAGCACATGGATCAGCTAAAAACCAGGAAGGGACAAAAGTAAAAAGTCATGGGAAAGCTCCCTAAAAAGAACCATTCTCAACAGTGCATAACAGATGAATGCAGAGGGTGACAAACCTGGCCGCCTATTGGTGTGACTGCTTAAACACGAATCAGACATTGAGCTGGTGACCGCCATCCATATTTCCCCCGACTCTGTCACCACTACCCAAGGCCCCATACATAAAGAACTCTGCACACACTACCAGGTGTTACACAACCCTCTGCATGCCCAGTGGCAACCTAACATAATGGGATTTCTCTCCACAGTCACACTATCTGTGCTGACCGCGGAACAGAGGGATGACCTGAATAGCCTCAATATGATGAAAAAAATGTGTGGTGCCCTATGCAATTTCCCCACCTGCAAAACTTTGGGCCTGGATGGCCTACCTTTTGAATTTTATAAAACATATGACGGCCTGTTTGTCCGTAAGATGGTCAAATTATACTCTGTCTCCCTCTCCTCCAGCCATCTACCCCTATCCATGCAAGAGGAGCATTGGGACGAGACTAAACCACTGTCCATGATGCACAGCAACTACAAGATATTTAATAAAATCCTGGCAATGTGGTTTCTGGGACATATTGCAGTGTTGGTTCACCCCGACCAAAATAGGTTCATATCGGTCAGATCCATGACTCTCAATATCGAACCATTGCACAGAGTACACGAGGAGCTCCGTCTCACTGGCCCCACTCTGCTTGTTTGGTCCTTGACCTCAAAAATGTGTTTTATACCCTAGATTGGGAATACATGTTTGTAGTCTTTTGAAAGTGGCCATTGGGAGCAGGATACTATGGATGAGTAGATTCTTTTACATGGAGCACATGGCTAGAGTTGAATTAGACAGGTACATTTCAAACCCCTTCCCAATAGGCAGGGGCACATCCCAGGGAGTACCTTGGAACTAAGGGTGATCTGGACTAAGTTGTGCCTGTTCCCACTACAACCCGAATGTCCCCCGCATTCAATAATTGTTGCCCCTCATGGGGGCCGTGCACCTTTCAATACTTGATTTACAAAAGGGGGTGGTGATGAACAGAGTGTCTGAGTTAAACAGACCACTCTTACCCAGTCCAAAGATCAGGGCTTGATCCATCACCGTTATTTATCTCACTGCCCCATCCCAGCTCAGAACCTGGCTATATGCAAATCAGTCTGTCCCTGGCCCAGTACATCATGGGAACAGGGCAGACTAAACTACCAAGCCAATTCTTCACCAGAAAGGAGACAAGCTACCAGGGACCGGTTTCTGGCATTTCAGCCTTCTTCGGCCCGGCTTGCTTGAATCCTGATGGAGCAGTGAGAAAGGGACTCATGTCTGAGTATACCCTGCCACACCTATAGTGGCCAAAAACGATTTACAAAAGGGGGTGGTGATGAACCACCCCTTGTTGTAAATATTTTTGTCCACCCTAAGCGTGGAAGGGTAGTCTCAGATGTGAGACCCTTGCTCATTGCACCATCAGGATTCAAGCAAACCGGGCCGAAGACGGCTGTAATGCCAGAAACCGGTCCCCGGGAGCTTGTTTCCTTCCCAGTGTAAGAATTGGCTTTTGTAGTTTGGTTTGCCCTGTTCCCATCATGCACTGGGACAGGAACAGACTAATTTGCATACAGCCAGGTTCTGAAACTGGGATGGTGCAGTGAGCTAAAAAACGGTGTTGGATCTAGCCCTGATCTCTTGACTGGGTGAGAGCTTTCTGCTTAATTCAGAGACTCTGTCCCTCACCACCCCTTGTTGTAAATCCTTTCAATACTTGGGCATCAGTATTTATCACTCACCAGTGATCTGATAGATGGCAACCACACAAAGGAGCTCTCTCCCCTCTGACCCCAGATTGCCTTTTGGTGCTCCCTCTCCCTTACTGTGCAGGGCTGTCTTGCCCTTTCCAAAACTGTAATGTTGCCAAGGCCCTTGTACTATTTCACTGACCTACTGGTCAATATCTCCCGTAGTACCTTCCAATCATGAATAATATGTTGAATAGCCTCATATGTAACAAAGAAAGACATAAAATAATAGTTTCTGACATACAGATGCCTCATTGTGGAACTGGAGTGACTGTGGGGCATCACTGATTTGAAGCCTACTCCCCACCCCCTGTCACGAGTAGTCCACACAGTGGGCAATGGGCGGAGACTCATTTCCAGGCTTAGTGAAGCCAACTCCCATGGGGAACTGGACCCGCTAGCATTGTTGTGACAAATCTGGGAGCACAACATTGAGCATGCTCTGACCGCTAAAACCCCTACAAAATGGAGCAGGGTCCTAGTGCATCCAAGAAAGGTCTCCTGCAACGCACGGTTTCCATACATAGAGCATAACATACTGCAAAGAGATTATCTAGCACCAGCTAAATTAAGTAAAATGTATCCTACAGCATCTGGTGCCTCACTACAAGAAATAGCATTAAATCTGTAAGGATGGTATCAACTGTTTGCGATACATCATGTACATTATTATTGTTTGCAGCGGCAGATGTGGTAGCATGACGAGAATCTAAATGCTTTTTAGATACATGATCATTCATTTGTATTTTACTAACATTTGTATCAATTCCGTGTTTGAGGGGTACACTTGTGTCTTAGATATTCATTTTCAATCATTATTTGCACTACATGCCCAGTATGTTTTTTAACTATGGGAACTACGTGCGGCTCATGTTCACTGGCGTGTGTACTTTTCTTTTTAGGTCTCTCCTGCGTTGCAGTGCATACGCTGCTTGCTGGAGAGAAATTTTGTGAGAGAGGGATTACAGAAAAGGGCTTTAAGCCCCACCCATCATTTTCATTGGCTGGCGTCACCGTTTATGCTAAACAGTGGCCTGCCATTGGAAATGAGGGTTTTTTGTGGACGTCCTTTCCTTCGACTGGGTTGCCTTCTTTGCTGCTTTCGCAAAGCACTTTCTTATCTTTATGGGGGCCATGTGTTTCTAATTAGAAACACATGGTCCCATAAGGATAAGAGATCGATGCTTGTTTTAACTGTAACTTGTGTTTGAATTGCGCTTTCACTTTCACTTAAAGTGAAAGCGCAATGCTAAAATAAACACACTGCTGTGTGCGTAATGGCGACGGCTTGTTTTTAATCTTCCTCTCGAGGGTGCTGGTGCCGACCTGGGGCTCAGGCCATCTCACCAAGGGCAGAGCTAGAGGAGGGGGCACGGAGACCCTGTCACTGGGGTGTGATCAAGGCCAGCTGCTCTCTGGACCAGCATTGCATGGGAGGGGCCTTATGGGACGAGAACGGGCACTCCTGGTCCTGGGTCTCTTCTTCAGATTGGGCTGCAGTGTCAGTGGGTGGGTCCCGGTGCCAGGGCCCGCGCTAGGCATGGGCAGTGTGGGCAGCTGCCCAGGGCCTCACGCTCAGCTCAATTACAGGGGCCCGCTTTCACACTTTCACAGTCAGCCCACCTGCCCCCCAGGCCCCCCTCCACAACCCGATCACATTGCTTATGTATTTATGAGCGATGTGTCTTGACCTCTCTGGTCAAGACTTGGTGGCATTCCTGGGTGTGGAAGGTGTGGGGAGGGTAAACAAGGGGTAGAGGACTTGAGAGCAGCAAAGTCAGCAACTATGTCTGCTCTCAGGGACGAGGGTGAGGCAGCCTCTGTTTAAAACCTGTGGGGAAGAACTTGTCTGCCCTTTGTGTATTCTGTTTCCAGGCGACAAAAGGCTCTTTAGTTGGACATTAACAGGTAAGGAGAGGTAGATGAGGGAAGGAGGGAGCACCCACCCAGACTGGCACAGTAGGGCAGTGTTTAGTAAAGTGTCTCCCCACTGCTTTGAGGCACAGAGGGGTGGTCCTTTTGCCCTGGGCCTCGAACCACTGAATCAGGCTGCAAGGTTAGGTGTGGGGCCCCTTTCACTGGGACATGTGACGTTATCTTGTGCTGTGAAGTCCAGGGCAGGTGGGCCTCACAGCTCTCCCTCAGGCTGCAAGGTCCAGATGTGGGCCCTCATCGCAGGGCATTGTAACCAATATGTAGTGCTGGGAGGCCCAGTGGGGACCTGTCCTTGACCTCACGGTACTATATTGCTAGATAATTACATTTTATTTCCCAGAGAATCTACCATGCTTGCATCCCAGCCTAGGCCACCAGTGATGAACTTATAGGGCTGTAAATGCAGCTCAGTGCATAAAACTTGATTACTACCCAATTTCTCCAGCGGGAAGCTCCTTGGCCCCTCTTATCATGAATGAAGCAGATTGGCTGCTTTGTGGCACACTTTGAGTCCCTCACTTATGTCCAAGCGGCAGTGATTTTCTTGTCCATTTTATCACTTGTAGGGGAATTCATAGATACTGTTTTGACAGCCCATGATTGTCCTGCACCTGGGTCTTGTTTAACAGGGCAGGGATGGTGGGGTGTGGTGGAAGGCAGAAGGGAAGTACTGTAGCTAGACAATGCTTTAACACATAATCGTTCAGTACACTCCAATCGGTTACACTTTAATGCACCCTAATCCACGCCAATCCACCGCTCGTCAACCCACACCAATCCGACCCACTTCATCCAATCCACCCTACACCAATCCAAACCACCCCACTACATCACGCTCTAATCCTCCTACCCCACATCTCAATCTGCCCCACTTCAATATGCTCCAATACAAAACAGAACAATCTGCCCACTCCAATCTCCGCCCTCCACTCTGGCCCACTCCAATCCAAAACAATTTGCCCAACTCCAATCTGCCCCACATCAATCCAAAACAATCTGCACACTCCAATCTGCCCCACACCAATCCAAAACAATCTGTCCCACTCCAATCCAAAACAATTTACCCCACTCCAATCTGCCCCACACCAATCCAAAACAATCTGCCCACTCCAATCTTCACGCTCCAATCTGGCCCACTCCAATCCAAAATAATTTGCCCCACTCCAATCTGCCCCACACCAATCCAAAACAGTCTGCCTCACACCAATCGAAAACAATCTGTCCACTCCAATCTGCCCACACCAATCCAAAACAATCTGCCCCACACCAATCCAAAACAGTCTGCCTCACACCAATCGAAAACAATCTGACCCACGCTAATCCAAAACAATATGCCCACTCCAATCTGCCCTATACCAATCCAAAACAATCTGCCCTCTCCCAACTGCCCCACATCAATCCAAAACAATCTGCCCACTCCAATCTGCCCCACACCAAAACAAAACAATCTGCCCACTCCAATCTGCCCCACACCAATCCAAAACAATCTTTTCACTCCAATCTGCCCCACACCAATCTGCCCCATGCCAATCCAAAACAATCTGCCCACTCCAATCTGCCCCACACCAATCTGCCCACTCCAATCTTCCCCACAACAATTCAAAACAATCTGCCCCACACCAATCCGCCCACTCCAATCTGCCCCACACCAATCCAAAACAATCTGCCCACTCCAATCCAAACAATCTGCCACACACAAATCAAAGACAATCTGCCTACTTCAATCTGCCCCACATCAATCCAAAACAATCTGCCCACTCAAATCTGCCCCACACATATCCAAAACAATCTGCCCACTCCTATCTGCTCACTCCAATCTGGCCCACACCATTCCAAAACAATCTTCCCACTCCAATCTACCCCACACCAATCCAAAACAATCTTCCCACTCCAATCTGCCCCACACCAATCCAAAACAATCTTCCCACTCCAATCTGCCCCACAACAATCCAAAACTATCTTCCCACTCCAATCTGCCCCACACCAATCCAAAACAAGCTGCCCACTACAATCTGCCCCACACCAATCTGCCCACTCCAATCCAAAACAATCTGCCACACACCAATTCAAAACAATCTGCCCCACACCAATCTGCCCACTACAGTCTGCCCCACACCAATCTGCCTCACACCAATCCAAAACAATCTGCCCCACACCAATCTGCCCACTACAATCTGCCCCACACCAACCTGCCTCACACCAATCTAAAACAATCTGCCCCACAACCAATCATCCCACTCCAGTCTGCCCCACTCCAATCTGCCCACACCAATGTGCCCCACTCCAATCTGCCACACACCAATCTGCCCACTTCAATCTGCCCCACACCAATCTGCCCACTCCAATCTTCTCCACACCAATCTAAAACAATCTGCCCCACACCAATCTAAAACAATCCGCCCCACACCCCAATTGCCACACTCCATCCCAATTTGCCACAATCCACTCCAATCCAATCTACCCCACCCAACACCAATTTAATCCACACCAACCCCAGCTCTATCCAAAAGACCCACTCCAATCCTCCCAACTTCACCTCACCTCAACTCTATCCAATCCACCCCACTCCCTCCCCAATCCATCCCACTTCAATCCCCAAAAATCTGCCCCACAACAATCTGCCCCCCTCCACTCCAAAACAATCTTTCCCATCCAATCCAAACCAATCTACCCCACTCCAATCTAAAACAAACTGCCCCACTCCAATCCAAAACAACCTGCCAGAATCCAAAACAGTTTTCCCCACTCCAATTCAAAACAAACTCACCCACTCAATCCAAAACAATTTGCCCCACCCCAATCCAAAACAATCTGCTCCACTTCAATCTGCCCCGCTCCGACCAAAAACAATATGCTGCACTCAATCCAAAACAATTTCCCCCGTTCCAATCCAAAACAATCTGCCCCACTCCAATCCAAAACAATCTGCCCCACCCCAATCCGAAACAGTCTGCCAGCTCCAACCCAAAACAATCTGCCCACTCCAATCCAAAACAATCTTCCCCACACCAATCAGCACCAATCCAAAACAACCTTCCCCACTCAAATCTGCACCACTCCTGTCTGCCCCACTACCTCAGTCCACTCAACCCACGCCACTCGATTCCACCCCACTCCAATCTACGACACTCCACTCTATGACTCTGCACTTAATAACACTGCACTCTACGATATTCTCTGCCACTGAACCACTGAACTTTCCTCCCTTCTACACAACTGCATGACACACTACACCCCCTATTCCACTCTACAACTACTACTCCAACAAATCCAGTCTATGACACTCTAATCCTACCACTCCACTCAAGGACACTCCATGCCACTAACTTTTAACCATGCTGAACAGCAGCCACACTGGCGTACAACATGGAAACTCAACATTGTCAAAGCCAATATTTCTTATAGGCGAGACCTATTGGCTTTCCCAATTCTTGTTAATGGTGATGTTAGTCTGAGCTTTTGCCTATGATATTTAGCATGAAAATAGGCACACAACACATTGGATTTTAACACAGTGGTGAAACACACAATACCCATGTTGTGGTGTCACAAAGGTATTTTTAGCTGTCATTTGAATTATCATGTACATATAAAATAAAGGTGTTTCATTCCACTTATTCTAAGGAGTCACTATTGACCTATTTAATGACGCTCAGATAATGGATCTTGGAAGGATGATTGTGCCATGCATAGATTCAAACTGCTGATCTGCAGTTAGACAGCCTGGGTGCAACTCACAAAACTATTCTGCTATCAACTGTGAACAAACTGAGACCTTTGCTTGCCTCCTCTCTAAGCATGAGCGGGAAATCCGTTACGCTCGCGGATTTTGCGGATTTTTGGGAAATCCGCAATCCGCGAATTTTGCGGATTTCCCGCAAAATCCGCAAAAAAAATCTGCGAACGTAACGGGTTCAAAAGTTGAACCCCCACTCATGCAACTATTTTACAATGGCGCCAGCAAGCTGCCAGCGCCGTTGTAAAATAGGTACAAAGTTAGCTTGCACAGGAACCACTAGATAAAACGAAGCAGGTGCTGCTTTATTTTATCTAAGTGCTTCCTGTGCAAGCTAACTTTGTAACTATTTTACAACGGCGCTGGCAGCTTGCTGGCGCCATTGTAAAATAGTTACAGGCACAGCCTTACACAGGTCACTCAAGGGACCCCTGCGCCCTTCAGGGCGATTGCATAGTAACACACACATGGTCACTCGAACTAGTTGATGCTCAAATTTAGTGACTCATTCATTAGCCCAAAAACAATCATGAGCGTCTTCGAGGCTGGACAGGTGTGCCTCTTCCCAAATCTACCGTGGAAAATCAGCTGTGATGCTGGGTAGAGGGCGGCCTTTGCATGGTCGCTCGAACTAGTTGATGCTCAAAATCAGTGACTCATTCATTAGCCCAAAAACAATCATGAGCGTCTTAGAGGCTGGACAGGTGTGCCTCTTCCCAAATCTACTGTGGAAAATCAGCTGTGATGCTGGGTAGAGGCCTTTGCATCCTTGACTTTCATGAGCGCAATCCCCGTGCTGTTCCTGTGACCAGGAGCTTCTTTCTCTTCATATAATTGTGTTCGCACGGGTTGCTGCAAGTTCGCACGCGTTTTGTACAATTTCGCAATTTGCGAAATTGTACAAAACCCTCGCGAACTTGCAGCAACCCGTGCGAACATAAAAAAAAAAAAATCCGCGCGGATTCGCGGATTTTGCGGATTTTGGCAAATATGCAAATCCGCAAATTCGCGGATTGCCAATCTGCAAAATCCGCTCATACCTACTCCTCTCCAGGCTTTGTTTGTCAACAGATTTACTATCCAATCCTAGGCCACAATTATTAGCGTCAACACACAATAATAAAGGCCTGGCACATCTTTAGCCTTGTTTGATACATGTACTGAGCACAAATCCACTCTACGGAGGGATCAGAAAGAAGATAGACATTGTGCAATAGGTTCCTATTGGCCTCGCATGTAAAGGTGTAGCCATAGTATGGCGATGAAACTCACCGACTCATATCTTAATCCCCATCTTCATACTTTGGTTTTGGTACATTGGCAACATGGCAGTCCTTTAGAGCTTTCCTTTTCACAGGTTTATCATTGAGAAATATAATTTGTAGTGTTGCGAAAAGCATATGTTACTGTTACCCATTTTAAGGATTTGTTATTCGTAGGCTGGACAGCCTGCTATGCTAGCAATTATATAGGTACACTTATGAAATTCTACATGAAAGATGAGAGGTCTGAACTTCATGCCAACCTTATATCAGCTAGCCTGCTTGAAGTTGCACATTGATCACAATAGAAATCACGTTACCCCCACCAAGCAACCTTATAGATCAATATTCAATGCTGTGTAACCCACAGCAGCAATTTAGAAGCATTTACAATTCATTTGAACAGGATTTTTGCTTTTCAAGTGTCTTACTTGGATGTGTCCAATTAAGATATTGTATGGTATTGTAGAATTTGTTTAGCGCTGCCTACCCATATGTGAGGGGCTGAAGCTCTTACCAACATAGATAGCAAGCTACAACATGTAGTTGGAAGTGTGTGGTTAGAAGGGTGTTGTGTTGTTTTGAGCGTATTTGTAATGTGTTTTATGTCAGGCGTGATGGGCAAGAAGGTACAGCTTACGTTATGAGAAGCAGCACCAGGGGGTGAGAAGGGTGAGGATATGTGAGAGAGAGACTCACAAACTGTAATTATAATTATTCATTACCAGCTTAGCCACAGTGATAGTGGAAGGATGTGTGCCTGTACCTTAAAAAGGGTGATAATCACAGAAGGCCCAGTATTCCATATGGCGACATGTGCTTGGAAGCAAAGGCTTTCAATGAATAAACAGATGCCAAAATCGCTAGAATGGTAATTGGTGACAAAAGCTGTAGCCATGCACTATTTTATTTATTTATTTATTTATTTAGAGGCAGAGATATGGCCTAATGCTAAAAAAAAGTACACCTGATGAAGGAAGTCGAAGAGCAATCAAGGCTGACAACCGCAGCAGAAACAACACAATCTTTATAACATCCAAATTCCACCTACTTCTACCGGCCCAAAGGAAGCCAATATTTTAGCATGATTTTATACAAGCTTCTCACAAGCTGCAGAAGGCTGTCCAAAGCGAACAATCACCAGTTGGAAGGGTCGTATTCGGATTGTGGTTTAGAGCCTAGCCACACTACCCTGCACATGCAAAGGTGAGTGATAAAGCACTTGATAGGTTTTTGCCCAGAGAGCACAATAGCAAATTGTACAGCCTAGTGTTGGCTTGTGGCATCACCCACCATGCAAGCCCAATATTTTACTTGGAGTCCCAGGGACCCTTGTTCATTCTAGCTGAATTCAACTTCATCTCGCTATATCCTGTTGAATAATTTTTACCTGGAATGCCATCCATTTTATTTTCTGCAATGCTTTCTAGGTCTTACTATGCACTAATTTGGTAACACACAGTTAACTTGGAGTCAGAATAGCCATCTTTGTGAGACCTGCTTCCCATCCAATGTGACTACGTAATCCACTTAATACAGTTTCAAAATAGATAGACGTATTTCATTTGGATATTTATCTTTTGATTCACATGACTGATATCAACACTATGTCTCTTCAGCAATGACAAAGATCAATGGTCTTGTGATGTCGGTTCTCTATGATGTCACTTCTTATGATGTCACATGCAAATTAGAGGGGCCTCACATCTTCCCTTATGCCCAGGGCCCCACAAATCCTAGGACCGGCCCTGCCCAATGCCACTCCTCCTTTTGCACTAGCTTTAGTATCACCTGTGTCTGTTTCGTGCATTGAGTCTGCATATCTCTGTGTGGCTTGGGTCAGTTTGTCTTTAGCAGCTCCAGAAAATGTCTGAATTTTGACCTCACGTTACATCACATGAAAGAGTGTAATTTGACGGCCAGTGTTTGGGGAGTTGAGGGCAGGAAGTGGTTTCGCCCTCCAGAGCCCACCACCAAGAACGTAGTTTGCGAAATAAGGCCGAAGGATTAATTTACATTACACTTTTCCCCTGTATGTTTGCAAGCAATACGTGGGGTGTTCGTGCATTTCTCACGTCAAACTCTCAATCCTATTGCAGTACTTCTGGAGTTGTTGAAGTACATAGGAGCTGTGCTTCTCCACATCAGCCAATCGTGTACCAGAAAGGTGACTTTAAATTGGCCAAATGGGCTGCTAATGAAGAGCAGGGCGGCCTAACAGACGTTGGTGGCTGAGTGGACCACTGCATCCACTTCAGGGATGTGTGGTTAACCGTATTGTCACTTGTCCGAACCCTAGCAGGCCCAGTCAGACTTTCATCCTTCTGAGGTCGATAATACTAGTACTGACCGCTGAGAGCCCCCTCCTGACCACAGACTGACCTGCTATGGGTCTGTCCTCTGTGTCTCCATTGCCCAGCCTCCTTCGTAGGCCCAGACGCTGCCCATGTAGTGAGGAAAGCTGGCCTTACCAGCGTACAAACCAATTCCAGCCTTTTCTCCATGTCCTTTTTCTTCTCTTTATTATAATAGCAATTCAAAGAAAAAAACAATCAGCACATAACAACTGAACCACAACTCCAATGAGCACATGGGGCACAGTGTCCATAGTAACCATCAGCCAATAATGATGCCGTCCTTCGTATAATTATCCATGATGTCCCTTCCTCTTCCTCTTCTTCTCTGTGAGGACAAATGCAAAAACCACAGTTGATGGACAGAATGCAGAACAATGTCATACATTCACCCCAGTACAGAGATCTGGGCCTAAATCCATTGTTATTTTGCTAACCAAGCCACCCCAGTTCAGACATGGCCATATGCAAATCAGTCTTGACCCTGTGCCTCATGGGAACAGTCCAGCCCGAACTGCCAAGCCGTGTCTTCCCTGGACCGGAATCAAGCATCCTAGGACCGGTTTCTGGCTATCAGCCGTCTTCAGCCAGGATAGCTTGACTCCAGTGGCGTAGTGAGCACAGGACCCACGTCTGGGCATACCCTTTCCACATACGGTGAACCGCAAAATACACAAGATGATGGACGGAAGTTGCATAATGGCAAAATATTCACCCCCAGTCACAGATCTGGGTTTAATCCATCATTATTTTGCTCTCCAAGCCACCCCAGTTGAGACATGGCCATATGCAAATCAGTCTTGACCCTGTGCCTCATGGAAACAGTCCAGCCCAAACTGCCAAGCCATGTCTTCCCTGACCGGAATCAAGCATCCTAGGACCGTTTTCTGGCTATCAGCAGTCTTCAGCCAGGATAGCTTGACTCCAGTGGCGTAGTAAGCATGGGACCCATGTCTGGGCATACCCTTCCCACATAGGGTGAACAGCAAAATACGCAAGATGATGGACGGAATGTTGCACAATGATCCAGCTCCTCTGCACATGAGTGGAATACAGCCAGGTCCACCCGTATCAATTTGGCTTCATCCTCAAGTTTGGAAATATTAGAATCCATCCCCTCCAATCTTCAACTGACTGAGGAGATCTCCCGTAGGATGCGGTCCATAGTGACCCCTGCTTCCGGGGTCATTGAGGGGGCCGAAGAGCCACTTGCCAGTAGGTCATCAGCTTTCACGGCCATCGTGCATGGGTATTTCACTTCAGCACCTCTGTGGAGGGCTTGCTTCCCTGTTTTGCTGTGGTCATTCATGCCCCAGTACTGAGTTGCGCCTTTACCAGCCTAGGGGGGCATTTCATATGGAAGCCAGAGAGAAGGTACGCCATCTTCACAGGTGCTGGTATAGTGTGAGCAGTGTCTAGGTACTCACGCCGAGGGGGACGGTACAGTTCTTTCTCCAATACAGTACGCCACGCCCAGGGACAGCAGAAGCCGCTCCCCTCCAGCCAATGAACCAGTGCTAGAAAGATAGTTGGAACTGGACTGCCACTCTAGATCGGGAAGATAGGCGCTACCCTGGGTCTTATGCAGGGGCTGCAGTCCACCATCCTTGCCACACACTTCTGCAGTGCGGTGGAGCGGGGGAGAGATGCCACCATCATGGTAATGATGTTCGTTGCCCCACGAGACACTAGGAGTTGTCCCTGTTCTTCAGGCCCCCACTGTTGATGCAGAGTCCAGGTGGCCGGGCGAGGGTGGGGAGTTGTATTGTGGTTTCCTTGGGTGACCTATTGCTAATGGCTTCTCTCCTCCATCCTAGGAACTTTTATCAGGTGGGGGCTGGGGGGACCATAATGCCCTTATTGTTACCAGTGCCAGAGTGCGGGCGGTGTCTGTTCTTCACACTGGAGGCTTTTGGCCAAGTCCCGGGTGTTCAGATGATGGGCGAGGCAGGGCTGCTGATTGGGGCCGAGGCTGTCGGCTCGCGAGGCTTGTGAGGCTCGCGCCGGAGTGATTTCTCTCTCCACACGATGGGGTTATTGTCGCTGGGGCAGGGGCGAGCAAGTATGTTGATGCCGCACCTCGGGACGCCGCCGAGCACCCAGAGCGGCCCCGGTGCCTCAGATTCCTACTGGCCGCGTACGGAGCAGGCAGGGCCGTCATGCAAGGCCAAGGCAATGGGCAGAGCTCCAGGCACAGATGAGGTGGCACGAGCTGCTGCCCCAGCCATGCACTCCTCAAGCTCGATGCCGGCACCGGAGCTATCGGCAAGGGTCAATGCATCCAGGGCCATCAAGTTAGTGATTGGTAAACCACCTCAGAGATGCTGCATTCCCCGCTTGAGTCCCCCTCGGAGCGGTGCTCATCTCCTAGGCGGCCATCTCTGTACCACGCCCCGAGTAATATATTATTGAGCGATTGTGAGTGTTAAGTGATGATTCATGATGTAGCTGATAGTAAGGGAGGGTGTTCAATTTGTAAACTTAATTTCAATGATTTGTAATGCTTAGGGCCTGATGAGTAATCATTTTTTCTAAAAGTAATTAACCCTTTCAAACTTGCAGGGTACACTCTTTGTCTGGTTCTTCTGAGATCAGAACAGTCACTTTAATTAACTAACAAATGTACAAGAAATACTCAAATTCTGTTTCTATTCTTGTTCTTTAACAGGAATGGACTACAGGTTTTGGGACGGAGTTAAACTAATTCATTAATCGGAGTAACGAGGAGGATGGAAGACTCAGGACGGCACTACCTTAACAGGCAGAAGAAGGAAATTATAAAGTTGATCGACTTCAAAGGGAAACCAACATGATGACTCTGAGGCCTACTCAGCTATGTGGACTGAAGAGAGGTGAGTTGATCTGTGAAATGCTGCTGAGTATGTGTGCTGGCTCAAACTTGAAACTCTTCTTATGTGGTTGTGGTTGGGGGGCTTCTGTTGCTTGTAATTAGAAACAGACATATGATATCACATCATCATCATCTTGTTGTGAGATTACTCAGCCCAGTACATGCAGCAACTTCTCTGTTTTTAGTTGTAAATTACTCTTACTTCTCAGCTAATCAATCTGCCATGACTGATAAAATGAATGATAGCAGCAGTCTATGCTTTTGCTCTACCTCTGAGTTTTTGTAGTTGGTACACACCTCATGAAGCTTACCGTTTGTCCTTTTCCTTGAGTATACAATATCACTTCTATTTCACAAAAGCAGGCCTCTTCTTCTCCTGCATGAAAAGTGAAAGCTCCATAACACTCCTGCTTAATTTAAAGGACCGGTTCACCCAGACACCAAAGGGCACTCAGAGAAGAATTTAGATTAATTGCTCAATTTTGCAATACAGTATAATTATTCTTTTAACGCTCATAATTTTTAGAACTGTGTGGGTTCACTAATCACAGAGGGTGTCAGGCTGCATAAACTTTAGCAGGGACTTTTTGTTAACTCTCTACGCCCATATCATTGCCCCAACTCATTTCCTTGCCTTATAGTGATCACAAACAAACAAACCCCCTTCCTATTTGCCCTCCATGTGCATTCTCTCAGTTGGACAGGCGCTTCTGTCACTGTTCATTCCCTAGAGGCCGATTGGATCCATATTGCTCGGGTATCCAGACACTTATCACTCCATACAGCCCCTCCCAGCACACCCAGATTACACTACTTTTTATTCCTCCATCGTTTTTTTATTTTTCAAACCTAGATGACAGAACATTTAGATATATAACTTGAGCCACTGCGGCTGAAGGACAGTTTGCCATGCTTTTAAATGAACTGTGTCATTCTAATTTTTTCATTCCCTTCTACAACAGATTGATGTTGATGTTAATGTCATGCTTGTCTGTGCCCTGATAAAGATTGTTGTTGTCTAGTGTTCATCTTTTTCACACCTTTCCCCAAATCTCCTTTCCCATCTATTCATCAAACCCCTAACACTCTTCCCCCCCAGGCTGCGTGATTTGTTAAGGTGACTACAATTTGCACCATAAATGGATCACACACTTGATGTGGAGTTCTGGACTTTTTGGTTCCGTCCAGAGGTGTCAGGGAACAACACCCGAAGACCCCGGAGTTCCACCTGCCTTGGTGCACAAATAAACAGAAACACGGGCTTCTCGATGGTGGCGTCAAAGACCAAAGGTTTATTACTGCAGGGACACAGAAGTCACAGAAACCACGCATGGGCAGTGTCTAGGAGCCTGTTCGATTTGTACAAAGAGGGTTGCTCCTTATATACTAAAAATTGGGCTTCAGGCAAATTCTTCACATGTTAGTACATTCCCAAACCTTTGTGTCCTAAACAATAAATATTTGGCGTTACACAGGAACCGTCGATAATATCTGATGCCAAACATTACGAAGAGGGGTTCCCACTAGTTCATCACAATCCCTTGTCAATGTTGCATTCAAGAGCCGGACCGCCTCATCGTAAATTTCGTTACCTCCCCCTAATAAAGATTCAGAAAGAAAGGAACAGAGCCAGGTGTGGAAGATAGGAAAGTGGGATAAGGGATGTTTGTGGGTTGTAAATGGGCAAAGCTACCGGCTTCGGCCGCCTAATCGTGATCAGGACAATGGACGCGAAGACCAGTTTAGCAGGACTGGCCTCGGGCAGAGGAGGCAGCCTTTGTCGAGTCATGCAGTTACAGCGTGTTCTGTTCCAAGGTGCCCGTGTCACTAGAGAGGTGAATCGCCGGCTAAGCCTACGTGTCCTTAATTGAAATGAAGTGATCAGAGGTTATTGCGTATGTGAGGGCAAGAAACACAAAATGGCTGCCATGATCTAAGATGGATGCCATGGGTAGATCAGAAATGTGTTTGTAACAGGAGTACTCTTGCTCGTAGCATAGCGAAAACACCAGGATATGCTAAATGGATCATTTGCGGTTCGCTGATACTAATATTATGTATTTCCGACAATGTTGAAAACACGGGTTCAAATTGTCACGGAACCTCAGACCCTCCTTTTGCCCTTACATAGGCAATTACTCAGTCTATGTCAGAATCTAGTTCTATGCTCATCAGGTCAGTGACATGTTGTTGTATCATCATCCTCTCTCGCGCCTTT
The DNA here is from genome assembly GCF_964263255.1 of Lissotriton vulgaris. Classification (NCBI taxonomy): domain Eukaryota; kingdom Metazoa; phylum Chordata; class Amphibia; order Caudata; family Salamandridae; genus Lissotriton; species Lissotriton vulgaris. The sequence goes on from NC_141695.1 coordinate 907,527,843, forward strand.
TCTCCAAACGCAGGTGGTTTTCTAAAACAAGTTGCAGCACAAAGACTACACAGAGCAGGACTACACTGGATAATCAGGCAGCATGAGAATAGGAATACTGAGATGACACCAATGACCATTAGAACCTTCCATCCCCACGCTGATATCAGAGTCCAAAACCACTCCATGAAGGACCAGTTTCCCTTGTCTACATGAATAGAGTCGGAAATCTTGTGTAGCTCCGAGATCGCCTCGTAGACTGTTGGAGCATTATTAGGAATAAAGACACAGCAGCTCGATTGGATCATTCTGCATACCCCACCTCGGTCTGCAAGTATTACGTCTAGAACCATACGGTTCTGCAACGTCATGAGTCTATCCGCCTGAAGCTCAGCTGTCAAATTGCTAAGGGCACCAGCAGTTTCGGTGATAGTAGATTCAACTACCCGTGTTAGCTGACGTATGTTTCTACTATTGGCCATAGGCCCCCAGAATGGAAGGAAACCTTTGAAGAAGTCTCCAGCTTCCTGACCAGCGGTATCTTCCTTGCTGAAAACACCTCTTGCTACTCTGGTCTTGTGATAATCGGATGAAGCAGTGTATGTTGGAGGCAACAGTCGAGCAATATAACATGAACCTGAAAAGTCGGCAGGCAACCATGTATACGCTCTGTCTAGACAGATGAAGTAAGTACCCCTAGCAGTAAGAAAAGCAGGGGAAGAGTTAGCCGGAAACACGTAAGTCTCTACGCACTCACTCCTCCCTAGCTGAGCTCTCGGATTTCTCCCATTACCTTGCAAACAGACCTGACCTCGGTGAGGTACGACCCAGATTGGAGTTGGGCTTTTACGCTTGCTTTCTCCCAAACTAAGGCGATACTCTGAAGAGTTCCAACTCAAATATACTCGCAATTCGTCTCTAGGGTAAGATGGAGTATTATTGACGTCCTTGATCATGTCAATAATTCCCTGGACTAAAGCTTTGTTGGCAGAGTTATATTTAGTGGAACGTGGTGGACGCGGAGGATAGGTTTCAAGGGCATAAGCAAAGATGGTTTGAAGGGCCTGAAATGATCCATTATAGCTGAAAGGCAAAACCAGATAGGGAATACCTTTATCCATAGTGTGGGGTATCAATCCACACACCCAGCAGTCTGTAGTGTTAACTACCAGTTGGTGTTGGTGTAAGAGCTGTACAAAAGTGTTGTTGATGAATTCTGAGCGTCGAGCTTGCTCATGTTCCGGAAACGAGTGAAAAGAGTGTATAGAAGAAATAGTAGAAGTAGCAGGATCAAGGGGAGGTACTGTAGCTACTGGCATAAAAATCAAACTCATACCAAAGACGATTCCACCCACCAACGTTATCAAAGCAATTAGAAATGTAATAGCACATTGCATCAGGAAACATTTACTATGAAGTATTCTGTAAATTCTGTTTCTGCGAACATAAATCACATTTTCTCGTTGCAGCGCAGGAAGCTCCATCTTCTACAATCCGCTCGCGACCACTGATGATGTGTACGTAGATAAAAATGCCTCTATCAGCCCTGGGAGTTCCCAGAACCAACAGAAGGATCGACCTTGTGTCAGACCCCCGCAGATTCAACTAGGCACACAGCCACGACCCTACGTCTACCCAGACGGCAAGGCAATATTAAAAAACCATAAAACAATAGCAAACTTCCTGGCTGAAGGCAAAAGTTCAAGATTTCAAATATCACAATAGGCAGTTTCCTGCTTTATTTGTCCATATGACGAGATCGTAAGTTGTATCTTAATTTTGCAGGAACTGTTTGATCGGCAAATAACGTATCACTAGTAGCTGTTGCAGTGTTCAGGTTCTCAGATGACAGAGTTTTTTCTGATGCAGAGGACAAATGTTCAGAGTTCAAAGGAGTCTTTTCAGGAGGAGAGTCAGAGTTCAGAGTGTCGGTAATCAATTCGGCATCGCTGAAAGGGATGAACTTTGGCGTTTGTTCAGATTCGGAGGCACCAATTCCCTTCTTCACCCAGTCGTCATAAGGAAGTGGTAGAGGCACACGTTTGACATGGGACGCATGTATCCAATGCTTGCGACCAGCTACACGAACAGCGGTTCTTGTCGCAAGCAACACCTGGAAGGGGCCAACAAACTTCGGTTGAAGGTTCTTTGTCCTCGCGAAGTTTCTGACCACAACGTGGTCGCCGGGTTTCAGCTGATGCCCTGGACTCTCCGGAGGCTTTGGCAATGCATCGAAAACCTGTTGGTGAATAAGACTCAATTTAGCAGTCAAGTCGTAAAGGTAATCGATCAACATAGGATATTCCAGAGAACAAAACTCCTTCGGCCTAGGCACTCCCCACACATTTGCCGGACGGCCAAAAACAATTTCGTAAGGACTAAGCCCTACTCTAGAATGTACAGTTGCTCTCGTAGATAACAAAGCCAAAGGTAGTGCGTCTGGCCAGGACAAACCCGTGGACGCCTGTATTTTAGCAAGTTTTAGTTTGAGGGTGCCATTGTAACCCTCAACTAAACCAGCAGACTGGGGATGGTTTGCACTGTGGAACTTCTGTTTGATGCCCAGACCGGCACACACACTCTGCATAACTTTCCCTATAAACTCACTTCCGTTATCTGACCATACAATCCGTGGCATTCCAAACCTAGGGAAATATTCTTTGAGAAGAATTTTGGCAGTTGATAGGGCAGTATTGTCCTTTAGTGGATATGCTTCGATCCATCGGGAAAAAGCACAGACTACCACCAGGACGTATTTTAAATTATTGCACCGGTCCATGTGAATGAAGTCTAACTGAATCACTTCAAAGGGGCAAGAAGGTGGAGCGAAATGACCAGCAGGAGTTGGAGTTCCCTTGCCAGGATTATGCATCAGGCATACCATACAATTTTTCACCACTCTCTCTGCACATTTACTAATCCCATCATTCTTCCAGACTGGAGCCAACATTTTACAGATTCCTTTAGAACTTATATGCGCTACTCCATGCGCCATCGTCACCACTCCAAGCACATACGCATCAGGCAACATCCAACGCTGTTGTTCCGACAAGTCAATCCAACACCCACTCGAATCCAACTTGCCCGTACTTTCTCTCCATACACGTTTCTCTTCCTCAGTTGCCTCTTTCTGAATCTCTTTCACACTTTCCACTGTATCCTCACACATTCCAGACTCAGAAATCCATCTTGCAGACGTAGCAACATACATTCTACTCATCATATCTCTAGCTGTCTGTTTAGCAGTTTCATCAGCAAAAGCATTCCCACGACCAACATCATCCGTGATTGCTTTATGAGCACTGCATTTTACAATTGCAACTTCAGTCGGCAAGGTTAGAGATTCCAACAAGTCGTTAACTAGCTGACCATGTTGAATCTTAGTCCCATGGGACGTAATGAAACCTCTTTCTTTCCACAAACGGCCAAAACTATGGGCCACGCCAAACGCATACTGACTATCTGTGAACACATTCACTCTCTTTCCCTTAGCTAAAACACACGCTCTTATTAGAGCTATTAATTCTGCAGCTTGGGCAGAATTCTGACTCACTCTTGCAGTCTCCACAATCGTCCTCAAAGTCGTTACCGCATAAGCAGCAGTCACATCACCATTTTCCAATTTAAAACATGACCCATCCACATACAACGTGCCATCTGGATCTAACAATGGGGTGTCTTTTAAATCAATTCGTCCTTTTGTCTCTTCCTCTGTTCTAAAACAACAATCATGGGGCTCGGAATCACTCGACTCTTGATTAGCCGGCAACAGCGTTGCTGGATTCAATACATTACATCTTTTGATCTGAATATGACTCGCTAGTAATGTCAGCTCGTAACCAGATAATCTCGCACTGGTAAGGTGTTGTGTCTTGGTTCGATTCATGAGTGTGTCCACAGCATGAGGAACCATAACCACCAGCATGTTGTTCATCACCAAACCAGCAGATTGTCGAATGGAAGCCGCAGCTGCCGCTGTAGCTCTCAAACAACTAGGTAGCGCTCTAGCTACTGGATCCAATGTTGATGAAAAATACGCACAAGGGCGTTGTTTATCACCAAATTTCTGTGTCAGAACACTCAACGCGCAACCTTCTCTTTCGTGAACATAGAGCGTGAATGGCTTACTGTAATCGGGTGTACCCAATACAGGAGCTGAACACAATGCTTTTCGTAACTCAGAAAAACTCTCCTGACATTCAGCGGACCATGGCACCGGACTTGGAACACCTTTCCCAGTCAAAGCTACCAATGGTTTCGCTAAAAGAGAAAAATTTGGGATCCATTGCCTACAGTAAGAGGTAATACCCAAAAAGGCACGTACTTCTCTCTGTGTGCGGGGAACACTCATCTGCGTAATTGCTTTTATTCTCTCTGGGGTCAACTTCCTTCCCTCCTTTGACAAGAGATGACCTAGGTAGGTCACTTCTTGGCAGCAGTATTGCAATTTCGAAGGTGACACCTTGTGATTCAAATTGGACAAATGATGCAATAACGAAATCGTAGCTGCTTTGCAAGTTTCCTTGTCATCGGCAGCCACTAGAAGATCGTCTACATACTGCACTAGGGCAGAACCTTGAGGAAGTACAAAAGAATCTAACTGACTTTTTAATGCTTGACTGTAAATAGATGGGCTCTCACAATAGCCTTGTGGAGCTCGTTTAAATCTGAAACTTCGACCTCCTAGACAGAAGCCGAAAATGTCTCTGCTTTCCTCGGCTATCGGAATGCTGAAAAAGGCATTTTTCAAGTCAATGACTGAAAACCATGTGGCTGTAGCAGGAATCAATATTAACAAGGCAGTGATGTCTGGAACCACAGGAAACTGCGGGACCACAATCTTATTAACCTCCCTGAGATCAATGACAAACCTATATACTGGAGGTTTCGTAGGATCAGTTCGTTTCAAAATCGGTAATACAGGACTGTTACAGACATTTCCTCTAGTTTCTTCAACCACACCTTTCTTAATCAAATCTTGCACAATCAGTAAAAGTGCACGTTCACCTTCACTAGAAATTTTATATTGAGGTATTCGTGGAAATTTGACATTTGCTTTTAAAGTGACTACATATGGTGGAATTTCTAAAAGGCCTACATCATTAGGACCAGTCGCCCAAAGAGTATCAGGGAGTGAACGCAGCTCTGGCGGGAGTGCATCCATTGACAAGTACATCGGAGAGGTGATTCTTTTGCCCAATGTAAGCTGTACTCCTTCCGGAGAACAGTACAATGTCGCATATAGGCGTTTTAACAAGTCTAAACCAAGCAGATTTTCATTACAACCCGTCGTCAAAATCAAGGGTGCTTTCAATTGACACGGTCCAACAGAAATAGACAAAGGACCGGATACGGGGTTGTAAACAGGGGCGCCTGAAAAACCTACAGAAACATTTGTTAAGCCGGACAAAGGTGCGCCAGGGAGTTTCGCATGAATGATAGAACTTTTTGCGGCACCAGTATCCAACAGAAACGGTTCGACTACACCTGATGTTGCTACTGCGACATAAGGCCCACTCTGATCCACTGGAACTGATACTACTCCCTCTCTTTGTCCATGGCTGTCCTAGTACCCATTTTGTTGAAATCCCTCATCTACTTCACAATAGTCTTCAACATGATACTGTTGAGATCTATTTTGTTGGGAAGACTGTCCATTTCGCTGATCAAAGTGATTGGAAGGGCGATCATTCATCTGTGGAGGCATAGCACCTCGCCCTCTACCTCTAGAATTTTGCACAAAACCACCACGACCTCTCTGAGCTGCTGCTGCATTATTTTGCGCTAAGATCGGACACTCATTTTTGTAGTGACCTTCTTTCTTACAGTATGCACACTGATTCCATTGATACTGAGGCCTAGGTGAGCTATAATCTGTCCTCTGATACGAACCTTGCTGCGTATTAGTCTGATTCGTGCGAGGCGGATACGCCTGCTGCAAAAGAACTTTAGTCTTTAAATCTTTCGTTTTCTTGTCTGATTTCTCTTTCTCCTCTTTATCTCTATTTTCATAATACTGTGCAGTTGCAAGTATTTGCGCAGTTGTAGAGACAGCCCACGCACTTTCAGAATCTTTTAATTTATTACATAACTCAGGTAACAAATTGTGCACAAATTTATCGACAAACAATCTCTGTCCTCCTTCTGTACTCATATCCTGACCACTGTGATCTACAAAAGTCTCTTCGAACCTCGTGAAAAAGTCGGAGACACTTTCGTCTTTCTTCTGCCTGCATGCGGACAACTTGTCCCAATTAACACGCAATGCGGGCATCAGAGTCTTCATCAAGTCGATTATTCTACCTGGAAGATTAGCAATTAGAGGTTCGGGTTTGGAACCACCTATTTGCTGACCATCTGTTGCAATGATAGCTGCCCAATCACCACCTAGGGCGACTGGATGATTCTCTTTACGTATTTTAGCCCAAATTGGCTGTGGAACTACATTACCAAATAACATGTCAATGTCCGCCAGATTCATTACGCAAGCCTCGACTGTCTGTGTTAATTCCTTATAGTATCCGGCAGGATTTTTACGCGGGTCTGGCAAGGCCTGCTTCACTGCTAGCACTTCGGCTCGCTTCCATGGAATGTGTATCCACACTCTCTGGAATTGCGCCGGAGCGGCTAAAATACCATTCGGTGCATCAGCTTCCACAGCTTCGCGCCAAATTGGAGGAACCTCCCTCATTGGATATTGGCGATTTAGCTTCGTACTACTTTTCTCTAAGTCTCTCGGAGAACGAAGTGATGGATCATTCCTATGACTTAAAATCAGTTCCATCGCTTCTTTTATATTTTGACCTACAATCATTCCTGCAGCAAACTCTTTCTGAATCTTAACTAAGTCTTCTAAATTCGATTCAACATCATCTTCTTCTACTTCCTCACGTAAAAGCGAGCACATCTCGTCAAAGACATATCGTTGCGTTGGTTCATTCCATTGCATAAATGTATCTAGTACATCTTTCGTACTATATCTCCTACTCTTCGAAATCCATCTGAGAGCCGTGGAATCTAAAATCCCCCGTTCCTCAGTACTTGGAAGCTGACTACGCCTTTGCACAGAATCAGAAGTAGGAGTCTTAATTAAGGTTTTATAGAAAGGAGACAGAATGTTAGAAACAGAATCAGTGATTCTTCGACGAACAGAAAGTGGAGTCAACATACTAGCAGACGCAGAGAACACAGTCGAAGTAGGAATAGATAACGGAACAGTAGGTGTAAGCGATACAGGTATAGGTAGAGAAGTCGGCAACCCAGGAAGAGGAGGTGCCGAAGGAATATTCACATTAACCACAGGAGGTACAGGCACTTGATTCTGAGGGGCGGGAGCAGGAATACCAGGTTGTCCAGCAACCGGCAATTGAACATTCTGTACGGGTGGAGCCACAATACCCTGTGCATACGGTGGGGGTGACTGTAACAAGTAAGACAACAGAGGATCGTTTTCGGGATCCTCTAGTATCTTAGTTGTACTCGATGGCAAGGCAGGATAGCACTTGTCGATCGCTAAATTATGCTCTCTAATGGCCACCTCTACGGCCTTCTCAGATTCGTTGACTTGCAGTTGTTTAGCCGCCTGCTCTAAAGTCAACTCTTGCTCTTTCTGTTCTTTCTTCAACCTCTTAATTTCTCTCTGTTTGGATTCTTTTCGCCAGTAACGGAAAGAATCAAACATTGCCGGCCGGGCTTTCTTCCTAAACAATTTCGCTTCTAAATTGTCAAGAATTTCTGGTTCAAAACTACCATGTAGTGGCCAACTAAGGACACCATCCTTTTCAGTGTATCGGACCCACACCTCATTATAAGATATAGGACCCACACCATGCTTACAGTATAAATCATATAGGGGAGTCCCAATCGGAGGAACCAGACATGAGTCCTCCAATCGTGAATCACTGTTGCAACCGAAACATGACAACATACAATTTCTCCGACTTACCATTTTTCAGTCCGGAACACAGAACAGACAAAACAAGAAACAGATATGTGCACCTGAACCAAGAACTTAGGCCTACCAAAAGCAAACTGATGTATCGATACCCAAACTAAACCAAATAGATTATCGTAACCAGAATAACCAGTGATAATCTTATGAAACAAAACCAAACCAAGAACCGAAAAAGGATTTTAACAACCCTCACGAATTAACCAGCTAGCAACCACTAAATACTTAACTGAGGCACTGAATCCGTCACCAAGGAGAAACCCGTCACGTTTCGCCGTACTAAGGACTGCACCTCGGGTCCAAGACAGGGCGACGGTCAAGGCAACGGCCCACTGCAGCCGTCCTGAACGGGAACCCTCGTGGAAGAGAACTTCGGGCCACTTTTGCGATATGCCGGGATCGATGAAGTGGGGCGCCTCCCTCAGGAATCTTCACACGAAGCTTCTCGAACTCTTCAGGCTTTTGGACCGGTACCGAATGACGTCGCCCTACGTTGGGCGCCAATTGGAGTTCTGGACTTTTTGGTTCCGTCCAGAGGTGTCAGGGAACAACACCCGAAGACCCCGGAGTTCCACCTGCCTTGGTGCACAAATAAACAGAAACACGGGCTTCTCGATGGTGGCGTCAAAGACCAAAGGTTTATTACTGCAGGGACACAGAAGTCACAGAAACCACGCATGGGCAGTGTCTAGGAGCCTGTTCGATTTGTACAAAGAGGGTTGCTCCTTATATACTAAAAATTGGGCTTCAGGCAAATTCTTCACATGTTAGTACATTCCCAAACCTTTGTGTCCTAAACAATAAATATTTGGCGTTACACAGGAACCGTCGATAATATCTGATGCCAAACATTACGAAGAGGGGTTCCCACTAGTTCATCACAATCCCTTGTCAATGTTGCATTCAAGAGCCGGACCGCCTCATCGTAAATTTTGTTACCTCCCCCTAATAAAGATTCAGAAAGAAAGGAACAGAGCCAGGTGTGGAAGATAGGAAAGTGGGATAAGGGATGTTTGTGGGTTGTAAATGGGCAAAGCTACCGGCTTCGGCCGCCTAATCGTGATCAGGACAATGGACGCGAAGACCAGTTTAGCAGGACTGGCCTCGGGCAGAGGAGGCAGCCTTTGTCGAGTCATGCAGTTACAGCGTGTTCTGTTCCAAGGTGCCCGTGTCACTAGAGAGGTGAATCGCCGGCTAAGCCTACGTGTCCTTAATTGAAATGAAGTGATCAGAGGTTATTGCGTATGTGAGGGCAAGAAACACAAAATGGCTGCCATGATCTAAGATGGATGCCATGGGTAGATCAGAAATGTGTTTGTAACAGGAGTACTCTTGCTCGTAGCATAGCGAAAACACCAGGATATGCTAAATGGATCATTTGCGGTTCGCTGATACCAATATTATGTATTTCCGACAATGTTGAAAACACGGGTTCAAATTGTCACGGAACCTCAGATGGGGCAATGTGGTGAAAGCAGCACCAACTCACTACAAGATCTTCTATTACCTGAGCAATAGCCTACACCAGCCCCACTTACCCACCCATGCATAAAAGGAATTTAGGGATAGGAGATAGTTTGTCAACATCATCATTTAGGCCTTGTGTTGTGTGAACGCTTAACTTCGTCAACTCCATTCCTGACTATGAGTCTACTTCTCCTGACTTAAGGCTTTCGGAACTTTAATTTTAATTAAATAGCTCCAGATTGCTCAGAAGAAGTTACTTTTGCTAGTTTTTGTTGTAATATCAGGTATTCTTTTCTTTGTTGTGTCATGGTGGTGGTAGTCTGGTCTCAGTCTTTGTAAACCTATAATATAAATATATTACCCACTAACTCTGAATTTTTCTTTTTGTTTAGTTTCCTTTGATGGATAATCCTTTTGGGTGATCCCACAGTAGGAGCTCACCTCGGTGGAAGTGGAATGTCGCTTTTTGTAATGCCTTTGCTCTTAGCCCACTAGCTTGCTACTACTACCACTACCATTAAGAAGGCACCTTCGGAAACCCAGCAGGAAGTTTTTGAAGAGTGAGAGAGACGGCAGCCATCGCTTCATCTTTTCAGGTAAGAAAACTGGAGTGAAATTAACTACTTTAGTTAGGAAGTAACTAACTTCTACTGCAGATGCTTATATTATACGACTTTGACTTTCCTGGTTTTTCTAGATTGTTTTAGGCAATGTAGGTAACAGAAGCATACCCTAACCCCCCAATGGTCAATAAATAATATAGTTACACAGGGTAGTACGACATGGGTATAACTAACTATAGCCAACTAGTATACATACACTTTGATAGCCCAATTAAAAACAGGATGTGCATGTACACAGCTGTGCAAACGTAAAGTAAAAATTTCAGGCATAAAGTAGAAGAGTAATTTTTCATGTAATTTTTTTGGTACCACTATAACATTCAATAACAAAACCCACCCTCTTCACCCACAAGACGTCCTTGCTTCTCCCCAAACAAATCACCCCCTACCCAACCAATGTCTAAAATGTCCAAAGAAAAGTCCAAAGTCCAAACTAGTACCATTCCCATGCCAATTCCCACTCTCTCCATCCACAACAAAACATCCCTCCAACCAAAACAAAAAAATTAACAAAGGGATATGAAAGGGTATTCTCCACGTGGGTCCAGACCTCCTTCAGATTAACCTCTATCCATGCCATCCTGCAGTTTAGCTGCGCCAGGTACTGTTGGACGTATCGTTGGAATAAGTGGTCTGGGAGATAGAGGTGGCAGCAGTGGTGTTGGTTAGACTTGCAGTTGCAGCTTCCGGCGGCGCTGGCAATGTTGTTGCCTGGAGGCTGGGTGGGGCCCGGGCAGTGGCAGCTGCCTTATTCCCCTCCTGCAAGGCCACCAGCTGTTGGACTGCCATCTCCTGCTGTTTAGGTGTTCAACCAGCAGGAGTAGCTGTATCAAGAGAGAAAAAAGACAATTTTTAATCAATGCCCTGCACAGAGCACATGTTTAAAATGATATAATGACACAGTAGCAGTACATTGATGGTCCCCTAGGGTCATAACAAAATTGATGTGATAACTTGGTCACACTCACAGGGGCATTTTTTACCCAGATATGACTGGCTAAAAGGAATTAAGGTAGAATAACAGCACACCAGATTAAAAAAACAGCCATTTTGGGCTCAATTTCGACGTCGGGAAGAAAGCCTCTGACCTGTGGTCGGAGGCTTTCCGTCTGAGATGGTAGGTTTAAAATCTGACTGTCATATTAGGAAGAAGGTGGTCGGAGTTTAAACATGTAGGGCAATCTGACATGGTTCTGGTGGGCCCAAGGAGCCCGTTGGCCAGTCGGAAAGGCTGTCTAATCCCTTAGGACGGCATTTCCACCATCAGAATTATGATGTCAGATACCTACAGCCATTCCATGTTGGCCTTTCCGACATGGAAAGGCTGTCAGAAACCGACATTGGGGGTCACTAGCAGGGCCATCTTCCCCAATGGCCCTCCGCGTACTGCCCTTGGGGGCACAATGTGCCCCCCTCAGGGCTTGCCACTCGGTGCAGTGATGGTTAAAAACTTCTATTATTCAAAAGGCGCTTGTGCTGCTGGCTTTTCAGTTCGCCCCACAAGCTCCCATGGTGGGCAGTCCATTTCCCGCAACGGGACATTCGCCCAACATTGCAATCAGGACCTCATAAATAAATTGCCTCTCATTAATGAGCAAGGCATTATACACTATGGAGTGCAAATATTATTGTGTGCTAAATTTATGGAAGCATGCTACGTAGCGCATTGGGTACTTTGCTACTCTCTGCAGTCAGTAGCTGGATCAGCTGTAATGGACAATTACCTTACTTTAATTCTAATGGCCCTGCTCTTCTCCAAATGCCTTTCAATTCTACCTTGACTCCAAAGAGGCATATGAATAATAATAATGACATTATGGCACACCTGTCAGGTACACAATTCTGATATCCTCTCTGCCTTGAGTAGAAGGTGGGAAAAATGATACACTACAGGGCAGGTAAAGGGATTTGATATAGATTGTATTTGACACATTCGTCATAGAATATCCCATCTGCAAAACTCAAAATGAGCCACCTAGCCCCAGTGCACTCCCTGGCCTCGCCCTCCAAAACTAACTATTTCCAACAAATACATTTGCTTGGCAGTAAGGAAAGGAAACTTAACTTACTCTACTGCAAGGTAAGTTAGGGTGATTTGGCTGGGTAGGTAGAGGTTTTGCTGTAGACAAGTGGGGCGTCACTGATCATCATTATGATGTGCCCACTGCCTAAGCTTTGGCTAAGTCAGTCACTGTAGTTGATGAATGTTGAAAGGGAAACATTTTACCAGACGTGCCTTAAATCCATTATAGAAAATGATACTTGTTCAGAAAAATGTGGCACATGCCAATAACTTTTTTTTCCAATTTTTCAATTTTTTGGGTGGGCTGGGACAGACTGGGGTTGAATGTTTGATTTGTTCCACATTCCTTCCATCATTTGTGTGTGTTTTTCTTTCCCTCCCTAAGTGTGCTGGATATGCCCAGACGTGGGTCCCGGGCTCACTGTGCCACTGGATCCAAGCTAGCCTTGCCGATGAGTGGTGAGATGAGCTCCCAGGATGCTTGTTTCTGGTCCAGGGAGGACCAGGCTTTGCAGTTCGGGCTGGATTATTTCCATGAGGAGCAGGGTCAAGATTGATTTGCATATGGCTGGGTCTGCACTGGGGTGGCATGGTGCGCAAAAGAACAATGGACTTAACCAAGTTCTCTTGACTGGGGGTGAATGTTTGATTAGTTCTGCATTCCGTCCATCATTTGTGTGTATTTTGCTTTCTTGCCCTAAGTGTACTTGGTATTCCCAGATGTGGGTCCTAGGCTCACTGTGCCAATGGATTCAAACTAGCATGGCTGATGAAGGTTGATACCCCAAAACCGGTCCCTCGTTTTTGGTCCAAGCAGGACCTTGCTTGGCAGTTTGGGCTGGACTGTTCCCATGAGGAACAGGGTCAAGACCGATTTGCATATGGTTGGGCTTAAACTGGGGCTTCAAAGTGAGCAAAAGAAAATGGATTTAACCCAGATCTCTTGACTGTGGGTGACTGTTTGATTTGTTCCGCATTTCATCTATCATTAGTGTATTTTTTGATTTTGAGTTTGGCAGATGAGATATGCTGTGAAGAGCGTGCAAAATCAAATCTATATCCCCATTCATTTCCCTGTACTGAGGTGCATAATTTTACTCACTGTCTACTTATGACAGACAGGATTTCCACATTGTATATGTTAAATGGGTGTCTTAGTATCATTATTATTCATCTCCCTCTTTGAAGTCAAGGTAGAATTAAAAGGTGTTTGGTGAAGAGAAGGACCATTGGAATTAAAGTAAGATAATTGTCCACTATAGCTGCCCCAGCTAAAAACTGCAGAGAGTAGCAAAGTACCTGATGCGCTAGCATTCCTTCAATAATTTAGCACAACAAAAATACTTGTACATAGTGCCTTACTCATCAATGAGAAGTATTTTTTTTAAAATATATAGTGTCTTTAGTTTTTACTAGAAATCCTATAAAAGAAAACAAATCTCTTCGTTGTTTTTAATCTGGTGGTATTCTGGCTTAATTCCTTGCAGCTAGTCAGTGCTTTTATGTGAGGCAAGAATGTGTAAATAAAAGTGGCCCTGTGACTTAATCTAATAACATCACATTACAATGGCCATCGGGCACCAGCAATTTACTGCTACTGTGCAACTATACACTTTTATACAGGGTTTATACTGAGCATTATTTACAATGTGTCTTTGTTTTTTTTAGTTCTTGAAATAGCTACTCTTGCTGGTCTACCACCACCACCACCAACTACTCAGCAGGCGATAGCAGCCTGGCAGTGGTGACAAAGGATGGAAGCCACCCAGGCAGTGTACCGTGAGCTGGTGGCTCTGAAGGAGGGTGAGGTGGCATCTGCCCGTGCCCCAGATCCTCCAGCCAGCTGCCAGTGCCTCCAATCCAAGCCACAATATTGGCAGAGCTGCCAACAGCTGGGAGCCACCCAAACCACCACTGCTTCCCCCCACCCAGGCTGCGTGTTCCAATGCTGCAGGCTGCGTGAGCAGGCCAGCTTCACTAGCAGGTGGAGACTTGTGTGTCAAGCCTCAAGCAGGAAGTGGTAAGACTCCGAACTGGTATTGATGATACCCTCTTCTGATACCCTTTTTTAATTTTTGTTTTGGTGGGAGGGACCTATGTTGTGTGTGGAGAGGGTGGGAATTGGGAAGGCACCCAGACTTTAGAACTGGTTTTCTTTGGACGTTTTTTAAACATTGGTTGGGGATGGGTGATTTGTTTCAGGAGAGGGGTGGGCCTGTAGTGGGTGGATAGGGTGGATGTTATTGCTGGACTTTAAGTAAAATGAAACATTATTCTTACACTTTTATGCATCTAATAGTGTTTTTTTTTACTTTTACTTCGCAGGGCTCACTTTTTCCACAGCATGTTAAAAAAAATATGTTTATCAAAGTGTAAATCAGTTATTTATAGTTAGTTATACCCTTGTTCTGCTACCCTCTACAACTATATTGATCATTAGGGGGTTATGCTGTCATTGCCTATAGCAACCTAGATAAATAGGAACTAACTTATCTGCGGTAAAAGTTAGCTACTTACTAATTAGCTAGTTCACTCCATAGTTCTCTAACCTGAATAGATGAAGCGATGGCTGCCTGCTATCCTTAGTACAGGGTTTCTCAAGGTGCCTTTTTTAATGGTGGTGGTGGTAGTAGTAGCAGGGAAGTCATCATATGCATGGTCCCACTTCCACCTAGGCGTACTCCAACTGCAGGATTAATCAAAAGTACTATTCATCACAGGCAACTAGATTGAAAGAAAACACAGTTAGTGGGTTATATTCCTATCATAACTTTACAAAGACTGAGACTACACTACCACCATGACACAACAAAGAAGACCTGATATTATAACAAAAACTAGCAGTAGTAACTTCTTTTCAACAATGGGGAGCTATTAAGATGAAACGAAATCCTAGAATCAGGACTGGAGAAGTGGACTCAGAGTAAGGAGTGGACAAGGTTAAGCGTTTACACAACACAAAGCGTGAATGATGATGATGTTGATGAATGATGTTATATATATAAAATATGGATCCCTTTAATGTGCGGATGGGTAAGTGGGGCTAAGATGAGCTACTGCTCAGGTAATAGAAGAACCAGTATTGACCTGGTGTTGCTTTCACTGCATACGCCCCATGAAGTGCTGCTCCATTTATGGTGTAATTTAAGTCACACATCAATAAATTACACAGCCGGGGAGAAGAGGGTTAAGAGTTTGATGAATGGATAGGAAAGAGGAGTTGGGAAAAGGTGTGACAAAGACAAACACTCCACAACAACAATAATCATCACAGCAATAAGCAGCACATCATCATCTCTCTGCTGTGGAAGGAAATGAAGTTCAGTGAAATGCATTAATTGTGTGCTTAATTAATTAATTGTGTGCTTATATAGCGCTGGAATCACTCCCGAAGGGGTACCTCCGCGCTTCGACCGCTGCGAAACCCTTCCTGGCTTCCCTGAGAGATGGTCCCTTAATGGGTATCTCCAGGGTGAGACCAGGCATCCCCGGCGGTCTGGTGGGGCCGTTAGTGAAGATGAGGCAAGCTAATGCCCAGAGTTGCCGAGTGTGATCGCTGATCAGAGTGGGCACCGAGGCGAGAGAATTATCGAGTCCGCTGACCCTGGTCCAGAAACCTGCCGCATCGGGAATCGAACCTGGGTCCCGGGCCGTCCTCTGCTCTCGGGTCTGCCGCCTCTAACCAGTGAGCCACACTACTTCACATTGAAAACAGTCCTTAATTCCCGAAGACCCAAGTAATATCAAAATTATCTTTCATTTAGGTTTGAAAAATACAAATTATGGAGGAGTGAACCAACAAAGTTCTAAAAATTATGATTGTTGACAAAAAAACCTGTATATAATAAATGCCAAACTGGGTGGTGCACCTGCATTATTCTTTGAATGACCATTGTGTGTACTTGGCTGAACCGGTCCGGTAAGGTAAGAAGGAGTGTTATTTATTTATTCATTCATTTTTTAAAGAGTTTGATATAACGCAAACATGGCCCATCAGAGTGCTGTACAGATAGAAGTTCAGTCATACTGAAGGGAAAAATGCAAAAGAGGAATAAACAAACATCAATATAGATACAATTTGAACAAACATCCTGGTAGAATCAAGATCCAAGGGTATCAGCTTGAAGATAGCCAAGCTAGGTGACTTCAGGTGTGCTTTTGGATAAATCTACTCAGAAGGAGCATTTTTACTTCTCTTTTGAAGGAGCTATTTGAGGTGTTTCTCCTGATTTTCAGAGACAGAGGGTTCCATATACTTGGGGCTAGACGAGAGAAGGCACTTTATAAGTTATTTTTTTGTAGCTTCAGCACTAGGGGATTGGCACTTCTTATGATGTGGCTACTACCAGATAGTTAGAGTTTTTTGGCCAGGTGAACAGGAGTGTTGTGGGAGAGGGCCTTATGAGTCATGCATGCTGTCTTCAACTGGATCCTCACTTCTATGGGAGCCATTTTAGCTGTTTTAGGTCTAGTGTGATGTGGTCGAATTTTCTGTATCTCATGATGAGTCTAGCAGCGGGATTCAATTTAGCCCTTAGTGGCACCAGTCTTGCTTTAGGTGAGCCTGCAAGAGTAGCACTCCCATAATCAAATCGGAAGATTACTAAGGCTTTTACTGCAAACTGAAAGCCGGATGGGGGCAAGAATAGCTTAATTTTCTTTAATGTGTTCAATTGATAGTTGACTCCCTTGGTAGTTGCACAGATATGATCTTCCATATTTAGATGTTTGTCCAAAGAGAAGCAAGGGATCTAGGAGAGTCAATACTGTGTGGGGTGCAGTTGAAAGCTGTGAGTTGTATGAGCCATTGTTCAATCGGGAAGATTGGTTATGGGGGGTGATCAAATGGAATTCAGTTTTGAGAGTGTTGAGCATGAGGTGATTGTGTATTAACCATTGTTGGATTTTTAGTAGAGTGCAGTTGAGAGTTTTGATATCTTCGGGCAAGGACATTTTCATATACAGTTGAGTGTCATTCACATTCATGTGGTAAAGAATGTTAGATTGTTTCTGAATCTCAGTCAGAGGTTCCATGTTTAAGTTTGACAATGCAGTAAGACTGTGGAACCTTGAGGCCCTACAATCAAGACTGTGGTGAGGTCAGAAAGGGTTTGATTAACTTTGATTCTTTGGGCCTTGTTGTGAAGAAATGAGGCAGACCAGTTTAAAACAGGACCGTATAGTCCCATCCTATTTTCAGGATCAATCAAGTCATGATATTTTACCAAGTTGAATGCCGAGGAGTAATAAAGAATTATGAGTAAGCAGGGTACATTCCGATCAAGCAATCTTAAGGCATCATCTACAACATGTTAGAGGTGATTCAGTGCTATGTCCCAATCTCAAGCCTGATTGGCATTGGTCCAGGAGCTGATATTGCTCAATGTGAGTGCTGACTAGTAGGTGTACACATT
This sequence comes from Lissotriton vulgaris, assembly GCF_964263255.1. Taxonomy (NCBI): domain Eukaryota; kingdom Metazoa; phylum Chordata; class Amphibia; order Caudata; family Salamandridae; genus Lissotriton; species Lissotriton vulgaris. The sequence goes on from NC_141695.1 coordinate 907,545,300, forward strand.
TTTTTAAGTAGATTTGCTAATGTCAGGATGCTGGTGCCTGGAAGGATGTTTTTGAGGTCAGACAAATCTGCATTGTTTTTTGGGGGGATTGGTGTAGCCTGACTGACCTTTTGGCAATCAGGAATAGTGCCTTGTGAGAGGGAAGTATTGATAATCTTATTCCAAAGTAGTGGAATGGGCACACTAATCTCTTTGAGGAATTTGGCAGGCAGTGGATCATTGAAATGTTTGGAGGATGGTATTGATGGTATTATTTTAAGTGTAGCAGCTTCATCCGGAAGTATGAATGTACTCCAAGTAGCATTGTTTTTAGAAGTACAACCACACACAGGGTATCTCAGCAAGTGAGTCACTAGGATGTGATTGGTCTGATGCAAGTGTCAAAAGTCATCTTCCCTATGTTAGCAAGAGTGCATGTAATGCACACATTACTATACAAATGTATTTTGATTTGTTTCACCTTGCTGTTGTTTTTGTGTTCTCTTATTTTCTGGGATTTAGTCTGAACATTATAGACAAGGTCAAACAACAATGCCCCTTGTTATTGTAGTCTGGTCAGGTACTAGCACCTAAACAAAACACAGAGATGCAGCAGTTGTTTGGGAACACGTACCTTTGTCAAATAGGTATGCACAGAGAGGTAACAACAACACACACTTGTAGAGGGATCATTCCAGGGAAGAGAACATGACAGCACCTGAGATGTATATCTTTCATCTGTGTATGCTAAGTTATGGGGTCTGCTGCTAACACCCAGAGATCTTCTGATATATAATAATGTTGCTTCTGTATAAAGGGGAGGGAGGTTAGGCTACCCTGTCATACGATAACAGCTACTTCTATGATTTATAGACTACTTACTATGCTGACCATATTTGTGTCTTCTTACTTATTGGGGCACATATACTGCATACTAGAGCACAATAGTTAAAATAAACATTTAAAGTTTTTCTCGTGTCTCTGTCAAATCTTATTGTGCACTGGTATGAGTGTGAGAGTGAAAGGGTGTGTCTTGCAACAGTGATTCCTGGGAGGGCCGGGAGTGTTGTGTTCTGGGGCGTCTATTCACTTGTTCCTATGTGAGTGAATAGGAGGACAAGTGAGACACTATAGCTAGGCAGTCTCAGGCTCATGGGTATTCAGGTGGTAGGATGACTCAGTCCCTATCTACAAAGGTTCTATGATCCCAAGCATAGTTCTGTGACTCCTCAGAATCCCTGCAACCTGTTGGTGCCAACGTTTGGTCTACTACTTATTCATGGGACCCCTGAGTAGCGCCTATGCTTGTCCACAATACCCTCACAACATTACCCAGAGACGTCCGTGGTGGGACGGATTTGCCTTCTCAATTTGTAGGGATTACTTATTGCTGTAGGTTTTTGAAGCTTGGATTTTAAAAGATGTTTGACCTGGTTTAGTGTTACTGTGTGATTCCCTTTGTTTGGCTCTATGGCTCAACCGATTGCGATTCCGGCTCATTGCCACACAGCGGTTATTCAACATTTGTTGCAGTTGTTTTTGTAGTCAAGGCTGATCTTGCATACTGATTTGAAGTGTTTTACTCCTGGATTACATTTCCTACTGTGAATGCAAATGATAATTCTTTATATGCTTTTAACGTTGTAGCTGTTCCAGCAGCGTATTGCCCTTATGTGGTTGATGAAGTTCCAATTAAGGCATGGGAGCACCCGATTTGGTTTAATGGTGCCCTACCCAATCCTATTGAAACTGTTCCGTTTTGGCCTCTTAATTATTGATGGGTCACTGGCCAGTATTGGCTGGAGTTACACCAAACCCAAATGATCTTAACACTAATTTGGCGGAAGTACGTTTGTTGTATGCTCAGGTTATTCTCTTATATAGACGCCTGATCCAATTTGTTGCCCATGCCTTTCTCGTTGCTCTGCCTGGAGCTGTACCACCTGTGCAGGCTGCGCATTGTGGAGGTTTTGTTATTAGCCCGGTTATTATTAATTCGCTCATGGGCAAATGATGGGAGGCGAGTAACAGTTTGGATTCAATTCTCTGTCTTTTACATGAAATAAGTGGAAAATTCATCCTCACTTGGCAGCAACCCATTATCAACCGATTTGATGTTAGCTTGGCAACTAACTTGTAGTTTGACGATTTCAAAGTGTTTTTTGTGTCTATTTTTGGCATTTTCAAATTGCACCCTGAAGTATTTTGCTTTAGAGCTTCTGATGTGATTGTTGTAGGAGCTTCTTGTCGATCTGAGGTGCTTGAGATATGCTGTGGAGAAAGTGCTTCTCCATGCTCTCTCAGCAAGCCTTAGTTTGCATCATTCCTCATTGAGATTGCCTCCGAACCAGGATTTGGAGTGTTTACTGTGTGTTCTTTTTAGCTGCTTCAGGCGATAGTGTCAAGTATGTTTGTCATGGATTGGATGTAGTGATCGGTAAGGTCATTCACATTTGTCATATTTGTGGAAGGAGGTAGAAGGTTGTTGTTAATGGAAGTTAGAGCTGTTAGATTCATATTTCTCAAGTCTCTAGACTATTCTCTGGGTTTAGAAGGTTGTCCCTGTCTAATCAGCACCTTTTCCAGGATGAGGAAGGAGATAAGGTAGTGATCGGACAAGTCACCTGGAGAAATGGATTCAAGTTGTATGATATTAGTTTTAGCAATGATTAGATCAAGAATGGAGCCCCTATTGTGAGTTGACCATTACAAGATTGGGTAAGATTGCGGTCCGAGAAGAAGGCCTTGATAGGGCTACATAAGGGGTTGTTTAAGTTTTTCCAGTGAATGCTAAAGACTCCAAGTAAGATATGGCTGGTGTGCTGGTCTGAGTTAGAAGTGATTTTCTCCATTCATTGTTCAATGAAAGGTAGGTTGCTTCCAGGAGGGTGTTAAATCATGCAGAGTTTGCACACAATCTTGTAATTGTTCCAAATTTCAATACATAGGTATTCACACATGGGTGATGGAGCAGTTTGTGCAAGTTTAATGGTGAGTATGGAGCAGTAAATGTATGCTATGCCACCCCCAGGTCTTCTGGATATATCCAGTCAAATGATTAAGTGTGGCCCAAAAATTTGCTCCGTTCGCGGAATGTGCAGATTTTCTGCGATTTTGCGATCCGCAAATCTAGCGAAATCGCAGAAAAATCCACGAATCCGCGAGCGGGACGAATTTTCCATTAACGGACTTACAGGGTTACAGCAGCAAGTGGCCAAGTTGAAGCTTATTTCTTTGTAACCATTTACATGAGGGTTACAAAGAAATTAACTTCAACTTGGGCACCTGCTGTAACCCTGTAAGTGCTTCCTGAGCAGCACCTCATTGCCTACTTGCAACTATTCTCTGACCTGCTCTGACCCTCGAAGCAGGGTCAGAGAATAGTTACAAGTAGGCAACGAGGCTCCTGTCCAATAAATTAAACGTCAGCAGGAAGCACTTACAGATACAAATAAAGCAGGTGCCAGAGTTGAAGCTCAAAGTCAGTAACGTTTTAACACCTTGACTGCTAAGGCAACTCCCCTGCTGTGCTGCAGATCCATGAATCCCATTATTCATGACGAGCTCAGCTCGTCATAAGCACACGACAAGTGTACTGCATGACGAGCTGAGCTCGTCATGAGCAGCGAAGGGGTTAATCAGCCCAAAACATTAGCACGGTCGAGGCTCGGCAAGTGTGCTTTAACCCCATATCTGCAGTCAAAAATGAGCTGTAATACTCGAGGGAGGTCTTTTCCTCCATGAGTTTCTTGAGTGTGATCCCCGTGTAGTTCCTGTGGCCAGGAGGCAGCTTCCTCCTCACCTGCTGCCCTGCTCGCTCTCTGACCCTTTACACAAGAGGCATGTGAACACGCATAGCAGCCCCGCCCGTTCAGCCCCGCACAAAACACTCGCGGTACCAAACGTCTTCCCGCCCTTTCCCCACTATGTTGGACAGCTTCGTCCATCATTGTGGCATCTTCGTGGATAACTATGCAGGGCAGGATTCATTCTGGCACAAGGCTCCTGTCCCAAAAATTAAACCTCAGCAGGAAGCACTTACAGATACAAATAAAGCAGGTGCCCGAGTTGAAGCTCAAAGTCAGTAATGTTTTAATCAGCCCAAAACATTAGCACGGTCGAGGCTGGGCAAGTGTGCTTTAACCCCATATCTGCTGTCGAAAATGAGCTGTAATACTCGAAGGAGGTCTTTACATCCATGAGTTTCTCGAGCGTGATCCCCATGTAGTTCCTCTGGCCAGGAGGCTGCTTTCTACGTCCTCACCTGCTGCCCTGCTTGCTCTCTGACCCTTTATACACAAGAGGCATGTGAACACACATAGCAGCCCCGCCCGTTCGGCCCCGCACTACACACTCACGGTACCAAACGTCTTCCCGCCCTTTCCCAACTATGTTGGACAGCTCACTCAAGGGACCTCGGTGCATTTTGGCACGGTGGCAAAGTTGCAGGCATACAGTGTCCCTGAAGGCATATCTTCTGGCCCTTTACGCAGCTGCAGTGTAGGAAAAGCAATATACATTTACCCAACGAGGTAGCACTTACTGATTAGCCAGTAGAAAGTACTCTAGTTGAGTATAGTGCAATTGCAAAAAATTCTGCGATTTCGCTGGAAAATCCGCTAATTCGCGGATTTGTTTTGCAATTCGCGCGAATTCGCGGACCGCAGATCCGCAAAATTCGCCCATACTTACAAATTATGTCATCATTGGGTGGAACCAGCATGTCCACAATGTGTGAGGAGGTATCATTGTTTCAATTTGGATTAGGAGGTCTAGGTCTTGTGCTAGGATGAGATCCGCGATGTCAGCTACGTGTTTGACTGCAGACCTACAGTTGAGAAGCAAAGACTTAACATGAGATTTAGTTACTAATGCTTCATGAGGAGTTATGGGCACATGTAATAGATTATGCTTGTTCATGGATCGAAAGTTGATAGTGGGCCCTCTGAGCGGGTTGGAGCAGGTTGTCTGGATAGTGACCGACAAGAGCGACAAGTCCTTATGTGTAGAGGAATAAGATAACAAAAGGGAGTGAATGTCAGCATCAGATAAATGGTAAGTAATCCTCAAGGGTCTGAAAGAGTGATTGGGATTGGAACGGGCACTCCAATGCTAGATCAAAGAGTTCTCATTGGTTTATGCAGCTGGGGTCTGGTCTGCCTTTCCTTAGTGGGTGGGTTATATTGTTTTACATGCAAGGCCCTGTTAACACAAGTTATAAATTGGGATTCCAAAGCTTCTCAAGCTTCGAAGGGATGATTATGAGATTCTGGAGATCAGCTTTAACAAGTTGAAGGTCTTGGCTTAAATTAGTGAGTTTACCTTCCAAAGAAGGAGGGTCCACAAGGAGGCTAAGAGTGTAGTGGGTGTGGGACGCATGAGGGGGATTGTTGCTTAGAAAGCAGCGTTGTATGTGATAAGTGAAATGGTAGTGGAAGTGATTGTAGGAATTGGGCCAGTAGAAGGTGTACTATGGGTGAAAATTAAGAGATGGGTAGGCAGTGGATTCCAAGGAGTGTCAATGCGCTGAAGAGAGGTTGTTGCAAGCAAGTTTTAGGTCATAGGGTTCGAGTGGGTCACTCCTTGTGTTGCAGCGAGGGAAGTAGAGGAGACATCCTTGGTTGATATAAGGGTATTAGAGCACTACATTATTTTGGGTTAAGGCTAATGCCAATTCTTGAGCTTTGTGCATCGATTCCCGAGGGAGGTGAACATTCAGATGGGTGGAGTAAGGGGGAGGGGCAAGGATCATCGCTAGGAGTAGATGAACTGGGGCCAATGACTGTGGTTACAGTGTAAGAGGAGGGAAGGGTCAGGAGGAGGCATAGTTGACAAGGCAGTAGTAGGATTAGCTGGACCCGTGTATCCTTCATGGAGCGGGGAAAAAATGTTAATTTATGTATGCGGAGGGGACATTATTTGCAACCCTATTTTTGATTCTCAGGAAAACTTCATCAAACCACTCAAAAATCTTGTCAGCAGATTGAACAAGTATGTTCATATTATTGTAAAGGAAGATGGTTACTTCAGCCTTGAGGGTCGTTGAAGGTACTATGGAAATACCATGTGGGGTTTTCCTAGTTGTGTGAATGCGGAGTACTGAGGCTATAGCTCTTCTACATTGAGCTCTTCTGCTGGTTAAAAAAATTAATACATTAACCACAATTCCTTTGTTTGCACAAAGATAAAGGTCAGATGTGAGTGTTTCAGAGCTCTGTTTTAGAAGTTTATTTTTGAAGTTCTTAGCTATGTTTTTAGAAAGGTTCTGGGGGCTTTAATCTTGAACACTTTGAGGCCATCCTGTGCCAGCAAGTTATCTCTAGTACATAAGTTGTTTGGATCCATGATTGCTAATAATACCATGATTTAAAGGTTTTAGTTGACCAATTGATTGATTTTTCCCACAATAAATAAAACTTGGCAGAGCATAAAAGTCATACCATGGATCTAACTGGGCAGTGTCAAATGCACGAGGGGTTAACACAGATGCAAAATTGCTGTTAGTGGGAACAAAATGGAAGCATTTACTAAATTCTTCTATTAAGGGAACTGATCTAATACAAGAGGCATGGAGCATTTGCTTTTCATGTAGAAGAAGAAAAGCCCTGCGAATTGTAAAACAGGAATGATAATGTAGAGTCCCTGAGAAGGACAGAAGGTAAGCTTCATGAGGAGTGTACCAAGACTGAGAGGCAGAGCAAAGGCTGCTGCAATCATTCATTTTAATATTTATGTGTGATCGATTAACTGAGAAGTGAGAGCAATTAGAACCCATCATGCTCACCTAGCTGAATGTTCCAGGCTGATCAATCTCACAAATGTCATCAATATATTTAGTTGAGTGTGTGCATCATGTGATGATGATGTGGAATCATACACCTGTCTCCAGTTACAAGCAATAGGCCCTCTCTTCTCCAACCACAACCACAGAAGAGGAGTTTCACATTTGAGCCAGGGCACACACTCAGCAACATTTACCAAATCAATGCACCTCTCTCCAGTCCACAGAGCTGAGTAGACCTCAGAGCCTACTCATGTTGGTTTGCTTCTGAAATCGATAACTTCCTTCTTCTGGCTACTGAGGTAATCCCTTCCAGACTCCGTTCATCCTACTCTTGACTCTGAGTAATGAATCATTCCAAGTCTGTCCTGACCCAAGCGAGATAGACATGCAGTGAACTACTGTTGAAGAACAAGCAGAAAAAAACAAATTTGAACATTTTGTGTAGATTTATGTTTGCGAACTAAAGTAACTAGTCTGGTCTCTGAAGAACCAGAAAAGAAGTGGACTCTGCAAGGAAATCTCCCTAAGTGTGAAAGAGCCAATCATCTTCAGGAAAAATGTTCATCAGGCTCCAAACACTGCAAATCATCGAAATCAAGTTTACAAATTAGTTAAACACCCTCCCCCATTGTCTGCCACTACATGATTAGTCAATAATTACTCACAAACACTAAATAATATATAACTCATTGGGGCAATAGTTTCGCATTCCAAGCACAGTGGTGCACAATTGTATCTCCTCCTTTAATGCGATCTAGAAAGACACACATTGGAATTTGGAAGTCTTGTAAATCAGATGACCTTAACTGGGGCAGCCCTGCTATGGGATCAAAAAGAGAAGGATAGGCATGAGACAGACGTAGACATTGTCTCCAAAGTTCTTGTAGGGAATAGAGAGGCTTCTTCACTGCACACTGGGCCAACTCCAATCCATCCATACATGTGCCTAAAGATGGTGGGGCTGCATAAGTCAGACACAAACAAAAAATACATAATGTTTCTCTAGCTATATCCATTTTTGGGGGGAAAGAGCACTAAGCAGTTTGATGATAAATAATTAAAAAGGTGTAAGATGATTTACCACAAAAGGGATCCAGTGTGCCGTGTTACACATGCAATCAGTGGCTTGACAACTGGTCCACATGTCTGTTGTCAGTGTGAACAGCACTCTGCTTCAAATCTTGTCCAACCAATTGCAGCACATCATGGTGAAGTGCTGGACCAGCAGCTCTCGCAAAATAGGACGGGCTGGGATCCTTCCATTTTGGGCAAATGGCCACCACAAATTTTATAAATCCTACTCCTTCCACAAACATAAAAGGGAGGAGGTCCAGCGCTAACAATTTAGCCATCTTCTCATTGTACAAACATGCCTGTGGGTGGTTGCGTTCATATGGCCACTCCTACCTAAACATTCCTGTAATAGTAGTCTGGATTCTCTTCTTCTGACGCAGGTGACTTCCAGAGAGAACTAGGAGGTGGTAGACTAAATGTGCACCTTGAAGCAGTCACTATATGCAGTATTGTCTTCATCTGACTCTTGTGCCATTTTGAGGTTGCTAACTTGGGTGATACTGGTGCACTGCTGGGGACAAGGCTACTTTGCGTAAATCTGTCACCCTCTTCTTCCTCATCACATTCACCTCCTGCTGTTATCAGAGCTGATTCCCCTCTCTCATCAACACCACCTGCAGCAATTTTGTGGTGGTGTTCCTCCCATCGGATTGCTTGGTGTTTTTTCAGATGGCTTGTTTGTCCTCCAGCTCCATAGTGTGGACCAGGCTTACCTTATGGAGTATTTTGCAATGTTACACCCTGGCTCCTAATCGTAAAAAAGTCCCAAACTGGGGGGAGAACTTTCTTGGTGCACCACTTCTAATGTCTCAAGAAGAACTGGACATAGGTGGGTATGTCGTCCATTGCCTCTCTGCAGGGTATACTTTAACTGAGGTAGTTGTGGACACAGGTCTCAGTGGGGGGCTTTACAACTATAATGGTTGGCGGTGCCACATCTCTTGGAGCAGGTTGAATAGGAAGGGTAATGTTTGTGTTCTCTGAGTCAGCTTCCATGACAATGACTGGCTCATCATCCTCATTCCCTTCCAATACTGTAAGTTTTTCAGAAACTTTCCTTTTCCCTTGTAACTCCTGGCATGTCTCATCCAGAGTTCAATCCAAGTCTAGATCGTCAGACAGGGGTCTTGGAGAAGATGGTGGAGTACCCTTCCTTTTTTCTCACTGGAGATCTGGAAGCCAAAGGTTCAATAACAGGTACATCTTGCTCAGCAGGAAGCTCTGCCTCTTGTTCTGCTCCTACTTCAGGAAGATCTACTGTTGCTGGCTGCAGTTCCTGTTGTCCACTTTGCTCAGTTTCTTGTGGTGCTTGGGTACTAATTTGTGGCTGGGACTAATCCAGTTCAGACTCACTGCTTGTTGCCATGATTTCAGTCACTGCCTCTCTGAGAGACATAGCCTTGGGCTGTTGATGTGGGAGTGCCGCTCCCAGCTTGCTTCCCAGAGAATGGTGCAACAGACACCCATCTTCTGAAAAAGGTTTCAGATGCCACACCAGTGGTGGCTATCTGCTTCTTCTTCTCCTCCTCACTGGCCACTTTCTTGGCAGTACCTTTCTTTGGGGCCATTTTGAAGCTGTCAGTTGGCAGTGGCAATTAGCTGCACAAGTGGAAGAGACCATAGGACTCACGTCACATGTTGTGGTCACGTCACTTTGTACAGACTTTTTATCTGACAGTACTGGCTGTTGGTAATGTCTATTGTGCACCTAAAAGCAAACAAGCAAGAAAAACATTAAGGGAAACATGGCACTTTTGAAGTTTGAATTATTCATATTACAGACAATATAATGCATTATGGTTGCTTATTATCCTAAATAATTAACAGTAATACAGTATCCATTTGAAAGTCAAACCACACCACCCCACGATAAGAATTCATTGGCTATCAAGATAACAACATAAGATGTAACTGTTTGCTTTATGTGCATCTAAGGGAGACACCTGTGGCAGTCACGGAGGTGCAGGGGAAAATGGAATAATCCTCAAAAAATGAATGCTAGTGTGTCTACCTCTGGTAGGCAGAGGGGTCATGGGGAAAATTGAATAATCCTTAAAACATGAATTTTGGTGTACAACTGTGCACCTGTGCAGGCAAGGGGATCCAGGAAGAAATGGAATAATCTTTAAAAAAGGATGCTAGTGTTCACTGTACACCTATGGCAGGTACAAGGTCCAGGGAAAAAGGGAACAATACTTAATAAAATGAACACTAGAGTGCAGCTGTACACATATCACTGTCAGGGCATCCAACCGTTCAGAGATAATAGTAATGTCAATCCTTAAAAAATTAATGCTGGACTCCTGGTGTTAGGCAGGCACCTATGGCAGGCTCAGGGTGGATGGAGGTAAAACGTTCAAAGTGAATTGATTTTTTTTAACACAATAAATAAAATATTAATAAACAAAAAAAATGGAAATTAATGAATAAAAAAGACATCGCCAGTGTACTAGGGAACTATGAGAAACCCATTGGGAGGAACGAAGGTGGAGGAGAAAAATCTAAAAAAATGCATATAATATAAAACACTGTTCATAACGTACTACAATGATCTTCAAGCATATTATTAAATTGATATCAGGGTAAAGTTAACAAATGAACAAAAACAAAAAGAAATAGCCCTGTCCAATCAATATCCCTAGAAAATGGCTTTGAAAACTGGAATAAAATGATTTACTCAGTGGCAGGCTGCACAATGTTTAACCAACAACATTTAGCACACTGGCCAATTAAAAACACATGCAGGCCTATGGCAAAAGCACACTGGATGGCTACACAAAATGGTCAGTCGCTGGCCACATGTTAAAACAACAACAGCAAGCAATGAGGCATGGCCCCAACAAAGAACACATGCAGGCCTATGGCAAAAGCACACTGGCTGGCAACACAAAATGGTCACCGACCAAATGGTCAAACAACAACAGAAAGGAAGAAGGCATGGCCACAACAAAGATTGAATGCTGGCCTATGGCAAAAGCACACTGGCTGGCTCCACGAAATATTAATCGGTCACATGTTATGTTATGTTATTTGTACTTGAAGCATGCACAGATACTCAAAGAGTGTCCCGGCACGTACCTGGAGAGAAGGGAAGCCTGGGAAAGAAAGGATCAAACAAAAAGATAGGTCTTCAGTTTTAGTGACTCAGACAGATCAATAGAAGAAAAAGTCATCAGAGAGAGAGACTCCACGTGCGGCTCAACCAGGGACAAGGGACTGACCATGGAGTGGTTGCCAGGAGTAAAGGATGCCTGGATGGTATGGATTTTCTCAATGAAAAAGTTAGAGAGTCCCTCACACCAAGTGATTGATGAGGGAAGTATAATAGCATAGTAAAGGCTTTTGGCCAGGGCAATAGAGGAATAGTACAGCTTCTGAGTTTCACTAAGGTCCAATTTCGTCAAGGGGGCAGTATTCTTGCCGCCAGAGATGTTCCAATTTTTTGCTGTGTTGTTTCTGCAATTTTAGCTCATGAGAAACCAATGACACATGGTCGAAAAACAAGAGTAAGCAATGAGGCATGACTCCAGCAAAGAACACATGCAGACCTATGGCAAATGTACACTGCCTAGCTACCCAAAAAAGGTCGCCGACCACATGGTCAAACAACAGCAGCAAGCAAGGAGATTAAACACCAGCAAAGAACAAATGCAGGCCTATGGCAAAAGCACACTGGCTGGCTGCACAAAATGGTCACCAGCCACATGGTCAAACAAGAATAGCAAGCAAAGAGGCATGGACACAACAAACTACACATTTAGGCCTGAGGCAAAAGCACGCAGCCTGGCTATTCAAAATTGTTGCCAGCCGCATGGCCATACAACAGCAAGCAAGGACACATGGCCCCAATAAAGAATGCATACAGGCCTATGGCAAGAATACACTGACTGGCTACACAAAATGGTCACAGGCCACATGGTCAAACAACAAGCAAGAAGTCATGGACAACAATGAACGCATGCAAGCCTATGGACTCGGCCTATACAAAAAAGACCCCACCCACATTGCATGGAGAAGAAAGAAAAATGGTGGGCTATGGCAAACGCACACACACAAAGGAGGCATGGTAACACTGAAGAAAACACTGAGAATAAAGCAATGCCCAAAACGAAAATTAACTGAGCTATTTACGTTTTACAATGACACACATTCTCCAAAGGTCTCAAATATGTCCCTCCCTATAAACTTATAGCAGAAACAAAAATGTGAAATATAAAAAATAACCCCACATTTCAAATTCATTCCAATGCCATCACTGCCCTTAATGATGTTTTTAAAGAAGATATACCACAGCAACAGCTGTTTCATGCTCACATGACTAGTACCGGGCTTTCTGGCTGGATGGCCCATTGGCAGACTAGGCCACATAGCAAAATAGATGAATATTTCAAATTTAACCAACATGGAGAAAATGTACTGAACTGTGCAACCATTTCCCTTAAAAAAGATAAAAAATGTAATGCAAAAAAAAAAAACAGACCCCTACTAAAACAGAAGGTTACCCACCACCAAGAAAATAAAAAATCGAATAATGAACAAAAACTTACTGGTTCATGCCCTCTATCAAACAAACAACACCCTTATGCAAGAGTTTTTGAGCTTGTGATATCACAAAACTTAGGGGTATATTTACAAGAATTGCCGCTAACTAGCATTAGCATGAGTTACTGTTGCATATCGCCGAAAACTTTTTCCATGGTACTGACATATTTACAATATGTCGCTACATGGCGATAGGATCTTCTCGCGGAGGCAAATGTTGTTGCTAACACTATTGTCACCGTGATAGAAATCTTGCTGCTAACATTAAAAAAGTGACAAAAGGCAAATTAGAGGCAAAAAGACTTGTGTTAGTCAGCCTAACACCACTTGCCTACACCATCAGGTCGCAGTAACTCCACAGCACCTCCGCCTCCCAATCTGGGTCTCGGTACCAACCCTTTGGGCCGTGACGGTAGATATTTAGGCATCGGAGATAACCTTTACCTGGTGGTGAAGTCTAGCAAGTTGCATTGAGACACGTTGCTAACCTGTGTGAGAAGACTGCCTGGCGCCACGTGGAGCTGTGATTGGTAGAGGCACTCTTGCACACAAATTTTTGGGAGATCTGCATCGCATAACACGTGCCACCATTACACCAGGGTGCAAGGAGGAGATTGCCAATGGTGGGCTGCGCCTCTCTGCACCACAAGCCAGAGGATGTGGCGCTGCCTGGACGCTGTGGAGGGTGAGGGCCCTGAGGTGCATCAAACGTGAGTGGCGGGAGCACTGCAACCTCATACATAAGTGGACCCTGTTGCATCACCTGCATCAGGAGGTTCCCCAGCAGACTTGGCAGCGACTGCTGTTCCCAGGCTTCTGAAATCCCACGTGGATTAGGCTCCTGCTGGCTGAGTCATAGATTCAAAGAGAGCGCGGCAGATTGAGCACCAGTGTCGATGTCCAGGTGAGGAAAATGTGGTACGGAGAGCGGAGGAGGCCTGGGTGTCACATCGGGCCCAGGTCTAGCACCGGTGGGTGGCGCACACTGTGCCCTGAGCAATCCCTGTGCTGTGGAGGACGAACATTGTGGATGACGCCGCACAAGACTGATGGAGACTCCAGTAACTGGCTCAAGTTGCTGAGATCAGCCATTGTTGGGAGTAGGTGCCAGCGATTGGGGTCCAGTTCGGGTCCATGCCCTTGGGTATGCAGCTTGATCTACTGTTACTCGCTATGGAACTGGGAAACACAGAATCTGGTCGCCACTGCTAGATCGGAAGAGGCAACCGGGTGGTGCTGCCTTTCCTTCCCCCCTGGTAGTGAGCTCTTGGGTGTACGGGGACTATCCCTTAGTGGACTTGCTCTTCCCACAGCGCTGCATCGACTGGTAGTTGCTGCTGCTCCTCCTCATCAACTTCTGCTGGTTCCTCTGACTTGGTAGTCAGGTATTCAATTCACTCCTCTCCCTGCAGGCTCCAGCCTGTGCCTCATCGTTGATGGTTCAGTGGTAGACCTTCACTTCTCTACTACTTGACTGTCCTCCTTTTACTCTTTTCGGCTGTTCCTTTCCCTCTTTTTGCTCTTCTCCGTTGCTTTCTACCTTTGGCTTTGTATTTTTTACTTTGCTTTGTTTGACTTTGTCTTTCCTGTGGTTTTTTACTGTCCCTTCTCCCTGTCCTCTCCCTCATTGACTCTGTGATCCCCTTCCCTCCAGTATCCTTTCCCACATTTCCTGCCTCCCAGTTCTCCAGCCCTCCACAGCACTACTTAATGGCAGCCACTGTGAGGCCATGTGCAGGGGGTGTGCTACTGGTGCGCCAAATGCGAGCCAAAGGCAAGCCTTTCTGCACTGTCCACGCATTGACCACATCCAGTGCAAGGTACCCTGCCTCCCGGACACTCCACTACTTTGACGCCAGCACCCTCCTTGCCCACGAACCTGAATGCCCCTCCGCCTGCTATCTAGCATCACTGAAGAATACCCTTGCACTATTTGCCTGCCAAAACTGAAAACACACCTTCTGCCACATCAACACACCAGCGCCTCTAACTGCCCAGCCAACCAACAGCACACCCAACCGTCTCAACTACATCCTCCTCATGGTGTGGTCCCTCCACAAACATACTACAGAAACATGGGACCTCCTTGATGCCAACTCTTCATACATCGCCTTCTTCGCATAAACCTGGACCAACCTCTGCTCCGGACATCGCCATCGCCATCTCTGATGCTAAAACATCACTCCCAAGGACCACCGCCCAGGAAGCATTGCCATTGTCTACAAAAGCACACTGCGACTGACCACTCACTCTAATTACCCAACAAGACCATGGAACACCTGCATTTACACACCCGGACCAAGCCCAATACCCCCTCAGCAGGCACCCTCATCCACAGGCTCCAGCCCATGACTCCCAGTTTACCGATGCCATCATAGACCTCATCACACCACAGGCTCTCTCCACCGACTACATCCTACTCAGAGACCTCAACTATAACCTGGACAACCCCAGTGACCAGAACACCACCACCCTCCTGGAGAACCTCACCAATAAGCATGGGCGAATTTTGTGAATCTGGCATTCGCGAATTTGCGTATTTGCGAACTCGCAATCCGCAAAATCCGCGAATTCTCGCAAATTTGCGGATTTTTTTTGTGTTTGCAAGGGTTTCTGCCAGTTCGCGAGGGTTTTGTACCAGTTCGCAATTGCGAACTTACTTGTCGGCTCGCAACGGTTGCGACTATGTTGTTTCTACGTCTGGTTCATCATCACTGGTTCACAGCACCCTCTGTTTCACCCATGCCACCCTCTGGTACATCAATGCCACCCTCTGGTTCATCACTGTAGATTATGGGGGGGGAAAGCAAGCACACCTGCCCTGCTTCAACTGACATGAATTAATTTGGGGTTGATTTATTAATGTGTCACTGTTTTAAAATTCCAGTCTGGCACCTGCTTCCTTATCTGTAATTTGCTTTCTGTTGCAGTGCAATTTTTTTCCAGGACCTTTGTGGCCTACTTGTAGCTAATCTATGAGCCTGCTGTGAGGGTCAGAGCAGGGTCATAGAATTGTTGCAACTAGCAACTGAACTCTGGAGGGGCCCCAGTCAGGAAGCACTACAGGGAATGGTTACTAATGATGAGTTTGAACTTTTGCACCTGCTGAGTGCTTTCAGTTTTGCAAAACTCGTTTTTCTGCAGAACAGCAACTGTAATGCCCCAAACAAACATAGGCAATTGAACTCTGGAGGGGCCCCTCAGGAAGTACTACAGGGAATGGTTACTAATGATGAGTGAACTTTTGCACCTGCTGAGTGCTTTCAGTTTTGCAAAACTCGCTTTTGTGCAGAACAGCAACTGTAATGCCCCAAACAAACTTACTTGTGAAAGTTGATTTCTAATCCAAAAGTGATCCAAAGAAAGTCAAAAGGCCTAAAATCCCAAAAAGTGCAGGCAAATGTCAACCTGAGGAGTTATACTGATAAAAATCATCATTTTCAGAAGGTCTATGCTGCTTGGTAGTGGATTTCTTGTGCAGAATTGCAAATTTTGTAATTTCGTGAGTGCGAGATTGTTGCTGCCCGCCGCACCTACATGTTCGCAATTGCGAACTCTCGCGATGCGTCGCTAAACTCCCATGGGATCCCGCAGCAAGATCCAAAATGGCGCAGAACTGTCAAAATATCGAGAAAAACTACTCAGCAAACGCTGAATGACAGTAAGTGAACGCCGCACGCCGCAATATTGTATCACCAAGAAAAAAAATCCACTGCGTGCGAAATTGCGGGTTTTTGGTAAATTTGCGAGAGTTCGCGGATTGCGAATTTACCGAAAATCCACAAAATCCGCGAGCGGAACAGATTTTCCGCCCATGCTTACTCACCAACATCAGACTCAAACAGCTAGTCACCGCACCAACCCACATGGCCAGACACACGCTTTCCCCATCTTCTCCACCAGCGGGAACATTCAACTACAGCCACATCACCAAACTCTCCTCGACCAACCATCATTGTATACATCACGCCTTCACCATGCCCAACGTACAACACCGCCATCATTTCCCCCTCCCTATAACAGCTGGATCAAGGCCCCAGAAGAACTTCTTGTCAACTCCCTTAGCACCACCGCTCTGCCAATGCTTACAGACACCAACACCGCAGCGAGCAACCTCCACCTATGGGTCTCTAACTGCGCCGACACACTGGCACCCATCATGGAGAAACCAAGCAAACAACACTCCAAGAAGTCCAACTGGCTCACTCCCACTCTCAACTTGTCCCAATGCACCTGCAGACATCTCGAGAAGAGAGGGAGGCACAACATCAATCAACTCTGCAACACAGTCACCCTTGCCCCATGGCGCAAGGGTGCCTGCGTTGGCGCATGGCAGCCATTGTGCACCATTGTAGGAAAAAAAGACCGGGCCCTTATTCCTGAGCCCCTTCCGACAGTTTAAGGCCGCCTGTGCATAATTTTGTTGATGTACTTACAGCATGAATCTTGCACCACGTTGCACTGTATTTATAAAGTGACTCATCTAGGCATATTCGTGACCTTGTGAAGCCCTCTGCCACAATATACTTGCCTCAGGTATGATGTATGCAGGGTGGGCGTTCCCAGTTTTTACCCGGGAATGCCAATCTTGCATCTAATTTTTCGTTGATAATCATTGTTGCTAAGTCAGCGTTAAGGTATTATAAATACGCTCCAAAGTCCTTAAATCAAATGGGATGTTTTCAGCAGAGAGCACTCTTTTCACCTTGAATTCCAAATGAAAAGTGACCAGGAGATGGACAAAGCAGTGTAAGGAACAGGAAATTGGAGTCTCTGGGTCCCTTCCTTCAGGTTGAAAAAAAAGTTAAATATAAAAAAGATTTCTTGCATGTAGGAAGGTGGATTCCTGACTATGGTTACCCCAGATTTGTTTTTGCCTAGTGTTTAGCTGGTTTTCGACTTAGTTAGCCTGGGGTCCTGCTAATCAGGGCCCCAGGCTATCTGCTCTCTCTTTAAAATGGACTCCATGTACCCTAGGTACATCTCCAATTGGATACTGGGTCACCTTATGAGCCCCTGTACAGTGTACTATAGGTACCCAGGGCATAGGTGCATCCAAGGCCTACCAGGGGCTGCAGCATGTATTATGCCACCCCTGGCTGGCCACCCAAATTGACACAACTGGCTGATCACTCAGCTGGGGGAAGGTGGTGTAATCACCCTTTGCTTAGATATAGTATACCTATATCTTACCTTATATCTAGACACATATGCACCTATAAGTCACTCCTATGGCAGGCCTTACCAATCCTGGAGGCAGAGTGCTTGGATTTATGTGAGATGGTGCTCTAGCATGAGCTGAGCCTGTCTGCAGCTTTCGGAACCATGTCCTTATAGCTGTTCTGGGATATTGCCATACCATATACTCTGAAGTGCATTATGAACCTCCCGGTTAAATGCTAACTATGGTTTGGCTTTATCAAAAACATGTCGTGTAAGGTGTCATGCGCTTTGGAATACTACCCCCTCGCCAGTCCTGGCGACGGGGGTAGCATTCCACCCTTCTAGAGGGAGAAGACATGTTACTTTCCTTAAATGCTGTTAACTCTAACCAGAGCCTCAGCATCACAAAATGGATGCTGCTGCCACAGACACAAGTCTGGCCTCCTGCTGCTAACCGAAACTCCGGCAGGGGAGGCCTGGACAAAAGGTTTCCTGTCACAGGGAGGTGTTACACCACCCCAGACAGGAGATAGGGGATTGGGGCAGGGAGGTCTGAATGAAACTAGACACTGCCTGGGGCACACAATGTCCATGCAAAGTCCAGCTCAAACCGGTGCTGGGGCACTCCAGCCGCAGCTCTGGCACGAAACTGGACAAAGGGAAAGAGGTGTAACCACCCCCTTCCTGGGTCCCACCCATAGGAGGGACCTAACAGGAGATCCAGCCCCTTGATTTGGAATAAAGGTAGGAGCTGTGCCATGGAACATTAGATCATCCTGACTGAAAATTTGATACAAAACTCTGGACCCTTCAACCTTCAATCCTACTCGACGAAGAAGACTGAAGAATCTCCCTTGTGGTCAAGGAGTGACCACCTTGCACAAGCAGGCACCATCAGCGCTTGAAGGTTTTGTTTGTTGTTGCTCCCGCCAGAGATCGAACAACAGAGACCAACAAGACCTGGACTCCCAGAATTCCAACAGCCCGATCCACAGTCCCAGCAAAGCTGAGACCCGTGGAGGCGACGTGAGACGTGGGACCGGCCATCTTGGGAAGCCAGCAAAGTGCTTCCTGTGCAGCTCCTGACGCACCCTTGAAGCTGTGCATTGGGGATTTAGAAGCCCCATCCCCGAGCAGCTTTTGCACCAAAGATCACCTTTCCACACTCAACGAGCGCTGTATTGGGCCCTTTCGCATTTTTCCTGCTCAACGCATTATCCGGTCACTTGCCCGTTGGCTAGCGGCCTCTGTGACGACGATCCTTCGAATTTACGCTACTGGTCTGGTTGCTCCAGACTGGCCCTTGCTCCCCTGAAAAAGAGCAGCCGATCAGACCTTGCTGGTCCGATCCAGAAGCCATCTCCGATTCCTGCGTGGGTTGCATTTGCCAAGGCGTGTTGACTCTGATTCGAGAACCGACACCGCCGACAGCGAGAGCCTTTGTGGGACAGTCCGTGTCCACCTCCTGGTCATCGTCGATCATTCCTGGTCCACATGGCAGTGGAGACAAACTTCACAACATCACCTGATCGCAACCCGACATCGCCTGGTTCCTTCCTGGTTCCTTCCTGGTCACTGGCTAGTGACCCAGACTCTGTCCCCTCCGCTTTCAGGTACTCTACATCTTTGATCCACCCTTGGATCCAACAGGACTCTTCTCTCCTGGTCGCCTGCAGCATCTTTTCCTCCAGGCTCCATAGAACTCCACGACGAAACCGGCGCACTTTGACACCTATGCACCCGCTTCCTGTGGGTGAGGTAACGAGAGTACTCCGGTGCTCCTGTAGTGGTTTTCACCTCTAGTGTCCTAGTTTTAAGTGGTTAAGTTCTAGTCCAGTCGGAAGTCTCCTAAAACAGTAACTTTCTAACTTTTACGCACCATTGACTTCTATGGTAAACGCGTGTGCCTATAGACACTGCACCCGCATCCTGTGGGCCTCCCCCGACCTAACCTTTATTAGTCCAGTGTAGCCCCAGCAATTATGAAGGCCCTAGTCCTTACCATTGTTTGTGACGTGGACCTATACCACTATTTTAGTATATGATTTGAGTGGCCACCAGGGCCTATCCATATTTGTGCAACTTTTGTATGTTATAGCAAGTTCTTTGTTTAACGCTTGTGCTTCTGTGCTCATAAAGAGTATAGGGGATTATTCTAGTTATAAATACATATATTTTATAATATATAACTTGTGTGGTGTCCTTTCATTTGATGTTAAAAGGATTGCATATGGTAAAACAGCTGACTTCACATGCCCTCTTGAGTTTAGCCTAAGACTGTTTTTGTCCATGCTACCAATAGGATAGCTGGTCTATAAGGTTGACTTACAACCAATCACCATAAGGGTCGTTTGGACTGGTGTAAGGTGCTCACTAGAATAGTGGTCATCATATACCAGGCCAACTTCTCACATTGCACTAAAAAACAAGTTGAACAACTTGGAGTGGAATATTAACTCGAAAAACAACTGCAAAACATATTTTCGAGTAGATTTAGCTGCTTCTTGAGTAGAGAACCTGCTGAAGGTGCAGCCGTGGGAACTCGAGCACACCAGTGTTACGAATATAGTGCTGGAAGGCACTGTGGCACATGGAAACCACGCTAGCAGCCAGCAAATTTCTTGTGCGCTTGCTAGTGGGTGGCAAATCTCATTGCTCTCACCAGTGTGAGCCAAAACAAGTCTTGGGCGGGTCAACGGAAATATTATTCCACCAAGTGCTGAATGGCAGAATTTAGTAGGAACTCTGCATTACATGCATAGTGCAGAGCTCCTGAGTTCCGCAAACTCCACAAGTGGAATTATTTTTCTGCCCAGTCCTAACCATGAGGTATCTTGGTGTTCAAATATACTGAACCGCAAGGAATTAATGAAGGGCAGGTATCAAAGTCATCCTTTGCTTCCCTCTTCCCTTCCAAAGTACTTATTTTATACAATTTATTAATTTCCCTTCTCTCTGCATCCTCTCCTAAGGAATATCAATAAGCATGGTTATGCTATACAGTTTGTTTGAAACATTTGGTAACGTTTTTGAAAAAAGATACACTGTAACTGGTGAAAAGTAAGACCAACTGACAATGTGCTCTGCTCTTAATGGAGACAGTAGTGTGATAAATGTACTGTTACTGTATATGGTTGCTGTTTTAAAAATAATAATATAAAAAGGCGTTTCAAAACAAAAGTATTGATTCCCAATAAAATTATTTGTATATATTTTGTAGAGGTGCACAATCTTTTAAACTTCCCTATGAATTTCAGCGATCAGAGAGGGAGAAGGGAGAGAGGAGAGCAGAGAGAGAGAGAGAGAGAGAGAGAAAATGGATGAATTTGGTCCCCCATTCCGGCCCTGAAATTTGGCTGCAGGACATAGCAACCAAGGGCCCCTATCCAGGGTTGTTTTACCCGCTATGACTCAAGACTGCCTTTTGCACTGAGTGGCTGCAATTTGAGTCTGTAACAGCTGCCGCTCACCAGCCAAACACTGGGGATTCAACACCAGTTAATAATGCCTGTGATACGGTGGGTGTTCCAGGTAGCTCTCCTTAGCAGAAAGGGGATCATTTTTTATTTTGCTTTTATTGTATCATAAAACATTGTAAACTTTTAGCTTCACAGAGGTGGTGATGATTAAAAAATCCATGAATTTGCAAGATGCTTGCCTTTGCAATTTCACACCACTGATATTTATGTCATGTGAATATTCTGAAAAAGTGGAAAGGATCCAGCCCGTCTGGCCTGGAATTTGGCTCGTAAAATTGAACATATTTTGAGAGGCCACCAGATGAATTGCGAAATGCCAAGGCTTCCTGTTTCAGATTCAGCCTTATTATTCTTTCTTTCACCATCCTACAGTTATTATTTTTATTAATCTCACTCTGAAGGTTCTATTTATCTCTGCTTTCTTGTCATTTTGTTACTGCTTTTCTATTTTTCTCCTCTGCTTTAACCCTTAAAGTCATTCTAATCCTTGCTCTGGGACAAAGTCTAATGATTAAAAATGAGTTTTGCTCCCCAAAAATGAATGCCGATGCCCAACCCCTGCAAACACTAACATAAATTAAGGACTGCACAGCATGTTGTTTATGTTGTGTGTATTTTTAAAGCACACTATCACCTGTAAACGTATCCTGGAGTTGGGTAGGTGTGTGCCTAGCCCTGCATACGGTCGGTTTGTTAATTGAAAAAACAGGTCTTCAGCTTCTTACAGAATCCAAGTAGAGAGGAAGAGGCTTTGATGTGGAGTGGGAGGACATTCCATGCTTTAGGAGACATGTAAGAGAATGCCCATCCTCCTGACCTAGTTCTGTTTATGTGTCGGATGTGTCCAACTATGAGTACTGTGGTGTGACGGTGTCTGGGTGGTTTGTGGAAGGAGAAGCAACAGTTCAGATAGGTGGGGCCTAAGTTGTGTTGTGCCTGGAATGTGAATGTGAGGAGTTTGAATTCAGTGTGTTTGCATATTGCAAGCCGGTGGATCTCCCTGAGGTGTGGTATGATGTGATGTGAGTTCTGTGTGGGAGGTACAGGATGTCTGGCTGCCAAGTTCTGGATGGTTTATAGTCTTCTAGTTAGTTGTTTGGTATTCCTAGCATACAGAGAGTTCTCGTAATCTATCTTGCTGGTCACTAGGGAGAGATGAGTGTAAAACTGGGGATGAGTGGCTGAAAAGTTTCAGCGCTCCATTCATCATCTCCTTGTGTTTGCTTTGTTGGCAGGGTATGCCCAGACGTGAGTCCCTTGCTCACTATGCCACTGGATTCAAGCTCGCCCGGCTGATGAGGGCTGTTAGCCTGAAACCGGTCCCAGGATGCTTGTTTCCGGTCCAGGGAAGACATGGCTTGGCAGTTCGGCTGGACTGTTCCCAGGAGGCACAGGGTCAAGACTGATTTGCATATAGCTGTGTCTGAACTGGGGTGGCGGAGTGAGCTAAGGAAAGGTGATGGATTCATCCCAGATCTGTGACTGGGGGTGAGTGTCTGAAAAGTTTCAGCGCTCCGTCCATCATCTCCTTATGTTTGCTGGGGTGTAAAACTTTGTCATATTATTAAAAGGAGGTCTAGGAGAATTAGGGCTGCCAAGTCTCCTCTGGAAAGGATCCTGAGGATGTCATCTTTAGTGGTGATGAGTGCTGTTTCCTTTACAGTGGTTGGGCCTGAATCCAGTACATGGCATTGAGTTGCCGGTGGTCAACATGGTCAGAACAATAAAAGAAAGAAAGTCCAAGGTAAAGTACACTGATAAAGAAAAGGTCTCTTTGTTGGTGTACACTCCAGACAGTCACTCCGATTTCAAGAGTTTTAAGAGTCAATTCATAAACAGATGTTGTGAAGATCGCAGTTAGGCTCCATGATTCATATCAAAGTTCACAATAATATCATCATCTAAAGCGGTATCACTTTGAGCATGAGATACGAAATGAGGTGTCAAGTTTCACATAGCTGACATCCAGTTGTTGCTAGTGTGATGTTACAGACATGTTAATTGGGTAAGTATTAGCAACATTGTCACGGGTACGTCAAATTTGTAATATTTGGAAAACTGTAATGATCTGCATAAAATAAATATCCTTCTTAATCATCATGCCAAGGAGCAATTCAGCAGCCATGTATTATGGAGTTCACTGTGAAACAAGACAATTGTGAAGCCCTGGATATACACACTTTTGCGCAGCACATTAGCACTTAAAACAAAGCTGGTCAAGATTGATAGTTTGCTGATGTCTAGAACTGGAAGCCTAAGCATCGCGTTCAAGCCCTTACTAAGAAAATGTTTATACACTTACCATTGTGCACCATAAAACTGCACAAGGTAAATTGAAGAGAAAAGATCCACAGATATTTGTCATCTTGACTGGGTTTATTAAGATTGAAAATATTTTGCAATGTACAGAAAAACTTAGCATGGACAAAAGTGAACTTAAACAGGGAATCCTCAACATGGGCAAAAATAAGCAACTTGGCAATCACCAACAAAAAAAGAAAAAACTTCTCGCATCTCTACCTAGAATTAAATCCCAGTTGTGAAGGATAGAAGGTGATCTATTAACCAATTAGAACAATGAGCCTTTATAGAATTGATGATATTAGTGGGCCTGAATCCGAAGAGGTAATGGGCATCTCTCGCCTGATCTATGTAAAAATAGCAAGTCACAAATCCGTTCCAAACTGATTAGCAAACGCTAAAAACAGGTGTTCTGTATTTCCAAAAAGTCACTTGCAGCGTATTTCTTAAAATTGCACTGCGTCGAATTATTTGTGATTCCTTATTTTTGCATCAGAAACTACTGAGTTGTTAAATGAGATTGCCAAATAACAAATCCCTATTTCAATGTACAATGCACAAGCAAATAGGAAATTTGGTAAAACATAGCATCTTACATTTGCAAAGTGCCATCAATTGGAAGCAGGTGGTAACCAGGTGCAAACGGGATGCAAAAAATGCATTACATTTAGGAATCGTAATTGGTATCTCAGCAGTTTCTGTTTCTGTGTGACAGTATGACTCACCAACATCTTTCTTTTCTAGTGGTGTTTCGTCAGTAGGGTGAGCTGGTGTAGATAAAAACACAGTGATTTTTGTTTTAAATTAGTGTTATACATGTTTTATAAATTACCAATAATATTAGGTCAATGTCAAAATGAATGTGTAATTGTACATTTAAGTTATATTTCAAACATGTATGCATCATTAATAAGAAATGTTATATAGACCACCAATGTAGAAATGTAAAGAAAAAATGTGTATAGGTCTTGCTGTTGGGCTGTTACCCACAATGCATTATTGCGAACTCTATAAAATGTATTAATTTCATATTTTCGTACTGTCAGAGACCCTAGCAAGGACTGGTGGCAGGGGTAAACATAATATTGGGTACTGCCCAAAAACACGCAGGGAGACCATAGTCAAATCTAAGAAAGAACAGACACTCGAGAGGCTAATCAACAATCAGAATAACTAATACCCAGGACATGCAAAACAAGCATAGAACCATTACCAATTAAGGGTAAGTAGGATAAAGCACTTGTGAGGTCCACACGGTAAGACTGAAGCTTAGGAAGTTCCTCACCCACAATTACTGGTACAGATACTGACACACATGCCCACATACAGGATACACATGCAAAGGCAGGATCTGTGGAGCTGATACCTATGGTGATGCTGTAAAAGTAGCCTAAAGACAATACTGGAAAGGGGCGACCACTCGGTCCCCCCGAACGTATGGTGGAGTACCCCGATCCCCCCGGGAAGCCATTTTTGGCGGGAGGCGCGTCTCGGCTGGTATGCCCAAAGCGGCGTAGCCGGGGCGCGCTTTTTCCCGCCCAAGAGTGGGTTGTCCTAGACACTGAAGCCGTCAGCCACGCCCCCCAGAGGCGGGAGGAGGCGGGTTTACGCCCGCCAAAGAAGAATAAAAGGAGCAATAAGCCAAGGGAGCATCCTCTTGTTCCTGTGCTCTGAAGCTGCACCTCCCCGCTGCACGTGAGCTCGAGACGGAACGAAGAGCCAATTTTGAAATTTGTAATTTCTCTTTTTTCTCTTCTAGCACTACAAGTCTAGTCCAGGACCTTCCATCTACGTGAGGAAAATGCCGGGCAAAAGAGTCGCAAAGAAGGTCAGCACCGACCAAATGCTCCGGATGTTGGTGAAAGACATGGCGGAGATGAAGAGGAAAATGGCGGCCAGGGACGGTGCGGGAAGGCCAAAAAGAACCGTCCCGGTGGAGGTCCCGGCCGGGAGAAGGAAGAGGGCCAGGATTGGGGCAAATGAGGACGAGGTCCCGGTTCCGGAGGCTCCCCCGGCGAACCCTCCCAGACCAGCGGAGACTCCCGTCGAGGGGCAGCGGATCCCTGTGGTGGTTACCCCGGTGAACGAGGGGGACATGCCCCCGGAGTTGGCTGCCCAGCTGGCGGCATGGTTGGGTAATAGCAGCGGGGGTTCCGTGGCTCCAGGGGACACGGCCGAGGAGGCCAAGCAATTAATGAGGCAGTTGCGGCAGTCACGGGAGGCCGCAAAACCACCTTGTCCTTTTGTTCCCCCGCAGGCTCCAGTGGGTCAACCCGCAGCGGGCACGAGTTCGGCAGCAACTACGGTTACAGCTTCTAGCTCAGGTAAGCAGCTACTGCCAATTGCGGGGAAGGGGTCTGTACCCTCGAGAAGGGAGAAATTGGCTCAGCATATCCCGATGGAAATCAAAGAGCGGATATGGGCTGAGAAATATGTAAACATGTTTTCCTTGCTAACTGATCATTACGAGATTGAGCACGTGAAAGTTCAGAAAGAGTTTATGCACCCGAGTGTTTGGCGCGCCAAAATGGCCGCTTTTAGAGTCGATGAGACGATAGGTAATTGGGGCAGAGCATTCGGCATATTCACTTCAATTATGGGGGAACGGAGGCCTGAACTGTTGGCCGAGTTACCCGTGTACCAGACACGTATTATGGAGTTTTCTCAGACTTATGAGGGCAATCAGTGGTTTTGTTATGATAATATTTTTCGCAAGGCCAAGGAGTTCGACACGTGTCTGACGTGGGATTGTTACGACTCCATTTCTTGGCAAAAAATGGAGAACTCAGGCATGTTAAAGGCGCCATTGTTGGGGGGGAACGGGGGCGAGTTTTCCCGCCATTCATCTGGGGCACCCTTTCGGGCGGGGGCAAGTAATGAGCATCACCCGAGGTCGAATGGCAATACAGGTAAGAAAGGGGTCTGCTGGAATTTTAACAGGGGAAAGTGTACGAGGCCCCAGGGGTCATGCAAGTTTAGGCACGACTGTGGGGGGTGTGGACAGTCCTCGCATCCCGAGACCATGTGCAGAGCCAAAACGGGTGATAACAGAAGTAGGGGAAGCGCCAAACAGGTCTGACATAGTCCGAGGGGCGCCTTTACCTACACCGGTTGATACCATGGCAATGATTCCTTGGCTCAGTGAATACCCGGATCATGTCTCCGCTGGGGTGTTGCAAGACGGTTTTTCGTATGGTTTCCGCATCCCGGTGGGGAATTTTCAGGGTAAAGCGCATTGTAGGAACCAACTGTCGGTCCTGCAGAATACGGCGGTGGTTCAAGCGAAGATTGGGAAAGAGGTGACCCGGGGTCGGGTTGCCGGA
Organism: Lissotriton vulgaris; assembly: GCF_964263255.1. Lineage (NCBI taxonomy): Eukaryota > Metazoa > Chordata > Amphibia > Caudata > Salamandridae > Lissotriton > Lissotriton vulgaris. The sequence goes on from NC_141695.1 coordinate 907,571,945, forward strand.
CCATTCGACATGCCACCAGTTCCTAATTTTGTTTGTTCGCCCTTGGGAGTGGTCCCCAAGAAGGACCCGGGTTAGTTTAGATTGATACATAACTTGTCAGCTCCGAGAGGTCTTTCGGTGAATGATGCGATAGACCCGGAGGTGTGTTCGGTGCGGTACGCATCCTTCGATGATGCCGTCGCCATGTTGAATCGCCTGGGGCCCGGAGCGCTGATGGCCAAGTCAGACATCGAGTCAGCGTTCCGGTTGCTCCCGGTACACCCAGACGATCAGCGTCTCCTGGGTTTCATGTTTCAGGGGCGGTATTACATGGATAAATGTATGCCAATGGGCTGTTCCATATCTTGTGCTTATTTTGAGAAATTCAGTTGTTTCCTGCAATGGGCATTCACAAGAATGACGGGGTTTCAGCATGTTATGCATTATCTTGACGATTTTCTGTTCCTGGGGGCAGCCGGGGATCCAGAATGTGCACAGGCTTTAAAAGAATTTTGTGGTTTGATGAGTCAGTTTGGTGTGCCATTGGCGCCAGGTAAGACCGTGGGGCCATCGACTTCGCTCGAGTTTCTTGGAATAGAGCTCGATTCCGAAGAAGGTTGCTTCCGGTTGCCCAAAGAAAAGGCGCGGAAATTCAGGGCCTCGCTTGAAGCATGCATTAGGGAGACTAAGGTGGACTTGCATCAATTACAGCAGACTGTGGGTCAGTTGAATTTTGCCCTTAGAATAATGCCAATGGCCCGTCCGTTTTCCCGCTCGATTGCACAAGCCATGGTCGGTCTTAAAGAGGGGCACCACCACACGAGGCTCTCAGCAGAGATTCGCCAGGACATGCGCATTTGGTTGGCATTCCTGGCGGATTTCAATGGTCGGGTTGTCTGGATCAAGCCCGCGGTGTCCTCCGAGGAGTTGGGGCTGTGGACAGATTCGGCGGGGAGTATAGGCTTTGGCGCCATATTTGGTAATCACTGGTCGGCTCAAACGTGGCCGTCATGGTGGCACGAGTGTGGGCTTACAAGTAACATTGCTTTTCTCGAACTGTTCCCTATTCTGGTGGCTTTGAAAACATGGCCTGAGGGGTTTCGGGATCACTCTGTGGTGTTCTGGTCTGATAACATGACCGTGGTTGAGTGTATCAATAGTCAGGCAGCACGATGCAAATGGATTCTGAGATTGCTCAAAGAAATTGTTTTACTATGTATGCAATTGAACGTGCTCTTTAGGGCGAGGCATGTGCCAGGGGTGCTGAATCAGGCTGCTGATGCGCTTTCTCGTTTCCGTATGCAGGCCTTCTGGGGTTTTCTGCCCACAGCGGACCCGGTGGCGGCACCATTTCCCGAAGCTCTCTGGTCTCTCGGTGCCCCGAACTACAAAACCTCGTGGGAGAGAGTTTAGCACCCAGGACAAGGAAGGCATATGAAGGGGCGTTCCGTTCCTATTGGTCCTTTTTGGGTTCTGCTAGGAGTGAGCTTTGGGGCAAGGAAGAATTTGTCATAAAGTTTTTGCTGTCATTACATAAGGCAGGCAAATCGGTGGCCACGGCCCAGAGGCATCGGGCCGCCATTTCCTTCATGGCGCGGGCTCATGGTATCCAGGACCCTACAGCGTCTTTCGTAGTGCAGAAAGCGCTGCGTGGGTGGCAACGCCTTGAGGGTCGCAGAGTAGATGAAAGGCACCCGATAGGTCTGGAAAGGTTGGCCCTGTTACTGTCCGTACTCCCTGCGACATGTTCATCCCAGTCGGAAACAGTGTTATTCCGGGCCGCTTTTGCATTAGCATTTCATGGGGCTATGCGGGTAAGCGAACTGGTGGCAAAGAACAAGCAGGATACGGGGGGGGACTGTGCCGAGAGCACATTCAAGTTAAGGGGGAGACGATGATTGTCTCGTTTGGCAGGTCCAAGACCGATCAGGGGGCGATCGGGGACAGTGTAGTAGTCCAGCGGATTCCCGGATCTCCCATGTGCCCGGTTGCATGCGTTGAGGAGTATTTGGCGCAGAGGGCGGCATCATGGGAGGGGACCTTGCTGAGGCACGCTGATGCCACCCCACTGACGAGGTTTCAGTTCCAGCGGGTGCTTGCAATGGCAATTTCGGCCGCGGGCTTGAACCCGGGCGAGTTCGGGACCCATTCCTTCCGGATAGGGGCTGCTACAGAGGCTACAGCCAGGGGTCTGAGTGTGGAAAAAGTGAAACAGTTGGGGCGTTGGTCCTCGAATTGTTACAAAAGATATGTGCGGTTGCACATGTTGTGAAGCTGATATCATGTACTCACGCTTCTTGTTTTTGTTTGGTTACAGTTTCGCAAACCTACGAGGCGGGGCGGACTGTGCAGTCGACCCGACACCTGGGAACCAGCGGTCAGAGATCACCGGCTGATGAAAGAGTGGTGTGGGTCGTGGGCCAATCATACGTGAGGCGTGCCGCGGACGTATTCAAGGCAGGTGACATGATTCACACGGCTGGGGAATACGGGTACAGGGTGACCTTCTACGGAAGGGGCGGGCTCTGTATTGACCAGTTTCAACCTTTTCTTGAGGGTTTGTTAGGGCGGACAAGGTCACCGCCATCTATAATCATAGTGCATCTTGGGGGCAATGATTTGGTGACCACTGGTAGACGACTACTTCTCGAGGCGATACTATCCACAGTAAGTTGGTTGGCGAGAAGGGTTCCAGGGTGCACGATTGCATGGTCCCATATGATTCCACGAAAAGTGTGGCGGGGGGCTAATTCAGTGTCTGCTATAAATCATTCTGTGAAAAAGGTGAATAACAAGCTTGGTAGACTGTTCCGTACAAGCACATTGCATTCGATTCCTCATGGTTGTATCAGGGGGGACAATATGTATCTAGAGGATGGGGTCCATTTGTCCCGGGTGGGGAATTCTTTACTCATAGGAGACCTCGTAGCCTGGTTAAGGAGTTTACAGCATGACCTTTAGGTAGGAGTTCTTGTGGGGGGTCCGGATAGCCGGTCAACTATCCGGCCTGTGGCGGTAAGGTCATGATCGGTGAGCAGTCATTGGAAGATCCCTAGGGGGGGGCGTCACCCATTACGGATGGGAGCGCCCGGGGGGAGGTGGCCATTGGCCCCTCCACGGGGAGGCGGTCCCTTCTAAAGAACGGGACGCCTAAAGGAAAGGGAAGGCGGTCAAGGCCCCTCCCTGGATAGGAGGGGCTACGGGCCCCTCCTGGGAATTTCCCGGGGCCAGGACATCTGCGACGGCAGATGTGGTAAGTTGTGTGGGGTGGGGAGGGGGGTCTACGCTACCTTCTAGACACCTCACACGAGTCCTCGGACGACCACGAAGATGGCGTCGAGTTAACAGGGGCCCCCGTCAAGACAAGGGAAATTGGTATGGCACATGAGGTGCAGTCCTCTGTGCGGCCGCCCCTCACAAGTGAGGGGGGAGTTCTGGTTTAGGGATCTGACACCGGTTACGACCTTGCCGTTGGCCCTTAACGTTAGGATGTACAATTTCAATTTGAAATGCATTTGTAAGGATGTTAGTATCGGCTAGGAGAACCTTTGTATTAGAAATGTGTTAAGGTTAGCCAAAACATCGTAATGTGGATATGAAATTGTACATGATATGAAACTGTTATTTTAATGTTTTAATTTTGTTTCATATTTTAATAAATACGGCCGGGAGGGTAACTCCCTCCCGCCTTCCAAAAGTTCAGAACCGTTTCCGTCTTCCCATCCTTGGGGATTGTGTTGAGAGGGGGTGGCGGGTATCTCAGCCATATGACAGTGGACAAGAAATACCACCTTGATTATCAGCTGTGTCAATGAATCCCGATGATTTTACAGGAACACGCAAGGCATTACTACAAGGGTGAAGTGCTAAAATATGCAGCCACAGTACACAAGGCATTATGAAGGGGGGTAGAACCCAAGCAGTCACGGGGACCTGGGCGTCAAGTAGTAAATGTATAGAGGGGTCCCCGTGGAAGGGAAATTATTTCTGCACAGACAATAAAAAATTCAAAAAGAACTAAGGTAGTACTCAAAGGACAAGGATGTTGTCATTTATTCAACAACAACACATTAAACAATTTAAAGCAATGTTTGTGATCATTTATAGATGAAAACGAGAAATCGGAAGTTTGAAAGGGCCCCAAGGGGGGAAGGGAAAGGGGGGGTGCTCAAAGGTTGTGTGAATAGTTATAAAGATAGTACACAGATTTAAACAAACTGTACATATACACAATCAACAAGGAATTGCAACTTATTCCAAAAGACAAAACAGCCTACATCAATTAAGGCAAGACTGGGCAATTTTATCAAAAAGAGTGGGGCATTCCACGGTCACGTGTACAAATCAATCAAGTACTGGAAAAGTGCCGGATGATTGATTTGTACACGTGACCGTGGAATGCCCCACTCTTTTTGATAAAATTGCCCAGTCTTGCCTTAATTGATGTAGGCTGTTTTGTCTTTTGGAATAAGTTGCAATTCCTTGTTGATTGTGTATATGTACAGTTTGTTTAAATCTGTGTACTATCTTTATAACTTTTCACACAACCTTTGAGCACCCCCCCTTTCCCTTCCCCCCTTGGGGCCCTTTCAAACTTTCGATTTCTCGTTTTCATCTATAAATGATCACAAACATTGCTTTAAATTGTTTAATGTGTTGTTGTTGAATAAATGACAACATCCTTGTCCTTTGAGTACTACCTTAGTTCTTTTTGAATTTTTTATTGTCTGTGCAGAAATAATTTCCCTTCCACGGGGACCTCTTCTATACATTTACTACAGTACACAAGGAGCAAGGGAGGGATAGTGCTTTACAGGAAAGACGGGAACACAAAGAGAACAACTTGCAGAAAAAAGGATCAAACTATACATGGAAACTGGAAGCTAGGACAGCACAGATATGAAGATAACAAACTAGAAATTGGAACGAAGGTAAAGGCAGGGACTCGGGGAAGGGTGACTGCAGACGGAGTGAAAGTTCAATGAGGAGGAATGATCTAAAATGGTGCTGTCTCAGGAATCAGAAATCAAAGTAGCACAAGGAAAAGAGATAAGCTAAGACTCAGAATGCTCTGGAAGCAAGGCGACAGTCAAAGACGGACAGCACTACAATGATCAATGCTACACTGAATGAAACTGGGGCCTAAAGAGCTCATTATGACCACATGTCTCCGGTAAGAGCGGCCAAGCACCTACCAACCACGGGTCTGCTGAATTCCTCCTCCCATCCTTGGCCTGCTAGGGTGGAGATAAAGCAGTGAGCCAGTAGTGGCAGGCATGGCTTGCGGGTGGGGGGCGGGTGTGGGGGTGGAGCGTGGAGAGGGGGGTCATGTGGAGAGGGAGGGGATCACAATTTGAAAAAATAAAAACCTACCGTTTTGCCAGGTCCTGCGTCTTCATGCTCCTGCTCTGCTGCTTTCCTGCCTCCGACAGGACCAGGAAGCAGGCAGCCAGGTTCCCTCCTCTAAGCCAATCGCAATACAGTGCCCAGCCAGGGGTTAATGGGGTGGCCATGTTCGAGAAGGGCAGAGTGCGCTTGGCTGGTTTGGGTGCGCGAGAGGGCCGACCAAACAGTGATTGCGCATTCAGGAGTGGGCAAACCACTTCTCTCCTGTCCTGCTCAAAGAGCAGAGCTGCCCCGCCCACACACCTCCAGTGCAAAGCAAACATAAAATGGTAACACTACAAGCTATTACCATATAATGTTTTGGCTTTCTCGCACTGCGAGAAGGAAGTGGCGCGACGCCCTAGTGGAGGAGCCACCCCTGCAGTGAGCAAGGAATTGCATGCTGGAGTTTTCAACAAGAAAAGCAGACTGACTTCTACAAAACCTGCAATGGATCTGGAATAAAACAGAATTTCTAAATAGTGTCAAAGAGGCTGGAAGTCAATATATGGTCAGGGCAGATGGCTCGAATGAGTACAGCAGATGGCACAGAGGCCTATTTAAATCATAAAATATCCCACAAGCAGTCCCCTTAGTGGTGGGAATGAGAGCACCTGGAGCGAATCATGGCATGCAGTTTAAAAAAAAATACTACTTTGAGTAGTTCCTTAGTAAATGACAATTTATAAACACATCTCAGTTTATTTTATATTTAGCAAAACGTTTAAACTAATGTTTAATGTACATAAATTTGTATCAGTACTTTGTAAAGATCTGGCCTGGAGCACAAGAAATAGGATCTAATGTATCTATTTTAGAAACTCCAGAGATGGCTTCAAGCTGGAAGGTGGTTCAATTCACTATTTCATAGGGCCGGGTTTTGGCTCTGTACTTGCTCCCCTAAGAACCCCCCCCAACTCCCAAAACACATTTTGCTGCTGACTACTTCAAACCTGCTCTTTGATGGCAGAACGCAAGTTGTGTCAGCTCCTCCTGACTTCGTGGCCCAGCCTCTTCGTGACACCCAAAACTTTAATCTATTGTTGCATACTTGTCCAAATTCGATGTTTTGCCAAATAGTTTGTCAAGTTTAGAGGCACAGCTTGGTCAGTAAGACTGGGGGGATGTAAACCAGATTTTCCCAACAATCACGCTGGCATACAATGTTATAATACATTATAGGACACGTATGGTGCACAAGAGGGACTTAACGAGAAAGGGAGAGAATGTGGATTGGTAGGGGTACGAAATGAGAGAAAGCACAATATTTTGTGTAATAGCGTTTTTTAGTTTTTTGTCTGTTTGCAAAAATTAATGGTGAAATCCAACAGACACCTCACCATACCCGACTGAAAGCACCTGCACCCAACTATTTATCACAAAATACATTTATAAAGAGGGGTAAAACCCCAATCTCCCTCCCCATAGCGTACACCGGGGCACCCTCCTCTGCTAGTATTTCCAGCTTTTGGTTACTGGATTTGCATTTTCTCTTTCAGTTCCAGCCCATTTCCCCTTGTGGCTCCTGGACGGATTTTATGGCGCGGCTGGCAAAGGTAACTGTAGTGAGGCGGTGGGGTAGGCCGTGGCAGGGCAGTTGGGTGCGTCGAATGGCCGGACAACGGGAAGGTCAAAGGAAAAAAAAACCCACTTACCTTGCACTCGCCGCATCGCAGTCGGCGATGGGCAAGCGCAAGCTAAGTGGTATTATTTATTTTTTCATTTTACTTTCACTATCCCATCATCTGTCCACTCCCCCCTCCCCCACTCGCCTCACCCCCTGACCAGCCCCACTGCAGTTACCTGTGCCGGCCGCTCCTGATAGAGATAGTACTACATTACCTCCTCGTCCTGTCTCCCCGTCCCATTCCTGACAAGTGAGCAGCTAGTCTGCTCTACAGAAACCCCTACCTAGCTGAGCTGTTTGCACTTCCCCCTAGGATGTCATCACCATCACGTGACTATAAAGGGGGAAGTGCATTAACAAACATCCTGTTCTTTTTTTTCTGCGGCGGGTGCCTGTTGCCTGGCTGTGCTGTGCTGTGTCGGAGTTTGCCTCGAGTTTGGTAAGTTCCTTTTATTTTTATTTTGGCGGCCTGCTCTAGCGGCCGCCCGTTGTTTGCTTCTGTGTGTTCCCCCGCGCTGCCTCTGCCGGCGGTCTGCCTTTTGATACGCGGTTCGCGTCAGCGGACGTTTTTCAATTACCGCTCTTACCTTGTTGCTTTGGCCTGCTTCAGCTGCCTTTACTGGTTCTTTTTTCGATTCCCCGGGTGCCCTGCTTTAGCTGGCAGGGGTTTCTAAGTGTGGAGGTGCGGCGCTCGTGTTTCACGGTGCGTTTGGGGGGCGAGTCTGGCTGTTGGCTGTGCCTTTTGTGCCGGCCCGCTTTTCCAGCTCTCGTGGGATTTCGTGGCCTCGGGACTTCGTGTCCTTTAAATGGGGTCCTTCCTGCATGGTTTTTGTCCTTGCTTCTGCCTGATTTTGGTGTTTTGGACTGGGTTGGTTGCTGGCATGGATTCCGAGGCTTCTTCCTCTGCTGCCCCTCTTGATGCCCTGCGCCTCATTATTAATGAGGCTGTGGCTGCTGCTTTCCTGACTAGGGATGCGGCTGGGCCTCTTCCCAAGGTGCCTCATGTCGCTTTGGATCCACAGGCTGCTGCTGAGGATGACAATGGTCCTGATGATGATGAGGGTGTATGCGGTCGATTTGTTCAGGGTACTGAGCTCGCTGAACTGTTCACCCATGTGCGGTCCAATTTGGGCTTCTCTCCTCCTGCGGATGCTGTCTTGGAGAATGACTTTTTTACGCAGTATGTCCAGCCTGCTCCTGACTCTTTTCCTTTGCATGGGGCATTACGCAATGTGCTGTCTCACGAATGGAAGGAGGTGGACAAGTCTACTTTTCCTCGTTTCCTGTCCAGGCGTTACCCTCTTGAGGGTTTTGCTATTGAGTTCCCTCAGGCTGTGAAGGTTGGTAATTTGATGGCTGGCCTTTCCTCTCAGGGTTTAGTCGTTTCTGAGGCGTCCTTCCTGTGGACGCTGTGGATAAGCGTGTTTAGGGGGCGGTGAAGCGTTCCTATGCTGCTTCTAATTTTTCTGTCCGGGCGACTGCGTATTCTAACTATATGGTTCAGTCGCTCCTTAAGGATTTCCAGTCCCTGTCGGTTCTGCTGGACGGCGGCGAGGATGCCACGCCTCTTTTGTCTCTGATGGAGTTGCAGGTGCGTTACCTGTCGGATCTTTCCTTTGACAATTTGGGGGCGGCGGCGGCTGCTTCTGGTGCTTCCATTGCTGCCCGTCGCCATATTTGCATGAGTTCCTGGAAGGGGATTCTTCCCAGAAGTCGGTCCTCCTTAAGTTGCCCTTTGAAGGTTCCAAGGTGTTCGGTCCTCAGCTGGAGCGTATGGTCAAGCAGTCTGCTGAGAACCGCAAGCTGGTGGCTCCGGTCCGCCCTCCGTCTCGGGGTCGTGGGTTTGGGTACCTTCGCGCTTTTGGGCCTCCTGCTCGAGGTGCTTCTCAGCCCTTTCGTGGCAGGGGTAATGGCCGGGGGGCCACGGGAAGTGCCAAGCCCTGGGCCGCTGCCAGTGTTGCCGCCCCCGCTTCCTCCTCTTCTCAATGACTTTCTGCCTTTGCCAGTTGGTGGTCCCCTCCAGTCCTTCCGCGCCCAGTGGTTGTCAGTTCCGGATGCCTGGGCGGTTCAGACTGTTTCGAAAGGTTGCCGGCTCGAGTTTTCCTCTCCTCCTCCTCCTCCTGGTTTTGTTCAGACTCCCCTGCCCCGTCTTCCTCTGCGAAGAGATGCTTTGTTGACAGGTGTGCGGCTCCTGTTGGAGAAGAAGGCTATTGTGGAGGTTCCTCCTCTGGAGAGGGGAAGGGGATGCTATTCAATCCTCTTTTTGGTCTCAAAGAAAGACACTTCGGATCTTCGTCCTGTTTTGGATCTGAAGTGGGTCAATCGCTTCGTTGTCCATCGTCCGTTCAAGATGGTGACGCTCCAGTCCATCCTGCCTCTGGTCCTGCCGGGGGGCTTCCTGGCATCCCTGGATCTGATGGATGTGTATTTGCACCTTCCTGTCCATCCGGAAGACCAGCGTTTTCTCCGATTTGCTGTGGGAGCTCTGCACTATAAGTTCCGGGTGCTCCCTTTCGGCCTTTCGTCGGCGCCCAGAGTGTTCACCAAGCTCTTGGCCCCTCTGGTGGGTATCCTTCATTCCAGGGGGCTGCGGGTGTTTCCATATCTGGAGGACTGGTTGATTGTCTCTCCTTCTTTTTCACAGGCTCTTTCGGATGTGGACCAGGTGTGTCTTCTGCTGGGTTCCTTTGGGTTCCTTATCAACCACAGGAAGTCCTCCCTGGTGCCCTCCCAGTCCCTGAGATTCCTGGGGGCTCTCTTCCGCATGGACATGGACATGGTTTTTCTCTCGCAGGAGCGCCAGTTGACTTTGTTTCGTCCCCTTTCCTGGCTTCTATCCCAGTCCCGGGTGTCTGCCCATCTCTGGTTGCAGAGTCAGGGGGAGATGGCATCCACTCTGCATCTCCTTCCTTGGACCAGGCTACATCTGTACCCCCTGTTGCATCATGTCCTGTCGCACTGGGATCCTGCCTCCTCGGACTACGAGACTCTGATCCCTGTCACTCCAGGGATTCGGGCGGATCTCCAGTGGTGATAGTCCCCTCACTCTCATTCCCGGGGTTTCGATTTCCTTCCCCCTCAGTCTGTGGTCGTGTTGTCCACGGATGCCAGTGCTTTGGGGTGGGGTGCCGTTCTGGGTGCATCCAAGGCTTAGGGTCGGTGGTCCAGTTTCAAATCCCTCCAGTCCTCGAACTGGAAGGAGTTGAGGGCGGTTTGGTTGGCTCTTCTTTGGTTCGCTCCTCTCCTTCGGGGTCGGGCGGTCTCTGTGCAGATGGACAATCAGGTGGTTCGTTCTTATGTGAATCACCAGGGGGGCATGTGTCGTGCTCTGTTTCTCCTGTCCCGGGAGATCGGCCTTTGGGCCAAGTCGAGTCTCTTGTCTCTGACGGCGGTCTATCTTCCGGGGAAGGAGAATGGGCCTGCGGATTCTTTGAGCAGGGTGTTCCCCTCCTCAGTGTCCTTCTGTCTGTCCCCAGATCTGTTCGATCTGATTTAGGAGAAGTGTGGCTCACTGCTTAGAGGAGGCAGACCCTGATGCAGAGGTCAGACCCGGGACCAAGGTTCAATTCCCGACGCAGCAGGGTCTTGAGCTCAAAAATGTCCACGAACTCGATAATTCTCACCTCGGTGCCTACTCAAATCATGGGTTCACACTCTGCAACTCTGGGCAATAGCTTGCTTAATCTCCACTACGGCCCACCGCGATGGGATGCCTGGTCTTCACCTTGGGGGTGCCCAGTAGGGGTTATCTCGCAGGGAAAGCTAGGACGGGTTCCCAAAGCAAGCGCTAAGAGACCTGTCGGTGATTTGGCACTATATAAATCGAAATTAACATAACATAACATAACATTGTCCTTCGGTTCCACCTTCCTTGGCTGGATCTTTTTGCCTCGGAGGAGTCCGCCCTTCTTCCTCGGTTTTGCAGCATAGTTCCCTCTCCGTTGGCGTGGGCTACCGATGCTTTCTCGATTCCTTGGTCGAGGGGTCTGCTGTTTGCCTTTCCTCCGTTTGCCTTAATTCCGAGGGGCCTCCGGAAGATTCAATTCGATCGGGCGGAGGTTCTCCTGGTGGTTCCGGAATGGTATCGGCAGTCTTGGTTCCCCCTTCTGCTGACCTTTTCTGTTTGCCCTCATTGGAGGGTTCCCCTGTCTCCCTCCCCGCTGCGGGCTCCTCTTCTCGGGGTTGCCTCCCTGTGTCGCCTCCGGCTGGGGGTTTGGCACTTGAGAGGTTGAGTTTGCTGGGTCTGGGTTGCTCGGTTGAGGTTGCCCGATGTCTCCACCTTTCTCGGCTTCCTTCCACCTTGAAGTCGTATGACCGTCACTGGAAGAATTTCTCCTCCTGGTGTCTTGTGAGGGGTATCTCTTCTGCCTCCTGTGAGGCCGTGAACGTTTTGGACTTCTTGCAGGATGGTTTCATCTTGGGGCTTGCGGTTTCTTCCCTGCAGGCCCAGTGGGCTGCCATTCTTGCTTTCCGGGGTTTCTCTGTTTCCTCTGTCTCCCCGTTGGTGGCTCGCCTTTTGCGGAGTTTCTTGCTTCAGCGTCCTGTCTCTTGTTCTCCTGTGCCTCCTTGGGATCTTCCCTTGGTTCTCCGGGCTTTGACGGGTCCTCCTTTCGAGCCTTTGGACTCCGTGGCCCTGAAATTCTTTTCTGCTAAGGTTATTTTCCTGGTGGCCATTACTTCTGGGCGGAGGGTTGGTGAGATTGGGGCGCTGATGGCTTCCCCCCCTTTTGCGCTTTTGCGATGATAAGGTCCTTCTCCGTCCGAGTCAGTTCTTTCTTCCTAAGGTGGTGTCTTCTTTTCCCTGTCAGGAGGATATTGTTTTCCCGGTGTTTTTTCCGGCTCCTGCCTCTCCTGAGGAGGTGCTCCTCCATTCGTTGGATGTGCTGAGGGCTCTCCGCATCAACTTGGAGCGTACGGCTGGTTTCCGTAAAGTTGATTCCCTATTTGTCACCTATGGCCTCTCGGGGCTGGGGCTTCGGCCTTCTTTGTCCACCTTGTCTCGTTGGGTCAGGGGCGCTGTTTTTTCTGCTTACGATTCTGCCCACTGTCCTCTGCCTTCTTCTGTTCAGGGTCGGTCGACTCGGAGCATGTCTTCCTCCTGGGCCATGTTCAAGGGGGCCTCGTTGAGGGACATTTGCAATGCTGCCACGTGGGCTTCTCCCCATACATTTGTTGCCCATTATCGGCTTCAGTTGGGGATGGCAAACACAACAGGTGATGGACCGAATGTGGATCAATGTCACACACTCAACCCAGTCCAAAGATCTGGGCCCAAATCCATCGTTTTTTTGCACTCCACACCACCCTGGGCTAGACAATGGCGATATGCAAATCAGCTCTGACCCTGTGCCCCATGGGAACAGTCCAGTCCAAACTACAAAAGCCATGTCCTTCCCAGAACGGAATCAAGCATCCGAGGACCGGACCGGTTTCGAGGTAACACCTCTCATCAGCCCAGCTAGCTTGACTCCAGTGGTGTGGAGTGCCTGGGACCCACGTCTGGGCATCCCCAGCGCACTTAGGGCGGAATATGCAAACACAACAGGTGATGGACCGAATGTGGATCAATGTCACACACTCAACCCAGTCCAAAGATCTGGGCCCAATTCCATCGTTTTTTTGCACTCCACACCACCCTGGGTTAGACAATGGCGATATGCAAATCAGCTCTGACCCTGTGCCCCATGGGAACAGTCCAGTCCGAACTACAAAAGCCATGTCCTTCCCAGAACGGAATAAAGCATCCGAGGACCGGACCGGTTTCGAGGTAACACCTCTCATCAGCCCGGCTAGCTTGACTCCAGTGGTGTGGAGTGCCTGGGACCCACGTCTGGGCATCCCCAGCGCACTTAGGGCGGAATATGCAAACACAACAGGTGATGGACCGAATGTGGATCAATGTCACACACTCAACCCAGTCCAAAGATCTGGGCCCAAATCCATCATTTTTTTGCACTCCACACCACCCTGGGTTAGACAATGGCGATATGCAAATCAGCTCTGACCCTGTGCCCCATGGGAACAGTCCAGTCTGAACTACAAAAGCCATGTCCTTCCCAGAACGGAATCAAGCATCCGAGGACCGGACCGGTTTCGAGGTAACGCCTCTCATCAGCCCGGCTAGCTTGACTCCAGTGGTGTGGAGTGCCTGGGACCCACGTCTGGGCATCCCCAGCGCACTGGGCATCCCCAGCGCACTTGGGGATGGCGGCCTCTGCTGCTTTTGGGGCTAGTGTCCTTACTGCGGTACCTGATTTGTGATCTGTACTCTTTTCTGTTGATTAAAACTGGACCTGTTTTTTCTCAAACTGTTTGGTCTGTTTTTTTCTTACAATCGCCGTGTGCTTGGGTAGGGGCTCCCTTGTCAGGAATGGGACGGGGAGACAGGACGAGAAGGTAATGCCGGTTACTCACAGGTAATATCCATTACTCCGAGTCCTGGTCTCCCCGTCCCATTCCTGAGCCCTTCCCTCCCTCCCTGGTTTGGGTTTTCTTTGGGTGATTGTCTGTTTTTCGTTCTGGGTTCTTTGGTATTCTCAGGATGTTTGTTAATGCACTTCCCCCCTTTATAGTCACATGATGGTGACGTCATCCTAGGGGGAAGTGCAAACAGTTCAGCTAGGTAGGGGTTTCTGTAGAGCACACTAGCTGCTCACTTGTCAGGAATGGGACGGGGCGACCAGGAATCGGAGTAATGGATATTACTGGTGAGTAACCGGGCAATGGAAAAGAGAAAGTAAATGTACTTCCTGGAATGTGTGAGGTCATTACTTGCTGCAGGTGCGACACCCTTAATTAGCAAACCATGTCGATTTGTAAATTACGATTCAGTATTTTGAAATAGCAAATGCTCATGAATCAAAATTTACCTACAGGAAAATGCGTAAGGAATTAGCTGCTCCTAATTTGCTATTAGTTATTTTTGGGGAATTTAAGATTCGCTAATTACACTTTTCATACATCAGGCCCCTTATTCCTTCAGGCAGATTGACATTCTGAATGCCAGTCCTGACGTGCTTCTTAATGAGGGAATTAGTGCCCTGCGAAGCCTGGCGAGTTCTCATCCACCATCGTGCTTTCCGGTGGTGCAGGATTAAGCTGCTTTGTGCCACTCTGTGACAACATGTGTGTGACGCACCAGTTCCCGTCGCTCTGTGTAATCTCGCTATGCACGGCTGAAGGCATTGTGCTGTGTCTGACTGTATGTTGGTGCAAGGATTTAGCCTTTTGCCAGTACTTGGCGCACATGTCGGGAAGTCCTTATTTTAGTGTGTGTAGGTTTTGTTCTTCAGCATTAGGCACCTTTTGCTGTCTACTGATGTGTGAACTCAATTAAAACGGAGAAAAGGCTTTCGATCGGGTCCTTCCAAGGACTGCACTGACAGCAAGGTCCAGAGATGATTTTCAACTTTGGAGATGAAAAAAGGGTGAGACAGAGCGAAAGAGAAGTTGTGTTCAAGGGAGGAAAATTAGGTGCCGAATATAAACCGCAGGAAGACGAAAGAGTGACACTGGGACACCTACAAATCATCCAGATAGGGACAGGAGGGTACAAAAACAGATGTGATGCACGCCCATACCCACACACGGCAATTGCACACTCACATTTACACATGCAAGCATTTGTACACTGACAGAAAGGACATGTATAGTGATGCAACACAATATCAAGCTTAGGTGCACCTAAACATGCAGAAGAACATGTGCATATGCTGATATTCTCCTTATAAACTACATCATTCAAACCAAAAACACAGAAGCTGTGGAGTAGCCATCACTTGCTCATATCCAGCAACCTATCCAAACTTTGACTTTTAGAATCTTTTGAATTTCTGCTCATAAAGGTTTGTCCAGACTATCCAGGCCCTTCCTATGTTCTGTAGTTTATTATTCCCCCAAAAGTCCATTGGTTCTTGCCCAGCACACTTTCCTCAAAATGGCACAACCTATGCTTGCAGAACTGAAGAGTGGGTCACCACTTAGACTCTACGGGCATATTTACAAGGTGGTTTGCTACGCTCTTGAACCAGGCAACGTGGTGCTAGAGCAATGCAAACCTTAAGTCAGATTCTTGAAGCTTCCAAAGACACTTTGTGTGGCTCTGAGTGGCTGCAGAAATCTGGAGTAACGCAACACAGAGCAAATTACTGCATTGCATTATTCTGCTCAAGGAAGGCATTCCATGGGTATTGCTTGGGGGTTCCTACACAACTCCCATGGTTTTTGACACACTCCCAGATTTACAAGAACTTGTAAATCAAGGATTGCCCCAGAATCTTATGTCTTCCCAGGGGAGGCATAACGAGGACAACTATCTTTAAATCTTCCCATATTTCCTCTTTCTATGTGTGCTGCACAGTCTTTAAGGATTGTTCTACGCAGGAAGGTTACCGCATCTACTACACCCCAGCAAAAATTGCAAAATTTGCATCAACCCCTAAACCGAAATGCCATAGGTGCTTGACCCCTAGGGCAAATGACATCCACGTCTTTTTTGAATGTGCAAAGTTGGCAGCATTTTGGGAAGAGGTCGGTGGCTATCTGCGCAGGATTTTTGCAACTAACATCGCAGTTAATGAGACTTTGGTTTTCTTTGCCGATGACCGAAAAACAACAAAGGCTTTAGCAGCAAAGGACCAAGGACTACTACTGTGCTTGATTCTATTAGCGCGCAGGGAAATCTGCTTGAAATGGAAAGACCCAAATCCCCCAAGGTTGGAAGATTGGCTAAATTCTGCATTTGCGATGGCTCACCTTGATATGGGTAATGAAGATAAGGCTCAAAACAGTATATGGCAACCACTCCTCATAATAGGTAGAGATCTGAGACGGTATAGACACTGAAAATCTTAAGGCCATCAGTCCTATGATTACACCTTAAAAACTCTAATACGAAAGAGTTGGTCAGGGGACCAAAACATCAGCAACTGGCCGGAGGGAGCTCAGGTCCAGAATTACGGCCATAACATTTTGCACAATGCTTGAAGGTGAGATGAGGGAAAAAAAAAAGGAAGGTTACCCATCACTCCACAAAAACAATCCTGACTACAACACAGGCACCCTTGCACTATGAGGCAAGAGTGCCTGCATTGGTGCTGGGCTGCACAATGGCACCAGCACAGGGGGGAAGGAGGGGAACGCATCCTATTGAATAAATATGGAACATACCTGCCCTTTCCCTGTGACTCAAGGCAGTGTGGCAAGGTGACTTGCTGAACTGCCCTGTACTATAAACGTTTTAAATATTCCTTTAAACAGCTAAGTAGTAAAAAACAATTTTTCAGTATTTTTTTCAGTTCCACCATTGCTCTGTAAACACTGGAAATCTTCATACATTCATTTCATGCTGGTTGACAATCATCAGAAAAATGCATCTGCCCATTTAGCTTGTTGTTGTCATTGATGAGGGGACTTAACCTCATAGCTGCTATGGAACGTCCAGCTCCAGTGCTGGACGTTCCATTGCGCAGGGGAGGTTCGAACGTTCAACGGCCGACGGCAGCACTACGGAGGTAGTGGTGCCGTCGGCCGCCAAACGTGCGCAGCACCTAAGGGGTTAAGCTCAGTCCATTAATGGATCATCTTCCTCATTGAGGAACTCAGATTCAAACCCTGACCCAAACTAAGAAGAGCACATTAGCACATTCCTTGCCTAGTACATGGTGGTAGATCCCAGATAAAGCTGGGTGAAACTACTGAGCAAAATTTTAGACTGACACATATCTACCATTTTTTTAGGTTGAGCCTAGGCAATACCTGCGCTGTCTTCAAGCCATGCTGAATTCAGTGAATCACTTTGATCCCCCCAGCTGATTATCATAGGTTAACTCCAGTGTCACTCTTTGCTGCCTCTTAATTGGGTCGTGCACCTGATATGTCACGTAAGTTCCTAGCTGAGGAGCCCTGGCCAAGCACTGAATAATTCTACGGGATTAGTGCCCATCCACTGTGATGCAGGTACTATTTCTTCTACCCTCTCCCACTCCCACTGCCCTCCTTGCCAAGTAGTGTATTTTTGCTTTCAAACTATAGCAATTTATTTTTCAATCCATTTTTGATGAATACCAGGTGCAGCTTTCTGGCTTTGACAGTGTTTGCTTGGACCTGTGAGAGATTTGTTAATTTGACTCCCAGGGGCCATCTTTCACCAGGAAAAGACTATTTTGTCCTGGGCTTTTCCCCTGCTTCTGCCTCTGTCGCATTTCAAGCCCTGCTCTCAGTTTGCCACAAAACGCCTCCTTTTCCTGATAGTCTTCACATTGGTTTGACGTTCTGCTGCTATGAGAGAATTGGGGGTCAAACTTACCCAACGGTTGAGCTCACCGCTGATTTCCCTCCCTCGTTGATGGCATCACCCATCTGGCGCTGCAACTACCGTTCCAGATTGAAGATCTACGTATGCGCAATTTGTCTCTGCGTTTATGTAAAGGCAGCCAAACACACGTTTCCTCCGTTCTCTCTACTTCGGTTTCTTGAGAGTGACTGTGAGTATGGCTTGTCCTGTAGGCATGTCAAACTTTGTTTGGAGCCAATTAATATGTATTTTGAACGTGGTGTTTAACAAACGTCGCTAGTTTGCTTAAGTAATTCTGTCTAAAATATTATGTGCATACAGGTATTAAAGTTGTGGCTGGCAGGTGTGCATTTTATGTGTGTGGGTGCACTGTGCTTGAATTGACAGTCATGAGATTAAGCATGCCTATATTTTCCCACTTTTAGAAAAGTGGGTTATTTTATGACTTGCACAGAAGATGGGGCTTTGCGCATGGTAGAAGCATTGAGTTGCTTGTAGGTGCCAGTCTGCATTTGAACCTTAACTCTGAATTGCTTTTGCTCTGTTAAGTGATTTGATGCTGCGTAGTTGTCAACATTAAATGTTAAGGTTTAACCAGGGCTTACTGTATAAGTATTTGTTTTTACCTGACAATAGTTAAATATTCATATTGCGATGTGCCTGATTGAGTTTGAAGTCTTCTTTGTGTGTTATGAAAGCTAAAAGACCCATTGAGACTTGCACTACCTAAAGATCAGCATTCCCATGTTTAAAAGGTGTCCGACTGCACCCCCAGGTGTAATCTGTGCAGAGGTAGGAATGTGTGCCGTCTGAACCCACCCAGACCAAATTGGAATGCTTTTTTTTCCACCCAGGATGTGGCATTACAGTCAGAGCTGCTAACTGGAGAACTGGGTACAATTCCTGAATCCTTGGGGCATATTATCAAGAACGGCTTTAAAATAATCACCGGTTTAGCTGCAGAAAACTGATGCTAAAGCGGCGATAACGGGCTTAAAAATATGCCCTTGAGAATTCCAATAGAAGTCCATGTTCTTGTGTGAACATGGGCTTCTATTGGAATTCTCCAGGGCATATGATAAGTTCAAGTTCAAGTTAAAGATTTGTATAGCGCACTACTCACCCAGAGGGTCTCAAGGCGCTTGAGGGAGGGGGAGGTACGTTACTTATCGAATATCCAGGTTTTTAGTTGTTTTCTAAAGGAGGTGGTTCTGTGTAAGGCGGAGGTGGGTCGGGAGAGAATTCCAGGTTTTGGCCGCTAAGTAGGAGAAGGATCTTCCCCCCCATGGTGGATCTTTGGGTGTGTGGAATCGCGTCGAGGGCTTGATTGGACGATCGTAGTTGGCGGGTGGGGATGTAAAAGGTCAGGCGCGTGTTGAGGTATTCGGGTCCTAGGTCGTAAAGGGCTTTGTGTGCGTGGGTGAGGAGACGGAACGTTATTCTCTTGTTGATGGGGAGCCAGTGGACGTCTTTCAGGTGACCGGAAATTTGAGCTTGGCGGGGGATGTCTAGGATGAGTCTGTCTGAGGCATTCTGGATGCGTTGGAGTTTTTTCGGTAGTTTGTCTGTGGTTCTGGCGTAAAGGGTGTTTCCGTAGTCCAGTCGGCTTGTGACTAGTGCATGGGTGACCGTCTTTCTTGTTTCGGTGGGGATCCAACTGAAGATTTTTTTGAGCATACGTAAGATGTTGAAGCATGATGATGAGACGGCGTTGACTTGTCTGGTCATCGAGAGGGTGGAGTCCAGGATGAAGCCCAGGTTACGTGCGTGGTCCGTTGGTTTGGGTGCGTTTCCCAGGGCCGGTGGCCACCATGAGTCATCCCAAGCGGAGGGGGATGATCCTAAAATGAGGACTTCCGTTTTGTCCGATAATGTGCTGCATGGCTAAAAACTTATAAGGTCCCAACGGCGCGACCTATTGGCTGTGCTAAAGCTTGTTTCACTTATGGAGTGGAACTATGGTTGCACCACAGATAAAGAAGACCTAAGCCAAAAGTCTATCACAATTACTTTGGGAGCAACTACCTTGATCGTGATCACATAAAGGTAATTAAACTGCATGAGTGCTGACACTGCTCTTGAATATAAACTACAAGTGGTCCTGTCGGGTGTTACAATTTCTTTTTTTTTTCCTTTTTTTTATTGAGCATAGAAAACAACATAGTACAGATACATTTGCAGACTCTCTAATCACATATAATAAATAGACAATAAGTTTAACACATTTCACAATCCATTGGTACATGATAAATATGATACTCAAAAAATACTAAGAGGCAAAGAGGATAAAACCTATTGCATATTGAGTCAACCATTTAAAATATACAGTAAAAGAAGACGTAATTTCATGCCCCATTTTACATGATATACAAAACCAGCATTCTAAACATGAAATCTGTGATAGCATATAACCCCTAGCTTAATAACTTATATGATTACAATCTTTGCCTGAAAATTCCCCATAGATAAGTCACATAGTATCATTTATGTGTCTGATTGCAACATATCCCTTCCATGTCTTCCAAAATCTCTGCACCGCCCCTATCCTCTTCGCATAGGCCTCCTCAAATTTGTAAGTCCTCTCCATCTTGTGTAGCCACAGGACGATTGTAGGTAATTTCTGAGATCTCCAATTTTGTAGCACTAAAGATCTGGCTACTGCTATTGCTAGGGAAACAAAACATTGATCATATAGTGAGAGCTGATCAATTACATAGGAAAAGCCGATTAGCACCACTGATGCACATGGAAGGATATCTAATGAAACACATTTACTGATAAACCTAAAAACCTCATCCCAAAAGTATTGTAATCTCAGACAAGTGAAAAATATATGTGTCCAGTCCCCTGCCTCTGGCAGATTGCATCTGAAACAATCATTCAATAGTGTGGGGAACCATTTATGGAGCCTGGAGGGAGTGTAATAGGCCACACATCTAGAACGGAAGGATATTCTTTGAAAATTGGCCACTCTCAGTGCCCTGTGGCCAAGCTCACAGACTCGTAGCCATTCCTGTCTACTAAACCTGCAGTTAGTTTCCTGAGCAGTTTTTGGGAGCATTAATTCAATGAGGTTCTTGTTCTTCTCCTTGCGTAATATCTTATACCAGTTCACTGCCAATGCCCGATAAGTTTGACTCAAAGGCAGCTTTTAAAATTACTCTAGTACTCTCACTAATTCCTCTGAAGTTGGTCCGGAGAAAGCATGAAATCTGCCTAAAACTTAGCCAGAGGTCACAGCTCTGCATTTCAAATTGTGTCACAAAAGCCTCCCACGTCATCTGATTAGTACCCCCTTTTGTGGGAGTTTGAGATCCCATACCTCACAGTAGTATAGAGAGGAATATGCATGGCATGATGGAATATTATATTTTTTGTTGAATCGCTGAATGTGGCTTAGTATTATATTTACCACCTTAAATCTTGTTTTTTTGGCAACTTCGCAGTGCGCACGAATGCTGGTAACTTAATAGCATTCTCCCTTAGCCTATGATTAAATAAAAAATTATCAAACTTTGAAAAAGAGGACAGAAGCTGAGTTGTTAAGCTAAGTAATGAAGCTTGGCAATAAGTAGCTAACTCGGGTACTGCAAGACCTCCTTGATCTACATCCAATTGTAAAATAGATTCATTCAAGATTTTTTCTTAGCCCAAATAAACTACCGAAGCACCTTATTGACTTCATTAAAATACAAGATTGGAATCTTTACATGAAGGTTTAAAAATAAAAATAACAAAGGAAGAATCAACATTTTTATCAAGGAGACTCAACCTATTATTGACAAGGGCAATAATGCCCATCTTTCTAACAGACTTTTTATTTTGTCAAGTGTTCTACCATAATTTAGGTGAAAAAGTTGAAGGAAGTCTACTGTCACATACAGGCCCAGATATCTAATGGGTTTAAGAGGTAAACATTTCAGCCCTTCCAGCAGCTCTATTTCTGGTGCATTAAATAAAAAAAGCTCAGTTTTAGATTAATTGACCCTGTAACCCAGCAATTCTGTAAATGCCTGGATTTCTCCCAATGCTCTCTGAATATTTGATTTATATGGATTCAGGTACAGGATCAGATCATCAGCAAAGAGCTTTATTTTGGCCATTTCTAATAGGGAGGCTTGGATTAGTATGTTAGAACGGATTTTTATCGCTAATGGCTCAATAAAGAGTGAGAACAGAAGGGGGAGAGGGGGCATCCCTGCCTAGTACCTCTTCTTATTACTACATCTCCTGCTTCTTCTTAAAGTTATAATGATTTTTGCGATGGCTCCCCTATAGATTCTCTCCAGCATCTCGAGCAGATGGCGTGGAAAGCCAAACTCTCCCAAAATAAAGGAGAGGGCCTGCCAGTCCACCAGGTTAAATTCTTTTTCTGCGTCCATCATTAAAATGGCCGCACCCTCCTGTGTAGCAGAAAAATAGTCAATGGCTTGAATTAGATAAGAAGTATTCGCAGCCATATATCTCCCAGGCAAAAACCCTGTTTGATCCACACTTACCAATTAATGCGCGCAGCCAGTAATTCTATTTGCCCAGATTTACATGTGAAGCTTAGAGTTTAAATTTTGTAGCCATATTGGGCGATAAGAACTTGGATCTTTAGGGTCCTTATCCTTCTTTAGAATTGAGATCATCACTGATTCCTTGAATCTGTCTAAAACTCCCATTCCAGCCAAAACTTGGTTGTAAATTGATACCAAGAAAGGGGTGATTTCATTTAAAAACAGTTTATATCTTTCAATAGGGATTCGATCATTGCCACTCGCCTTCCCTTTTTCCATTCTTTTAACGATTTCACTAAGTTCTGTGATTGTAATCGGTTCACTCAAAAGCATACAGTCCTCCTCTCTGACTTTAGGCAGGTGAACTGTCGTAAAATGATCCGCAAGAGCTTGAGGGTCAACTGTCTGGACTTCCGCATATATCTTGTTGAAATGTGATATAAGAATTTCCGCAATTCCGTCTTTATTATTCACCAGGCACCTATTACTCGGATTTCTAATTTTTGGGATGGACTGTTTGCTCTGTTGTGTTTTTGTGGACCAAGCTAAAAATCTCCCGATATGCTGTCTTTCCTCATAATCATTTTGACGACCAGCTTTACATCCAGCAATTTCCTCAAGCAGAAAAAAACTTTTCAGCTCCTCCTTAGCCCTTAATAGTTCCTGCTGATGTACCTCTTCCTCCAGTTCCCCAGTTGACCTCCCCGAAAGTTCTCTCCTAGCCTGCTCCACCGCATCCTGGAGTCCAGCATTCTTAAGTTTTCTTAACTTATAAAGATTAGCTCTGTATGCCACCACCCGTCCCCTAAACGTGGCCTTAAAAATACTGAAAAATACTTTTTATTAAGCATGAAAATTAAGGGTTCAATGATGATCCCTTTCAGGCTATGCATGAGAGCTACTATTAGGAATTCCTTACTTGCCTCCACACACCGAAATTCTGAATGTCCGCAAACCACGACACTGAAGAGTACTTCGTCACTAACATGTATTATTCTGGCTGTCCGAAACACACAGATTACATATAATACAATAAATTAAACAAACATAACGTGGGAAATCCAAACTGTGTTCACATATACAGACAGGAAAATAGAAAAGCCACATGTAGTCAAATGTCCAAACTTTTGAATCTCAAGGTATCCTTGTATTGTTTCCTTTATATATTTGTAGGATAGCTGATGCAGGACATGGATAAATACGCCGTTTTGACCCTCTGGTGATAACGTGTTAATGGTTTTACATTTTAGCAGTACTGCCTCAGGACTCAACTATTAGTGCTTGACACCCAAATGGTCACTCACCGCCAAAAAGAGAATCCAGGATCACATAATGAGCATCTTGCGAAGTATCATAAATGTATAATCCATGTCATCACTGTCCCCAGCCGGGGTATGCGAGGTATGTAAAGTGGGGTAAGTATCACCCAATCATCCTTTTCTGTTAAGTACAGAAATATTTTTCGGCGTAATTATGAAAGAGATATGGTATGGATAAAAATGTTTTAAAAAGTGCAAAAACACCTCAAGAATGTTAGATTGAGGCCCACACTATGTGAAGCATGCCATATTTAAAACAGTTTGTATGTGTCCAGTCACTGTGATTTGGGATCAGTGCTTGCAGCTGAATTAACCATCCACAAATCCATGTACTTTAAATGAGGGTCTACTCCCAATAAACTCTTGCCTCAGCTTCCTTTTAACAAAATATTAGACCCGGTGTAGCAGTGAAGCCATCAATGCATGCAGCTTAGTTGAGACCGTGCACACGTCGTTGTCGTCTCTGTGTGAGTATAATCAATGCAAATCGGGTCTTTCCAAGGTTAATAATCCTTATTTACCAGTAAAAGTCCATAGCCCCCATTCCTCTTGAAAAAACAAAGCATAAGTCTTCCTCAAGTGTGCTGAAATCATTTAACACAGTCCTCTTACAACACCTAAGATCTGTATGTGAGGGCCGACTCAAAAGGGTCAAATACGTGCTTTCGGTCTCCAATGTTGCACGGGTCAGATCTTTAAAAAAATATACTGGTCCCAATTCACCCGTGAAAAATGCAAGCCATTAGATGACCAAACCATACATAGTGTGTGGACTGTAACCAAGGCTTCTGATGCTGATATAAAACCCCATCAACAAAGCATGTCTCTTGAAAAATTTTAGATCAGGATCCTTATATAAGTGCATGTTGTTTGTGTACACTGTGAGTGAAGTGACCCTAGAAACCGTTATATTGAAAAAAGGAAACGTAAAATGCTTATGCTAACCTTGGTAATTGTGTGAGGAAATTGATCCCTATCAGCAGCTAAAAGCTTGCTGTGTACCCAGGTTCTGAGGGGCACAGGAAAACCCTATTATATTTAATGACCCAGCTCTTGAGAGCAATTTTCACAGCAGGGAAGACTGTGTGGAGAAACAGAGAAACAACATACAAATTCCCCTGCCAACTCCAGCAGGCAAGTCCCCTATATGCATACATGCCAACAATTTAGAAGAAAAAACTGGGAGATTTCATAAAAGATAATTGGGAGAACGCATTACTCCCATTGATTTCTATTGTAGGAGATTCCTCCCATTGACCTCTGTTGTAGGAGGGACAACTTCAGGCGGGAGACAGAAAAAAGAAATTACTTTTTGGCTTAAAAAGTGAGGAGTCTGAAGCGGTGTATGCATATGAACTCCCCTGGTGGGGAACTTCCTTTCAAGCACTGTCTGTGGCCTGGCAGTGTAGTTAACTTTAAGCAATTACCATTAAGGTTATATACTGCCCTGGACAGCGCCAGACAATACACGTTTTCTTTATTCCTAACCCTCATCACTGTAGGGAATGAGTAATGTATGTGCTGTAGGACATTCTGTCTGCATTTTATATATTTTTAAATCTTGGGGCAGTCGAAGGAAAAATAGCGAAAACAAAAATAAGCGGAATTGCCAGAGGTTTTGCACCCGTTTACTGCAGATCTAACAAAAAAGTGCCCACCTCTAACTCAAGACATTTTAATCTTCTTGCAAGTTAACCTGGCCCTCGACTGGAAGTCCCACGAGAACTCCCTTGGCCATCAGAATCAGTGTCAATTAGATGCTGCCCTTAGAAACATGAAGGGAAGCAACTGGTTTCATAGGAGATACTCTGTGCTACAAAGTGAAGGGAAAGAGATTTGAGAGGTGATGGAAAATATGTTAACTTTACGGACTGAAGAACACATTTCTGCAGCAAAACGGCCACCCACACGAGTGCTTAAGTAAATACCGACTCCCACCCTGTGATCGCTAGAACTAACATTCTCACTATAGCATAGTTCAGGTATAAAAGAAATGTCAGGCTCACAACCATTTCAATCATTGCTCAGTCTTCATTTTTTATGAAAATCATGTTAACGTTCTAACACTAAACTTGGTTGTTTTTAGAGAAAACGCTTCAACATCATCATGGTCATGCTTTTTCAGAGATCCTGCAGTTTTAGAGACCACCAGGAACTATCAAAGGGGAGACCGTTTGCGTTGCTCCGTTGTTACCGTCTCGGCCGCCATCTCCTCCTACTAACCTTTGAAGCGGTGCCGCGTGCTGCTTCCTCTGTGTTGGAGCGTCTGCTGGTCTCCCCTCTCGGCGGCTGGCCAGCCAGAGATTCTTCTCATCCATCGCTCTAGCCCAGGGGTGTCTCTCTTGACAAACGCATTCAGCGCCTCTATGTGTAAGGAAGCCTTCTCCTCTCCCAAGGGTTCCTCAGTGAGGAGCTCTGGGCCGGAATTTTGATATACCACCATCATGCAAGTGACACAAACCAGCACAAAGTGTTTTTTTAGTATTTACTTTCCAGCGCAAAACTTGTTTTGTACTGGAAATTGCTTAAAAGTTACACAAAGTAGTGCGAAGCACTGCTTTGCGTTACTTAGCATCAAAGTGATGCTACCTGGGTGTTGCCATGCAATCACCCATGCTTTTCAGCGCAAAACCGTATCTAAAAAAATGTGAGACAGGGTTTTTTGTCAAAAATTAATTGCATTTGAAGCAGATGTTAAAAGGAGAAATGTCTTCATGTCTCCTTTTTTCCTACTTTGCATTTGTGCTGCACTGTACAGGACACATACAAGTAGGAAAAGTTTTAAAAGTTGTCTAGGCTTAGAACTTTATAATAGAAGAGAAGCCTTCCAGTACAAAACCTATGCCAGACTCTCGCACCACCCTGGCACACACCAGACAAAGTTTAGTGATGACGCAAGGGAGAGGGGAGAAGAGTGCCATATTTCTGTGGCTGTGGCGCTCTCCTGCTCCCTCCACGTCACACCATGCAGCACAGCATTTTTGACTGACTGAAGATATCTACATGGACCAGTGTGTGCAGCACCAATAATCAATCATGGAGGACATGGCCATTTCGTCCAGTAACTGAATGCTGGTGAGCGGTGACAAAGAAAACTAATTCAACCTTACAATACCAGCCTTTGTAGTGAGTAATCAGTGGTTTCTAAGTCAACAGTGAATGTTATGTTATCTGTATTTATAAAGCGCACTCTATCACCCACACGGGTATTCTGTCGGTGAATGCCGCCAGAATATTTCCCGAAAAAAGGGATGCCTGACTTCCATGCCTAACCCTGCATTCCCATGCTAATCTGGAAGTGAAAATGCAGAGGACTGAACTGCACAGATTATACATGTCCCTTCCATGAGAAAAAGAAGCTTGGGAAATTAGATGATATGGCACTTGGAACAGGTAACTTGCATTGGTAAATGCCAAATGATCACTGATGTGACGGATGTTTGAGTGATCATTTGATTCAGGATGAATGTTGATAGTGTTACTTGATTAGCATTTTATTAATTTGCATGCTGGTATCTCTTGGTTTTTATGCAACTTCTCTGTTTACGTTGACTGCAAAATGAAAAAAAAATATTTGTATTTCCTGTTCGATAGGTCTGTTTGGAAGAATAAATACATGTTTCAAGTCAAGTCAATAAGTCTTTATTTCGACACAAGTCCAAAAAGACAACACAGTAAAACAATAAAAACCCAACATTTCATACTTGTTACATCCTAATATTCATAATGGCAAGGGAAAGTTCATTAATTAATCTATCCAGTCAATGCTTTATACAGGGTGTTCCAAACACAACCTTTAAAAAGATAAATATATTGTGATCTTAAAATTTTATAAACCATTTTAACATTTGTTACATAATTAGCAGCTCATACTTTCTACTATAAGGGCCAGGTTATAACACTGCAGTCTACATTAGTTTCAGTTTATCTCTGCGTATAGTCCACATCCATTTTAGAAACTTTGCAAGTGCAATTACCATGCTATCAGTACAATTTGTTTTTAAAATCCTTGGTGCCACAGTGCCACTATGGATGCCTTTCTGTATACAAATTGGTCTTATCCAATTGTGGCGCGGGGCTTTATATTCTGGGCATATAAACAAAACATGAGCTAGAGTTTCGGATTGGGCTACACAGAAAGGACACAGATGGTGATCTTTATTAGTTGACCACTTGCTTGTGAATGTATAGATAGGAAGGGTTCCTACCCTGTACTGATGGAAAAGTTTCCTATCATTGGGGATGGTAATAAGGTCCCAATATCGCTCGTATACAGGAATATGTTTTTGTTCCAAAAAAGCCCTGGTAAGTGATGCGTCAGTGTGTTTCTGAAATTCCCTTTGGGTTATGTTAGCCCAATACAGCTCTTTTAGGGTCTTCCGTGATGGAAAGATATTTTCTAATGGGTTTTCCCAAAGTTCCACCAAACCTAAGGCTTTATATTGCGACTTGACCTGTTTAAACCATGATATTTTACCTCCTGTGTCCATATTTCTAATTTCTAGGAAGGCTGAAGCATAATGAGATAGTTCGGGCGTAACCCATAGCCTCCTCCAGTATGCTACTGATCGAAAGCTAGCTATGTCCTGAATTTTCTGACAACCCAAGTCCGTGTACAGCGGTGTCAATAGTGTTGATTTTGGAAGTCTAGTTATGCACCGCAGGAATTTATTTTGTGCATTTGTCAGGGCTGAGACATCAGAAACCCCCCACAATTCGGCCCCATATAACATTGAAGCCCTAACTTTCGTGTCATATATTTTTAAGGCTGGGGCTATTGGTTGAGTAACTGATGATCTTAATTCTCTCAAAAGGACACCTGCTAGCTGTGCATGTTTTGTAGTTAAATAAGTCATGTGTGGCTTCCATTCCAATCTAGACCCCAGTGTAATGCCCAGATAACTAAAACAATCAGTCTGTTCTAAAATCTCACCATTCATAAAGACTGTGCCCCTCACTTTCTTGTGTCTGTGCATTACCATGAATTTAGTTTTTGACACATTGATGATTAGACCATGGTCTTTGCAGAAAGCCTCAAAACAGCCAATTGCTTTTTGAAGCCCTTCTTGCGTTTTAGAAATTAGAAGGGTGTCGTCTGCGAACATTAACAGGGGTATTGGGATGCCATTTTGTTTAGGTGCATCTGTGTGAACCTCCCTGTAATATTCAATAACCCTGTTTATGTATAACGTAAACAGAGTTGGTGCCAGGACGCACCCTTGTCTAACTCCCCTTTCTGTTTCGAATTTATCGGTAACCTGGCCCTGGTTGCCCCACCTAACCTGTGCATAATTATTTTTGTGAAATTTGATCAAGAAGGTGAGGAGTTCATGTGGCATACCTTGCTCATGAAGCACTCGCCACAGCCTGGTCCGTGGAACAAGATCAAAAGCCGATTTCAAATCGACAAAGGCTGCGTAAAGAGTGCCTTCCCCAAGGATTACCCATTTCCAATATATAGTAGAAAATCTAAAAACTTGATCCACAGTGCTCGTAAAAGGGCAAAAGCCTGCCTGTAGTGTGGACATAACCCCTTAATCATCTATCCAGTTCTGAATCCTATGTAGTACAAGCCTAGCCACCACCTTCTGAATGCATGCAATTAGGCTGATTGGCCTATAATTTGCAGGATCAGCACGATCCCCTTTTTTGAAAATTGGGATGATTTTGGCTCCCCTGCAGACGTCTGGTATCGGGGAGCCCCTGGAAATAGAGTTCGCCAACAGCTCTAAGTGCGGCACCCATACCTCTCTACAATGAAGAAAAAGGTCTGCCGGAATCATATCCGGACCCGGGGATCTTCCTCTCGGGATTGTATTTAAGGCATGTTCAATATCACTCCGACTAAACACTAGCGGAGTGGTGGCTGCATTGTTTATAATAGGATCCAGACTTTCCGCACTTGCCCAGACGGGGTTTGCAAACTGTGATTTGAAGTGTGATACCCAGCGCTCGGGTGGGACGGAGTTTTCTGGCTGGGGCCTATAAGATCCCTTGTCCAATTTCACTAAATTCCAGAATCCTGTCATATTTCTAGACTTGCTTGACTCATATAACTCTTCCCAGTATTTATTATCCCAGGTTTTTTTTGCTTCCTGCTGGGTCGTTTTATAGTGACGCCTAGCATCACGTATTGAGAGCCTATCCTTTGATCTCATGGCCAGTGCTAGAGATTTATATGCTGTTCTGCAGCTTTTGCCATACCAAGATTCCTGTTTCCTTCTACTTTTACAGGGAGGATCATTTCTTTGCTTTATAAAAAATTTACTAAGATTTAAAAAAAAATGGTTGTATGAATAGGAACCACCCTGGTCATAAAGTCATTATTGGACGTGCAACACTGTAGCTATACATGTTTCAACAACAACCTGCAGAAGAAAGAGCAAAGCCAATCTACTTCTTTATGAAGAAAGAGGACTCAAAAAGGCCTGTAGACTGTAAAGTGGTGAATTATTTATAGTACTGCAGACTAGTGGCATATGAAGCAAATCCTAAGTGGTTTTCAACTTATGGTGGACATGATGATTAGGGGTGGGTGGAACATGTGGAGTTTCACTTTGCAGAATTCCAAGGAGTTACAGAAAAAATAAAAAATTGGTGGAAAATATGCTGCTCGCGCTGCAATTTAGCACAAGTAGCATCAGCAGTGCTGAAAATCAGCAGAAAATGCACTATGCGTTGTACAAGTGTGTGGGAACATTCAACTTGATTTTGCTGCTGCTCCAGTACAAGATGTATTCCAGCAAAACAGAATCTACTCGAACAGCAGCCCTCTGATTGTGACCACTTGTGAGCATTGGTGACCGCCCTCATTAGAAAATCACTCCAGGGGACCCTCAAATTTCACTCAGGCACGTCAGCTCATATATTTTGGAGTCCTAAAGGAGAAAAATTCTCCCACTGTGTGATTGGCAAAATTTGGCAAGAACTCATTGTTAAATAGTAAAGTGGAGTGACCAAAATTCTGCCAATCCGGCAGGCAGAACGGAGCATTCCACCCACCCCAATGATGATGGCCACAGTTAAACTTTTTTATTGTTTGGATGATTAATCCTTTAGGGTACTTGCTGCTAGTTGTCCGGGACCAATTGCCCTGGATTAACCCATAGTTAATTGTTTGCCAGCTCTGCACTCTGACTCCTCCTCCCGCATCTATCTTGACTTTCAAAGACTGTCATTTTGTTTTCTTATTCTGCAAACCAACCTAGGGCAGACTGCTCTGAGTAGGCTATATTGAGTTGGATATATTTACTATCCAACACCTTCCCTAGTGTCCACGGGGACTGGAGTTGGATTAGTAAATTAAACTATTCACTATCCAGCACCCCAAAGCGCTATGCGTTGTAAAGGTTTTCGTTGTAAAAACCCGCGTTGTAAAGGCATGCGTGGTAAAAGCATGCGTTGTAATGTCATACATCCCTGGAAATTACACCTACCTGCACAGATTCTTGCTAAATGCCAATAGATTTTGCATATGCAAAATCTATTGGTTAGTTAATAAATGTTTATGTTACATAGAAGTGCAAGCTGCTGATAGGGTGTGTGGAAGTGTATGTGTTTGAAGATCACCGTGAGCATGTTGTGTGTGTGCCTCAGTGGTTGTCTTGAGTGTCCTAGTGTGAGTCTGTACGGAATCTGGATAGGATTTTGCACATGACAAAGTGTATCTAAGAGAGTGAGATTGCTTGAAGTCTGACAGTGATTATGTGTGTTTGGAAGAGCGTACTTGTGGGTGCAAGTGTGTAAACATTTGTGCCTGAGTGTGAGTGACAGTGTTTGAGTCTTTCGGTAAGTGCATGGCGTGGCGTGAAGGGGAGTGCTTTTGGGCAGACTATTTCAGGCAGAATGATGCGCTGGGATGAGGTAACCCTCAACATGTAAATAATAATAAAATCAGTAGAGGGTAGTAGGGGGTGAAGCAAGATGGCAAAGAGGTTAGTAAACGCATTGAGAGGGGTCGCCGTGAGTGAAACAACAGCGATCGTGATGGAGGAAGGAGAAGGATAACAGCACAGGGGTTGGGAGGGGACTCCAGAGACATGCATACGAGTCATGTTGAAAAGTAACAAAAGAGTGCATGCGCCAATGGAAGGACACTAGCCACAGGAAGCAGTACTTAGTCCAGGCTCCACAGCAGGACAAAGAAGGCTTGGTGGCCAGGAGGAAGATGGAGGTGAGGAGGAGGTGAGGACCATTTGAAAGCAGGGAAACAAGAGTTATTTGAGAGCCATGTGAGAGCAAGCCAATTGTAAGTAAAGTGAGGTAGGAGTCATGTAGGAGCCAGTCAGTGTTAGGTATAGGTAAGTAATGGGCGAGACCGAAGATCATTTCAAGATTTTTTTTTTAAATGCAAGCAATTTTGGATGCTCAGTGAAAGCACTGTGCAGATGAAACCTAACAAGCACAGCACATGTGCTGTGCAGGCAGACCCTCACAAGCACAGTACAAGAGCTGTGCAGGCAAAACCTAAAAATAGTATTAGTAGGATTTGTCCCAGGTGCAGAAGGTGTATTGATACTGCACTGAAAAACCATAAAAAAAACCTGCATATTGGTAAAGCAATGCTTCTCAGAGTCGAGGGTATTAGTGTAGATCATCTGCTGGCCATGGGGGCAGCACTTATTAAAGAGATCGAATGTATGGAGTTGGAGAGGATCATGCATAAATCTGATGACAGCAGTGAGTTAACTATTCGTTTGGAACGGGTGTCAAAAAACACAGGTCGTTATACGTATAGAGTGAGTCAATGTATGGAGAGAGCCTAGGAAGCAGTTGAGGATGTACCATACAGCAGAATCTGTGCAAGAGTGCCATATCATGAGCATATACACCTTCGGGAGGCATTGCATGAAAATAAATTGCAATTGGTAAGGAAATCAAATAGAGACTTGACAGAGATTACGTATTGAATCTACTGCAGCATGTATAGAATTAATTCTGAAAGTGCATTTATACTGACCCATGTTAGACCTGGCATCCTGGTTTTTCCAGTCTTTTTGAGATTACCTCCTATATTTGTGATCGTATGATGGTCTTCTTTTTTGCTAGTATATGCACTCTGGGCAGTTTACCACTGCTTAGTCAGTGCTAAAATGCAAGTGCTCACTGTGTAAAATGTAATTATGATGGGTTCCCATGATTAGCACATTTTATTTACTGGTAAATCACTAGTAAAGTGCACTGTGTGTGCCCAAGGCAGGTATCAAAATGCTACTGGTGGGCCTGCAGTACTGGTCTTGATTAAGTTCCCCTTCATTTCCCCTTAGAGTCCGAAGACATATTAGGTGCAGGGTTACATTATTGATACATTTGCATGCACAAGGCATAAGTAGAAACACTCATTTTGGCATTAAAATGCCCACACATATGGAGGCATGGCCGGCAAGATGTCGACAAAAAGTACTTCATCCTGGACACAAAACTGTCATTTTTGGGTCCCAAGCTGAATTCTGCAGTACCTTCCACCTGGGTTAGGACAGAGAGCCGAAAGAGGGGGCTAACGGCAGAAACAAAGTTGTGTGAGGCTTGCAGCAAGGCACCGGTGCGAACGCCCCTGAGGAGAAGACTCCGAAGTGGAGGCTGGGTGAAGGAGGGCTGACCCATCTTGTATTGCATTTCATGATGTTTCCTTTTTACATATAAAATTGTTCTGAATTTAAAAAAGGCAGCTTCCTAATACTTCAAGCATACCGAATAGTGACCAATTCCTTTGCAATACTGTTAGATTTTCTTTGAAAAAGACATCTTCACATCTACCGTCAATAACCACAGTTCAACTACTAACACTTGAAAATGAGTGATAACTGTTACTAGGCTGCAATTAAAAGGTGTGAACCTTTTATCGCTCACAAATGAACAGATTCAAGAAGAATCCAAATTAAGCTAAACATTATGAACAGAGAACTACAATAGACTCTTTCCTTTCTGAAATCCACCACTCTTTCAACCTTTTCCATTTTCATGGGATCAAGCACATCAAATACACCTTCCTGAAAGTGACTCGGGACAGAATTGTGTCAAAGGTAATTTACTGTATTATTGCTTGAAAGGGTGTTCTAACTTTAACCAAACACTGTGTAAGGCACCTTATTGACAAGCTGGGTGATGCTGGGTCAGTTTCCATGTAATCACTACACACTTCTTTGGCATTGCAAGCCAATTAGCGGGGCAGTATTGGAACACGGTTTTATGCAACTCTGTGTTTAAGCTCAGTAGTTTCAGGAGCCATAAGATAAGGCGCCGGGGTCATTGTGAGGCTAGACCCAGTGCTTGCACTTTGTGTATTTAACGGCTTCTCCAAGCGGCCCACAGCCAGATTCATCTAGTACCATATCCATGTGTATTGTTTATACGTGATCTTGTATAGGCTCCCAACATTTCCCAACCCTATGAACAGTTCTGAAGTTGAGGATCTTTAGTAAAATCTTATTAAGGTACCATCGTCGGAGTCCTATGTTTTTCTAAACCTAAAGAGTACTTGCCTGTGTAACCAATTAATGTCATGGCATGTGTATCTAAATTGAAAACCTGCCTTTAGACCCTTCATGTGGCGCTACAGGTGTGGAAATGCATTGTCCTTTCACTTTTTTAAGCAAACATTTGGAGTGAAATTTGGCACTGCACCTACTTGTGCGGTCTGGTTCCTTGCGCACAT
Organism: Lissotriton vulgaris; assembly: GCF_964263255.1. Taxonomy (NCBI): domain Eukaryota; kingdom Metazoa; phylum Chordata; class Amphibia; order Caudata; family Salamandridae; genus Lissotriton; species Lissotriton vulgaris. Next base: position 907,605,705 of record NC_141695.1, read on the forward strand.
AGCCTTGACTGCGGTGTACAGAGACCTTAAATTGCCGCACTCAGAGGAAAAAAAAATTAGAGGGAACATTGGTCCTGATAGGTGAAGGCTCGAGAGTCAGAGATAATCTATTAGAGTGAAGGAATTGGATTGAGGAGTGTGGGATAAGTACATAGTAGAGAGAGATGACATGTGAAGGGTGGGATGAGTATTATGAAGTGTGGGATAAGTAATGAAAGATAAGGAATAAATTAAGAGATGTGAGGGATTAAGTATGAGGAATGGTAAATGATGGATGAGGAGTGAATGATCAGGAGTAATGCATGATGCAGAGTGCCAGCCAGCCTCCACCATACTATGTTACACTTCTACAACTGGAGGGCTGGGCACTGCCTGAAGGTATAAATAAATGCCAAGTGATCACTCATGGTCATTCGGCATCACACAGCCGTTTGTGTCTCTAGCATCCTACTTTGTACCTCTGGAGCGGTACCTTTGGTTACCTGTGTTCCCCCAGGGCTGCCTACTTTACACTGGCAAGGAGCGTCAATCTTCTCTCCGACTCCACGGAACGTGGACAGCACAGTCATCGTGCCTGCAGCACCGCGTGGTGCACTGAGCTGAGCACAGCGTCCTGAGCAGTGGCTTTCCAGGCATAACACTAACTCCCTACCAAGTAGGTGTTCGCCCACGCATGAGCAAAGCATGGACTGTGGACCACACCTGCAGTGTGTGCCCAGAGACGCTTCTGAACCAGGACCCAGCTGTGACCACAGCACCGGTTACAAGAGACAGCTGCTGCAGAGCCAGTGCTACATTGCAGAGCCGCCTGGTAGAAAGAAGTGGCACCGCCTGCTGTGTAGCTACAGTGCCAGGGAAGCATGTGGCTCATGTGAGGTACAAAGGCCGTAAATGACCCAGTGAGGCGCTAGGTGTGTCATTGTGATCTCTCCCAAACTACCAAACAAAGCCAAGATTGTGTGTGCAGGCAGCAAAGCTGACAAATATTATGGAAGCACAACTACATCTACAAAAAAGAGAAAAAAAGAGAGACAGTTGTTTTGCATGCTGCTTGGCATCCAGGAACAGTTGAGTTGCAGGCTGCTTGCCACCCAGGATGACTGAACCCAATGGAGAGGTAGTGAAAGAGTGTGCTGCAGGGTGGTGCCCCAGGTTACAGAACAGTGCCTGTAGCAAATGACAAGCACACGTAGGAGAATAGGAAAAGAAATATCAGCTTAGGAGCAAGATGCAGTGCCACTGGCCCCTAAAAGAGACGCGCAGGTGTCAATTACTACTGCGCACATACCATTTAGCCAGGTGGTTGATCCTGCTACAGCTGCCCCACGCTGGTGCCAGTGGATAGGGGGCCTACAAAACTATTTTCACACCACATGTGAAACCCACAGAGCAGTAAAGAGGTTCATGATGCTTCATGTAGGAGGCGCAGAACTATATGACCTATTTGAACACCTCCGCTGCCGTGGTGGCCTTCCCCTGGCATTTTGACCCCAACTCAATCCAGATTAGGAGAGGTTCAAACTGCACCGAGCCTGAAAGACTGAGGACGAGTCTGTAGACATCTATTATGCATGCTTACACAAGCTAGCAAGTACCTGCAGTGACATCAACTAGACCGATGAGCTCTGAACCAAACTAATTCAAAGATATCGATCGTCCAAGATATCAAAATTCATACTTCTTCAACCAAGGATCTTAATGGACAATATCCTCATACTAGCGAGATCTCATAAGCTGGCCGACATCAGGGCTGATGATATGGAAGTAACACTAGCAAGAAACTCAGCCTTGCTGCCCACGTCCCAGACTACCAAGATAATGGAAGAACACATGAAAGGCATCCAGAAATGTCCCACCCGTCCATGTGGTGCTGTTGACCCAAGACAGCCAGAGAAAGGGTGCGGGAACTGCTGTATGGCACACCGCACACCCAACATGGGCCCAGCGCAAGGGAAACCATGTCTGAAGTGTGGACGCATGAACTATTTTGCAAAGGTGTGCCACAGTGGAGGACCAAACACAAGCACAGGACATCAGGATTGAGGGCATCCTACTCTCCGTCAGCTGTCACTAAACGATAAAGAAGCTGGACACACAGCACAAAGGCCCAAATCCCTGGGCCGCCCCGAAGATGACAACAAAGTTTTTACAGTATCCTTTGCTGGAAAAGCAAACAATCCCAATAGACCCCCACCACTGTGCACGTTGTAAGTCTGCAGAGCCCAGATCACTGCCATGATTGACATAGGCACATCTGTGAACATCATGGACTCAACTCAATTGCACAACCTCAAGCTGCAACCGAAATTGGTACTCACGCAAGCCAGAATCTATACCTATGGGGGGACAGTCCTGCTACCTTTAAAATGAGTGGTGGATGTGGAGGGTGAAAATGCGCGCCAAACTACCCAAGTCAGATTCTACGAGACTGAGGGAGGCACAGGCCCCTTCCTTGGGGTCACAAAGCAGAGGACTTAGGCCTAGTCTTTTTCTCCCCGCGAGTACATAATGCATATGCGATGAGCATCCTTGAAGTCTTCCCACAACTATACCAAGGCATGGGAAATCTAAAAGGCCTTAGAATACATTTCCCCATAAATGAGACCAATAGATCCATAGCCCTCAGACACAGAAGGGTGTCATTCCACCTTCGCCTGCTGGTAGAAAAAGAACTACACTAACTTGGGCAGCTGGGGGTGATTGAAATAATTACTGGACCTACCCCATGTGGATCACCCCTGAAACCCAAGCAGCAAGGAGCCATTAGACTGTCTACGTGGCTACCAAACAAGACAATACATCCTGAACAACACATCACACCCATGATAAATAAAATAGTAGACAAACTCAATCGAGCGCGTTGGTTCTCAAACCTCGACCTCAATGCACTTTACTTCCAGCTCGAGCTTGATGATTTGAGCAGGTATAGAACAACATTTTCTACTTAAATGGGCCACTGCTTGTAGAGGCACCTCAACTTAGGAATTTCATTTACTGCGGAAGACTTTCAGGATGTCATTCAAGAGACCCGGTCAGGGTAAGTCAGTGTGCTGAACATAAGCTACGACATATTGATCTACTCCATGGAAGACCACCACATAAGGCAGAGAGCCATGTTAAAAAGACAAGCAGACAGCGGATTGATCCTCCACCTACAAAAGTGCTCATTTTACACCAACACTTAGAATTCTTCAGATACCGATTCTCAATCGACAGACTGCTGGTTGACCCAAAGAAAGTAGACAACATACGCATGGCAGTCGTCCCACAAAATGCATCGGAAATGAGGAGCTTCCTCGTGTTGGCCAAGGACTGGGGTTGAATCATCCCCAACCTGGCCACTCTGTCAGAGCCCCTCAGGGCCTTGATCTAGCGTGACTGCCCGTGGGAATGGGCGTGGGCCTGAAAGATGGAGAGTGCATTCTAGATGGTGAAGGAGGCACTTCTTGAGGATGCCAAGATGGCATACTTTGACCCTCCGTGCAAAACGGAGCTGGTTCCCATCTACTATGAGCTCTTTATTTAACCACCGTTTGTGCATGAAAAAACTATATGCCCAGATAGAGTGCGAAGTGCTGGCAATTAGATGGGCCTGCAGACATTTCCACCTGTATCTGTGTGGACAGAAGTCCCGAATGGTAACCAACCACAAGCCCCTGATCCTCCTCTTTGCAGGCACTGCCAGAAATGGACCATCCTGAATCAGCAGCTCCAACAGTACTCCTTTAAGCTGGTTTACCGACCAGGGCTCAATAAACCTGCCGATTATCTATCCAGGCACCCAGCAACACCTATGAGTGACAGTGGTGGGTAGGAATATGAAGGGGCTGAGGACATTGTAAGGTTCATAATCAACAATGCTTGCCACCAAGCACTATCTCTGGAAAATATCCCAGAAGCCACTGAAGGGGATGTTAGCAAAGCCAAAGCAAAAGAGGCACTTCTAAGGCGTCAATGGTAAAACTTCTTGGATGGATCCAAGACCCTCACGGCCAGTGAACAAACAGAGATGAGCTACCTATAGAGAATGCGAGATAAACTCAGCACGAGCGAGGAAGGTATGTTGCTCCGGAATGCCAGATTGCAATGCCGATAAGCCTGTGGGCATGAGTGGCTAAGCTAGCTTACCAAGGACACCTGGGTAGCGCCAAGAATGAAGCCCATCTCATAGATAAAGTGTGGTTCCCCTGCATGAACAAACTGGTTGATAAGAAAGACTGAGGCTGTCACTTGTGTGCCAATCCAAAACGAGATAAAAACAGATAATGGACCCCCCATTCAGGGGCAATTATTCCAGTCATATCTCAACCGTCTGAACATCAAGTATCACAAAGTCACCCCACATTAGCCCTGGGCAAATGGTGTTGTTTAGCGCTTCATACGCACACTAAACAGGGCATTGTGGGTTGGAGTGGAGTGTGGAGAAGATTCTGCATGCTGCCTACACCAGTTCCTGGGGGCATACTGGCAGACTCCACACAGCACCACAGGGTGGGCACTGAGTGATCTACTGATAAGGTGATGCCCTCAAGACATCATCCCAGCAGGGCCCAGCTGGAGTCCTGCAGTCATTGACATTCAGGCCACATGAGAGAAGCGGCAAGCCACTAATGACAAGGCCAGCAAGGACAGAAGGGCAGTTGTCTCGGACTTCACTGTTGGAAACCGGGAATCATGAGAGATCAACACCCGGTATGAAAGTTCTGCACTCCATTCAAAAAGGAGGTGTGGGAGATTACTAATATCTAAGGGACAATGGTAACGGTCTGACAACGTCTGTCTACTATATCGAGGAAGATATCTTGTTTCAGGGAGGTCAGGTCTGAGAAGAACGAGCAGAGCAATGGCCAGGATGTGGTGTGTGTAACACCGACCATACAGAGAAAGACATGTTTAGCACCTCCATGGATGCATCACCAACAAGGCAAAAGCTAGTAATTGAGGTCCCACAAGAACAAAGTAGTCAGACACCTCTTTTCCAAGGAGGTATGAATGAATGATGGCCAAGACATGAGTCAGGAGGCAAGTAGTCACAGCCAAAAGTATGGACTACGGTCCAATTCTGCAACCAGTCAGAGACTAGGAGACCATGTGTGTCACATTCCCATTCTGTGAAAACGTTGTTAATATCTCATAATAATAAACGTTGAAAGGGATGCAGAGTGCTGCCCATCCTCTACTATACTTTGTTGCACTTTCCACAATCGGAGGACCAGGCACTGCCCAAAGGTATAAATAAATGCTGAGAGATCGCTCGTGGCTATTCAGTGTCACCCAGCAGTTTGTGTCCATAGCATATTACTTTGTATTACTGAAGCAGTACCTTTAGCGCCCTGTGTTCCCCCAGCGCTGCCCACTGTACACATGAGATGTGACAACTGAGTGATGAGACATAAGTAGTGAAGGGTGAGGCTAAATATTTATGGATGTAGAGAGAGGGATGCGGGATTAGGAGTGAGGGGTTAGAACTAAAGAATAAGGAGTGAAGAGTTATGATTGAGTGATCAGAAGGGAGGCAGTGGTAAGAGATGACCCTGAAATATGGTCGAGCCCACCCTGACCTTTAGGAGTCAGGGTAAACTCGATGATGAACCGTGCCATTATTAGAGTGTGTGAGACTTGTAAAAATAAAAGTTTTTTTTCCCCCTCCCCTACTCCTGTAGGAGTAGTGCAGACGTGTGGCATGTAACACAATACCCCCTCCTTTTCCTTGTGGAGGCGTCTGTACTCCAGAATTGACAATCGTAGGTTATTGGTATTGATATAGGGAGGGCGTATCCCTTCATCCATCTGAATATGCTGCAGAGCATGTGGAGTCTGCAGAAACAGGATGAGGCGACTCCATTGACTTGGTGTTTCATGGTCAGTTGCCTGTCAAAAATGATGCTGTGGTTGCGTGTGTGTCTCTTGGTGGTAGTGTTGGTCTGAGTTCTGATGGTCACCAACTATGGTACCATGTGGAGGTGTTCTTCTCGAAGATCAGTACTACTGTCTTGTCGGAGGAGTTGGAGGGAACTGTCTTGCATCTGGTTCCCTGATTAAATACCGATGTAATAAATATAGAAATGCACACATATCAATACAAAAATATAGAATACAACAATATCGACTCCCTATACTTAACAAGTAAGTACAATCATATCGAAGTAAAAAAATAAAGACTTAAATAAAATAGAGTGGTGTGTCTCACTGCTTAGAGGCGGCAGACCCGGAAGCAGAGAACGGCCTGGGATCAGGGTTCAATTTCCGACGCGGCAGGGTCGTGGACCAGGGTCAGCGGACTCGATAATTCACGACTCAGTGCCTACTCTAACCAGGGATCACACTCGGCAACTCTGGGCATTAGCTTGCCTCATCTCTACAACGGCCCCCCACATTCGCCGGGGATGCCTGGTTTCACCTTGGAGATACCCAGTAGGGACCATCTCACAGGGATAGCCAGGACGGGTTCCCCAGCGGTCTACAGCGCCACGACGCCTCAGGGCAGCAGTGCGCTTTACAAGACACGTACATACATTTAAATAAAATATATTAAATAATATTAATATTTTCATCAAAGTAAATAACATTTAATATATATTTTAACTAAATATAAAAAATAAACATAACTTAAAATAATATAAACACACAAACAAAAAAATGTATACATAAACATGTATTTACTTAAATATATTTGATTAATTATTATCTTTATTTAGTTTATAAACTTATTTAATTATATATACATTAAATATATACATATATCAATAATTTTAAATAAAAGAAAACATTCTGTAATTATTAAAACATTAAACTATTAAAAGAAAACATACATTTTGCAACACAATAAACACAATAGTAGGGAAAATGTTGGATAGCGGAGGGGTAAAAATTAGTATACCCACTCCAGTGAGTGCAACAGTAGGGAAAGTGTTGGATAGCGGAGGGGTAAAAGGACTAGTCCAACTCTAATGAGGGCAACAGCAGGAAAAGTGTTGGGTAGCGGAGCGGTAAAAATTCCTATTCCCACTCCAGTGAGTGCAACAGCAGGGAAAGTGTTGGATAGCAGAGGAATAAAAATTACTATTGCCACTCCAGTGAGTGCAACAGTAAGTAAAGTGTTGGATACCACACCAATAAAAAGAGACATCAACATTTGTATTACATTTTATTTCTATAATTACGATAATTAATATTGAATTTAAATATATTAATATTAAAAAAGATCATAAACATTCATCAATTACACATTCTTTAACACTATAATATTCACAACACATACCTACAATTAATTACACAATTACAATTATTCATTACAAATTAATTAATTTAAATGAATTAACACATAATTAATAATTCAGCAATAAAAAAATACTTTACTTTCCACCATTTACACCAGCAAATACCACAAGACACACCTAAAATTAATTAAACAATTACCATAATTAATGTTTAATTAATTAATTTAAATCAATTAACAACTAATTCTCAAACAATTATTAATGAATTAATTTACACATTTAACTCTATAACATCACAATGTACAAATAGGAATAAATATAAATTATTCAATACGTTTCAAATAATTTAATTACTTCCCACCCTATTCCCCTATAAACCCACAACCCTCTACGGAACTAAAAATGCAAAATTCAATAAAAAAAATATATTAACTACTAAACTTTTAACACATATAATAAAAATACAAACAATTCTCATACAAAAAAATAAACAGCACACACATATAAAATATATACTAAAATACATAATATTAATTAAAAATTGATACTTTTAACAACTATATTTTAACAAGCATTAATTGCCATATTTTTTCAATTCATATTACTTACCTAAGAAATGATATTCTTGACCACAATATTTTTTCTGTCGATATTTCTGATCCACAATATTTTTACCTCGATATTTGTGCAAATTGATATTTTTACATCAATATTTTAGCTCTGCACCTCGCATCCATTTGGCTACGATAGTCATGGCATTGCAGAAGTTAGTTTTGGCGTTGGAGGGGTCATCATGAGCAAAATGATAAGTTGAGTGTAGTCAGCACAGGAGATTTTGTTGAGTTGAGATCTGCTGATATCTACAAGGGGGGTCATGTAGATGTTGAACAGGGTGGGGCTGAGGGATGATCCTTGGGTGCAGGGGTGAAGGGAGGCAGACGGATGATCTGAGTGCATCTGGAGTGGAACGAAGCAATCCACTTCAGGATGTTTTTCTGTATGCTGATGTTGTAGAATCTGTTGTCGAGGGTGTGGTGAGGGACAGGATTGAATGCAGCAGAGATCGGAGCTACCGTTTCTCTGCGATCAAGGATGGTTCTGATGTCATCTGTGGCAACAATCAGCACAGTCTCAGTGCTGTGGCTGGCCCGCAATCCTTACTGTGAGGTGTTGAGAAGGTGGTTTAGTTCCAGATATTCGGTGAGCTGTTAGTTGATGGCTTTCTCCAGTACTTTGACTGGGTAGGAAAACAGGGAGATCAATCTGTAATTTTTGAGGTTGTTGGGGTCGGTAGAGGGTTTATTTAGGAGGGGTTGGACCTCTGCATGTTTCCATCTGACAAATAAGGATTAAGAAGTGAGGGGTGGTGAAGTTCTAAATGGATGTTGTCCTTAGTCTGCTATCTACTCTTGTGCTTTCTCTGGCCCCAGCTTTGTTCACCATTACTCCTTATGTTATTATAAAGGCAAAGTAGAGACAAGAAAAAATAAAGCATGGGAAAGAGCCAATAAGTTGCACCTTTAAAAATGCTGTCATTTTTGCTTTACCAATCCTTGTCCACTCACACTCCTGTGTTAAGATGCATTTGGGGCATGTACAGCAACCATACTGTGATGCATCAGTGGCCATTTTGACTTTTTTTACTTTACTATTCCAACAGTGCTGACCACGGTTCTAGAACGGTAAAGTAAAAATAAAAAAATAAAAATTACACCACTTCATGTAAATGATAAGTGAGTGGCCCAGGAGCATGTTGCAGTTTCTTGGCCCCTGACAAAACAAATAATGTAAAGGGTGCGGGCAGAGTCGCAATTAGAGCCACATTTCGGGAGGGGGCTACTAAAATTTCGGGGGGGCTAATTCTTCCAGCAAGAGTCTGAGTGGAGTTGCAGGGGCGCTAAGAAGGGGTGAAATAACAACAAAGCCTCGTTAGCAAGTAAATTGTCTTTTAAAGACCTGTGAAGTACTTGGGTGCGGCTGTGTGTGTGCCCGAGAAGTGGTCTCAGCCCGGGCTGCCACACAACACACAGAGGTGCTAAAGCCGTTTCAACCCAATGGTGCCCAATGGTGCCTGGGTGC